>NC_140589.1:300928650-302260971 GCF_964204655.1 Triturus cristatus
TGCCAAGTCACCTCTCAGATCATGCCCCAATATCTTTCTTTTATCTTAGGAAGAGTGACATGCTACAAACTAGATGGACACTCAACAGAGTAAAGCTGTTAGACCACGAAATTATACAGGCTACTAAATTATCTTCTCTAGAATAATTTGCTCTCAATATCAACTCTACGACTATGGATTTTGTTTGGGACGCCTTTAAGGCCACCTTGAGGGGCAGGCTGCATGGTCCTATCTGCTCTAAGAATCGGGCTGAAGCCCGGGAGTTAAGTAATATGGAAGGGAGAACCCAGCAATTAGAAGCTGAAAGGAATCGACTCAGTCAGGGGAGCCAGGGGAGCCCAGGAAGGTTAGCAAAAGTTCAGGGAGACCTAGAGGGGACCAGGCAGGAGTATAGGGGGAAATTGGATCAGAAATGCAGGGCGCAATGGCTTATTAAGAGCATGCAAAATTATGAGTATGGGGAGAAGGCTGGGGCTTTGCTGGCCTGGAAAGCAAGAACTGATCGATCAAAGGACAATATTAATGAGTTTATAATAAATAACAACGGGGAAAAATCAAGTAGAGTAGAGTACATGCAGACCTGTCTTCTCTCCCTCTTCTCGGACCTCTACAGAGAGAACCTAGCCCCCTCTCCAGATCAAATACAATCATGGTTAAGAGGTAAATCTTTGCCAGTATTAACCAAAGCAAGCCGTAATCTCCTTGATGCCCCTATAACTCTAGAAGAGATTAAAAATCAAATAAAGGAATCCAAAAACAACAAAGGAACAGATGCACCGCCGAATGAAGTTTATAAACTCTTATCAGAAGAACTAGTACCGGTATTGGATACTCTGTTTAACTCAGTATATAGCCCAGCAGGCCAGATACCCACATCCTGGAAGGAAGCAACCATAGTACTAATACTTAAACCCGGTAAGGACCCATTAAAACCAGATTCTTATCATTCAATCTCCCTGCCGATTACAAGGTCTTTATGGGTATTTTAGCAGGGAGACTGGCTAAATTGGTCCCCAATCTGTTCAATATCGACCAGAAGGGCTTCATAGCCGGGAGATACATACAGGAGCAGACACAGCTGCTGATAGGTAATATTGACTTGGCCATAGTAAGATCAGACCCCTTGGCAGTAGTGGCCTTGGGTGCGGCCAAGGCGTTTGACAGGGTTTGCTGGGTGTATCTCTGGGAGGTTCTTAGGACTATGGGCTTTGGCCCCATTTTTATTCAGACCCTGAGAAAATGCTATCAGGGCGCATCTGCAAGGGTTCTATTAAATGGCATGCTAACCTCTAGCTTCAATATCCAGAGGGAAACAAGACAGGGGTGTCCTATCTCACCCCTGCTATTTAATATCTATATAGAGCCGCTGGCGCAAGCCATCAGACTGGACAATTTAATGTATCCCTTTATATCCCAGAACTATCATTGTAAATTAGCCCTATATGCGGACAACGTAATATTATACACTAGCAACCCCGGGGCGACCATCCCGAGGGTCGAAGCTCTCCTAGAAGAATTTGGCTCTTTCTCTGGCCATTTAGCTAACTCTTCCAAAACGGAGGTGATGTGTTGGAACATCAAACAATTGGAGGGCCCCACCAGTAAAGAGATAAAATACTTGGGTATTTATATAGTAAACAAATTAGACAAAACCCCTCAGATAAATTTGAGTAAAATCGCGAAAGAAATCGATCGTCTCTTCAATAGATGGGGGAACCTTCCCTTGACAATCTACGGGAAGGTTAACCTGGTGAAGATGGTCATCCTCCATAAATTGACTTACCTGTTTAACGCAGTCCCCTTGGTCTTCCCCAGCTCATGTATCTTTAAGATTCAAAGTAAAATTGGGAGCTTTATTTGGGGAGATAAAGGAGTAAGGCTATCCTGGAAGAAGTTGAGGCGTAAGTACACTAAAGGAGGGTTGGCTCTCCCGGACAGCAGATGGTATTCCGTGGCATTCCAGTTTAAAGGTATTCGGATGCAACTTTCTAAACCGGTGGATTCATCGTGGGGGAGACTGTAGGGCGAAATGGCTATGATGGAGGGTGGAGGAGGCAGAGACGGCTTTTTATACAAGTTTGGGGCCCCAAGGTACGTTAAACAAGTGCATTTGAAGGTCCTTAGGGCTGCCCTGGAAACATGGTACAAAGTGAGAAGAAGGTGGGGAATTGGTTACTATTCAGAATTTGCACCTATATGGGATTCCCCTGGGACACCGCTCTGCCTCCAAGATAGTCTGGCTGTACCCATAACGAGAGCAGGCATAACCACCTGGTCTGACTTGGCAGACGCAGAAGGTAAGCAGCCTTGGGATTTACTAAGAATCAAGATAGGGCCTGGGTTCTCCAAGTTCAAGTATTTACAACTTAAATCTTGGTCTGAAGCAGGAAAGGGGGAAATAACTGGAGACTGGGACACGGAGATTCTTTTCCAATCTGCACAGCCAAAAACAGAAAGAAATCTCTATCTGGTATAAGAAGTCTCTACATGCAGATGATTTGGATCTTCCACCACAATCCTCGGTCTGGAATCAATCCCCCTTTGAGTCCAACATTGGAGATTTATTCGAGCCCTCTCTGAAATTATTATACAGATTTATTAAACCAGCCAGTCTAAAGAAAAATCATTTTTTTGTAACCAATCGACTCTACTATACACCAGCTATGATAGCCAAGTTTGCCCCGCAGCTCACCCCAAAATGTCCTAGGAGTAAGGCACTCAACGCTAATGACATCCATATCTTTTACAAGTGTCCTGAATTAAGAGCCTTCTGGAAGGGGGTGGGGGATACTCTCCGTGGCATCTTAAAAGTAAACATCGAGGTCAATCTATCACTGGTATTCTTTGGAAATGATGGCATATCTACTACTCTGAACCTTTCACAGATTCAAAGTGGGATGCTTCTATACATGATACTACTGGCCCGGAGAGAAATATGCATGAAGTGGAAAGATCCCCATCCTCAGAAGAGAGAGGACTGGCTTAAAGCCGTATTTTCTATGGCTCACCTAAACCACGACGGAGCTGTGGATAGCTCTACAAACATCTGGCAGCCCCTCTTGAGCTGGCGCCGAGACTTGGGACTTATAAAATCTTTGTCGTCTCCTCCCATGGTCCTATGATTACATCTAGCCCCCCAAAAATCGGGGCCAGTCTGGATGACCTAAGCAAGTGCAGTAAGCCATAGGGTGCCCAGTCGTAGATGGATGGCTTTTAAAGATCTGCAGAAGCTTATGGGTGAGATGAGGACAAAGTAAAAAAAAAAAAGGATAAATAAACAAAGTTACAATCTCCAGCCAGAACCAGACTGTCATCCGGATATTGTAGAAGCTTCTGAGAAACTAAAGACCAAAATTTTCAATCAGGTGCATTGAGGTCTGTTAGACCTGGCACCATTGGCCTGGGTCTCCCTTATATTTTTTGCCTTTACCGCCTGTGTTTTGCTGTGTGATGGACTCCATTTTGCTGGTCTAGATGCTTTGGGCACTTTGCCACTGCTGTTCAGTGCCAAAGTGCAAGTGCTCCCTTTGTAAATTATTGTAACGGATTAGTGATTCCATGAGTGGCTTATTTGATGTACTTGTCAGACCCTAGTACAGTGTACTATGTGTGCCCAGGGCCTGTAAATCAAATGCTGCTGGTGGGTTTGCAGCACTGATTGTGCCACCCACAGAAGCAGCTAGTAAAATGTGACAGCATGTGGGTGCAGTCTGGGACTGCCATGTCAACTTGGCAGGTGCACACACTTGCCAGTCCCTAAACCTTCCCTTTTTGAGATAATAGTTACACCTGGTGTAGGCCCAAGGTACCCCTGTGGACAGGGTGCTTTGTATGTGAAAGGTAGGATATGCCCTGATGTGTGTGGCATGTCCTGATAGTGAAATACTGCCAATTTCGTTTTCACTATTGCAAGGCTATCTTTTCCCATTGGACAGATTGGGCAGTTTTGTTTTATAACATCTTATAAACATAACTGACCCTGGGACCAAGATAGAAAAGTAGAATGTATGCCTGAACTCAGAACGTTAAATTGGATCTTTTAGTGAAGGTGATTTTTACATTCTGTGTTTGAAAATACCACTTTTAGAAAGTAGGTATTTTCTTGCCTAACCATCCAGTGTGCCTCTGCTAGGTTTGTGTGTTGCATGTCTGGCATTTGGAAGACAGCGGCTGGAGAGGGGCAGTATTTCCAGAAGTCTGTTGAGTCAGGGCTGGGCTGAATAGACCTAGGCTGCATTTAGAGTAGGAGGAGGAGATTTCCTTTTCATCTGAATGGGCCTGGTCTGCCTACAACAAAGCTGTCTCCACCACCTGCCAGGAAGCTGCACCAGTGAAGACAGAACTGGTTTTGGCTGGGTACAGACACTCTCTGCCTTCAGAGAACAAAGGATTTTGTTATATAAATATTAGGGCCCAGATCCCAGAACATTAGATCACTTCTGGGAAATCAAGAGGAACCTTTGCCAAGGAGAAGTTGAGGAGGACTACTGCCCCAGTGCTGTTTGCTGTCCGGGGTTGGCCTGCAGTGGCTACTGGCTGCCAAGGAATGGAGAAAAGGACTTTGCTGTTTGCTTGCCTCTGCTCGAAGAAGAAGGTCTCCAAGGGCTTGAAACTGAGCTTGCCTCCTGTTCTGAAGTCTCAGGGACACAAAGACTTCATCCCTTCTGCCTCCCTGCATCTGGAACTGCTGTATCAGCTGCTACAGAAGGAAATTGCAACACTGACGCCGGCGAGTGACACCGTAAACTGCACAGAATTAGTGGGCACCGTTCGTTAAGAGCATAATGCACCGCTCTGAATTGCACCTTAGGCCCTACGGCTGCCGACGCCGTGCTGCATCGGCTCCAAAGTCATCCATGAGGCCGCTGCCTGCACCGGAGCCAAGGACACTGCTCGTAACGTCCACAACGCACGTCCCGACTCGCACCGCAGCTGCGACTTCACTGACGCAGTGCTTTATCAATGTGGAGCTGATCCTCGACATGGGTGACTCCAGAATCCATTGACTTTAAACCGTCGTAACGAACCGCCGCCTCACCGCCATCCATAACGTCACCTCCCCAACACAGTAAGGAATCGACATCTCACCTCCCCTGCACTGCAGTAAGGAACAGAGGCATCACCTCCCCTGGGGTCGTAAGGAACCGACGCCGCAGATGCCAACAAAGCATCACCTGCTCAATGCTGTGCACCATCTTTACTTTCATAAATTCCAAGGTAATGTTCTTTGTGGGTCTGTTTGACTCCGGGCCCGACGCTGCACACCTTGCAGTCGGTGCTGTTCTTTGGTATTTTCACCTGTCACGAATTCGTAATAACTCCAGGTGGAGTTATTTGTTGCTAGAGACTTGATTTGAGTGAATAACCTATTTTTAAGGACATTTTTGATACTGTAGTCTGGATTTTTGTTGTTTGGTCTTGTTTTTGTTTAGATAAAGATCACTTATTTTTCTAAACTGGTATGGTGTCCATTTGTAGTGTTCTCAGTGTGTTACTGTATGTGTTCACAAATGCTTTACACACTGCCTCTGAGATAAGCCTGTCTTCTCGTGCCAAGCTACCAAGGGGGTGAGCAGGGGTTATTTTAGAAGTGTATCCCCCTTACCCTGACTAGAAGCACGGGTCCTTATTTGGACTGAATTTTTAGCAGATTATCTTTTATGGGCCAGATGTACGACCATTTCACATGCACAAAATCGGTCGCAAATTGATTTGCGAATGCAAAAATGGCAGTTTCCAATGTACAAAAAGCATTCGCAATTGCCCAAAATAATTTGTGAGTAAATACCAACTTGCAATATTAGTCCATGCATTTTGCGTATGCAAAATTGCGTATCACAATTTACAACTCGCAAATTTACATGTCCAGACTAGTCATAAATTGCGAGAACGCGCAAAAAAGGCTATTTGCGTATGCAATTTACCACTAAGCTGCAACAGATGGTAATCAGGAACAACCTATAAAACACACTCCCAGAATGCATCACAAACCTTTCCACAATGGCTGCCCTGTTTGTGTTAGCAAAGAGGAGGCGGATAATGGCGGCATTGCAGAGGAGAAGAAGACAGGAGAGGATATTCAGAGTCAGGCTGACATTGTTGGATAAGACAGAAGAGGAGATTTATGATCAGTACATGCTAAGTAGCAGGGTCATACTAGAGCTCATTGACACCTTAAAGCCACAACTAGAGAGTAGAACCATGCGCAGCAATGCTATTCCCACACATGTGCAGGTGTTGTGCTCCCTCCACCTCTTGGCCATTGGTAGTTACCAGGATGTCATTGCAGTGGCTGGTGGTGTGTCTCAGAGTGCGCTTTCGCATTTTTTCCATGATTTCCTAGACGCCATGCTATACCACATACATCAACACATATACATGCCCCGTGATAATGAGGAATTAAACCAAACAAAAATTGATTTCTACAGGTTAGCAAGATTCCCACAAGTCATAGGGTGCCTAGATGGGACACGTGTCCAAATGTCCACCATCCCGCATTGGATACATTTTTTAACAGACAAAGCACGCATTACCTCAATATCCAAGTAGTGTGTGATGCTAAAAATATCAACACAGATATTGTAGCCAAATACTTCCTAGAAACACCCAGGATGCATTCATTTTCAGGCACAGGGGTCGATATCAAGCTTAGAAAGAGGTGACTTTGATGATGGATACCTCCTAGGTAATGTTATCACCTGTTCACAGACGATTGTTAATTTACTTGCATATCTGTAAGCTTTTTACATCAACATCATATGTCTCACAACAGGGGACAGTGCGTATGCTCTGCGCCTGTGGATCCTCACACCGTATCTGTCCCGCAACAACATGCATGAAAGGCGGTACAACACTGCACACAGGCGCACAAGGACAGTGATTGAGCGTACTTTTGGAATACTGAAATCGTGCTTCAGATGCCTACATAAGAGTGGTGGAGCTCTGCAGTATGTGCCAGAGACAGTCTGTAAAATTGTGGTAACATGTGCCATGCTGCACAACATGGCCTGCAGGGGTGGACTGCCCATGGATGTGTCTGACACAGAATCTGAGAATGATGGCCCGGGACCACCTGCCATACATCAAAGGGATGGTAGCGCTGCAGCAGAGGGGAGAAGGCGCAGGGACCAGATTGCCAACAACTTTTTCTGTAAGTTACGTACACACCAGCTCGACACTCAGCTGTACAAAAGACAGAACAAACTGTGAATAGGAATGTGTGTTTTAATTTTCATTAACCCATTATCAAAGTAGGACAACATGTCCATCAATAACTGTAGGAATTATCCTCATAATGAAAAATAAATGGGTTTCGTCACCAATAATAATGAAAAGAAAGGCACATGAAAGATGTTTGGGTATCACAAAACATTAAACTCCTGCCCCTGCATGTAGCCTGGCTAGAGGTGCTACTATCCAGCACAAGGTGTTGTGGGTCAACTTTAGCTTGCTCGGTCGTAGTATCGATGTTCAGCTTCAGCTGGATGTTTGTGACAAGTGGTGGATGAGTTCTAACTTCCAGGGCAACTAAGTTATGAACCAAGTGTTCACTGGCTAGAATAATATGCTGCTCCGGCTTGACACTTCACTGTCAGTGCCACCAATGCCAACACCCCCAATTATCTGATTTGTCTGCAGTGTTTCCACTGCAGCTGTAATTTTTTTAAGGCCACGTGCTACATCACCACTGTAGTGGCCCATCTCCACTTGTAGGCCAAGTGTGCGCTGGCTATGTCTGTGAGTAGCGTGCGCCAGCCGATTGATAGCCCTGCTCCGATTGATGATTTTCTGTCTCCTGCTGCGCTCAATGAGCCTTTGATTGGCTCTTTCTGCAGACCACTCCTTAGCTAAGTCTGCCAAAGTGCTGGTGAGGATATCCAGTTTGGATTCAATCCAGGCCTGATTCTGTGCCAGTTTGTTTGTGACCATGCGGAACCCCAGGGACATCCTGACATTTCTATGCCTTTGTATTTGATTATGCAGGCGCAGTATTTGCAGCATTTCTCTGTCAATGGAAGCAGACATGGCCTGACTGATTGAACCAGTGGAGGACAGACCTTGGGACCAACGCAGGGACTGTTGTGTTCTCCATGAGAGACGCACACGGGTGGACAGAGGGCCTGGTGGTGTAGTGTCCTGCTGCACTGCAGAGCTTGCTGTCGGTGTTGACACTGTGGTGGTTGCAGCCACAGTGGATGGGACATCAGAGGACCTGTCCCCACTTGTTTCCCCAACGTACCGCCCTTCCTTAATTTGCTATGGCTCGTGGCTACCCGGTGTGTCCTCATCTGTGTCGTCTGCTTCCAATGGTGTGTCTATGTGACAAAGGAGATGACAGTACATAATAAACAATGTGTTTCACTGTTTCAGTGGTTTACAATATTTTTCAGCTCAAGTCATTCCATATTCCTGTTGGCTCTGCTGAAGTCGATGGTCCCCCTCTGGTCTTTTTCGCTGCTTCTTTTTGGCTGCTTCCAGTTGTGCTGTTACCCTCTCCATGGCCCTGGAGCGAAGGTCATACCACCGTTTTTTAATGTAATCTATGGAGCGGTGTCCTAATCCTAGCGCATTAATCCTTTGCTACATGCTGTGCCAGATCTTCCTCTTCTCATTCTCACCCAGACTGTGTGAGGCTCTGCTTAATAGTTCATCATGCTGATTGCAGCATTACTCCATGATGATGTCCAGCTCTTTCTCGGAGAACTTCAGCTTTCTCAGCCACAGCTTAGTTCCCATGTTGCTCTCTTTGCTGCTCATGTTTTCTCTCTCAGCAGTGCCTAAAAGTGCTGCTGCACCTGCACATGTGCTTGATTTTTGTTCTGGAGTTGCTTTGGGCACCACTTCCTGTTTTGGGGGTCCTTCACCTCAAACAGGAAGTGTATCCTTTTTTTTTCATTCAAATCACTAATTGTGAGTGCTTTATTGGCCTTTTTCATGCACACTCGCGAGACAATAGCTACTCGCAAATAGCGAGTGGGTCAAATAGCGTTGTGAGCGTATACTGACTCACAATCATGTTGCCTGTTGTGTTAGTAGGTAGCGAATAGCGAGTCACTATTTTCACAGGTCGTACATCTGGCCCTAAGTGTCTCTAGGAAATTATTGGAACTATGGATGATGTTTACATTTTATGCTGCTGATCCATGGATCATGTTTTAAGCAATATTCTTCTTTTTTATGGATGATTTTATTATTTTATTGTATCATGTTATTATTCTTATGTGCTTTTATGGCATTGTTTGCCTAATAAAGATAGATTGATGTTGATGTTAAAATAAAAAAAGATTATTAGCCTTTTGCTTCTCTTTGGCAACATTCAAACAAATATTGGCAGGTGTTCAATATGTATTAGCTTTAACAGTGGTCATTTGAGAATATAAGACATTATTAATGCTGTAAATCTGTGAATTATTTTATTTTTCTCGCTGTATAATCACTTGGAAGTTAGACAAGCCAAAAAAAGGGATCCTTCTCTCCCTACTGTATGCATGCTTTAACGGCCTCTTGGCACTGTAAGCAGTTCGCTGACCCAAGATGTTTGGGGAAGATCCAGGCATGAAGAATAGTAAGCCATGGTCTATGAAACTAGAAAGGTTGATTACTTGATTTAAAGTAATACCTGAATAGTTATCTTCAACTAAATTTGACACAAGTATACAAGGATGACTTCACAGCAGCTGGGCTGGTGAACACAGTCTCAGCAGAGATATAGAACATCTGCATGCACTTGACAGCATGTAGCATGGACGATTCACCAACGTTAATGGCTTAGGGGCATATGTATCAACATCACCATTTGCGATTCTCAAATAGCGATTTTTAAAGAATCGCTATTTGAGAATTGCAAAACGGGATGTATTTAAAAAATTGCAAACTTTTTGCGATTTCTTAAAATTCCTTAATTGCGATTAGCAAATTGCGAAATCGCAATTAAGGAATACCTGCCCATTCATTTCTATGGGCCAGGAGACCCATAGGAATGAATGGGAAGTAATTCTCAAATAGCGAATCGCAATTTGCTAATCGCAATTTGAGAATAATTTCAAAGGTGCAAGGGTGTCATGATGACACCCTGATGCACCCCTGAAATGAGCGTGTGTGTGCATATGGTGCACATACATGCCCTAAGGGCATGTATGAGCGCCACGTGGCACCTTGTAAAATTCAAAAAAGTGCATTTTGAAAGGAAATCGCAAATTACCACCAACTGGAAGTTGGTGGTAATTTGCGATTTCTTAAGGATAATTCGCACAACTTGGGTGCTTTTTACATATCATTTAAGAAATCGCACACAACTGACCACTATTGGTAACCTAAAACCCTCAACCATGCCGCCATGTCAGCAAAGTTGTGAAACATGTTTAAAATGGCACAGAACCTACAGGGGAAGCCCGGGCGCATAAGGTATTTCTCCTAACCACCTTTTCAAAGATTGATTCCAAATGTATTTTTTCTGCTAATAAAAGTATTAATGTATGCCTTGTTGGTGAATGAACATTAGTAATCCAGTACTTGCAAATGCCACAAATCCAGAATTATACCATTGTGCTAAGCACTGTAACTGCACTGCCAACTAACAGGATTCAAAGTCAGGAATCCCTTGCCCCTGTTTAAAGAAAGGTAAAGCATTTCCATTGCTACTCTGGTCCTCCCCACCCCTCTTAATAATTTAGTAGGCACTGTACATACAGTGCTTTGTATCAATGCATACAAATAATTAATGTGACTTGGGTTATAGGATCATTTTGGAGACGGCCACCTATCCTATCACAGACAGCTGTAAATTTACACTAAAGCTCTGCCCAGGTTCCACAGATTAACATACTTTAGGTCTTTATAGATCCTAATGCCTAGGTATTTGAACACAAGTCTTTCTAGGGAGTGCCCTTACAAATTATAGATATAAGGGTCAATTTTCCTTGCTCTTAGTTCAGTGAGGACACTCAGGCAAGATATAGTTCTGTTGACTACGAGGTTGGAAACTTCCCCAAACCTGTATAGTTCATTTAAAAGCAGGGGTTACTAATACTCCTAATATGTCATCCAACTAAAGCAATATAGAGGGGCTATATTTATAATTACAACAACATGACCACCCATTCCACGCATGTTTCATGCAAATGTTCCATAGCTTATCTAAACAACAGCGATGAAAGGAGGCAACCCTAACTGGTGCTGTGCTGAACTCCCTAAGCTTCTGACACCGCCCGTCCTTTTTCTGGCAGTGAGACTTGTACACAGCAGTAGATCGAGCAAATTATTTTGTTGCCAACACCCATTCACTTCAACGCTGCATATAGATAGCTCCAAGACAAAAGAGTCAAAGGCCTTCTATGTGTTCATAGCAACAATTGCAGCTCTTGACAGTTGTGTAGGGATGCCTCTGATAATGTGAACTCATTTATGGAGATTGGAGATGGTGTTCGTACCTGTTTTAAAGCCTGTTCGTCAGCAATTTTCCTAAGATCCTGCAATCAAGGATACTGGTTGATATGATCCTAAGTCCAGTGGATCATGGTCTGCTTCAACATTATTACTATCGTGACCTCTGTAGCTGTAGGAGGGATGGTGCCTTCTTTAAGTTTCAATGGGTGATGCATGAAAAGCTAAGTATTATTCTGGAGCAGTAATTCTGACATTTCACAGACATTGGTAAAGGATATGTGGACCACCATAACAAGGACAATAGAAACATCCAAAAACTAACTTTTTAAGCTGAGCTTTAGTACATTTCTGAGTGAACATCATCTAGGACCAAGAGCAATGCGGATTTGATTCCACAACCTCATCGAAAACATGGGTGACGAGGCCCAATATTTTTTTGCTCTGATGTGGATCTGTAACTTGGTTACTACTAATGGGAAACAGCAGTTACGATATTTACACAATGTAGAATATTTTATAAAATTGCAAAATTTGGGGGAGGGATGCAAGGGATGTATGGGGTATTGGTTGGGAAGTGTATTAATACTCAGGTATTAATTTTAATACTTTAGTGTTAATATTTATTAATTGTAATTGTTGTAAATGAATAATATTTTTAAATGTTAAAATATTTTATGAAATTTCAAAATTAGTATTTAGGGATGAGACAAGGGTAGTAGGGGCATTGGGTGGGGAAAATGTATTAATGCTCAGGTGTTCATTTTAATACTTCAGTAATAATATTTATGAATTGTAGTTGTTGTAAATTAAATTAATTTAACAGTTAACATTTTAAAATATTTATAAAATAAAAGGGGATGGGATGGAAAAGATATAGGGATATTTGGTGGGGAAGAGTATGTATACTCAGGAATCATTTGTAGTAGCTGAATATTAATAATTAAAGGTAACTTATTCAATAAAAAAGGTAGAAGAAATGAAACAATATTTTTATTAAAGAAATATATATATATTTATACATATATATATATATTCCCAAAAAGTGCCCGAAAGCTTTGAGGCCGCAACACAGCTGCAGTGAGGTCAACAAACCTTTATTCAAACAATAAGCAGGTAACTTCGCATCCCTTAATTTCGTCCTTAGTCTAATGCATTTCGGAGAGTCTTTCTCCTTCCTCAGAGACTGCATGCCAAACGCCAATTAATCGCATCACTGCAACTCCCCTTCATGCTTTTAACTGATTGGCCTTCAGTGTGCCTTAATGTTCGTAATTGCTCAGATGCATGTCGGGAGATGTAGTCGATTCGTGCTTTTTCAAATCCCTTCAGTGGGTTCTGGCTTTGACAGCGTTTTCCAGGACAATTCACAGCCCTCCATTAGGCTCAGGATGGGATTTTGCCTGCTTTCAGTGTGTGTTACTGCAGCGCCAACACGACGGGCAGGTTCCCTTCGGTTGGACCCTTCATCCGCTCTTGGGTTGCGCGATCCCTCTGCGGCTCGGACTCGCCGCATGCAATATTCCCAAAAAGTGCCCGAAAGCTTTGAGGCCGCAACACAGCTGCAGTGAGGTCAACAAACCTTTATTCAAACAATAAGCAGGTAACTTCGCATCCCTTAATTTCGTCCTTAGTCTAATGCATTTCGGAGAGTCTTTCTCCTTCCTCAGAGACTGCATGCCAAACGCCAATTAATCGCATCACTGCAACTCCCCTTCATGCTTTTAACTGATTGGCCTTCAGTGTGCCTTAATGTTCGTAATTGCTCAGATGCATGTCGGGAGATGTAGTCGATTCGTGCTTTTTCAAATCCCTTCAGTGGGTTCTGGCTTTGACAGCGTTTTCCAGGACAATTCACAGCCCTCCATTAGGCTCAGGATGGGATTTTGCCTGCTTTCAGTGTGTGTTACTGCAGCGCCAACACGACGGGCAGGTTCCCTTCGGTTGGACCCTTCATCCGCTCTTGGGTTGCGCGATCCCTCTGCGGCTCGGACTCGCCGCATGCAATATTCCCAAAAAGTGCCCGAAAGCTTTGAGGCCGCAACACAGCTGCAGTGAGGTCAACAAACCTTTATTCAAACAATAAGCAGGTAACTTCGCATCCCTTAATTTCGTCCTTAGTCTAATGCATTTCGGAGAGTCTTTCTCCTTCCTCAGAGACTGCATGCCAAACGCCAATTAATCGCATCACTGCAACTCCCCTTCATGCTTTTAACTGATTGGCCTTCAGTGTGCCTTAATGTTCGTAATTGCTCAGATGCATGTCGGGAGATGTAGTCGATTCGTGCTTTTTCAAATCCCTTCAGTGGGTTCTGGCTTTGACAGCGTTTTCCAGGACAATTCACAGCCCTCCATTAGGCTCAGGATGGGATTTTGCCTGCTTTCAGTGTGTGTTACTGCAGCGCCAACACGACGGGCAGGTTCCCTTCGGTTGGACCCTTCATCCGCTCTTGGGTTGCGCGATCCCTCTGCGGCTCGGACTCGCCGCATGCAATATTCCCAAAAAGTGCCCGAAAGCTTTGAGGCCGCAACACAGCTGCAGTGAGGTCAACAAACCTTTATTCAAACAATAAGCAGGTAACTTCGCATCCCTTAATTTCGTCCTTAGTCTAATGCATTTCGGAGAGTCTTTCTCCTTCCTCAGAGACTGCATGCCAAACGCCAATTAATCGCATCACTGCAACTCCCCTTCATGCTTTTAACTGATTGGCCTTCAGTGTGCCTTAATGTTCGTAATTGCTCAGATGCATGTCGGGAGATGTAGTCGATTCGTGCTTTTTCAAATCCCTTCAGTGGGTTCTGGCTTTGACAGCGTTTTCCAGGACAATTCACAGCCCTCCATTAGGCTCAGGATGGGATTTTGCCTGCTTTCAGTGTGTGTTACTGCAGCGCCAACACGACTTGAAAAAGCACGAATCGACTACATCTCCCGACATGCATCTGAGCAATTACGAACATTAAGGCACACTGAAGGCCAATCAGTTAAAAGCATGAAGGGGAGTTGCAGTGATGCGATTAATTGGCGTTTGGCATGCAGTCTCTGAGGAAGGAGAAAGACTCTCCGAAATGCATTAGACTAAGGACGAAATTAAGGGATGCGAAGTTACCTGCTTATTGTTTGAATAAAGGTTTGTTGACCTCACTGCAGCTGTGTTGCGGCCTCAAAGCTTTCGGGCACTTTTTGGGAATATTGCATGCGGCGAGTCCGAGCCGCAGAGGGATCGCGCAACCCAAGAGCGGATGAAGGGTCCAACCGAAGGGAACCTGCCCGTCGTGTTGGCGCTGCAGTAACACACACTGAAAGCAGGCAAAATCCCATCCTGAGCCTAATGGAGGGCTGTGAATTGTCCTGGAAAACGCTGTCAAAGCCAGAACCCACTGAAGGGATTTGAAAAAGCACGAATAGACTACATCTCCCGACATGCATCTGAGCAATTACGAACATTAAGGCACACTGAAGGCCAATCAGTTAAAAGCATGAAGGGGAGTTGCAGTGATGCGATTAATTGGCGTTTGGCATGCAGTCTCTGAGGAAGGAGAAAGACTCTCCGAAATGCATTAGACTAAGGGCGAAATTAAGGGATGCGAAGTTACCTGCTTATTGTTTGAATAAAGGTTTGTTGACCTCACTGCAGCTGTGTTGCGGCCTCAAAGCTTTCGTGCACTTTTTGGGAATATTGCATGCGGCGAGTCCGAGCCGCAGAGGGATCGCGCAACCCAAGAGCGGATGAAGGGTCCAACCGAAGGGAACCTGCCCGTCGTGTTGGCGCTGCAGTAACACACACTGAAAGCAGGCAAAATCCCATCCTGAGCCTAATGGAGGGCTGTGAATTGTCCTGGAAAACGCTGTCAAAGCCAGAACCCACTGAAGGGATTTGAAAAAGCACGAATCGACTACATCTCCCGACATGCATCTGAGCAATTACGAACATTAAGGCACACTGAAGGCCAATCAGTTAAAAGCATGAAGGGGAGTTGCAGTGATGCGATTAATTGGCGTTTGGCATGCAGTCTCTGAGGAAGGAGAAAGACTCTCCGAAATGCATTAGACTAAGGACGAAATTAAGGGATGCGAAGTTACCTGCTTATTGTTTGAATAAAGGTTTGTTGACCTCACTGCAGCTGTGTTGCGGCCTCAAAGCTTTCGGGCACTTTTTGGGAATATTGCATGCGGCGAGTCCGAGCCTCAGAGGGATCGCGCAACCCAAGAGCGGATGAAGGGTCCAACCGAAGGGAACCTGCCCGTCGTGTTGGCGCTGCAGTAACACACACTGAAAGCAGGCAAAATCCCATCCTGAGCCTAATGGAGGGCTGTGAATTGTCCTGGAAAACGCTGTCAAAGCCAGAACCCACTGAAGGGATTTGAAAAAGCACGAATCGACTACATCTCCCGACATGCATCTGAGCAATTACGAACATTAAGGCACACTGAAGGCCAATCAGTTAAAAGCATGAAGGGGAGTTGCAGTGATGCGATTAATTGGCGTTTGGCATGCAGTCTCTGAGGAAGGAGAAAGACTCTCCGAAATGCATTAGACTAAGGACGAAATTAAGGGATGCGAAGTTACCTGCTTATTGTTTGAATAAAGGTTTGTTGACCTCACTGCAGCTGTGTTGCGGCCTCAAAGCTTTCGGGCACTTTTTGGGAATATTGCATGCGGCGAGTCCGAGCCGCAGAGGGATCGCGCAACCCAAGAGCGGATGAAGGGTCCAACCGAAGGGAACCTGCCCGTCGTGTTGGCGCTGCAGTAACACACACTGAAAGCAGGCAAAATCCCATCCTGAGCCTAATGGAGGGCTGTGAATTGTCCTGGAAAACGCTGTCAAAGCCAGAACCCACTGAAGGGATTTGAAAAAGCACGAATCGACTACATCTCCCGACATGCATCTGAGCAATTACGAACATTAAGGCACACTGAAGGCCAATCAGTTAAAAGCATGAAGGGGAGTTGCAGTGATGCGATTAATTGGCGTTTGGCATGCAGTCTCTGAGGAAGGAGAAAGACTCTCCGAAATGCATTAGACTAAGGACGAAATTAAGGGATGCGAAGTTACCTGCTTATTGTTTGAATAAAGGTTTGTTGACCTCACTGCAGCTGTGTTGCGGCCTCAAAGCTTTCGGGCACTTTTTGGGAATATTGCATGCGGCGAGTCCGAGCCGCAGAGGGATCGCACAACCCAAGAGCGGATGAAGGGTCCAACCGAAGGGAACCTGCCCGTCGTGTTGGCGCTGCAGTAACACACACTGAAAGCAGGCAAAATCCCATCCTGAGCCTAATGGAGGGCTGTGAATTGTCCTGGAAAACGCTGTCAAAGCCAGAACCCACTGAAGGGATTTGAAAAAGCACGAATCGACTACATCTCCCGACATGCATCTGAGCAATTACGAACATTAAGGCACACTGAAGGCCAATCAGTTAAAAGCATGAAGGGGAGTTGCAGTGATGCGATTAATTGGCGTTTGGCATGCAGTCTCTGAGAAAGGAGAAAGACTCTCCGAAATGCATTAGACTAAGGACGAAATTAAGGGATGCGAAGTTACCTGCTTATTGTTTGAATAAAGGTTTGTTGACCTCACTGCAGCTGTGTTGCGGCCTCAAAGCTTTCGGGCACTTTTTGGGAATATTGCATGCGGCGAGTCCGAGCCGCAGAGGGATCGCGCAACCCAAGAGCGGATGAAGGGTCCAACCGAAGGGAACCTGCCCGTCGTGTTGGCGCTGCAGTAACACACACTGAAAGCAGGCAAAATCCCATCCTGAGCCTAATGGAGGGCTGTGAATTGTCCTGGAAAACGCTGTCAAAGCCAGAACCCACTGAAGGGATTTGAAAAAGCACGAATCGACTACATCTCCCGATGCATCTGAGCAATTACGAACATTAAGGCACACTGAAGGCCAATCAGTTAAAAGCATGAAGGGGAGTTGCAGTGATGCGATTAATTGGCGTTTGGCATGCAGTCTCTGAGGAAGGAGAAAGACTCTCCGAAATGCATTAGACTAAGGACGAAATTAAGGGATGCGAAGTTACCTGCTTATTGTTTGAATAAAGGTTTGTTGACCTCACTGCAGCTGTGTTGCGGCCTCAAAGCTTTCGGGCACTTTTTGGGAATATTGCATGCGGCGAGTCCGAGCCGCAGAGGGATCGCGCAACCCAAGAGCGGATGAAGGGTCCAACCGAAGGGAACCTGCCCGTCGTGTTGGCGCTGCAGTAACACACACTGAAAGCAGGCAAAATCCCATCCTGAGCCTAATGGAGGGCTGTGAATTGTCCTGGAAAACGCTGTCAAAGCCAGAACCCACTGAAGGGATTTGAAAAAGCACGAATCGACTACATCTCCCGACATGCATCTGAGCAATTACGAACATTAAGGCACACTGAAGGCCAATCAGTTAAAAGCATGAAGGGGAGTTGCAGTGATGCGATTAATTGGCGTTTGGCATGCAGTCTCTGAGGAAGGAGAAAGACTCTCCGAAATGCATTAGACTAAGGACGAAATTAAGGGATGCGAAGTTACCTGCTTATTGTTTGAATAAAGGTTTGTTGACCTCACTGCAGCTGTGTTGCGGCCTCAAAGCTTTCGGTCACTTTTTGGGAATATTGCATGCGGCGAGTCCGAGCCGCAGAGGGATCGCGCAACCCAAGAGCGGATGAAGGGTCCAACCGAAGGGAACCTGCCCGTCGTGTTGGCGCTGCAGTAACACACACTGAAAGCAGGCAAAATCCCATCCTGAGCCTAATGGAGGGCTGTGAATTGTCCTGGAAAACGCTGTCAAAGCCAGAACCCACTGAAGGGATTTGAAAAAGCACGAATCGACTACATCTCCCGACATGCATCTGAGCAATTACGAACATTAAGGCACACTGAAGGCCAATCAGTTAAAAGCATGAAGGGGAGTTGCAGTGATGCGATTAATTGGCGTTTGGCATGCAGTCTCTGAGGAAGGAGAAAGACTCTCCGAAATGCATTAGACTAAGGACGAAATTAAGGGATGCGAAGTTACCTGCTTATTGTTTGAATAAAGGTTTGTTGACCTCACTGCAGCTGTGTTGCGGCCTCAAAGCTTTCGGGCACTTTTTGGGAATATTGCATGCGGCGAGTCCGAGCCGCAGAGGGATCGCGCAACCCAAGAGCGGATGAAGGGTCCAACCGAAGGGAACCTGCCCGTCGTGTTGGCGCTGCAGTAACACACACTGAAAGCAGGCAAAATCCCATCCTGAGCCTAATGGAGGGCTGTGAATTGTCCTGGAAAACGCTGTCAAAGCCAGAACCCACTGAAGGGATTTGAAAAAGCACGAATCGACTACATCTCCCGACATGCATCTGAGCAATTACGAACATTAAGGCACACTGAAGGCCAATCAGTTAAAAGCATGAAGGGGAGTTGCAGTGATGCGATTAATTGGCGTTTGGCATGCAGTCTCTGAGGAAGGAGAAAGACTCTCCAAAATGCATTAGACTAAGGACGAAATTAAGGGATGCGAAGTTACCTGCTTATTGTTTGAATAAAGGTTTGTTGACCTCACTGCAGCTGTGTTGCGGCCTCAAAGCTTTCGGGCACTTTTTGGGAATATTGCATGCGGCGAGTCCGAGCCGCAGAGGGATCGCGCAACCCAAGAGCGGATGAAGGGTCCAACCGAAGGGAACCTGCCCGTCGTGTTGGCGCTGCAGTAACACACACTGAAAGCAGGCAAAATCCCATCCTGAGCCTAATGGAGGGCTGTGAATTGTCCTGGAAAATGCTGTCAAAGCCAGAACCCACTGAAGGGATTTGAAAAAGCACGAATCGACTACATCTCCCGACATGCATCTGAGCAATTACGAACATTAAGGCACACTGAAGGCCAATCAGTTAAAAGCATGAAGGGGAGTTGCAGTGATGCGATTAATTGGCGTTTGGCATGCAGTCTCTGAGGAAGGAGAAAGACTCTCCGAAATGCATTAGACTAAGGACGAAATTAAGGGATGCGAAGTTACCTGCTTATTGTTTGAATAAAGGTTTGTTGACCTCACTGCAGCTGTGTTGCGGCCTCAAAGCTTTCGGGCACTTTTTGGGAATATTGCATGCGGCGAGTCCGAGCCGCAGAGGGATCGCGCAACCCAAGAGCGGATGAAGGGTCCAACCGAAGGGAACCTGCCCGTCGTGTTGGCGCTGCAGTAACACACACTGAAAGCAGGCAAAATCCCATCCTGAGCCTAATGGAGGGCTGTGAATTGTCCTGGAAAACGCTGTCAAAGCCAGAACCCACTGAAGGGATTTGAAAAAGCACGAATCGACTACATCTCCCGACATGCATCTGAGCAATTACGAACATTAAGGCACACTGAAGGCCAATCAGTTAAAAGCATGAAGGGGAGTTGCAGTGATGCGATTAATTGGCGTTTGGCATGCAGTCTCTGAGGAAGGAGAAAGACTCTCCGAAATGCATTAGACTAAGGACGAAATTAAGGGATGCGAAGTTACCTGCTTATTGTTTGAATAAAGGTTTGTTGACCTCACTGCAGCTGTGTTGCGGCCTCAAAGCTTTCGGGCACTTTTTGGGAATATTGCATGCGGCGAGTCCGAGCCGCAGAGGGATCGCGCAACCCAAGAGCGGATGAAGGGTCCAACCGAAGGGAACCTGCCCGTCGTGTTGGCGCTGCAGTAACACACACTGAAAGCAGGCAAAATCCCATCCTGAGCCTAATGGAGGGCTGTGAATTGTCCTGGAAAACGCTGTCAAAGCCAGAACCCACTGAAGGGATTTGAAAAAGCACGAATCGACTACATCTCCCGACCTGCATCTGAGCAATTACGAACATTAAGGCACACTGAAGGCCAATCAGTTAAAAGCATGAAGGGGAGTTGCAGTGATGCGATTAATTGGCGTTTGGCATGCAGTCTCTGAGGAAGGAGAAAGACTCTCCGAAATGCATTAGACTAAGGACGAAATTAAGGGATGCGAAGTTACCTGCTTATTGTTTGAATAAAGGTTTGTTGACCTCACTGCAGCTGTGTTGCGGCCTCAAAGCTTTCGGGCACTTTTTGGGAATATTGCATGCGGCGAGTCCGAGCCGCAGAGGGATCGCGCAACCCAAGAGCGGATGAAGGGTCCAACCGAAGGGAACCTGCCCGTCGTGTTGGCGCTGCAGTAACACACACTGAAAGCAGGCAAAATCCCATCCTGAGCCTAATGGAGGGCTGTGAATTGTCCTGGAAAACGCTGTCAAAGCCAGAACCCACTGAAGGGATTTGAAAAAGCACGAATCGACTACATCTCCCGACATGCATCTGAGCAATTACGAACATTAAGGCACACTGAAGGCCAATCAGTTAAAAGCATGAAGGGGAGTTGCAGTGATGCGATTAATTGGCGTTTGGCATGCAGTCTCTGAGGAAGGAGAAAGACTCTCCGAAATGCATTAGACTAAGGACGAAATTAAGGGATGCGAAGTTACCTGCTTATTGTTTGAATAAAGGTTCGTTGACCTCACTGCAGCTGTGTTGCGGCCTCAAAGCTTTCGGGCACTTTTTGGGAATATTGCATGCGGCGAGTCCGAGCCGCAGAGGGATCGCGCAACCCAAGAGCGGATGAAGGGTCCAACCGAAGGGAACCTGCCCGTCGTGTTGGCGCTGCAGTAACACACACTGAAAGCAGGCAAAATCCCATCCTGAGCCTAATGGAGGGCTGTGAATTGTCCTGGAAAACGCTGTCAAAGCCAGAACCCACTGAAGGGATTTGAAAAAGCACGAATCGACTACATCTCCCGACATGCATCTGAGCAATTACGAACATTAAGGCACACTGAAGGCCAATCAGTTAAAAGCATGAAGGGGAGTTGCAGTGATGCGATTAATTGGCGTTTGGCATGCAGTCTCTGAGGAAGGAGAAAGACTCTCCGAAATGCATTAGACTAAGGACGAAATTAAGGGATGCGAAGTTACCTGCTTATTGTTTGAATAAAGGTTTGTTGACCTCACTGCAGCTGTGTTGCGGCCTCAAAGCTTTCGGGCACTTTTTGGGAATATTGCATGCGGCGAGTCCGAGCCGCAGAGGGATCGCGCAACCCAAGAGCGGATGAAGGGTCCAACCGAAGGGAACCTGCCCGTCGTGTTGGCGCTGCAGTAACACACACTGAAAGCAGGCAAAATCCCATCCTGAGCCTAATGGAGGGCTGTGAATTGTCCTGGAAAACGCTGTCAAAGCAAGAACCCACTGAAGGGATTTGAAAAAGCACGAATCGACTACATCTCCCGACATGCATCTGAGCAATTACGAACATTAAGGCACACTGAAGGCCAATCAGTTAAAAGCATGAAGGGGAGTTGCAGTGATGCGATTAATTGGCGTTTGGCATGCAGTCTCTGAGGAAGGAGAAAGACTCTCCGAAATGCATTAGACTAAGGACGAAATTAAGGGATGCGAAGTTACCTGCTTATTGTTTGAATAAAGGTTTGTTGACCTCACTGCAGCTGTGTTGCGGCCTCAAAGCTTTCGGGCACTTTTTGGGAATATTGCATGCGGCGAGTCCGAGCCGCAGAGGGATCGCGCAACCCAAGAGCGGATGAAGGGTCCAACCGAAGGGAACCTGCCCGTCGTGTTGGCGCTGCAGTAACACACACTGAAAGCAGGCAAAATCCCATCCTGAGCCTAATGGAGGGCTGTGAATTGTCCTGGAAAACGCTGTCAAAGCCAGAACCCACTGAAGGGATTTGAAAAAGCACGAATCGACTACATCTCCCGACATGCATCTGAGCAATTACGAACATTAAGGCACACTGAAGGCCAATCAGTTAAAAGCATGAAGGGGAGTTGCAGTGATGCGATTAATTGGCGTTTGGCATGCAGTCTCTGAGGAAGGAGAAAGACTCTCCGAAATGCATTAGACTAAGGACGAAATTAAGGGATGCGAAGTTACCTGCTTATTGTTTGAATAAAGGTTTGTTGACCTCACTGCAGCTGTGTTGCGGCCTCAAAGCTTTCGGGCACTTTTTGGGAATATTGCATGCGGCGAGTCCGAGCCGCAGAGGGATCGCGCAACCCAAGAGCGGATGAAGGGTCCAACCGAAGGGAACCTGCCCGTCGTGTTGGCGCTGCAGTAACACACACTGAAAGCAGGCAAAATCCCATCCTGAGCCTAATGGAGGGCTGTGAATTGTCCTGGAAAACGCTGTCAAAGCCAGAACCCACTGAAGGGATTTGAAAAAGCACGAATCGACTACATCTCCCGACATGCATCTGAGCAATTACGAACATTAAGGCACACTGAAGGCCAATCAGTTAAAAGCATGAAGGGGAGTTGCAGTGATGCGATTAATTGGCGTTTGGCATGCAGTCTCTGAGGAAGGAGAAAGACTCTCCGAAATGCATTAGACTAAGGACGAAATTAAGGGATGCGAAGTTACCTGCTTATTGTTTGAATAAAGGTTTGTTGACCTCACTGCAGCTGTGTTGCGGCCTCAAAGCTTTCGGGCACTTTTTGGGAATATATATATATATATATATATATATATATATATATATATATATATATATATATATATATATATATATATATATATATATATATATATACATATATATATACATTCTTCTTTCTTAACATGTCCTATCTCTGTAGGCATAGTTAGAAATTAGCATTTAAAAAACCTTTGAAATTCACAGAAAAAACCATAGGTTTCAGGCACGTTATAGTTAGGAATTAGCATTTAAAAAACCTCAGAAATTCACTGAAAAAACCATAGGTTTCAGGGGTGTTATAGTTAGCTGGACTTTTCACTTGTACAAAACCATTGAAATTCCCCCGTTATAGTTAGTTCAGCTAACTATAACTCGCGCGCCCGCAATGCACTGCTGATGACGTCACATATTACATCACTCATGACATGGTCAGCGACATCACTGATGACATCACTGATGACATCTCAAATTACAACTTTAGAGCCTAGTTAGGTTACACAACACTGCCCTGTGCATATTACACTCCAAGGCGCATATCGCATAGCACGCGCTAGTGCCTGTGCTATCTCGCGCTCTCCAATGAATCTGTCATTGCGCACAATGTATTGCATATTATATTTCACGCCCGGTTCATCTCATATCACACTTTTTGGTGCATAGTTTATACCATACACTATATCTAGTTTTCATTTTTAATCGTGCTCTCAGGACTATGTTCTATATAACACTGTGTTCACCTACCCTTTTCACGGGCATTACATTTTGCGATAGGGGGTGGAGGGTCAGGGGGTGTTTCTGCCAAGTGAGCCCGGAGTCACAGGCACAAACGTCCTCTTCTTCCTGAATAAAAGTGAGATTATGCTGCATACTTGTTCATATTTTAAGTAGTTCGCACAGACACACGTTTTAAAAACAATAAAGTCCCTAATACCCGCCTTCTCTGAACAGTTAGCTTGCTGCCCCATCCCCCTCCTCCCTATCCTCTGTTGTGTGAATCCATGGACTAGCCTCCTCCCTCCTGCCATGCATGGTCTGATGTGCTGCCACTGCCCTCAATTTAGTATGATGTACCTGTCCACTCCTCCTGCCCTCCATTGCCCAATTCTATGCCCCATCATTGACCTCCTGCTTAAAGTCTGTGCTTAGCTTGCTGCCCCTATTCTCCTTCCCCCTGCCCTCCGATGTCTTTGTGCATGTCCCTGCTCCATCCTTTTTGCCCACCATGTTCCATGGACCTGCCACACCTATCTACTCTGAGTGTTCTGTTGAGCTGCCACTCCCCTCCCACCTGCCTAGCATTGTCAGATGACTGTAACCTGTCCCTGCCACCTCCACCCTGCCTGTCCACATGCCATGCCCCTATCCTCTTCCCCCTGTCCTACATGGTTCCATTGTACTGCCACACCCTTCTGCCCTCCCTGGTCTGTTGTGCTGCAACTGCTCCTCCTGCCTGCCCCGTGCGGTCTGTTGTGAGGCCCCTTCCCCTGAACTTTCTTGTCTGTGCACAGGTCCTGACCCTCCCTTCTATCCTCCATCGTCCTTTGTGCATGCCCCTGCACCCTCCTTCTTGCCCATCATAGCCATTGTGCTGCCACTAACCCTCCCACTTGCCAAGCATGGTCTTCTGTGCTGCCATGGCCCCTCCCACCTTCCCTGTATGGTCAGTTAGCTGCCCCTGACCCCCTCCCACCTTCCCTCCATGGTCTGTGTGTATGCCATCACAGTCTCACTGTTGCTCTTCATGGTGTGTCTTGCTTCTAGTGCCCATCCTGCCTGACCTCCATGGCTATCTTGCTGCTCCTGCCCTGCCCCCTTGCCCCCAGCCCTCTGTTTACATGTGCAGACCCCTACTCCCTCCCTCCTGGCCTGTCTGTTCCATTGTAATGCCCCTGATCCGTCCCTCCTGCCCTTTATGGTCTGTTATGCTGCAGCTTTCTCTCCTGTCTGTCCATTATGGTCAGCTAGCTACCATTGCCTCTTGCCCCTCTGTTCTCTGTTGTCCATGTGCATGGTCCTGTCCCCTCCCTCTTGCTTTCTATGGATTGTTGTGCTGCACTCCCGTCCCGCATGCCCTGTGTGGTGTATTGTGCTGCTGCAAACCCTGATGCCTGCCCTGCAGGGTCAGTTTGGTGCACCTCTCCATGTCCCTCCTGTCCTCTGTTATCCAAGTCCATGTCCCTACCCCATTTCCTTCCATGATCCAATGTACCATACTTGCGAACATTTTGAACTTGGTAAGAGGGAGATTTTGAAAAAAAACTGGGGTATTGATTTTCCCCTTTGAGTTACATTGAAAAAGAGGAGATTGTAGACAGGAGACTGATCAAATAAAGCCCATTTGAGCTTAAAAACATTGGACGTTTCCTGGCTGAATCGGGTCTGTTGGCATGTATGGTTATACTACCATTGCCTCTTCCTTCTGCCCACAATGGTCTATTACATTGCCACAGCCTCTCTTGCAAGTCCTGTATTGTTGGTTTGTTGCCCCTGCCCCCCTTTCCACTGCCCTCCATAGTCTGTTGTGCTGCCACAGCCCTTCCTGCCTGCTCAGTGTGGTTAAATTGTTGCCTTTGCACCTTCCTACCTGCCTTCAATTTTCAGAGTCCGTGCCCCTGGCCTCTGCCTCTCAACAGTATCCTAATGAACAACTAGATTGCTAACATTCTATATTTATTACAAAAGTGTGGAACGCCTGACGTCATCTTGATGTAATCAAAACTGTAATACCTAGAGCATTTCCTTTAGAAATTACATATATGAGAGGGTCTTATTGGCATCAAAATTATGGTTAGTGCTCTAAAAGACTAAAATAAGGACATATTTTCTGAGTTTTCAAATAGCGACAAAGCACTTTTAAATTATTTGTTATCTTTATGTTTTTTTATCCAGTTGACCACTTGATTAAATGTTGCACTTAGAGGAGAGGATGTGGTGTTACTTCCAGAACTGCAGACTTTGCAACTGGGGAACCAGGTTGGAGTTTCTGCTTCAGCTCGACATTCTGTGATTCTGGTCAAATCACTTAGTCTCCCCATGTCTACAACCAAAATGAATTTGTTCTTGTGTGATGTAACCAATGCTCTTGTAAAGCACTCCAATACCTGACAAGTCTGCACTATATAACACTGCAAAAACACAAAATAATAGGTGTTTTGCACACTTCTGTCATTGGGCTATATTTGGGCTACATCTGGGTGATTTTGGGCTACATTTGGGCTCTTTTGTCTCCGGTGGCCATCTTGGGAGATTTATTTGTTATGAAGTTTCCTAATTTCCTCATGTACTGCAGTCTCCTCAGTAGGAAATGCTTTCAGTTTTTTACTTTGATTCCATCATGAAGGTATTCAGATATGTCACACATTTGCCATAAATTCTGAATGTTAGCACTCTAGTTGCTCATTAGATCACTGTAGTAAAACTACTGTTCACCATGGAAGTCTGCTCCTGGTATTAAAAATGCATGTTTCAGTCTGCATGTCAGAATTTTTTAATGAAATAGAAGAGGATTTGAGAAGTCACTCAAAATGTGCCCTCATTTTCTTTCTTCAGCATTAATCATAATTTCTATGGCAAAATGAACCCCCTCATTGTGTTCCTTTTTAAATTAAATGTTTTAAGTGTTACCAGTTTATTCCAATCAAGATGGATTCAGGTGTGCCATACTTTTGTCATAATGAAGACAGTAAGTGCTCTAGTTGTTTTTAAGAACATTCTGGGACATTCTGTCATTGGGCTATACTTGGGCTACATCTGGGTGATATTTGGGCTACATTTGGGCTCTTTTGTCTCTGGTGGCCATCTTGGGAGACTTATTTGTTATGAAGTTTCCTAATTTCCTCATTTACTGCAGTCTCCTCAGTAGGAAATACTTTCAGTTTTTTACTTTGATTCCATCAAGAAGGCATTCAGATGTGTCACACATTTGCCATAAATTCAGAATGTTAGCACTCTTTTTGCTCATTAGATCACTGTAGTAAAGCTACTGCTCACCGGGGAAAACTGCTGCTGGTATTGAAAGTGCATGTATCAGTCTGCATGTCAGAATTTTTTAATAAAATAGAAGAGGATTTGAGAAGTTGATGGAGCAGGGTTTTTACTTTAAAACCGAATACCTGTTTCATTTTCGCATGTTATAACTAAAAGTACTACTGATTAATTATTAATTATTAAAAGTTTGTCGAATGTTGTTTAACCAACCTTATTAACAGAAGAATTACACGTGGGAATGCTATTGCATGGCTAAAATAATAAGTAAACTAAATTGGTGAACAAACTGACAGAAATCGATATTGCTTATGTGATGTTATTGTGTTTGCGCTTATAATTAATATGCATTAATGGCTTTTTATGTCGCAAATGGCTAGATAAATACACACACATAAGGGTATTAGCAGGGGAATAACACTGTATAATCATTTCCGTGCAGTAATTTTGTTTATGTTTATTTCCACTTAAGTTGTCCAATGTGGCCTACCCGAAAATGGCTACCATCTGCAGCCTGCACTCGAGTAGATGGAAATTTACAAAAAGGCTTCGCTCTGCCTGTGACCTTGCACCTCCGATGAACTGAAAAGCCATAAACATGATGACAAGTCCAGGCAGCCAAGTGCCCCTGGAAGATGGAGATGTTGCACATGAACTTATAATGAACCCACTATTGAAACAAATTTACCTAGTAGAGACATCCGTAGATGTATCAAATTAGTCATGGACGTTCAATTCTGCTATTCATTATTTGGGACAATCTAGGTGTGAGAAAATCTCGCACAATATCGAAAATGTACCAAGATGACATTATTTCCGCCATTCATCCGTTCTGAACAACGAATTGTTACTTTATAGAATGTATATTTTAGTATAAATAATAGTAGGCTAGAGAGGTCTAGCGCCACTTCTTCCCGAGCTGATGATCCGAGGTCCCTATGCTGACGGAGAGGACGGTGACTCTACATGACTGCAGAAAACTCTGTTTCTCCTACTGAGGACCGGTTCTGACTTAGGATCTGACATTTAGACAGAATAGGTAAATATGAGAGAAATGAATTTTGCATTTAATTGGCTTTTCCTACAATTTTAGATAAATGAACAATCTGTTTGAATTTCTGTCTCGGGTGGTTATTTCTTGTCATGTTTATTGAATTTATTTGTTTAATCTATGAAATGTTCTCGCTAGATTTACAAGCAACTAGCTGGTCGCATTGACCTCAAAGTACAGGCAGATTGGATAGGGTTCTTGTGAAAGTGTTTCTCCTTTACAGGGCACGGATAGAGTGATTTAGGATGAATGTTGGTGTAATGGGCCCCACCAGCGTGTGATGTTTGTATGCGTGTGTGACTGTGAAATCATTCCGTCCGTGGAAGTAGAGGGGATTCGGAAGCTCTGATCTGCACCAAAGTCACTCAAAATGTGCCCTAATTTTTCTTTCTGCAGCACTAATCATACTTTTTAGGCAAAAATGAACCCCCTCATATTGTTCCTTTTTAAATTAAATGTTTTAAGAGTTACCACTTTAATCCAAGCAAGATGGCTTCAGGTGTGCCATACGTTTATCATAAGTAGGACTGTTAGCGCTCTAGTTGTTCTTTGGAACACTCTGGGAAGCTGCAGTAGAACACAAAGGAATCAACTGACAGTCTCTGCCCTTGTTGGATGTACATGTTTTACTGAGAATGTCAGACTTCATTCTCACATGACTGAGAAAGATAATGTGAATTTACAGAAAATAAGCTCTCAGTTTAGCTTATAGATCACCTTCCAAACCTCTGTGGGAAAAGCATGAGAAAATATTTTTCTCTCAATCATGATATCCCAGCAGAAGGCTTTTTCACATGGTGAAATCACCTTAGAACATACCACAATTCCTAAAATGAGTATGGTACCATCAACAAATGATTTATAATGTAACTAAAGTCTTAAAACCTTCTATTAACTGCAATGCTTTTTAATGAGGTGCTATCATGTATATTGGTCCCAAGATGGCTGCCAACACTTCTTGGATGAAGTGCTGACAGCCAATCAGATCTCAGGATGAGATGTGTTGTTAGGCTCCGCCCACATATATATATGATTTTACTTTTGATTTGCTCAGGAACTACTGAACAGATTGACTCCATATATGCAAAAGGCACATCCCTGAGCTGAGGACTACCTCTCTGCCAAATTTCAAGTAATTCTGTTCAGCCGTTCGGCTGTACCTAGGACTAAAGGTCCCTATGGAAAATTGCATGGGGAAAGCGCGTTTTGGGACCCCCCTTTTTTCTCAGCCCCCGCTTGACGAATCCCCCCGAGACTTTCAGGGTAGGAGCGGAGCGCCCCACCTATTTTGAAATTTTCGCGAGGATTCATCAACCGGCGCCAAAGTTATTCCAAATAGAATGTTGCGGATTTCCTATGGAAACACGGTCCTAACTATAACTATCTACTAGCGACCGCCAGTAGATAATATATATATATATATATATATATATATATATATATATATATACATAAATCCTGTGGTGCCCTCTGTTCAAAGTCGGCGCTCCTCTTTTGGTGCGGTGCGAAATTCGTCCGGCAGGGCAGCCGGTAAATATCAAAAGCAGGTGACCTCTGAGCCCAGAAGTCAAATGAAAACACACTCTCTCGGAATCTGCTGGTTTTAAGGTTGCATTTATTCCATATTCACGAACAAAAACAAAGCTATGCCCAACGCGTTTCGGTTCTCAACTCGAACCTTGATCACGGGTAACAGCCGGGCATGACCAGACGTCATTTATTTCTACTATTGCAACTACTTCCTGTTTACTTGGTTGCTAAGCATTCTGGTCAGTGTAGTGCACTCAATTCTTAAATATACATGTTGTAAATAATTCCTAATGAAAATTCATAAAGAAAGGGGGGGTGATCATTTACAAAATCATATGTGAAACACTGTACAAAATAAGAATCAATCGTAAATTTGATAACTTTTAGTAATGTAGAAGCCAAAACGGAATATTTCAAAAATTCATCAGAATCAACATTACCCTCTAATCCCTCTAGTGGGTGTTGATGTTTGAAATCTTATCAGTATAGTGGGAACAATTTATTCATCAAAACATTTTCACTTTCAATTTGATCACGGGGCATGATTTCATTTGTCCCGCTGCCAGTGATTTAATCAAGGCTATTGAAAAAAAGCATTGTCATCCCTCTAGTGGGCATATATATTAAGCCTAATTATTACATATTTTGCCTACAGACATACAATTAATAATATCATTTTTCAAGAAAGCCGCACACTGACTTGAGATTATCATTGATGTCATTTTAAAAGTTGTTCCCCAAAGGAAAAAAAAATTCAGACATTTTTAGTTCAATGCTAATGTCCAAACTTATACGTTCCGAATTTTACAAATGTACAAACAATTCCTCATCCTGATTTAACCCGTGAGGAGTCAGAGTTCTGAACGACACAATATGCTTTGATTCTTTTTGTCGGAGAAGTTTTTCACGATTACCTCCTCGTTCTAGGTTGGGTACTTGTTCTATTGCATAGAATGTCAGCAATTCCCATTTACTCTCGTGCATTCCTTCCATGTGCTTGGCAATTGCATTAGAACGATCCCTGTGCACAGTGGCTCTTATATGTTCTAAAATACGTTTTTTGATTAAACAAATAGTGCTGCCTATGTACTTTAGATTGCGTGGGCACTCCACTATGTATACCACATATTTACTTTTGCAAGAGATATGTTGTTTTATTTTCCACTTGACGCCCTTTCTGATTTCAACCTCCTTTTTTATGGTTGCTATTTTGCAGGCTTTACAGTTTTTGCATGGCCAGAATGCTTCGATTTCAGTCCATGTTCTCTGTGGTTTTAGCTTAAAGTGGCTGCGGGTTAGTTTATCCCCCAAATTCGGAGCTCTCCTGTAGGTGACATTGGGGTGATCCCCTATAAGTTCAGAAAAGGTAGTGTCTAGTTTCAAAATGCCCCAATGCTTTTTAAGTATGTAGGTCAGATCACTAGTTTCAGTCGAGTACGTGGTTATTAGTCGTATTTTAGTTAGATCCTCCTTATTTACTTTCTGTTTTTTCTTTAGTATTTCAGTTCGATTTCTCAATTTCACCTTCATTAAGCTTTTCTTAACTACTTTACTCGGGTAGTTTCTTTTCTCAAACCTGATTTGCATTGCTCTGCTGTGATTTTCAAATTCATTGTCCGCTGAGCAATTCCTGCGTAACCTTAGGAATTCTCCATATGGTATATTCCATTTTTGGTTGATTGGGTGGAAACTGCTTGCATGGAGAACTGAATTGGTGGGTGTTTTTTTCCTAAATAAGGTGGTTTGTAGTGTATTATCTTTCACATATATTTCAATGTCCAGAAATGAGATTTTATTGGAACTAATCTCATATGTGAATTGTAGTTTTGTCTCATTGTTGTTTAGAATTTGAAAGTATACTGCAAAGTGCTCTTCTGAACCATCCCATATTATAAAAAGGTCGTCAATAAACCGCCACCATTAGGGAAATTAAAAGAGAATATGTGGCTGCAGGAGGACAGTGGATGTATTTAATCAAGTACTAAAGCATTATTTTTCAGATATTTAGATTTTAAAACAGTGTTCATTTTTAGGGTTCTATTTTTATTAACAGTGTTTCCGATATGGGTGTTCTTTTTTATTATTGCTTCAATCCACATTTGTGCATTACTGCTGGCTTTTATGGGAAATGATTTTGTTTTTGGAGTATAGATTTTTTTCTGGCTATTGTAACAAAACACATTTCTTTCTACTATTTTTCTTTTTTGAAAGAGCGTTTTTAACATCAAAATCCATACATTTGTAATAATTGAGTTGCAAGTGATGGTTTTACATTTAAAACCATGCTTTTGGGTATTTATTTTTTCCTGTGGATCTTAATTTGTACATATATTTATTATTGGAGTACTGTGGACTCATGGTGATACGCTGTTTGAAAAAGTCACAAAGAGTTGAAGAAAGAAGATAACTACAGGTAGGAACTTGAAATTATTTTAATTTGGTAAAATAAACTTGGAAAATGCCAATTGAATTGTATACAATTGCTAAATTCGGAATGTCATTAAGGAAAATATTAGTGAGCATTAGTAATAAAGTATGTTTGCAATACAGTCCAGGTAGTCTGAAGCCACCATCAACGGGCATTTAACCCAATAGTTTTTCAGACATTTCTTTACTCTTTTTAGATATATGTATGTTCAGGCTACCTGAGAGTGATTGTCTAATTTTTTGGAAACTTTGGGGCTGAATACTAGTATGAGGGACACACTACTAGCAGGCAGAGGTTGAGAAAATGTAGACAAGTCAGTGGCATCCCGAACTCCACATTGCGATGTTCCAGCGGGGCTGGTGGTGTGTTGGCGGCGCAGTCATGGCAGCGGCATGCTTCGGCTCTGAGAAAGAGTTGGAAGCCAATGCCGGCTATACTGGTGCCTCCAGCCAGTGGGAGCACTGTTTCCTGCGGTCGGAGGCTTTCTGAGTTTCATTGTAATGAGGCCCTTAGTGCATGTTGAGGATTGCTTGTCAGGGAGTAAACTATAGACTAAGGGACAGCTGTGCCATTTATGTTAGTATGAATGGTGTAAAGATGGGCAAATGTATGGAGTGTTGTTTTAAAAGTTCCATCCTTCAAATGTCACTATTTTCAAGTGTTAAAAGGTTATGGTTTGTCCTAAATATTGGTATTTGTTTTTGACGGTTTTCATCATCATGCAATAGGAAAGTTTCTTCAGAGAAAGTGATAGTTAATTCAGGGAAGGGGTGTTGATGTCAGAAATCATCTGTTATGTCATTCTTTGGGGATTACTTGCCTGTTTTTGTACCATTCTCCTAATATTGGCAATTGTCAGCATACTACTGTCTATATGCACAGGAATGGTTTCAGATACCTATCTCAAAATTGAACCAAAGGGCTCATTGGAGGTGGATGCAAGTTTAACTTTTTCAATGTTTTCATGTATTTCAATCTCCATTGCCGAGGCAAGGTGGTTATGCTCAGTTGTCCTAACTATGGTGTATCCAGAGCAGCCGTTGTGCCTATGCAATGGGATGAAAAGTACTCCACGCACCTCCAGTGAAACCTGGGCTCACTTAACCTGTCCTTACAATAAAGGTAGCCAGCATACTTTAACATTCTGTTGCCTCTCCGGGACTTCAAATAGTTTGCTTGATTTGCTGATGCCATTGATGTTGATTCTGTTAATAAAGAGAAATAGAAAAAAGTGTACGTTTATGTTCTTGTTGTGTTATTATTTTTTAGTTTTTCTTTCTTTGCCTGATAAAAAATTAAATTATTTGTTTGCTAATTTTTTTCGATTGTTCTGTAGAGAACAAAAGAAAGTTTATATGCTCTGTTGAAAAGAAAATGTTTATTGTTAGTTTTAATTTTTCACCTGGGAAAAATCTTTTTTGTTCTGGTTAAAACATTGTTGTTTGTTTACCTGGAAATTGGTGAGTTGTTTGTTTTTAAGGGACATTATTGGTAATGGGCGTTTCTACTTTGAAGTGTTCTTTATGTTCATTTTTCTTTCTTCAAGTTGGTTGTTATCTGTTCCAAAAAGAAAAATTTAATTTATTAGTTATTGATTAACTTTGAGTTTTAAGGTGTTTTTCTTACTATTTACTGTTCATATTTACAATACTTCCTTAAATATTTTGTTTTTTATGAAATACATGTTGTTAATTTTTTTGTATGCATGCATTTTATGAACTTGTATGTATTTTATGAACTTGAGCATCTTGTTTGACTTAAATATTTGGGGCCTCATTAATGAAAACAGTTTTCATTGTGCCCTCCATGCAAAATGATGGCTGTGTCATATTTACTGTATGATGCATCATGTCGCTAGGAATGACAGATAGGTCAGTATTACTGACGTATCTGTCGGCGCAAAAGTGACGCATTACTGGGGTGTATCTAAAAACAGACGCGACTCCAGCAATGTGCCCTTTCACGTGGGGCAAGCCCCATGTGAAAGGGCTTGCATCAGTCTTACACCTGCTGTGAGGCAGGCGTAAGATATTGACGCAGTATCGTCCTAGAAGTGGCGCAATTAAATCTGATAGATCTCACTGCCCCACTTCTATGAGGCTTTTTGCGGGGGAATACCCACCTTGCATACATCAAACCTGATGCAGGTATAATATAGCGCAGGGCTTTAGAAAGTGACGCATCTGCTTAGATGCGTCATTTTGCAAATAGGGTGCAACATGGCGCATTTTTTATGCCACCAGTGCGTCGCAAAATGTGACGCAACGGTGGTGTGATAGTGTCGCAAGGCTTCATAAATAAGGCCCTTGGTTCATTTAAGCTACAGAATTTTAGCTTTTGTCACTAAACAGAAACTTTCGAGGTAAGTACTTGGTGTAGTTTGAATAGTAATTTTGCTCCTTAGTCACTGTCCAGCACCTGCTGTGAGGTAAGTACCTGGTGGAGTTAGAATAGTAATTTTGCCACTTAGACATTGTCCAGCACCTGCCCTGAGGTAAGTACCTGGTGGAGTTAGAATAGTAATTTTTTTGGTCCCTAGTCACTGTCCAGCTCCAGCTGTGAGGTAAGTACCCAGTGTAGTTAGAAAAGTAATTTTGCTACTTGGTCATTCTTTAGCACCTGCCCTGAGGTAAGTACCCGGTGGAGTTAGAATAGTCATTTTGCTCCCTAGTCACTATCCAGCACCTGCTCTAAAGTATGTTGCTGCTGGAATTAGAATATTACTTGTGCCTCTTTCTCACTGCCCAGCATCTGCCCTGAAGTAATTATCTGGAGAAGTTTGAATAGCAATATACCACTTATTTACCGTCTAGCACCTGTCCTGAGGTAGGTAACCTGTGGAGTTGGAATAGTCATTTTGCCCTTTAGTCACTGTCCAGCACCTTCCCTGAGGTAAGTACCCGGTGGTGTTGGAATAATAATTTTGCCGCCTAGTCGCTGTCCATCAACTGCCCTGAAGCTACTATTCTGGGAGTTAGAATAGTACATTTGACCATAGCCACTATCCAACACCTGACCTGAACTAAGAAGATAGTGGGAGTTCGAATAGTATTGAATATTAGTTTCTGCCCAATACTTGCCCTCAGGTAAGTATGTGGTGGAGTTTGAGTAGTAATTTTGCCTTTTAGTCACAATCTAGCACCTGCCTTGAGATAAGTTAGTGGTGGAATTAGAATAGTAGTTTTGCGGTATAGTGACTGTCTTGCATGTACTAGAAGGAACATATATAGTGGTGTTAGAATAGTACGTTTTCATCCCAGTTATTGTCCACCACTTTATCTGAGGGAAGAAGATAGTGGAGGTACAATAGTAATTTTTTGTTACACTTAATTATTGCTATTTGCTTCTAAGGATACACCTAGTTATTTTTTTTATAGCTATTTAGGTTAACATTTAGGAATTGTTTATCGGGATAAAATATATTGTAACATTTTGTTACAATTTCTTTTTTTTAGTTACATAAAATATATAGGGACATCAAATTACCTTTATTTTAATTAATGCAAACCATAAAAGGTACAGCCACACGTCATAATTGAATACAGTCTGAGCTAAAAGCAACATTCAAATGGCAACTGTAACAATTTGAAGATAAAAAATGGCTGTGATTGGCATAATAATAACAACGTGCCAAAGAGCATAGGTAATACAATTCAAAAGTGGGTCATAACTATGATGTCTCCAGCAATACAAAGTGGGCAATAAAACCACATTACTAAAGTGCAAGTGCATTCGCATATATTGTATGGGACAGTCACCAAGTTTACAACCTGAACTTACGGCGGCAGTTCCTAAAAGCCCCTTTTTCACTTAAAATTGCCCTTACTCATAATCAAACAAATAACAAAGTTAAAATGCATAAAATAATGCTATAAAAACAACTATTTACAATATAAAAGTAGCAGCATTGGGGATTAAACCTCACTTGACTGGTCGACACATTTTCCATTTGAGCTATCTGGGCCAGACAAGGGAGTTAACAGCGCCCTCCTTCTAATCGCCCAAAAGTGGCCTAGGAATTTCGCAGTTGCGCAAGTGAATAAGGGTCTAGCGTCTGACTCCAATATGCGCAAGGCCTCTTTAGAATTTCGGGTCCCAAGTTATCTGCACACTGGAGCTAGCCATTTGCTCCTTGGTTTTACATAGGCTGTGCAGGCAAAAAAACATGGCCTATTGATTCATATGGGCAAGAACAGCAAGTACAGCCCTTGGGTTGGGATTTATTAATCTGCCAGGAATTGGTAAAAGCATTGATTGATAAGCTACCATGCCTGAACTGGATATACAATTTCCTATCGGCTGGAGCCTTAACAATATCAAAGTAGCTTTCTAAAAGATAATTGATTTTCAGGTCCATGAAACCGTCTGTTAAGCTATCCTGCTGGATTTTCAGAAGGTTGTTCTGCTCAACCTGTTGTTCTGCTCCTTGGTGTGCAATGAGATAGAAGTGTCCCTCCCGTTTTCACCCCATGGATGTTCAACAGTCCGGCTAAGGGGATTATGGTCACTATTACAGGACGGGATGATGACCATGCCCCATACTAAAGGCCATAGGGTAAGATCCACAAGTATGCAATCTATCCTACTCGACCCATTCGGTCCACTGAAGGTCATTCCCCCTCCTTTATCTGAGATGATTCGCCCATTGGTAGACCTTAGCCTGTATTCCAAAGAGATAGCGTTCAGCTGCAAAGCTGCTTGTGACCACTTTTTTATAGGGGGGAGCTCTAGGCGGTACCAACCACACTTTACCCTCCTCATTCACCTCATAGGAGTCAACCCAATCAAGTGGCTCATATGTAACATTAAAGTCTCCACCTACTATTAGGGGGTAGCTGTCGTCGCTAGCCTCCAATAACCTGTCCAGGGCATGGAGAGGATGTCTGGGCTATTGGTGACCAGCTCCTTGATGTCACAGTTTATTGAGATAATAATTAGGATAAGAAACCCACCTGCCGGCCGGCCATGTTTAGATGGAATTGCCGATCCATGGAATGTCATGAACCCAGGGTTGAATGTGGGGGTCAGGCTTCATGTTTCCTGCAATAAGCAGATCTCATGCTGGTTGATAAGCTTCAGCCAGTTGGGGCAATCAGGCTTCCCCCTTAGGCCCGCCACATTCCACAACACTATTTTCAACATCCTGCTGTTTGTTATCAGGAAAAAAGCCTGGGGGGGTAAAGCAGTTGGATAAATCGGCTTTATTGAAGGATAGCTAGGTTTACCTAAGCCACTGGCCTGCACATGATCTCCCGTCAATGGCAATGTGGCTATAGCCGGGGCAGGCTGTGAGGTGGCTGTCATAGTCTCAATCCCTAGGAAGGGGCCCTCTTGGTGAATGTATACTGTAGGGGAAGTGCAGACACAATCTATATTGGAGATGTATGTGGGTTCCCTGGCAGATACTAGATATAGTCAATCGTTCTGGTACAAAGTTGAAATTGGAGAGTCCCTAGGGAGCTGTGGGGCAACTTTAGCTGGCTCGGTCGTAGTATCGATGTTTAGCATCAGCTGGATGTTTGTGACAGGTGGTGGATGAGTTCTAACTTCCAGGGCAACGAAGTTATGCACCAAGTGTTCACTGGCTAGAATAAGCACTATTGCATCAACAGAGCTGTGTTTTAGGACGCATCTTTTTGCCTGCACAATGTCATCCCTTATTATAGATCTGCATCCCCTGGTGTGCCTCAACCAATGTATAGCTTTGTTTTTTAAGGCTTCACCATTCTCATGTTTATAGCTGTTATTGTCGACCTTGGGAATATTGGTCATATAAATAGTTGTGGGCAAAGGAGTGGTATGTATGAGATGAAGTGATTGGGAGGGTGAAGGCGCCCTACTATAACCTCAGTTCTATCTCTGGGATACTTGCTCTATCAGCATCCCATGCCCCGCTGGGTCCCATGGTATACCCCTATGTTTCCACCCTTGTTCCTCCTGATCCCTGCCATGAACAGTTGTTAAGAAACCAGAAGCTTTATCGTTACAACCAGATGGACCAAACTGAGGGCCAGAGTTAATGTTAAAGCATTATGGCCAGTTTGCATCCAAAGGGAAGTGACAGGGCCCATCCTCGAGTTTGTATGATTATTTAGGGTGAGCACTGGTGGGGGGCTGGAGTCTGCTACATTCTTCTAGTTTATGGTACAGTCATGACTAAGGCAGTCAAAGTCTCAATAGAACCTTTTAAAGCTACTATTTCCCTCTGAAGATCTAAATTAGAGGGTGAGGATTCACTAGCAGCCGTCCTTTTGCCCTGGGAAGGGATCATATTTAGCCCATTATCTATTATACTTGTACGCTCCGAGTCACTATATACGCCATTTATGGCCGGTTGCTCTGCAAGCGATGCAAAGCGATTGCTCAAGGGGAGGTCGGCTGACATAACACAATCAGGGGTGCAAACTTCACTCGAAGGGCATAGAAGGCTACAAAGGGGCTCTTTTAGCTCTTCCGGTACAGGTGTTGGATGTGCTTTGCTAGCCGCTTTCTTAAATAAGCTTGGTTTGTTTCCATACCCTATGTTTTTGGACCCAATAGAGGTATATCGGTGAGAAGCCATATTGGTGGGTGCAGGGGCGGGGCTGTCAGTAGATGAAACAGGTGTCGTAAGCAACCCCTCACAATCTGCAATGATATTCTCAATGCGATCTAGCATGTTCGCCCCATGTACCCCCTCATTCGCAGTTTCATGCCCTAAAGCCTGGGACCGTTTGTTGGGTGTCTTCTTTGTGGCGACTCCCAACCCAGCCTCAGTCACTTTCCTTTTCCCCATGCCAGGCAGTCAATGAGTCAATACTGCAGAGGATGATAAGAAGAATTAGGTCATATGAGTATTTGGCAGTCAATAAGCTAAGTGAAAGATGCCGAATAGTACCTTAGGAATGAGACAGCCAAAGTCCTAGAACTGGAAGTATCATGGGGGTGGCCCAGCCCAGACTCTTCAGGGCTCTGACGGGCACAGGATGGGCCGGTTTTAAAGCGCCTCCTGGCGCAATGTGGTGACGTGAGTGGCTGCTAGCCTTGAAGAATGCTGGAGCTTGTGGTGTTGCCCCATAGTCTCTGGTCCAGCAGGGATGAAGGAAGCAGACAGGCAGAAAGCGGGTCCTGCCCTGCGGCATCCCACGGCCGGTTTTAAAGTGCCTCCTGGCGCAATCCGGTGATGTGAGCGGCTGCTAGCCACGAAGAATGCTGGAGCTTGTGGTGTTGCCCCCCGGTCTCTGGTCCAGCAGGGATGAAGGAAGCAGACAGGCATGAAGCAGACAGGAAAGAAAGATGTTGGTGGAACTGACACTGGTCAGACCACCGCATTACAATGTGGTCTGTCTGTTTTCATGTGTGAGGGACCAACCACTGCAGTTCCAACAGCCTCAAGGTGCCTGTAAGCCCTGTTGTCGGAATGTCATCCCTACAATGGGGGCAGCACCTGTTCAGGCCCTTTCCGACGGCCTTTTAATGGCAGTCTGACCGCCATTGAAAGGCACTCGGATATGGACTTTGGGGGCCCCTAGCAGGGCCCCAGTCCTCCATTGCCCCACTATGAGGCCAGGGTGGGCACCACAGGTGCCCCCACAAACACCCATGCCCCATGTGGCAGGCACCATGAGGTGCCTGCCACAAGGTGCAGGGATGTTTAAAAACATGCCGTTTGGCATTGTGGCTTGTGCTGTGGCCCTCTTTTTCAGACGCAGCACAAGCCTCAATGCCAAAAGGTATGTTTCCAACTGCCGCCACGGCGGTTGGATCTTAATTAGGTGATCGGGATTGCCGGCTACCTGGCAGCCAGTCCCTTTACCGCAACAATGCCGGTCGGATGTTTGTCCGACTGGCATCGTAATTAGGGCCTTAACATGTTAGAAAGGTAATATTTTAAAAAACTGCAATATTGTTTTATTTAAAATATACGAACCCAGTATGTGTTTGTCGTGCCAACATTGATACATTTTGTGGGCAAAATCTGTAAGTTTGGAAGAACCTAAATTAATCGATATGACATATAACGAACTACTACAAAAACAAGTATTTTCTTGTGAAAGTTCTACTCACTGGGACAGATAGATGGTATAGTTTGTGGTAGTAAAATCTCACTTCAGTAACAATCTCTGTGTGGTCACAAACGCAATCAGTGTAGTGTTGAATGTAAAATGGTGGGTGGCCCTTTTTATATGTGTACATTTTAAGTGAGCTTTATTATGACTATGTAGTTTATTTTTTTGTTTGTATAAATAAAACATTTATTCCACTTCTTGTTGTACATTGAAAGCCATTTTTATTTGGGAAAGGTCAAAATAAGAGGTTAAAATAAAGGTAGGACTAAGTTGCAAATGTTGTATGTGGAACACGTTTTTTCAATATTAGGTTGATTGTGTCATCTTTGATTTATAATATTAATTTGTAAAATATGTTTTGGCAAATGTTAGTTCGTAAATGTTTTGTTGTTAGTTTTAGAATTTATTTTCATTTTTAAACATTTTGGTTTTGAAAGAACTTTTCTGCAGTGGTTATAACAATGTGTTGTAATGGTATGCTCGCTGATGTGATACATGGTAATGGTATGTGTGGTAATTTCACGTTTAATGATACTATATGTTTATGCGTGGTAGTGTGTTTTGTGGTGAAAATGTGTGTTGTAGTAATTAGTGCGCTGTAAAAACTGCATTGTTGAGGCGTGCATTGTTTGTTCATACATCCCTATTAATCTATTATGTATCTGACTAGGAGGGGCAAGTCTGCTACTGTTTGGAACAGGTGGTACATTTCAGAGGTGGTGTGGAATACTAGTCCAGGGCACATACACAGAGAGGATTACAGGTGTAGGGTGTCAATATTTGACATGCAGTGTTTCTTAATCAGATTCTCATTGACGCCAGATTGCCTGACAGTTTACTTTCCCTGTGCTGCCTGTAGATTTTCACAATGAACCCAAATGGTCATAGTATATTCTTGTAAGCTTTAGTTGGTGCTAAAACCGGATGTGTGTTATCTTGTAGGTTTAAGGCAAAACCGCTTGAGTTTTGCTATTGCTACTTTTTGCTTGTTTCGCTGAAAGCGGCTTGTACTATGCTATCTTTTTTGCTGAGCATTACGTTTATTATTTGACTAACATCCCATTTACTGGAGTTTTGATATTTTTTATCGTGAAGCATTGCTTGCAAACATTAATACCTATGAACAATTCATTCATTATTTTATGTAAGAAGGACCCTAGAGAGGAATAGACACTGTATTTGTTCTACCATCTTCCTCCTGTTCACTTGACTCCTCCCTAATGATAGGTGACTTCCTGGTCAGTTTTTGATTTGGATACGGCTAAGTATCAGGCCATGGGGCTGCCAGCATGTGGGGGACCCTCTGGCCCTGGAACAGCGGCAGCTAACATCTTCAGTGCCTGCTTTTTAACCATTAGACAGCCTGGGGAGCACATCCCACCACCACCAGCTTCAGAAACCATCCACCCGGGCTGACACTCAGGAGGAGACAGAGGTGGAATCTGCAGCAGCTGCTTCTGCCATCTTGAGGGTGGTCCATGAACTGTAAGAGCTCTGAAAGCCACTCTCAAAGCACTGGCAAGACTCTGACTCGGCACTGATTGCAGAGGGGAGGGCAATGGAGCTTCCCGAGCTGTAGAAGTGGCACACCACATAATAACTAACGGTAAGTGTGCTTTTCTTTTTTGAGTACTCAGGAATGATATTTTTGGGTGGCACACGTTTGAACCCCATTGAAAGACGTGCGAATCCCTGGGTTGCACAGAACTACAACTGCATGATTTTGTGTCATTGTGGTCTCAAGTTCTTTATGCATGGATGCTTTTGGTGAGCATCCATCCATCTTTGGGGCTTTGTTTTTGTGCCTCTGCTAATCATGCTTTGTGTGTGCTTACACCTCTAGATATCATTGTGACTATGTAACAGTGCGTGCCGCTGCGCATCCCCTCATCTTCATGATTTTTTGTGGTATGAACCTTCTCACTTAGGACCTGATTATGAGTTTGGCGGACGGGTTACTCCAGCACAAATGTGACGGATATCCTGTCCGCCCTATTATGAGTTCCATTATGTTCCAGTGGATATAATGGAGCTCGTAATACGTAGACGCGATATTCGTCACGTTTGTGATGGAGTAACCCGTCTGCCAAACTCATAATCAGGCCCTTCGTGTGAGGCTGCGAGACAGGGTGCTGGTGGGAATGTTGACAGAAATCACTCTTACTTTTGTCGTTTGTGGGGCTCTTCCAATGTGTTCCATTTTTCTTGTGGCGAATAATGTTATTAACTTATCCTCCAGTGCTGACCTAACCGGCAAGTGGGGTGGATATGTTGGTGCACTGTCTACTCTTCAGAACAGAAGAAGGACACCTCTACTATGCCTTTTGAGGGGTGAAGTGGTACTGCAGGGCAGGACATTGCCATAGTGCCCAAATATCCTAGGAAGGGAAAGGCATTTGAATCTGGATAATCATTGGGTCCCTTTGCCTCTGCAACTTGCAGAGAGAAGACTCCCTCACATCATCTTTTCTCTGCTTCACCCTCTGTGGTATTTCAAAAAAATGTATTTAAGGTCTTGGTCATTTGTAAGACATGGCATGAGGCCTGAGGCATAAGAGACACTCGTTTTTATAACTTTTTGGATTATTTTGCTTTTTCTTTGCTACTGGATGATCTGCAGAAGAACTGCACAGACCAGGTGAGGCTCAAGCATAAGGTGCAATTCAGGACCAAGTATAAGGGCAATGGGCATTTTTGTACTGGACTCGTGAGGCAGGTTGCGACATTTCATTTGTGCATGGTAGGACATTGGTTTTGCCAGCAGTGGTTTTCTCCATGTGTTTGCGTCCATTATTATGGCGCATTGGGGGTAGCGTGGGATGTGTGCTCCTACTTCCTTTCCTTGAATCTTCCTGCCTTTAATCCAGGCTTCATGCTCTTCATTCTGGAGCTCACCAATACGTTCAATGGTATTACAGATTGTTTTCCCAGTCTTTTTTTATGGCACCCCCCTCAATGTGCTAGACTCTTGGAACGATCCTATAATTTCTTTCCAAATGTGGGCATTTGTTTGCTTCATATGGTACCCTGCCCTTCGGTTTTGTGAAATGTGCTTCAAGGACAGCCTTCAATTTGCCTGTTTTGTCCAATGCTTAATCTTCATTTTTTTGCTTCTCCAAGCTGGCACTTTTTAATAAGCATTTTTTTTCTGCATGTTTTCTGAGCTAGGAAACAATTTTGGTACTCTGGTGTCTTTGCACTCATGTGTGCGTCATAATTGACAGATTGTCTTACATATTTTCCCATTTACCAGTCTCCCTGCTGTGGTAGTCTGTGGTGTGTTGGCAAACCATCTGTAAATTATATTTGTTACTCCATAGTTTCTTGCATATTTTTCAGTCTCTCAGCTGGGATCCTCCTGGCTGGACAGCCTGACTCACTGGCCACATTATACAGGCAGTTTTAATGACTGAAAATAATGTTTATGAATATTTCTGTAGTAAGTATGGTTGTATCACCTACATGGTGTTTATCATGTTAGGTATTGCATGCATCATCACAAAGCCGAAATCTGATAGACTAATGTAGGGGCATATCACCAAGGACATACGATGATTATCGCAACTAGAGCTTAGCGCGATTTACATTATCGCCGTCTATCGCTGGATTCTTGTGCCAGGTTAGCGGCGTATTATCAACGCCTTTCACCAAGGCGATGTGAAATCCAGTGACAGAGGGTGTGAACCTGCTGTAACGTGTGAAAAGCAGCGATAATTATACTGCGATCACAAAATCCTTGATAATAGGCAGGTGTGGACCTAGCCTTGCAATCCACCTCCCATGTCACAGATAGCTAAGTAGAAATTTTAGCAGGAGTAAAAATCCCGTGTTAAGGGACATTAGAGCAACTTTTATCGTCACTTCGTGGCTCTGGGGCATCCTTGTAAATATCGCAATGCTGTGTTAATGATGTTTTACAAGGATATTATGCGGGGAACGCCTACTTTGCATCTAATTAGCGATGCGAGGCGAGGCGTTCGGAAAACGGCAGCTAACATGCACTAATGCATGTTAGCGCCACCTTGATGATTGTGCGATATTAAAATCGCCGCTTTTTTCGGTGCTATGTGCTGAAAAAGCGATGGTTGTCTAGATAATATGCCCCTTATTTCTTCTTGTCTGCAAGTAGAGCAAGACAGAGCTTTTTAGCTCATCATGATTTTCTTGAATCCTGACTAGTAATCATTCAACTGCCCATGCCCCCTCTAAAGTCTGTAGCTGCAATGAAAGTGACCAGAGCCACCAACATTTTCAAAAAATGCCATCACCAATTGGACACAGTCAGGAAGCAAAGCCTCTACATTCTTTGGATGAAGTATACCATGTAGCATACCTGGTGCAACCAGTACCTTTGTGCAGTAAGAAGTAGAAGGTGCTGCTGCTTCTAATTAACCAGCATCACTAATCGAATACAAAAAACCCTTTCTGCCTCTCATTGCTGAGGTGGAGGCCATGATAACATTCAAGCTGGCCTGTGTAGACTACAAATCCCTATATCGGCATTCACCCAGATACATGGATGATGCACTATAGAGAGCAGGAACGGCCAGAAAACTAAGAAACATGCAAAGCCAACACTAGAAATGTGACAGATTTATTACTATTTCACGCAACGCAGCCCCACAACTTGCTGCGCTGTGCTGTGTGAAAGGGAGTGGGCAGGAATGTGCCATATTTACCAATATATGGCACATTCCTGCTCTCTGCCTGCATAAGTGCACAAGCTGATGCCTAGCGCCTAAAAAGGCATGGTTTAAGGGTGCCTGCATTGCCGACTGGAGAGACACCTTCCTGCAGAAAAAAAAATACTTAGAGGCGTTTTCCTCTTTTTAAGTGTGCTGCTGAATGCAACACACATGGGGCATATCAGCAACACCCGGCGATAATTATCGCTCAGAGCTCTTAGCGTGAGGATAATTATCGCCGGGTAACATGGATTTTTATCACTGAGATAGCGTGCTATTAGCAACGCTTATCTCCTCAGCGATAAAAATCCTCATGCTAGCTGCCTAACGTGAGATTATCGCTGGAAACCCAGCGATAATCTCACGCAATGTGGCGTTAGCTTGCTGATAGGGACTCACAAACTTAGCCATGATATCCACCTTCCATAGAATATCATGGCTAAGTCAGTCCTGAAGCAGGCGTAAGGAAAGTAGCGATAACAGGGGTTATCGCTACTTTTCCTGACGCTATGCTTCATAGCGTGGGGCTTGATGACAGGAGAAATGTCTCTAAACTGTCATGTTAGGTCACGAACACCCACTTTGCATCTCATTAGAGATGCAAAGCTAGGCGTTAGGAATCCCCACGCTAAAGCAAGGTTTCACACGTTAGCGTGGCCTTGCTAATTAGGCGATAAAATTATCGCCGCTTTTCAGCGAAAGCGGCCGCAAAAGCGGCGATAATTTTTTATCGCCTGCTTGTAAATATGCCCCTTAGAAACCGGAAACGAGGAGAAATAAAGATATTTTTCCTTGTTATGCCTGACTAGAAAAGGCATATCATTTTGACACATTTCTAGGTTTACCACTAGATTTAGTAAATCTGGGTTGCGCCAAAATCCATGGGTGGATGCCTGGGAATGCCCATGCTATGCTCCACCCATGGAATGAGTCGCACCTTGAAAAGTAACGTAATGTGTTGCAAAGAGCTATGTTGCATTATAGTTCTTTACAAAACCACGCATGGCAGTGCAAATCGCCCCTTTAGTAAGTATTGCTGAAGACTGCGTTGTTGCGATGCAAGGACAAAGCTGTACAAAAATGAATGGACTGTATATAAAGTTCAGGCTGGGTATCCTCCCTGTTGCAGGGACATGGCAAGAACATGAAAACAGGAACATATGTGTTTTTTGGATACTCGATGGGATGAGTGAAAGTGATTTCTATATTGTGGTTGTATAGTGTGAAATTGGAATGTTTGGTTACATCTAATCTATTTAAATGTTTGATTTCACAAATCCGTTCAGTACACTTACAATATGCAGGCATTCCTTGCCACATGCAGTTTGCTGTTCTGTTGCCAATTATATTTGGAGGGCACAGTGCATAGACGAAAGCTGTTCTGTAAACTGAACATTTAAAAAAAGGATTTAGACAAATGGATTAAACATAACCAGAGAACTCAGTCGTAGATAGACTCCGATTTTACTTGTCTCAGCAACGTGTGATGGAATCTGATAATGGGGGCTTAAATTCGATTTGCCTGATACAACATATTGAATTAAAAATTATACATTTTTATTTAAGGAATTCGTTGATTTATTAGCATTTTTAGCAGTTGTATTTAAATTCTAATTGAGAGGATTTATTTTAGAGTAAAACTTATATTTCTATTAAATTTTTGTTTGGTGTTTAATAGACCTACATTCGAAGAAATAATTTATACATTGTAATGATTAAATCTGCCTTTAGTTCTTTCTTATACAAGCAATGATAGTGGAAATTGCATTAGCTGCAACAGCGTTTGGAGCGACAGATGCCAGCCCACCAAGACATGCTGGCCACCTTTGACATCATCGAAGTTGTTAAAAGAGCATTATAAAAAAACACGGTGATCAGCAACACAATACACTGAGACAAAATACCGTGACAAAAAATAAGTTTAATTCTTGTCGTGTCCTCTGCAGAAATGTGCTTCGAACATGGACATATTGGGCCCGATTCAAGAAAAAAAGTATTTGGGGAGATTTACATCTCTGCCGCACGTACTCTATCGACTTTGCCAATTTATAGACATTCCCAGTAGTATGTCTGAAAAGATGCACCAGCATCAGTTTTCCAAACATATTGTATATTTAGGCACATAGGTATAGGAAGTTTACTGAGCAAATTCACATTTTGTCTGTGATAAAAAACATTTTTCCCTGGAAAAAAAAGTCTCTTTAAAGGGGAGCTACTCCAGCTGACATACATTTCTGAACATGTACAACTTTGTTGGTGATTCCAAACTTTTTTGGGCTAACCACGCCCTATAATGCCCACTTCCCACCTCTTGTGTGGGACTTCTTACTAAAGAATTTTGCATACTCGTTGTGGAGAAGTCAACAGTAGTATCTGCACCTGCCAGGAATTCTTTTGTCAAAGCGCAGCAGGTGTATATAAGATATCTTTAACTGTAAATGCACAAGTTTAAGGCCAAAAACACTTTTGTAAATCATGCTCATGGACTCCACGATATTAACCATATTGTCTTGTTTCCTCCCTCTGTCAGCCTCATTTACTTGCTATGATGCTGTTTCAGGAATGCTAAACAATGACAGAGTTTCTAGATTTTCCGTCTAGAGAATATATCTCACCTCGTTTCTTTCATTTTGCTACCCTCCTTTCGGATTTTATGCCTGTCCATATCAAAGTGACTCACTTTTTCATTGAGAACACCACAGCTCTCCAGCCTGCTGGATCTCTCCATCTCACATGGATCCTCAAGGGGGTTCCAGCATAACCTGTGCCATCGCCTGCATTTCTTTTATGCCTGCTTTACCCAAAATCACTATTCTCTTATTCTCATGAGGCCTAGTGTTACCTAAACTGCAGTCCATGGTTTGCCTAAACTTCCTCACCATATGGGACTGGTAAAGAAGATCCAGGACATTTAAGATCAGACAATATAGGGGTCCTGCCTTCTACTACACTCTATCATTTCATAGCAGCCGGAAACAAATGGAGTCCTATGGAGTAATATGTATGTCCCATGTTGGTGCAGGCTGCTTTGCATTGCTGTAGTTGGCTGTAGGAGAGTAGGATCTGCACTTATGTTGCCCCCACTTTTTTTCTGATGTTAGCACTGGTTTCTGGCTATAGTCTGGCTGGGACCATGCTAATCAGTGCCCCAGCCTCTCTGTTCTCTCTAAACAACTTGGAGTGCATATTAGATGCACTAGTGATTGGATACTGTGGTACCTTACGAGACCCTAGTATATGGTACCTTAGGAACCAAGGGCATAGGTACTTCACAGGCCTACCAGGGGCTGAAGCATGTATTATGCCACCCCTGGAAAGCGGACTAAATCTGACACCACAGGCCTGCTACTGCAGCCTGGGTGAGGTAGTGTTAGCACTCTTCACTGAGATATAGGTTCCCTATATCTCACCTTACACACACATATAAACCTATCAGTTACCCCTAAGGCAGGCCCTATCAATCCTGAGGGCAGGGTGCTTTGTTTTATATGTGAGGGGTTGCCTCTGCCTGAGCAGGGCCCCTCTGCAGCTGGCAGAGTCTATTCTCTGTGTCTGTGTGTGGATGCGGTTAAACCATATACTCTTAAGTGCATTGTAACCTCGCGGTAAATCTAACTCTGGGATGGCTGCATCAAAAGATGTTGTGTTGGGTGTCAAATGCTTTGGAATCATACCCCCACACCAGTAACTGGTGTGGGAGTATGATTCCCACCCTTCTAGAGGGATAGACATGTACCTTCTGTGGAAACACTGTAGAATCCTGAAAGAGCCCTGGCATCAAAAAATGGATGCCACCAGCACAGACACTGGGCTGCCCTCCTGCTGCTGACCGAAACTCGCAGTGGAGGAGGCCCACCAATAGGCATCCTGTCACATGGAGGTGTCACCACCTTCCAGACAGGATTTAGTGCATTGGGGCTGGGTGGCTGCACTCCAAGAGTGCTTTGAAGTCCTGCACTGGGGGAACAGTAGGCTCCTCTGTGTATATGCCAGCTCAAACTGGTTCAGGGGCTACCTGTCCCTGCTCTGGCACAAAACTGGACAAAGGGAAGTGGGTGTAAGCACCCACTCCCCTGACCCTCCCATAGGAGTGGTCATAGAGCTAGTCCCTCCCTTTCTTTTAGTATAAGATAGGGAACCCTTGCCATTGCAAACTAGATATCCCTGGATGATGCTCTGAAGAAGAATCCTGGACCTTCAACATTCCACTACCTTTGGAAGACTGACGAATCTCCCTTGGAGTCACGGAGTGACTCCCTTGCTTGGCAGGCACCAAAACTTTGAATCAACGGTCGCAATCTTTCCCGCTACCGCCGGAGTCCAAAGTCCCTGCAGCCCCGGAAGTAGATTTCCTGACTTCTCAATGGCCATCGTGAGTCCCCAGCAGAGCTGAGGCGAGTGGACCCCACGAGTGATGAGGAACAGAAATACCCGGGTACCGTGCACTATTTTCAAGTGCAATCCCTACACGACATTCTACGAACTTGTGCATTGGACCACGTATGGTCCAAGCCTCCAGCAGGATTTCCACTGAAGATCAGAGGCCTACCTTGTCCCGAGTAACCGTGGGCTCCTGTGAAGTGAATCCTCCCGAGGCGTCTTCGCGATCCCTTGCCCGTTGGCCTGTGGGTCCTCTGAAGACTTTTCTATCAAACCAAAGGACTCCCCTGGTTGCTCCAGGCCTGCCCTGATTTACCCTTGCTGGTTGATTCCCTCAGACCTTGGTGGTCTGCACCGCTGACTTTCTTCACTTTCCACGAGACTTACTGTTGCCAAGGCTTGTTGGCTCCAATCCGGTTGCCAACACCTCAGTAAGCTGCAGACATTGTGGGACATGCCGCATCCAGCTCCTGGTTGTCATCGACACCTCCTGGACCTCGTGGCTGAAGAGTCAAGACACACATGATCACCTGAAATCACCCGACGACTGTGGGCATCCATCTTCCGGGGCCTGGGTCACTGGCAAGTGACTTTGAACACTGTCTCCTCTACTTTCAGGTCTTCGTTCTTCGGAATCCATCCTTGGATTCCACCGGACATTCTCCTGTCTTCAAAAGCAGCAAATCTTCTTTGGCTCCCATTGAATACGACACCGCGACCCGACACCCAAAGACACCTAAGCACCCGGATTCCCTGAGTGAGGTAACTCGTGCCCTCCGGTGCTCCTGTGTGTGTTGGCTCTAGAACGCCTTACCCTGTAAGTGACTTGCTTGTAGACTCTCCCGAAGTATCCTAAAACTTTAAAATTCCAACCGCGACTTGCTCCATTGAAGTCTATTGGGATCCGCGGCTGTGTTCTCACACTGCATGCGTCTCCCATGGGTCCTTTACTTACCTGCCTTGGGTGGATTAGTGAGGCCCCAGCGCTTCTGAAGTCCTTAGGTCTTCTCCCTTCTTAAGTCGTTCTTCTTATACCTCTTTTTTAGTATATGGTCAGGTACGCCCCTAGGGCCCCAGCCATATAAGTGCTTAATTTGTTGTGAAACATTGATTTGTGCATATGTTCCTGACTTCTAGTTCTAATCTCATAAAGAGATTAGTAGAGTGTGTCTAGAAATAAATACATATATATTTTATATATATATACCTGTGTGGTGTCCTTTCATTTAGTAATTCAAGCGATTATAAGGTGAAATAAGCTGCTTTACATTCCTCAGAGACTTAGCCTGAAGGCTGCTCTCCACAGCTACCACTAGGATACCTTTCTTTAAAAGGTTGTCTTAAACCTATCTACCATAAGAGTCAAATTGGACTGGTGCAAGGTGGCCACTTTAACTAGTGACCAGCATATGCCAGGCCAACTTCTCACATTGTCTCTCTCTATGCCGCATAACTGTGAAAAGGTAGTTGCACAAGGGAAGAGAAAACTTCACATAATGGAATCTGGTTCTGTCTTTTTGACGGAAATGCTATGTCGGAAGAGGTACAGCACTAAAGACATGGGGGCAGATTTACATGCCCTTGCTCCACTTTTGCGTCACTTTTAACATGGGAAAAGTGGCGCACTGGGCTTGTAAATCTGCCCCATAATGTTAAAACCCAGATGGTTACAAGCACTATTTTAATGGAAAACTCTCTTGATACTGAATCAAAAAAAACACACGGCCTATTGACTGATATTGCACTGTTTGGTAGTCTTTGGATAGGGACTTGGGTACCATACTGGCTGTCTTGAACTGCCAATGTGCTGAGTGGTGACTGTACTGATAAGGATATTATTGAAATAAAGAGCACTGTGGTAATAGGCAGTTCACACTGGAACACTTTATAACTACAGTATCAAGGCCCAATGTATATGTTGCCAGAAAGGGTACTCTACCTGCCAACATAATGGTCCAACCACCAAATTTAAAAGCAGGTTCCCATTCCAGTGGGGTTAGTGGGGGGTCAAGTCTTTCATTCCAGCGGATCATACTTCTATCAGTGCCTCTCCCTTTCTCCTCTCTCACGGCCCTGTGTAGTTTGGTAACCATCTGGTGCCTTGTGGGTGCTACTAGGAGAATCTGTAGGGCTTTGGACGAAGGTGGTTCAGCAGAGAATGTTGTGTAATGCATTTTAACTGCGAGCTTCAAGCGATGCACAGTGAACTGAATTAGCAGGGATTGGTTAGTAATGTGTTGTATGTCCTCAGCTGTTATAAAATGTCCATCAGGATAAACGTGCTGCATTCGATCCATGCTAGCCTCTATGAGTAACCTCATCGAGCCCCATTCCTATGTTACTGTGAGCGCTGCGTGATGTGACAATGGCAACGCCGGGCATATAGAGGAAGCCTGTCTGTGATTCTCCCAATTGCTTGCCAGGCACCTATAGTGACATCTAAGGTGTTAATTTCCGACCTGGGCATGCCTCTACGTGTGTGTGTAAGCATTCCGGCCAGTGGGATGGGGTGTGTGTCCCCGTCTTCCACTGCAATGTGTGGTGTAAAAGCATGTGGATGATACCAGTGGTATGATTATTGAGCTTGGGTGTACAGGTAATATAGGTAAAAATCTGGAGCATTAAACCCCCCTCTGGCGTAATCCAATGTAAGCGTGTTCCAGCCCACTCGAGCTTGCCTACCCCTCCAGATCAGTCTGAATAGCAGGGCGAGCACGTACTTAAGAAATTGTGCAGTCAGCTTGATAGGAATATTACTAATAAGATATAAGAAGCATGGTAAAATGACCATTTTTATCAGAGCAATACGGTCCGCCAAGGACAGTGGTAGTGCCGACCATCTATCTACTTGTTGCTCTAGATCCACGCCTGCTTTGCCATAATTCTCTCTTATGACTACTTCGGGATCTTGGTGTACCCCCACACCCAAGTATTTAACCAGCTCTGTTGACCATACTAAGGGATATTCCATAGTCGGGGGAGCAGTTATTGTCGTTAATGGTATTACTACAGATTTGTCCCACTTTATAGTGAGACTGGAGAACAAGCCCAATCAAATGTATTCCCGTAACACAGGGGCAAGATACTGCTGCGGTTCTCGAATAAACAGCACCATGTCATCAGCGTATAGAGATATGCCAATGGGGCGATGATGAAAATTTAACGCTGCTTCTCTATGGCGCTGTCTGATCACACAAGCCAAGGGTTCGAGCATGATGCCAAATAATAGTGAAGATAGAGGACACCCTTGTTTAGTGCCTCTTTCAATGCAAAAAGGCTTGGAAGTGAGCCTTCCAACTCACACCATCGCCGACCAGTCTGAATATAGTAGTCTCACCCATCCCAAGAAGGCGGGCGGAAACCCCATTCAAGTTAAAATGTGGAACATGTATGGCCATTCAATCGATTCGTATGCTTTAGCCGCATCAAGCATGACTGTCACAGCGTGGAGGTCTGGGTTCAACATGTGAAACATAGCAAAGATGGTTCTTAAGTTGTGGGACGTGGATCTTTCGGGTATAAAACCAGATTGATCCAGTAGAATCAATTGTGGCATTAACGGCTGGAGTTTGGTAGCCAGGAGTTTAGCAAGAATTTTCGCATCTAGATTAATCAATGAGAGAGGGCAATACGAATCAAATGTGGACGGAGGTTCATCTTTTTTGAGCAGAGCTATACCCAGGGCCAGCCAAAGGGAGGGCGGCAGTTTACCAGTCTTGTGCGCCACCGCATACACTTCGACATAATATAAACAATGGTTCCATAGGGAAACAATTAATTTCAATCGCAACAAATCAAAAACCACAGCATTTATAAATCAATTGAATAATCAATATTAAACAAAGGATCACAATTTTAGATACAACAATTTATTCTTTGTGTTTTCAGTTAAGTATCAACTCATTCAAAGATAAACAAAATCCTATACAAGGAATGAAAAAAGGCTGTATATACAATATTTTTGAAAAACGACGCAGTGACCAAGTGAATAAAGTGACTTAGTGCAATGGGTGAACGTGTAGATATTTACAGTATATGCACGTATTTTCTAAATAAAACCAAAATATATACAAAATTTCTTATTATGAAAAGTCCTCAGCTTCCTCGTGGATATGTAATAAACCTTGTAAAGCACATGTCCTATTTTTTTTGTTATAAACAAGGAAATCCGATTAATAAGGGACTGTAGAACCGTCGACGTTTCGACCCTACATCAAACAATAGTTGTAAATAGTCATATCGGGTCTTCTTCAGGACACAGGAGGTGTATAACAGCCTAAACAAAATAAATAAGTATTTATGAATATTAAATCTCAATGCTGTGATGAAGACTTTGAAAAAGGGAATATTCCCATAGACTCACCTAAGGTGTAGGTAATGTAACAGATGACCCCACAAATATCACAGTTACCACTTGTTGTCAATCAAAGGGGAACTGCCAGGTGACCTATATGCGAAGTAATAAGAATATATCAAAAACACGAAATAATTTAAGCCATTAAGCCAGTAAGAAAATATTCTTTTAGAGTTTTACCGGGCTCGTTAAGGGTCTTGGCTGCATTGGGGTTCCTCTTAATCTAGCAGGTTAATTTCTTCTTTGTTCTCTCTGTCTTTATTCTTATCGCTTCAATTAGCGGGACTTTCTTTGGAATACTACAAGTGTAAACCCAAGTGGGGATAATCAGTATGCTATTCACGACGTGCGACAAACAGATAAAACCATTATAGGTTAGTAATAACCCAAGTGGTAGCTCACCTGGCTTCAAAGTTGAAACTTTGCGTATACCACTTCAAAAATAGACGCAGCCATCAGGACACGAATTCAACTAAAATGCATAAGCAAAACATATTTAGTTTAGCAGATTGTTATGCAATTTGCATTAAACTGAGGTCTAATCTGTTAGATAATGGGTAACCTCAGCAATAAATCACAAATTTCAAGAGCTCGTTGTTGACTCTATGCACTAAACCTACCAACCATATTTAGTTTCGCAGGTTGTTATGTAATTTGCATTAAACTGCGGTCTAATCTGTTAGATAATGGGTAACCTCAACAATAAATCACAAATTACAAGAGCTCGTGGTTGACTCTATTCACTAAACCAAATCAACGACTACATCCAACATATGCGATGTCACACACACTTAAAAGGAAAAACTATTCACATAGAGCACTATGTGCAAATGACTATATTCTCCCCGAATGCTTTAACTCGGTTATCAATGCATTTAATCGCAAATGAGGCGACAATCCAATTCCTATCGCACAGTATACAATGTAAAACACAATTCAACCGAAAACAAATATCCATCGAGAACATTGGAACTGTTCGGTTATCAGTCCCTACATCAGCAAACCAACCCACGATCTACGCATAATATTAAACCAACTAAGCCACAAGTTTAAAGGTGAAATGCGAAAGGTTGGGGCGCCTCGTACCGTATAGGGACTGATAACCGAACAGTTCCAATGTACTCGATGGATATTTGTTTTCCGTTGAATTGGTTTAGTGAATAGAGTCAACCACGAGCTCTTGTAATTTGTGATTTATTGTTGAGGTTACCCATTATCTAACAGATTAGACCGCAGTTTAATGCAAATTACATAACAACCGGCGAAACTAAATATGGTTGGTAGGTTTAGTGCAAAGAGTCAACAACGAGCTCTTGAAATTTGTGATTTATTGCTGAGGTTACCCATTATCTAACAGATTAGACCTCAGTTTAATGCAAATTGCATAACAATCTGCGAAACTAAATATGTTTTGCTTATGCATTTTAGTTGAATTCGTGTCCTGATGGCTGCATCTATTTTTGAAGTGGTATACGCAAAGTTTTAACTTTGAAGCCAGGTGAGCTACCACTTGGGTTATTACTAACCTATAATGGTTTTATCTGTTTGTCGCACGTCGTGAATTGCATACTGATTATCCCCACTTGGGTTTACACTTGTAGTATTCCAAAGAAAGTCCCGCTAATTGAAGCGATAAGAATAAAGACAGAGAGAACAAAGAAGAAATTAACCTGCTAGATCAAGAGGAACCCCAATGCAGCCAAGACCCTTTACGAGCCCGGTAAAACTCTAAAATAATATTTTCTTACTGGCTTAATGGCTTAAATCATTTCATGTTTCTGATATATTCTTATTACTTCGCATATATGTCACCTGGCAGTTCCCCTTTGATTGACAACAAGTGGTAACTGTGATATTTGTGGGGTCATCTGTTCCATCACCTACACCTCAGGTGAGTCTATGGGAATATTCCCTTTTTCAAAGTCTTCATCACAGCATTGAGATTTACTATTCATATATACTTATTTATTTTGTTTAGGCTGTTATACACCTCCTGTGTCCTGAAGAAGACCCGATATGACTATTTACAACTATTGTTTGATGTAGGGTCGAAACGTCGACGGTTCTACAGTCCCTTATTAATCGGATTTCCTTGTTTATAACAAAAAAAATAGGACATGTGCTTTACAAGGTTTATTACATATCCACGAGGAAGCTGAGGACTTTTCATAATAAGAAATTTTGTATATATTTTGGTTTTATTTAGAAAATACGTGCATATACTGTAAATATCTACACGTTCACCCATTGCACTAAGTCACTTTATTCACTTGGTCACTGCGTCGTTTTTAAAAAATATTGTATATACAGCCTTTTTTCATTCCTTGTATAGGATTTTGTTTATCTTTGAATGAGTTGATACTTAACTGAAAACACAAAGAATAAATTGTTGTATCTAAAATTGTGATCATTTGTTTAATATTGATTATTCAATTGATTTATAAATGCTGTGGTTTTTGATTTATTGCGATTGAAATTAATTGTTTCCCTATGGAACCATTGTTTATATTATGTTGATGAGGCCCAGGTTCCTTGGGTTATAGGGTTACCCCTGTTTCTCTAACTTCTGTCCTGTGCAAGCGCTGGCTTGCGAGGGTTTTTTAAAAATTATCTCTAGTTCTAGTAAAATATGTCAGACACGATTTCCTACACGGAAGAGTATATAGCAAAATTGATAGCTGAACAAGGGGAAGTAAATGCCTTTGGAGTAGAGTCGTCTGCTATTAATACGACTCTAAATGATAAATTGGTAAAATTGGAACGTTTGGAAAATAAATTAGTTAGAACACGATTGCATGGACACTTTTTAACTAAGTATCTGCAGGCTAACATTATCTCGAAAGGTCTCCAAATCAGAAACAAACCTGCTATTTTCATTGACATCCCTAAATTTAGGGAAGGCTTTAGTTATATTTCAAATAATTGCTCCAGGTACTGGATGGTACTTGGAGTTGAAACAGCATTGGATTATTCTAAAAAACTAATACAAGAAATCAATGACCTCAAAAGGGAAATAGTAGGAGATAATACATTGACAAACGCTAAAGAAGCCTTGGAAAAGGCAGAAAAAACACTTGCTGAATTCCATACATTTACGTTACATAAAAAGGCAGACAAACTGCAGAAGGATATACAGAATTACGATAAGAAGATCACATATCCATACATTTCAGACGATTACTACCAACAGGATAGTCAAGGTTTTTTCACCAACCGTAGCAGACAGGGACCACGAAGGTTCACTACTTTGTCCAATTCCTCTTTCGGTAGCAACTCTGAAGGGGAAACTGAACAAGCCTCGACAAGTACAGCACAGAGATCTCAAGGTCCTCAACAACAGTCTTTTTTAGGGGACGCACCATGGGGTTCCAACAGAGGAAGGGGGTATCCCAGACAGAGAGGATGGAATTGCGGAAGGGGAGGAAACCAACAGTTGTACACTCACAGGGTAAATCAGGACCCCCCCCCCCAAAGGGGCAACCAACAAGTGAGATTCTTCGATCAGGTGAATCACGGGGAAATTTCAACGAGATGTCAGACATACAGGTGGTAACCGCGACCCCTTTGAACACAATGTTGGTCACCTTACCCACTTTCTGTACTAGTGCAGCTTTGCCACATCCAAATGTTTTTCTTCGGGTTGAAGATACTATAGCCCCTCCAGTCTCCAATAATGCCCACAATGAATCTCTGTTTTTGAATGAGAGTGACCCCATTATCAATCTCTCTAATTATAGTCTGTCGCAAGAGGAAACTAATATTCTTTCCAAAGGGTTGTCATTTGTTCCCACTCAAAGAACGGATCCATTTATGGTTAAACTTGAACTTATGCAGTTTTTCAGAAAGATCAGATTAAAATATTTCTTTGCACAAAGAGAACCGTGTCTTCGGCCGATTGCCACGACACCTTTCAAACCGGATTCTGTCTTTACACCTTCAATACAGACTATGAGTCAAAAAATTGTAGCGTTTGAGCAAATTGTAATGCAAGAGGTGTTGTCCATATTGGACAAACCTAGATTTGTTCCCTACAATATTTCTCTAGGAGAAAAATCGGCCCTTCTGTCCCTTAAGAACAATGAGCAGATAATTATTAAAGCTGCCGATAAAGGTGGCTCAATTGTAATACAAAATCGGATTGATTACATCAATGAGATCCAACGACAACTCAATGATCGAGATAGTTACCAACCTATCACAGAGGACCCAACTTCTGAGATAAAGACTTTGATAGACTCCTTAGTGACACAGGGCCTTGAATTAGTTTTTTTTGAGTACCTTAGAGTCTAAATTTCTTTTGAAAACAAATCCTAGAATTCCCACAATCTACACTTTGCCGAAGGTCCATGAGAACCTTGAGAAGCCACCTGGGCGCCCAATTATATCGGGTTGTGGCTCTATATTAGAACACCTTAACCAATACATCGATTATTTTTTACAATCGTTTGTGACAGAAACCAAATCTTTTGTTCGGGATTCTACACATATGATTCAGTTTATAGAGGATTACCCGTTTGATAGGGAGAGACAACTTTTAGTAACTTTAGACGTGTCCTCCTTGTATACGAGCATTCCTCAGCATGAAGCACTTGGTGTGGTGAAAGAGGTACTCAATACAAGACCAACTCCCCATAGAGTCCCCACGGAATTTCTAATAGCTATGCTGGACATTGCAATGTCAAAAAACTATTTTGTTTTCCAGAATCAATATTTTTTCCAATGCAAGGGCGTTGCTATGGGTGCGAGCTATGCGCCGTCCCTGGCAAATCTCTACATGGAAAAGTTTGAGTGGGACCATCTGTATGGTGATAACAACCCGTACAGAGACAGCATCGATATGTGGAAAAGATATATCGATGACGTCTTTATGATTTGGACTGGTACAACTACGACTTTGACGTCATTCTTTGAATGACTCAACGAAAGATCTAATGATTTAAAATTCACAATGAGTGAAAACAATGAGGTCATAAGTTTCTTGGACCTTAATGTGAAAACCATGGATGGTATACTATATACTGGGCTCTATAGAAAACCCATAGAGAGAAATGCTCTTCTCAGATACAATTCCAATCATCCCCATAGTCTCCGTGACAATCTGCCTTACGGGCAGTTTCTTAGACTGCGGCGCAATTGTACTCAGAGAATAGACTATTTTGCTAAAGCAATAGTCTTAACACAAAGATTAAGGAGTAGAGGTTATCCCAGTACTCTCCTGAAACGAGCCAAAAAGAGAGCGTGGTATTGTCCACGAGAAACTCTACTAGAGACCAGGGCAAGTGAAAAAGTGAATGACAGAATGGTATGTGTCACCACCTTTAACCCAGATAGCCAAGCAATCAAGAAAACAATAGTTAAATATTGAACTTGGCAGCTACAGAAATAGGGACTACTGATCCACCACTGTTTGCCTTTAAACGCGGTAGAAGTGTTAAGGATGCTGTAGTCAATGCCTATCTTCAGAGTCCCCCGTACCAGACTTACGTTCACAATTGTCACTTCCACCGATTTTGGGCCATAAAAAATGTGGCAATTGCAAAGCTTGCTTGTCTACGATAGAAGGTCCTGACTTTGTTTTTGGTACAAGGAGTTACACACGACCTGTATTTACGAACTGCAACAGTAACAATGTAATTTACGTAATATATTGCCCATGTGATAAAATCTATGTAGGGCAAACTACACAAAAAATAAAGTGCAGAATTTCACAACAAATGAGCAGGGTCAAATGTAAAACACAAGGGGCACCGTTGGTGGACCATTTTCTCAGCTCTAACCATGCACCAGATAGTTTGAGATGGACAGTTGTGGAAAAAGTGCGTCTGCATCCGAGAGGTGGCAACATACATTCCATTCTCAACTATAAGGAATGCAGATGGATCCACTCTTTGGACTCTGTAAAGACAGGATTAAATGAAAATGAGGAGACCAATAAACAACTAGGCATATTATGCTTTGGCTAAGACTAGCAGACACGCATTAAAATCACTGCCTGGGTAAAAGAAGTTTATTTAACTTGTTGCCAACCTCCTGTACTAATGTATGCCTACCAGCCCCGTTTATTAACAATGAACAGTTTAACAACAATGATCTGTCTGTTCACTATAAAAACTGTATACAAACTGTTTTTCTGAAAATCACCTGGTGAATACACTGTGTTTCAAGTGAAGCTATTTGGTGGTATACACTATGTAAAAGAAATGTTAATACCTCTAGAGTTGTTCTCTGACAGCCCTGTTTATTAACAACGAACTGTTTAAAAACAATGATCTGTCTATTCATTGTAAAACGTCATACGAACTGTTTTTTTTAAAATTACCTGGGTAATACACTGTGTTTCAAGTGAAGCTAATTGGTGTCATACACTATGTACGGGAAATGTTAATACCTCTAGAGTTGTTCTCTTTTATTGTGATCGTATCATTGTGCCTCCCTGTCGTTTGTTCAACCAGGTTAAAAGAGCTGTCTAATATGAAGAAAATGTGCAATAGAGATTTGGAGCTAAACCTATAATCTGAAACGAATAAAATTCGCTATGTAATTTTAATAACATGCAGCTTGGGTTTAACATATTATAGATCTGCATAAACGAAATATTTGATCCCCTGTGTTGAAATATAAAGCAGCTTGACTACGGCACTGTGTGCTATCTCACGCGTAAGAAGAATCGGCATGCCCCGTGAGAGCTGTTTCTATGTCAGCTGACGTCGTTAGCAATAGTCCCATTTCTATGTTTGTTGACAGCAGCAATATAGCTGCTGCACGCGTGTCTCTTGGGCTTGCTGCTTCAAATGAATTGAACCCCATTGAGTGAGAGAAATAACCGAAGAGCATCAGGTACGAGGCGCTCCAACCTTTCGCATTTCACTTTTAAACTTGTGGCTTAGTTGGTTTAATATTATGCGTAGATCGTGGGTTGGTTTGCTGATGTAGGGACTGATAACCGAACAGTTCCAATGTACTCAATGGATATTTGTTTTCCGTTGAATTGTGTTTTACATTGTATACTGTGCGATAGGAATTGGATTGTCGCCTCATTTGCGATTAAATGCATTGATAACCGAGTTAAAGCATTCGGGGAGAATATAGTCATCTGCACATAGTGCTCTATGTGAATAGTTTTTCCTTTTAAGTGTGTGTGACATCGCATATGTTGGATGTAGTCGTTGAGTTGGTTTAGTGAATAGAGTCAACCACGAGCTCTTGTAATTTGTGATTTATTGTTGAGGTTACCCATTATCTAACAGATTAGACCGCAGTTTAATGCAAATTACATAACAACCTGCGAAACTGACTATGGTTGGTAGGTTTAGTGCATAGAGTCAACAACGAGCTCTTGAAATTTGTGATTTATTGCTGAGGTTACCCATTATCTAACAGATTAGACCTCAGTTTAATGCAAATTGCATAACAATCTGCGAAACTAAATATGTTTTGCTTATGCATTTTAGTTGAATTCGTGTCCTGATGGCTGCGTCTATTTTTGAAGTGGTATACGCAAAGTTTCAACTTTGAAGCCAGGTGAGCTACCACTTGGGTTATTACTAACCTATAATGGTTTTATCTGTTTGTCGCACGTCGTGAATAGCATACTGATTATCCCCACTTGGGTTTACACTTGTAGTATTCCAAAGAAAGTCCCGCTAATTGAAGCGATAAGAATAAAGACAGAGAGAACAAAGAAGAAATTAACCTGCTAGATTAAGAGGAACCCCAATGCAGCCAAGACCCTTTACGAGCCCGGTAAAACTCTAAAAGAATATTTTCTTACTGGCTTAATGGCTTAAATTATTTCGTGTTTCTGATATATTCTTATTACTTCGCATATATGTCACCTGGCAGTTCCCCTTTGATTGACAACAAGTGGTAACTGTGATATTTGTGGGGTCATCTGTTCCATCACCTACACCTCAGGTGAGTCTATGGGAATATTCCCTTTTTCAAAGTCTTCATCACAGCATTGAGATTTACTATTCATATATACTTATTTATTTTGTTTAGGCTGTTATATACCTCCTGTGTCCTGAAGAAGACCCGATATGACTATTTACAACTATTGTTTGATGTAGGGTCGAAACGTCGACGGTTCTACAGTCCCTTATTAATCGGATTTCCTTGTTTATAACAAAAAAAATAGGACATGTGCTTTACAAGGTTTATTACATATCCACGAGGAAGCTGAGGACTTTCATAATAAGAAATTTTGTATATATTTTGGTTTTATTTAGAAAATACGTGCATATACTGTAAATATCTACACGTTCACCCATTGCACTAAGTCACTTTATTCACTTGGTCACAGCGTCGTTTTTCAAAAATATTGTATATACAGCCTTTTTTCATTCCTTGTATAGGATTTTGTTTATCTTTGAATGAGTTGATACTTAACTGAAAACACAAGGAATAAATTGTTGTATCTAAAATTGTGATCCTTTGTTTAATATTGATTATTCAATTGATTTATAAATGCTGTGGTTTTTGATTTATTTCGATTGAAATTAATTGTTTCCCTATGGAACCATTGTTTATATTATGTTGATGAGGCCCAGGTTCCTTGGGTTATAGGGTTACCCCTGTTTCTCTAACTTCTGTCCTGTGCAAGCGCTGGCTTGCGAGGGTTTTTTGAAAATTATCTCTAGTTCTAGTAAAATATGTCAGACACTCTTTCCTACACGGAAGAGTATATAGCAAAATTGATAGCTGAACAAGGGGAAGTAAATGCCTTTGGAGTAGAGTCGTCTGCTATTAATACGACTCTAAATGATAAATTGGTAAAATTGGAACGTTTGGAAAAGAAATTAGTTAGAACACGATTGCATGGACACTTTTTAACTAAGTATCTACAGGCTAACATTATCCCGAAAGGTCTCCAAATCAGAAACGACCTGCTATTTTCATTGACATCCCTAAATTTAGGGAAGGCTTTAGTTATATTTCAAATAATTGCTCCAGGTACTGGATGGTACTTGGAGTTGAAACAGCATTGGATTATTCTAAAAAACTAATACAAGAAATCAATGACCTCAAAAGGGAAATAGTAGGAGATAATACATTGACAAACGCTAAAGAAGCCTTGGAAAAGGCAGAAAAAACACTTGCTGAATTCCATACATTTACGTTACATAAAAAGGCAGACAAACTGCAGAAGGATATACAGAATTACGATAAGAAGATCACATATCCATACATTTCAGACGATTACTACCAACAGGATAGTCAAGGTTTTTTCACCAACCGTAGCAGACAGGGACCACGAAGGTTCACTACTTTGTCCAATTCCTCTTTCGGTAGCAACTCTGAAGGGGAAACTGAACAAGCCTCGACAAGTACAGCACAGAGATCTCAAGGTCCTCAACAACAGTCTTTTTTAGGGGACGCAACATGGGGTTCCAACAGAGGAAGGGGGTATCCCAGACAGAGAGGATGGAATCGCGGCAGGAGAGGAAACCAACAATTGTACACTCACAGGGTAAATCAGGACCCCCCACCCCAAAGGGGCAACCAACAAGTGAGATTCTTCGATCAGGTGAATCACGGGGAAATTTCAATGAGATGTCAGACATACCGGTGGTAACCGCGACCCCTTTGAACACAATGTTGGTCACCTCACCCACTTTCTGTACTAGTGCAGCTTTGCCACATCCAAATGTTTTTCTTCGGGTTGAAGATACTATAGCCCCTCCAGTCTCCAATAATGCCCACAATGAATCTCTGTTTTTGAATGAGAGTGACCCCATTATCAATCTCTCTAATTATAGTCTGTCGCAAGAGGAAACTAATATTCTTTCCAAAGGGTTGTCATTTGTTCCCACTCCAAGAACGGATCCATTTATGGTTAAACTTGAACTTATGCAGTTTTTCAGAAAGATCAGATTAAAATATTTCTTTGCACAAAGAGAACCGTGTCTTCGGCCGATTGCCGCGACACCTTTCAAACCGGATTCTGTCTTTACACCTTCAATACAGACTATGAGTCAAAAAATTGTAGCGTTTGAGCAAATTGTAATGCAAGAGGTGTTGTCCATATTGGACAAACCTAGATTTGTTCCCTACAATATTTCTCTAGGAGAAAAATCGGCCCTTCTGTCCCTTAAGAACAATGAGCAGATAATTATTAAAGCTGCCGATAAAGGTGGCTCAATTGTAATACAAAATCGGATTGATTACATCAAGGAGATCAAATGACAACTCAATGATCGCGATAGTTACCAACCTATCACAAAGGACCCAACTTCTGAGATAAAGACTTTGATAGACTCCTTAGTGACACAGGGCCTTGAATTAGGTTTTTTGGGTACCTTAGAATCTAAATTTCTTTTGAAAACAAATCCTAGAATTCCCACAATCTACACTTTGCCGAAGGTCCATAAGAACCTTGAGAAGCCACCTGGACGCCCAATTATATTGGGTTCTGGCTCTATATTAGAACCCCTTAACCAATACATCGATTATTTTTTACAATCGTTTGTGACAGAAACCAAATCTTTTGTTCGGGATTCTACACATATGATTCAGTTTATAGAGGATTACCCGTTTGATAAGGAGAGACAACTTTTAGTAACTTTAGACGTGTCCTCCTTTTATACGAGCATTCCTCAGCATGAAGCACTTGGTGTGGTGAAAGAGGTACTCAATACAAGACCAACTCCCCATAGAGTCCCCACGGAATTTCTAATAGCTATGCTGGACATTGCAATGTCAAAAAACTATTTTGTTTTCCAGAATCAATATTTTTTCCAATGCAAGGGCGTTGCTATGGGTGCGAGCTATGCGCCGTCCCTGGCAAATCTCTACATGGATAAGTTTGAGTGGGACCATCTGTATGGTGATAACAACCCGTACAGAGACAGCATCGATATGTGGAAAAGATATATCGATGACGTCTTTATGATTTGGACCGGTACAACTACGACTTTGATGTCATTCTTTGAATGGCTCAACAAAAGATCTAATGATATAAAATTCACAATGAGTGAAAACAATGAGGTCATAAGTTTCTTGGACCTTAATGTGAAAACCATGGATGGTATACTATATACTGGGCTCTATAGAAAACCCATAGAGAGAAATGCTCTTCTCAGATACAATTCCAATCATCCCCGTAGTCTCCGTGACAATCTGCCTTACGGGCAGTTTCTTAGACTGCGGCGCAATTGTACTCAGAGAATAGACTATTTTGCTGAAGCAATAGTCTTAACAAAAAGATTAAGGAGTAGAGGTTATCCCAGTACTCTCCTGAAATGAGCCAAAAAGAGAGCGTGGTATTGTCCACGAGAAACTCTACTAGAGACCAGGACAAGTGAAAAAGTGAATGACAGAATGGTATGTGTCACCACCTTTAACCCAGATAGCCAAGCAATCAAGAAAACAATAGTTAAATATTGGAACTTGGCAGCTACAGAAATAGGGACTACTGATCCACCACTGTTTGCCTTTAAACGCGGTAGAAGTGTTAAGGATGCTGTAGTCAATGCCTATCTTCAGAGTCCCCCTGTACCAGACTTACGTTCACAATTGTCACTTCCACCGATTTTGGGCCATAAAAAATGTGGCAATTGCAAAGCTTGCTTGTCTACGATAGAAGGTCCTGACTTTGTTTTTGGTACAAGGAGTTACACACGACCTGTATTTACGAACTGCAACAGTAACAATGTAATTTATGTGATATATTGCCCATGTGATAAAATCTATGTAGGGCAAACTACACAAAAAATAAAGTGCAGAATTTTACAACACATGAGCAGGGTCAAATGTAAAACACAAGGGGCACCGTTGGTGGACCATTTTCTCAGCTCTAACCATGCACCAGATAGTTTGAGATGGACAGTTGTGGAAAAAGTGCGTCTGCATCCGAGAGGTGGAAACATACATTCCATTCTCAACTATAAGGAATGCAGATGGATCCACTCTTTGGACTCTGTAAAGACAGGAATAAATGAAAATGAGGAGACCAATAAACAACTAGGCATATTATGCTTTGGCTAAGACTAGCAGACACGCATTAAAATCACTGCCTGGGTAAAAGAAGTTTATTTAACTTGTTGCCAACCTCCTGTACTAATGTATGCCTACCAGCCCCGTTTATTAACAATGAACAGTTTAAAAACAATGATCTGTCTGTTCACTGTAAAAACTGTATACAAACTGTTTTTCTGAAAATCACCTGGTGAATACACTGTGTTTCAAGTGAAGCTATTTGGTGGTATACACTATGTAAAAGAAATGTTAATACCTCTAGAGTTGTTCTCTGACAGCCCCGTTTATTAACAACGAACTGTCTAAAAACAATGATTTGTCTATTCATTGTAAAACGTCATACGAACTGTTTTTTTGAAAATTACCTGGGTAATACACTGTGTTTCAAGTGAAGCTATTTGGTGTCATACACTATGTACGGGAAATGTTAATACCTCTAGAGTTGTTCTCTTTTATTGTGATCGTATCATTGTGCCTCCCTGTCGTTTGTTCAACCAGGTTAAAAGAGCTGTCTAATATGAAGAAAATGTGCAATAGAGATTTGGAGCTAAACCTATAATCTGAAACGAATAAAATTCGCTATGTAATTTTAATAACATGCAGCTTGGGTTTAACATATTATAGATCTGCATAAACGAAATATTTGATCCCCTGTGTTGAAATATAAAGCAGCTTGACTACGGCACTGTGTGCTATCTCACGCGTACGAAGAATCTGCATGCCCCGTGAGAGCTGTTTCTATGTCAGCTGACGTCGTTAGCAATAGTCCCGTTTCTATGTTTGTTGACAGCAGCAATATAGCTGCTGCACGCGCGTCTCTCGGGCTTGCTGCTTCAAATGAATTGAACCCCATTGAGTGAGAGAAATAACCGAAGAGCATCAGGTACGAGGCGCCCCAACCTTTCGCATTTCACCTTTAAACTTGTGGCTTAGTTGGTTTAATATTATGCGTAGATCGTGGGTTGGTTTGCTGATGTAGGGACTGATAACCGAACAGTTCCAATGTACTCGATGGATATTTGTTTTCCGTTGAATTGTGTTTTACATTGTATACTGTGTGATAGGAATTGGATTGTCGCCTCATTTGCGATTAAATGCATTGATAACCGAGTTAAAGCATTCGGGGAGAATATAGTCATCTGCACATAGTGCTCTATGTGAATAGTTTTTCCTTTTAAGTGTGTGTGACATCGCATATGTTGGATGTAGTTGTTGAGTTGGTTTAGTGAATAGAGTCAACCACGAGCTCTTGTAATTTGTGATTTATTGTTGAGGTTACCCATTATCTAACAGATTAGACCGCAGTTTAATGCAAATGACATAACAACCTGCGAAACTAAATATGGTTGGTAGGTTTAGTGCATAGAGTCAACAACGAGCTCTTGAAATTTGTGATTTATTGCTGAGGTTACCCATTATCTAACAGATTAGACCTCAGTTTAATGCAAATTGCATACCAATCTGCGAAACTAAATATGTTTTGCTTATGCATTTTAGTTGAATTCGTGTCCTGATGGCTGCGTCTATTTTTGAAGTGGTATACACAAAGTTTCAACTTTGAAGCCAGGTGAGCTACCACTTGGGTTATTACTAACCTATAATGGTTTTATCTGTTTGTACACGTCGTGAATAGCATACTGATTATCCCCACTTGGGTTTACACTTGTAGTATTCCAAAGAAAGTCCCGCTAATTGAAGCGATAAGAATAAAGACAGAGAGAACAAAGAAGAAATTAACCTGCTAGATTAAGAGGAACCCCAATGCAGCCAAGACCCTTAACGAGCCCGGTAAAACTCTAAAAGAATATTTTCTTACTGGCTTAAATTATTTTGTGTTTCTGATATATTCGTATTGCTTCGCATATATGTCACCTGGCAGTTCCCCTTTGATTGACAACAAGTGGTAACTGTGATATTTGTGGGGTCATCTGTTCCATTACCTACACCTTAGGTGAGTCTATGGGAATATTCCCTTTTTCAAAGTCTTCATCACAGCATTGAGATTTACTATTCATATATACTTATTTATTTTGTTTAGGCTGTTATACACCTCCTGAGTCCTGAAGAAGACCCGATATGACTATTTACAACTATTGTTTGATGTAGGGTCGAAACGTCGACGGTTCTACAGTCCCTTATTAATCGGATTTCCTTGTTTATAACAAAAAAAATAGGACATGTGCTTTACAAGGTTTATTACATATCCACGAGGAAGCTGAGGACTTTTCATAATAAGAAATTTAGTATATATTTTGGTTTTATTTAGAAAATACGTGCATATACTGTAAATATCTATACGTTCACCCATTGCACTAAGTCACTTTATTCACTTGGTCACTGCGTCGTTTTTCAAAAATATTGTATATACAGCCTTTTTTCATTCCTTGTATAGGATTTTGTTTATCTTTGAATGAGTTGATACTTAACTGAAAACACAAAGAATAAATTGTTGTATCTAAAATTGTGATCATTTGTTTAATATTGATTATTCAATTGATTTATAAATGCTGTGGTTTTTGATTTATTGCGATTGAAATTAATTGTTTCCCTATGGAACCATTGTTTATATTATGTTGATGAGGCCCAGGTTCCTTGGGTTATAGGGTTACCCCTGTTTCTCTAACTTCTGTCCTGTGCAAGCGCTGGCTTGCGAGGGTTTTTTGAAAATTATCTCTAGTTCTAGTAAAATATGTCAGACACGATTTCCTACACGGAAGAGTATATAGCAAAATTGATAGCTGAACAAGGGGAAGTAAATGCCTTTGGAGTAGAGTCGTCTGCTATTAATACGACTCTAAATGATAAATTGGTAAAATTGGAACGTTTGGAAAATAAATTAGTTAGAACACGATTGCATGGACCCTTTTTAACTAAGTATCTGCAGGCTAACATTATCCCGAAAGGTCTCCAAATCAGAAACAAACCTGCTATTTTCATTGACATCCCTAAATTTAGGGAAGGCTTTAGTTATATTTCAAATAATTGCTCCAGGTACTGGATGGTACTTGGAGTTGAAACAGCATTGGATTATTCTAAAAAACTAATACAAGAAATCAATGACCTCAAAAGGGAAATAGTAGGAGATAATACATTGACAAACGCTAAAGAAGCCTTGGAAAAGGCAGAAAAAACACTTGCTGAATTCCATACATTTACGTTACATAAAAAGGCAGACAAACTGCAGAAGGATATACAGAATTACGATAAGAAGATCACATATCCATACATTTCAGACGATTACTACCAACAGGATAGTCAAGGTTTTTTCACCAACCGTAGCAGACAGGGACCACGAAGGTTCACTACTTTGTCCAATTCCTCTTTCGGTAGCAACTCTGAAGGGGAAACTGAACAAGCCTCGACAAGTACAGCACAGAGATCTCAAGGTCCTCAACAACAGTCTTTTTTAGGGGACGCACCATGGGGTTCCAACAGAGGAAGGGGGTATCCCAGACAGAGAGGATGGAATTGCGGCAGGGGAGGAAACCAACAGTTGTACACTCACAGGGTAAATCAGGACCCCCCCCCCCCAAAGGGGCAACCAACAAGTGAGATTCTTCGATCAGGTGAATCACGGGGAAATTTCAACGAGATGTCAGACATACCGGTGGTAACCGCGACCCCTTTGAACACAATGTTGGTCACCTTACCCACTTTCTGTACTAGTGCAGCTTTGCCACATCCAAATGTTTTTCTTCGGGTTGAAGATACTATAGCCCCTCCAGTCTCCAATAATGCCCACAATGAATCTCTGTTTTTGAATGAGAGTGACCCCATTATCAATCTCTCTAATTATAGTCTGTCGCAAGAGGAAACTAATATTCTTTCCAAAGGGTTGTCATTTGTTCCCACTCAAAGAACGGATCCATTTATGGTTAAACTTGAACTTATGCAGTTTTTCAGAAAGATCAGATTAAAATATTTCTTTGCACAAAGAGAACCGTGTCTTCGGCCGATTGCCACGACACCTTTCAAACCGGATTCTGTCTTTACACCTTCAATACAGACTATGAGTCAAAAAATTGTAGCGTTTGAGCAAATTGTAATGCAAGAGGTGTTGTCCATATTGGACAAACCTAGATTTGTTCCCTACAATATTTCTCTAGGAGAAAAATCGGCCCTTCTGTCCCTTAAGAACAATGAGCAGATAATTATTAAAGCTGCCGATAAAGGTGGCTCAATTGTAATACAAAATCGGATTGATTACATCAATGAGATCCAACGACAACTCAATGATCGAGATAGTTACCAACCTATCACAGAGGACCCAACTTCTGAGATAAAGACTTTGATAGACTCCTTAGTGACACAGGGCCTTGAATTAGTTTTTTTTGAGTACCTTAGAGTCTAAATTTCTTTTGAAAACAAATCCTAGAATTCCCACAATCTACACTTTGCCGAAGGTCCATGAGAACCTTGAGAAGCCACCTGGGCGCCCAATTATATCGGGTTGTGGCTCTATATTAGAACCCCTTAACCAATACATCGATTATTTTTTACAATCGTTTGTGACAGAAACCAAATCTTTTGTTCGGGATTCTACACATATGATTCAGTTTATAGAGGATTACCCGTTTGATAGGGAGAGACAACTTTTAGTAACTTTAGACGTGTCCTCCTTGTATATGAGCATTCCTCAGCATGAAGCACTTGGTGTGGTGAAAGAGGTACTCAATACAAGACCAACTCCCCATAGAGTCCCCACGGAATTTCTAATAGCTATGCTGGACATTGCAATGTCAAAAAACTATTTTGTTTTCCAGAATCAATATTTTTTCCAATGCAAGGGCGTTGCTATGGGTGCGAGCTATGCGCCGTCCCTGGCAAATCTCTACATGGAAAAGTTTGAGTGGGACCATCTGTATGGTGATAACAACCCGTACAGAGACAGCATCGATATGTGGAAAAGATATATCGATGACGTCTTTATGATTTGGACTGGTACAACTACGACTTTGACGTTATTCTTTGAATGACTCAACGAAAGATCTAATGATTTAAAATTCACAATGAGTGAAAACAATGAGGTCATAAGTTTCTTGGACCTTAATGTGAAAACCATGGATGGTATACTATATACTGGGCTCTATAGAAAACCCATAGAGAGAAATGCTCTTCTCAGATACAATTCCAATCATGCCCATAGTCTCCGTGACAATCTGCCTTACGGGCAGTTTCTTAGACTGCGGCGCAATTGTACTCAGAGAATAGACTATTTTGCTAAAGCAATAGTCTTAACACAAAGATTAAGGAGTAGAGGTTATCCCAGTACTCTCCTGAAACGAGCCAAAAAGAGAGCGTGGTATTGTCCACGAGAAACTCTACTAGAGACCAGGGCAAGTGAAAAAGTGAATGACAGAATGGTATGTGTCACCACCTTTAACCCAGATAGCCAAGCAATCAAGAAAACAATAGTTAAATATTGAACTTGGCAGCTACAGAAATAGGGACTACTGATCCACCACTGTTTGCCTTTAAACGCGGTAGAAGTGTTAAGGATGCTGTAGTCAATGCCTATCTTCAGAGTCCCCCGTACCAGACTTACGTTCACAATTGTCACTTCCACCGATTTTGGGCCATAAAAAATGTGGCAATTGCAAAGCTTGCTTGTCTACGATAGAAGGTCCTGACTTTGTTTTTGGTACAAGGAGTTACACACGACCTGTATTTACGAACTGCAACAGTAACAATGTAATTTACGTAATATATTGCCCATGTGATAAAATCTATGTAGGGCAAACTACACAAAAAATAAAGTGCAGAATTTCACAACACATGAGCAGGGTCAAATGTAAAACACAAGGGGCACTGTTGGTGGACCATTTTCTCAGCTCTAACCATGCACCAGATAGTTTGAGATGGACAGTTGTGGAAAAAGTGCGTCTGCATCCGAGAGGTGGCAACATACATTCCATTCTCAACTATAAGGAATGCAGATGGATCCACTCTTTGGACTCTGTAAAGACAGGATTAAATGAAAATGAGGAGACCAATAAACAACTAGGCATATTATGCTTTGGCTAAGACTAGCAGACACGCATTAAAATCACTGCCTGGGTAAAAGAAGTTTATTTAACTTGTTGCCAACCTCCTGTACTAATGTATGCCTACCAGCCCCGTTTATTAACAATGAACAGTTTAACAACAATGATCTGTCTGTTCACTGTAAAAACTGTATACAAACTGTTTTTCTGAAAATCACCTGGTGAATACACTGTGTTTCAAGTGAAGCTATTTGGTGGTATACACTATGTAAAAGAAATGTTAATACCTCTAGAGTTGTTCTCTGACAGCCCTGTTTATTAACAACGAACTGTTTAAAAACAATGATCTGTCTATTCATTGTAAAACGTCATACGAACTGTTTTTTTTTAAATTACCTGGGTAATACACTGTGTTTCAAGTGAAGCTAATTGGTGTCATACACTATGTACGGGAAATGTTAATACCTCTAGAGTTGTTCTCTTTTATTGTGATCGTATCATTGTGCCTCCCTGTCGTTTGTTCAACCAGGTTAAAAGAGCTGTCTAATATGAAGAAAATGTGCAATAGAGATTTGGAGCTAAACCTATAATCTGAAACGAATAAAATTCGCTATGTAATTTTAATAACATGCAGCTTGGGTTTAACATATTATAGATCTGCATAAACGAAATATTTGATCCCCTGTGTTGAAATATAAAGCAGCTTGACTACGGCACTGTGTGCTATCTCACGCGTAAGAAGAATCGGCATGCCCCGTGAGAGCTGTTTCTATGTCAGCTGACGTCGTTAGCAATAGTCCCATTTCTATGTTTGTTGACAGCAGCAATATAGCTGCTGCACGCGTGTCTCTTGGGCTTGCTGCTTCAAATGAATTGAACCCCATTGAGTGAGAGAAATAACCGAAGAGCATCAGGTACGAGGCGCTCCAACCTTTCGCATTTCACTTTTAAACTTGTGGCTTAGTTGGTTTAATATTATGCGTAGATCGTGGGTTGGTTTGCTGATGAGGGACTGATAACCGAACAGTTCCAATGTACTCAATGGATATTTGTTTTCCGTTGAATTGTGTTTTACATTGTATACTGTGCGATAGGAATTGGATTGTCGCCTCATTTGCGATTAAATGCATTGATAACCGAGTTAAAGCATTCGGGGAGAATATAGTCATCTGCACATAGTGCTCTATGTGAATAGTTTTTCCTTTTAAGTGTGTGTGACATCGCATATGTTGGATGTAGTCGTTGAGTTGGTTTAGTGAATAGAGTCAACCACGAGCTCTTGTAATTTGTGATTTATTGTTGAGGTTACCCATTATCTAACAGATTAGACCGCAGTTTAATGCAAATTACATAACAACCTGCGAAACTGACTATGGTTGGTAGGTTTAGTGCATAGAGTCAACAACGAGCTCTTGAAATTTGTGATTTATTGCTGAGGTTACCCATTATCTAACAGATTAGACCTCAGTTTAATGCAAATTGCATAACAATCTGCGAAACTAAATATGTTTTGCTTATGCATTTTAGTTGAATTCGTGTCCTGATGGCTGCGTCTATTTTTGAAGTGGTATACGCAAAGTTTCAACTTTGAAGCCAGGTGAGCTACCACTTGGGTTATTACTAACCTATAATGGTTTTATCTGTTTGTCGCACGTCGTGAATAGCATACTGATTATCCCCACTTGGGTTTACACTTGTAGTATTCCAAAGAAAGTCCCGCTAATTGAAGCGATAAGAATAAAGACAGAGAGAACAAAGAAGAAATTAACCTGCTAGATTAAGAGGAACCCCAATGCAGCCAAGACCCTTTACGAGCCCGGTAAAACTCTAAAAGAATATTTTCTTACTGGCTTAATGGCTTAAATTATTTCGTGTTTCTGATATATTCTTATTACTTCGCATATATGTCACCTGGCAGTTCCCGTTTGATTGACAACAAGTGGTAACTGTGATATTTGTGGGGTCATCTGTTCCATCACCTACACCTCAGGTGAGTCTATGGGAATATTCCCTTTTTCAAAGTCTTCATCACAGCATTGAGATTTACTATTCATATATACTTATTTATTTTGTTTAGGCTGTTATATACCTCCTGTGTCCTGAAGAAGACCCGATATGACTATTTACAACTATTGTTTGATGTAGGGTCGAAACGTCGACGGTTCTACAGTCCCTTATTAATCGGATTTCCTTGTTTATAACAAAAAAAATAGGACATGTGCTTTACAAGGTTTATTACATATCCACGAGGAAGCTGAGGACTTTCATAATAAGAAATTTTGTATATATTTTGGTTTTATTTAGAAAATACGTGCATATACTGTAAATATCTACACGTTCACCCATTGCACTAAGTCACTTTATTCACTTGGTCACAGCGTCGTTTTTCAAAAATATTGTATATACAGCCTTTTTTCATTCCTTGTATAGGATTTTGTTTATCTTTGAATGAGTTGATACTTAACTGAAAACACAAGGAATAAATTGTTGTATCTAAAATTGTGATCCTTTGTTTAATATTGATTATTCAATTGATTTATAAATGCTGTGGTTTTTGATTTATTTCGATTGAAATTAATTGTTTCCCTATGGAACCATTGTTTATATTATGTTGATGAGGCCCAGGTTCCTTGGGTTATAGGGTTACCCCTGTTTCTCTAACTTCTGTCCTGTGCAAGCGCTGGCTTGCGAGGGTTTTTTGAAAATTATCTCTAGTTCTAGTAAAATATGTCAGACACTCTTTCCTACACGGAAGAGTATATAGCAAAATTGATAGCTGAACAAGGGGAAGTAAATGCCATTGGAGTAGAGTCGTCTGCTATTAATACGACTCTAAATGATAAATTGGTAAAATTGGAACGTTTGGAAAAGAAATTAGTTAGAACACGATTGCATGGACACTTTTTAACTAAGTATCTACAGGCTAACATTATCCCGAAAGGTCTCCAAATCAGAAACGACCTGCTATTTTCATTGACATCCCTAAATTTAGGGAAGGCTTTAGTTATATTTCAAATAATTGCTCCAGGTACTGGATGGTACTTGGAGTTGAAACAGCATTGGATTATTCTAAAAAACTAATACAAGAAATCAATGACCTCAAAAGGGAAATAGTAGGAGATAATACATTGACAAACGCTAAAGAAGCCTTGGAAAAGGCAGAAAAAACACTTGCTGAATTCCATACATTTACGTTACATAAAAAGGCAGACAAACTGCAGAAGGATATACAGAATTACGATAAGAAGATCACATATCCATACATTTCAGACGATTACTACCAACAGGATAGTCAAGGTTTTTTCACCAACCGTAGCAGACAGGGACCACGAAGGTTCACTACTTTGTCCAATTCCTCTTTCGGTAGCAACTCTGAAGGGGAAACTGAACAAGCCTCGACAAGTACAGCACAGAGATCTCAAGGTCTTCAACAACAGTCTTTTTTAGGGGACGCAACATGGGGTTCCAACAGAGGAAGGGGGTATCCCAGACAGAGAGGATGGAATCGCGGCAGGGGAGGAAACCAACAATTGTACACTCACAGGGTAAATCAGGACCCCCCACCCCAAAGGGGCAACCAACAAGTGAGATTCTTCGATCAGGTGAATCACGGGGAAATTTCAATGAGATGTCAGACATACCGGTGGTAACCGCGACCCCTTTGAACACAATGTTGGTCACCTCACCCACTTTCTGTACTAGTGCAGCTTTGCCACATCCAAATGTTTTTCTTCGGGTTGAAGATACTATAGCCCCTCCAGTCTCCAATAATGCCCACAATGAATCTCTGTTTTTGAATGAGAGTGACCCCATTATCAATCTCTCTAATTATAGTCTGTCGCAAGAGGAAACTAATATTCTTTCCAAAGGGTTGTCATTTGTTCCCACTCCAAGAACGGATCCATTTATGGTTAAACTTGAACTTATGCAGTTTTTCAGAAAGATCAGATTAAAATATTTCTTTGCACAAAGAGAACCGTGTCTTCGGCCGATTGCCGCGACACCTTTCAAACCGGATTCTGTCTTTACACCTTCAATACAGACTATGAGTCAAAAAATTGTAGCGTTTGAGCAAATTGTAATGCAAGAGGTGTTGTCCATATTGGACAAACCTAGATTTGTTCCCTACAATATTTCTCTAGGAGAAAAATCGGCCCTTCTGTCCCTTAAGAACAATGAGCAGATAATTATTAAAGCTGCCGATAAAGGTGGCTCAATTGTAATACAAAATCGGATTGATTACATCAAGGAGATCCAATGACAACTCAATGATCGCGATAGTTACCAACCTATCACAAAGGACCCAACTTCTGAGATAAAGACTTTGATAGACTCCTTAGTGACACAGGGCCTTGAATTAGGTTTTTTGGGTACCTTAGAATCTAAATTTCTTTTGAAAACAAATCCTAGAATTCCCACAATCTACACTTTGCCGAAGGTCCATAAGAACCTTGAGAAGCCACCTGGACGCCCAATTATATCGGGTTCTGGCTCTATATTAGAACCCCTTAACCAATACATCGATTATTTTTTACAATCGTTTGTGACAGAAACCAAATCTTTTGTTCGGGATTCTACACATATGATTCAGTTTATAGAGGATTACCCGTTTGATAAGGAGAGACAACTTTTAGTAACTTTAGACGTGTCCTCCTTTTATACGAGCATTCCTCAGCATGAAGCACTTGGTGTGGTGAAAGAGGTACTCAATACAAGACCAACTCCCCATAGAGTCCCCACGGAATTTCTAATAGCTATGCTGGACATTGCAATGTCAAAAAACTATTTTGTTTTCCAGAATCAATATTTTTTCCAATGCAAGGGCGTTGCTATGGGTGCGAGCTATGCACCGTCCCTGGCAAATCTCTACATGGATAAGTTTGAGTGGGACCATCTGTATGGTGATAACAACCCGTACAGAGACAGCATCGATATGTGGAAAAGATATATCGATGACGTCTTTATGATTTGGACCGGTACAACTACGACTTTGATGTCATTCTTTGAATGGCTCAACAAAAGATCTAATGATATAAAATTCACAATGAGTGAAAACAATGAGGTCATAAGTTTCTTGGACCTTAATGTGAAAACCATGGATGGTATACTATATACTGGGCTCTATAGAAAACCCATAGAGAGAAATGCTCTTCTCAGATACACTTCCAATCATCCCCGTAGTCTCCGTGACAATCTGCCTTACGGGCAGTTTCTTAGACTGCGGCGCAATTGTACTCAGAGAATAGACTATTTTGCTGAAGCAATAGTCTTAACACAAAGATTAAGGAGTAGAGGTTATCCCAGTACTCTCCTGAAATGAGCCAAAAAGAGAGCGTGGTATTGTCCACGAGAAACTCTACTAGAGACCAGGACAAGTGAAAAAGTGAATGACAGAATGGTATGTGTCACCACCTTTAACCCAGATAGCCAAGCAATCAAGAAAACAATAGTTAAATATTGGAACTTGGCAGCTACAGAAATAGGGACTACTGATCCACCACTGTTTGCCTTTAAACGCGGTAGAAGTGTTAAGGATGCTGTAGTCAATGCCTATCTTCAGAGTCCCCCTGTACCAGACTTACGTTCACAATTGTCACTTCCACCGATTTTGGGCCATAAAAAATGTGGCAATTGCAAAGCTTGCTTGTCTACGATAGAAGGTCCTGACTTTGTTTTTGGTACAAGGAGTTACACACGACCTGTATTTACGAACTGCAACAGTAACAATGTAATTTATGTAATATATTGCCCATGTGATAAAATCTATGTAGGGCAAACTACACAAAAAATAAAGTGCAGAATTTTACAACACATGAGCAGGGTCAAATGTAAAACACAAGGGGCACCGTTGGTGGACCATTTTCTCAGCTCTAACCATGCACCAGATAGTTTGAGATGGACAGTTGTGGAAAAAGTGCGTCTGCATCCGAGAGGTGGAAACATACATTCCATTCTCAACTATAAGGAATGCAGATGGATCCACTCTTTGGACTCTGTAAAGACAGGAATAAATGAAAATGAGGAGACCAATAAACAACTAGGCATATTATGCTTTGGCTAAGACTAGCAGACACGCATTAAAATCACTGCCTGGGTAAAAGAAGTTTATTTAACTTGTTGCCAACCTCCTGTACTAATGTATGCCTACCAGCCCCGTTTATTAACAATGAACAGTTTAAAAACAATGATCTGTCTGTTCACTGTAAAAACTGTATACAAACTGTTTTTCTGAAAATCACCTGGTGAATACACTGTGTTTCAAGTGAAGCTATTTGGTGGTATACACTATGTAAAAGAAATGTTAATACCTCTAGAGTTGTTCTCTGACAGCCCCGTTTATTAACAACGAACTGTCTAAAAACAATGATTTGTCTATTCATTGTAAAACGTCATACGAACTGTTTTTTTGAAAATTACCTGGGTAATACACTGTGTTTCAAGTGAAGCTATTTGGTGTCATACACTATGTACGGGAAATGTTAATACCTCTAGAGTTGTTCTCTTTTATTGTGATCGTATCATTGTGCCTCCCTGTCGTTTGTTCAACCAGGTTAAAAGAGCTGTCTAATATGAAGAAAATGTGCAATAGAGATTTGGAGCTAAACCTATAATCTGAAACGAATAAAATTCGCTATGTAATTTTAATAACATGCAGCTTGGGTTTAACATATTATAGATCTGCATAAACGAAATATTTGATCCCCTGTGTTGAAATATAAAGCAGCTTGACTACGGCACTGTGTGCTATCTCACGCGTACGAAGAATCTGCATGCCCCGTGAGAGCTGTTTCTATGTCAGCTGACGTCGTTAGCAATAGTCCCGTTTCTATGTTTGTTGACAGCAGCAATATAGCTGCTGCACGCGCGTCTCTCGGGCTTGCTGCTTCAAATGAATTGAACCCCATTGAGTGAGAGAAATAACCGAAGAGCATCAGGTACGAGGCGCCCCAACCTTTCGCATTTCACCTTTAAACTTGTGGCTTAGTTGGTTTAATATTATGCGTAGATCGTGGGTTGGTTTGCTGATGTAGGGACTGATAACCGAACAGTTCCAATGTACTCGATGGATATTTGTTTTCCGTTGAATTGTGTTTTACATTGTATACTGTGTGATAGGAATTGGATTGTCGCCTCATTTGCGATTAAATGCATTGATAACCGAGTTAAAGCATTCGGGGAGAATATAGTCATCTGCACATAGTGCTCTATGTGAATAGTTTTTCCTTTTAAGTGTGTGTGACATCGCATATGTTGGATGTAGTTGTTGAGTTGGTTTAGTGAATAGAGTCAACCACGAGCTCTTGTAATTTGTGATTTATTGTTGAGGTTACCCATTATCTAACAGATTAGACCGCAGTTTAATGCAAATTACATAACAACCTGCGAAACTAAATATGGTTGGTAGGTTTAGTGCATAGAGTCAACAACGAGCTCTTGAAATTTGTGATTTATTGCTGAGGTTACCCATTATCTAACAGATTAGACCTCAGTTTAATGCAAATTGCATAACAATCTGCGAAACTAAATATGTTTTGCTTATGCATTTTAGTTGAATTCGTGTCCTGATGGCTGCGTCTATTTTTGAAGTGGTATACGCAAAGTTTCAACTTTGAAGCCAGGTGAGCTACCACTTGGGTTATTACTAACCTATAATGGTTTTATCTGTTTGTACACGTCGTGAATAGCATACTGATTATCCCCACTTGGGTTTACACTTGTAGTATTCCAAAGAAAGTCCCGCTAATTGAAGCGATAAGAATAAAGACAGAGAGAACAAAGAAGAAATTAACCTGCTAGATTAAGAGGAACCCCAATGCAGCCAAGACCCTTAACGAGCCCGGTAAAACTCTAAAAGAATATTTTCTTACTGGCTTAAATTATTTCGTGTTTCTGATATATTCGTATTGCTTCGCATATATGTCACCTGGCAGTTCCCCTTTGATTGACAACAAGTGGTAACTGTGATATTTGTGGGGTCATCTGTTCCATTACCTACACCTTAGGTGAGTCTATGGGAATATTCCCTTTTTCAAAGTCTTCATCACAGCATTGAGATTTACTATTCATATATACTTATTTATTTTGTTTAGGCTGTTATACACCTCCTGAGTCCTGAAGAAGACCCGATATGACTATTTACAACTATTGTTTGATGTAGGGTCGAAACGTCGACGGTTCTACAGTCCCTTATTAATCGGATTTCCTTGTTTATAACAAAAAAAATAGGACATGTGCTTTACAAGGTTTATTACATATCCACGAGGAAGCTGAGGACTTTTCATAATAAGAAATTTAGTATATATTTTGGTTTTATTTAGAAAATACGTGCATATACTGTAAATATCTATACGTTCACCCATTGCACTAAGTCACTTTATTCACTTGGTCACTGCGTCGTTTTTCAAAAATATTGTATATACAGCCTTTTTTCATTCCTTGTATAGGATTTTGTTTATCTTTGAATGAGTTGATACTTAACTGAAAACACAAAGAATAAATTGTTGTATCTAAAATTGTGATCCTTTGTTTAATATTGATTATTCAATTGATTTATAAATGCTGTGGTTTTTGATTTATTGCGATTCAAATTAATTGTTTCCCTATGGAACCATTGTTTATATTATGTTGATGAGGCCCAGGTTCCTTGGGTTATAGGGTTACCCCTGTTTCTCTAAATACCGCATACACTTCGAGCAGGTAGGGTGCCAGCAGATCTCCGTACACTTTATAAAACTGCGCTGAGAGGCCGTCTGGTCCCGGCGCTTTTTTGTTCGGTAAGGAGAGAAATGCGGCTCTCACATCGGCCTTGTCAACAGGTAGGCTGAGATATTCGCGCTGGCCATTTCCCAGCCACGCACAGGCAATGTCAGATAGATCGTCCTCTAAGGCGTCCTTGTCAAAACTCCCGCCAGAGGTATACATAGATGCGTAGCAGTCCCTAAATTGGTCCACTATGTCCTGGGGCGCAAAATGCTCACCTCCCTGAGTGTCCACTATTGTAGAAATGTGGTGGTGATCAGTCTGAAACTTAAGCTTAAATGCCAGTTGCCTTCCCGGTATGCCCCCCTCCCCATAGGTCCTGGCAATGTGTCGACGTGATATATAGTTCTCCTCCTTCTGTGCCAGTGAGTCATATCCCAGAATTTGCTCGTATATGCGGGCTAATGTGGATGCGCCTAGTCGGGACGTGTACTCTTTTTCCAATTCCCCCAGTAAGGACTCCAGTTTATACAATTGACCACTGATATCACTCAGTATTCCTGCTGTGGTGCTAATGCAGACCCCTTGCACAGTTACTATGAAGGCCTCCCACAGGGTAGCCGCGCTGTCAACAGAGTCTACATTTAATTCAAAGTATTGCACTATCGCTTTCTGGACAGTGTCTTCATATAAAGGGTCCAAGAGTGAGTCCACCGCAAATCGCCAGGTGAATGGACGGCGTGGATTAGTGGGAATAATGAGCGCCAAGCGCACCGGGTTGTGATCAGACAGTGTGCGGGGCAGAGTTCCCACCTCTGCATTGGCTCTATCGCTCAGTAGCCAATAGTCTAGACGGGACCAGCTGTTTTGTGCGGGCGTGGCATGTGTACCCTTGTGAGTCTCGGAGTCACTAATGCATCAGGCATGGAGCAGTCCAAGCTCCACCATGGCATCCTTGATACATTGGACTACCTTCAGTGTGGGAGATGTGGCAGAAAGGTATCTCTAGGTCCAAAGTGCACTCTTTGCCTTAAATGGTGTAAATCCATGAGCGGTGCTTAACCACATATCTCATCATGAGTTCTGATTGGCTGTCAGCACTTCATCCAAAAACTGTTGTCAGTCTTCTTGGGACAAATATACATGATAGCAACCCATTGAAATGCATTCTAGTGAATGGAAGGTTTTGAGGGTCACCAAAAGCATGCATGCCAGGAGACCCAATATAGGAGGAAGACTAAGGATTTTTGAAGTCCAAAATTACTTTATTTTACTTGTCTCCCACCTGAAATTGCCTCTACTTTAATCTACTTTAATACTAATCAATGGGGAAAAACCATTCTCCCGATTTACTTTGGAAATCTCCCACTTACCTGTTCTAAAATGATGGCATTTATGCAAAAGGAGAACGTATAAAGGGTGATAACATACTTTAGTTACATTAGAAATCATTTATTGATTTTACCATACTAATTTTACGAATTGTGGTGTGTTCTACGGTGATTTTACCCTGTGAAAAAGCCTTTTGCTAGGATATCATAAATCATGTTTGAGAGAAAACTATTTTCTCATGCTTTTCCCATAGAGGTTTCGAAGGTGCTCCTGTAGCTAAAATGAAAGCATATTTTCTGTAAATTCACTATATCTTTCCCAGTCCTGTGAGAATGTAGTCTGAGATTCTTAGTAAAACATGTACATCCAACAAGGGCAGAGACTGTCAGTTGATTCCTTTGTGTTCTACTGCAGCTTCCCAGAGTGTTCTAAAGAACATCTAGAGCGCTAACAGTCTTACTTATGACAAACATATGGCACACTTGAAGCCATCTTGATTGGAATAAACTGGTAACACTTAAAACTATTAATTTAAAAAGGAACAAAATGAGGGGGTTCATTTTGCCATGGAAAGTATGATTAGTGCTGCAGAAAGAAAAATTAGGGCACATTTTGAGTGACTTCTCAAATCCTCTTCTATTTCATTAAAAAATTCTGACATGCAGACTGAAACATGCACTTTCAATACCAGCAGCAGACTTCCCTGGTGAGCAGTAGCTTTACTACAGTGATCTAATAAGCAATTAGAGTGCTAACATTCTGAATTTATGGCAAATTTGTGACACATCTGAATGCTTTCTTGATGGAATCAAAGTAAAAAACTGAAAGTATTTCCTACTGAGGAGACTGTAGTAAATGAGGAAATTAGGAAACATCATAACAAATAAGTCTCCCAAAATGGCCACCAGAGACAAAAGAGCCCAAATGTAGCCCAAATATCACCCAGATGTAGCCCAAGTATAGCCCAATGACAGAATGTCCCAGAGTGTTCTAACGAACAACTAGAGCGCTAACAGTCTTACTTATGACAAGAGTATGGCACACCTGAAGCCATCTTGAATGGAATAAAGTGGTAACACTTAAAACATTTAATTTACAAAGGAACACAATGAGGGGATTCATTTTGCCATAAAAATTATGATTAGTGCTGCAGAAAGAAAAATTAGGGCACATTTTGACTTCTCAAATCCTCTTCTATGTCATAAACAAATTCTGACATGCAGACTGAAACATGCACTTTGAATACCAGCAGCAGACTTCCCTGGTGAGCAGTAGCTTTACTACAGTGATCTAATGAGCAACTAGAGTGCTAACATTCAGAATTTATGGCAAATGTGTGACACATCTGAATGCCTTCTTGATGGAACCAAGTAAAAAACTGAAAGTATTTCCTACTGAGGAGACTGCAGTAAATGGGGAAATTAGGAAACTTCATAACAAATAAATCTCCCAAGATGGCCACCAGAGACAAAAGAGCCCAAATGTAGCCCAAATATCACCCAAATGTAGCCCAAGTATAGCCCAATGACAGAATGTCCCAGAGTGTTCTAACGAACAACTAGAGCGCTAACAGTCTTACTTATGACAAAAGTATGGCACACCTGAAGCCATCTTGATTGGAATAAAGTGGTAACACTTAAAATATTTAATTTAAAAAGGAACAAAATTAGGGGGTTCATTTTGCCATAGAAATTATGATTAGTTCTGCAGAAAGAAAACTTAGGGCACATTTTGAGTGACTTCTCAAATCCTCTTCTATTTCATTAAAAAATTCTGATATGCAGACTGAAACATGCACTTTTAATACCAGCAGCAGACTTCCGTGGTGAGCAGTAGCTTTACTACAGTGATCTAATGAGCAACTAGAGTGCTAACATTCAGAATTTATGTCAAATGTGTGACATATCTGAATACCTTTTTGATGGAATCAAAGTAAAAAACTGAAAGCATTTCCTACTGAGGAGACTGCAGTAAATGAGGAAATTAGGAAACTTCATAACAAATAAATCTCCCAAGATGGCCACCAGACACAAAAGAGCCTAAATGCAGCACAAATATCACCCAGATGTAGCCCACATGTAGCCCAATGACAGAAGTGTGCAAAACACTTATTTTTGTGTGTATTTGCAGTTTTATATAGTGCAGACTTGTCAGGTATTGGAATGCTTTACATGAGCAAGATCAAATTCATTTTGGTTGTAGACATGGGGAGATTAAGTGATTTGACCACAATCACAGAATGTTGAGCTGAAGCAGAAACTCCAACCTGGTTCCCCAGTTGCAAAGTCTGCAGCTCTGGAAGTAACACCACATCCTCTCGCCAAGGTGCAACATTTAATCAAGTGGTCAACTGGATAAAAAAACATAAAGATTACAAATAATTTAAAAGTTCTTTGTCGTTATTTGAAAACTCAGAAAATATGTCCTCATTTTAGTTTTTTAGAGCACTAACCATAATTTTGATGCAAATAAGACCCTCTCATATATGTAATTCCTAAAGGAAATACTCTAGGTATTACAGTTTTGATTACATCAAGATGACGTCAGGCGTTCCACACTTTTGTAATAATTATAGAATGTTAGCAATCTAGTTGTTCATTGAGATACTGTTGAGAGGCAGAGGCCAGGGGCACGGACTCTGAAAATTGAAGGCAGGTAGGAGAGTGCAGAGGCAACAATTTGACCACACTGGGCAGGCAGGAAGGGCAATGGCAGCACAACAGACTATGGAGGGCAGTGGAAAGGGGGGCAGGGGCAACAAACCAACAATACAGGACTGGCAAGAGAGGCTGTGGCAATATAATAGACCATTGTGGGCAGAAGGAAGAGGCAGTGGTAGTACAACCATACATGCCAGCAGACCCGTTTCAGCCAGGAAACGTCCAATGTTTTTAAGCTCAAATGGGCTTTATTTGATCTGTCTCCTGTCTACAATCTTCTCTTTTTCAATGTAACTCAAAGGGGAAAATCAATACCCCAGTTTTTTTTCAAAATCTCCCTCTAACCAAGTTCAAAATGTTCACAAGTATGGTACATTGAATCATGGTAGGCAGGAGGATTTGGGGTAGGGACATGGACTCGGATAACAGAGGACAGGAGGGACATGGAGAGGTGCACCAAACTGACCCTACAGGGCAGGCATCAGGGTTTGCAGCAGCACAATACACCACACAGCGCACGCGGGACGGGAGTGCAGCACAACAATCCATAGAAAGCAATAGGGAGGGGACAGGACCATGCACATGGACAACAGAGAACAGATGGGAAAGAGGCAATGGTAGCTAGCTGACCATAATGGACAGACAGGAGAGAAAGCTGCAGCATAACAGACCATAAAGGGCAGGAGGGACGGATCAGGGGCATTACAATGGAACAGACAAGCCAGGAAGGAGGGAATAGGGGGTCTGCACATGGAAACAGAGGGCTGGGGGCAAGGTGGCAGGGCAGGAGCAGCAAGATGACCATGGAGGTCAGGCAGGATGGGCACTAGAAACAAGACACACCATGGAGAGCAACAATGAGACTATGGTGGCATACACACAGACCATGGAGGGAAGGTGGGAGGGGGTAAGGGGCAGCTAGCTGACCACACAGGGAAGGTGGGAGGGGCCATGGCAGCACAGAAGACCATGCATGGCAAGCGGGAGGGTTAGTGGCAGCACAATGGCTATGATGGGCAAGAAGGAGGGTGCAGGGGCATGCACAAAGGACCATGGAGGATAGAAGGGAGGGTCAGGACCTGGGCACAGACAAGAGAGTTCAGGGGAAGGGGCCTCACAACAGACCGTGTGGGGCAGGCAGGAGGAGCAGTTGCAGCACAACAGATCAGTGAGGGCAGAAGGGTGTGGCAGTAAAATGGACCATGGGGGACACGAGGAAGGGGATAGGGGCATGGCATGTGGACAGGCAGGGTGGAGGTGGCAGGGACAGGTTACAGTCATCTGACAATGCTAGGCAGGTGGGAGGGGAGTGGCAGCTCAACAGAACACTAAGAGTAGATAGGAGTGGCAGGTCCATGGAACATAGTGGGCAAAAAGGATGGAGCAGGGGCATGCACAAAGACATCGGAGGGCAGGGGGAAGGAGAATAGGGGCAGCAAGCTAAGCACAGAGGCTAAGCAGGAGGTCAATGATGGGCCATACAATTGGGCAATGGAGGGCAGGAGGAGTGGACTGGTACATCATGCTAAATGGAGGGCAGTGGCAGCACATCAGACCATGCATGGCAGGAGGGAGGAGGCTAGTCCATGGATTCAGATAACAGAGGATAGGGAGGAGGTGGATGGGGCAGCAAGCTAACTGTTCAGAGAAGGTGGGTATTAGGAACTTTATTTTTTTTTAAATGTGTGTCTGTGCGAACTACTTAAAATATGAACAAATATGCAGCATAATCTCACTTATATTCAGGAAGAAGAGGACGTTTGTGACTGTGACTCTGGGCTCACTTGGCAGAAACACCCCCTGACCCTCCACCCCCATCGCAAAATGTAATGCCCGTGAAAAGGGTAGGTGGACGCAGTGTTATATAGAACATAGTCCTGAGAGCACGATTGAAAATGAAAACTAGATGTAGTATGTGGTATAAACTATGCACCAAAAAGTGTGATATAAGATGAAGCGGGGCGTGAAATATAATATGCACTACATTGTGCGCAATACAGATTCATTGGAGAGCACGAGATAGCACAGGCACTAGCTCGTGCTATGGGATATGCGACTTGAAGTGTAATATGCACAGGGCAGTGTTGTGTAACATAACTAGTCTCTAAAGTTGTAATATAAAATATGTGCTGGGGAGTGTAACGTTGCATATGCACTGTGACAAAGATATGGATCCCAGATTGTAATATGTATGGCATAGCGCTGTGCGTTATAACATACAGATTGAGGAAGGCACATTAGATGGGGCAATATAACCTGTGCGAAGGCAAGTGTGGTATGACATATTCACGGGGTGGTGTTACAGTGCACATGGGCTAGAGAGTGTCATAGCATACGCACTAGCTGGTGGAATACAACACAGAGGTGTGAGGCAATCGGCGGGCACTGGTGGGTGTAACACAGCATTGAATTTCAATCAAAAAAAGGCCATGACCTGGGGGTTGGGGTCCCCCGGGGCCGATTAAGGCCTTGGGAGGGCCAAATTAAGTTTTTTTCAACAAAAAAAATTAGGGTGCAGGCCCTGCGGAATGGGGTCCCCAGGGCCAGTAAATTAGAAAAAGAAGGGGGGGCCACACAGCCCTCCTTCTTAAAAAAATAAAATAAATAAAAGACCGGCATCGCGCTGGAGGCCACGCCCCCTCCTTGCAGCACTCTGCAAACGCGCCCCCCTGGCCAGTTGTAAGTTGGGGTATTAATTCCCCTTCAATACTGAGGGTCCCTGAGGGCCAACTAGCCCAACAGGTATCTCCAGTGTGCGCCAGGGAGCTGCGTTGCAGACAGGTGTTCTGAGGCCACGCCCCTTTTTACACCTCTATGCAACGCAGCTCTGTGGCGCTTACTGGAGGTACCTAGTGGGCTAGTTTGACCCTAGGGTCAAGGGGACTTAATCTCTCAACTTAAAACGGCCACAGGGCGCGTTTACACAGTGGTGAAGGGAGGGGACGGGGCCTGAGGTGACGTGTGCAAACACGCCCTGTGGCACGTTTTAAGTTGGGGAAATAATTCCCTTTCAATCCTGAGGGACCCTGGGGGCCAACTAGCCCACCAGGTGCTTCCAGTAAGTGCCACTGCTCTGCGTTGCAGAGAGGTGGTACAGGCCCTGCCCCTTTTTACACCTCTCTGCAATGGCGCTTACTGGACGTACCTAGTGGGCTATTTTGCCCCTAGGGATCCTCAGGATTCAAGGGGACTTAATCTCCCAATTTAAAAAACGGCCACAGGGCATGTTTACACAGTGGGGAAGGAAGGGGACGGGGCCTGAGGTGACGTGTGCAAACACGCCATATGGCGCGTTTTAAGTTGGGGAAATAATTCCCCTTCAATCCTGAGGGCCCAAGGGGGCTAACTAGCCCACCAGGTGCTTCCAGTAAGCGCCACTGAGTTGCGGTGCAGTGAGGTGGTCCAGGCCGTGCCACTTTTTACACCTTTCTGCAACGCAGCTCTGTGGCGCATACTGGAGGTACCTAGTGGGCTAGTTGGACCCTAGGGACCCTCAGGATTCAAATTAACTTAATCTCCCAACTAAAAACGGCCACAGGGCGTGTTTACACAGTGGTGAAGGGAGGGGACGGGGCCTGAGTTAACGTGTGCAAACAAGCCTTGTGGCGCGTTTTAAGTTGGGGAAATAATTCCCCTTCAATCCTGAGGGCCCCTGGGGGCTAACTAGCCCACCAGGTGCTTCCAGTAAGCGCCACTGAGCTGCGTTGCAGAGAGGTGGTCCAGGCCGTGCCACTTTTTACACCTCTCTGCAACTCAGCTCTGTGGCGCATACTGGATGTACCTAGTGGGCTAGTTGGACCCTAGGGACCCTCAGGATTCAAGGGGACTTATTCTCCCAACTTAAAACGGCCACAGGGCGTGTTTACACAGTGGGGAAGTGAGGGGACGGGGCCTGAGGTGACGTGTGCAAACGCGCCCTGTGGCGCGTTTTAAGAGGTAGTTTTAATCCCCTGCCATATTATATACTAGGGGCTTACAGAGGAGGTCATGCTGATCAGAGGGGGACCTCAACGCATAGTGTTCACTAGTGTATATAGGTGTTTTCACTGTATTCTGAGTGTCTTTTAACATAGCACTGGCTCTAGGGCTGGTTAGTCAGACTCAGTTACCACCTGTATCCGTCTGAAAAAGTTGAGGGTACAGGATGATTTTGCAACAAGGCTTCTTTCTGCTCTTCTGTTTGTTCTTTCTGCATGTTATCCTTCTTCCTGCACTTTTCTTCGTCTTTGAGGACTTCTGTTGCTTCTTTCTGCATTTCTTTTTTTTCTTTTTGTGCGTTTTTTCTTCTTTCTTCACATGTCCTATCTCTGTAGGCATAGTTAGAAATTAGCATTTAAAAAACCTTTGAAATTCACTGAAAAAACCATAGGTTTCAGGCACGTTATAGTTAGGAATTAGCATTTAAAAAACCTTAGAAATTCACTAAAAAAACCATAGGTTTCAGGGGCGTTATAGTTAGCTGGACTTTTCACTCGTACAAAACCATTGAAATTCCCCCCTTATAGTTAGTTCAGCTAACTATAACTCGCGCGCCCGCAATGCACTGCTGATGATGTCACATATTACATCACTCATGACATGGTCAGTGCATCACTCATGACATCACTGATGACATCTCAAATGACATCACTAATGACATCACTGATGACATCATCCTTGTGATAGAGTGGCAGACCTCCTCTTCCCCTAATATAACCTTTGATACACACATTCAAAAATAGAAACTACAATGTTCAAAACAATGGACATACCAATACCAGTTACAACAACCTATTCAGTAATTCTAAGATCCACATACACATCCACTCATTCACCAACAGTCCTATACAGTCACTCATACATGCACTCACTCATCATATGTATTCACACACCTATACATCCTGTTTCACAATGCCACTCATCCATAGAGTTACTCACACACATAGTCACTCATGCTAATAAAGAATCAAACATCCATTTACTTGCATATACAGTTATACACACACCACCACACTTACTTCTACAGAAACTTACACATACTTAGTCTTTTAAACAATCACTTATAGAAACACATACTTATTCATACAGGAACTCTTTCAATCTCTCACTCTCACATATACTCACTTATATACACCAATAGTCACATATACTAGTTTAAAACATATGTAGTTACTCATAAAGACACTATTGAGACAGTCTATCACTCACTAACACACCCATGCACACACTCATCCACCCATACAGTCCTGCACACATGCTGTCTTCAACACATACAAACAGTGAGTCACTCATTCATGCACCTATGCACTACGTAATACCCCCACCGAACCATACAGACACTCAGACACTCATACTGATACTCAAAAAACCAACTAATAACCTATATAGACATTCATGTAGCTACTCACCAACCCATGCAGCCACTTATACACAAAGTGAGAGACTGATACAGATATTTACACATTTAAACATTACTCACTAAGCCATGTATTCACTAAGATGCACTTAATCAGTCAGTTATACAATCAATTTTTCCAAACAAATCATCCATTTAAACACTTGTATACCCATTTATTCTTCCATCGACCTTGAGATATACATATATAAAACATATGTAATTTTCAGAAAAACACACATTCACTGGATGATGTCATCAGTGATGTCATTTGAGATGTCATCAGTGATGTCATGAGTGATGTCACTGACCATGTCACGAGTGATGTAATATGTGACGTCATCAGCAGTGCATTGCGGGCGCGCATGTTATAGTTAGCTGAACTAACTATAACGGGGGAATTTCAATGGTTTTGTACGAGTGAAAAGTCCAGCTAACTATAACACCCATGAAACCTATGTTTTTTTCAGTGAATATATATATATATATTCACTGAATCGTTCTACAATGATTAACAGAACGGATTTACTGATGGATAAACAGCAATCACCAAAAGAGGAATCAGACAAAATACGTTTCATCACCACCCACTCAACGGCCAACCATGCAATTACAAGGATTCTCAAAAAGAACTGGCACATTCTCCACATGGACCCCATAATATCTCAAATTGTGGGAGACCACCCCAATGTGACGTATCGAAGGGCAAAAAACCTGAAGGACAAATTGATCCACAGTCATTTTCAGGAATCAAAAAAACCAGAGGCATGGTGTAGACCGAAAGGATTTTATAAATGCGCAGGATGCAAAGTTTGTTGCATCGCCAAAACAACGAAGGAACTACAAATGGCAAATAACAAAACATGGAAAATTGAACAATTAATTAACTGCAAAACGCAGTTCGTTGTGTATGCCCTTGAATGCCCTTGCTATAAGAAATACATTGGAAGCACAAAAAAAGAATTGAAATTACGAATTTTGGAGCATGTCCGTGCTACAATTAATTCTGATCACAGCAACGCGATGGCAAGACATATGGAGAAGGAACACAAAGGAAATCCCTAAAGTTCTATGGCATTGAGAGTGTTGGACCAAATAAAAGAGGTGGAGATCGCGAACTGGTAATGAGACAAAAAGAGTCCAAACACATCATGAACTTTCGGACTTTGAGCCCATATGGCCTTAATCAAGATGAAGAATTACACTGCCACCTGTAAAGATATCTATCAGAGAGTTAATGGTGCCGACTCTCTCTTTCTTGAATTTTTTATAAACTTTATAAAACCCCTTTTCAATTGGGACATGTTTGAATTCATTGTTTAATTTGGGACATTCCACAGATCACGATGTGGAACAGTTTCGCCCACTAGAGGGCTTAATTTTGAATGACACACATCAAATTTAAATTTTTATTCTTTGCATGATAATATATTGGGCAAACGCTCACCTCGACAATTTAATTGACATGAAAAATGAATAAGGTGAACTGAATATGCCCACTGGAGGGCCTTGATAGTATGTGATGAATTGAAATGCTATTCTTCAATGTCAACGAGGTCGAGAATCAATGTTTAAGTTAAATGCGTTCACCTCGCAAATTGAGAGTATTTCGTGATTTTGTATGTCAATAAGATATAATCCATGTTTGCGTAAAGTTTCTTTTTGTAATTGAAAAAACTACATGTCCCATAATGCCTGTATAATTCACAGGAAGTGATGTAACCTGATTTGGTTTTTCCGCTTGGTTTTTTTAATTTAAAAACACATTACAATCGTATACTTTACCTGTGAGCAAGGTCTCCGTAGAGACCGAAACGCGTAAGGTTTTGCTGGATGCTGCAATAAACGCATGGAAATTTGAATGAATACCTGGTGGCATTTTCATTGAACTCAGTACACGGGAGTGCACGAGGAACAAACTCTCCCTTTGGGAAAAACCGAATCCCATATATATATATATATATATATATATATATATATATATATTACCTACTGGCGGTCGCCAGTAGGTAGTTATAGTTAGGACCACGTTTCCATAGGAAATCCGCAACATTCTATTTTGAATAACTTTGGCGCCGGTCGACGAATCCTCGCGAATTTTTCAAAATAGGTGGGGCGCTACGCTCCGCTCCTTCCCTGAAAGTCTTGGGGGGATTCGTCAAGCGGGGGCTGAGATAAAAGGGGGGTCCCAAAACGCGTTTTTCCCATGCATTTTTCCATAGGACCTGTAGACAGGGCTACAGCCCGAACGGCTGAACAGAATTACTAGACATTTGGCAGAGAGGTAGTCCTCAGGTCAAGGAAGTGCCTTTTGTAGGTTTAGTGTAAATCTGTTCAGTAGATTCTGAGAAAATAGCCTTTAAATCAATATATATATCTGAGCCAGCTTACGGTGCGCTTACGGTACGCTTACCGTACGCGTACGGTGGCGTGCGGGAGCGCGACTCTGATTGGCTCTTAGATCTTAGTAAACATTCGAATCGGCCGAAACCAGGAAGCGGCGGCCGCCATTTTCTCTCTCGCACTGAGAGTGATGTTTAAAATATAAAGCACAAAAACATGTAAAGGGGCTGTTTAGACAGCTCCCACACACATAGCAATGTTGAGGGAGTCCCCAAAGATCCCCCAAGGCCAAAAACGGAATTTATATTTTTTCGCTAATTTCGCCGATTACGCTTACCGTACGCGTACGGTAAAAAATTATAAAAAAAAAAAAATTATCCACACTCTCCCCACCCCGTGTGCAATTGGTATGCGAAGGGCACCAATTGTGCATGGCTTATTAAAGATGAGTTAAACTAAAATATAAAAAAAAAAATAATAAAAAAAAAAATTATCCACACTCTCTCCACCCCGTGTGCAAATGGTGCCCGAAGGGCACCATTTGTGCATGGCTTATAACATATCCGAAAAATTAAAATATTACCTTTCAAAACAAAGTGCATCATATGTCCTCCATGTGCGCACGGTGCGCGAAGCGCATCGTGCGTACATGGCCCATCTAGCGTAACGTGGGCACGCGGTGCGCGTAGCGCACCGCGTGCCCACCGTGCGTGCACAGCACTAACTGCGTAAAGCGGGCGCGCGGTGCGCGAAGCGCACCGCGTGCTCACTGTGCGCGCACGGAACGAACTGCGTTAAGTGGGCGCGCACGCCACGAATGGCGTAAAGTAACTTAGCATTTAAAAAACCGTACAAATTCACTGAAAAAACCATAGGTTTCACACACGTTATAGTTAGGAATTAGCATTTAAAAAACCTTGCAAATTCACTGAAAAAACCATAGGTTTCACACATGTTATAGTTAGCGGAAATTTTACTGATAAAAAACCAATGAAATTCCCCGTTATAGTTAGTGCAGGCAACTATAACTCACGCGACCGCAATCTTCTGCTGATGACATATGTGTCTTTATGAAAAAAAAATATTTGTAATATATGTATAGCTAAAAATGTATGGAAGAAGACATGGGCAAATAAGTGTCTAAATACAGTATTAGCATCAGCAGAGGATTGCGGTCGCGTGAGTTATAGTTGCCTGCACTAACTATAACGGGGGAATTTCATTGGTTTTTTATCAGTAAAATTTCCGCTAACTATCACATGTGTGAAACCTATGGTTTTTTCAGTGAATATATATATATATATATATATATATATATATATATATAAATATATAATCTACTGGCGGTCGCCAGTAGATAGTTATAGTTAGGACCGTGGTGTTTCCATAGGAAATCTCAAAATTCTATTTTGAATAACTTTGGCGCCGGTTGACGAATCTTCGCGAAATTTTCAAAACTAATGGGGCGCTCCGCTCAGCTCCTACCCTGAAAGTCTCGGGGGGATTCGTCAAGCAGGGGCCGAGAAAAAAGGGGGGTTGCAAAACACGTTTTCCCCATGCATTTTCCCATTGGACCTTTAGTCGAAGGTACAGACCGAACGGCTGAACAGAATTACTTGAAATTTGGCCGAGAGGTAGTCCTCAGGTCAGGGATGTGCCTTTTGCATATATGGAGTCAATCTGTTCAGTAGTTCCTGAGAAAATTGCAGTTAAAAGCACATACATATCTATAGCCGCGCACCGTGCGCGCACCGTGCGCGCACATTAACGTGCGCAAGCGTAATTCAGATTGGTTGTTACATGTCAGTCAACGTTCGAATCGGTCGAAATCAGGAAGTGTCGGCCGCCATTTTGTTTGTTTTCAGTGCGAGAGTGGAAAAGGAAGGTGGCGAACGTGAAAAGGGGGCAGGGTAGAGAGTTCCTGACCCCCTAGCCGTTGTCAGGGGGTCCCTGAAGGACCCCGAAGGCAGAAAAAAACATTTAAATTTTTTTTTTTAAATCGCGGGGGTGCGCGCACGGTGAAAAACCATAAAACATTTTTACAAAAATGTTAATACGTAGTTTATTGTAAAATAAATATATTAAAAAAAATAATACATACATAACTTAGCATTTAAAAAACCGTACAAATTCACTGAAAAAACCATAGGTTTCACACACGTTATAGTTAGGAATTAGCATTTAAAAAACCTTGCAAATTCACTTAAAAAACCATAGGTTTCACACATGTTATAGTTAGGTGGATATTTCACTCGTAAAAAACCAATGAAATTCCCCCGTTATAGTTAGTTGAGATAACTATAACTCGCGCGACCGCCACTCTATCACAAGGATGATGTCATCAGTGATGTCAAGAGTGATGCCACTGAACATGTCTTGAGTGATGTAATATGTGACGTCATGAGCAGAGGATTGCGGGCGCGCGAGTTATAGTCAACTAACTATAACGGGGGAATTTCATTGGTTTTTTACGAGTGAAATATCCACCTAACTATAACATGTGTGAAACCTATGGTTTTTTAAGTGAATATATATATATATGTATATATATATATATAAACTGTTGGAGGTCACCAGCAGGTAGTTATAGTTAGAACCTAGTTTCCATAGGAAGAGCGTTTTTCCATTTGGCTATAACTTTGGCATCATTTGATGAATCTTCACAGGGACCCCAGACCAAAAAAAAAGCATAACTTTTAAAAATTTTCAGTGGGAGTTGCGCTGGATCCATGTCTGCCACGGAAATGTTTAAAAAAAATGTTTGTTATCCCCCCCCCCGGAGGGTCAGGTCCCAGGGGCAAGTGTGAAATAACTAAGCTAATATAGTGTAAATTTGAATACCATTCAGGAACTGCAGTGTGCCACACAACCATTGTATTTCTCATTAATACTTAGGAGGGGGCACATGGGCCCCCCTCCTTGTAGCATTAAGCCCAGGGGGCCACCACCTCCCCAGGGCAAATTAATATTGAATGTGGGGAGGTCCGTGTGCCCCCTATATCCCTGGGGACGGCCACCTCCTTAAAAATTATTGTGGGGGCTGAACGCCCCCCCCACAGAATTGGGGACCACCACCTCCCCAGGACTAAAATGAAATAAGTGTGGGGGGTCCATGGGGCCACCCAAAACCCCAGAGACTTCCACCTCCCCGGGGCTGTGTACTGCAGTGGAGGGGGCCCGCTGGTCTTGTACGAGTGAAACCTAAACTATAACGTCCCTGTAACCTTTGTTTTTTCCAGTGAATTTCTAAGGTTTTTTTAATGCTAATTCCTACCTATAATGTCCCTGTAATCGTTGGACCCATTGATGACCCTGTGGACCACCACCCCTCAGGGCTGGCTCCAGCAATGTCCTGGGGTGCCCACCCCCGGGACATTTAAATTCACCTATTTGCACTGCTCCCCCAAACCATAGCAAACTCTGCTCTGCTTCGAAGCAGAGCAGATTTGCTTTTCAACAGATGGAGCATCATGTTCAGCTGCTCCCTCTGTCCAAAGCACACAGGGAGCCGACAGGGGCCACCAGGGCCTTGAGGCTCCTCCTGCTGTCCGGCACTCACTTTACATGGTCAGGCACTGTGCAAACATGCCTCCTGGCATGCTGCTGGTTGGGGAATGAAATCCTCTTGCCTCCAGAGGGTCCTTGGGGTGAGCAACCCCTCCTGTTACCTCCAGTCCCACACAGGGATTGCTAAGTGGTTGTCAGAGGGCAGGTTCCTTTTCTTCCACCACTCTGTAAACGTACCTCCTGGCACACTGCTGTTTGGGGGATTAAGTCGACTTGGCTCTTGAGGGCCTCAGGACAAAAGTGGACTTCTTACCCCAAATAGTAGTGCACCAGGAGATGCGTTTGCAGAGTGGTGGGGAAAGGGAAATTGGCTTCTGACAACCTCTTAGCAATCCAGCTGAGTGGGTCTTACTGGAGGTAACTGGAGGTGTGGTTGGACCCCATGTAACCCCAATAGTGAAAGGTACTTCATCCCCCTAGTAGTGCACCAGTAGTTTCATTTGCAGAGTGGTGGAGAAAGAGGGCATGGCCTCTGACAACCGTTCCTCAATCCTGCTGTGTGGGACTTACTGGAGGCAACAGGAGGGGTAGTTAGCCCCCTAAGGACATCCTTTGGGACCAACCACCCCTTCTGTTACCTCCAGTAAGTCACACACAGCGTCATTGCTAAGAGGTCTTTGGGGGCCATGCCTCCTTTTTCCACCACTCCGCAAACGTGCCTCCTGGTGCACGACGGGTTGGGGATGAAGTCCACTTTACTCCTGAGAAGACTTGGGGGCCAAGAAGCCCTCCTGGTACCTCCTGTAAGTCCTACACAGTGGGATTCCTGAGAGCCAATCGGAGGCACAGCCCCCTTCCACCAACCTGCAAATGTGACTACTACTTAAAAAAACATAGCAATTCAGTGAAAGAACCAAAGGTTACAGGCACATTATAGCTAGGAATTAGCATTTTAAAAACTTTGAAATTCACTGAAAAAAACAAAGGCTACAGGGATGTTATATTTGAGGTTTCACTCATACACAACCAGTGGAATTCAGCAGTTATAGTTAGCTGGGCTAACTATATCTCGTGCCCCCATAATGCACTGCTTATGACCTCCCATATTATATTACTCATGACATGGTTAGTGACATGTAAACTCACTACACAGAGAAGAACTAAAATCAACAAAAATACTACTACTAAAAGTAAAGATTTCAAAAGTGTGGGACAATTTGCCTCAACACTCAATGGCAATTGAAAAGAAGAGGAAGAGATCTACAACAAGAAAGACAACAGATGTCTTAAACTGCCCTCACACACTTTGCAGTGTCATGCTTCATCATAGGGCCACATCATACGTCCAGGTGCAGACCAACACACTGGACGGAGCGCAACATTTTTTTGTATATAAGAAGAATAGTGGTGAGGTTACAGAAAATGTGAAGAAATCAGACATCCACAAAACATATAGAATAAAGAGAAGAATGTTTTCCTTAAGTGGGACCAAAAAAGTGCAGACATATAATAATAAAACTACCTAAGGGGAATACCATCATATTGTTTTATTCTTGAGGCCCCTTGGTAGGATTAAAAACTCAAAAGGTCGGGAAATTTAGGGGAGGTAAAGAGCCCCTATCTCCCGTCTGCCAAAACCAACATGTTTCTGCCAAGATAATGTGTATGGGTGTGTTGGTGAATGAATGGATGTCTCAATGGTACATGTCCAAGTAACTACATATGTAAGAGGCAGTGTATGTGAAAGTTGAAGTGTATAAATGACTATATGTGAGAGTCAGTGATTGTGAGAGTGACTGTATGGATGAGTGTGTACTTGTATCAGTGATTGTATAAGAGAGTAAGTATGCATTTGTTTCTGTTTGAATAAGTGATGTGGTGTGTGTATAACTGTTCAGGTCAGTAAATGGAAGTGTGATTGATTCTTTGCATGATTGATTAGGTGTGTGAGTAACTCTGGATGAGTAGTGGTGTGTGAGTGTCTGTATATGTATGACTGCTTATGATAGTGTTGTATTGATGAGTGACTGCATGTATGAGTGATTGTATGGGTGAATGAGTGTGTGTAGATCTAGGAATCAGTGAGTGCGCATGTAGTAACTGGTATTGGTGTGTCGATGGTTTCGAAAATGGTAGTCTGTATTTTACAGTGGGTGTATCAAAGGTTATATTAGAGTGTGAGCAGGCGCATTAGAATTTCACGTGGATGATGTCATCAGTGATGTCATTTGAGATTTCATCAGTGATGTCATCAGTGATGTCACTGACCATGTCATGAATTATGTCATATGTCACGTCATCAGCAGTGGATTGCTGATGCTCGAGTTATAGTTAGCTGAACTAACTATAACGGGGAATTTTTATGGTTTTGTACGAGAGAAATGTCCAACTAACTATAACGTGCCTGAAACCTATGGTTTTTTCAGTGAATTACTAAGGGTTTTTAAAATGCTAATTTCTAACTATAACGTGCCTGAAGCCTATGGTTTTTTCAGTGAATTTCAAAGGTTTTTTAAATGCTAATTTTGAATTATAATGTTCATTAAACCTATGGTTTTTTCAGTAATTTTGAATATTTTTGTGTGATATTTTGTAACTTTAATATCCCAAAAATTGTTTTTGTATTTTTTTTGTTTGTTATTAAAATAATATAATGTCTTTTGTTTTCTTAAATATTAATGTATATATTTTTTGGGGGAGAAAAAAGTGGAGTCGCGCACCCATCATGCATCTATCTCGGTGGGTGTGTGGATTCAAACCGCTATATTGGTAAACTTGTGAACGATGCGCATTTCAGCCAGCCCAGTCTGCTTACGCTTACAGGGAGGGAACTGCAATGCTACATGTCCCAGGTCTTCCCTGTGGTGATCTCCTGATCACAGGTCTAGTTGTCAGCATGCCACCGCCACTCCCTCACCCATGCAGCACAGGCATCACAGGACATGTGACCCTGCCAATAAAAAGGGCCGTGCGCACCTGCTCGACCCCATTTCCACTCTCTATCTGGGTGTATCCGTGTGCTTATTATGTTGCTGGCACCCGAGGCACCGACACGGGCCTGCCGCAATGTCGCGATGACTTGAGGTACAAAGAGTTGGTGGCAGCCAAAGCACTTTGCCAGACACTGACCTCCTGCTACGTGACGATAACTTGAAGTGCACAGAGTTGGTGGCAGCTGAGGCATTTTGGCCAACATGAGCCTTCCGCCAGATGGCGATGACTTGAGCTGCACTAAGTTAGTGCCACCAGAACTGAGCGGCTGTACAGCCTGCGATGATGCGTGACCTAGATACGCTATCCTGGCAATCAAGACCCGATTTGAATTGTGAGCTCGGTTGGACCACGTGTACGCCAAAGGCAGCTGGCTGTATAGACATGACTCCTCGGCACAGTGCAACAGGATGCGCTGAGGGCCTGTGCTGCGGAATCCAGCGACAGCTGAGGAGGTTGCTCCGGCACGTGGTGCAATCCTCCTGAAGACACGCCGATGGCGGCAGGTGAGCATTGAGGTCTAGGTGCGCAGGGTCGGGCAGTCATCACTGGGCGGCGGACTGGTCTGGGGACCAGGGCTGGGATGCTTCCAAAAGATGTAGGAATCATGCACACTGCCTGAGAAGTTTGCGACATTACTGTACAGGCATCGGTGGTCCAGTTTTGCCTGCACATTGTTGGAATGCGTGTGGTTTCTGTTGCGGTGATTGTGTGCAGTGTCGGTAGGAGGCACAAGTAGTACATGTGTGCAGTCAGTTGCCCCAAACAAGTGCAGGAAGGCTTCTATGGTGTGGTTCCCTTGCTTGGTCTCCAGCTGTTTCTGCGCAGTGTAGGTAAAGTGAAGATGCAGGTGTATCAAGCTGAAACGAACCCTGATGCTTACAGGTGTGATAAATCCTGCATAATGAGACCATAACAGAAGTTTGTATGGTTGTAACGTTCCTTTTCTTTCCTATGAAGGTTACGACCACACAAGCTTGTGTTACAGTTATTTTGTACAGGATTGATCATACCTGTAAGCATTCCGGTTTGACCAAGTACAATACATTGTACCATATTATGTTTGTGACCATACTAACGCTTGACCATTGTCTTCATTTATCCAACAGGTTTCTGAATACAGACTTTTGAGAGTTCCAGGATGATCAACAGTTATTTCGATCCACAAGTTGATGTTCCCCGTTGGCAATGTCACTCGTTGTTTGATGTTTTTGTGTTGTTAATTTATGTTTTTCTAATAAAGTCCTGTTTTTCCACTGCTGTTAACTACTAGACTTCATGACCTGGCGCACCCCCATTTCAGTGACTACAATCTTGGATCTGGAGCACAGAGGGGTCAAGCAATGGCTGGGGTTGGGGTTGGTTGTGCAGGAATACTACGAATTGGGATGAGTTGGTTGTGCGGATACAGGGGCCCTACGTTGCTTTTGTAGACATGCATCCAAGACGTGTGAGAAATTTTAATAGGGCTGGCTGTGACACTCCTCCGACTCTCACAGTTGTTAGTTGGAAGGTACCAGAGGCCAACAGGTGCAGCACCGCCAGCAGCTTTGTCTGCCTCAGGATGTTGATTGTCCGCTGTGTTGGTACCATCAGCCTGTGGGCAGTGTGGCAGTGTGCACCAACTTGAGAATGGGGCGATAATTCTTTCGGCACTTTTGCTGCGCTAAAGTGCCGATAACTCGGTGATAAGTCCCAACTCTTGGGTTATAGGGTGACTCTAAAACGAGCCCTTGTGTTTATTACAACTTTGTTGTAGCTACATGCAAATCACAAGAAAAAAGATGAAAAAACAAGAAAAAGTGGGCAGGGTACATTCACCCTGACCCCCTAGGCCTGCTCAGGGGATCCCACAAAAAGCCCCAGGGCCCAAAAATGATTACCATTTTTTTTAAAAAAGCGGTTGGGTGCACGCATCAGGACAAAAAAACAAAAAAACGATGGGGTGTATTCTCAAGGACTTATCGCTGAGCTATTGCCACTTTAGTGGAGCAAAAGCATTAGCATCCCATTCTCAACCTGGTGAAAACTGCCGATATCGCCAGTTTTCCAACAATAGCTTCAGCAAAAAACATTGCCACCAATGAGAGCAACAACTAACGGTAATGATTTGCAGAATAGACGTTCCCAAGCAAAAAAAACATGAAAACACCACTTCCCGATATTTTCAACGACCAGCCAAATCTCTGATTCAATCCAAAAACAGGCGATAAGCCGCGTTAGCAGGCAAAAAAATTAACATCTGCCTTTCACTGGTGTAATGCAGGATGACTACCTACAGTATGAAAGGTAGCACAGCCCAGAGCCACATCCGAAGACCAACACATGTCAGGGAGCTACTGATCATGCAGCTCCGACATCCAAAAAGGCCACAACACCCACCGCCACTAACCCCAGGACCTCCCCCCCAGGACCACCCCCTCTCCTTCCACCGAGGCAGCTCAGAACAGAACAGCAGACCTTCCCAAAACGGCATGGCTCCTCACCCACACAATAGCTGAATGTTGGGAGACGAGGGAACCAAGTATGCGTGAAGGAGGCAAGTCATCCATCAATAACAATGCACACAATGCCAAGTGTAGCGGTGATCTGCTCAACAGACCTCACTATGCAGAGCACAGACCTCTCCATGTGTACATATACTGCTGGTGCTTGTACTTTTGTGGACAGTGGACGCAACCTTGTTACCTCACGCAGTAGGGAAGTTCTCAATCATGTAGCTGTGTCATCCCCCCATGTAAGCGGAACTGGAAGAGGAGTGGGCTGGTCCAACGTACGCCACTCCAGCGTAGGAGTGTGAATAAATAGGCCAGTGCTCTGGGTGTGGTTCACTTTTGTGAAGGCCAACGCGTCTGCCAGAGCGGCGGCACTCACCCTGCCACTAGGCCACCGCCATGACCGTCTGCCTCCTCGACACAGGCCCCCTGCGAACCCAGCACCACAGAGTAATGTCTGTACAGACTACTGCCTTCGATGTACACTGCGGACAGCAGGGCTCACAATTCAGATCGAGTCGCGATTGCAGATGAGCAGTCCAGTAGGCAAGAGACATTGCTCCCAGTGGGGCCCGCCCGGACCACGCGTCATCGCAGGCTGCTCACACACTAAGTGCTTCAGGTGCCACTAACTCAGTGCACCACAAGTCGCCACATAGCCTTATTAAGGCAGAATTCATTAGGAAAAAGACATTGGTACCAGTGCGGACTGCCCAGACCACGTATCATCGCAGACGCTGAATGCTTCTGGTGCCACTAACTGTGCAGTTGAACTCAATTGCTTGAGGCTGTGGACCCTTGCTGATCACTGCCTCTGGCCTACACTGCGGTTAGCAGGGCTAACAATTTAGATAGAGTTGTGATTGCAGATGATGCAGTCCAGTAGGCAACAGACATTGCTACAAGTACGGCCCGGACGGACCACGCATCATCGCTGACTATGCACACGCTGAGTGCTTCAGGTGCCACTAACTGTGCAGCTCAACTCTATGCCACGTGCCTGTGGGCCCTTGCAGATCGCTGTCTCCGGCCTATACTGCAATCAGCAGGGCTCACAATTCAAATTCAGTCTTGATTCATTAATTTCAGAGTTCAGTAGGCAACTAACTATAACGTCCCTGAAACCTACATATTTCAACAATGTATTCCATTCATATTTCCTCTTTTGTTCCATATGCCTACACTGCGGTCAGCAGGGCAATTTAAATTGAGTCTTGATGAATTAATTGCACAGAGAATTGTACTCTATGTCCTCAGATTTTGTCAAGAGAAAGTGACAAAAATCATTCCTCGATGTCTTCGCTGACTACTGCCTTCCATCTACACTGCGGACAGCAGGGCTTACAATTCAGATCGAGTCACGATTGCAGATGACGCAGTCCAGTAGACAGCAGACATTGCTCCCAGTGTGGTCCGGCCGGACCACGCATCATCGCTGGCTGTGCACACGCTGAGTGCTTCAGGTGCCACTAACTCAGTGCACCACAAGTCACCGCCAAGTGGCCTTATTGACGCAGAATTCATTAGGCAAAAGACATTGCTCCCAGTGCGGCCCACCCGGACCACGCATCATCGCTGCCTGCGCACACGCTGAGTGCTTCAGGTGCAACTAACTCTGTGCATTACAAGTCAATGCCACATGGCCTTACAGAGGCAGAATTCAGTAGGCAAAGGACATTGCTCCCAGTGCGGCCCGCCAGAACCACGTATCATCGCTGGCTGCGCACACGCTAAGCGCCACTGTTGCCACTAACTCAGTGCACCACAAGTGAACACCACATGGTTGTGGGCCCTTGCTGACCGGTAACTCCGGCCTACACTGCGGTCAGCAGGTCTCACACATATCCAATCCAAGTGTAGGGTTATGACTCCAAAACTCCTCCTCAATTCGTTTGGTGTAGGGTTAGTCAGAGTACTTTGGTAAGTACAAGGTTTTGTTTTATTTGTTCTAACATAAAGAGTTCTTTTTCAATTAGTCCAACATAGGGGTTACATCCTTGGTTGTTTTTTTGTTTTTATTTCTTTCTTAACTGACTCCAGTGGGAAGCACCGCGTTGGAATTATCCCCAGACTACGACCTTCTGAGACAGACAAAAAAACTGCTTTGTTTCATTGTGAAGAACTATTGAATACAAATCTCCAATGATAATATGACGTGCTACTACCTCGAAACATAAGCCTTGAAAAAGCCCTGGCCAAATTTTAGCCATTGGGCGAAACACGTGTCGGCTGTTAGCTCTGTTTCACTGTGAAGAAAGAAATAAAAACAAAAAAACAACCAAGGATGTAACCCCTATGTTGGACTATTTGAAAAAGAACTCTTTATGTTATAACAAATAAAACAAAACCTTGTACTTACCAAAGTACTGTGACTATCCTTACACCAAACGAATTGAGGAGGAGATTTTGACTCATAACCCTACACATGTACTTGTCCTTGAGGCCATAGAGGTCCAGTGCCTCGAGTCAATCTCTTCAAGAAATAAGTTATATATACATTGGGCAATTCTCTCTGGAACTGGGACCCCTGGACCTTGGAAACTCTGCACATATCCAATCCAATCCTGTCCTGTATGGACACGCCATCATCGCTGGCTTCACACCCACTGAGCTCTTCAGGTGCCACTAACTCAAAGCACTACAAGTCATCGCCACGTAGCCTTATTAAGGCAGAATTCATTAGACAAAAGACATTGCTGCCAGTGCGACCTGCCTGGACCACGCATCATCGCAGGCTGCGCACACGCTAAATGCTTCTGGTGCCACTAACTGTGCAGTTGAACTCAACGCCACGAGGTTGTGGACCCTTGCTGACAACTGCCTCTGGCCTACACTGCGGTTTGCAGGGCTGACAATTCAGATAGATTTGTGATTGCAGATGACGCAGTCTAGTAGGCAACAGACATTGCTCCCAGTGCGGCCCGGCCGGACCATGCATCATCGCTGGCTGTGCCCACGCTGAGTGCTTCAGGTGCCACTAACTCAGTGCACCACAAGTCACCACCACGTGGCCTTATTGACACAGAATTCATTAGGCAAATGACATTGCTCCTAGTGCAGCCTGCCCGGACCACGCATCATCACTGGCTGCGCACTCGCTGAGTGCTTCAGGTGCCACTAACTTTGTGCACCACAAGTCAATGCCACGTGGCCTTACTGAGGCAGAATTCAGTAGGCAAAAGACATTGCTCCCAGTGCGGCCCGCCCGAACCACGTATCATTGCTGGCTGCGCACACGCTAAGCGCCACAGTTGCCACTAACTCAATGCATCACAAGTCAACATCACGTGGTTGTGGGCTCTTGCTGACTGCTGCCTCCGGCCTACACTGCGGTCAGCAGGTCTCAAATATATTGAATCTGTCCTGCAAGGACACCCCATCATCTCTGGTTTCACACATGCTGAGCTCTTCAGGTGCCACTAACTCTGTGCATCACAACTCATGGACCCTTTATGATTGACTTTTGTGCTGTACACACCGGACGCAACAATGTCACCTCAGGCAGCAGGAAAATCCTGAAGGGACATTAACTATTTCTTCATATCAGCAAGCTCATCTCTGGTGCCCCTACCTCAGTGCACCACAAGTCATGGAACCTTTACGATACAATCTTTTGTGTGTGATTTAAGATCTGGTGCCCCTACCTTAGTGCACCCAAAGTCATGGACCCTTTGTGATTAAATCTCTGTGTGTAATCCGATGATCACTGTTGTAATTTTTGCCAGCACCAACTATTCCCTGAGGGCTGGCTTACACTCACCCCACACACATCCAGCACAGACGTCACTGGACATGTGACCCTGGTAATAAAAAGATGCCGAGCACACGTGCCCGCAGCCAGTTCCACTATCTATCTAACTGTGTCCGTGTGTTCATCATATATGCATGATGGCCCTGGTCCCTACCACATTACATTGTGCTGTGGACTGAGCATGCAACCATGTTACCTCTGGCAGTGGGGAAGACCTCATTTATGTAACTTTGTCTGAGTCATTTTATGAGTACATGAGTAGAGCCTGGATGATTAGAGTACTGCAAGGAGAGTGTATAGTGAATTTATAAGTGCTTGGGGATTTGCGGAGTGATTGAATAAGTACATATGTTGGTGGAGACTAACCCCCGAGCACAAGCTTGGCTCTAATTGGCTGACAACCAGTGGCAACCGCGGCGGAGCATCAGCATTGCAAACCAAGCCTCTGGAAAGGCCCAGAATCCTGTCTGCAAGATATTCCCAGCCCCACAGCTGGAACATTGACATACAGCGGATAGAATCTATGGAGTTCTGTAAGCGGAGTGGGCAGAGCCGGCGCACACCAGTCAGAAGCGGATCTAGAACCAAATTTCGGGGGAGGCTGATAAAAATTTTGGGGGGGCTAATTCTTCCATTCATAGGCAGAGTGGAGATGCAGGGGCTCTAAGAAGAGGTGAAATCACAACAAAGCCTCATTAACAGGTAAATGGTCTTTTAAAGACCCATTCAATAAACTCGGGTGCTGCGCTGAGAGCCGCGCACCCAGCGCGTTGACCCTAGGGGCCATGCTGAGAGCTGCACACCCAGTGTGTTCATACTAGGGGGTCGCGCTGAGAGCCGCGCACCCAGCACGTTCTCACTAAGGGGCCGTGCTGAGCGCCGCGTTAGGATCGCCACTCCAAACTTTTCTAAAAAAAAACGGTCCACTTCCATTTATTTATATTCAACCCGAGGACCCCATCACCCGGGGCATGCCCAAATCATGAATGTTTTTATTAATCATTAGGAAGGGGGCCGCATGGCCCCTCTTCCCTTGTCCACTACTGACCCCAGGGACGCCAGCCCCGGGGCCTGGCCTCTTCGCTGGGGACTGTGGGGGGCCCCAATGCCCCCATGCTCCCATTGGCTCCCCGCCTCCTGCGGGAACCGGCATTGCTTTTGGGCAAGGAGAGCTGCTAACATACAGCTCCTCTTGCCCAAAAGCAATCCTGCTTTGCTTCATTGAAGCAAGAGCAGGTTATCCTCCTCTTGCTTCAACGAAGCAAACCAGGGTTTGCTATGACAGTGTACGAGACGTGCTTTCACCCTGTCATAGCAAACAACAATGTTCCGGGGGAGGGCTCCCCTGGACATTGCATGAGCCGGCCGTGGGGGGTGGCGGTCCCCAGGGCCATCAAGGGCTCAAGGAGTGGGGCTGCACAACCCCCCTCCCTCTATTGTCAAAGGTGGTGGTGGTCCCCGGGGCTTAGGGGGCCCACTAGGCCCCCCCTGCATATTTAATAAAAGCCCGGGGGTGGCGATTCCTGGGACTTGGGGGGCCACGGAGGCCCCCCAATAATTACCAAACAAAACCCCGGGAGGTGGCGGTCCCCAGGGCTGCGGGAGGGCCGTGTGCCCTCCCGCACCTAATTTACATGGGAGGTGGCGGTCCCCGGGGCTGCGTAGACTCTGCACGCCCCTGCAATATAATTATAGGATTGCCCTCAGAACCTGGCCCACCCGGGGCCTCATTTAAATGAAGTGGGGGAGCCCCTCGCTTAATTTTTTCTTTTTTTCCCATCTAGACTCGCGCACCCAGCGCGCATTCGGACTTTTTCTTTTAATGTTTTGGCCTGGGGGTCATTGTGGGACCCCCCCTGAGCAGGACTAGGGGGTCAGGGTGTTTCTACCCTGCTACATTTTCTTCTGTTTTAATCTTTTTTGACTGTTTTCTTGTGACTCGGTTCTACCAACAATTCCTGGTTTGGAGTGTTGGCAGCCAATCACAGTGAACCTCGTGGTCGTGGCAGCCAATCACAGTGAAGTGCGTGGTCGGGAGGGTGCGCGAACACACCGCTGCCCCAGATATCGAAACTTTTATTTTTTGACTTTCTCAGCAACTGCTGAATGGATTTACACCATTTAAAAAAAAGGTCACTCTCTGAACCAAGCTCTACTTTTTTGCCAAATTTGGTGTAATTCCGTTTAGCAGTTCGAGCTGTAGCCTGTAATTTCCTATGGAAATTAACATGGAGAAAACACTTTTTGGGACCCCCCTTTTTTCTCAGCCCCCGCTTGACGAATCACCCCCAAACTTTCGGGATAGGAGCTGACCTGGATAGACCTTTTTTTTGGGAGAATTTATATATGTATGTATATGTGTGTGTTAAAGTAACTTTGGAGTTAAGTGAATATGTCAATGACAACAGTAACTTTATGAACTAAAAAGCACAGAAATCCACCAGTTCTAGTTAGCAGAGCTAACGCCATTCACTGCTTATCAGTTCACATATTAGATCACTTATGACATGTTCCTATGAAATAATTGATGACATCACTCATAACATCTGAATTACATTATTGTTGATATCACTAATGGCATCATCTAATGAGTGTGTTAGTTTGTTTCTTCATTTGCATAGTGGCAGGTAACTGCCATATTACTTTTCTACTTAATTTTGAACAGCGTGGGTCCGGCTAATGGGTGTAGGTATTTGCAAGAGACATGTGCTCCTAATGCATGATAGGTGTGTGAGGTATTGAACACATTAAAAATCTTTGTCTGTGTGCAGATGATAGTTGATGACTTGTGTCCAGTGTGTTCCACACAAGTTTTTTGGTTCTGGCAAAGATTCTATGCAACAGATAGTAATTATTAGAAGCAGCCTAGTGTTATTGGACAGAATTGTCTCAGCGTGACAATTTCTTCATTACATAAAGGACTGTGTAAACCAGGTACTAACCCTATATATTTGTGCTTCTTTTGCTTCATAGATGAGTGATTTGTAATGTTTTCACCACAGTATGAGGGCTGCAGGTAGTATGATCTTTAGCACCTTCAGAACTTAGCTGTTTTAAGCAAATAGTGACTTTTTTGACAAGTGTTGCCGAGAGTGTACACTGTTCTTAACAAATACTTTTTTAATACTGTGTGGCATATTTCTCATTAGAGTTTTCTTGTCTGTGCGGTATTGAGTAAACTCTCTCCATAGAGTAAACACTGTTTACAGTTCACACTTTTCTACTCATATCAACCTAATTTTTTAATATAAGTCCAGTGACTGTGAGGGGTTTGGTTCTATTTAAACCTGTTTGTAGTAGGGTATTCATTTTGGAATAGACGTGCGGGCAGAGAAACAGAATGCAAGACTGCTCTCTGCTGATGGGAGCATGTTTAGGGCTACTGCCCGCTGGGAGCAGACTTTGTATTCGTTCCTGTTTGGCAGGAGTTTTGAAAATGCTCCCGCCAGATGGGAGCAAACACATGTTTTGAGGCAGTGCTGGCAGTGAAACGTTTGTCTCTCGGGGGTGGGACCTCCAGCACACAGGAAGTGAGCCGGCCCCAGGATATGGGGTCCGCGGGCCATTAAAGGTTTGGGGAGGGGCCTCCCTCCCTTTGATCATTACTTTGGGCCCCGGGTGATGGGGTCCTGAGGGCCATATAGGGCTCGGGCAGGATGCGTCATGCGCCCCCGCTCCATATCATGGCCCGGGGAGGAAGCCTTGCGCCCCCTTCCTATAGTTCCATGGGATAGTGGAAAAACCAGTTTTTTTAAATTTTGGCCCTGAGATGGTCCATTTGCCCCCCTTAGGGGGCCCAGAGAGGCAGGGTATCCATACCCTGCACCCTTATATTTTTTTTCTGTAAACTTCAGGATAGGGGACTCAGTACCTGAGTCCTATCATGGCTGCCATCAATATTTTTTCATGTTTTTGGCTAACAATCAGAGCACTCGCTCCCACGGGAGTCTGATTCTCATAGGCACGAATTGGCCTAAGGGAAAAAGAGCTTCCTGGGCTAATCAGAATGCTCCATTATTTAAGATTGAGTTCGAGGGACTTTTGCGAGAGTCCCTCGAACCCTACCGTCCAGACATGCAAATATTTGTAAACCTTAATATCTCAAAAACCTCTAAACAATTTACACCAAATCGCAAAAAGCACAATATGGTGACCAATATCTACATTCCTGACAAATTTGGTGTAATTCCTTCCAGCAGTTTTTACTGTAACCCTGCCTAAGGAAGTAAATAGAAAATGCCTGGGGATTTTTTACATTTTGAGACCCCACTGTTATCTCGGTACCTCGCATGACAGATCACCCCAAAACATTCAATACACAAATTAGGCTAATAAGAGCACTTTTTTTGGAAAGGTTGTGGAGATTCGTCAAATGGTGCCAAAATTAATAGCAACACAAAAAACACATATCCATGGAAAAGCTGATCAAATTTTATCTTCCCAGTATCGACCAACACTGGGAGAGAGGGTGTGTGTGTGTATGTGTGTGTGTGTGCGCGTGTGTGCGTACGTGTGTGTGTGCATTCACCACCTATGCATTAGTTTCTGCTTAATCTATGTGAATGCCTGCCTCTGACCTGTGGTGTGCATCTAAGATGAGTTTCAGAAAAGAAGAGATATTCTCAGATTTATGCTTAAAATCACTGGATGCTGACTGCTGGCTTCCTGAATTTCTTTTTTGCGTCTCAAGTTGGCACTCTGAAAAGTGCAGCCGAGTTTTTCATTTCACAACTGCAGTAGATTAATCTGTTATTACATTATTAGTATGACCTTCGAAATATCATTGACAATAGCTTGCTAAGTATTACATGAGGTCTGATGCTCTGCACTAAGCAATAGATTACATTACACGATAGTATGTTCTACACAACCCTCCGTTTAGGTTTAATGTTTGTGTCCAGGCCAGAAAATTAAATACCGAGAAACAATATTCGAAATAGAGCGTAGTTATTCAGGAAACAAAAACTTCCACTTCTTTCGGAACCAGCAAAGGCTTTGAAGTGAAAAAGAAAATCATAATCGAGAGCAATTTCTAAAAAAATCGAAAATGTTGCACAAAGAATGACTACTTATTGTAAGTCCTACCCCTCGTTAATAGCAGGTCACCTCTTTACATAGCCAAATATTTCTGGTAGCTCAAGGCACTGAATTTGCCACTGTTCCAAAATGATCCAATCAGAGCAGGTAACTCTGAGCTCTCCATCAATGACTGAGTTTAGCTGATGCTGTGAAAATCTTAGTAGATGCCTGAAAACTTGTGCTGCAATCTGACTTGAAAGGGACTCAAGCGAAGCACAGTGCAGCAGTCACTCACCAGCGCAGGCTCATTCAGGAAGAAAGCAAGAAATAGACATCAATCATATCTGAGCAATTTAACTCCCACTCTTCTGGCTGTCTCTATGTGCTGGATTGGAGATCTCAGTTTAAAACCTGTGGCTGTGAACAGTAGAGCAATAGGTACATTAACTGTAGGTTTACAGTTTCAAAGCCACAGCGGGTTATTATTGAAACTCTGCACGCTGATTTCACCTATGTTCTTTTTTTCCATCCATGGTGAGCGGAAAGCTGTCAGAACATCAATTGTGCTTCCAGTGGGCAATGCTTCTTCAGTCAGTACAGTAGATAGGCGGGTGACTGGCCTCATTCAATGGAAAGTTAAGGTAAAGGTCGTGTCACATTGGTTTTTGATGGAAATGGGAGTTGAGCAAGAGGTAAGCGGAGTTGGAATCACACTAGGGGCCTTATTTCGATGTCGGTCGAAAAGCCTCCGACCGCTGGTCATTGGCTTTCTGACCAACAAGAAAGGTTTACATTCCGAACGCTGAATTACAATGTCGGCGGTCGGAGTGTAAACTGGCAGGGCAAACTGACTGGCTTCCCAAGGGCTCAAGGAGCCCGTCGGCCAGCCGAAAACCGCTCATAATCCCTAACGGATGGCATTTCTGCCATCGTGATTATGATGTCCGCTTAGGACAGCCTTTCCATGTCGGCCTTTCTGACATGGAAAGACTGTCGGAAAGTGAATTTTGGGGACCCTAGCGGGGCCCTCATCTCCCCTGGCCCTACGGTTGTGGCCTGGGGGGGGCACTTATTGTAGCCCCCTTCTCATCCCATCACCGTGTGGTAGGCACCGTGAGGGAAAACTTACTGCACAAAAACAGCCATTAATGGAGTTTTACTCGTTCTATTTGTGCACCACTCTAACGTCTCCTTTTCAAAGGCATTAGTTTCTGGCACTGCCTCAGATTTACAGATCCTTGTAAATCTGGGGCAGTGTCAAAAAGCAATGAGGGTTGCATGCAAACGCCCCAGCAACACCCATTGCACGCCCCTTTGCCACAGAAAACTGTGGCTAGGGTCCATATTTACAAGGCGGCATCAAGCCACGCAAAGTGGCTTAGCGCCACCTTGTAAATATGGGGAAGGGCATTGCACCACTGGAGCGTCAAAAAGGGTGGTGAAATGCCCTTGTAAATATGCCCCACAGTGTTTACACTCAAATATATTGTAAATAAAAATCCTCATTAATGGTAAAGTCCGATTTTAAGGCACCATTCTGAAAATGACACTTTTATTAAGATGGCAAGTTCTTGTCTTAATCATTTGTGCCTTCTGCCAGTGCCCTGGGTCGCATGACTGTGAATGGCTCTGCTGTTGGAGTTTGTGTATTTCTTCTAGACAGTGAGACAAAAGTGGACTAGGTGTGGATGGGATGGGCCATTCGACCAGGATGCCTAGGACTGGAGCTATGCCTTGCCCCACTTACACTTCAAAGGGTTTGCGCCCAGCACACACAAAGGAACTCAACAATTTTCTGTCACTTCAGACATCTTGAAGCCTTGACAGGGGAAGGGAAGAAGTTTCCAGAACTACATGTGGGGGTAGGATAGGGAATCCACCCCTCTTCCAATGCTAGCACCAGGTTTAAATATGGGACCTCCAGTACCACTCATCAGTACATTCCTGAGGTTATTAAAGAAGACAGACTGGATTTCTCCTCAGGGGACTACCCAGCTGCTACCACAAGAATGCTCTGCTGTTTGTGGACTACTGTGCTCTCGGAGAAGGAAGACTGGACTTGCTCCCTTCATCCCAGGCTAAACTGAGTCACTCCAACCGTCAGTCGGCTGACCTCCTGTCTGAGTTACAGGGACACAACAAGCTCCAGAGGCTTTGCTGTAGTTTTCCAGTTGACCTGCAGCACTGGATCTGCGTAGACCCTCAACTGGACCTGCCTGAGCTCTGCTGCCCTCTGCTGGAGTGAATGTCAGCTCTCCAAGAGTTGCTGGACCCTTGGCTGGCATCAGTTGAGCTCCTCCTGTGAAGAAATGTGAAATCCTGAAGATTTGGACTCTTCGCCCATTTGTTCCGGGAGTCTGCTGCTATGACAACCGCCAACGCAAAGCTCCAGTGAATCTGAATCTTCATGCTACAACAACTGTAAATGACGACTGGCAATGCAAGATCTGCACTTCGTGCTACAGCAACGACAGCCTGCAGCCACTGCCAATGTGAAGCTGCAGCAACAACCGTCTGCAATGCCCAACCATCCATTATGCCAGGCTTGCCCTATGCGCTACAGTGGCGACCATCCGTGATGCTCTCCGTGCTCCTCGCAGCCTCCTCCACAGCGAACAGAGCTCTTTGAGATGGTAACTGTTTCTGTGGGACTAACCTGGTTTTGTATCTCACCCACACTCCATCGCAGTTGGCCTATATTTGTCACTTTACCCTAGTCTAGCATGACTAGATGACTGTGGGTGGCGATTTATGCTTTTGTTTGCTATATTTACCCAAATCTTTGAAATTGCTTAGCTCCGGTTCTTCTTAATGGATTTCTGTCATTCTGGCATCATTATATATGTTAAAATTTACTCTATTAGTCGGAATTGGTTGGGAATTTTTTGTATTGTAATTTCACTTCATTACTGTTTATGTGCTGCATAATTACTTTACACTTAGCCACTGAGTTAAGCCAGACTGCTTTGTGCCAACCAACCAGAGGGTTGAGCACAGGTTAATTTAGTGCCTTTTGTTGTTCACCCTGACAAGGATTGTGGTTTAGGCTTCCACTCCCACTCAACCAATAATCCAGTTTCTTACAGATGTGGTACGAGTAGTTTTCAATATGTGGGATCTTGATATGAAGAAGTGAATAGGGATAGGTTGATCATTTTTCATTTTGGTGTGGCTTGAAGTAGTGATGTACTGGGCAAACACTTTAGGCTTTGTGGGTTACATCACAAGTTACTGTCACTGTCAGCCTCTATTCCGTGTTATTCTGTTCTTCATTATTACAACTGCACTATTAATACCAATGTGAAACATGAGATATAGCTTGTGTGGAATAACTTTTGCTGAGATCTCTCAATATTCGCATGTAGATCGTAATGACTTCTTACCATTTTTCAGCCATAAGAATTATTTATTTTGTTAATCTTTTTTTGTCCAGCAGATCAGTTTGTCAGCATGTGATGTGGTATATAATTTCAAGTACAACTTACAAAGCATTATGATTAGGGCTCCCGGTTTTATGGTATTTATTTTTTTGCCATTTCCGTCTGTATTTATCCATATTTATTTTTTGGGCATTTTTTCTGTATTTATCCACATTTATTTTTGCCACAAGCAGAAGGCAACGCTGCAGCTAGTATTTTTCCACATTTATTTAAATTGACAATGCACACATGCATTTGGTTGTTCTTGGTCAACACAATACATTCATCTGAAAACTTTGCCATTCGCAGAATGTCCCAAATACGCTTAAAAGTGCTATCACAAGCCATTTGTCTCAGAGCCTTGCAGTTTCTGTCATCTGCAGAGAGTGCTGTATCCTCTCCCCACTGAACACCATACTGTCCCACTGAGATAAACTCACACACCCTTCAGCTACAACCCAATTGTGCCCTGCTATAAACACCTAGAAGCATCTCTAGTCAAACTATGCACTAGACCAGAGTAATTTGCTGCCTGAAAAAAGTAACAACATTCTGGAAAAATCAAACACTCATAGGGAATACAACTTAAAGCTTTTACACTCATTATTCAGAAAGCTAAGGACATGAAAAGAAAAGTAGCGCTAGACTGGCAAACTCTGTAAGGTGGCGCTAATGTGTTTGTGTGTGAATAAAACCAATCTGGCCACTTTGCGACGACTCTGTCTTGTTTTATTTAGTTATGTGTTTATTGTTCGTATTTTAAAACCCTTTTTCTCCTCCTGAGGCCGCGTTTTGGAATAGAAACATGTCAGAAAAAGACTTTTGTAAGACGTGTCCTCTTTTTTTGGATCCATTTCACTGGGGAACGAATGACGGAAAGGAGAGGAAAGAACAGTCACGGTTTTCTACAAGTGAGGAGGAGCACGACAAAGAGAGGGAGGAAGAGGAAAAAAGAGGGGGGGGCAGCAGAATTGGACACTGTCCTTGTCTTGTCCAGGCAAGAAGGAAGAGACAGCAATGGCTTTGGGCAATGCAGTCAGGTCACAAACTCTGCAAAGACTCTGTTTCTGAGTCTCACTTACACCCTGTTCCCTGTATGTGTGTCTGACTGAGCCCTGCCTGCCAGCGCAGCCCGGGCTGAAAATACAAGGATCCGGTTTCTTCTCTCCGCTGCCCACTACCCCCTGTCCATCCCAGGTGTGTCTGCGAGAGTGAGAGCTCAGCCCGAGCCAAGGGAGGGGGGCTGAATGCGGTGTGTGAGAGTGATTCACTTCGCACAGGTGGGGCGCTGAGAACAATGCAGGCCTAATGGCGCTAGCAGCCACAGATCATCCAGGAGCTCAGGGCACTGAACCTCCTGCCACGACCCCCCCATTGTGCAGGCACGTACTGAGCGTGAAAACAATGTAGCAGACATTGTGAGGGTGAGACGCAGGGATGGGGGCTGCACACAACACAATATGACGAGCTGAACGGGACAAACAGCAGCGCCAGAGTGAAATACTAGTATTTTCCCGTTTTTACATATAAATACAGACAAAGGCAAACTTGTTTTCCGTCTGTATTTATATGTAAAAATCCGTTCAAACGGAAAACCGTGAGCCCTAATTATGATGTAAAAACGAATTGGGGTTCTGCACCACTTCATTCTCATGCATCGTCACTAGAGGATATTTTGCTGCATGGAAGATGCATTATTGATGCTGTACTCATACACTTGAACACTGTGTGATGAGTCCTTGGTTCCCAACAAACCAAAGATATGAGAAAACAAAACAGATATAATGTGCAGCATTGGTCAGACATCCTTGTTCTTGTATTATCAAGCATATCAAGGGGACATTAGATAGTCATATGACCAGGTCACATGACTTCAACATACCAAGGACCTAATTTACAAGGTCAATGTGCTTCCAGTGTGTCACTTTTTTTGTTGCACCGGCGGTGCAGTGTGCCTGCCCATAATTACAAGACCACGTAAAGTCACCCTGCAAGACTTTTCATGGCTTTGTAATTATGGGCCCCTTTCAGTCATTACTCTGCATGAAAAGGTGGAACGCAACATCCATGAAACCCGACTCATTCTCAGTGTTACAAAGTTTTGTAAAGCTGGGAATGCTTCAGAATACTATGCCTCTCCCGGGGAGGCATAGGGAATGGCACAACGTGGAGAAATACTTATATTTCTCCTCGTTGTTTCCTCTGTCTATGTGTGCTGCATTCTGCAGCACAAATAGAAAGAGGAAAATGCCATCAAAGATTGTTTTTGTGCAGGAAGGTGTGCCTTCCTACACAAAAAGAATCATCCTCGCAACACAGGCACCCTCGCAACACGACGCAAGGGTGCCTGCGCTGGCACATGTCAACCAATTGTGCACCAGCTCAGGGGGATAGCACATGGATGTGTTGCATTGTAGTTAATACGATGCAGCCCTGTGTTTTTAAAATGACGCAGCTCGGTGCAGCTAAATGGCTTGCGGCTGCGTGTCATTTTTTTGTAAATGAGGCCCCATGTTCTCTCTCCAGCTCTCAATCCTGAGGGCAAAGTGAGTGAACTCTAATGGAGATTGATATTCACTACATTTTACAACCATTTTAAATGTACGGTGCTTTACTATTTGCAGATGAAACAAACCTCCTTTTTTACCATTTACTTGATACCAATTGATGTACTTGTCATCCATAAGAGCTTGTAGGAGAGCGATGGAAGATAGAGGTAATTCTCTGATGATGTCCAATGCTTTGATTACTTAGCTGTGATTTGAATTGCACTCAGTCCTACTCTTCATCCGAATGGTACTAACAATATAAGGGCGAGCCAGAGCTTTTTTGTTCCTTTAAACAAGTCCCACTTTTGTTTTGTAAAAGACTTACCAGTATATTTAAGGCTAGTTATAGGGGTAATTCCACATACATTTCACTTTGCACTATGGGTATATAATGAAGAATGCAAAGTTTTTTCATTTTGGTTAAAAATTGCTCAATACTTCGGTGCATTTCTCCATCAGACAAGCACAGACCCCTGAAAGCTAACTAAGAAGTCGTAGAAGACCCTCTCTCCATAATGGACTATCCATTTGTTTACAAGTGCCCCATGCTGCGCTTTCACGTTAATAGAGGCACAGCCTCTATTAACATGGAAGCGCTGCATGGTGCGCTTGTAAACAACAATAAAAAAAGTGAATAAATAGTTTTAAAAAAAACAAGCGGCCTGTTCGGCGCCAGAAATAAAGCAAAGGCGTGGCCGCCACTGTGGCGTGCCCTGCTATAAAAAATAAATAATTAAAAAAATTAAAAAAATAAAGCATTAGAAGAGACTGTGTCAGGCATGTGAAACCAATTTAAGGAAATAGTGCTTAGTAGCTGTAATTAAAGCCTACCAAGTAACAACACACGTAAGAGGTCCAGTCCTTATAGGAGGTTACAAGATGAGACAAGGCTGTACTTAGGAGGGACTACTAAGCCTATTGACCAACGAAAAGCCACAGTTTACAAAGGACAATGAGACAAGCCAATGAAAAATATGGGCGGACCGTCGACAGAGCTTCAAGTCCATAGCTGAATACAGCACGCTCACAGGGCAGCGCATGCGCTGCCCAGGCTCGACCTAAAAATGGGCACAGTGCAGGCAGGCCTATCAGGATGCTGAAAAGCTGGTTTGGGGCACCTTTCGGCAAAAGTAAACTTATACTATGATTTCAAGTTAAATGTCATCAATATCAGGTGTTCCCATGATAATAATGCCGTGTGGCTGAGGCTGGGCAGCTGAGGGGGAAAAGTGGCGGGCTGAACTCAGCTGGCTTAGCACAAAAGAGGTTACTCAGTCATCTTACATTATCTTACTAATTCAACTTAACTTCAACTTCTTTAACTTTCTAAACTTTAACTTTTTTCACTTTAACTTTACAAGGATAACTGATGAATAAATGATAATGTCATGAACTTGTCTTGCATATATTTTATCTAACGAAATAAAGTTGAAATTGAATTAAACTGATGGGTGGTGGTATCGTGACTGTGCTTTAAGAAGCTGTCACTGGCTACTTTCACCTAAGTGGGGACATTCAGGATTCCTTCAGAGGCCAAGATACAGATTGCGCATTCTGAGTGACAAGCATTGTATCTTCTACTGCGCTGTCAGTGCATTTTCAGTTGCGCCACTTACCTGCCTGCCTTTGGAGGAGCCAAGGCCCTGTCTCCCCAGAAGATAAAGTCCACACCCCCTCTCCATGTGGAGGGTGTGCCTAAGCAGTCCCAGGAGCCCTCTGTTTCCCCTCCTTAAAGGCAGACTCATAGAACACACCCACTCTGTGGCACCTTCCTGATGGTGCTATGTTAGTAAGGCATACTTCACATTGCATAGGTGCAAAATGTACTCCCATGCAGAAAGTATCAAAGTGCCTTCTCCTGTACCACAAAAGTACAACAGTAAGAGTACAGATGGCCATGGGGCCATGGTGTTAATCGGGCGCAGGAGCTTCTAATTGGGTTGGATTCTGATCATCGGAGTGTTCGTGTGGGTCCTTATCTGTAAAAGTAGCAGAGAAGGCTCTAGCCTATGGTATACCCTGTCAGGTTTAGATAATGGATCTGGAAACCTAAGAAAAAGCATCTCCTTCCGTGTAAAAAATGTAACCATGCACCACTGTTTGCTTGCTACTTGCTTCGTTTTTATAGCTACAACACACCGAAAGCCTCAATTTTCTCTCCTGGAATAATTTACCCTGTATATTTGTGGAGTGCATTCCACAAACCTAATCACTTTTAGCTAATTCAACTAATATAAGGACTAAGGGGCATATTATCAAGGGCTGGCGATAACATTATCGCCGCTGTAGTGTCCGTTTTCGGGTGAAAAGAGGAGATAATTTTATCACTTTATTACCAAGGACACGCTAGCGCGTGTTTCCTTGCCTTAGCGCCAGGTTTCCTATCGCCTCGCATCGCTGATGAGATGCAAGGTAGGCGTGCCCCTTACAACTACATTATAAAATATCGCTAACGGTCCTTTGCTGTATTTACAACGAAGCCCCGTCCAGTTTAGCGCTGATTTTTCTCACGCTAACTGGGCCTTAACGCTGGAATTTATCGTCTGTTAAATTCCAGACTAAGGCATACCTAACATGGGAGGTGGATTGTGTGGCTAAGACCACAGGCCCTATCATCAAGGATATCGCCGTTTTCCATGGAACATCGCTGTAAAATCAGCGTTGTTCCATGGAAAACGGCGATATCCCAGCTAGTGCTGGAATATTTATCGCCATAGCTCTAAGCGTTTTTGATACAGCGCTAACATGGCGATAAGTTCCAGCGATAGTAGGCGATAGGAAAATGCGCGCTAAGCGCGATCAGCGATACTTATCGCTGCCGCTTGATAACATGCCCCTACATAAGCAAAACAGAGTTGACTAAGACATTTTTTGTAATTTCTTTCATTATAAATTCAGTGGGCCGAAATAGAGTTAATATTATTGCCAATGAGCTTGAAGAGACATTTTCATTGCTGGGCACCCACTACACTTTAGAACACTTACTTTTTAATGAAGTTTAAATGAATTGAGGACATTTTTTTCTAAACAAATCATCTCAGTTCAGAAGCCGGATGCCTTGGGGGGGGTAACTTGAGTAAATATGGGTGTTATGCAGACAGTCGTGAATAGGATCCATCTGACTTTAGGAGTGGGGGGGGGGAAGGTTACCAAAGCAGAGCTGTTCAGTGTAGCGCCTGGAAGTCGGGATGCGCGCTAGATTTTTCAGGAAAACCAGTGATTATGTAAATCATTCCATTTCAATGCACTGCCTGCGAATGTGTCTTTTTCTATCTTCTGTGGGCATCCTGAAGACGCTGCATGGATTCTCCCTCCTGGACCAGCAGTGGACACCCCTGTCTCAAATAAAACATGCATCTGTTTGCCATTCATTGAAGCAGTTGCTGTGCTTTGATTGCTCAAGAGGTTTTCATCAGCAAAACAAAAATAAATAAAAAGAACTGCTGTACTGGTAACTTTATGAAATAGAACAAAAATGTATTTTATTTTGTAGAGATATAAGGCAGCACTGAGCCTGGATATGCGACGTGGAAAGAGATGAAATACAGTCTGCAGCTTCCCTGAAATCCTTTTTGACCTCTTTTGCCTCAAGGACATCTTGAGTGCCACATGCAGTCTCGAGCAAGATAATGTAAATAACATTGAAATTTAGGAGGAAGAGGCGAAAGATCTCAAATGTGTTTCTATTCAGACAAAGCGGCATGCTCCTTATCGACGTGTTTATTTTATAATTGGACAGGCAACCACCTCACATATTAATTGAGGAGCCCACTGAGTTTTGCAGATATAAATATCAGGTGCGACAAATACCTTAGTGTCTGCGGCATAGCTTTTTAAAAGCGTTTCCTTTATGGCTAGCCCTGTTTGCTTTTAAATATGCTCTGCCTGCGCCCAATCCCGTTTGCAGTTTTTTTTTTGCTTAACAGGTTAATTATTGATTAAATGGCTTCATTAGGACACATTCAGTAAGCCTCTTTCATTTGCAGATGTGCACGTGTGCAAGCAAATGAACTCTTTCCACGTAGGTTCCTCTCCCCTCTCCTCTTCACAGGTAGCCAAGGCAACTGAAGAACTGCGAGATTTTTTTTTTCTACTGAACATTTCGGAAAATTGGCACACTTATTTAGAGAAAATGATGGAGTGGGAAAAAAGGAACAAATGTTCTGCTGTTGCTGGTATTTTTCTATTTTTCCCGTTAAATCTATTATGGCCATTATTGTTTGTACGCCGGGCAGCCCTGCTATGTTTCCACTTACAGCTCCAAACCGGTTGTGTTTCTGTTTTTAGCTTTGCTTCATTACCCTCAGGCAGTCTCCAGAACAGTTCCATCTCTTCTGCATTATGTTTCATGTCAGACACTGGCTGGCTTGGAAACCATAGGAAGGCCACTGATGAAGTACAGCTGAAAGCCGTGCAGCATGGACTGCATGTTTATGAGCAGTGTTTCTGACTCTCCCTTCAGTGCCCTCTCCATCCTCTTCATTATGATACTGTCAGGAATGGAGCCAGGGGCGTCCGCAGAAATTTTTCCAGGGAGGGGCGAACCTGGCAAATGAAGGGTTGTGGCTAATGTTAATCAATAGGGGCGGGGCTAAAATGGCAGACAATCAGGATCGAGTAATGCTCAGGCCAAGCTGAGAAAAAAAAGTGGTGAATTCTGCATTTGAAACTGGACATCAATTAGAGCACTCATGAACCCTAAAATTACCCCCCTGGCCCCTTAAAACTCATACATTCCCTGATCCCTAAAAGTAGCCCCCTGGCACCCCAAACCCCATAACCCATACCCGCCCTGACCCCTAAAATTGTCCCCCTGGCACCCCAAAACTCATACCTACCCTGAACCCTAAAATTACCTCCCTGGCCCCTTAGAACCCATACCCTCCCGGAACCCTAAAATTACCCCCCTGGTATCCCAAAATCCATACCCACCCTGAAAAATTAGTGACGGTCAAGAGATTAAAGACCTCGTCACCTTGGTACAGCTCTGAGCTGAAATGTTTAAAAGTAAACTGCAGGAGAGCGGAACGTCTTTGGAGACAAGACTATAGTAAAGATAAGAAAACTAGCTTTAATCTTGCTCTCCAACAATACAAGGATGCAATCATTACCGCAAAAAGACTATTTTACACAACTAAGATAGAGGAAGCCGGAAATTCCACTAACGAACTTTTTTAATCTGACACACTACTGTCTAAACGGCAGCAGGCTAATGCTTTTCAACCAGACCAAGCTATGTGCAATAAACTGGACCTATATTTCCAGAACAAGGTTCAAGTGATTTATAATGACCTTTTGAACACTCAAATGGTTCCGGATAAGTCATGTCAATCATCTGATGAGGCTGTATCAATACATTGCACATTAGCATGTTTTCAGACAGTTACAAACGATGAGGTACACAAACTTCTCGTTTCCATAAAATCTGGTTCACCCAAAGACCCCTGTCCTCCCGCGATTATGCATTTGGCTGCTAGGAGAATTTGTGACAAACTCACCCCTCTAGTCAATCAAGTCTTGGAATCAGGTAGTTACCCAGTATGTTGGAAAAAATCAATGATCAGGCTGATTCTGAAAAAGTCCACCCTGGACCCCTCGGAACCTAAGAACTATCGTCCAATTGCTGGCTTACTAATAGCAGCTAAAATCCTGGAGAAATCAGTGAACAAGGTGCTGACTGATTATCTAGACATCAATAACCTGCTGGATTCTACTCAGCATGGTTTTTGGTTGCACCACTCTACCGAATCAGCCTTGATTGTAGTAACGGAGGAGGTCCGTAGAATAGTCGACGGAGGGGGTAGAGCAGTCCTTGTACTTTTAGACCTGTCAGCAGCTTTTGACACCGTGAACCACACAGTGTTAGTGCAGCGGCTGAAGGAAGTGGGGATCGAGGGTACTGCCCTGACCCACCTCACATCGTTTTTGGAGGGGAGGGAGCAGAGCCTGTACTGGGAGTGTCTGCAATCAGACAGTTTCCATCTTCCCTGTGGGGTTCCACAGGGATCGGCCTTATCCCCGACGATGTTTAACATCTATGTCATTCCCCTGGCCAGACTCATCAGGAAACATGGATTCGCCCTGGTATCCTACTGAAGATACAGCTATTAGGTTTCATGCATGCCTTACCGAGATTATGACATGGATGAACCACAACTTCCTGAAAATTAACACAGATAAGATGGAGGTCTTAGAGTTTGGTCAGGGCCGATCCCTGTGGAATGACTCCTGGTGGCTGGTGGGAGCGGGGGAAAGGCCCTGCCCCTTGCCTAAGGTTAGAAACCTCGGAGTCATCTTCGATGACCAATTAAATGTTTCTGTGTAGGTAAACAGCCTCACCTCTTCCTGCTTCTTTCTAATAAAAACCTTGAGAAAGCTATTTCCTTTCATCTCACAGGAACTACAAAAGACTGTGGTGGTGGCTCTCTTGTTATCCAAACTTGATTACTGCAATGCCCTGTTTTTGAGCATTGATAAAACCCAGATGAGAAAACTGCAGTCCCTACAGAATGCCGCAGCAGGGCTGCTTCTAATATACCTGGAGGTCAATCAACCTCGGCAGGAATCAAAGCATTGCATTGGCTCCCTGTACAACAGCGCGCGGAATTCAAGGCCTTAGGCCTGGTTCATAAAGCACTTTATGGGGGAGGGGCCAGGAACATCCAAAAAATGTTTTTACCCTATACCCCCGCTCATGCTCTTAGGTCCAGTAATTTAGGCCTCCTCCAGATTGATAGGACTAGGCGGGTAAGATGGGGCGGCAGAACTTTTTCAAACTGTGCGGCAACGTTATGGAAGAAAATGCCAATAGCCATGAGATTCCAACCAAATCGACAGTCCTTCAGGAAGGACTTGAAAACGTGGCTGTTCACTTCGATCTAGCTCCCTGGTAATACAGACTGTACCATTTTCACATACACCAGTGCCAAGACACCATGGCATTCGAGCGCTATAAAAGCATATATCCTATCCTATCCTAACCCTACAATTATCCCCCTGGCATCCAAAAACCCATACCCACACTGAACCCTAAAATTACACCCTGGCACACCAACACCCATACCCACCTGGAACCCTAAAATGACCCCCTGGCAGCTGGTACCCCAAAACCCATACCCACCCGGAACCCTAAAATTACCCCCTGGCACCCCAATCACTAACCCACCCTGAACCCTAAATTTACTCCCTGGCACCCTAAAACCCACACCCAACCTGAAACCTAAAGTTACCCCCTGGTACCCCAAAAGCTGAACACTACAAGCTTACACTACATTTGCGTATTCGGAGGGGACTGTCCTCCTTGATATTTCCATGCATGTAAGTCTAGCACACCGTTCACTTAGAGAAACCTAGATATGCAGCCAGTAGGTAATGCTGATGCTGTAGATTGCATTAAAGTTACTGGAACTTACTTAAAAACTGCATCCTGCTCTTCTGATACTATGCAGTGGAGTCGGGCTGATCAGCAGCACTGTCGTCCTGAGATCCAGCCCCTTCCGAAGGTCTCACTGTGTAGATCAGAGGTCTTCAAACTTTTTTAGGCAAAGTCCCCCCTGACTATATTTTTTAGGAGGGGAGGCCCCCCCAATCACTTACATTTCTGGAAGTTGGGATTTAGCATCGTTGTCAACCATTTTTACCCCGAAGTGTTATCTGACAACAAATTTCCACAATTTCGAAACAACATTATCAGTGTTTTGTAAATGTAAAATTTGTGAGTGGTAAATCTGGCCAAAAATCACAGAACTCATGCAACACCATTTGACGGGATACTTTCTTTTGAGTGAAAACTGCCACAAGGTCAGTGGATGCAACCCCAACTTTCAGGACCCCAACTAGTACTGTGCAGCCCGATCCAGCAAATAATCAGAATGTTAGCAGACTTGGCAACCACATCATTCTCTGGGCAAGGTCTTTGCTCTGAAGATACAACTCAATCTATGGAAATTCCCACTGCCATATATGTTTATTTTGTATTATCCCACTAAAGCAGTATAGATGCTTTGGGCTCTGGTGCAAGCAATGAAAATGGCCTTCTGGGCTAAAGCTGGGATTATCCGGGTTTAATGGGCCGGATGTAGCCGCAGTCCGTGCAGATAAAAGCGGTGGGGCCGGGTGGGGCGGGTGTATTTCGACGGACGATGACGAGAGAAAATAAAATAAATAATTAATTTTCACTCTGCATTGTCCATCGAAATCCCCCACCACCCCCACCACTCTTACCTTGTTGCAGGCAGTTACTTGACAGCACTATCACAAATGAACAGGAGGAAGTGAAAAACTACAACAAGTGTCTAAATTTGCCTTGTTATTATGGGAAATACTTTGACAAAAGATAAAATGTAATGTTGCCTAAGACTCTGAAATCGTCTGCATCACAGCAGATTTGCAGAATCCAAACTGCGGTTGGCTAAAACACCAGGACTCCCAGAGATGAGACTCTCAACTGGGGCCTCTTGATAGCAAAGTGCAAGGACACTAGGGGGCATATCAACAACAACCAGCGATAATTATCGCTAAGCGCACTTAGCGCTAGAATAATTATCGCCGGCTAGCGTGGATATTTATCGCTGAGATAGCGTGCTATTAGCAACACTTATCTCAAAAGCGATAAAAATCCTAACGCTAACTGCCTAACGTGAGATTATCGCTGGAAACCCAGCGATAATCACACGTTACCTTGTTGATAGGGACACACAAACTTAGCCATGATATCCTGCTTCCATAGGATATCATGGCTAAGTCAGTCCTGAAGCAGGCGTAAGGAAAGTAGCGATAACAGGGGTTATCGCTTCGTTTCCTGCCGCTATGCTTCATAGCGTGGGGCTTGATGATAGGAGAAATGTCGCTTAGCGACATTTCTCCTGTCATGTCAGGTCAGGAACGCCCAAAAGCTGGGCGTTAGGAATCCCCACGCTAATGCAAGGTTTCACGCGTTAGCGTGACCTTGCTGATATAGTGATAAAATTATCGCCGCTTTTCGGCCGAAAACGGCCGCTAAAGTGGCGATAATTCATTATCGCCTCCTTGTAAATATGCCCCTAGGTCATCAACATTTCCACAGCGCAAATATGCTGTATGTAAGATCCCATAGCACCCTATTTTGTTCAGCTTATTTTCAGTTAATGGTTCCTTTTTGTCTGATGATCAGGGTGTTGCTCTGCCTTTTAGAAACATTCTCAGGAAAGACAGCATCACCTGGAGCATGAGCGACAGAGGTGACTCAGAAGCACCTGTTTGTAAGTTAATAAATTGTCCTTGAGGAAAGAGAATGCAGGCACCTCCAGTATCTGCCACCATATAGTGGTTGTTTGCGTGATTTAACATCTATAAATAGATTTTGACTGGCTGGTGCTACAAAAATCTGTTTAGCAAGCCCATCTACTGCTGCCTCTGCGACTAGCGTGACTAGTGCCATCCAGCCTGCAGTTCTATAGTGGACTTTGTGGCACATGGCCCAAGTGAGTGTCAACTTACCATAACTGCAGGACTCGAATCATCTGTAGTAACAGAGAACAGATCTAATTTTTCAACTGACAAGGGAGAGACAAAACCCAAAACTCATTGGAGGTTTAAGAGTTGAGGCGAGATCCCTCTGAGTTCTAAGGAGGGGGAGAAGTGTTGGGCGACTCAGTCAGTGTCAGACTGGAGTAGAAAAGGCCCGGAGACCAAAATAAGAGGCCCCACTTATGAACTGGGTTCATGAAGCAGAGATGAAAAAGAATGGGCAAGACTCGGAGAAAGAGAGAGAAGTGTAAGGGGGTGAACATAAAGAGGCGAGTAAGCAGCGTTGGTATATGGCCACCCTGGTGTTCAGCAGTGCTGCTGGCAGCTTCAAAAAAAAACATTGGGTCCCTAAACCTATTTATTTACTTTTTTACAAATTAAGTACTGGAAATAGTACTGGAAACGGTACTAAGACCAAAAGAGAAATGAAGAGTGGGAGGGTCGAATAGAGACATATCCTTCCTGGTTTTATGTAGTTTGTGCACATTGTACAGTAATTAAGCCAGATCCAGTGCAAGGACTGAGAAAAGTACCCCAGAATGATCTGGAAAGTAGACACCCCTTCCTCACAATCAGACAGCAGCTGTAGTTTTTTGGCCCTTATGTCAGCACTCAGAGCAGTGGATTCAACAAAAAGAGAACACCCACTCCATCAGAAAGCTTCGGTACGAAATCATTGGCAATAGTAAGCAGTACACAAGATAGTTAGTCTCAGATCATCGTGAAATGTCTGAGTACATCCACTCGGCCTCTCAAGTTATGTTACTTGCTCTTGTAATCACAGTCACACTCATAGCCGGTCAGCCTCACATAAAAATTCCAGTGATCCGTGGTGTACAACGCACGCCACTCTCTGGCCTGGAAGAAGCATCGGAATTAGCATCAGTTTCGGATCGGATTCGGAGCACAGCAGAAGGGGTGGTGAAAATATATTTATTCTCAGACCAGAGGCGCAACTAGAGCCCAAATTTTGAGGTGGGTGTGGGGGGGGCTAATTTTTCCAGCAGTGGAGATGGAGGGGTGAAAAACAACAAAGCCTCACAAAAAGCCTCGTTAACACGTAATTGGTCTTTTAAGGACCTGTGAAGTACTCGGGTGCGGCTGCGGGAAGCTGTCTCAGCCCGGGCTGACACACACGAGGGGGGAGGAGGGGCAAGGAGGGGTGCTCCAGGGGGGGGCAAGCGCCCCTCCTTGCCCCTCCCTGCGGACGCCCATGAATGGAGCCGTATCTAAAAAAGGCCAGGACATTTTTCATGCTCTGCACTATTAAGAACACATCACCGGCAATACTGGACGTTGAAATGGTACTACGAAATGGCCCTCCACAGTATCATGTCACCTCCAAACCCCTCATTTTGAGTACATTTTGCATTTTTGGCGAATTATCACCCCACACAAACACAAATTTAGAAGGTGTGAAATCACTCCCAGTAAAATCAATTTGAATTCAGAAAAAATATGATGGCAATCACCCGGTAATTCCAAGATCTGCATGTCTTCCCCGTTATAGACCTCAAACTTGTAGTGACTGGTAAATTGAGTCATGATAGCAGCTAGAATTGGCAACACCCGGCTTCGGGGCTCATTGCGATGCCAGCTGGACTGACTGTCTAACCGACGTGGCCGCGGTCTTACCCCCGTTGTCATCTGATGCATGTAATTGAAACCTCCAACTATGGTGGTCGGAGTGTTCTTGGCATGGGCCACAGCTGCCTGAGTAGTCACCGCATGGGCAGCGGCGTTCGGAAAGCTTGGAGATAGGGACTCTGCTGCCGTCAGGGCTGTGGTACCGCTGTACTGTTGCAGATCAGATTATGATCAAACATTTGTAATGGCGGTCCTTTGTCTGTTGTTTGACGACAGTGCAAGACCACCGCGTACTGCTAACGTGAAACACCACAACAGTGTCTATCGTATGCTGAAAAAATTACACAGCTGATGGCCATTGCCAAAGTGGACAGACCTACAACTCAAAGTATAAAACACACCTCGTCATAAACCATGATCCTGTGTCATTACTCTGCAGAACAGTGATACATGCTAAATTGTTGTGAGAGAAGGCAGCCCTTACCACACTATCCCATCACACGCACTCCACACACATTTATTGCACTTTTTTGTCATTCCTGGGTTAATTTCCATTTTCTGTCAAATTCACTATCCCTCACTGAATTTATTTAACATGTCACCTGCTAAAAATCCACTTTTCTCTGAAACCGTGTTGTCAGTGATGGTGGATGAAATCATTGGAGTAGAGACACAATTGTTTGGAGCCCAAGTCCAATAAACGTCTATCACTAGGAAGAATGAAATGTGGGACAAGATAGTCAACAAAGGGAATGCTGTAGGTACCACCCTGTGCACAAAAGAGGACATCAGAAAGAGGTGGCACGACCTGAGGATGGGGGTGAATAATCTGGTCTCCAGGAACCACCGCACAGTCCAGACTTACGGTAGTCCTCTCAGCCCACCAATGGAACTTATACCTGGGAGGAGAATGTGCATGCCATCAGGCATTCTGAGGGCTTGACCAGAATACCTGGGGGATTGGAGTCTGTAAGTAACACCTCACCAACTGTCACAACATATTAATGTTCTGTTTGCACACATCACAGCTCCTGCTATAATGTTGTTCATCTGCTTTTCCAATATGGAGTAGCCAAAGATCTGATGTGTGATTGTCACCTACAATCAGTAGCCCTGCACATAATATCACATGTATCTATCTCCATTGCATCCCACATGTTGGAATGCTGTCTGCAAGTGCACTACCATCAAATCATCATCTCAGGGCCATTAATATGTGACTAATAGTATGGGTCAGGACAACTACATTTTGCAAACCGGTATGTCAAAATATATGGAGCAACATTATACTCCATCCACCTGTCGCAAAGCCAAATCGGAAAAAACCCAACAAACTTTGTTGCTCATTTAGTAATCCATTTTTAACTTTTGTTCAATCCATCTGAATCCATCTTTTTCATTACATTTCAACACATTTCTCTGGTCATATGAAAGGCTGCATGCTTCCCCATAGTTTCTGATGCTACAGATATGCCAATGCCATAAATATTAACAGTGGTTTCAAATTGCATTCATAGCAACCCCTGACGAAGGGCCCATGAGCCCGAAATGCATTGGGTAATGACGTACATAGCTGCATAGGATGAACTGTTTACACACAAGTGCTGCGGAAAACAGCCTGGATTGGGATATCTGTAGCATCAGAAACTATGGGGACACATGCAGCCTTTCATATGACCAGGGAAATGTGTTGAAATGTAATGAAAAAGATGGATTCAGATGGATAGAACAAAGATTAACAAGCATTGGCATAACCAATAGGTCTCGCTTTTGGGACCTTATAAGTATTTAGTTATGCAGCACAATATCCTTGGTGCAACAACATCAGCTGTTGCATGGCTAAACCTTGTACCTTATAAGTGTTTAGCCATGCAACAGTTGATGTTGTTGCACCAAGGATATTGTGCTGCATAACTAAATACTTATAAGGTCCCAAAAGCGAGACCTATTGGCAATGCCAATGCTTGTTTCAATGTTCTTTTCTGGTTCAGCAAGTCCAGTGTTGTTCACTTTAGTGCACTCCCCCATGACCATGCCAACGCACTAGCCAATAAACATTGACAAAGCCAATAGCTCTCTCGTTGCTAAGACCTATTGGCTTTACCAATGCTATTTTTTATTTTTTGTTGATCACATACAGTCTGGTGACAGCTGCGCTGCCAATTCAGACCTAAAAAGGTTGTTGTGTGCCTTAGAGCAACTTCCAGCTTCAGTTATGAGGCAAAGACATAGACTGACAGCAGAAGGGCTAGAGTCCGGCACAGTGGAGCATTTCAAATGGCAGAGGAAAGACAAAGCTGGAGACTTTAATGATAGTACTGCCATTTAGATAGCGGTTACTACCCCTGACAAGTGTGGAGGCGCTTTTCGAAGTATAGTGCGCGCTACTCCACTGATCCCAATGGGCAGACCTGGCGGGTCTAGTGGGCATCACCCGTTACACTTACATGTTTGCACTGAATGCATAACTCCATGGCGTAGATTCTGCCTTCGCTGGAGAGAGCGCGTCTGGACAGGAAGACGTTTACAGCGACTCGAAGCTCAGGCGCTGCGGCGCTATTGTAATGCAGCCGAGGGCAAGTAAGGCGCAGTAGAGGCGTTGTGTGTGTTCGAGGATGGGGCAGAGTTAAGGAGCTGTCCTGCTCACTCGGAATCACCCAGGAACGATGTGCTCATGGCGGAATACAGACCATCCACCGGGCTGATCTCCAGAGGTGAGATCATTTGTGTTTTCTTACCCTCATAGGGTGCCTACAGTCGTGGGGGTATTTCTTTGGGGATTAAAGCTTCCCTGCCCAGCAAGGAACCCGACTGGAGTGCTACCAGGGAGCCGCCGGCGTTTTTTATCCCCAACAGCTGCTCCACCATGGGATAACGGGCAGCTATCATTAGATTTCACTTTGTCATCTGAGGAGACTACCTGTGAGCCCCTCAGGTCTACAAAGTTACCCCCATACTCCCAAGTCCCTCTCTGCCTTCTCACTATGGTCCTGTTATTTGCCAACTGTGTCCACTGGCGGACTCGGAGCGGAGGAGGTCCATGCAGTAAGTCGTGAGGGGGTGACACCATGAGTTACCCGCACCGGGTGACACCAACCCTAGTGACGCCACTGCGAGATTGCGCTGGGATATAAGTGCAAGGGGGGCACCGGTGGCAAGAGCTAAGGAGAAGGCTCGGCCGGTCACATGGGGCTGGCGACAGAGATCGCACAATAAAGGCCTATTTGTGCTGGAAGAATGGCGCCTTCGTTCTTACCCCTGGGGGAGGGGGGTGGCGGCTGAAATGCAGTGAACGCTGACAGTATTACCTTGTTGGATGACTACAGATATTCAAAATGGCTTTTCATTACTTGGAATAAGTGCTCAATTTTACTGCGAAAGTCCTCCAGTTACCCTCACGTTTTCTGCGGGCCTAAAGCAGCGCTCTGGTGATTACCATTTATAATGTAGTCCTGTTTCTCATATTAGAAAGTCAAGCCTACAAGTCAAGAATGCAAAGAAAACAAGCATTGGCCACGCGGACGTGAAAGTGACATGGCCGTGCGGCCCGCGAAAGTGAAAGTGATCGCGATAAAAGACAGATGGCGGCTGCGCGCGTGCACGCTCTCGTGAACGCAAGCGCTAGGCCACCAAAAGCCTGTGGCAGCCCTTTAAAAACCCACACACTAAAAGTCTCGGCAGATCAGCGCATGGGCTGGGTCAGGCGAGACCTAAAAATGGATTACTAAATGAGCAACAAAGTTTGTTGGATTTTTTCCGATTTGGCTGTGCGACAGGCGGATGGAGTTTAATGTTGCTCCATATATTTTGATACTACGTGAGTGCTGTTGGGTCAGAACGCTGCGCCTGTCAACACGCATAGTGCTAAAGCATGAGTATTAAGTCAAGATGGGTTTTCATACAAGGAGTGCATCCTGCCACATTTATTCTTGTGCAAACCGGTATGTAACATGAACCAGTTTTACTATTGTTGGTAAGTCGAAAAATAAACTACTACAACTACAATGAGGCCCTGTTCCTTGAACACTTAACAAGGTGTACTAGTGCCGTTTGCCCATACTCACTTGTCAGCCATGTCTCAACTGATGTTCACCTCACATGCAGGTAGCTGTTGGTCAAGTGTGGATTATGACAGAATGAAATTACTACAACTACCACGAGGCCCTGTTGCTTGAACACTTAACATGAGGTACTAGTGCCATTTGCCAATACTGGCCTGTCAGCAATGTACTGACTGATGTTTAACGCACATGCAGGTAGCCATTGGTCAAGTATGAGGTACAAGAGACTGAAATGACTACAACTACTGAGAGCTTCTGTTGCTTGAACACTTAACAAGATGTACTAGGTCAGTTTGACTAACTTGTCAGCCATATCTCAACTGATGCTTACTTCAAGTGCAAGTATGCCCAGACGCGGGTTCCTTGCTCACTTTGCAACTGGACTCAAGCTAGCCTGTCCCAGGATGCTTTTTTCTGGTCCAGGGAAAACATGGCTTAGCAGATCAGGCTGGGCTGTTCCCATGAGGAACAGGGTCAAGACTGATTTGCATCTGGCTGGGTCTGAACTGGGCTGGCAAAGTGAGCTGAAGAACGATGATGGATTGAACCCAGATCTGTTAAAGGAGGTGAGTGTCTGAAAAGTTTTAGCGCTTTATCCATCATCTCCTTGTGTTCACCTCAAATGCAGGTAGCCATTGGTCAAGTGTGGGGTACAAGAGAATGAAATGACTACAACTAGCATGAGGCCCTGTTGCTTGAACACTTAACAAGATGTACTAGTGCCTTTTGCCAATACTCACTTGTCAGCCATGTCTCAACTATAGTTTACCTCACATGCAATTAGCCATTGGTCAAGTGTGGGGTAAGAGAGATTGAAATGACTACATCTCCCATTAGGCCCTGTACTTCTATTTATGAAGAAGGGGCACCAGAGTTGTTTGCTCATACTCACTTGTTATGTTATGTTATGTTATTTTTATTTGTACCGCGCACAGCTGCCCCAGCAAAGGGGCGTCCTGGCGCTTTGAGAAGGTAAACACAACACAGCACTAAAAGCGGACAAAAGGAGATGAGACACAACAGATAAACTAAACAAATAAAAAGGTCTTGATAGCCCGTCTAAACTGAAGGAGCTCATCAATGGCCCGGATTTGTGGAGGAAGAGAATTCCACCAACTCGCTGCCAGAACTCGAAAGGAGCGGCCACCAATTCTGCTCAACTTAAAACGCGGGACCACTGCTAAGTTCTGGCCTAGCGATCTAAGAGTGCGAGAGGGGACATAGGGGATCAGCAATTTCTCCAAGATTTGTGGGGGAGTACCCTTTCGGATTTTAAATGCAAAGCAGAGAACCTTAAATTTAATCCTCTGCTGCACAGGGAGCCAGTGGAGAGAGCGCAGAGTATTGGACACCGAGCATCGCCTAGGCAGACCTGTCACCAGTCGGGCCGCAGCGTTTTGAACCCGCTGGAGCCGCAGAAATTCTCACTGGTTTATCCCCGCCAGTAGGGAGCTGGCATAATCCAGCCTGGACAGCACTGATGCTTGGACCACCAGCTGTCTTGTGGGTGCATCAAAGAATTTGAGGATGGGTCGAAGTCCTCTGATGATGCCATAGCAAGAAGCCGCCACCTTCTTGGTATGACAGATGAAGCTCAGAGAAGGATCAAGCCACACCCCCAAGTTTTTTATCTCTGCCGCTGGGAGGGGAGTCACACCCAACTCCGAAGGCCACCATTTGTCATCCCACAAAGCCACCTGTTTCCCAACCACCATAATCTCCGTCTTCTTGGTGTTTAACTGGAGACAGTTGGAATTCATCCAGTTAGCCACTTCCCGCAGACCATCACAGAACCTGGGAGCCTCCAGGTCTGAGTCCCCACTCAGTGTGACCGCCAGCTGTGTGTCATCTGCGTAAGAGACCATGGTCAGGCCCCACCGCTTGACGACCGCAGCCAACGGTCTCACATACAGATTGAAAAGGGTGGGACTCAGTGAAGACCCCTGTGGGACTCCCTGGTCTAGCGGGTAGGATGACGACTTACCGGGCGGGATTGCCACCTGGAATGACCTATCCGTAAGGAAGGAACGAAACCAGTGCAAGGCGGAGCCAGAAACGCCCACCTCCTCAAGACGCCGAATCAGAATCCCGTGCGAGACCGTGTCGAAGGCGGCACTAAGATCTAATAACAGTTGTGCCGCCGTCCGACCGGAATCCAGCACGGAACGCAGATGCTCGACCATCGAGAGAAGGGCCGTCTCTGTGCTGTGACCCGCACGGAACCCGTTCTGGGTAGGGTCGAGAATGTTAAGCCTACCAAGATGGTCTGTAAGAGTGGCATTCACATGGGCCTCCGCTATTTTCGTGGCCCAAGGGAGAAGGGAGATAGGGCGGTAGCTTTCAGGTTTAAGGGGGTTAAGGGTCGCCTTCTTCAGAATTGGCGTGACTACTGCCTGCTTCCATCTAACGGGAACCACTCCAGAAGAGAGAGACAGGGTGATGAAGGACAGCACCGGGGTACGGCAAACCGGTGCCAGGGTCTTAAGTTGGGCCGGTTTCATCGGGTCTGCCGGAGATCCAGACTTGATTTTGGCGCTGAGAAAGTCAAACACTTCCAGAGATAAGGGGGGTAAGATGGAAAGACATTCCCCCTCACCTAAGGTGCGACCAACCTGCTCTAGCATCAGGGAGCCCGTTGGGAAAGTGCGATAGATGGCTTGCACTTTTTCATGGAAGAAAGAGGCCAAACCCTCACAATGTGAGTCCGAGCATATTTCCACTGCAGTTGCTCTCTTCGCCATCAAGTCCTTTAATACTTTAAAAATAAGTTTCGATGGATTGGCAGAGTTCTGAAACTGTTGAGCATAAAAGGAAGCGCGAGTTTGACACACTGCCCTGTGATAAATCTTGACCTTGGCCAGATAACATATTTTCAGATCTGGGTCGTACGACTTCCTCCATAATCTTTCGGCCTGTCTACAGGCCCTCTTAAGAGATGCCAAGGAAGTGTCATACCAAGGGCTCGGCTCCTTCCGGTGACACTTGGACCAACACATAGGAACCAGAGAATCGAGGGCACCAGATATCCACTCACAGAAAGAGTCGTATCCACAATCGACCTCGGTGAGCGAACCTAAAGGAACCTTCTCGAGCTGATGGTAAAAATCCTCCAGTCTTAATTTGTTCCAGTGTCGTTTAAGAACAAGTCTATCCTGAGATAGAAAAGGAGAGTCAGACAAAGAGCATGCCGTTTTCACCAGCATGTGGTCTGTCCAGACCAACTGGGAGGAACCAAGAACTCTGAGTCCTTCTAGATTTGTGAAGAACGGGTCAAGAATATGACCACCTTTATGTGTGGGGAAAGTAATCATCTGCGAGAGCTGTAAAGCCTCAAGATCCGCCAGAAAGCTCCTAATAGAGGGTAAAGAAGGGCAGTCCAAATGGAGATTAAGATCTCCCACAACATTAAAATTTGCGCATCCTAGTGCCTCTATGCTAATATACTCAGGAAGAGCAGCCCTAAAAACAGAGTCACAGCCCGGAGGCCGGTAAATTAATAGCCCAGAGAAGGTAAACTGGTGACTAAATGCTATTTTAAATAGGGCACCCTCACACCCCAAAAGTTCAGCGGCTTTCCACTCGCAGGGATAACACCGTTTGGTGGCCATCGCAATACCGCCACCTCTAGTCGTCCCATCTAAAGTGAAAATAGCATACTCTGGGAGAAAGGCTAGGTTAATTATCGAGGAGTCAGAGTCCTGGAGCCATGTTTCCGTCAGAAAAAGCACATCCGGCGAACCATCAATAAGAAGGTCATAAACCTCCTGATGGTGCTTTACCACAGATTTGACGTTTAAGCTCCTGATACTCAGGTCCCGTTGTCCTATCCTCTTTATAACAGGCCCCAAGGAGCGTATAAGAGAGGGGGGTTCCAATGACCAAGCACCACACCTACAATGATATGGGCCACACAGCGGGACTACAGGCGAAAACTCGCAGCGTATACATCGGTCCCAAAGGGCCAGTAGATCGGCTCTACTATAAGTTCTCAAGAGTATAGTCATGATGGCCAGGTCCAGAGTTCTGCCGCGAGCCGCGCATCCTTAGCGCGGACGGGCGCAGACGGGCAGGACTCTGGCACAGCGAAGGCACGCCCACTGCGCGTAACCGCTGCGCGTTGGAGGGAGCTTTAAATAGGCGTCCCTCCACTCAGCCGGAGCGCTAGACCGCTCGTCAGCAACACCCACCCAGAGTGACCACCACTCCAAGATGGCGCCCAAAGTGACCACCACTCCAAGATGGCGCCCAAAGTGACCACCACTCCAAGATGGCGCCCAAAGCCAATCCCACCCCAGAGACCGGACCCGCCAAAACAGCGGTGAAGGAACCGATTAGAGTGCAGGTGAGGGGGTTACAATAAATCCTATTAAAATCAGGGCAAAATGCAACTAAGAAAAACACAAATAGTTATAAGGGTAGCTTTAAAAATGATAGCGCGGTATTGAGGCGCATAGCGCGATGCAAAGAGCGAGTACCTTCTCAGGGCAGTCCACAGGGCAGGTCGCCTTAAATAGGCATCCCTCCACTCAGCCGGAGCGCTAGACCGCTCGTCAGCAACACCCACCCAGAGTGACCACCACTCCAAGATGGCGCCCAAAGTGGCCACCACTCCAAGATGGCGCCCATTTCTCAAATGTCAGCCATTTCTCAACAGATCTCCAGGTTCTATGGACTGAGAACTCTGCACACAATGCTCTGCTCAGACATATGTCTGCCTACTCAACCTGAGCTTCCCCTTGTCACCATTACTGAAAAGAATGAGGCCATGAGTAACACCATATCAACTGTGGACATAAAATATCAGTAACGCTTTAAGGTAACACAGCTGATATGAATTGCCTGGTGACCCATTGACACTGCACAGCACACATGATTACCAATGCCACACCAACTACCAAGTTTTGTGTATGCCTAAATTGTACACAACTAGGACCTGAAATGTATAAATAAACATGTTACTTCTACACTGTGTCGGGTTCACGTTATTTGGAGATGACATGTCCATCCCTCATTTTAACATGAAGAAGATCAGCACAGCAAATCAACAGGCCTATACTACTTCATGTAATGGATGTCTCCCAATGTATTGAAAACCAGTCCAACCCAACGGGGAGAGCTCACAATGTTAACCTCCACCCCTTTGTCCTTCCCAGTCCTGAACTCACTGTGTTTGAAATGATGTGGTTGTTCATACCACACTTACAACAATAACATTCTACTCTTTGTCCGAACAGGTTCATCTGGCACAACATCCGGCCAGAGTCAGGACCCGCCCAGACTCCACCTTCAGCCCTGGATCAAGCTTTCAGTGATGCAGAATCTCCTGGACACATGGACGTGGAGGACCAACCTGGCACATCTGGCGAGCCTGGACTGATGGCAACAGTGAGTCTCACTCTGCCCACAACCACCTAGTTTTCACTATTTGTCTTTATTTTACTTTTGTTGTTATTTCACATTGTGCACTGGAACCAATTCACTTCTCACAAAATCATTAGCTCCTGTAATACCATTAACATCTCGCAAGTTATGAAGTTATCTCCATGAAAATTACCTATTGTAAGTAGAAACTAGTTGTGTATGCATCAACAGTTCGAATGTCAAGAATGTGCAACTCAGTATCATAGCCATGTCACCCCAACACAGACATCCAAGTGTATAGTCTCATGACATCTTTATTCTATAGTTCCAACCTATGGCTGGCATTATGTGAAAAACAGAGCAAAATAATGCATTACTGAAATTATCTGTGTCAGTGATCACAAATGTTATGTCCAGATTTCAACAACATGGTCAGAGGGGATACATCTAACAATGCCAACTAGAATATGCAAATGACAAATGGTTCACGCCAACAGCTGGAACCATATCGACTACCTCAGAATAGGAATTAGACATAATTTACAACAAGAAACAAAAACATGTCAGTACAACAGTTTTTGAGCACAGGTTCATTCCAATTCAGTATTGCTGCATCTGGTGGAATATCACAAACAAATGTCAGTGATGTGCCACAAGCACTGTGGCATACATTGATGACACATCAACAGCTACATCCAGTTCATAAACATTGAGGACTTAGCCAATGTGAAGGGAGACTAGCATGATTTTACCCGACAACAACATTGTGTTGGAGCACATGATGGCACACATATGGCAATAGGAACACCACACAACAGGGAACAAGTCCAATGCAATCATTGCAACTTCCATCCTATCACTGTGCAAGCTGGCCTAGTACTGGAGTTGTACACCCAAAGTTTGTGCCAGACATTTCCAGGAACAATCCATGTCTACTTCGTACTTTGAAACAGCATCATATACCTGCTGATGTCATAACTCTGAAATGTCCGAATGAGGATGACATGGTGAAGGTACCTACAACAGTACAATACAAAGAGATTAGCGAGGAAGCCATACATATGACATCAATCACAGTCCACGTCTGGAGTACACAGTACATGGGTAAATGTCCCCTACACAAAGCAATATTAACAATGTGTGCGTGTGTCAAGACCTTCCTCCACAAACAGTTGTGCACAGAGTTTCCCTAAGCTGCACATACCTAACATGTATCCCTGAACATCCTCCTCACAGCATCACAACAACAGTCACTGTTACAGGCATGACATCACACAGCATACTACACTCATGAGAAGAAGTTGTGAAGAGCTCTTGACGCATCTCAACTCCTTCATCTTCCCCACTATCAGGATCATCACACGGTGGCTCCTGCTAGTCTCCATCCTCTGCGATGAGAGGGATGTTTTGTCTTAGTGCGAGGGTGTGGAGCATGCAGCAGGTAACAGTGATCTGACTCACCTTACCGGGTGAGTAGAGGAGGGCTCCCCCAGTCCTGCCACACATCTGGCCTTCAGGAACCCAAATTCCCACTCCACTGGCCGTTGTGTTCTTCCATGGGCCTCATTGATACCGACCCCCCCTGACATTGTCGGATTTCTCAGTGGTGTCAACAAGCATGGGTGGTTGGGACACACTGATTCTCCGAGATGGAAGACAGACAGAAGTGCAATAATGGGTCCCACAGACAAAGGTTGGAGACATCATACTCATCAACAATCCAGTCCCTCTTCGGTAGTAGTTGTGACATCAGCTGGGGTATGGTGCTGTTCTGCAGACGAAGGAGTCATAGTCATGGTCATAGGCAGATACTGGGAATCTGGCTCAGATGTGAGATGTATAAAGCCTCTAAACAAATCACTTGCACGTTGATAGAATGAAAGTGATTCGTGTTCCTTAAAACCTCTTCTCTGTCTTGCTTGCAGTACTAAAACTGTATGTGTGCCTACAAAAGCTCCAACCACATGTAAAATGCGAGCAAATCCACAGAAGCACATCACGTAGTACGCCACTGAACATAGTTTGTGACATTCCACCAGATATAGCCCCAGTGTACTGAAAGGAACCTGTGGCCAGTAAATGCAGTGCTGCCATGAGTTTCACCATTGGTGTCAGAGATGTGGTATAGTGTCTTTGAAGACATAAATGAAGCTCCAACTGCCTATAAAGATGAAACTTCCTTATTATGTCTCTACGTCTCTTTCTTCCATAGTTTTAAGGTCTGGAAACGGCTGATATTCTTGAGGCTGTCGTCTCCTCCCTCTGCTAAGGTGTGTGGAGTGTACAGACATGTGGATATTGGTCAAAGTGTCCAAGCTGACATTAACCAAGACACACCCAAAAGTCATGTGACCACACATACCAGAATATGTTAGCAGTACGCACCAATTCACATCATGATTGCATAGGATACAATTGCATATATATATCAACATTTGGGATGAGGAAAGTGGAATAGATGGCGTACAACAATCTGGAGGAGAGATTTCCCCCATTGACCATTGCTGTAGGATATGCAAATCCAAACGTAAGACAGCCTAAATTAAGAAATCGATTGCCCTGAGAAATACGGAAGTCACTTGCATGGACTGGAACCATTGCCATTATTGACATTTCCACCTAGCATCCGCATTCTAGACTCTACATGTGTCTTTATCAGCACTGGGCACATCATAAAACTTACATTGTATGATGGACACCATTATGCTGATGAGTCAGCATTACAAACATGACTAATGCACCGCTGGTGTACAGTGCACCATGGTAATTGTGTGTTCATGGACAGTAATGCACTACACTGATGTTTTAGGATTGTTATAGAAAGAGGAATGGTGTTATAGCCCATGGACCCACACCGAGTAGGTTACTGAGCGGGGCAGGACCCTTGAGGCCTGTGTGACTAAAGGGCTACCCCTTGAAGTCGTGAGGTCCCCGGAGATGATGTTCCTCTCCTGCAGTGGGATGGAGTGAAAGAACAAAATTAAAAAGATAAGTTATCTTTACATAAAAAATAAGGAGCAGCTATCTGCCCTTAAATAATAAGCAGTATAGGGAAACTCCTTCTGCATTTCCAAGGGAGGGTATCTTGTTGCCCTGAAGAAAGTCCAGGACCTATTTAGGCCCACTTGGGACTGAAACATGTTGGCGTTAGGGTCATAGGACCATAATATTCCCACTGACCCTCTTATTTACATTTTTAATAACCCTGACAGATCCAAGAATAAAGGTACACTGGGATCTGCCTGCGGCTTTTTAATATTTAATTCCCCCAGGCCATATATTACAAGAGCTCCCTGGAATACCGTCGAGCCTACCCTGACTTTTAGGCGTCAGGGTGACCCAATGATGAAGCATGACGCCACTAGGGTGTGTGAGGGTAATTCCAACAAAAGGAATTGTTTCCTTCCCCACTCCCTAGTGTGTTACTTCATATAGGGGCTTCCCATTCTTACCTTACCAGGGTTTGTATTCGATAAGACGTGGATTTGGTCCAAACAATCAAGGAGTACTTTTTGTGATTCCATGTTTTGAACACGGGAGGGTGTACTCCCAAGCGTGAAAGTTCCTCTCGGCCCTTACGGCATAGGGGAAGGGCCGATTGCCATAATTGTGTCAGTTATACATCAGTTGACATGTTCCAACATATTTGTATTGGTGGAGACGCACTTAGAATATCGTTTTGTATTTGGTCTTCAACACTGACATGGCGGATGTCAGACCTCACTAATGGGACATACTGAATCGCCGACAGGTGGTGGATTCAAGCCACGTGGTAGGCGGTTTCCTCCACGGCGGTCACTGCAATAGGCTTAAGTTGGTTATTGTGACCACTGCGGTCCAAGGGCTGTGTCCGTCTACATAGGAGACAGCCTATGTGGATGCCTGACCCTGCTTATGGGACATGCTAATTCGCCGCCCGTCGGCTGATTTAAACCATACAGTATGTGGAGTCATCCATTGCAGTCACAGCCCTAGGCTAACATTGGAAAATGCGACCTCTATGGTCCAATAGCTATGACCGAGATGCTGCACCTGTAAGACCGTGGAGGTCCAGCTTGGCTTGCCCTCCCAAGGCAAAAGGGGCAGGCACTGGACCCTGACCCCCCCTGATCGCCCGCATACCGGCAGTGACATACCAGGACTTTGATGGGCAGTTGAGAGCCCAATAGCAGTTGGGGGGGTGAGTATCAGTCTGAGTGAAACATTATGCATGACCATCTATCTTTTGTTACAGGAAGTTATCTTCTGTTCAAGCTTGAATGTGACTCATGTCCCATGCAATTGGAGCGTTGTTGCATGTGTTGGTCTGGTAGTATGTGGATGGTGTTAGCCATAGACTATTGTCCATGTGACCAGGAACTAAGCAGGGTCCAGTTGAATTTGAGTTTCCATAGTTGAAAAGCCACATAGTTGTCCAATGTCTCAGATAACCTACATTATCTTTTGATGTCATGTGTTACAGTGGTCCCAAACAAGCCACTTGTCATCCTTGATTCTGGTGTGATGCTCCCTCATTACTGTGTCTCATTTGATGGTGGGCCAATTACTTGTGGCATGGCATATAATGCACTCTGGATGCATATACTATGTACTATTTCACCTTGGGAAGTGGGGAGTGTGCAGTATCATGAGGTGACTAACTCCACTGGTGCCATCTGTTTGGATGCCTACATTTTGGCATGTGTACCTTTATTTGTTGTACGGTCACATGTACAACTGTTCCATATATGATCAGAGGGCGTACAAGGTTTTCATTCAAATTTCATGACATTTCTATATGTTGGCCAATGTGTACATGACAATAGTTTTCCGTGATGAGTTTACAGAGTAGGTGTAACCACATACAGGAGTGTGTAGACATGAGTGGGTGAGTCACACATACACAATGACAATGATGGATGTCATTAGCCAGGCCAAAAATGCTGAGGCAATGACACACATGGTTGGAAGACTTCCAGTACTTTCTGGCAATATGAGTTAGCATGCCATTGAGAAGGGTGCATTCCGTTAGGTGTGATGCGCACATGCATTTGTGGAGGGTCGTTCACTGGCTGGTGATATACACCAGGGAGTGACATGCTGACATGTTGGGGTCACATCTGTGTGTCAGCACTCAGTACCACATTGATATTTGTGTTTGTGAAACAAGGAAGGTACTGTGATTTACATTCCCATTTGGACATGAGTCTGGATATTTCTGAAACCTCATGTACTTTCAATGTACCAAGGCCATTGAGATGCAATGTCAAAAAGGTGTGCTCACATGAACCAAACTTGACTGAGGATGTTTCTAAACAGACTCATGTACAATGGTTCTTTGTGCTACAATCTCACACCACTTGAAGCCAAATTGTCTTCATTCTTCTTTACTAGATGTGATACCCAGGTAAGCTATCCATGTGCAGTTATCAACTGCATCATCTAGCAGTAGACAGATGTGAAAGTGTCACTTGGGAAGTGTGAACAGTGTGGAATGGGCACTTCCATGTGAACTGAATCTTGGTAGTCAGATATTGCTGCTAATTATCCGTAGCAAGTGCCCAGCAGTTCTATATTTTGTAGGTTAGGGAAACCTAACCATTTGCTGATTGCAGGGCCTTTTGTGGCTAGATAGTTATGCATTCCACATCAACATCCCATTTGATGACATCAGGTAACTGTGGTATGTTACAAGTGCCTGGGATGACAGGGTGGTGAAATCTCCTGCTACACACATGAGGGTGGAAATAGAACAAGGTCACACATGCAGTTGGAGCAGACTGTAGTCATGACAACATTATGTGTGACAATGCAGAGGTTATTTATTTATTTATTTATTTTGCGATTTCTAAAGCGCCTGGTGACCCGTAGGCATCCCCGCGCTATAAACTTGAAGAGATCCAGAGGAGGGGGAGAGGGAGTGAATTATTTGGGGAACAAGAGGGTTTTAAGTTTCCTGCGGAACGTAGTGAGGGAGGGTTCCAGACGTAGACTGAGAGGGAGTGAGTTCCATGCTATGGAGGCTTTGACCGAAAAGCGACGACCGCCGGTGCGAGCCTTCCTAAATTTGGGAACCGTGGCAAGATGTTCGGCGTCAGAGCGAAGGGGTCTGGAGGCTTTGTATGGGGTAACCATATTTTTTAGCGCGGCTGGGCCAGCTCCATTGATGAGCTTGTGGGTGGTGCATAGGGCCTTGAACTCTACTCTCTGGCGAACAGGGAGCCAGTGTAGGGCTTTAAGGGCAGGCTTTGCTGAAACTCTAGGGGGGAGGTTCATAATAAGCCTGGCCGCCGCATTCTGGGTGCGTTGGAGTTTGGCCAGGGTGTACTCAGGGGCCCCAAGATAGATGGCGTTGCTGTAATCGAGCCGGGCCAAAACAAGACCCTGGACCAACAACTTCCTGGATGGGAGCGGAAGAAGAGGCAGGATCTTGCGCACGGAACGCAGGAGACCGAAGCAGGTGCCTGCTGTCTTGGCCGCCTGCGTTTTCATGGTTAGGTCAGGTTCCAACCATACTCCTAGTGTTTTGATCTCAGTTTTAGGAGAGGGGATTTCGCCGAAGGTGTCAGGCCAAGATGTTGGTGGAAAGGACGTCCATTTGTTGCCCAGGAGCATGATCTCGGTCTTTGCACCGTTCAGCTTCAAGGCCGAGTCACACATCCAGGTATGGATGTCCTGGAGACAATGCAGCAAGCTGTCAGGGTGGTTATCCAGGTGGGACAGGGAGACGACTAGTTGGGTGTCGTCAGCGTAGTTAATTATTTTTATACCGTAGGGGGCCGCTACGTCTTCCAGGGGGGCCATATAGACATTAAACAGGGTAGGGCTGAGCGACGACCCCTGGGGAACTCCATTCTTCAGTGGAAGAGGTTCTGACCGGGAGTTGCCGTCCCACACCTGAAAGGATCGATAGGAGAGAAAAGATTCGATCCACGCTCGCGCCGTACCCACAATTCCTGCCTTGGCCAGGCGATGTAATAGGACACGGTGATCCACCGTATCAAAGGCGGCGCTAAGGTCCAGGAGGATCACTGCCACTGATCCCCCTGAGTCTAGGATACACCTTGCCTCCTCGATGACAGAGAGGAGGGCGGTGTCCGTGCCATGGCCAGGTCGAAACCCAGTTTGGGATTGGCGCAGGATATTGTTTGTCTCAAGAAATTGGGACAGTTGCGAGTTAACTAGCTTTTCAGCCATCTTACTGATGCATGGGAGCAGTGAGATCGGTCTGTAATTAGACATGTCATCCGGGTTAAGTTGGGGTTTTTTCAGCAGGGCCTTAACGACTGCGTTCTTCCAATTGGGGGGCACCGTTCCTCCAGCGAGGGAGGAGTTGATAAGGTCCATGATGATAGGGGCTATGGTGGGAGACACCTTTTTTAGGAATCTGACCGGGGCTGGGTCAAGAGGGGAGCCGCTTTTCATTATCTCTAGCGTGGACATCACCTCGGTGAGGGAAACTGCTCTAAAGGTGTCCAGCTGTGGGCTATTGTTGCCGTTTGCTATATCCGGGGTGAGAGGGGGGCTGATGGTAGGAAGAGAGTCCAGTATCCGCAGGATTTTCGAATCGAAGTAGTTAGCCAAATCCTTACTTCTGTCTGGGGGGGGGGAGTGAGGGGGGGGGTGCTGTTGGGATGTTTAGTAATTCTTTGACTATCTGATAAGATTCTTTGGATGAGTTAGTCGCGGTTTTTATTCTGTTGTCGTAAAACGTTGATTTAGCTAATTTCAAGGCTGTTTTGTATCGTCTTACCGCGTTGTGATATATGTCCTTGTTACTAGCATTCATGCATGTGCTTATGTCAATGTTGGAGCCAATGTAGTAATCCTTGTACATGTTGTTATCTGTGCTGCTGTGTAATGTGTTCTGTTATGATATGTTTGCACAGTGTGTTCACGCAATTGCAATGAACCTATTTCTACTTTTATTTCAGCTTCAACCCAGGTCAGCGAAGGAGACCGGGCCAAGACTGTTGGGGAAGGAGCTGGCCACAGGGGTTCCAGTCGCTGCAGTGACACAGAGGGAACCAGTGGCCCTGAGGGTGATGGGAGTGCCATGGAGGAGCAACACAATGACTCATCATCGTCATCATCATCGAGATCCAGTGGCCACTCCCTGGAGGTGGTAGACCCCCTGGTCCTGCATCCCCAACATCAATGTTTGCCACCCCCTATTCCATCTCCACCCTCCCTGCTGCTGCCCAACCAGCTGTTGAAGTCCGCTCCTATAAGAATGGAAGAGTAGCCTTAAAACCAGGCACCTCACCTACTGCCCCTGTGTCTCTTGCTGCCCCCAATGTGGAGGTAATGACATCCTGAGGAAGATCTCGGACTGTGGTGATGAATGCCATCCAGGGGTAAAGTCCCCAGTTAACTCAGATTGTGTTATACCTGGCAGGAATTCACTCTGGCATGTCTGGCCTACAGAGATCTTTTCATACTCTGGCTTCACTGTAGCCTTCCAACAATTCCAGCTTTCCACTCCACTTCCTGACACTTCCCCATTCATATTCCCTTTTCCCATACCTGCCCAAAGCACACACACACACATCAGCATGCATTCACCTGAACATCCATATGCAGCACACGCAAAGATAAACATAAGAATAAAAAAGACAAAACAACTATTCACCAGGCACTGACCATCCTCACCACCACATCCAGTGACATAAACCCAGACACCATCCCCCAGACCCAGCCACAGCCACTACCAACATCACACACCCAAACTCCACAGCCACAGACATAGCCACAGCCACTACTGACATTACACACCCAGACACCTCACCCACACCAGCAGCCACAGCCACTACTGGCATCAGACACCCAGACATCACAGCACCAGCCACAGACACATCACACATTGGCAAGGGACACAAACATTCATCAACCAAATGCAAACAGAGACATGCACAAGCAGCATGCACATCCACACCTCAGATATCACATCCCTCCACCTCCAACACCCAACGCCTTGCTTTACCTCTTCTCTAGTCTACCAAATGACTTACCCTGTTTGCCCTTGACCTCTTCCCTGCCGCAGCTGCCCCCAAACACAAAAGGTCTTCTTTCACAACCCTACCCTTCTACTTTCAAGTCCACCCCAAGAACACATGCCTCCCTACTAAACCCCTCCCTACCACACAGGGCCATAAAAAAGAAAACCCATCTGTCCAGAAACCAACCCACACCGTTCAGAAAAACCAAAGGACCTCTTCCCCACCCCAAGGCAGATCTTCTCAGCAAAAAGAAAAACTAAAACTGTTTCCTCCTTCCTATACCCATCAGTACCCTTCAAGTGTACAAAATTCCCTGCATGATAAGACACAGCCCTCCCAAACCCAAGCTCAGGCCTCTCACAGACCAACCCAACCCTTCCAATCCTGAGCCCAACCCTCCCACTGACCAACCCAACCCAGCCCTCCTAATCCCAACCCAAGCCCACCCAAATAATATCATAGAGGTGCCTGAACTGTCCACTGGATGCCCCTTCCTGGGGATGTTTCCCTGGCAGTGTTCTGGTTGGCAAGTTATTGGCATAGCAGTGTGCTGGACCACGTACAGGATTTTGGATCTGCCATTGCCCTTTGTTGTCGGACACCGATTTGCTGTCTCAAATATAAACGTTATTAGATTTTTGGACCTTTGTCCTGCCATTGCTACTGATGCTAATTGTTGCTCTTCGATAATTTGGGATGTGTGATAACAGTTGTGTTTGTTTCACCATGATAGCTGATTCTTTTGCAGTGGTAAGTATAGTCAGACCTTGGGACAAGTTATGGAGGTACAGGGGCCGAGGGTGAATGTTCAATGGATGTATATGTGGGATGAGTTCCAATTGGGGCAAACATTGCATTGGATGGTATCTACTATGGTAAGTATTGCAGCATGCCTTGGACAATGTCCACGTCTTTATGCTTGCAGTACCACCTGAGATGTAGGGTGCACATGTGTGTAATGAGTGCACAGTAAGTATTTGTTTCTCCACACATGGGGGTGAGGTATTGACATACGTAATTGGTAATTTAGCTTTACATGTTACCATTTTGATGCCTGACAACTGCTGTTCCTGTAGTGTTTTTTAAGGACTTGCACGCATACATTAGCCACATGTGCATGCCACTTTGTGACAATATTGGTTATCCCTGATACACCCCATGCCACAGGTCCTGTGCACATGGAGACATTGAATCAGGTGCAATGTGGACTGTGGCCTTGGCCCATTGCCTTCCAGGAGTCCCCCTGGTTTGGGTAATCCAATTCTGCAGGGAGTCTTTACAGTGTGGCCTTTAAATGTATGAGACCCTGGTTTGTGGGAATCCCATTTACCTGACTTTCCTTTTTCATGTGGCTGATGTGTGAAGGCCCATTACAGTGCTTTAGCAGTGGAGCTGTGTTTTATTTTCCTGAATCATCCATACAGATGCATGTGCGATGTCACAAGACCTAGCTTATGAGCAATTTGAAGATGATATCTATGTTATCCGTGAGGAGGTGCTGTTTTATGACACCGCTTATTGCAAATATCATTACACCAGCTTCTGAGATGTCCACACATGTGGAGTTTGTGAGTGTGTGCCTGTTCATTGTCACTGACCTGGACATAGGGGGAATCATTCAGATGTGATGGGAACGTACATTCTGTGATGTTGCATACATGGACCCACAAAATATGTTTGGGCCAGGGATACAATGCCCCAAGCCTTATCCACAGTGTTGTGGCTCCACGGGGGTATATGTAGTGTCACAACCCCATGATTAAAGTATTGTGTGGGAAAAAGTTGGCTAGGAACGCTTTCAGTCAGGTGATGTGCAGTGTCTGTAGATTTTCACCAGGGATGTTTGACCTACCCACATTGACATATACACATGCTCTCTGACTTCTATGTTGTGGTAGACTTGTACAGTGTTGTGAATTTTGTGTTTTCTGTATTTTACACAAGCGGACTTTGAATGGATGACTGTACTGGGAGGGGTCTCTCACAGTGGCGTGGTTGATGTGCATGAGGGCATGGCTTACAAGCATGTAAGCTGTACATCTGTGATTGGCATATTGTCCCACCCAAACAATATTTTCCAACTTCTGACATTGCACAACATTAAGTTATCTGATACAATGAGTTACATTGCATCTCCAAGAAACCAGGACTATTGGATTTGCCAATGGTTGTTAGCTGCATTAGCTGTTGGAGCAACAACTGTGTCTTCATTCCATGATATTATGATATTGCCTCAGTTCTGACCTGACAATACTGGGAATGGAGTATTAGGAGTCTCTTTGCAGCTACATCTGCGGCAGTAGAAGGTGGTACTGCTGCAGAGTTGAATATATTTCACACCTTGAGGGTGAGGGCAGATATGGAGAGTCTGATGGTACCCGTCTCTGCATCTGCTTTTTTGCCGGCTTGGACTAACTACTGGCAGTCCCTGGACCACTTCAAGCTCTGCTACACAACGCTCAGTACTCGTTCTTTCCACTGTCCCTTCAGGCCCCCTCATGTCTTCCTTTTCATTAAATATGTATCGGCAGGATGTCTCAGGTTTATAACTTGAAAACATGTTGCTCACACGACCCCACTCACACTAAGCAAGCTACGCCCCTGCTTGTCCATGGCGGTGCATTGATTTGCTGAGGACTCCATGTACATGGGTAGGTGTGACACCTACCAGTGGTTGCTTTGACGACTGTGTGACTTCTGAGAGGCATTGAGCAGAATTAGCAGCTGCAGGACGTGTGCAATTGGCTCCATGGCAGCACAGGACGCGAGGAGTTGTGTACATGTGTGTTTGGGCCTTCTTTCCCTCCCTTTCCGCCAGCTCTGGTGAAGGAGTTGTCTCGTCGGAAGGGCGCATCGTAATTCGGCGGTCCGTTTGTGAGGCGGTCTCCGACTAGCTTCATTGGTCCTTTCTGACACCACTGTGGTTGGAATTGCCTAGCAGAGTCGCAGGGACCGCTGCAGTCAGATTTCTGTGTAGATGCATGAATTGTAATCTGGAGGTCCGACCAATCAATTTAGACGAAACCGCGGCAGTCCGACCACCACCGACAGGAACGCAGAAGCTGGTCTGACCAGCATTGTAATGACCCCCTTGGTATTTCCACCCCATTTTAGTAGTCAGTTCTGAAGGTAGCCCTCAATCGTTTCTGACAGCCGGACAATGTAAACAGCAATAACCAGCAAAAACAACAGTGATGTTTCTACTGGTTAGTTCCCGAATTACAAATTGGAAGGAAAAGGTTGCCAAAAAAGGTTATTAACAACTCAGCTTTTTCTGCTCTATACACTGGCTGTCTTCCATAACAGTGAATATGACCCTATGGTTCCAATTTGCTTTTTAGAGAATATGTACCATAGAGCTCTATAATGCATTGCAAATCATCCAGTGCATGACATGTACCTGTAATTAGCTAAAAAGTAAAACTATAGTTGTTATGTAAAACATTTAGCAATCTACAGGCCACATAATTCTGTCACCAAATAAGCTCTGTATGCAAACATTCTCACGTTAGAATGTGGAAGTAAGTGTAAACAACGTGGCTGAGCAAAATTCACAGATACGTAGTTAAGTTGCGGCAAAAGTGGGTAATCCCCATTGGACATAAAGTACACACACAGATGCACACTCTCTGAAGTGGTACTGCAATGCAGAAAAAATCTATGATTTATTTAAAATCAGAACAGATGGCCATAAAACATTGGACAGTGTACACGAAAACTCCACTCAGCAGTGCAAATGGGTGCAAACTGCATGCTACAGTTGAATACATGATGGGTAAACATCCCCGTCAAACACAATAACATGCAGGTAGTAGTAGATTCTGATTGCTTGTCTATGCAACAAATTCCAGTGCAACTACTACATGCAAAAAAATATGAGCAATAGAAAGAGGGATAGTTGAGATGAGGTCCACAATGGAGAAGGGTCATGTGAGTAAAGAGAACTAGCATTGCACCATTGTACATGAGTGAACAACAGATTTTGGCTTTGTCTAATCAACATATGTAGACAGTGATGCACCCATTCTGGAGAAGATTAAACCCACCATAATTTATTATACAGGCAAACCTCCTCTGCATAAAATATTTATGACACTACAGGCCTCATTCTGGCCGTCGGTTGGCAGTCCATTCGACATCTAGAGTATCGGTCAGACCGGCGGATTACAATTCCGGTGGTCAGAGGGATTTGGGCAGTGTAATGACCGCCGCTTCCGACAGGCTCAAGGAGCCAGTCGGGTGGCAGTCGGAGCCTAACTTCTACAATGGGGGCGGTGACTGTGAAGACATTGCGTAGGGATTATGATGACCCTTTCCCTCAGCCTTTACATGGCTGTACCACTGCCACGTAAAGGCAGACGCAAAGGGACTCTGGGGGCCCGATGCAGAGCCCCGGCCCCCGTGGGCCACTGGAAAGGTGCCTGGCACACGGTGCATGAATGTTTGAATTCAACCCTTTTTCACTGCGGCTTGTGCTGTGGCCCTCTTCTAGGGCCACAACACAAGCCTTCATGGAAAAGAGCAGGTTTCCGAGTCTGCACGAGGGTCTCATTGTAATCGAGACCCTGAGACCACCGACATATATACGATCGGACACCTGTCTGAGGCAATCCCGCCATCATAATGAGGGCCTGCATTCTATGTTATCTCCTGTCAGAATGTACAATATTTCAGAGAGACACTTAACCCTCCTATTAAAAGTAGAGAAGAAAAACTTTATGCTTCTCTTTTTTTATTGTCTTCCTTAAATTTTCATAGGTTAGCCCCAGACCCCACACTATTTACAATTCCACCCTCATAAATCACCTGTATTTTTGTCTTCTTCAGAGAAGTACAGTAAGAAATTGTAATTGTATTTGTCTTTTAAGCATACTTTGTGTCAGCACGATAGACTGAGCTGGTGAAAAGCTTTGTATTCCATCAAATTGCTCAGATGCAGTAGTTGGGGCGACTAGGATTTGCAGCAAAGATCATGGCCTTCTGTTCAGGTGCTTCAGCTGGAATGGAACAGTGATTTTATTCAGGTCTCACTTGGCTTGAATTAGCATTCCGCTTTCCGGTCTCTAAAAACACACAGCTATAATGAGCAGATTTCTCGCATCTGTGATACCATGGCATTTAGCCTGCTTTTAATTTGCCAGTTTGAACAGGAACACCTTATGAGGTCCTAATGAGACTGCTCGGGCAGTCTATTTTTTGTAATCTAAAAAGGTACTAAGGGGCGTATTTATGAGAGACTTGCACCGCCAGAGCATCACTTTTTTTGATGTCTTGCTAGTGCAAGCTTCTCAATCATACCTGTGTGGTTACACAAAGCCACCCTGCTTGGCTGTGCATGGCTTCATAGATATAGAGTAAGGCAAGAAATGCAAGTCGCTGCGTTGTCTTACTCTGTGCCAAGGAGGTGTTCCTTGGGCGTTGTGGAGGGTGTTCCCAAGCAACAGCCATGAATTTTGATGCTGCTCCATATTTACTTGTTCACATAAACCTGGGGCAGTGCAAACACCGAATGCCTACCCAGAGCAAGTGTAACAAGGATAAATATTTTTCTTTCTCCTTGTTTTTTCCTCTTCCCATCTGCAGCAGACATGAAAAGATGATGGCGCCACTTGGGATTGATTTTGTGCATGAAGGTGCCTCTTCCTGCACAAAAACAATCCTGGCTGCAACAGAGGCCCCCTTGCACCATGGTGCAAGGATGCCTACATTGGCACCAGGCAGCAAGTTGTGCACCAGTGCGGGGGAAAGGACCGAAATATACCATATTTCATAAATACAGGGCACTCCTGCCCTTTCACATTGGCGTTGGACAGTGCAGAAAGAAGATTTGTGGCACTGCCCTATGCCAATTCCTCATACGTGAGGCCTTAAGATCAAAACAAAGAGCCTCGCTCCTTGCTTAGTGATTATGGTTTGACTCTCAGTCTAAAGGTTAAGAGTTTAAGTTCTGCTATTGCAAAGGATTGGAGACACTTTGACTAAATTATTTAACCCCTTCGATGCGCATGACGGAGCGGTTCCATCATGCGCACCGGTTGCGCTGTGCGGATGACGGAACCGCTCCGTCATGGCCCCGCCCGCGCACGAACCCTTCAGCACAGCGCGGTAATCCGCGCCGCGCTGAAGCGGTTAAGTGTTCTACTTTATAAAGAGTGTGTGTAAACAAAACAAGGGGACCCAAATTAATTCGGTCTGGGACCTTGGGGACTAACTTATTCTAAGAGACAGAAGTCTCTGGAACAATGAGGAATGTGAATACAATGAATATAGCCCCAGTCAGTGCTATATTTGTGCCAGTATCCAGCCGGATAAAGGCAATTTTAATATGCAAAATAATTGAAATTTAGAACAAAAAATTGCGTATCAAATACCAGTGGGACACAAGCCTGTATCCATAGACCCACGTAGAACAGACAAACAAAGTGAAAAGAGCTTAGGCAATTTGTGGTTGTTTCTATAAAGTCATACATACATTGTGAAACAACAAACATGAGGAAGTAACCTTTACACAATATTTAAATGCGAGAATCAATGTGTATAAGGTTGACTATTGTGTCGACAGCGTTTCGATCCTTCTCTGTGAAATATTGGATCATCATCAGGACTATTGAATAAAGTGCCTGAAAAACATTTGCCTGCAGTGGGACCCTACAGTAGAGGGCACTAGCAGTTGTAACCAGGATGGCAGGTGAGGCGCTTTGACCCTAGGAGATCGGATTTGTCAATGGAGAAAATAACATGACGCAGGAATCGCGTTAAATTGTTAGCAGGTAGGGCTGGACTCGCGGCATGATGAACCGATTATGGCAGCCTAGATGAGGGAGTGGATGCCCGAGATACTCGCAAGATTGTAGATTTCTGGTCTGCAGCGAATCGGCCTCAATTGCAGCTCATCGCGGCGGTGATCCTGGTGGATCACAAATCTCAAAACATTTCCTCTGTCCTTGCCCTATATAAACAGTCCCTATGACTGTAGTTTGAGACATGGAAGATGAAGGGCAGGAAATGCTGGGTGAAGAGATGGAGAATGACACAAAAATGTGGACAATAATATTGTGTTACTTAAATGTGGTGTAATAAATATAGTTACTTCAAAAATATCGAGGAACACAATATAGAAGCTGAGAATATAATGTTTTAAGTATATAATATTGTTTAAAAAATATTTTATATAATATCGTGTAATATAGTTGTATTTAACATTGTTTAAAGCTAATTAATATATATACGTTTCATATTAACTGTAGGTGTTAGTATTATTAATATCATTGTTTATTTTTTCAGTGTAGTTTGTCATTTTGCATTTAATTAGTAATTTACAAATACATAGCACGTTGAGTTGTAAGGGAATAGGATGGAATACATGATAAATTATTGTTTTTTATTTTGAATACATTTTTATTCTGATTAAATTGTAAATTGGTGTTTAATTATGTAAATGTCATGTTATGTATGATATTACAAATTATAGATAAATATTTTACATCATCATAACATTTACAATTCACCCCAAAAGAATATATAACTAAAGGCATAATAATATGACCAAACAAATATTCCCTCTAACTTCAAACGCTTATGCCTTAAATTAAATATTAATAAACTGTGAAATGCAATGCATGCAGTAACATTTTGTTGATTCAATAGAATGATTTATGGACTAATGATATACTTGTGATAATTGTGGAGGTAGAGTTGGAAAATGGATACCAAGATTCTCCGTAAAGGAAATAAGGTTAACGTTCTAGTTATTGAGGAGCTTGTACAGACTATGGAGAAGGAATCTGAAAATGGATACTAAGAAAATCCATAGTGGAAATAATGTTAACGTTCTAATTGTTGAGGGGCTGTGGAAAACAAGAATTGAAATGAACTCAACATGTGTATATAAAAAATGAGCCACCATGAATGTAAGAAAGGCCCAGTGGTAGGCGTTCTGCTGAAACGAGTAGGCCATGATTTTATTTGCACCGTTTATCTATGATTTGTACTCACTCTTATTTATATGGACTATAAATCCTTCTTTTCTGCACCACACACCGGGTCTCCATCTCTCTGTCTTTGCCACTGTTGCTCCTGGAAAGAGGAAGTTGCAGCATGGATATCTATCTATCTATCTATCTATCTATCTATCTATCTATCTATCTATCTATCTATCTATCTATCTATCTATCTATCTATCTATCTATCTATCTATCTATCTATCTATCTGTCTGTCTGTCTGTCTGTCTGTCTGTCTGTCTGTCTGTCTGTCTGTCTGTCTGTCTGTCTGTCCGTCCGTCCGTCCGTCCGTCCGTCCGTCCGTCCGTCCGTCCGTCCGTCCGTCCGTCTGTCTATCTATCTATCTATCTATCTATCTATCTATCTATCTATCTATCTATCTATCTATCTATCTATCTATCTATCTATCTATCTATCTATCTATCTATCTATCTATCTATCTACATCAGGGGTCTCCAACCTTTTCTATAATAAGAGCTACTTAGGTTGAATGACAATCATCATGAGCTGCTAATGTTAGTGATGTGTTAGTGAGTTTTGAAAGTAGGGGCCCCTACATACAAGAAAAACTTGCTAGACGTGGGGATTATATGACAAAAGAATACACAGTTATATATCCGTGCAAGCAAACCAATGAGTACACCATAGACATTAATTCGCAGTGCATGGAAATATTATACATAACTCTGGTGCTTTTTAAGACAAAAAAATATTTTTAGTTTTTATTTCATTTATCAGAAATAGGCCATAATGAATATTTACAACATAAAAGCCATCAATACATTTTCATACATTATCCAACACTTCGGTGTTCATGTAAAGTGGTATATTTTCATTATACATTTATAAACTTTATTTTATCTTTATACATTTCAAATACACTTTATAATGTTCCATCAAACCATAACACAATTAGAAAGAAGGAGGATCCAAAACGTGAATAGTTGAAATAGAGTAGAAGGCTGCCAGTGGGTTCACACACTACGCGCGTTTCGGCTTAGGTGCCTTCACCAGGAGTCCCTCGCAACATTCACTAACATTATGTATGTATTTCAAAAGTTTCCAAGATGAATGATATAGCTCTAGCTGTTTAGTTCATCACGATATTTGATAATTAAAATCAAAACTAAAATTCATTTTTTGTATTAAAAAGCACAAGAATGTATGTATAATATTTCCATGCACTGCGAGTTAATGTGTATGGTGTCATCATTGGTTTGCCTGCACATATATATATAATTGTGTATATGTGCCTAGGTTTTTTCTCATTTAGTGATGTGTTAGTGACCACCCCATCCAGGATTGTCAACAGTGATCACATTGGTGCATTAATCAGGTTTGCCAGCAAGCAACGTAGAAAAACACTATCGATGTTGAATGCATCTACATGGGTAATACAAAGCTGCAATCCTCCTGGCACTAAGGTAATAATATGAGTAATGCATCTCTCCAATTCAAAAAATAGCTTTTAATTCATTTTGAAAATGTAACCATTGTTCTCCAAACATCTTATGAGTTCTAAAAATATACACATTTTTATCTCGAATATATGAATTTTAATTCTGGTACACAAATAATAATTCAAACAACAAACAGCTTTTATTTTAGTGAGCTGCACACAGAAGAGCTACTCAGAGGTAGCTCCCGAGCTACTCATTGGAGATGCCTGATCTACATGGACCTTATAGTTAAACTGACATTTCACTCATATAAAACCACATAAATTCAGCAGTTTTAGTTAGCTGAGCTAACTATAACTCGCGCCCCACAATTCACTGCTTATGACCTCACAAATTGCATCACTCATGACATGGTCAGTGACATCACTCATGACATCTCAAAGGACATCACTGATGACATAATCCAGTGACTGTGAGTGTTTCTAAAATGTTTATGAGTGTGAAATATATATACGCCAAGGTTTATTGATGAATGAGTGGGTGTCTGAGTGCCTGTATGGAGGATTTAGTGGATGTGTGGCTGACTGTATAAGTGAGTGATTATACGTGTCTCAGTGAATGTATGGGTGAGTGACTAATCTGTGTGAATGTCTGTATCAGTCTGTCAGTTGGTATGTAAGTGGCTGCATGGGTTAGTGAGTAGATACATGAATGCCTATATGGGTTATTGATTGGTTGTCTGAGTACCTGTATGGGTGCCTGAGTGTCTGTGTGGGTGGTTGAGGGTGTGGGTGACTCCCTCCATGGATGAGTGAGTGGGTGGGTGAATTATTGTCAATATGGGTTCATGAGTATATCTGAGTGGGGCTGTATGGGTGAGTGATTGTGTGTATGGCTGTGTCGGTGAGTGAATGGATGTCTCAGTGGTAAATGGGTGAGTAACTGCATATGTGAAAGGCGTTATATGTGAGTGTTATAGTATAGAGGCAGCTCTATGTGAGTAAGTGATTGTGAGAGTGGCTGTATGGGTGAGGCTGTGCTTGTGTCAGTGACTATATAGGAGAGTTAGTATGTGCTAGTATCTGTATGAATAAGTGAGTTACTGTGTATAACTGCATAGGTAAGTAAGTGGTAGTGTGATTGACTCTATGGATGAGTGAGTCGGTGTGTGAGTAGCTTTATGAGTGACTGACAGTGTATGAGTGGCCATATGGGTGTATGAGTAGATATGTCAGTGGCTGTATGGGTGAGTGAGTAGATGTATGTGTAGACCTATGAATGAGTGAGTGGGTATATACCTACTGGTATGGGTGGTTTTTAGAATGGTAGTGTGAAAGTTAGAGTGGGTGTATGAATGGTTACATGGGGTGAGAGTGGCTGCTTCAGAGATTCTGTGGGTGATGTCCTCAGTGATGTAATCAGTGATGTTATTTGAGATGTCATGAGTGATGTCATGAGTGATGTCACTGACCATGTCATGAGTGATGTAATATGTGAGGTCATAAGCAGTGCATTGCGGGGCACGAGTATAACTGCTGAATTTCTCTGGTTTTGTATGAATGAAATGTCAGCCTAACTATAACGTCCATGTAACCTTTGTTTTTTTCAGTGAGTTTCCAAGGTTTTAAAAAAAATCTATTTCCTAGCTATAACGTCTCTGTAACCTTTGTTTTTTTCAGTGAATTACAAAGGTTTTTTAAATCCTAATTGTAAACTATAACATTCCTGTATCCTTTATTTTTTTCCAATTTCTAAGGTTTTTTAAAATTCTATTTCTAAATCGTAATGTCAATTTTTTTATAAGTGAACCTGCAAGATTTTCGTACTTTGTTTCTATATTTGGATATTATGTATTATATTTATATTTATATAATACACCAATGATTTTTTATTAAATTTGTCTTTATCCGAAAATACATTATAATCTGCTTTCATTTTTAACAATTTTGTGAGTCGGCACAACATTGTTGCATTTACAGTGGAGATTCTGTCATCAGTAAATGTATTTAACCTACTGAAAAATACACTTATAGACATTTTTTAAATAAAGTTTAACTCTAAATGTGTAGTACAATATTCCTTTAATGTTTCTTTCTATATTCAACTTGGAAGAAAGCCACCTTCTCACCAAATTTTTGTATTCTCGACTACCAAACCTATCACGATGATGTCGTAGTCGCGAAGAGTTCGTTGTAAAATATATATATATAGACATATTCTACAGTATAACAGTAGAGGATGATTAGTGTACTTTTTAGACTCATATTTTTCGAACCGAATTTCCAGAATAATCTCCTCCAAACACTTTTTCCCATTACGGTGAATACAGCGATAGGTGTGGTGACGTCTGTAGTCCCGTGTTTTTCAACAACTCTAAAGCATGTATGTAGAGGTATTGTCACCAAGTTTAGTGTAGCTGTTTACTATTATAGTAATTAAAGTTCTGCTTTTCTTTCCATTTTTAAAGAAAACTACTTTAAACTTGTATTTTGCATTTCTGCTTCACTGCGGTAACCGAGACTATTTCGGTCACTGTGAATATCACATGACTGGGAAAGCAAGGACACTCTTTGTATAATATAAGTTTCAACACAATCAATAGGAAGTACAGACCCACTGCTCGTTCTTGAATCTCCTTTCATATAACTTCATGCTGAGCAGGCTGATTCATTTTGCTGTGCAAACATTTTGGTCTATTTTCATATCAGAAATGGCAACACAAGAAGGTGATGGGGGTCTGCAGGAACCACAGCTGGACCACGATGTGGAGAAGGCAGACACTGAAGATGTGGAAGAAGAGGGACCTCTACAAAAGAGAGCCTGTGTGGCATGGGATTTGTTTACAATCCCAACAGGTGAATCAAAAACAGCTGCCAAACTTGTGCAATGCACAATCGGCAAGAAGACCCTTTCTAGAGGAACCAACAAGAAATATTCATGTGGGACAACGTCCATGTTAAACCATCTAAAAACCCATTATAAAAAAACATCTGCAACTGGTGATCAAGCAGAGGGAAGCTGGATCTACTTCAGTGGCAGCAGCAAAAATTCCTGGTCAAAAACTCTCTTCTGAGGCGCAGAGTAGTGCAACATATATTGTTGTCATGAGTGCTGGTGAGCAGTCTCTTACAGCTATTCACAATGCTGCAAAATAGCATGTTATTTGTTTTCCTCTTTTATATGTTTTGCACATTTTTCAGTGCATGTTTCTTCAATTCCTGCAATCCTAGTTGCCATGTTTGTTGTTATAAAAAATAAAACGTAAAACTTTACAAAAGCCTAAAAAATATATTTTTTTAAATGTTCCTGATGGAACCACCTTTTATAGTTAAAAAAAGATATAATATGTATATATTTTGTAATAACTGTATCACTTGTGTATGGATAATTGAATAAGTGCACAACTGCTGCATGGATGTTACAATGAGTGCAGCAGTGGTGCCTGAGTAAATCTATGAGTGCATATGCAGTGCCTGAGTAATTGGATGATTGCATACGTAGTGATTGGGTGATTGCATGTGTGCATGGGTAGTGCGTGGCTAAATAGATGAGTGTATATGTAGTGCCTGAGTGAATTGAAGAGTGGAACAGTAGTGCCTGATGTAATGGATGAGTGGATGATAATAGCTGGGTGAATGAATGAGTGCATGGATAGTGCCTGGGTGATTGGATGAGTGCATGGATAATGTCGGTGAATAGATGAGTGCATGGGTACTGGGTACTTGTTGCACAAATGGATGAGTAGAAGGGTAGTGCCTGGTTGATTGGATGATGAGTGCATCAGTACTGCCTGAGTGAATGGATGAGTGCATGGATAATGTCTGGGTGAATGAATGAGTGTATGATTAGTGCTTCGATGATTGGATGAGTGCATGGATAGTGACGTGGTGAATAGATGAGTGCACAGATAGTGCCTGGGTGAATGGATGAGTAGAAGGGTAGTGCCTGGGTGATTTGATATGTGCATGGTTAGTACCTGGGTGCATGGGTAGTGCACCAGTGAATAGATCAGTGCACCGGTGAGTAAAAGAATGAGTGGAAGGGTAACAGTGATTGGATGAGTGCAAGGTAGTGCCCCGGTAATTGTATTAGTGCAAGGGTAGTGGCTGGGTGATTGGGAGTGTGCATTGATTGGGCCTGGGTGATTGGGTGAATGAATGCACAGTACTTGCATGATTTGGTGAGTACATGGATAGTGCCTGGGTGATTGGATGAGTGCATGGGTAGTGCTTGAGTGAATGGATGAGTACATGGGTAGTGCCTGAGTGAATGGATGAGTGCAAGCGTAGTGTCTCAGTGAATGCATAAGTGCAAGGGTAGTGCCTCAGTGAATGGATGAGTGCAAGGGTAGTGTCTGGGTGATTAGATGAGTGCATGGATAGTGTGTTGAGGATTGTGTGAGTGCATAGATAGTGCCTGAGTGAATGGATGGGTGCATGGGTACTGCTTTGGTGATAGGATAGGTGCATGGGTAGTGCCTGGTTGCTTGTATGAGTGTGTGAGTAGCACATAGGTGACAAGCTGTCTGCATGCGTAGTGCCTGGATGATTGCAAGGATAGGGTCTGGGTGATTGGGTGAATGCATGGATACTGTCTGCATGATTGGGTGAGTGCACAGATAGTGCCTGAGTGTTTGCATGAGTGCATGGGTACTGCCTGGGTGATTGGATGAGTCCATGAGCAGTGCCTCAGTGAACGGATGAGTGCATGCATAGTCTTTGGGTGTTTGCATAGTGTGTGGGTAGCGCCTGGGTGATTGTATGAGTTTCTGAGTAGTGGCTGGGTGATTAGATCAATTCAAGTGCATTACCTGAGTGATTGGATGACTGCTTAGGTAGTGGCTGCATGATTGGACTAGTGCAACTTTTGTGCATGGGAGATGGGGTGAGAAAATGAGTAGTAACTCAATGAATCCATTACTAGACACACATAATATATCTCGACCTCCAACCACTGTGAAGAAATAAAAAAAGATGAAAATGTATCCAAATTTTATATCCAACACAGTGGGATTGCTATGAGGTCTTCAGAGGCCACACCCCCTTTTTCCCCGCACTCTGCAAATGCACCTCCAGGCACACTACTGGTTTGGGAATTAAGTCAACTTTACTGCTGAGGTACTTTGGGGGCCAAGAGGCCCTCCTGGTACCTCCTGTAAGTGCAATGGAGAGGAATTCCTGGGCATTGGTTGGAGGCCTAGCCCCCTTTCTCCACCACTCTGCAAACGTGATTACTCGTTAAAGAAGCATTTGCAATGTAATAGGTCTCACATTTGCAAAAGTTAGGGCTATTGGCATTGTAAATGTAAGAGTTTTTTACTAATGTTTTTTGGAGTGGAGTAAATGTACGTCGTGTGTATTGGAATTATGTGGTACGTTTCTGCGCCTCTCTTGCCTCTGTCTGCACCCCTGTTCTCTCTTTCTGCACCTCTTTTGCCTGTTTATACAACTCTCTCTTGCCTCTTTCTGTACCTCTGTTGCTTCTTTCTGCACTTCTCTTGCCTATTTCTGCACCCCTCTTGCCTCTTTCTGTACCCCTCTTGCTTCTTTCTCTATCCCTCTTCCCTCTTTCTGCACCTCTCTTGCCTCTTTCTGCACCTCTCTTGCCTCTTTCGGCACTTCTCTTGCCTCTTTCTGTACCTCTGTTGCTTCTTTCTGCAACACTGTTGCTTTTTTTGCACTCATCTTCCCTCTTTCGGCACCTCTCTTGCCTCTTTCTGAACCTCTTTCTGCACCTCTGTTGCTTCTTTCTGCACCTCTGTTGCTTCTTTCTGCAGTTCTCTTGCTTCTTTCTGCACCTCTCTTGCTTCTTTCTGTACCCCTGTTGCTTCTTTTTGCACTCGTCTTCCGTCTTTCTGTACCTCTCTTGCCCTTTTCTGCACCCCTCTTTCTTCTTTCTGCACCCCTCTTGCCTCTTTCTGCAGTTCTCTTGCCTCCTTCTGTACCTCTGTTGCTTTTTTCTGTACTTCTCTTGCCTCTTTCTGAATCCATCTTGCCTGTTTCTGCAACTCACTTGCCTCTTTCTACACCCCTTTTGCCTCTTTCTGCACTTCTCTTGCCTCTTCCTGCACCTCACTTGCCTCTTTCTGCACTTCTCTGCACTTCTCTTGCTTTTTTCTGCACCTCTCTTGTTTCTTTCTGCGATTCTCTTGTCTCTTTCATCACTTCTCTTGTTTCTTTTTACATCTCTGTTGCTTCTTTCAGCACTTCCCTAGCCTCTTTCTGCACTTCTCTTGCTGTTTCTGCACCTCTCTTGCCTCTTTCGCCACCTGTCTTGCCTCTTTCTGCACCTCACTTGCTTCTTTCTGCACCCCTCCTGCTTCTTTCTGTACCCCTCTTCCCTCTTTCTGTAGCTCTCTTGCCTTTTTCTGTCCCCTCTTTTGCTTTTTTCTGCACTTCTCTTGCCTCTTTCTGCATCCCTCTTGCCTGTTTCTGCACCTCTCCTGACTTTTTCTTCACCTCTCTTACCTCTTTCTGAACTTTTCTGGCCTCTTTCAGCACCTCTATTGTTTCTTTCTGCGCTTCTCTTGTCTCTTTTGGCACCTCTTTTGCTTCTTTCTGCACTTTTCTTGCCTCTTTCTGCACCCCTTTTACCTCTCTCTGCATCCCTGTTCCCTTTCTCTGCACCTCTTATGTCTGTTTCTCCAACTCTCTTGCCTCTTTCTGCAGTTCTCTTGCCTCCTTCTGCACCTGTGTTGTTTCTTTCTGCACTTCTCTTACCTCTTTCTGCACCCCTCTAGCCTCTTTCTGTACCCCTATTGCTTCTTTCTGCACCCCTCTTGCTTCTTTCTACACCACTCTTACCTCTTTCCGCACCTCTCTTGCCTCTTTCTGCACTTCTCTTGCCTCTTCCTGTAGCTCTGTTGCTTCTTTCTGCACTTCTTTTGCTTCTTTCTGCACCCCTGTTACTTCTTTTTGCACTCGTCTTCCCTCTTTCTGCACCTCTCTTGCCTCTTTTTGCCCCCTTTTTGCCTCTTTCTGCACCTCTGTTGCTTCTTTCTGTACCTCTCTTACTTCTTTCTGCACCCCTCTTGCCTCATTCTGCATTCTTCTTTCCTTTTTCTGTACTTTCCTTGCCTATTTCTGCACCTCTCTAGCCTCATTCTGCAGTTCTTGTGCCTCTTTCGGCACCTCTTCTGCTTCTTTCTGTACTTCTCTTGCCTCTTTCTACACCCCTCTTGCCTCTTTCTGCACCACTCTTATCTCTCTCTGTATTCCTGTTCCCTCTCTCTGCACCTCTTTTGTCTGTTACTCCAACTCTCTTGCCTCTTTCTGCAGTTCTCTTGCCTCCTTCTGCACCTCTGTTGTTTCTTTCTGCATTTCTCTTACCTCTTTCTGCCCATTTGTTACTCTTTCTGCACCTTTCTGCACCTCTCTTGTTTTTTTCTGCACTTCTCTTCCTTCTTTCTGTACTTCTCTTGCCTCTCTCTGTACTCAAATGGGAAGGGCGAGCTGTCAAGTGTAAGGGTCTGCGTTCTCTTGTGACAGGTATATGTCTACTTGTATATGTATTCTCACATGTGTTATGCATCTGAAGGTGGTAGCTTAAAACGTGGGTAGCTTCTCCTATAGATGGTTAAATGTTCTCAGTTCTGCTTTGTCATTCGGTTGCACGGGCATACATGTCTTATGCATATTGGTGTTATAGAGCCCCTCAAATATACTATTCAATACCCATGTGCCCTGTATTATGAGCAGAAAGAAATATATACACCTTTTAGTACACAAATTTACAGAGTATGCTATTTGAAGCACAGGTATTCAAGTATTTGTATGTTTATTTTTATGTAATATGCAACTAGGTAAAAGCAGAGATACATGCATGCATACCTTCACAAACTTGGTCAGACTTACCACATTGATATGGTTAGGATTGCTGTTTTACATTTGGCCTAACATTCTGAGTAGTCGATGAATAGTGAACCTTCAAGAGAAAAGTGAGTTATAAGACATCTTGGGAGAAAGATTAGTGATTAGGCTACTTTGTATGAGTGTGTGGTAAGGTACAGTCGAAGTAGGCCTCTTTCTACACCTCTGTTGCTTCTTTTTGCACTTCTGTTGCTTTTTTTTGCACCTTTCTTCCTCTTTCTGCACCTCTCTTGCATCTTTCTGCACTTCTCCTGCTTCTTTCTGCACCTTTCTTCCTCTTTCTGTACATGTCCTACCTATGTACCCACAGTTAGAAATTAGCATTTAAAAAACCTTAGAAATTCTCTGAAAAAAACAAAGGTTTCAGGGAAGTTATAGTTAGTATTAGCATTTTTAAAAACCTTAGAAATCCACTAAAAAAACAGAGGTTTTAGGGACTTTATAGTTAGGAATTAACATTTACAAAACCACCTTAGAAATGTTCTGAAAAAACAGAGTTTTCAGGGACGATATTTAGCAATTAGCATTTAAAAAACCTTAGATATTCACTGAAAAAACCACAGGTTTCAGGGACGTTATAGTTAGACTGACATTTCACTCGTACAAAACCAGAGCAATTCAGCCGTTATAGTTAGCTGAGCTAACTATAACTTGTGCGCCCACAATGCACTACTGATGATGTCACATATTACATCACTCATGACATGGTCAGTGACATCACTGATGACATCTCAAATGACACAGACACAGCAGCTGAACCAAAACAGGGACTTTTTTGAAAATTTTGTGACGATTCATCATGCGCTGCTAGGACATTCTGGGTCCAACAATGTAGTAGGTTGCACACAAGTCACACCATCCTGGACTCTCCTTGGTATCTGGATTTCAGAAATGTCTTGGTTTGGTAGTTCTGTTTGTTTGGCCTCTGAACCCAAACTCAAATACCTCAGTTGCTTACATCACAAAACTGGACAAATATTTTCTCTCCATTCTAAGGGGATAAAGGATTGATCTATGATGACTAACTGCTCGCAGCATCTAGATGGCTCTTTGAAGAGGGTGTGATGTTGTCTGTGTGGCATGGAAAAGACCCAATTAGTTTGATAAATGAATTAAATTGCAATGTTGAATCTATTGCTCCTAATAACAATGACAAGTTGTTTTCGTGGTACACCATGTACAGGAGCTGACTTTCAATTCTGCACATATGCAATATGCAAAAAAAATACCAACCAAGCATATAAAAAATATATAAAAATAAAGGAGTGTCCCAGAGACCCAGGCACACCTGTGCTTGCTGAAATTCACTCCTTTTTCAGGTGGTTGGTGATACACATATGAGCAGAAAAAATGAAGTCACAAAAGTACTTCTTAATGTATGTCCATATGAATGTATTCATATTATGAATTTTGGGAACAACATGAGGCAAAAAAGATAGCTAAAGCTGTCTCTAGGCCAGAGCTAAAAATTGAGGATACAAATGCAACACTTAAAAACAATGCACATTCACTCTGAGTGCAGTAGACCGGTGATTTGTGGTAAATTACTATTGTGTTTTCTGGGCGTTTTTCCTGATCACCTTTAAGTTGCAGTTTTTGATCAAGCTAACGGGCCAAATGCCATAGTGTGAAATTGAAATCAGTGACATTTAAGTAGAGCGAAACAGTATGCACAGAGGTATGTGTAGGAAGGCGTCAGCAAATTGTCGTTGTCCTCCATGCACTTTCCATATGTTTACAGTGACAAATATTCCATTAGGCCCATCTCCACCCTCGCTTCATTAGGCAACATTTTCCCCTTCAAGAGATGCAGTTCCTGCAAAGATCGTCAGAGTGCTGTGCCAGAAACGTTTGTGCCTTTTATTGCCTAAGGTTTCTAAGCCAGTGACCCCCTAGCTTGAACAACAGTGCATACACATGTAATTCAGCTCTGTGCGTGCTCATTAGCTAAAGGCCAGGCTAATGCCGCTGCTGCATTCGAACAGCTTTGACCTTTTAAGAATATTTATCTTACAGTTTCAGCTGGCGCGAGGTCTATTACCTCTCAAGTTGCCATTACCTGCCCATGTTTGTGCTGACTTATGACCATAAGCAGCATTTGCGGCCCACTTACAAACATAAGTGTTAGCGGGATTGCAGTCGGCAGGGCATGAATTACTTGGAGAATACTACTTGACTTGTGCGCCAGGTAATTTGAAGAAATGCACAAGAAATTCGGGGGAGGAGGGATATGTACAATGAAGTGGCGGAACTTGTCGTTAGCCCCCTTGGCTTAACGCCTCGTTCTACCACTTCTGAAACGCAAGGCTGCACCATATTTACAAGAATGTGGTGTAGCCTTGCGTTTCCCCCTGAGATGGCGCTAAGTTTAGCAACTTAACGCTAACGCAGGCAACCTCTGGTGCAAGGGTGTCTTTGTGCAGGGGAGGATTAGTTATATGTAGGAAGGAGTCCCTTCCTGCACATAAACAATCCTAAAATGCCATTTTGTAACTTTCATGTGTGCTGCTTCATGCAGCACACATGAAAGGTACAAAATGGCTTTTTTTTAAAAAGATTTTTCATGTACAGGAAGGGGCACCTTCTTGTACATAAACACACCATGGCATTTTGCTTTTTCCATGTGTGCTGCACAAGGCAGCACAAATGGAAAAAGCAAAAACGAGGAGAAATTATGCATTTCTCCTTGTTTCGCCAACTTAAGACCAGGATTTTCCTGGTCTTAATTATGGCGCTGCCTTCTATGTACGCCACCCTTGTACATTGGGGTCAGCGTCAAATACAATGGGTGCTGCGGTGGAACGCCCACCACAACACCCACTGCACGCTCCTTTCACACTAACCATAGCGTGAAACGGTGCCTTATGTACAAGGAAGCATTAAGCCACGTTAAGTGGCTTAACGCTGCCTTGTACATAAGGTGCAGCCCCTATCGCCACCACAACGTCACTATAGGTGACGTTGTGGTGGTGGTAGGGGCTTGTAAATATGCCCCTCGGTTCTTTTTATGCCTTAGGAATAACACGAAAAGTTACATTTGTCACAATTGTTCGGGGCGTAAATGATAAGAGGAGCCCAAAACAAATTGTGGAAGCAGAGGCATGCTTATCCCCGCACAATACCTAGCACCACTTTCTTAATAATAGCTTGTTTTTTATACAGTACTTTATGTTGGACGCCAACAGTTCCAAGCACATAAATAACATTCATTTACTTCAGAAAGAATAAAGGAAGCCATGATCCAAACTCTTGAGCTCACTGAGCTATCCTGGTATCAACTTATCCATATCTTTAGATACTTTTGAAAGCGTAATAGGGGATGTTCATCATCATTGTATTCATAACCCAAAGAATAAGCAGAAGACATAATTTCTCATGACAATGACTGCATTTGTTGACAGTCAGAACATAGTAACAATCAATAAAACAGCCTGTCTCTGACATTTGTTATCGCGCATGAGAGAAAGCAAGCTACCATCGCATAAATCTTTGAATAAAGAGGGCATTTAGATATTGGGGGTTGCAAAGTATCTACCAAAAATGGCAGCTTTCTCGTCAACCCAACTTGAAGGTCCCCGTTACATTTAGAGGTGGGGGAACAACAGCGTGTGCACTGAGGGAGCCTCAGCTGTCGCCCCCTCTGTAAACCCTTGACTTGACAGTTAGTCTATCTGTAGGCCACCAAATCATAATGATGGTTGCTTCACCTTATCTAGGACTAGGTGACGATCACTAGCTGTCTTTGCCTGGGACTGCCATTCTAGTCATGGAAGTCCTCCACTGGGAATCTTTTATAGGTCTGGAGCACAGGGAGAAACCTCCTGCGCATCAGGGCCTTGACTATTACTATTGTTTTTATAACAATCTTTATTGAGTTTTGTGTGGCATGGCAATAATCCCAGTCCAACCCACCAGCATACACCCCCCAACATTTTCCACTATAGGAGGCCATACAAAACAACAAAAGAGAGAACAGTGTCTCGACCCTCACAGGGCCCCGCACCCTCTGGTAAGGTTAAGCCCAAATATTCCCACCAGGCTCCCCATATCCTTGCATGTTTACTGGTACATGCCCTAACCCTGCATATTGGATTCTCCATGATAGCACCCCTGTTCATCACTTTTCACCTGTCTGAAAGTTTAGATGGGTATTTATGGGTCCAACTACGTACTATAGCTCTCTTCACCAGGAGTGTGGCTAGACCCACTAGGGTGCATGTTGCTCATGTGCCCCCCCCATGTCCTTCAATACCCCATGTAAGGCCACCCTGGAGGGTCAGTTCAAAGGAGGCATCCCGATCCCAAGAAAGCTTGTGTTCAATAGACCGCTTATAAGGCACAGACAGGACCATATCACATGATAGAAGTCGGCCCCTGGGAAAGCAAAACAATACAATCTGGGGAATGAAAGGTTGTCTACCTGCTAGAACACTCGGAGAATGTAGTATGTGGTATGGAGATAGTTCAGTTGGATTGGTGTAGCTGTGATGAGATGGCAAGGATAGGATGCCAGGTGCCATTTGAGCACCCCTCCAGTCCACGCCATCTAGGGAATCCAACCATGGGTTTGGATCGTCTACTCTAAAGTATTGAACTTACAACCTTAAGACCTGCACTGGGTGCTACTCTTCTTTAACTTATCATTTTCTCCCATCCTAGCTCTCTATGCACCCGTTTTTGTATTATTCTCTATTGACCCCTGTTGTTTTGTAACTATTCTGTTTGGTATTCTTATTTGATGCCGCTACTGCATTTATTAACTTCCTTCCCTCCAATTGTAAAGTGCTCTGATATCCTTCGGGATCATGTTCGCGCTATATAAAATTTTATAAATAAATAAAATAAATAAATCCCCCAATTTCTGTATCTCGAGGGCTAAAGCATGTCTGATTTGAAGATATTGGAAGATATGTGTAGAAGTGTGTTGTGGATAGGAAGAATCGTGCCTGGAGGTCTTAAAAGGATTTAAACGCGAGACTTGCTGGACATCTCCCATTTGCAATATCCCAATCGTATCCCTCTTGGCAAACCCATCGAGCAGGGCTGGTTGATTGAGCCAGGTGCTTTGCCAGAGTGGTGTCATCTGGATGGATCTTTGGTCCCTACCGGTGAACTTGGTTATCCTCCTCCATGCCTGGAGGACCACCGTGGTCCGGGCTGGTAGGTCCCTCAGAATGTGTTGACCACACAACAATTGGAGGAACTTGTCAAGACCCAAGAGCCAGAGCTTGGCCTCATAAGTCGGGTGACTCCAACACCAGTTTAACCAATCATTGATCACTTGCAATTGAGTAAAGTCTGAAATCTGCTGTACAAAGCCCACCGGTGTATGTGAACTGTCAGCATGTATCAAAAGCAATGCAGGGTGATGATGCACCCACAAGAAGGAGCATATGGCAGCATTCAGGTTTTAGAACAAGGCGGGTGGTTTTGGGAGGGAAAAAGTCTGTAAGGCATTTAAGAAGCAGAAGAAGATTTTAATTTTGAAGAAGCCTATTTACCCGAGAATATTTAATGGTAGAGTCACTGAAAGTCCTCCTTCATATGCACTACCAGTGGTTTTCATATTGAGGTTCCATGCGAGGGCAGGCGCCAGGAGTATAAAAGCTCCCAAATAGTGAAAGCTGAATCGCCTTGTGGGGATGACATATCACCCTGTGTACTCCTCTGCGGTCCCCTCAACAGAGAGCTCACTAAGGATTTAGACCACTTGGGTCAGATGCCAGAGGCCTTTCCGAATAAGTCGAGGATGTGGAGTGACCGAGGGCTAGAGTCTTGGGGGTGAGTGAGGTAGAGGAAAACATTGTCCACATATAATGCTATCTAGTTTTCACTTCTAATTCCATAGCTGGGCTACTCGGCGAATAAGGCAAGCCAGGTATTCAATGGCCAGGGCAAAAAGGAGGGGGGACATGGGGCAGTCCTGCCTCGTCCCCTGTTGAATTGGGAAGAGCTCTGATAGAACCCTATTGACACAGACCTGGGTGGCTGGGGATGAGTAAGGCAGTCTAATAAGGCACAGGAAGTACGGGCCAAATCCCATTTTGACAAACACTGTGTCTCAAAATGACCAATCGACGTTGTTGAACACCCTCTCAAAATCCACCAGGAGAAGTGCTTCTAATTGTGGGCTACAGCCAGGTGTAAATGCTGGATGCAGTGGTGGTGCTACCGGAAGGCATGAAGCCACATTGGCCTGGATGGACCAGAGTGGAGAGTACCGTTAAAGAATCTTAGCATGAAGTTTAATTTCTCTATTAATTAATGAGGTAGGTCTGTAGGAGGTACACTGATCAGGTGGCCTCCAAGGTTTGTGAATATGCCCTGTGAGGGTTAGGTCTAACTCCGAAGGAAACTCACCCTGAGTCACAACCACCAGAAACAAGACCACGCAAGTGGGGAGTCCGTAAATCATGAAATTTGCAGTAGAACTCCACTGGGAATCTATCTGGTCCCAGTGTTTTCTCGGCATCACTGACTTCTTACAGGGCCAGTGGGGCTTCTAGTTCAGCCCTTTGGGAATCCAAGATCACAGCTGGTGGGATATCAGAGAGGATAGGATTTGCCTCTTCCTCAGGTGGTCTTGGGGTGCGGTCATACAATGAGCAGTAGTAGTCTGCGCATGCCTGCACAATGTTCACTGCCGAGGTCTACTGACACCGTGTATCGTCTTCTATTTTGAGACTAATTCTGAAGGCTGGGTACGAGATGGCCCACCAGAAAATAAGTTTTCCAGATTTGGTGCCAAGCTCATAGACCCATTGAGTGGTTGCCTTCAAACACAGCTTAGCCTCATTGAGAGCCAGCTGATGGAGGGAGCTTTTGTCCAGTTCCAGTTGGTGAAACACAGTAGGGGTGAGAATGAGGACATATTGTTTCTCGAGGTTGAGGATTACGGTCTTGAATTGCAAGATCTGACTCTTTTGCACCTGTTTTTAACAATGGATGTGGGCCTTAGCCAGACCTCTAATAGTAAATTTTCCGATCACCCACAGCACGCTCGTGGAGGCCACAGTGCCCTGGTTGTGTTTAAAGGAGGCTGTGATCTATGAGGCCAGGAGGTTTTTGCACTGCAGGCCTGTCACATACCAAGCACTGAGATGCCAGATCGTCCAGTTGGTTGCCGTGGCGGACCAGTGAGTGGTCTTAAATGCTGCAGGTGAGGATTTCTATACTGTCGATGTGTAGGGAATCTGGGGCTGATAGGAGGAATCAGTCATATGCTAAAGGGTCTTATGAGAGGCAAAGGTGTGGGTGTGCTGCCTACAGCAGGAATGCCAGAGTCCTCCTTACATCGCAGTGACTAAGATCCTCAGTCAAGGCATAGAGAAATTTCTTTGTGTGTATTCTATGGGGTGTTTGCTCTGCAATCATGCCCAAATACACGGCGGGGAAATCTCTGAAGTCCCCAGCGATTACTGTGGTACCTTGGAGGAAAGCCAGCAAAACTGCAGAACACATCCATCACACTCATAGTTGTCTGTGGGGGGATGTGCATGGTAAGAAGGTTTGAGTTGTGTTTCCTCCAACAATCCCCCCAGGCCCACGTATCTGCCCAGGGAGTCTAAGTGTGTTGTCATGATCACCGGAGGGAAATTTGTCCTTAGGAGGATAGCTACACTCTTTGAACCCCTAGAAAAAACAGCCTGGTAGACTCTATCATTGACATAGAGGCCCAAGAAGGTGCATTGGCTTCCCAAAAGGTGGGTCTTGTGGAGCATTATTACCGACAATGCATGACATTTGGCTAACTGAGGACTGCCGCCTGTTTATTTCGGTCCATGAGTCTATTGGCATTCCAGTCGAGGAATGTAATGTCAGTCATGGATGTGAAATTCGGGACTGCATAGGAGCCGAGGTCTGCGAGCCAGGCAATACTCATTTGAATGACCTAGGAGAAGTCTCCCATGGCTGGTATGCTGAGGGTGAGTGCTGAAAGTGTGGGTGTCAATGTGCATGCCAAAAAGAGAAAACAAAGACAAAACATAATAAACCAGAGATCAAGCCTTGAAACTGAAACTCCCTTACCCCTTAACTCCCCCCTCCCCATACTTCCCACCCAGAAGCATCTATTGCCTGGAGCAACCTTCATGGTTATCAAATAAGATGACTTAACAGATAGGTGTGTTTAGTGGCCTCTCTGACTGTTTAAGGAGAAATTGCATATGAGTCCCTATATGGGGATCACAAGTCCACATAGGTCATGGGAAGGACCTCAGCTGTCATCCGCCTCATGAGAGTTAGCAGAAGGCAGAATGGAGATGTCCTATGGCTCCGGTTGGTCTTCTGGCTGGCCTTCCAGCATGCCATCATATGGGTCCAGGGAAGGGTTGGTCAAAGCCATCAGATCTGTCTAACAGGTGTCAGAGGAGCTTGTGAGCTGCCCCGGTTTCTCCTAGAGCGGGTCCTCCAGCAGGGGCATGCCCCCAAAGGGAGCAAGCCAGTAGGGGCTGGTGATCACTGGGTGAGGTCACCCCGGGTCGATTGTAAGACAATCCATTTCTCTGCTGCCCACTCATAGGCCTCCTCTGGGGATTCAAACAAATGTGTATGAGAATTGTTGATCACTTTAAGTGTGGCCCTAAAGTTCAGCATATAGTGTAGATTTATTGCCCTGAGTTGCGTATGACCTTGGTGAAGGATTTGAGATTGACTTGTGCTGCTTTCGTGTAGTCTAGAAATATCATTCGAGAGGATTCAAAGTGGAGGTTACTGAGTTTCCGGGCCTTGTGGGAAATCATTGCTCCTTTCACAGTAGTTCATGACCTGGGTAATGAACGGCCTCAGTGGGGAGCTTGGGGGCCAATGGGATAGGGTATCTGCCAGCACCCAAGATGTGATCCAACTCTCCAAAAACCTGCCGGTGTCTCCAACCTCAGCCCTCTCAGGAAACTGCATGAATCGTCTCAACCTGTTTTCGTTGTCCTCAGCTCGACTCAAGTTGCTTAGTCTGAATAGCCTGCAAGATGGCAGCTTTATCCAGAGGGTCAGTCAGTTTTTGGGTGGCTGTGGAGGCAGGTCCCTCGCAGGATCCACTGCAGACATCATGAATGTATCCATTTTAGTTTGAGAAAAGGGGGTCTTGTCTTTGTCTATTTGTTCCCCCTGTCTGGATCTGTGCAGAGGGGGCACCAGAGAGAAGGTTAAGATGTTCTTGAGCCTGGCCCGATTGCCCCCACTATCAGAATCTATGCAAGGCACGGGCAGGCAGGCAAGTCCTGAGCCAGGTGAGTCCTGAGAGGTCAGCTGAAGAGATGGAGGTGATGGTGGGTTGCTGCTACCCAGGATGCAGCCCTGCCTGTCCCCGTTACCCCCTATGGCCAAGGAGGTCATGCGTAAGGTAGCTGAAGGGGGGCAGCATGAGCAGCCGGAACGCGGATCCTGTCCTGGGGCCACCATGCAGGATCTCCAGCAGCTGGTGTCTGCAGGTTCAGCTCTCACTCACAAGACATGTGTTTCAGTGACACGTGGAGACCAAGGTGCTCTCTCATCATGTCAGTCCATGGTTATGGAGACAAGGGGGGAGAAAAGGAGGGCAGCACCCCCTCAGCAGCAAGCACCCCATACATGGGAAAGCTGCCCCCCTGCCGGAGTGTCCAGGCACCCCCCTACTGCTCCGGGAAGTTCAGGGTCACCCAATCACCACACCAGAGTCCACTGTGGGCCGTCACACCACCAAAAAGACTCCACATGGGCCTCTTCACCATTCAGGGTGCGCGGTGACCCATTCAGGCAGCTGCCTATCAAGGACACGGCCATGTCTCTTCTCTCACCTGGCTCGGGTGGCAGGGAAGATCAATGCTTCGCTGCTGTCCCTCACAGGCCTCTGGAAACCGACACCGCCTCAAACAAAGACTAGACCCGCACTGGATGCTGCAATTCAGCAGTGGGCTGCCCACCATGGCTATAGGCCTGGTCAACAGTACAGTGCATCAGGCCCATCACGCACCCCCCTTCCTTCCCCCCAACCCAACCCCCACTAGAGGATGGATCTGGATATGTCAGAGCAGCAGGAACTTCATTATGGAGCAACCGCCATCTTGCTGGTCCAGGACACGTCCCGACTATTTGTTTTTTAAAAACAAACTCCTACTTTTGAGGTTCGTTTTGAAAAACACACAGAATTGCAGAGAGATACCAAAATACACTTAGTGCCCAAACCCAGCCAGCAGTGGAGCTGTTGAATTTCAGCTCCATTGAAGGCCTACAGATTCCCACCAAGGAGCCGGAGATCTCTGAATAGCGAGCACAGCCCTCTAAAAGACTGGCCTCTACTGACCTGGTGGGTTGGCCGGCATTCTTTATATGCCCGCAAAAAGGCCATATTGAGATTCTGCGAAAGCCGCCAACTCGGGGGAGGCTACTGCGACAGGGTGATAGAAATAGAAGATAACAGATCTATGTAGAAAAGCATTTAGAAAAAAAATAGAAACGTAATAAAATAAAATAAAAATGCATTTTCCCATTATTTTTTAAATTAAGTTATGAAATATAAATAATGTATATAATATGTAAGAGCAGCATGTAAGGTTTATTTAAAGAATTCGATTTGATTGTATCCTCTGTTGGACTTCCAGTCATTACCATGACACTGGTGAATATTCTATGGAGTGACTGAGCTTTGCTACCTCAAAATGATTAACACTGTGAAAAAAAAACACCTCCCCACATAATTACATTGTGTTGTGTGGTTAGGACACTAGCGCTAAACCTTAATTGTCTCCTAGGATTCTTAGTATAAGGATGACAGATGAGTAATGTATAATTAAGAATTAGTGAACGACAATTATCCTTTAGATGAAGGGAAGGATTGTTTGCCTTTAAAACCATGGTATAAACCTCAGCGTGTTTTCAGATTATTAATACATGATCCCAGGAAAGATTGAATATGTAATTGCTAGGGAGCTGGAAATATTTTATGTAATGAATAATAGTCCATCTAAAGCGAGCTAATACAATTCCAGCGAGTAAAAGTGAGCATTTACTATCCTTGTACCGCTATGATATTGTTCGGGTTGGCTGCCAGAATAATAAATAGGTGCTTAAAAAGGTGTCTGTGGCACCAGCTATAGAATAAAGATCTGTAGAAAGTAGGATATAAAACAACCGAAAAGCTCAAGTGAATATTGAGATTAAAGGTCACAGTCTGATTATGTTTGGCAGTAAACTTTAGTTGTCATTCCTTTTATCTGCATTTTTCTGCTTGTAAAATGTAGGGCTTGTTTTTTTTCTCAGAAAATTGGATTTCCACTGCATGTCAAAGACTAAATGTAACAGATTCTGCTGCAGAAGAGAATCAGTATCCTGATGGGAAAATAGCCAAAGATGAAACCAACTTTCTTTTCCTTGCTTTTAATGCAGTCAAACACCGGCTTTTGGAAGTTTTTGCAATGTGTTTGTGATATGACTAACCTCTCAAACATTTCTTCACGAAATTGAGTTCTGAAAAAGCAGAGAAAACAACAGCAGATTTTCAAGCCACGTCTCTGGCGAATAATGTGCCCTCCAGTAAGGAACCTGATCAGAGCAGAATTTCTGCTGTATGAAGGTGGGTCTCTCTGTACCCAAACAACGAGGAATAGTGTTCTCAGCAAACATGTGTGGTTCACAGCTCGAGCTCTGGTGGGATTTTCACCACTAACATTGGAAAACAATTGTGGCAGGGACAGACATTTTTTCACCAACTGAATCGTCCTCAGTGACAGAGGTGTCGCCGGCAGACCCAATATCCTCAAGGCGTTTCAAGTTGCTCTCTTGATGGGGAAGAATTTCCACCATCATTGGGTAGAGGAGTATTTACATCAAAATGAATGGCAGAATTTCCACTGATGAATTTCAAAATCAGACTCTTTTTATAATGATTTATAGTCACACTACCGATATTCAGTAATTGGACAACATATTTTCTTCTAGGAGCTATCTAAGCGTGCTTCTCTGTTCTTGTGTAGGCTTTTGTGCCAACTCTTTCGATCCTTTATGGTGCAGGCTGAAGAACCAATGATATACTAATAATACCCAATGCAACCCCTTCAAATGTTAAACAAAATATAAACTTTTTTTTTTTTTTAAGTTTGAGTTTATTGAAGAACAAAATACAAATTTAAAAGTGTGAATAAGAGGCAAATTTTGCCTTTTTAAGTTAACCTTAACATTGAAAATACTGTCACATTCATTGCTTAAATTTAAGGCATTGATATTTTTCGATGCAAGCAAGGCTTCTGAGGAATATCAGAAGAATATGGGTCATATTTACCAGAAAATGTCGGAGCGTGGAACAACGCCAAATTTGGCAGCGCTGTGTGCCGACATTTTCAAAACGCAGGATGTGCCGTATTTGCTACACTACGGCACACCCCTGTGCTTTCCCTAGCGCTGGTGCTAAAATTAGCTGCCTAGCACCAATGCAGGCACCCTTGCAACATTGTGCAAGGGTGCCTATGTTGCGGGGAATGAATGTTTATGTGCTGGAAGGGACACCTTCCTGCACACAAGCAATCCATAATGGCTATTTGTTACTTTTATGTTTGCTGCATTCTGCTGCTGCATTCTACTGTTCTATGTGTGCTGCATTCTGTAGCACACATAGCAGTAGCAAATCAGTCATTATTTAATGATTGTTTATGTGGAGGAAGGGACACCTTTCTAAACATAAACAACCATTAATGGCGTTTTGCTCTTTCTATGTGTGTTGCAGAACGAAGCATACATAGAAAAAGCAAAAACGAGGAGAAATAACAGCATTTCTACTGATGCTCCATTCTAGCTCCTGCTCTTGGATGCCATGAGATTTTTGCTGCTGCCACAGATTTACACCTCGTTGTAAATCTTGAGCAGTGTAAAAATCAATGGGTTTTGCGGTAGAACGCCCACAGCAACACCCATTGCACACCCCTTTGCGGCAAAGGACTGCGGCGGGAATGGGCATATTTACAAGGGGCGCCACTTTGCAAATATTGAAAATGGCACTACACTACCAGAACGTCAAAAGAAGGGACGCTCCAGTGGCGATAGAGGCTTCTAAATATGCCCCTAGTGTATTGAGTCGGTTGCTTTGGTAGCGCAGTGCCCTGCTCCAAATTTACAAGGCTGCACTAAGCAACTTTGCGTGGCTTAATGCCACCTTGTGAATATTGTCCTCCTTGACAGTTTTCTGCGGCAACGGAGCGTGCAATTGTTGTTGCTGTGGGCGTTCCCACTCAACACCCATTGTTTTTCGACATTGCCTCATATTTACAAGGATCTGTAAATCTGAGGCAGTGCCAAAAACTAACATCTTTCAAAAGGAGGTGTTAATGTGCACACATAGAAGGAGCAAAATGCCACTATTGATTGTTTATGTGCAGAAAGGTGTCACTTCCCGTTTAAGCACAATCATCATGCAGGCACCCTTGCACCATTGGTGCAAGGGTGCCTGCTCTGGTGCTAGGGCTTTTTTAGCGCTGGAGCAGGGCAGAGCACAGGGGTGCACTGTATTCTTGTTAATAAAGTGCATCGCTGCATTTTTTAAATGACGTAGCTCGGCACAGCTAAATTGCTTGTGCTGCACCATTTTATTGAAATTATGCCCCCAGATTGCTTGCTGCCAGACAGAGCGAATGGCAAGTCATACAAATGAAATTGAAGTGCTACTTAAACGCTGCTACTCAACTGTTTTGTAGTGTTTTACTGAAATAAGCAGTCCTTTCGCAAAATGAGCAGGCATTTTACCACAAATCATGAACTATTGCTATTTTAAAGTGACTTACATTAAACTGCATATAATACTCTCAAAGCAAATTACTTGCTGTATATTGGTTTACTTAATTTTGCATGACAGATTCTGCATTTTATGACAAGACCAAAGACTCTGATTATGTGTCTTGCTGTTTATTATGAATAGTAGCCATGATGGGGACATGCAATACTAACTGAACAGAACAAAAAAAACTACAATTCCCAGCAGTTCATGAACTACAAATGTAAACTAAAAGGACTCTTCATGTATAAACTTCTTTTCCTACCTGCTTCAAAGCCCCCTAGTTATCAGTTGATATGACCCAATATCATATGCAAAAAGTATTATTTTCATTTCACAATATACAGGCAGAAAATCATTGAGGACTCTGTATGATGTAATAGATTTTTTTTACTTCTTCTTAATACAATACAAAATGATCACTATGTGTCTTATAATGATGGTGCTTCATAGACGATTTCAGCGGACACGTGTTTCGTCCCAACTTGGGACTTTTTCAAAGCTATATCTGTAAATCTCTAAAGAGGAATAGTACGGTGGCATATCAAAACCAAATAAAAGAGAGCCAACGGCGTCATGCTTATCACATCGTAAATTGAGCAAAACAGCACCACTGAGTAACCGGTAAGTCATCTTCTTTCATGAACTGATGCAAGAAAGCTTTTATTTTTTCAAAACAACGGCTGCCAATCCAAATGATATAATGATGACTTTTATGAACTGTGCTCAAACAATATCTTGGACCATGATACGTCCCTGTACAAATCGTGTCTTAGCCGTGGTGTGCTGCAGATAATCACATTAAGAACCGAAGAATTGGCTTTTGTTGTTTTGAAAAACCATTCATATAACATCCTTAGTGATTATTTTGTATTGTATTAAGAAGAAGTAAAAACACCATCTATTATACCATACAGAGTTCTGAATGATTTTCTACCTCCACACTCTGGGCTAAAAATGGTGTATACACTGAGAGAGCTTCACTATTTCATTATTAGCCTCTTGTTTGGGCAATCAACAATTTGGTCATTAGTCTAGCAGCACACATCTATATAATGCTCTAATAATAGGGTTGTGCGACAGTCAAAGCACTGTTGCCTTTTTTCTGGTTACAAATATAAACTACACTGATGAATAATAATGGCCCTACAAATAGCCCCCTGAAGAATGCCATCTCCTCTTTTTTGCTGCTGGAAGCCTAGTCATGTACTATATAATTTTTTAATTATTAGAGATTTTATGGAATCCCTTTTTAAATATGCAATATACACTTATCTGCTTATTTTCCTTTTCAGTGAGGCAGGTTTTCCTAGGCGTGTAACGCCTTAATTGTTAACATTAGTCCTGCTGGGACTGCCATACATTCGCTGAGTGGCTTGCCAGCTCAAGCACCTGTCTGTTCTCTCAAACTGTGGCATGCCGAACAAAGATGCCAGAGTTCTCTGCCAATATTAATACAAATTGATGCGGTGCCTGCCTTCTTATTCTGGTGCTTTTTCTGTCTCAGCACATTTTAAATGTCTACTGCTTTTAAAAAACAATCCCAGTCTTCCTTAACGCCTTAAGTGTGTCTGTCGGCCATTGGCTTACTCTGGGGTGTGTTAGAAATGCCCCTTAGATGCTTTGCACCAGAGATTTTTCCTTTTTTCCCCCACGGCTCCGGCTGCTCGGGAAGAGTTTCATGAGAAGCCTGAGGTCTTTTTCGTGTGTTTGTAATGAGGATCAGCATGCAGGGCGTGCTGATGTCATTGCATTCCAAAACTGAAAGTAAAACGAGCCAAAGGCCTCATTTCACTTCCACTGAATCAGTTTTTGTGAGGGTTATCATTGAAAAGGGGAAAATCTCCCCTTTCCAATGGTACCTCTGGCTATCCCTTCTTGGGGATTGCCGCAGGGGATCGATTCTTAAGCAGGCATCCACCCACTAGCCAACACGGATAGGGGGAGTAGCCCATTAGGGAAGGGCTTGTGCTGCTCAACCCCCATCTAAACAGGGGGTCAGAGAGCCCACTAGACTCCAGGGATTTTTAAAATTAAAATATAGTGGTGGGGCTGCACACCAGGGCATGGCCATGCCCCCACCCCTGATATACATGGAAAAGTCTCTTTGCTCCCTCAGGGTGGCAGATGGGATGATTACCATTAATATGCCCCTCGGGGAGCAGGCAGAAAGCCCACTAGACGCCAGACTATTTTTTAAATACAAAACTATTTGAGTTGGGCCTGCCCACAATAGCCATGGTTATGCACCACACAAACATTGTTTACAGTCTTTCTGACCCCACAATTGATGTAATAAAAATATTGGGGTGGGCTACACACCAAGGCATGGTCAGGCCCCCTCTCCTAATATACATAGAACAGTCATTCTGTTTTGCCCAATCTGCCCCCTTGAGAGGGCGAGAGCCCATAAGACACCAGTTTTTTTTTTAAATAGAGCTGTGGGGCCTCCCCACAATGGGAATGGCCATGTCCACACCAAAAAAGATGAAAAGATACATAGTCTTTCTGATCTTCCTGGGGGCAGTTTGGGGCAACCACCCAAATCTACCCCCCTGGGGGGCAGAAAGTTTGCTAGACACCAGGAATTAAAAAAAAATATATATATAGTGGTTGGGCTGGCTAGCAAGGCATGGACCTTCCCCCACCCCAATATACACGGAAAAGTCATTCTGCTCCCCCTGGGAGACAGATTACTCCAATCTGCTCCCGAGGGTGCAGAAAGCCATATAGACACCAGTTTATTTTTTAAAATTAAAATAAAGCGGTGGGGGATGCCCACAATGGCCATGGTCATGTCCCCACCACAAAAAAGGTAGACAGTCTTTCTCTCCCCCCAAGGGGGCAGATGGGGCTATTACCCCCACTCACCCCCCCCACCCCCCCCTGGACAGATAGAATGCCCACTAGACACCAGGGTTTTTTAAAATAAACATATATGGGTGGGGCTGCCCACAAGGGTATGAACCATGCCCCCAATTCCAATTCACATAGAGCAGACATTCTGCCCCCGCAATTGGTGGAAGATGGCATGATTACCACCAGTCTGCACACCTTGGGGGACCGAAAGCCCACTAGACACCTGGTTATATTTTTAAATAAAAATATAGCAGTGGGGGCTGCCAACAATGGGCATGGCCACAACCCTATCCAAAAAAAAGTTAGACTGTTTCTGTTCCACAGGGGGCATATAGAGCAACGCCCACCAGACACTAGGGATTTGTTTCATACAATATATGGGTGGGGGCTGCCCACCAGGGTATGGCCATGCCCTCATTCTCAGTAGTCATGGCAAGAGTAATTCTGCCCCCCAGATGGGGCCGATGGGGGCGATTACCCTCAGTCCACTCCTAGGGGGGCCGAAAGTGCACTAGATGTTAGGGAAAAAACATAGAGGTGGGGACTTCACACCATGGGAATGGTGATGTCATGCACCCCAAAAAAGGTTCACTAGTCTTTCTTTCCCCCTAGGAGATGATTGGGGGCGATTGACCCCAATTTGCTTCCCCTGTGAGGAGGCAAACCCACTAGGCAAGAGCAACATCATTTAGGCAGTACTATTTTGGGGTAAGGGACTCCTTCAGCATGGGCCTGTGCTCTCTTTACTCTGGGGCCCAATAGACCTTCTGCCCACAGGAAGGGTTGATAGGGGTATTCATCCCAATCTTCCCACCTGGAAAGGGGGGCAGCAAACACAGTAAACACAAGGGATTTCAAATGGGGTCACAACCAACAAAAGGAGGTGGTGGCCTACCCTGGCATCGAACCATGCCCCAGAATGGGCAGTAGTGGATTTCCGCCCCCCCCCCGGGGTAGATAAGAAGTTTGTTCCAATTAGGAATGTTGCCCTAAATCTGTCCCCAGGAGTAGAAAGCCCACTAGACACCAGGGCACAGATTCACAAAGTTTTAGTATCAGGTTAGTGCTACTTTTTTAGAAAACACCCGAGCTAAATCTGTTTAGGGATTAACAAACCACACCAAATTGCTATTTGCATTGGTTTGTATGGAAAAATAATGCAAAACAGCACAAAACGCTTTGTATTACTGAGCGTCGAGGGGTTGTAACACAGGTGGTGCATGGGTTTTAATTTCACCTTGCTTTCCGACTTTGCATGTGTGCTGCACTGTACAGCACACAAACAAAGTAGAAAAGGTTTTAAACTCATCTAGTCATAGTATTTGGTACAGTAAGGGTACCCTTCCTGTACAAAACCTATGGTAGACTCAGGCACACACCCCTAGCACTATGGCTCAAAGGTTTGTGCCTGGAGCACGGCAGCACAAATCACCGCCAGTACTAAGGAGAACGGATGAGACCGCCATATCTATATGAATATGGTGCTCCCCTGCTCTTTCCCTGTCACGCAATGCAGTGCAGCCTCTTTGGGTGCTGCACTGCTCACCTCATCCACCTTCTGCACCCTCAAAAAGATCCTGCCTTTGATACCTGATAAACTGCAAGAAACCCTAATTACCTCCATTCTCCTCTCGAAAATAGACTATTGTAACAGCCTAGTTAGACCTGGCATCTTTGGCATGGTTTTCGCTGACTTTTTGCCTCTACCTCCTTTATGTTTGATGCTCTGCTGGATTTCGTGTTTACTGGCTTCGATTCTTTGGGCACTTTGCCACTGCTGATCAGTGTCAAAGAGCAAATGCTCCCTATGAAAACTGTTTTTATGATTGGTTCTCCCTGATTGGCATATTTGATTTACTGGTAAGCCCCTAGTAATGTGCCCTATGTGTGCCAGGGCCTGTAAGTCAAATGCTACTTGTGGGCCTGCAGCACTGATGATGCCACCCACATGAGTAGCAAGACTAACTCTCCTATAGACTAATGACACGTAAAAAGTGATACATTCAGATAGCGAAATACTTCTTCCACTCATTTGAATCGTAATTTTAAAATACTTTTTAATGGTAAAGTTGGATTTCAAGGTACTATTCTGAAAATGTCACTATTAGAAAGTTGCCATTTTACTGTCTAAACCAAATGTGCCTTTCTTCCAGAGTTGAGGGTCACATGACTGTTAATGGCTATCATGTAGTGTGAGGTGTATTCCTTCCAGACAGGGGACAAAAGTACCTTTGGGTATGGGGAAGGGTGTTTCTCTCCTGAGCAGAAGGGCCTGGGGGTTGTTCTCAGCCCTTCCTGAGCCTTATGAGGTAACCTGAGGGTGGTTCCCACTCATTTCCTGGCTTCTGAAGTTGCTGCCCTGTCTCTGTGAAAGGCAACTCACACCTGTGCCCTTTGTTACCCTAGACAGAGTGGAGCCAAACCCAGGAGAATGCGAAGAGGAAGGGTAGGAACTGATCAGAATCAGTTTAGGATTGAGCAAAGAGTGTGACCCCCACACACAGGCTGGCACTGGGTATAAAAGTGGCACTCCCAGAACCCCTTATCATACACAACTGGACCTGGGAAGATTCAGAAGAAGCACGTCCCTGATGTGTGAAGTAGTAAGACTGGACCTGCTTGCCCTGAACCCAGGATTCCAGAAGTGACTCAAGCGGTCAGATGGCTGACCTCCTTTTGAGCTATAGGGATACAACAAGCTTCCAGAGGGCATCTGCCCAGTTGACCAGCACCAACTGGTCCTGCCTGGACCCTTCTAATGGTCTCTTCTGGAGAGAGTCCTGATGCCCAAAATGTGCCTCCTCAGGTACTGGACCTTTGGCTAGTGTCAGAGTGTCCTCCTCCAACCCGCAAACTGCAAAGACTGGACTTCAGGATCAAATCCAGAGGTTCTGGACTCTAGTGTCAGCAGCAACCACCTGTGTCTCCTGTCAACATAATTCCTGCTTATTGTGTCAGTAACGACTGGCCTCATCTCAACATGAAGCTACAGCTGGCGACCTTCCCTTCATGCCAAAAAGGATCTTCTTGCAGGTGACCAGTGACCAGCTCGTCATGCAGACAACATTGTCCTCATGCCCCCCGCCAACGTGAAACTAATACTCCTAATACTAATACTAATGCTCCTTGCATGGAACTGAATTGAGTTAGAAGGTAAACTCTCCACCAGGACAATCCTACTCCCTGTATCCAACCCATGCTATATTGCCATCTACCTAAAAGTTTGACTTTGACATGAACCAGCTTGACCAGACAACTGATATTTGTGCTTTGTGCTTCTTGGTACCATTGTTACCCGAAGCTGTAAAAATTCACAACTTTGGTTCAATTGTTGAGATTTTTCTAGTTTCGGTGCCTGTTTTTAACTCCTTCAGGGCACCCTTTAAAATTAAGTTAACCCTCATGACACTCTAGACTATTCTTTTTTTTTTTTTTTTTTTTTTTTTTATTGAAACCGTTTATTGCAATCTCAAGTATATACAAGTATGGGCCTACAACCTTCCGGCCGGCCGCTCAAGTGACAGAAGCAAATGACATACATACAATAAGGCACCTGACTTTGCAGAGACGATAAAGAGGATGTATCAACAACGTAGGCCACATGACTCTGAGCCCACAATACGGTTTCGTTTTATACAACACAACAACATAAAACCACACCCGCAAGGCAACCCACGATCGGAAATGACGACACGTGCTCCTCCAGTGGGGGACCCCAACCATCCAAAGAAAGAGAGGGGAAGGGAAACAGATCCGGGACTGGGAGAACAATGTGCCCGGGGCTGAGGGAGGGGGTCAACTAGGGGGATGGAGCTGGTGAAGTGGGAGGCAACGACGGCGGCTCGCAAATACCCCCGCAGTAGGCGTTCCAGGGGCCCCATATCTTCACCCATGCCCCAGGCTTACCCCGCGCCACATACACCACCTTTTCTCGGAACATGCACCAATCCATGTGTTCTTTCCAGGCTGACACCGCCGGGGGCCTCTGGGATCCCCACAGTTGAGCAATGTCACGTTTAGCTATCATATATCCCAGAGTCACCCATCCGTCTGCGGAACCGAGTAATCGGTCGGTTCCCACACATTCAGCAAGCATCTCCTCGCTTCAGGCAACAGCGCGACATGCGTAACCGCTCGCAGGACCTCATGCACACCACGCCAGAATCGCTCCACCCTCGGACATTCCCACAGAATGTGCAAAAAAGTCGCCAAAGCACCACACCCACGCTTACACAATCCATCCTCGGCATAGCCCATACGCAGAAGCCTTGGCCCCGTCATATACACCCGGTGGAGTATCTTAAGCTGGACGAAGCGAAGGCGAGCCGGGATGGCCACCTCCTTCGGAGAGGCCACCGCGGAAATCCAGTCCTCGTCGTCCAACTCCAGCCCATCGGCAACCCAAGCCTCGCGGAGGCCAGTCAGTAAGCCCGAGCGGTCATTTATCAATTTCTTGTAAATGAGGGAGATCGTACTGTCCGGAACGTGGCCATCTAGCACTCTATCCTCCAGGGGGGAGGACTCCGGGATGGAGGCCACGTCTGGGAAGACGGAACCCAGTGCGTGACGGACCTGCAGGTAGCGAAAGTATTCACTGCCCTGCAGCTGAAACTCCGCCTGCAGCGTCTCGAATGTTTTGAATCCTCCCCTCGTCCAGAGATCTCCCACTGTACTGATGCCTATCATGTCCCACCTCTCGAAGCCCTTCGAGGTCCACAAAGAGCCCAGCCTCTCCGACGCATACAACGGTGACGCTCGGGTCAAACGGTCCTTCCATCCCATAGCTGCATTAGCCGCGTGCCATACTCGCACCATGACACGCGTGGGTCCCGTCAAGCGGGAATCGGGCACGCTAGTGTAGAGCGCTCGATTGTAGTCGCCACCGGGCAGGAGCATTTTGTCCATTTCAAATGCCGGGTTTAGGGCGGGCCCATAGAAACCGTGATTAATTGCAGCTAACTGGGAGGCCCAGTAATACCGCTTAATATCCGGGAGGGCAATCCCTCCGTCGTACCACGGGAGCGTCAATTTTGCCAGAGCTATACGCGGCCTCCCGTCCCAAAACAGACGGCGCTGCAAGCTTTCCACCTCACGGAAGTAGCGCGCCGGGACCAAGTCCATAGTGTTCTGAAGAGCGTACAGAAAGCGCGGCAATGACATCATCTTGAACAATGCCGCCCGGCCGAGCGGCGAGAGCGGCAAGCGCCGCCAGCGCGCGACGTCCTCCTTCAAGCGCTGGAGGGGGGGAAGCAAATTTCGCTCGTAGCGGGCCACCGGGTCCAGCGTAATATAGACCCCCAGGTATCGAAATCCCTGCGAGGCAATCTGGATCGGACAACCCCGAGGGAGGACAGGAGCCTCCCCGGAAAGCACATAGACACAGGATTTAGCCCAGTTGATGACAAGGCCCGAATTACGGCCGAAAGAGCGCAAAACATCGACCAGGACAATCAGTGACTTGCGCGGGGAGGCTAAGTACAGAAGGATATCGTCAGCGTAGAGGGACACGCGGTCCTCATACTCGGGGGTCCAACGGAGACCACGGATAGAAGGGTGCCACCGCAGCCACTCCGCCAGGGGTTCCAAGGCCAGTGCAAAAAGGAGCGGCGACAGGGGACAACCCTGTCGCGTGCCCCGTCCCAGCCCGAATGGGGCCGAGACTCGACCATTTACCACCACCTGTGCCAATGGGTCCGAGTACAACAATTTGACCCAACTGATGAATCCCGGGCCAAATCCAAATTTCGCCAGCATCGCCCAGATGTAGGGCCATTCGAGCGTGTCGAACGCCATGGTGGCGTCTAAGGACGCCAAGATGGCCGGCTCCCGCACGAACGGAACACGCGCGAGCACCCCGTGCAAGCGCCGCAGATTAAGGGCCGTGTTGCGATGGGGAATAAAGCCGGACTGGTCTTGGTGGACCAAATCGCCCACCACGCCGACCAGCCGGTTGGCGAGCACCTTGGCGAGGATTTTAGGCTCCGCGTTCAAGAGCGAGATAGGCCGGTAGGATGTGACCCGGTCTCGCGGTCTCCCCTCCTTGTGGATAACCACGATGGTAGCCAGACGCTGGTCCGGCGGGAGGGAGCCCCGCGAGTGGGCCGCCAGGAACATTGCGCGGAGATGGGGTGCAAGTACATCCGGTCGCAGTTTGTACAACTCGATAGGAATACCGTTCGGGCCCATGGCCTTGCCAGAAGCGACCGAGCGGACGGCGAGGGCAATTTCGTCCGAGGTGGGGGCGGCATCCATCAACTCCCTGTCTTCCATTGAGAGGGAAGGCAGCGCGATGTCACGCAGCAGGGCATGTGAATCCTCTTCCGGGCAGGGAGAAACCGGGGAATATACCTCGCGGAAATAATCTGCGAAGCAAGAAACAATGCCTTCCGGCTCAGTAACACGTACACCATCCATTCTCTCAATCAGCGGGACCACACGACTAGCTCTCTCCTTCTTATCCAACCACGCAATCAACTTGCCAGCCTTATCACCCACATCATACAATCGCCCCTGTTGCTCTCTGCTGAGGCCCCTGGCCGCCTCCGTGACGAGGGACCTATATGCCGCCTGCTTCAGGTGTAGAACGTGCAGCGCAGCGTCAGTCACCCCACTCCCCAGATCACCCTCCAGTTCAGTAATTTCGGCCTCCACCCGGGTCACCTCCTCCTGTGCGCGCCTCCGGGCATGGGAAATAAAGGAGAGGGCCTCCCCTCTAAGCACTGTCTTGAAAGCCTCCCACAGGGAGATGGCCGACGAGACAGACCCCACATTCTCCTTAAAATACCGTTGCAAGGATTTAATCAAGTCCGCACGAATAGTGGGGTCGCGCAGGTACCAGGCATTGATTGGAGCTACCCTGCCCTCCCCCCTCGGGAAGACATCAAAGTGCAACAGGAGTGGGGAATGATCTGAAATACCCCGCGCCAAATGGCGCACCTCCCCCACTCTCCCGGCATAGGCCGCAGGGACAAGGACATGATCAAGCCGCGAAAGGCTACCATGGGCCCCCGAATGGAAGGTGTATTGCAGCTGAGTGGGATGCTTTAGACGCCAACAGTCCACCAATCCCAGTGTGTCCAAAAGGCCAGACAGCCACGCTTGTGCCCGGGGGAGGTCCCTAGGGGGATAGCGATCCATAGTCCCAGAGGCCACCGCATTGAAGTCCCCCCCAACCACCAGAAGCCCCCCCGGAAGGTCAAGCAGGAGGCGTCCCAGGTCCGCAAAGGTGGTGGACTGTAACCCCGGTGGGACGTACACTGAGACAAAGACGACTACTTTGCCCTCCATTCTCCCCACCAAGACAGTGTAGCGTCCCCTCTCATCATGGCGCACCTCGTCTATTTCTAGCGGGAGCGAGGTCTTGACCATAATGCCCACCCCTCGTGAGCCAGATGTGAAGCCCGAGTGGGCCACCAAACGATAGCCACGCCGATTCATGGCACAAAAGGTGTTACCAATGAGGTGCGTCTCCTGCAAAAAGACCACATCAGGCGAAATCCGTTTCAGATATTGCAGGACCACACCCCGCTTAATCCTATCACCCAGTCCGTTAACGTTCCAGGACAACAAAGTCAGGTCCCTACCCCCCATCACATACAGAAGCCATCATTTGTCCCCCGGAGAGCATCTCAAAAACATCAATACAATGAAGGGTTTGCCTTGCGGTAGAAACGAACCACACCCCACCCCAACCCACCCATCCCAACAGAACTCCCCCCACCCTGCACCCCTGCATGAGCCCGAACAGCCCCCCCAAAGTGCAGTGTGCCTGTCGCCCCATAGAAAGAAAACTAACTAGTCCCCCAGAGGAGGAGGGAGATCCCCCAAGAGACCCCACACGACCTCCACAGGAGGGGAACTTACCCTAACAGTCAATGGTGACAATAACACAGTCCCGAGCAAGGCCTACCATTAGTCCCTCAGTCCTGATCCTGCGGGCCCTCCCCACCAACCGCTCCCCCCCCACCCCCCCGGCCCCGATCTCCGGGCAAAGTGTCCAGCCAGTCCCCGGCCGCTTCGGGACGATCAAAAAAGTGCGTGCGGCCATCCACCTCCACCCTCAGCTTAGCCGGAAAAAGCATCGCATATTTGAGATTCAGGTCCCGTAGGCGACGTTTGACACCGAGAAAGCTCAGTCTCTGCTTTTGGACCGCCGGAGTAAAGTCAGGATAGAAATTTATATCCATATTATCAAGTCTGACCGGCCCTTGTAGCCTGGAAGTCTGCAGGATAGCGTCCCTGTCCCGAAAATTGAAAATCCGGGCGATGAGAGGCCTCGGAGGGGCTCCGGCCTTAGGCCTACCCCCGGGGACCCTGTGGGCACGTTCCACTGCAAAGAATTTACTCAGCCCCCGAGGCTGGAGATGGGTGAGGACCAAGTCCTCCACAAACAGATCCGCTGCCTCTGCCTTGCGTCCTTCCGGCACCCCGATAATGCGGACGTTGTTTCTCCGGGCCCGACCCTCGGAATCCTCCAGTCGACGATGCATCAGGGCGCTCGCCTGGCCAAGCCTGCGCACCTCCTGTTGGAGGGCCGCCACGTCAGATGTGAGGCCCGAGGTAGAGTGGGCCAAAGAATCGACCCGGTCATTTGTTTTTGACAGATCGGCTCTCACGAGGCCCACGTCCACGAGGACCGAGTCGATCTTCTGCGCCAGAGTGTCGAAGCGCTGGTCCACCGAGGCCTTCATCTCGGAGATGGCGCCCATGACGTCTCGGAGGGTCAGGTCCGTGGGCAGAGCAGGAGCATCAGTCGGGCCCGTAGGGGACCTACGCAGCGCCTCTGGAGACCCCTTCTGGAGGGTGTAGCGATCCATGTTGTTGGATTGATGGGCCGCGCCACGACGGGTAGACTTCACTTTAGCCCGGTCGCCATCTTGTTTTGTGGCCATGGTCGCGGTCCCCAAATCGAGCCAATCTCCTCAAAAAGGGGGTAGACAATCCCGTTCAAGGGCTCTGGGGGGGGCGACCACCGCTCCGCAGGACGGACCGCAGCCGGCGGGCCAGCAGGGCACCCCAACGAGGCCACACCGCCGCACACCGCTTCGCGACCCTACCTCGCCTGGCAGCAAGGAGGGCGCAAAAGCGAAAGTGAAAGTGCGGGGTGCGCGAGTCGCCCGGCCTTGCCCGCCGCTGTTATTCACTTTGTCGCCGGATCGCCCCACAACTCCAGTACGGGGGGCCGGTGTGGAGAAGGCCGCAAACCTTAATCGGTGCTCCCGCCGGTGTCCGAAGTCCGAATTGAAAACGGAAAACGGGCGTCACCTCAGTTCGGGTTCACAAACACAGTCCCCTCATCTAGGACAGGATTCGGTCAGGATTTATGCAGGAGGTCGCGGAGGTCCTCGGGAGCCTCGCACCTACGCGGCCATCTTGGGTGCGCGCTAGGCTCCTCCTCCACTCTAGACTATTCTTAATCTAGGATTCCACCCAATAACCAAAGAGCTCCCTTGGCTACCAAAGTTGAGCCCTTCCACATACAGTAGGGGGATTATTTATGAAAGCCCTGTGTCACTTTTGCGTTACGTAAATAGTACATGCGTGACACAGGGTTCTCAAACTGATTGATGAAGCCATACAAAGCCACCCTGCATGGTTTTAAGGGCCTTATGAATCTTGAGTAAGGCAACACAGTGCAAATCACTGTTTCACCTTACTCTGCACCTGGGAGCCATAACTTGGGTATTGCAATGGGTTTTCTCACGCAACACCCATGGATTTTGACACTGCCCCAGATGTATAAAATCATTTAAACCTGTGGAAGCTCTGGAAGCAGTACGCCTCCCAAGGTGAGCATAATGAGGAGAAATATGTTTCTTTCTCCTTGTTTTTCCATCTTTCTATGTGTGCTGCATTTTCAGCACCCATAGGAAGAGGAAAATGCCTCTTGGGATAATTTTTGTGCAAGAAGGTCTTCCTTCCTGCACAGAAAACAATCCTACATGCACCGGAGGCACTCTTGCACTTGTGCACCATGATGCAAGAGTACCTACGTTGGTCCTAGGCTGCTGTAACAGCGCCAGCAAAGGACAGAAATGCACTGTATTGCATAAATAGGGTGCATTCCTGCCCTTTCACATTGGCAAGGGCAGCGCAGCAAGGTGCCTTGCTGTGCTACCCAATGTCAAAATCCCATAAATGAGGGCCTAGGTATCTGGACTAGGAATCTATGATGAAGCAAGCCTCTTGGAATCCCAGTAGATGAGAGTCCTTTTAATGACATAGGGTGAGATAGGAGAGAGAAAGACTTATCATGGTAGAGGTTCCCTCCTGTTGTTTTTATATACCCAAGTACATCTCCACAAAGGACCTGCAAAATCGAGGTAAGTCACTCAGTTTCCCCTCTTCGAACTCTGAATATCAATTAGGAAATATAAAAAAATAGCAAATTCTAGGATGTATGTCACTCTCCTTGTGGGGAGGTCAATTGCTGTCATTTCCATTTGGCTCATGAATGCTCATGTTGGCATTAAAATGAACCCTACAAACTGTTGTATCTGATGGACAGACACAACTTTAGTTTGATATAATGGTATGCGCTCAAAAAAGGCATAGCGTGGCCTAGCCTAATGGACTGGTGTACATTTTACTGTAGCTCAAGATTGCATAAGAAAAAGCTACAGAGGTACAAGCATTCTTGATTTAATAAAGGGTTTCCGTGCATAATTTAGAGTCAGTAGGAAGCTAGGTTGGAAATTATGGAAATCAGGCAATTGGAAGTTACCTCGTTAAGGGGCTCATTACCATGGCGGAAGGCCTGCCACCGCCAGCCGGTCGGGGGCGGGCCTTCCGCCATCGTACTGCTTTTTCCCCCGGCATATTATGGTGGTGGGGGGAATCGTTGGGTAAGCGTGGTGGTCGCAAAGCCCGCCCGCCACATTTCCGCAAGGCAGTCCTTTTCCGACCGCCTTGCAGAACGAAAACATAGGCCAACATTGGAGCGGTGCCTTGCAGGCACTGCCATAGGGATTACGATATCCTTTTCCGCCAGTCTTTTCGCGGCGAGCAACCCACCAAGAAAAGATAGGCAGAAACGGATTCAGGGGGCCCGTAGCGGGCCCCTTTTATCCATGGGCCTGGGACAAGTGCACTGGGGGGCACCCTACATATCCCTGCACCATGTGGCAGGCACCACATGGTGCCTGCCACGTAGTGCAGGGATGGGCAAGTGCCTTCGTATTTGCATTGTGGTGGGGGTTGATGAATGCATCCCCTGCCACAATGCAAAGTATGGACGATGCAACCGCCACGATGGCGGTCGCATCGTATTCGGGGTTGCGTGACCACCACCTTACAGGCGGGTGGATCCAGTCCTTGCTACGGTCCACCCGCCATTGTAATGACCCCCTAAGTTCAGTAAGGCCTCTATGGAATCACTTCTGGCATTTAAGGTGAGACTTCTTGGGCAAGAGTAGAACTGAAGAATAAAACCTCATCCTTCTCTAGCTCAATTACCTGGCAACATTCCTGGTCGTTTTGGCTACCTAAATACCAGTGGCGGTTTCTCCTTGAGGGCGTCGGGGCTCTGCCCTTGTTACTCATACGCTCATATTTTGTTTTATTAAAAAAAATACTTTTTTTATGATGTTTTCTAAATAATATATTACCGCCGCCGTGACAGTGGCCTTTCGTTGTGGCGGCCGGCTGGAGGCATGTCACGTGACGGTCTCCTTGAATGCTCCCCCTTGCGTGCCCAAAGAAGCCTAAGTGTTTGCCGGACCACCAACCTCACAGCCCTGAATGCTGTGATGTCATCAGCTTGACAAAGACCTAGCTTCAGGACCCAGTCTCCACCCTCTGATGGCGTCGTGGAGGGAAAGTTAGCCCCGGGCGTTTTAAGTCCAAGCCCGGTATCGCTAACCCTCCACATCAATCAGAGAGTGGAGAGCTTGTCACCCAGCCCTTTCCCAACTCATTACAGGGTGTGATCATTATGACTGTTGGACTTGGCCCTTCTTGCAGGGTCATCCCTAAACTTTTTGCTTTCCTCCTGTATTTTTTCTGACATGGTGTTGGCTGTTTTATGACTCTGGGCACCTTAATACTGCTGATCAGTGCTAAGGTGCATATGCTCTCCCTATGGTAACATTTATTTTGTGAATTCACTTCCATGTTTGGCTTATTTGGTTTACTATCAGTCCCTAGTAGAGTGCACCAGGGGTGCCAAGGGCTTGTATATCCAAATGCTGCTAGTGGGCTTGCAGCACTGGTTGTGCCACCCACAGAAGCAGCCTGGTAACATATGTCTAAGGTCTGCCATTGCAGAACCTGCATGCAGTCTGGTACTGTCATGCTGACTGGGCAAGTGTCCCCACTTACCAGTCCCTAAACCTTCCCTTACCTTCAATTGTAAGGATAAGGTAGGACATGCCCTGAGGTGTGTGGCATGTCCTAATAGTGAATTACAGCCATTTTCGTTTTTCACTATTGTAAGGCTACCTGCTCTCCATAGGCCAGAATGGGCTGCTAGATTATAACACTCTATAATCCTAGCAGGCTCAGGAAGCATGGTAGAAATTCATGTTTAGTATGCCTGAACTCAGAATAATAAAATACATCTTTTAGCAAAGGTTATTTTAATATCCTGTGTTTGCAAATGCTACTTTTAGAAAGTTAGCCTTTGCGTGCCTAACCATCTCAGTCCGCCTCTGCTGGGAGGGGCTGTCTTCTTTGTGTGTAGCTTGAGTGACAGGGCTGGGAAGTTCCAGGAGACAGGATGGGGCTACCAGGTGGTGAATAGAGAGATTACACCAGGATGGGTGGGAGGAGGGCACCTTGACTCTGAATAAGGCAGTGCTCTTCCACCACAATGCTGGCTCCGCCCCCTGGGGAGCGTCTGATGTCTCTGCCCTGCCTCGCTGAAAGAAGAAGCCAGAGTCCCAACAACAAAGTGCTCCTCACTGAAAAGAACTGGACTGGGATTATGCAAAGGCCCCCCTGGCCTGTAAAGACAAAAGAAACTTGGAATAAATGTAGGAGCCCTGCTCCTAAGAAATCAGATCCTGATGAACCACGAAGAAACTCTGCCTGACTAGAAGGACCTGGAAGAAGCTGAAGGAGGAGTAACTTTCCCTGACCTGGGGGATTGGCCTGCAGTTGGTGCCTTGCTGAGAAAGGAGAGGAAAAGACTGAAAGAGACTTTGCACTTTGTTTTTCAACTATCTCCAAGGGCTTGGAAGAAGAGCTTGCCCCCTGAACTGAGTCCCAGGACCATTGGACTCATCTGCCTTCAAAAACTGAGTTGCCTGGACAATTCTTGCTTGTTTCCCGCTGGATTTGGCCCCAGTACGCCTCGTACTACATCCGCCGCGAAGCCGTGACTTTGCCGCCCGGCACCGTGTGTCTATGCTGAACTAAAAGCGTTAGTACGCACCGTATCCCTCCCGGCTGCATTGCATCTAACCTTCCCCGCCGATTTGAGACGTACATCCCTGGCTGCCGAACCCTGTACGCCGGACTCAAGCTTCGCTGTCCCGCAGGTACGGTCCGTACGCTGCTAACGTACTGCACCGTGCCGTACTCAGAGCCGAGAAGCCGCAGTACGCTGATCATCCCCATACGCTGTACGGCGCCGAGAAGTGTAGCCGCTGATCCGCACCGAAGATACAGCCCGAACGCCGACGCCACGGACTCTGCAAGTTGATCCGGCTCATCCGCCCATACCCCTGAGGGTCCCGTACCAAAGCCGCGTCCTGACGCTGCGACCGGACCAGACCGAGTACGCTGCCGAACTACGACCTGGACCCATCAACTTGTCCCGCACTGTCCGTCACGGACCCCACGAACTTAAGGTACTTTGTCCTGTTCGCACCGCAGTGTGCACGTCCCGGACCCCGGAGTCCGCACCGATTGTTTGACTCGTACTTTCTTTGTTTTTAATGCAGACGAGTCGTACACCCAGGTACGAACCGTACAAAGCCTGAAAAGAAGCAGAATTGAGTAAAAGAAGCCTATTTTTGCATTTTAAGCCTTTTTGCAAGAACATTGAACTTTGAAATAATACTGTGGTCATTTCTAAACGTTATTCTGGTCTTGTGCTAAGCCTTATATAAAGAGAACTATTTTTGATACAACCTTGACTGGTGTCCATTTGTGGTGTGTCATTGCATTACTGTATGTGTTCCCAAATGCTTAACCTATAGCGCCCTGAGAATAGCCTTGACTGCTTGCGCCACACTACCTAAAGGGTGAGCAGGGGTTATTTGAAAGGGTGATCCCCTTACTCTGACTTAGAATTGAGAGTCCCTGCTTGTCGCAAATGCATACCTGTGCCAACTAGAGACCCCCATTTCTAACAATGACGAGTTGGGAAAGGGGTGTGGCAGGCAGGAAGCTGAGGATTCGAGTCTGCGCAGACTCGACCTCAAACTGCTTTCCGCACGTGGTGGAACTTTCAGGAAAGAAGTCACTGCATTAGGAACAGGAACTGACGTCCCCCGAGACAGTCCATTACGGCAGTGCACTGTTGCTGCTTGCTGGTGCCACCACAGCAGCACTGAGTTGACTGCAGGGGGCTAAAGTGAACTCAGGAGTCACCAGCAGCCCAGGCGGGCATTTTTTAAGATTTAAGTTAGGTGGGGAAGCAGACATGAGTCTCTCCAGGGTGGGTAAGTTTTTGGACCCGAGGTCTTTAATGGCGCAGGCCGAGTCCCATGATGGTGGTAACATGAGCAGGTCACGGCGTTGGCGCTGGGCAAAGAGGAAAATGTGCAGCGGCCGGGGAGCTATTGGGGGCCCAGGATATGCTCACTCCCTCCTTTCAAAATAGCCAAATGTCTCATTAACCCTACAGTTTTCAGTCAATTAAAACACTACAGCTGCCTTCTGGAATGCTGTGCCCACTACTACTAGGCCCCAATTTACAAAGTCATAACCTGTGCACCTAGAACACTGTACAGCATACTCGGACATTTACCCGACATGGCACAGTTCCGTTTGGCGGACTCACCACCAAGAGCAGAGGCATACATTGCTAAAACCGGCATTCAGAGCAGTACAAAACTCAGCCCCTAAACGCCTCTCAAATTAAATGCACGTGGTGCTGTGAGTTAAGCTGGTGCCTCGGGCCCTGTGGGTTACACTGAGTGCACCAGACACTGCCTTTGGTGTACGCTGGGTGCAATAGGAGCTGCATGTGGGTTACACAGTGTGCACAAAGAGGCACAGTGAGTTAAAGCTGGTGCTTTGGGCCCCATGGGTTACATTGGTGCACTTATGGTACACCACACTTGGCTGTCGGCATGTGTGGTGCACTCAGACACTGCCTTTGGTGTGCACTGGGTGCACTAGGTGCTGTGTATGGTGTACAATGGAGGTAATATCTAAAGTGGTAGAATGCACAGCAACATGTAATGACCATACCTTCCAAGTTTTGCGATGCTCAAGGCATTAAATGGGGCGTGCTATCCTTGAACTCACTCCCTGCGTGCGCGTGAATGTATATGCAAAAGTAGGAGCATGGCCAGGATCCCTAACACAAGATGCACAGCTGCACAATACAATGAAGTTCAAACGTTATCATGCATATTTTCATTTAATTTATTCCATATGTAATCAAAAGTAAACCGAATATTCATTGTACATTTTCATGGTTTCCTCTTTACTACATTTCCGCATGGTACCTTGGATGCTGCTCACACCAAGGTGCACCAGTGATGCGGGTGACACAGGATGCAGCAGCGGGTGATGTGGGTTCTGGGTTACACACACTGGGAGCCGCTCTACTTTAACGTTTTTCGTTCAGAAATCGATCAGTGCTTTGTCTGTTGAATTCAAAACATGAATATAGGTCTGCATTCAGGGCCCAGAGGGACCCAGTGAGTGACCCTCAGTTGTGGCTGCCCATCCTACCTTAACTGGTGGCAGGGCCCCGTTTCCACGGGGGCAACAAAAGTACTCAATCTGTGCATTCCCTTCATTGTAAAATAACCTGCTTTGCGTTTCTCTGAGCATGATTTTCCAGAGGTTTGCAGAACAATGAATATGCAGATGGTAGAGGTGGGCAAGTGATGTTAATAAATCAGCTGTGTAAAGGTTAAAGAGTACAGGAACCACCACTCACCCTTGCTTCAGGCCCCAGTTGGCTGCACTTGATACAAACCTATGTATGTGCCGACTTTAATTTTTTCCAATTTTCTGTGCTTCGTGATATGACACCCTTCTTTTAACTTCTTCCATAGTTTTTTTCGTGGATTCCACAGTATTTATGCTTTGAACAGTGGAATTCCATTCCACAATGCAGCTTTTTTCCCGAGGAAGTTTCAGAACTAGTTTTTTCTTGTGTTTGTTCGGCTCAGCAGGGATGATTTTCACCTCATCTGTGAATTGCATTTTTTGCTTCTTACCATGAATCCATTCTTGTTCCTGGTTCCCATACTGTGACATGTTTGGTCCTCACTTACTTCTCCAGGTGTGGTCTCTCTCAGTGTAGGTTCCCTTCTAGGGAAGGTTTTGGTTTGCACTGTGACGCAAGGCAATTGTGCATGACAGTTACGGTTGCATTGGGCAGTCACACTGTTTGCATTTGTTTATATGTAATCGAGGTGCACGTTTTTAACTGCTTTCATGCATTGTTGAGCTTCTGCAACAGTATGATTTTGTGGACATAGGGAATGTTGCAGAAGTGTGCATATGTACATATTTAAATGTATATAATTTGAATGGATTCTGCTTGAGGGAGAACATAACAATTATGTTTTTTTCTCATAAGAACTGTACGGGTCCACAGGTGTGGATTTGGTTGTATATACGTGATTTTATTGTGATGGTGTGATGTGTTGTGTTGATCAAAATTATGGACGAAATGATAATGATACTCATTTTAAATAACGATTTGCTTGTTGGAATAGGGGTGAAATGCGTTTTCCTAATGCAAGAAGAAATTGCTGATAAAAAGCCAAAACTTTAAGGTTCTTAAATATTCGATGAGTAGTGCCTCTTTTGTGTTTTCTTGAATTAGAATAATGCCTTGATGTTGATCATTAATTGCAGATTTAACACTGAAGCTTTCCTGGTAATACAGTGCATCTCCTGGTAATTCTAAAACATGTCTCCGGAAACAAATTAAATCCGACATTACCAATTGTTATGCTCCATATTAACTGAACCGAATGTGAAATGCAATGGTATTACCAATTCAGCAATGTCCACCGTATTTACCATCAAGTCATCAATTGAGACAGTAGGATTTAGGCCCTGATTTTGAATTAGGATTGTAACAACAGTGGGAAGGGCCAAGCAAGTAATAATTGCTGACAGGCTTTTGAAAGTATTTAGATTGGCGTAATTGGGGAATAACCAGTGGAAACAATATTTCCTCTGGTAAATTTGCAAGTTTACGTTTTCTTCCACAGCAGAAAGCTTCCAGAAATGTCTGTAAGAATTACTGGGTGACGCATGGTATTTTTGGGCTACCTCCCTGCGGCACCACTCTATCTTGCAGTATTACCAAATGTCTAACCTCAGTAGTGGGCTGCAGAATAAAAAAAATTGACATTTGCAAATTAGTCGAAAGGGGTTTCTGTGACCTCAAATTTGCTTGAAAATGCACCATTTGTTCACTCTTTTAAAAGAAAAAAAAATTGCAGGGGGAGGACCCCCAAGAGCCCCCCCATAGGTTATTCGGGCTATGCTCGCTCGCCACAGTACGACAATTATTTTACGCCCCTACCACTTTCAAATATCACCAGCCGCCACTGCTAACTACTGCTTAGTTTGTTACTGACTTCGTCCCTGCACTTTTGTTGTGTTTTCTCTTTTTAATGCCCTTCCTTTTCCCTTTAGATCTACCTTTAATTTCCTTTTCTCTTGGACTTGCTTACTGTACTTTAAACTCACTCAGACTTCATTAACCATAGCTACCCTCTCTAAGTGCGCTGGGGCTTCAATCATTGTCCCAGGTCAGACAAGGAGCTCATTTTAGTTCTACCACAGTGAGAAAGTGTAATAACTGAATGCAAAATATTTCACATACCAATTGCTTGTTTCCTGAACTACAGTTCTTTCCCCAAATTTCCATGATTATGTTCTTTTCCAAAAATACTGAGTGGGGGCTCTGTGAAGGTCCAGATCTGATATCCAGTACCTGTCCTTAAACAATGTCTCTGGTGTCTTTCACTTCCTTATCTTAACTGAGCTATTGCTTTACTGTTTTGATTGGAACGGGTAGACCAGGGGGTTTCTTGATGAGCTTCTTTAGGTTTAATCACATTATTTTCCTAAACCTGCCTGACTGCCAGGCCACCAAATTCTTCCCAAAATAAATTCTGCTCGAATTCCTGCTAAAATTCAAGCTGACAGCTCAACAAGAAAGGGGTTATGTACTGACCAGAAATAACCAATTATCCCCTATGGGGCAAGATGACGCAGTACTCCTAGAACCCAAGACTATTAGAACTTTCAATAAAAGAAAGAGATGCCCTTCAACTGATGTTCCACTGACATCTGGAGTCTTCTCCATTAATGTACCTAGTGCCTTCGCTCCACCAGGTGAGTTCACAGAAAATACTATCTTATATTCATCCTTCATGCCTCAGTATTCATTACATTTCTTATCGGGACCCCTACATTGTTGAACCAACACAAGCAAAGTGGGCTTTATTTTATCTCATTTATTGAAAGACACTTTGGTGCTGGCTACACACACTTTTATTGAAACAGGGACCATGGGTACCTCATTAAAAGCTGTTCCTTATCCAATTTAAGGATATCTTTGAAAAAAAGATAATCACTCAGACCACACATATGGGTCTGCCTACATCAAAAAAGTAGAAGTGGCCTGGACTGATGAAGCTGACATTTTTTACCTGGGGTTAAGAGAAGAACTGAAAGAAGCATTGGTATTAATTGTGAATCGACCATCTACTACTACAGTATTAATTGATTTAACCTCACAAATTGAAGTACATAAGAACATTCGAGGAGTTCAATGTTGCATTTTGTATTCCAACTCCTTTTGATGCTGCAAAAATCATACCTACTACAGAAGAACCCATTTCATTAGAAGCTGTAAGAAAGGCAATGACTGCAGAGAAGAAGGAAATGTGGCAAAAGGCTGGTCTCTTTTTGTATTGTGGAACTGCGAGTCATTATGTCAGAAAATGCCTGACTTTGTTGGGAAATGAGAAGGCTCAACCTTAGAGGACAAATGGATGCCAAACTTACATGTTGACGATTTGTCTGTCAACAAGTCCCACTTCAACATCCAGATGATTCTAACAACAAGTAAAAGTTAATTTCTAGTGTTTGCATTAACTGATTCAGGGGCAGTAGAGCCCTTCATGTATCGTGTTTCATGTGAAGACACAGATTCCAATACCGAGGAAGTACAGACAGAAGAGGTCAAAGGGATAGATGGAATCTCTCTCATGTTAGTAGCATATGCACTGAATCCCAACCCATCACTATGGTTTCGCCAAATGGAAATATAGAATCAATTACATTTGATATTATTGATGCTCCTGCTTTATCCATTATATTAGTCAGCACCTAGCTACATTTACAAAAGTGACAGAGTAACTGCCAATACCATCCACTAAGTTCTGGTGCCCACTTTTCTAGAATAATGTCATCTTTGAAAATATGTAAATATTAAGCAACCATTAGCCTGAGCAGTAGCAGCTCGTGGAGGGAGTTCGGCGGGGCAGTGAGGCGGGGTGGGGAAATGTAAACACCGGAATATGGATGAACGGAGGTAAGTACACATTTGAATTAATAAAACAAATTCCTTTGTGTGCGCTGCATCGTATTTTGCGATGCAGCGCGCGCAACGCAACGGGGTTTTCAGACTCTGGAGGAGAGTGTGATCAAGCTGGCAGCCAGGGTGAGTCGAAAGAACACAAAGTGGTTCAGGCGCAACCCATTATTTCGTCGGAAGATACAGCGTGGTCCAAATTATCCACAGGGGGTTGCGATGGATTGTATGGAGGATTGTACTCAGCAGGAGATTAATGACATCTCAGACAGATTCTGACAAAGACCTGGAGAATCTTTGCCTACATGGATGCTGCGGTTGTTTGATATGGGCGCCTCTGGGGTGATGTTAGATCATGGAGATGCAATGAAATTTTGTACACTCAGTACTGATTCTACAGTGCAGGAGCAGTTTAGGAATTACAGTGACAATAATCAAATCAGCCTGTTGCAATTGGCAGTGGTTGGATGTAGTCATAAATACCCAACAGAGTCAGACTGGCCAGTGAATGATAAACCTTGGTATACAATGAGAGATGCTATACAGAGGCTTAAGGAGGAGGTGATGAAAACTGCATTTTTCCTGGATAATGCACATAAATTGATGGATGGGCTGTTGAATGCGTCTGCGCGAAATAATATAACCCGTTCGGCTCCCCCTGCATATAAACTAGTGATGATGACTTTACTAATTAATCAGACTGGTAATACTTTGGCGCAGGTGGTTCAGGCAGTCCGTGAGTTGGGAGAGCTGGGGGACTAGATAAAGACTGAAAGAGCTTCCAGGTCTGAGACTCATACAGACAATAACAGGCTGTCTAGAAGAGACATGTTTTTGGCTTTGTTGAAGGATGAAGTGGAGAAAGAGAAGATAGATGGAATAGAGACTAAACGTCTATGGGAGATGTATCAGAAAAGAGGTTTGGATAAGAAGGAAGGAAGCAGGAGAGTGAATAAACAAAATAAAATGCGAAGAAAGCCAGAGGTTGATGAGGAGGAAAAGGAGGTGAGAGAGCTGCTCATTTGAGTATGAAGGAAGGGAGAGATTCAGAAAGTAAATGGCTCAGTGAGGACCGAAGGGAGGAGGAATTCCTCCCTCGAGGATATGACAAGTTGTACCCGGATTTGACCTGGGCAAAGGTTGACAGATTGAAAGCAGATTAGGAAATAGGTCAAGCTCTGGTACGGAGATGGGCTCGCAAAGACAATAGACCTTATATTGACATAGAAATTCATTGGAAACATCATAATGTTCAGAGGGCTCGAGCCCTAGTAGATACCAGAGTGGAGGCCACTTTGATATATGGAAAGCCCAAAAAGTTTAAAGGACAGTATTTCACAATTTCAGGCTTAGGCGGGAAAGAGACACCAGAAGTGCAGACAAAGGTTCAAATGAAAATAGGGAGAATACCAAAAAGAGAGTACACTGTATTGATTGTGCCCCTCTTTGAGTATATTATTGGAATTGATATCTTGAAGGGAATAACTCTGTATTTCGAGGATGGGTACTATAAATTTGGATCAAAGAAGTACATTTCAATTGGTGCCGTAAGGGTGGGTCACTTGAAGATTCCTCCAGTGAAGGTGCCCCAGACTACTAAGGTAATTCATTTGAAACAGTACAGAATTGCAGGAGGGCACGAGATCAGTGCAACCATACAGAACTTGATAGATGCAGGGGTGTGACTCCAATCACTACCGCCTGGAATAACCCTGTGTGGCCTGTGCGCAAAAGTGACAATACTTGACGCATGACGGTTGATTATCGCAAATTGAGCAAGCACACACCTCCTTTGACTGCCGCTGTCCCAGATACTGTTACTTTAATTGAGAGAATACAGAAACATCCTGGTCCTTGGTATGTGACTATTGATATTGCCAATGCTTTCTTTTTCTACACCAATAGCCCCTGAATGCCAAGAGCAATTCAGTTTCTCATGGAATGGTCGACAATTAACATTCAGAAATGTGCCTCAAGGGTACTTGCATAGTCCTACCATCTGTCACCGGCTGGTGGCGGTGTACTTAGATGAGGTGCCAGTTATTCCTGGAGTACAGCTTTGCCATTATATTGTTGATGTGATGATACATGGAGAGACACAAGAGCAGGTGCGTATTCAGCTGGAAAGGATTGTGGAGCATTTGCAGAACAAAGGGTGGGAGATACATCCCACCATATTACAAGGACCCTTCCAAAGTGTGAAGGTCTTGGGTATTCAATGGCATCAGGGACAGAGAGGTGGTGCCCCAGGTCAGACAAAAGATTAAAGAATTTGCTGTGCCACAAAATAGAAAGGAAGCCCAGAGGTTCATTGGTTTGTTTGGTTTTTGGAGACAGCACATCCCTGACTTGAGTCAGATTATGGCCCCTTTGTACAGTTATGCGGAAGAAAAATGCATTTGAATGTGGAGAGCAACAGCAGATTGCATTTGAATTAGCAAAAGAGGCTATACAGCACGCTTTGGATTTGTGGCCAGTGCGGGAGGGGGATGTTGAGCTGAATGTGACAGTGCAAGGACTGTATACTAATTGGAGTCTGTGGCAGAAGCAAGGCAAAATGAGGGTGCCTTTAGGATTTTGGACAAAGGAATTGCCAGATGCTGGAGAGCGGTACACTCCATTTGAAAAACAGTTGCTTGCATGTTATTGGGCCCTGGTGGATAGTGAGTAATTGACCCTATGGCACGATGTCATTTTGAGACCTGGGATTCCTATAATGCAATGGGTGATGAGTTCCCCCAAGACTCAAAGATTAGGACATGCGCAAGAGGCCAGCATAATCAAATGGAAGTGGTACATACAGGATAGGGTCTGAGTAGGTCCCACAGGCACTGCGGTGTTGCATGAGCAGGTGGCACAAGCCCCAATGGGAGATACAGAGGTGTTGCATGATGTACCTGAGATACAGGAGTCTCCTGTGAAGTGGGGTAAGCCATTTGAAGAATTGTCCTTAGAGAACTGGAAGCATGTGTGGTTTACTGATGGTTTAGCCAGGTATGTAGGAGCCAAAAAGGAACTGTAAGGCGGTGTCATACAATCATGTGACCAAGAAATTGTTGACCACTACTGGAGAGGGAAAGAGTAGCCAGTTCGCAGAACTATATGCTGTATATCAAGCTTTGATACAAGAATTACCAGGAAAATGTCATATTTACACTGACTCGTGGTCCACTGCCAATGGGTTAGCCACTTGGCTTCCCACATGGCATGCTCATAACTGGATGATAAATACAAAGAAAGTGTGGGGTAAGGAACTGTGGAAAAAGATCTGGACCATGTTGCCACAAAGCACAGTTACCGTGTATCATGTAGATGCTCACTGTTCCACCGACTCACTCGACCGCTGATTTAATTATCTCACAGATGAAAAAGCTAAAATTTCGGAGGCTGAGGAGGCAACGCAAGATTCTGATCTGGTTGGGATTGCGAAGTGGGCACATCAGAAGTGCAGACACTTTGGAGAACAGATTACTAGCAGGTGGGCAGAGAATAGAGGGATACACATTCCCCTAGATCTGATTAAAACTGCGATCTTGCAATGTCCTGTTTGTCTGCATACCCGACATATTCCAGTCCCACAGATAGTGAGAGGCCAGTTCGGCAGAGGAAAATTACCAGTACAGATCTGGCAGATTGATTACATTGGGCCCCTGCCAACTAGTCGAGGATGTCAATATGTGTGCATGGCTGTAGACACATACTCTGGATATTTGATAGCATTTCCATGTAAACGTGCTACTCAGTTGAACACATTGAAAACGTTAGACTTGCTGATTTTGTATTATGGAATTCCATTACAGATTCAAAGTGACAATGGGTCTCATTTCAAAGGCAAATTGGTGCAGAAATATTATGTACAACACAACATTGAGTGGATATTTCATATTCCGTATTACCAGCAGCCTGCGGGTTTGATTGAGTGCATGAATGGGTTGTTGAAAGATAAATTGAGGAAGTTGTCTGATGGGTCATTGAAAAGTTGGAGAGATCATTTAAATGAAGCACTGTAAATACTAAATAATAGACCCTTAGCAAATGCAGAAACCCCTTTGATGTGAATGCTAACCCCAGCCTTGCAGATTCAGCCTCATGTAACCACCAATACCATTCTCTACTGGGAGACAGCTCCTGGAGCTCTGGCTCCGTACCGGGCGACACCGAAGGCTGAGGTCTTGAACTGCACGCTTTGAAAGTGTACAGACTCAAACCAAGGGATATAGCACTCATTGAGACAGGAGTGGGAATCCAGATACCCCCAGAGCACATTGGCTTGATTGCCCCTCGATCTGGATTGGCTCTAAAGGGCATTCAAGTGCTGGGAGGGGTCATTGATGCAGACTATCAAGGTGAAATAAAGGTCATCCTACTTAATAGTGGAGACACTGATTTGATAATACAATCTGGAGACAGAGTTGCTCAAATAGTAATGATGCCAGTATATGGAGGGATAGTCAAGAAGGGGACGACCCCAGCCCTCCTCACCGTGCGTGGGGAAGGAGGGTTTGGCTCTACTGACAAGAATTCAGGAGCCAAAGTGTGGGTAGAATCTCCAAATGGTCCCCCTCAACAGACAGAGGTTATTGCAACAAGAAAGGACAACGTCCTGTTAGTCATGAAGCCAAGGCAGGAAAAATGGGAACATGTGCCTGCTGATAAATGTTACTTTGCAAGAATGAATAATACCTATTTGTTCTCTGCTCTTTGAGATCACAGCATGGCGTGTCTGTGCTCTGCTTGCGCTCGCTGGAGTTTGTTTGGTCGTGTTCGAGTTGGGCCGGGAGCGACCGTGTGCCCCTTACTCCGAAGTGGCCAGCCGACTGCGCAAATCAACAGCACTGCTGACTCGGCCTGACAATGTGTGGTCCTATTTTGCACAGACAGTCCTCAACAGGTCATACTTTTGCATGACAAACATGAAAAGCACCATGGATATTAATTCCATGTGCCTCGTAGCTATACCTACCCCTGTTCATGTGCTGTTGCAGACATTAAATGTCACAAATGCAGACGAGGCAGTGGAGGAACATGATGTGAAAACTCACTTATCACCTTATGAGTTTTGCCGATTGTTAGACCTGGCATCTTTGGCGTGGTTACCCCTGACTTTTTGCCTCTACCGCCTGTGTTTTTTGATGCTATGCTGGATTTCGTTTTTGCTGGTTTAGAAGCTTTGGGCACTTTGCCACTGCTGATCAGTGTCAAAGTGCAAGTGCTCCCTTGGTAAATTGTTACACTGATTGGTTATCCATGATTGGTATATTTGTTTTACCTGTTAGCCCCTAGTAAAGTGCACTGCGTGTGCCAGGGCTGGTGATTCAAATGCTACTAGTGGGCTGCAGCACTGATTGTGCCACCCACAGGAGTAGCGCTAAAATGATGTCTTAGGTCTGCTTGCAGTGCCTATGTGCAGTCCAGGACTGCCATGTCGACCTGGCCAGTGCACCCACTGACCAGGCCTTATCCTTCCCTTTCTGTACATGTCAGGCATCCCTATGGTGGCCCTAGGTACCCCCCTGGGCTGGGTGCAGTGTATCTGAAAGGTAGGGCATGTACTGAGGTGTGTAACATGCCCTGGTAGTGAATTACAGCCATTTTCGTTTTTCACTGCTGAGAGGCTATCTTGCCCATAGGATAGAATGGGGAAGGCTGTTTACATGCCTATCTTCCCATAAGGGCAAGATAGAAAATCCAAGTTTGGTATCTCTGTATTCAGAATTTAATTATACATCTTTTTAGCAAGATGCTTTTTAAATTCACTGTGTGAGAATAGCACTTTTTAGAAAGTAGCTATTCTCCTGTTTAACCTTCCTGTGTGCCTGTGTGCTGGTTGGCTGACTGGTGTCATGTGATGGGCTGGGTGGCTCCTGGAGCCTGGATGAGTCAGCAGCAGGGTGAATAGGGAGATCTGCTTTAGATGGGTGGGAGGAGTAGTCCCTGGGTTTGAATAGGGCTGCCTCTGCCAACACAAAGCTGGCTCCACCCCCTGCTGGCCAGGCTGAGGACTCTGCCTCTGCTGGCACAAAGAAGGCTCCACCTGCTGCTGAGCGTCTAACGACCCTGCCCCTCACTCTGAAAGGAACCAGGTGCTCCAGGGCAGAGCACACCCAGGAACCAGTTTGAGCAGGGGAATCCCCCCACTGGAACAAAGAGAGACAAAGGTTTGGAGGGGTATAAGAAGAGGACCCCAGACACCTAAACTTTAGATCACTTTGGAACTAAGAAGAAACCTCTGCCAAGGAGAAAGCTGAAAAGGACTGAAGAGGAGAAGACTGCCTGCTTGCTGTTTTGCTTTGCTGCCAAGGAGAGGGGAAGGACTTTGCTGTGTCCCCTTCTTTTGATTCTGATCTCCAAGGGCCTGAGAAGAGCTGGCTCCCTGTTAAGAAGTCCCAGGAACAAAAGGACTTCACCACCAGCTCTCCTGGAACTCTGCTGAGGGAGTTCTGACCTGCCTTGGAGTGCTTGCCCAGTCTTGGGGCCTCAGGAGGTCGTTTTGCTGTGTTTTGGGAGCTGGGAAGCAGAAGCGTGAAAAAGAGTAACTGGTACCCAACGCATCATCCGATTGCGTGTCGCAAGAACGAGAGTGCGACGAAAATTTCATCGCAACACGCAGGGTCCCCGCATCGCCGAGTGCGTCGAACATCGTCCCGAAGCGTGAAGATTCCTGACCTTGCGAGGGTCGTCGCAGAACCAGTTTGCGAGCCGCACCACTGCCGGTGCGTGAAAGTCTCCAGTCATCGTGTGCGTCGACGCAGAGTCCCGTTCCGTGGCGCATCAAGAGTTGCGGCGCCGGAAGTCCACGCTGCGCCGCGCATCGTGCCACATCGAAGCGTGTCGCATCGAACCTGTGCGTGAAGCTTCCCACTAAGAAACCTACGCAACGAAAGCCAAAGTCATCGCATCCTCCCCCTACAGATCGGAGCCGGCGCATCCACCTCTGCTGCGTGAAGCCGGGCTGCTGCAAAGCCTCCCCAGTATCGCATCGCCTTTGCCATCTTCCTTGTTATAGCTTTTGGGAACCTTATCGCAACTACAGGTACTGTTGGGCACGAAAGTGTCGCATTTTGTGCATTGAGAGTCGCATTGTGCAAGACACTGACTTTTACATCCTGGAGTACTTTCTGCAAACTCTTGAACTACCTTTAAAGTAACCTTTTTGAATTATATGTTGGTTTGTCTGTAGTATTTGGTCTTGTGAAGTTTTTAGTAAAGATACCTTATTTTTCTAAAACTGGTGTGGAGTAAATCTGTGGTGTTTTCACTGTGTTACTGTGAGTGTTGGTACAAATACTTTACACATTGCCTTTGATAGCCTAGACTGCTCAGGCCAAGCTACCTAGAGGGTGAGCAGGGGTTATCTTAACAGTGTATCCCCCTTTCCCTGACTAGAAGCAAGGGTCCCTACTTGGACAGTGGTACCTACCCTGCCAACTAGAGACCCCCAGATCTAACATTGGTTGTCAGCGGTGAGGATTGAACTTGTATTTGTACTTGACCCACAGTAATTGGTGTACATCACTACGAGTGCAGACCAATAGACAACCACATACTGTATTTCTATTTTTGAGTAACTCTTCAAGAGCATCATGTCTCAGGTGGCAACAAGTGAGAGGGCAGAGGTGGAGTTTTCCATTGCGGATTTGTATTCGTACAAAGTTGAGGAGCTCAAACAATTCTGCAAAGACCGTGGTTGCCCTGTGAAAAGCAGAGCTAGAAAGTATGTTCTACAAAGAATCTTGAAGGCCTGGTGGGAGGCTGAATTGGAAGGTGGTGCAAATGAAGAGGATGGTTTTGTTCCCCAAGATCTGCCCGTGGGCAGAGCAGTCTCAAGGGCTGGGAGCTCCCATTCCAGTAGGGGGCTCACTCCAGAGGAGTTGGAGGAGAATCAAAGGGTGAGAAACCATGAATTGGAAATAATGAAAATGAAAATGAAGCAATTGGAAGTAGAGAAGGCGGTGGAGGAGAAGAAATTGCTTCTGGCTCATGAAGTGAGCATGAGAGAACTGGACATCAAGGCCAAGCAGGCGGAGTCTGGTTCCAATGGTGGCAGCGCACAGCCAGTGCCGGGGGGTAAAGTATATATCCCCAAAGATTTAGTACAGAATTACAATAGGAGTGAAGATATCTATGCCTGGTTTACATCGTATGAGATAGCATTGAGAATGAATGGTGTGCCTGAACAGCATTGGGGGGCGGGCCTGTGGAAACATTTTGAGGCTTCTGGGAGGAGTGCTCTAGAGCCCTTAGAATTAGCAGGTACCATGACCTATCCCAATATGAAGGAGGCCCTATGTCTCAGGTATGGACTTACTCCAGAGCAGTATAGACTGCAGTTTAGGAACTCCAAGAAGAAAGAGTCTGAGACTTGGATGGAGTGTGTGAATCTGTACTCGCGGGCACTGGAAGGTTGGATGAAGGGCAGCAAGGTAACTGATTATAAGGGGTTGTTACATTTAATTAGTTGGGAGCACTTGAGTAGTCTATGCGTTCCAGAGCTGCGCCAGCATCTTTTAGACAGCAAGCTGACGGACCCCATTGAGCTTGCTAAGGAGGCGGACCGCTGGACCAGTACCAGGGTCCACAGAGGAATTGTGGGTACCATTGCCAAAGGTGGGCAGGGTCCCCAGCAGAAGAGTGGGGGGGACAAGGGTAACCAAAAGGAGTTCTCACAAGGGCCCCGAAACAGTTCCCAGGGTAACCAGTCCCAGCCCCCCAAGTCCAAACCCAAACCAACCTGGCCCCCTAAGGGCAGGTCGGATAAAAAGGGTCCCATTAAGTGTTATCACTGTCAGGAATTGGGTCACAAGTCTCCTGTGTGTCCCAAGAAATCCCAGGCACCCTCTGGTGCTCCAACACCGGGTATAGCTAGTGTAGCTTTTGGTGGGGATTTAATTTCTAGCGATTTGGAGGGATTAGCAGTTATGTCCCTTTTCTCTTTAGGAGACACAGAGATGGTCCAGGAAACCCCTGTCCCTGATAACACTAAGAAGTACAGGCAGTGGGTGACCATCAATGGGAAGAGGGTGGAGGCTCTCAGGGACACTGGAGCCAGTGTGACCACGGTCAGGTGTCAGTGGGTCCCTGAGGAGCTGATCATTCCCGATGTACTTCACCCTGTAGTGTCAGCTGACAACTCTGTGCGCCTTTGCAAGGTAGCACATGTTCCCTTTGAGTGGGGGGGGGGGGTCTCAGGTCCTCTCAGAGTTGTTGTGAGTCCATCCATGCCAGTAGACTGTCTGCTAGGTAATGACCTGGAGAGTTCCCCATGGAAGGAGGTGGAACGCCAGGCTCATTTGGAGATGTTGGGTTTGCCTGAGTGGGTCTGTGTGACCACCCGGTCCATGGCAGCCAGACAGGGTTGTGAAGCAGACCTGGAGCCTGAAACAGTGGCCCAGGTCCCTGCCAGAAAGAGGAAGGGCAAGGGGCGTGGTGCGTCCACCCCCACTTTTCCCACGGTCCAGGAAGGAGCAGAACCTGCGGGGGATGCCCTGGAGCCTACAGGGGAACAGGTAGCTGAGCTGGGAGACATACCTGAGCTGACCCATTGGCAGCAAGAGGGTGGTCCCTCCAGAGAAGAGTTCTGCCGAGCGCAGAAGGCATGCCCTACTCTTGAAGGTCTGCGGCACCAGGCTGCAGACCAGGCAGCAGGTGCTGATCCGAAGAACTTCTTTCTCTACTGGGAGAATGACTTGTTGTACAGTGAGCCTAGGTTTGCTGAGCCCAGTGGATCACGTACCCTGGTGGTACCCGCAGGGTTCAGAGACTTCCTACTGGGTCTGGCTCACGACGTGCCTCTTGCAGGACATCTCGGGCAGGACAAGACCCGACAAAGGCTTGCCACCCACTTTTACTGGCCCGGGATAAAGACGGACGTCGCTTCCTTTTGTAAATCATGCCAGACTTGCCAGGCAAGTGGCAAGGCTGAAGGAAAATGCAAAGGCCCTCTCCAGCCTTTTCCTGTAGTGAGCACCCCTTTCGAGCGGGTGGGGATAGATATTGTGGGGCCACTGGACCCCAGGACAGCCTTAGGCAACAGGTTCATCCTGGTCCTGGTGGATCATGCCACCCGGTACCCGGAGGCTATCCCTCTCAGGACAACCACAGCCCCGGTGGTGGGCCGTGCGTTGATGGGGATCTTTTCCCGTGTGGGTTTCCCCAAAGAGGTGGTATCTGACCGGGGTACCAACTTCATCTCCAGGTATATGAAGTCTCTGTGGGAGGAGTGTGGGGTAACTTATAAGTTCACCACTCCTTACCACCCTCAAGGAAATGGGTTGGTTGAAAGGTTCAACCGGACAATGAAAGGCATGATCATGGGGCTGACAGAGCCCATGAGACGGAAGTGGGACGTCTTTTTGCCATGCCTATTATTTGCCTACAGGGAGGTACCACAAAAGTCTCTAGGGTTCAGTCCCTTTGAGCTTTTGTACGGGCACCCTGTTAGAGGACCTCTCAGTCTGGTGAAGGAGGGTTGGGAGAAATCCCCTGGGAAAACCCCCCAGGATGTGTTCAGCTATGTGCTGGCCATCCGCAACCAGACACAGCGCTTCCGGGCCCTCGCTCAGGCAAACCTGGAAGCCAGCCAGAATGAGATGAAGAGGTGGTATGACCAGCATACCACTCTGGTGGAATTTCAACCTGGGCAGATGGTGTGGGTGATGGCGCCAGTGGAGCCTTGCGCGCTCCAAGACAAGTGGACTGGGCCATATGAGGTGGTGGAGCGCAAGAGTGAAGTGACCTACCTGGTCAACTTGCGGTCTCCCAGGAACCCCATGAGGGTACTACATGTGAACCGCCTCAAACCCCATTTTGAGAGGTCTGAAATCACAGTGCTACTTGCTACAGATGCAGGGATGGAGGAGGATAGCGATCCTCTTTCTGACCTCCTGGAAGCTAAGGAGCAAGATGGGTCAGTGGATGGAGTGGTCCTCTCGCCCACCCTGACCCCAGACCAGCAGAGGGACTGTCGCCATGTGCTGGGTCAGTTTGCATCTCTGTTCTCCCTGACCCCCGGTATCACCAACTGGTGTGTCCATGACGTGGACACGGGAGATAGCATGCCTGTGAAACAGAAGTTTTACCGGGTGGCTGACAAGGTCAGGGCCAGCATCAAGAAGGAGGTTTCTAAGATGTTGGAGCTAGGGGTGATTGAGCCCTCCAGCAGTCCCTGGGCTAGCCCAGTGGTACTTGTACCGAAAGCTGCTGCGCAAGGTGCCACTCCAGAACTTAGGTTTTCTGTGGACTACCGTGGGCTCAATGCGGTCATGAAGACTGACACACACCCCATCCCCAGAGCTGATGAGCTCGTGGATCGGTTGGGAGCTGCCAACTACCTCAGTACGTTTGATTTAACTTCTGGGTACTGGCAGATTGCCTTAACTGATGGGGCCAAGGAGAGGTCTGCGTTTTCAACGCCAGAGGGGCACTTCCAGTTCCGTGTCATGCCCTTTGGGTTGAAGAACGCCCCTGCCACATTCCAGAGACTGGTCAACCAGGTACTGTCCGGGCTGGAGCAATTCAGCGCCGCATATCTGGATGGCATTTCTGTGTTCAGCTCCACTTGGGAAGAACACTTGCAACACCTCTGCGCAGTGTTGAAGGCTCTGCATAATGCAGGCCTCACTATCAAGGCCAGTAAGTGCCAGATAGGGCAGGGTTCGGTGGTGTATTTGGGACACCAGGTAGGAAGCGGCCAGGTGGCGCCCCTACAAGCCAAGATAGATACCATCCGGGCTTGGGAACCCCCCAAAACCCAGACAGCGGTGAGAGCCTTCTTAGGACTCACCGGGTACTATCGCCGTTTTGTCAAGGGGTATGGCACCATTGTTGCTCCCTTGACAGAACTAACTTCCAAGAAGTTACCGAAGAAAGTGATTTGGACCAGTGCCTGCCAAGAAGCTTTTGATGCCCTGAAGGAGGCCATGTGTACAGCACCTGTACTCAAGGCGCCTGACTTCTCCAAGGAATTCATAGTGCAGACAGACGCTTCTGAGCATGGAGTGGGAGCGGTGCTCTCACAACTAAATGATGAGGACTTGGACCAACCTGTAGCTTTCATTAGTAGGAGGCTACTTCCCAGGGAACAGAGGTGGAGTGCGATTGAAAGGGAAGCTTTTGCTGTGGTCTGGGCGCTGAAGAAGCTGAGACCCTACTTGTTTGGGACTCACTTCTGGGTTCAGACGGACCACAGGCCCCTCAGATGGTTGATGCAGATGAGGGGTGAGAATCCTAAGCTGTTGAGGTGGTCCATTTCCCTACAGGGGATGGACTTTACGGTGGAACACCGCCCCGGTACAGAACACGCCAACGCTGATGGTCTGTTCAGGTTTTTCCGCCTTAGCGATGAGAACTCCCAAGAGGGTGGGTAGTTCTCCCCACTTTCAGCTGGAGGGGACACGTGTTAGACCTGGCATCTTTGGCGTGGTTACCCCTGACTTTTTGCCTCTACCTCCTGTGTTTTTTGATGCTATGCTGGATTTCGGTTTTGCTTGTTTAGATGCTTTGGGCACTTTGCCACTGCTGATCAGTGTCAAAGTGCAAGTGCTCCCTTGGTAAATTGTTACATTGATTGGTTATCCATGATTGGTATATTTGTTTCACCTGTTAGCCCCTAGTAAAGTGCACTGCGTGTGCCAGGGCTGGTGATTCAAATGCTACTAGTGGGCTGCAGCACTGATTGTGCCACCCACAGGAGTAGCGCTAAAATGATGTCTTAGGTCTGCTTGCAGTGCCTATGTGCAGTCCAGGACTGCCATGTCGACCTGGCCAGTGCACCCACTGACCAGGCCTTATCCTTCCCTTTCTGTACATGTCAGGCATCCCTATGGTGGCCCTAGGCACCCCCCTGGGCTGGGTGCAGTGTATCTGAAAGGTAGGGCATGTACTGAGGTGTGTAACATGCCCTGGTAGTGAATTACAGCCATTTTCGTTTTTCACTGCTGAGAGGCTATCTTGCCCATAGGATAGAATGGGGAAGGCTGTTTACATGCCTATCTTCCCATAAGGGCAAGATAGAAAATCCAAGTTTGGTATCTCTGTGTTCAGAATTTAATTATACATCTTTTTAGCAAGATGGTTTTTAAATTCACTGTGTGAGAATAGCACTTTTTAGAAAGTAGCTATTCTCCTGTTTAACCTTCCTGTGTGCCTGTGTGCTGGTTGGCTGACTGGTGTCATGTGATGGGCTGGGTGGCTCCAGGAGCCTGGATGAGTCAGCAGCAGAGTGAATAGGGAGATCTGCTTTAGATGGGTGGGAGGAGTAGTCCCTGGGTTTGAATAGGGCTGCCTCTGCCAACACAAAGCTGGCTCCACCCCCTGCTGGCCAGGCTGAGGACTCTGCCTCTGCTGGCACAAAGAAGGCTCCACCTCCTGCTGAGCGTCTAACGACCCTGCCCCTCACTCTGAAAGGAACCAGGTGCTCCAGGGCAGAGCACACCCAGGAACCGGTTTGAGCAGGGGAATCCCCCCACTGGAACAAAGAGAGACAAAGGTTTGGAGGGGTATAAGAAGAGGACCCCAGACACCTAAACTTTAGATCACTTTGGAACTAAGAAGAAACCTCTGCCAAGGAGAAAGCTGAAAAGGACTGAAGAGGAGAAGACTGCCTGTTTGCTGTTTTGCTTTGCTGCCAAGGAGAGGGGAAGGACTTTGCTGTGTCCCCTTCTTTTGATTCTGATCTCCAAGGGCCTGAGAAGAGCTGGCTCCCTGTTAAGAAGTCCCAGGAACAAAAGGACTTCACCACCAGCTCCCCTGGAACTCTGCCGAGGGAGTTCTGACCTGCCTTGGAGTGCTTGCCCAGTCTTGGGGCCTCAGGAGGTCGTTTTGCTGTGTTTTGGGAGCTGGGAAGCAGAAGCGTGAAAAAGAGTAACTGGTACCCAATGCATCATCCGATCGCGTGTCGCAAGAACGAGAGTGCGAGGAAAATGTAATCGCAACACGCAGGGTCCCCGCATCGCCGAGTGCGTCAAACATCGTCCCGAAGCGTGAAGATTCCTGACCTTGCGAGGGTCGTCGCAGAACCAGTTTGCGAGCCGCACCACTGCCGGTGCGTGAAAGTCTCCAGTCATCGTGTGCGTCGACGCAGAGTCCCGTTCCGTAGCGCATCAACAGTTGCGGCGCCGGAAGTCCACGCTGCGCGCGCATCGTGCCACATCGAAGCGTGTCGCATCGAACCTGTGCGTGAAGCTTCCCCCTAAGAAACCTACGCAACGAAAGCCAAAGTCTTCGCATTCTCCCCCTACAGATCGGAGCCGGCGCATCCACCTCTGCTGCGTGAAGCTGGGCTGCTGCAAAGCCTCCCCAGGATCTCAGGAGTATCGCATCGCCTTTGCCATCTTCCTTGTTATAGCTTTTGGGAACCTTATCGCAACTACAGGTACTGTTGGGCACAAAAGTGTCGCATTTTGTGCATTGAGAGTCGCATTGTGCAAGACACTGACTTTTACATCCTGGAGTACTTTCTGTAAACTCTTGAACTACCTTTAAAGTAACCTTTTTGAATTATATGTTGGTTTGTCTGTAGTATTTGGTCTTGGGAAGTTTTTAGTAAAGATACCTTATTTTTCTAAAACTGGTGTGGAGTAAATCTGTGGTGTTTTCACTGTGTTACTGTGAGTGTTTGTACAAATACTTTACACATTGCCTTTGATAGCCTAGACTGCTCACGCCAAGCTACCTAGAGGGTGAGCAGGGGTTATCTTAACAGTGTATCCCCCTTTCCCTGACTAGAAGCAAGGGTCCCTACTTGGACAGTGGTACCTACCCTGCCAACTAGAGACCCCCAGATCTAACACCGATTTTGTCCAGAAACTACTGATGAGGATTGGAAAAATCTACCACAAGTGATAACAATCAACATCTCTGAAGGCGACATTTGCTATACTTTGAGTTGTGACCCCATTACCATTGGTAAATGTGCTCAAATCCGACTTGAAGGAAGTGACTCGCGAATGACGTGGGAACAACAAACTCTATGCAAAAATCAAAATGACAGTACAGTACAGTATGCAAAACCACATGATGTGCAAAAATGTAGTATCTGCTGCCAGTCATTTCAGGCATGTCAAATTACCTGTAGGGTGGTTATTCTCATGTGGTAATGTTACCTATACGTATATTCCAGCAAATATCACAGGTGGACCGTGTGCCTTTACTAGATTAGGCCTCATGATGTTCCTGTTAGATCCATCATCACATGTTCGGAATACCAGAGAAGCTGTTCAACTCAATGAACATTATGATTCTGAAATTAATTTATTATCTAAGTCTGAATATATTAGTTTAGCTGCTTCAATAGTAGGAATTCCAGGCCTAACCATTTATAATTCTAGGGCTGTTAGTGAATTAGCATGTTTGATGGTGAAAAATATGAATCATACATCAGTTGCTTTAGCAGAATAATCATTAGATGTGCGCGGAGCGAGAAAAGCTATATTACAGAACAGAGCCCCAATTGATTATTTACTCTTAAAACATGATGATGGATGTTCAGACTTTGAGGGAATGTGTTGCTTTAATCTTTCAGATCATTCCAAGCCAATTCAATCCCACATTGGCGCTTTACATAAGTTAGTTTGAGATGTCAAGCAGGATGTAGATAAAGGGTGGTGGGATTGGTTGTTTGGGTGGCTGCCGGATTTTGGCAAACTCCGGTCTTTTCTAGGTGGGATAGCATTAGCAATATGTATCTTGATATCATTATGTTGTTGTATCCAGTGTGTGCCTAATCTCTTGTCTATGCTTCAACCTAAAGCAGTTGATCTCAGACCAATATGCTATAAGAGCCAATGGTCAAGGGATGGAATGTACTGATATTGAGTGATATATTGACCATAGGCTCCATTTGGCATAATTGGCTCAATTTTCTGTGCTCGCACATAGCTGCAAAGTAAGGAGGGCATGTTTTTGCTCTTCTCTTGTTTTTCGCTCCTCACCAATCAGAGTGAACTGGAACATGTTGTGTGGAATGCGTGCTTGGTACCTTTCAGGGAATGTGCAGAATGTACAGCTCTGTCTCAGACTCAAAATTCGGGAGTCTGGCCTGTCTCTGTCTTGACCTTGACACAGACCAGTTTAAAGGTGCAGTAGTGCATTTGTCTCCTTTTGGGAGTGCATCAGTGTTTAAGTGTGTGCTATTGTGTCACTACAGAGGATACAGCATGTATTGCAGCAGACGTGGTGGGATTGTCTCACCCTAACACCGTAGACTCAGTTCCCCAACCCAGACATATGAGTGTCGTAAGTTATGTTTATCAGGCATATCATTAGCAAGTGACATGCAGATTTTCTTCAGTCTCCTTGTGATTAAGACTGCACTATTGAACTGATGTCAATGACCCAGCTCCCTTATGACAATGTACCCTTTAACAATCAAGGAAGATGAAGTTTTGTGGCACTAGCTCCAAGAAAAAAAAAAGGTTTAATCATACATGCAACATCTCAAAAGGAGAACCTATTTTCTTCATCAACAAGCAAAATGGAGATTACTAACCGTGCACAGACTATTGCAAATTGAATGTCATTACTGTTAGGACTCCGTGTCCTCTCCCCTAATTTGCTTTTATTGGATACATTTAAACATGCCAATATATTCTCCATATATCACTTTCAAAGAGTCTATTGGCTGGTGAGGATTCACAATAGGATAAGTGGAAGACAACATTTTTAAATTCCTGTTGTGTCCATTATGGATATGTAGTAATGCCTATATTCTATTTAAAGCCCCTGTGACTTTGAGCATTTTGTTAATGACATCGTCAGAGACTTATTAGATACATTTATGGTAATCTATTTGAATGACGGAATCATATACCCACAACTTGGAACAACATTGGGTACATTTAAAGAAGTGCCCTCTCTACTACGCCAGCAAAACTTGTATACCAAAGAAGAGAAATTTGTTTTTGAAGGACTGCAAGTCACCTTTTTAAGGTTTCTGATTTCTGAAGAAGGAGTTAGTATAGACGGTTCTTGACTTGCCCTGTCGCACTTGCCTTATAGAAATTCAATGATTTCATGTGTTTGCCAACTTCAAAGATGCTTTATCAGATTTTTCTCTAACAACATGTATTCCATCACTAAATCACCAAGAAGGATCGTCCAATTCTTGAAACGAAGAACAAGACTAAGAATTCAAATAATTAAATGCTGTAATCGCCTATGCTGCCATCTTTAGACATGCAGATGCTCAACTACTCTGTATTCTAGAAACTGATTCATGCCTATTTGCTGTGGGACCTGTATTATCATAGAGCAACCTTAACACAGAGTCTAAAGCAGTACACCAAGTATCATTTTATGCACAAACCATTATCTCTCTACAGAAAAAAAAAACTATAAAAGTCATGATTATGAGCTTTAAGTGATAAGAGAGGGCTTTGCAAGTAACCTTACCTACTTGGAGCAATACACACCCTAACTGTTTGGGCAGACAATAAGAATTTGCTTAATCATAAATTAATGAAACGTCTTATAAACAAATACAAGATGGTCCCTATTTCTATTCTCTTTTCTAAAATCAGATTATTTATAGACCTGAAAATAGATTTGGAGCCGCAGAAGCCTCATCATTACAAAACAAGACTACAGAATATTTACCACCAACTCTTGAAAGTCTCTCCTTTCTAGTCATGAAACATTCTGGGGCAGATGTACGAAGTTTCATGCAATGCAGCATAGCAACAAACATTAAAGGAGCTGATCTTCATGTGAGAGTTGCTTCGATAATAAAAGGAGCGCCCCTGCCTAATCCTGTCATTGAGACCTTTAATAGTCCAAATCCTAACACAAAAGTCAGCCTTGCGTTCCTATGGACCTAAGTCATAAGAGGTTCATATTATTGATACTGCTTCGTTACGGCTTCAATGTCATGTGGGGCTTGTAATCTACCCACCTCCAAGCCTAATACAGGCAGTGCTGCATGGAATGTTAGTATGCCACATGCTACTGTAGTTGAGAAACAAAGAAGCTGCACAAAGTATAATTATGTGATTGGTCTCCCTGACCCCAGCACCCCCTGATTCACACTTTCACACAAGAAGCATCTGCTGTTCATTAAAATTGCTGTGGTAACTAAGAGGAACAAGAGAGCATAGCTGTGCCTTAAATGAATTACAAGCAACTTATTGTGCAGAAAGAAAAGACCTCATTGAGCTAGAAGGTAGAGACTGTGGGCCACCAGGACTGCATCCCGTTACAATTGGATACCACTGCTGTGAAGGACAAATTTCACACCCATCCACTCTATTCCAGATAGCCAGTGCCACATTAATTAACATTACCCTTTTTAACAGTGAACATTTAGCCATCAACTTCAGGACTTTGAGTCCACCCTTGTGGCACTGTCCCACCAGTTTTGGGAGAGGTTGCCTATGATGATGCATGCCACTAGTAAGTGTGTGAAGCCTTCCATAAGGAAAAGCTTCCCTCGTGCTGATGTTATGACAGTGATCCCTTTTCACCCCTGAATGGGACTTTGATCGTTGACCTATTAGAAGGAAAAGTTCTGTATTTTTCAAGGGCTAACATACCTGCTGCAATAAGGAGATTGTGACCTGGGAGGATGTAAAGTGTCCTAAATAACCTCCCCCTCTAATAAGGGCTCTAATAAACAATGTTTAGGCAATCGTCCATCAAGGCGTGCACAGGGTGGGTGTTTATTTGCCTGTGCACAGTGAGCCCTCTATGTAATGCGGTATTGCAAACGTTTGTTTGATGGCATCCATGTGAGTATCCAGTTATTGAGGAACAGTCTGCTTCTTCAGGAAACCCTATGAACCAAAGGTTATGACCGCATTCTACAGGTGTTCCTCCAGGGCTCTCAATACTAAAGAGAGGTCTGTCACTCACTATTTGTAGCCATCTGCCTCTTTTCACCCATGTGTGCCTCTCTCAACTATACTGCAGGAGGGTCACCAACCCTCTCTCAACTAGGCTGTAGGAGGTCCAACCAAATGGTCCTAGATAACCCTTCCCTGCCTTCATCATCCACACCTCAAAACCACTGTTAGAATGGACTTGTCCATGTGGAGCTACATCGTCATCTATGCAGCCAGCTGGCTAGAAGCCGAGAGTCTCAGGTGACCACCAAGGATTCCCTCTACTCTTCCCAGGCAACACCCTAGAAAACCCACAACCTGGGCCATCCAGCACCGTTCTCTTGAACATGGCTGCAAAACTTGCAGTTATTGGACGTGAAACCACAGTCACTGGGATGCAACAGGCCCCATCAATGCTGCAGTCTTGCAGTAACGGCACCTCCCAGGGCTTTCTTTAGGGTCCAGACAGAGCTTTCTTAAATCCACTGGAGTCAGGAGGCCTGCCACTTGGGAATACACAGGTCCCTTTGAGCATGACCACATGTTGGGGTGAGCTCTCCAAAGCAGGCACTATGGAGCAAGCACTTGGTCTGCCCTCCAGTCCTATGGCCGATTCTGACACACTATCTGGTGGGGGAGAATGTGTAGCTGAGAGGTGTCTGCCCAGATGGAATCTGGGTCCGCTGCGGCAGTGGGAGGATGCAAGAGAGTTAGTAAGATTCCTACATGATTTTAGGTGATGTGCCACTGACATAGAACATGTCTGCCATCTTATCTTGGCCAACCAGCACCCCTACAAATCTGTTTTTCAAGCAAATGAATTGTTAGCAGACTTGTCTGTCTTGGATCTAGTACTGTGGCCCCTGGAACTAGAGCTAGTCAATGTTCTGAGCAGAAAGATAACTACAACTTTCTAGAAGTTTGTGCAATGTTAACTATGGCATTGCAAGTACAGTAACCACAAATGCATTACAAGGCATCCCCTCCATAAGAGGCAGCAATGATGCTTCAAACTTCCAACAGCATTTGGTGAGCTAGTAATATTCCTTGGTGGTTATACAGTTTTTCTGTGAGAAATGAGGAGTTTTTACTTTCAAATGCATTAAGGGCCATATGTAGGTAGCATACAAGTTACCACTTCTTAAATACCGAACTTTACCGATTCGGTATTTAAGAAGTGGTAACTCGTATGTAGGTAATCATTCGGTAAATATTACCGAATCGGAGAAATTCGGTAATTACCGAATCGGTATTTACCGATTCGGTAATGAGGCATACCTTCCCATTGATTCCTATGGGCCTGGAGGCCCATAGGAATCAATGGGAAGGTATGCCTCATTACCGAATCGGTAAATACCGATTCGGTAATGGGGGGAGCACATTCAAGGGAGGCAGGGTCTCACATTGACACCCTGTTGCACCCCTGATTCCTGCATGTGTGCACATGTGGCGCACATACATGCCCTAAGGGCAGGTATGTCTGCCACATGGCACTGTTAGTTCAGCAAAATATTGCTTTTTGCAATGAATTCGGTATTTAGCACCAACATATATTTGGTGCTAAATACCGAATTATTTTCCCTACACATCACTCATTTGAGTGTCACCTACATCTCATTTCAGGATTCGGTATTTACCGAATCGGTAAAATTACCGATTCGGTAATTTTACCGATTCGGTAAATTACCGAATCCTGAAATGTTCCCCCTACATAGCACAAGCCTAAATACCGGTCGGTAACAGGACATCTACCGAAAATCGGCCGTTACCGACCGGTATTAGGCTACCTACAGATGGCCCTTAGTGAGTTATTTTTGCTTGTGACACTGGGGAGGTTTTAATTGGATTTACTGGAAGGAATTACTTTGAAAGGTAATGTTATTTATTGTTGTGGGCAGTTATGCGGAGCGGGTGGTTTTTGCTTATTATTTGTGTATATTGGTGTTACTGTGAAACAATTCAAGGGGAAATACTATGAGGGCAGTGGTGCTGGAATAATTTTCAGAATGTGGGTGCTGGCATCAATGTTACATCACTTAAGTCAAATGGATTGTTAAAAATCCAAGAGTCACACAAATAACTAGTACAACAAAAGATTCACCCCCATACAGCAGGAGAGTTGTATGGGGGCGGTTTGTAGCTGATGGTGCATTTTGGAGCACACTTTGCACATGTATTACTTTAGTATAGTGTGGGAGCGCACCGTCATTCACAGACAGTTCATTTTCCATTGAAATGGCCACAACATTCATTCAGGCTGACATGTAGTTTTACTGATAACACTATATGGCACACAAACAATAATGTGTTAAAATCAGTTTTCAACAAATAATTACATTTTCACATCACCAAGTAAAGTATTTCGCTTTGTTTTGATCCTATTAATATGTGCTTTGTTTTGGCTTTCCTATATATTTTGAAATACCTGTGCAGATATTTTACAAGTTTTTAAATGTTGTGCGTTAGAAAAGAAACCTGACATTTTACATCCTTTACTCTCCATGTACCCCAGCTAGATTGGCAGATAGTTCACTTAACAAAAATCCTATAACTTTAAAATCAGAGAAAAAAAGTAAACACCTCTCTCCATGTTAAAAGAATAAGCAGAAATGTGTCAGAAGACATAGCCTGACATTTGACCTCTGTCTTTGAATGCACAGCAAATGTGACAAGGTAAAAATAAGGTTTAAAAGCATTTTTGTGATATGATTTTAAAAAAAAAATAATAATAATTTGTGAGTTGATAGAGTAAGTTCCATGCAGACAAACATGGTGAAAAGGAAATTTAAATTCAGAGGCATTAAATAGTTATATTTTAAAACAGCTTTTTCTGATTTATTAGTGAATTTAGGGCTAATATAATTTAGAGGTCACAGCGTCCATTATATTAACCGTGCTAAGTGTGATTTATTGATAACAGCGTTTGCCCAGAGAAAGATGTGCATGTTCAACATGCGCATGTTAAATATACGTGAAGCTAAACCGCTGAAAGCTTAGTGATGCCCGCCTTATACAAAACCAAAATAAAAGACGGGGTTAGCTAGCGCCCATTTTAGGTAAGTGAAAGCACAAACTACTTTAGCCTGCTTTGTATTCTGGTAAGGGTTTTTTGAGCACCAGATAAGCAAAATACTATTCCCGCCAAGACCGGGTGAAATAGTTATTGGAGGACTGATGACTTTTAAGTGGAGTAATCGCTGTCTGACATTGAAGTATAGAATATCCTGGCAGCAAGGGGGAATGTCAAATACATTTATTAATAAGTGTCTCAGCTATTGGATCCACCACAACAGTCTCTTCAAGAACCCCCAGGATTTACAAACCAATGCATGACATTCCTAAAGTAGAATATTGTAGGCAATGACAGAATTTAAGGAGACACGCACACGGAGGTCGAGTCACCAAAATGACTGTGGTAGCAAAAGTGACATCCAGTCGCGGCTCCTCCGCTAACGCGGAGGAGCGTCGCCCCACTGACTTCAATAGGAAAAAATAAAATGATAATAACGTGTAATTATTATTATGATTTTATTTTTCCTATTGAAGTGAGTGGATCTCAGGGCAGGGCTGGCCAGAGCAGGGAAAGGAGTGGTTTGCACTCCTTAAGTGCGCATGACTGCTTGGCTGGCCCTCTCGGACAAACTGTCCTGCGCATCTTCCCCACTAGGCTTACTTTACACAGCCTGGTGAGGAACATGCAAAGCCTCCCAGTCTGAGGTCCGTGGTTTGTGGCTGTGTTTCTCATCTGTACAGTAGGGTGACCTCACAGTGGACAGTGACAGAACTTAATGTACAGACACTTGTTTTACAAAGGATTGGGGTCTAGGAAATGATTTCGTCTATTTGTATATGTTGTATATATGTCTAATGTATCTGTCTAATGTATATGTAACCTGTTAGTTTAACCCATGTAAAAAATGAAAAGTCCCAACCAGATATGAAATAAGAAATTAAATACAGTTGTGACATGGAATGATACATGAATGTGATCTGTATAATCTAAATTTGCTGGGATTAGGACCCAATGCGCTTTAGTAATTAAATGTACTCCATGGAAATGATGTTATAATATTTGTTTCTCCACCTTATTTTCTTTTTGAATTAATTTAAATAGGGAGCTCATGTGATAGAAACATTACACATTTCTCTTTTTCACTGCAAGAAAACACATGCTTTTGTTCAAAGAGGAAACACTGGTAACCCAAATAATTTAAATAATTATTTATTGGTTCTTCTAGTGTATACCCCATTAGTAAAATATATTGGCACTGTATTAATCCATGAAGACAATATTTTAAATGTAAGCTATGTTACCTTATTCCTTATCAGAGTTTATAGATTTTCATTAAGATCACTTGCATGACATTATCCATCCATGGAAATCACAGAACACATCATTTAACTTGTCTTTACAATAACAAAAATAGTGAACGTGTTTACATTGAGTTTAATTTTTTAATATATTCAGTCAAGCGTGCATTGCATTAGCTGAATTAAATGTTTGCTGTCCCAGGTGGAAGTGGGAACTGCAGAAATAACACCAGGTTTACCAGGGCTCTGTTTACCTTCTGTTCTTGGCATTACCTTTGCCACCACTGAGACCAGGTGTCACAAAAGCAAAGCCAGGCGTCTCAGTGGGCATGCCAGGGGTTGCAGTTGTGCCCTCTTGCGACCCCTAAATGGCGTCCATGTACAAGCAGTAGCTGTAACACCACCAGTATTCTTTCTTTGTTTTTTCATGTTTAGTGGATGGTCGGAACCAATAAGGGAGTGTGCTGTTCTGCCGATTCATAACACTGACTTCATTTTTGTTAGAGAAAGAGGGTCCAGTCCAGCAGGATTTACTTGCTGACTGTAACTCCCTACTGCCACGACTGACCCCTGTACATATTTTATTCCACCCCTGGAAGCTCTTAAACATCATGGGCCAGAAGTGCAACCCTTTTATAGTGGTCACAAACGGAAAAACGGGCCATATGCGACAGCTAAAAAGGGTTGTGCTATGTACAAACCATATTTTGCATATTGGTAACCTATTACCGACTCGCAAAATAGGGTGTGCGATTCGCTATTAAGAAGGGGCGTGCCAAGGGCGTCCTTTCTTAATAGGGAGTTGAGAATCTCACTCAGCAACATAGAACTCCATTGGCTTACTGTATCATCAACCACTGACACATTCAAAGTCTAATGCATCAACTACGAAGCGAGCATCCCCACCACACTGGTAAGCATCCCCTTCCCTTCTTCTCCTACTACTCTCATCTACTACTATTATTGCACAGAAAACTATTGCTTTTTAGCAAGGGATACTAACGTTTATGGTATATTCATTTATTTTGTGTAGTGCATGCTGTACAGCTACATTACTCCTAGGTACTAAGGAACAGGACATAGGGTAAGGTTACAAGTTCTTTCAAGAGCATTTAAAAATACTAGACCTTGTTTCATGTAACAAGTGAAGGGATTACATAGGGTCTGTGGAGCATTTAAATTTTCTAAGCACTCTTTTTGCGAGTAGCATCAGTTCCCCTGTGCATTTAACATTTCTATTACATTATTATTGTGTCAACATAGTGTGAACAATGAGTGAGTGTTTGCAGAATTTGTTTAGGTGGATTTTACAGTCTGTGCAATGAGAATTGAGAGGTGAGAAGGTGCCATTGGGGATAGGTATCATGATTCAACAAAGTGAGTAGTTTTGTATGGTTGCGGTTTGACTAGCCTACTGGAGTTTCAGGTAGACAAAGACTAACTTTTTAAAAGTTACTTATCCTAAATATTTATTAAAAATTCTATTTCTCCATTGAATTGGATTCATAATACATATTTAAATAGAGTTTGAGTCATTTCTGTAGCTCATCCCATCCCAGAATTAGGAAAATGGTATTATAATTATGCTTTAGTTTTACTCATAGGATCAGTTGCAGCCCCGTAGACTGAAAATTGCTTTTTCGGGCTTGTCACAGGAGGAATCTGCCAAAACTAAAATTGTGCGTGTACCACTTTCAAATAATGCACCCTACTTTGTGGACTTCACGGCGTACCTAATTTTTAGGAATAAACAGTAGGGTTCTTTCCTATCAAAAAAGGTTATTTTAATAGATTTCAATGCAGGCTTAAAGGCCGCAGCAGTCAGGCTACACCTGTAGGCCTGAAGCCATGATTTCTTTGCCAGCCTCGTGGGTGGCACATCATCTACTCCAATGGTGTATTTTTGTGCATCATACACTATGGCCCTACTGGGAGATTAAATATGCCAATTGGGGATTAGATATTTATACCATGTTTAAGTGGTCAGAGCACATACACTGGGGGCAGTATTGCAGTACCCTCATGTGCAGAATTAAAAAAACAGCAACAGCAGTTAGCAAAAAACAAAATGGGAGTGTTCCTTCGAAAAGAGGTACTTTCTCATAGTGTATTTGTGTTGTGCATTTTGTGTAGGACATGGGTTATTCGGGCTATGCTCGCTCGCCACAGTACGACAATTATTTTACGCCCCTTCCACTTTCAAATATCACCAGCCGCCACTGCTAACTACTGCTTAGTTTGTTACTGACTTCGTCCCTGCACTTTTGTTGTGTTTTCTCTTTTTGGTGCCCATCCTTTTACCTTTAGATCTACCTTTAATTTCCTTTTCTCTAGGACTTGCTTACTGTACTTTAAACTCACTCAGACTTCTTTAACCATAGCTACCCTCTCTAAGTGCGCTAGGGCTTCAATCATTGTCCCAGGTCAGACAAGGAGCTCATTTTAGTTCTACCACAGTGGGAAAGTGTAATAACTGAATACAAAATATTTCACATACCAATTGCTTGTTTCCTGAACTACAGTTCTTTCCCCAAATTTCCATGATTATGTTCTTTTCCAAAAATACTGAGTGGGGGCTCTGTGAAGGTCCAGATCTGATATCCAGTACCTGTCCTTAAACAATGTCTCTGGTGTCTTTCACTTCCTTATCTTAACTGAGCTATTGCTTTACTATTTTGATTGGAACGGGTAGACCAGGGGGTTTCTTGATGAGCTTCTTTAGGTTAAATCACATTATTTTCCTAAACCTGCCTGACTGCCAGGCCACCAAATTCTTCCCAAAATAAATTCTGCTCGAAATCCTGCTAAAATTCAAGCTGACAGCTCAACAAGAAAGGGGTTATGTACTGACCAGAAATAACCAATTATCCCCTATGGGGGAAGATGACGTAGTACTCCTAGAACACAAGACTGGGATGCCTGGCCTCACCATGGGGGTGCCCAGGAGTGGACACCTCACATGGAAAGCCAGGAAGGGTTCCACAGCGGTATGAGTAAAAGCGCCAGGATGCCCCCGTTGAGGGTGGCAGTGCGCTATACAAGTACAAACACATTTACATTTACATTTACATTTACATATTAGAACTTTCAATAAAAGAAAGAGACGCCCTTCAACTGATGTTCCACTGACATCTAGAGTCTTCTCCATTAATGTACCTAGTGCCTTCGCTCCACCAGGTGAGTTCACAGAAAATACTATCTTATATTCATCCTTCATGCCTCAGTATTCATTACATTTCTTATCGGGACCCCTACATTGTTGAACCAACACAAACAAAGTGGGCTTTATTTTATCTCATTTATTGAAAGACACTTTGGTGCTGGCTGCACACACTTTTATTGAAACAGGGACCATGGGTACCTCATTAAAAGCTGTTCCTTACCCAATTTAAGGATATCTTTGAAAAAAAGATAATCACTCAGACCACACATATGGGTCTGCCTAGATCAAAAAAGTAGAAGTGGCCTGGACTGATGAAGCTGACATTTTTTACCTGGGGTTAAGAAAAGAACTGAAAGAAGCATTGGTATTAATTGTGAATCGACCATCTACTACTACAGTATTAATTGATTTAACCTTACAAATTGAAGTACATAAGAACATTCGAGGAGTTCAATGTTGCATTTTGTATTCCAACTCCTTTTGATGCTGCAAAAATCATACCTACTACAGAAGAACCCATTACATTAGAAGCTGTAGGAAAGGCAATGAGTGCAGAGAAGAAGGAAATGTGGCAAAAGGCTGGTCTCTTTTTGTATTGTGGAACTGCGAGTCATTATGTCAGAAAATGCCTGACTTTGTTGGGAAATGAGAAGGCTTAACCTTAGAGGACAAATGGATGCCAAACTTACATGTTGACGGTTTGTCTGTCAACAAGTCCCACTTCAACATCCAGATGATTCTAACAACAAGTAAAAGTTAATTTCTAGTGTTTGCATTAACTGATTCAGGGGCAGTAGAGCCCTTCATGTATCGTGTTTCATGTGAAGACACAGATTCCAATACCGAGGAAGTACAGACAGAAGAGGTCAAAGGGATAGATGGAATCTCTCTCATGTCAGTAGCATATGCACTGAATCCCAACCCATCACTATGGTTTCGCCAAATGGAAATATAGAATCAATTACATTTGATATTATTGATGCTCCTGCTTTATCCGTTATATTAGTCAGCACCTAGCTACATTTACAAAAGTGACAGAGTAACTGCCAATGCCATCCACTAAGTTCTGGTGCCCCCTTTTCTAGAATAATGTTATCTTTGAAAATATGTAAATATTAAGCAACCATTAGCCTGAGCAGTAGCGGCTCGTGGAGGGAGTTCGGTGGGGGCAGTGAGGCGGGGTGGGGGAGGGGCAGGGTGGGGAAATGTAAACACCGGAATATGGATGAACGGAGGTAAGTACACATTTAAATTAATAAAACAAATTCCTTTGTGTGCGCTGCATCGTATTTTGCGATGCAGCGCGCGCAACGCAACAGGGTTTTCAGACTCTGGAGGAGAGTGTGATCAAGCTGGCAGCCAGGGTGAGTCGGAAGAACACAAAGTGGTTCAGGCGCAACCCATATATCGTCGGAAGATACAGCGTGGTCCAAATTATCCACAGGGGGTTGCGATGGATTGTATGGAGGATTGTACTCAGCAGGAGATTAATGACATCTCAGACAGATTCCTGACAAAGACCTGGAGAATCTTTGCCTACATGGATGCTGCGGTTGTTTGATATGGGCGCCTATGGGGTGATGTTAGATCATGGAGATGCAGCGAAATTTTGTACACTCAGTAGTGATTCTACAGTGCAGGAGCAGTTTAGGAATTACAGTGACAATAATCAAATCAGCCTGTTGCAATTGGCAGTGGTTGGATGTAGTCATAAATACCCAACAGAGTCAGACTGGCCAGTGAATGATAAACCTTGGTATACAATGAGAGATGCTATACAGAGGCTTAAGGAGGAGGTGATGAAAACTTTCCTGGATAATGCACATAAGTTGATGGATGGGCTGTTGAATGCGTCTGCGTGAAATAAAATAATCCGTTCGGCTCCCCCTGCATATAAACAAGTGATGATGACTTTACTAATTAATCAGACTGGTAATACTTTGGCGCAGGTGGTTGAGGCAGTCCGTGAGTTGGGAGAGCTGGGGGACTGGATAAAGACTGAAAGAGCTTCCAGGTCTGAGACTCATACAGACAATAACAGGCTGTCTAGAAGAGACATGTTTTTGGCTTTGTTGAAGGATGGAGTGGAGAAAGAGAAGATAGATGGAATAGAGACTAAACGTCTATGGGAGATGTATCAGAAAAGAGGTTTGGATAAGAAGGAAGGAATCAGGAGAGTGAATAAACAAAATAAAATGCGAAGAAAGCCAGAGGTTGATGAGGAGGAAAAGGAGGGTGAGAGAGCTGCTCATTTGAGTATGAAGGAAGGGAGAGATTCAGAAAGTGAATGGCTCAGTGAGGACCGAAGGGAGGAGGAATTCTTCCCTCGAGGATATGACAAGTTGTACCCGGATTTGACCCTGGCAAAGGTTGACAGATTGAAAGCAGATTAGCAAATAGGTCAAGCTCTGGTACGGAGATGGGCTCGCAAAGACAATAGACCTTATATTAACATAGAAATTCATTGGAAACATCATAATGTTCAAAGGACTCGAGCCCTAGTAGATACCGGAGCGCAGGCCACTTTGATATATGGAAAGTCCAAAAAGTTTAAAGGACAGTATTTCACAATTTCAGGCTTAGGCGGGAAAGAGACACCAGAAGTGCAGACAAAGGTTCAAATGAAAATAGGGAGAATACCAAAAAGAGAGTACACTGTATTGATTGTGCCCCTCTTTGAGTATATTATTGGAATTGATATCTTGAAGGGAATGACTCTGTATTTCGAGGATGGGTACTATAAATTTGGATAAAAGTACATTTCAATTGGTGCCGTAAGGATGGGTCACTTGAAGATTCCTCCAGTGAAGGTGCCCCAGGCTACTGAGGTAATTAATTTGAAACAGTACAGAATTGCAGGAGGGCATGAGATCAGTGCAACCATACAGAACTTGATAGATGCAGGGGTGTGACTCCAATCACTACCGCCTGGAATAACCCTGTGTGGCCTGTGCGCAAAAGTGACAATACTTGACGCATGACAGTTGATTATCGCAAATTGAGCTAGCACACACCTCCTTTGACTGCCGCTGTCCCAGATACTGTTACTTTAATTGAGAGAATACAGAAACATCCTGGTCCTTGGTATGTGACTATTGATATTGCCAATGCTTTCATTTCTATACCAATAGCCCCTGAATGCCAAGAGCAATTCAGTTTCTCATGGAATGGTCGACAATTAACATTCAGAAATGTGCCTCAAGGGTACTTGCATAGTCCTACCATCTGTCACCGGCTGGTGGCGGAGCACTTAGATGAGGTGCCAGTTATTCCTGGAGTACAGCTTTGCCATTATATTGTTGATGTGATGATACATGGAGAGACACAAGAGCAGGTGCGTATTCAGCTGGAAAGGATTGTGGAGCATTTGCAGAACAAAGGGTGGGAGATACATCCCACCAAATTACAAGGACCCTTCCAAAGTGTGAAGGTCTTGGGTATTCAATGGCATCAGGGACAGAGAGGTGGTGCCCCAAGTCAGACAAAAGATTAAATAATTTGCTGTGCCACAAAATAGAAAGGAAGCCCAGAGGTTCATTGGTTTGTTTGGTTTTTGGAGACAGCACATCCCTGACTTGAGTCAGATTATGGCCCCTTTGTACAGTTATGCGAAAGAAAAATGCATTTGAATGTGGAGAGCAACAGCAGATTGCATTTGAATTAGCAAAATAGGCTATACAGCACGCTTTGGATTTGTGGCCAGTGCGGGAGGGGGATGTTGAGCTGAATGTGACAGTGCAAGGACTGTATACTAATTGGAGTCTGTGGCAGAAGCAAGGCAAAATGAGGGTGCCTTTAGGATTTTGGACAAAGGAATTGCCAGATGCTGGAGAGCGGTACACTCCATTTGAAAAACAGTTGCTTGCATGTTATTGGGCCCTGGTGGATAGTGAGCAATTGACCCTAGGTCACGATGTGATTTTGAGACCTGGGATTCCTATAATGCAATGGGTGATGAGTTCCCCCAAGACTCAAACATTAGGACATGCGCAAGAGGCCAGCATAATCAAATGGAAGTGGTACATACAGGATAGGGCCTGAGTAGGTCCCACAGGCACTGCGGTGTTGCATGAGCAGGTGGCACAAGCCCCAATGGGAGATACAGAGGTGTTGCATGATGTACCTGAGATACAGGAGTCTCCTGTGAAGTGGGGTAAGCCATTTGAAGAATTGTCCTTAGAGGAATGGAAGCATGTGTGGTTTACTGATGGTTTAGCCAGGTATGTATGAGCCAAAAAGGAACTGGAAGGCGGTGTCATACAATCCTGTGACCAAGAAATTGTTGACCACTACTGGAGAGGGAAAGAGTAGCCAATTCGCAGAACTATATGCTGTATTTCAAGCTTTGATACAAGAATTACCAGGAAAATGTCATATTTACACTGACTCGTGGTCCACTGCCAATGGGTTAGCCACTTGGCTACCCACGTGGCATGCTCATAACTGGATGATAAATACAAAGAAAGTGTGGGGTAAGGAACTGTGGAAAGAGATCCGGACCATGTTGCCACAAAGCACAGTTACCGTGTATCATGTAGATGCTCACTGTTCCACCGACTCACTCGACCGCTGATTTAATTATCTCACAGATGAAAAAGCTAAGATTTCGGAGGCTGAGGAGGCAACGCAAGATTCTGACCTGGTTGGGATTGCGAAGTGGGCACATCAGAAGTGCAGACACTTTGGAGAACAGATTACTAGCAGGTGGGCAGAGAATAGAGGGATACACATTCCCCTAGATCTGATTAAAACTGCGATCTTGCAATGTCCTGTTTGTCTGCATACCCGACATATTCCAGTCCCACAGATAGTGAGAGGCCAGTTAGGCAGAGGAAAATTACCAGTACAGATCTGGCAGATTGATTACATTGGGCCCCTGCCAACTAGTCGAGGATGTCAATATGTGTGCATGGCTGTAGACACATACTCTGGATATTTGATAGCATTTTCATGTAAACGTGCTACTCAGTTGAACACATTGAAAACGTTAGACTTGCTGATTTTGTATTATGGAATTCCATTACAGATTCAAAGTGACAATGGGTCTCATTTCAAAGGCAAATTGGTGCAGAAATATTATGTACAACACAACATTGAGTATATCTTTCATATTCCGTATTACCAGCAGCCTGCGGGTTTGATTGAGTGCATGAATGGGTTGTTGAAAGATCAATTGAGAAAGTTGTCTGATGAGTCATTGAAAAGTTGGAGATATCATTTAAATGAAGCACTGCAAATACTAAATAATAGACCCTTAGCAAATGCAGAAACCCCTTTGATGTGAATGCTAACCCCAGCCTTGCAGATTCAGCCACATGTAACCACCAATACCATTCTCTACTGGGAGAAAGCTCCTGGAGCTCTGGCTCCGTACCGGGCGACACCGAAGGCTGAGGTCTTGATCTGCACGCTTTGAAACTGCACAGACTCAAACCAATAGATATAGCACTCATTGAGACAGGAATGGGAATCCAGATACCCCCAGAGCACATTGGCTTGATTGCCCCTCGATCTGGATTGGCTCTAAAGGGCATTCAAGTGCTGGGAGGGGTCATTGATGCAGACTATCAAGGTGAAATCAAGGTCATCCTACTTAATTGTGGAGACACTGATTTGATAATACAATCTGGAGACAGAGTTGTTCAAATAGTAATGATGCCAGTATATGGAGGGATAGTCAAGAAGGGGACGGCCCCAGCCCTCCTCACCATGCGTGGGGAAGGAGGGTTTGGCTCTACTGACAAGAATTCAGGAGCCAAAGTGTGGGTAGAATCTCCAAATGGTCCCCCTCAACAGGCAGAGGTTATTGCAACAAGAAAGGACAACGTCCTGTTAGTCATGAAGCCAGGGCAGGACAAATGGGAACATGTGCCTGCTGATAAATGTTACTTGCAAGAATGAATAATACCTATTTGTTCTCTGCTCTTTGAGATTACTGCATGGCGTGTCTGTGCTCTGCTTGCGCTCGCTGGAGTTTGTTTGGTCGTGTTTGGGTTGGGCCGGGAGCGACCGTGTGCCCCTTACTCCGAAGTGGCCAGCCGACTGCGCAAATCAACAGCACTGCTGACTCAGCCTGACAATGTGTGGTCCTATTTTGCACAGACAGTCCTCAACAGGTCATACTTTTGCATGACAAACATGAAAAGCACCATGGATATTAATTCCATGTGCCTCGTAGCTATACCTACCCCTGTTCATGTGCTGTTGCAGACATTCAATGTCACAAATGCAGACGAGGCAGTGGAGAAACATGATGTGAAAACTCACTTATCACCCTATGAGTTTTGCCGATTTTGTGCAGAAACTACTGATGAGGATTGGAAAAATCTAACACAAGTGATAACAATCAACATCTCTGAAGGCGACATTTGCTATACTTTGAGTTGTGACCCCATTACCATTGGTAAATGTGCTCAAATCCGACTTGAAGGAAGTGACTCGCGAATGACGTGGGAACAACAAACTCTATGCAGAAATCAAAATGACAGTACAGTACAGTATGCAAAACCACATGATGTGCAAAAATGTAGTATCTGCTGCCAGTCATTTCAGGCATGTCAAATTAGCTGTAGGGTGGTTATTCTCATGTGGTAATGTTACATATACGTATATTCCAGCAAATATCACAGGTGGACCGTGTGCCTTTACTAGATTAGGCCTCATGATGTTCCCGTTAGATCCATCATCACATGTTCGGAATACCAGAGAAGCTGTTCAACTCAATGAACATTATGATTCTGAAATTAATTTATTATCTAAGTCTGAATATATTAGTTTAGCTGCTTCAATAGTAGGAATTCCAGGCCTAACCATTTATAATTCTAGGGCTGTTAGTGAATTAGCATGTTTGATGGTGAAAAATATTAATCATACATCAGTTGCTTTAGCAGAATAATCATTAGATGTGCGAGGAGCAAGAAAAGCTATATTACAGAATTGATTATTTATTCTTAAAACATGATGATGGATGTTCAGACTTTGAGGGAATGTGTTGCTTTAATCTTTCAGATCATTCCAAGTCAATTCAATCCCACATTGGCGCTTTACATAAGTTAGTTTAAGATGTCAAGCAGGATGTAGAAAAAGGGTGGTAGGATTGGTTGTTTGGGTGGCTGCCGGATTTTGGTAAACTCCGCTCTGTTCTAGGTCGGATAGCATTAGCAATATGTATCTTGATATCATTATGTTGTTGTATCCAGTGTGTGCCTAATATCTTGTCTATGCTTCAACCTACAGCAGTTGATCTCAGACCAATATGCTATAAGAGCCAATGGTCAAGGGATGGAATGTACTGATATTGAGTGATATATTGACCATTGGCTCCATTTGGCATAATTGACTCAATTTTCTGTGCTCGCACATAGCTGCAAAGTAGGGAGGGCATGTTTTTGCTCTTCACTTGTTTTTCGCTACTCACCGATCAGAGTGAACTGGAACATGTTGTGTGGAATGCGTGCTTGGTACCTTTCAGGGAATGTGCAGAATGTACAGCTCTGTCTCAGAGTCAAAATACGGGAGCTTGGCCAGTCTCTGTCTTGACCTTGACACAGACCAATTTACAGGTGCAGTAGTGCATTTGCCTCCTTTTGGGAGCGCATCAGTGTTTAGGTGTGTCCTATCGTGTCACTACAGAGGATACAGCGTGTATTGCAGCAGACATGGTGGGATTGTCTCACCCTAACACCGTAGACTCCGTTCCCCAACCCAGACATATAAGTGTCGTAAGTTATGTTTATCAGGCATATCATTAGCAAGTGGCATGCAGATTTTCTTCAGTCTCCTTGTGATTATGACTGCACTATTGAACTGATGTAAATGACCCAGCTCCCTTATGAAAATGTACCCTTTAACAATCAAGGAAGATGAAGTTTTGTGGCACTAGCTCCAAGAAAAAAAAAAGGTTTAATCATACATGCAACATCTCAAAAGGAGAAACTATTTTCTTCATCAACAAGCAAAATGGAGATTACTAACCGTGCACAGACTATTGCAAATTGAATGTCATTACTGTTAGAATTCCGTGTCCACTCCCCTAATTTGCTTTTATTGGATCAATTTAAACATGCCAATATAGTCTCCATATATCACTTTCAAAGAGTCTATTGGCTGGTGAGGATTCACAATGGGATTTTAAATTCCTGTTGTGTCCATTATGGATATGTAGTAATGCCTATATTCTATTTAAAGCCCCTTTGACTTTGAGCATTTTGTTAATGACATCGTCAGAGACTTATTAGATACATTTATGGTAATCTATTTGAATGACGGAATCATATACCCACAACTTGGAACAACATTGGGTACATTTAAAGAAGCGCTCTCTCTACTACGCCAGCGCAACTTGTATACAAAAGAAGAGAAATTTGTTTTTGAAGGACTGCAAGTCACCTTTTTAAGGTTTCTGATTTCTGAACAAGGAGTTAGTATAGACGGTTCTTGACTTGCCCTGTCGCACTTGCCTTATAGAAATTCAATGATTTCATGTGTTTGCCAACTTCAAAGATGCTTTATCAGATTTTTCTCTAACAACATGTATTCCATCACTAAATCACCAAGAAGGATCGTCCAATTCTTGAAACGAAGAACAAGACTAAGAATTCAAATAATTAAATGCTGTAATCGCCTGTGCTGCCATCTTTAGACATGCAGATGCTCAACTACTCTGTATTCTAGAAACTGATCCATACCTATTTGCTGTGGGAACTGTATTATCATAGAGCAACCTTAACACAGAGTCTAAAGCAGTACACCAAGTATTGTTTTATGCACAAACCATTATCTCTCTACAGAAATAAAAACTATAAAAATCATGATTATGAGCTTTAGGTGATAGGAGAGGGCGTTGCAAGTAACCTTACCTACTTGGAGCAATACACACCCTAAGTGTTTGGGCAGACAATAAGAGTTTGCTTAACCATAAATTAATGAAACGTCTTATAAAAGAAATACAAGATGGTCCCTATTTCTATTCTCTCTTCTAAAATCAGATTATTTATAGACCTGAAAATAGATTTGGAGCCGCAGAAGCCTCATAGAACACTACAGAATATTTACCACCAACTCTTGAAATTCTCTCCTTTCTAGTCATGAAACATTCTGGGGCAGATGTACGAAGTTTCATGCAATGCAGCATAGCAACACACATTAAAGGAGCTGATCTTCATGTGAGAGTTGCTTGGATAAAAAAAAGGAGCGCCCCTGCCTAATCCTGTCATTGAGACCTTTAATACTCCAAGTCCTAACACACTAGTCAGCCTGGCGTTCCTATGGACCTAAGTCATAAGAGGTTCAAATTATTGATACTGCTTCGTTATGGCTTCAATGTCATGGGGGCCTTGTAATCTACCCACCTCCAAGCCTAATACAGGCAGTGCTGCATGGAATGTTAGTATGCCACGTGCTACTGTAGTTGAGAAACAAAGAAGCTGCACAAAGTATAATTATGTGATTGGTCCCCCTGACCCCAGCACCCCCTGATTCACACTTTCACACAAGAAGCATCTGCTGTTCATTAAAATTGCTGTGGTAACTAAGAGGAACAAGAGTGCATAGCTGTGCCTTAAATGAATTACAAGCAACTTATTGTGCATAAAGAAAAGACCTCATTGAGCTAGAAGGTAGAGACTGTGGGCCACCAGGACTGCATCCCGTTACACTTGGATACCACTGCTGTGAAGGACACATTTCACACCCATCCACTCTATTCCAGATAGCCAGTGCCTCATTAATTACCATTACCCTTTTTAACAGTGAACATTTAGCCCTCAACTTCAGGAGGTTGAGTGCACCCTTGTGGCACTGTCCCACCAGTTTTGGGAGAGGTTGCCTATGATGATGCATGCCACTAGTAAGTGTGTGAAGCCTTCCATAAGGAAAAGCTTCCCTCGTGGTGATGTTATGACAGTGATCCCTTTTCACCCTTGAATAGTACTTTGATCGTTGACCTATTAGAAGGAAAAGTTCTGTATTTCTCAAGGGCTAACATACCTGCTGCAATAAGGAGATTGTGACCTGGGAGGATGTAAAGTGTCCTAAATAACCTCCCCCTCTAATAAGGGCTCTAATAAACAATGTTTAGGCAATCATCCATCAAGGCATGCACGGGGTGGGTGTTTATTTGCCTGTGCACAGTGAGCCCTCTATGTAATGATGCATTGCAAATGTGTGTTTGATGGCATCCATGTGAGTATCCAGTCATTGAGGGACAGTCTGCTTCTTCAGGAAACCCTATGAACCAAAGGTTATGACCCCATTCTATAGGTCTTCCTCCAGGGCTCTCAATACTAAAGAGAGGTCTGTCACTCACTATTTGTAGCCATCTGCCTCTTTTCACCCATGTGTGCCTCTCTCAACTATACTGCAGGAGGGTCACCAACCCTCTCTCAACTAGGCTGTAGGAGGTCCAACCACATGGTCCTAGATAACCCTTCCCTGCCTTCATCATCCACACCTCAAAACCACTGTTAGAATGGACATGTCCATGTGGAGCTACATCGTCATCTATGCAGCCAGCTGGCTAGAAGCCAAGAGTCTCAGGTGACCACCAAGGATTCCCTCTACTTCTCCCAGGCAACACCCTAGAAAACCCACAAACTGGTCCATCCAGCACTGTTCTCTTGAGCATGGCTGCAAAACTTGCAGTTAATGGACGTGAAACCTCAGTCACTGGGATGCAACAGGCCCCATCAAGGCTGCAGTCTTGCTGTATCGGCACCTCCCAGGGCTTTCTTTAGGGTCCAGACAGAGCTTTCCTAGATCCACTGGAGTCAGTAGGCCTGCCACTTGGGAATACACAGGCCCCTTTGAGCATGACCACAAGTTGGGGCGAGCTCTCCAAAGCAGGCACTATGGAGCAAGCACTTGGTCTGCCCTCCAGTCCTATGGCCCATTCTGACACACTATCTGGTAGGGGAGCATGTGTAGCTGAGAGATGTCTGCCCAGATGGAATCTGGGTCCGCTGCGCCAGTGGGAGGATGCAAGAGAGTTAGTAAGATTCCTACATGATTTTAGGTGATGTGCCACTGACATAGAACATGTCTGCCATCTTATCTTGGCCATCCAGCACCCCTACAAATCTGTTTTTCAAGCAAATGAATTGTTAGCAGACTTGCCTGTCTTGGATCTAGTACTGTGGCCCCTGGAACTAGAGATAGTCAATGTTCTGAGCAGAAAGATAACTACAACCTTCTAGAAGTTTGTGCAATGTTAACTATGGCATTGCAAGTACAGTAACCACAAATGCATTACAAGGCATCCCCTCCATAAGAGGCAGCAATGATGCGTCAAACTTCCAACAGCATATTATATTCCTTGGTGGTTATACAGTTTTTCTGTGAGAAATGAGGAGTTTTTACTTTCAAATGCATTAAGTGAGATATTTTTGCTTGTGACACTGAGGAGGTTTTAATTGGATTTACTGGAAGGAATTAATTTGAAACGTAATGTTATTTATTGTTATGGGCAGTTATGCGGAGGGGGTGGTTTTTGCTTATTATTTGTGTATATTGGTGTTACTGTGAAACAATTCAAGGGGAAATACTATGAGGGCAGTGGTGCTGGAATGATTTTCAGAATGTGGGTGCTGGCATCAATGTTACATCACTTAAGTCATAGGGATTGTTAAAAATCCAAGAGTCACACAAATAACTAGTACAACAAAAGATTCACCCCCATACAGCAGGAGAGTTGAATGGGGGCGGTTTGTAGCTGATGGTGCATTTTGGAGCACACTTTGCACATATATTACTTTAGTATAGTGTGGGAGCGCACCATCATTCACAGACAGTTCATTTTCCATTGAAATGGCCACAACATTCATTCAGGCTGACATGTAGTTTTACTGATAACACTATACGGCACACAAACAATAATGTGTTAAAATCAGTTTTCAACAAATAATTACATTTTCACATCACCAAGTAAAGTGTTTCGCTTTGTTTTGATCCTATTAATATGTGCTTTGTTTTGGCTTTCCTATATATTTTGAAATACCTGTGCAGATATTTTACAAGTTTTTAAATGTTGTGCGTTAGAAAATAAACCTGACATTTTACATCCTTTACTCTCCATGTACCCCAGCTAGATTGGCAGATAGTTCACTTAACAAAAATCCTCTAACTTTAAAATCAGAGAAAAAAAGTAAACACCTCTCTCCATGTTAACAGAATAAGCAGAAATGTGTCAGAAGACATAGCCTGACATTTGACCTCTGTCTTTGAATGCACAGCAAATGTGACAAGGTAAAAATAAGGTTTAAAAGCATCTTTGTGATATGATTTAAAAAAAAATAATAATAATGATTTGTGAGTTGATAGAGTAAGTTCCATGCAGACAAACATGGTGAAAAGGAAATTTAAATTCAGAGGCATTAAATAGTTATATTTTAAAACAGCTTTTTCTGATTTATTAGTGAATTTAGGGCTAATATAATTTAGAGGTCACAGCGTCCATTATATTAACCGTGCTAAGTGTGATTTATTGATAACAGCGTTTGCCCAGAGAAAGATGTGCATGTTCAACATGCGCATGTTAAATATACGTGAAGCTAAACCGCTGAAAGCTTAGTGATGCCCGCCTTATACAAAACCAAAATAAAAGACGGGGTTAGCTAGCGCCCATTTTAGGTAAGTGAAAGCACAAACTACTTTAGCCTGCTTTGTATTCTGGTAAGGGTTTTTTGAGCACCGGAAAAGCAAAATACTATTCCCGCCAAGACCGGGTGAAATAGTTATTGGAGGACTGATGACTTTTAAGTGGAGTAATCGCTGTCTGACATTGAAGTATAGAATACCTTGGCAGCAAGGGGGAATGTCAAATACATTTATTAATAAGTGTCTCAGCTATTGGATCCACCACAACAGTCTCTTCAAGAACCCCCAGGATTTACAAACCAATGCATGACATTCCTAAAGTAGAATATTGTAGGCAATGACAGAATTTAAGGAGACACGCACACGGAGGTCGAGTCACCAAAATGACTGTGGTAGCAAAAGTGACATCCAGTGGCGGCTCCACCGCTAACGCGGAGGAGCGTCGCCCCACTGACTTCAATAGGAAAAAATAAAATGATAATAACGTGTAATTATTATTATGATTTTATTTTTCCTATTGAAGTGAGTGGATCTCAGGGCAGGGCTGGCCAGAGCAGGGAAAGGAGTGGTTTGCACTCCTTAAGTGCGCATGACTGCTTGGCTGGCCCTCTCGGACAAACTGTCCTGCGCATCTTCCCCACTAGACTTACTTTACACAACCTGGTGAGGAACATGCAAAGCCTCCCAGTCTGAGGTCCGTGGTTTGTGGCTGTGTTTCTCATCTGTACAGTAGGGTGACCTCACAGTGGACAGTGACAGAACTTAATGTACAGACACTTGTTTTACAAAGGATTGGGGTCTAGGAAATGATTTCGTCTATTTGTATATGTTGTATATATGTCTAATGTATCTGTCTAATGTATATGTAACCTGTTAGTTTAACCCATGTAAAAAATTAAGAGTCCCAACCAGATATGAAATAAGAAATTAAATACAGTTGTGACGTGGAATGATACATGAATGTGATCTGTATAACCTAATTTGCTCGGATTAGGACCCAATGCGCTGGAGTAATTAAATGTACTCCATGGAAATGATGTTATGATATTTGTTTCTCCATCTTATTTTCTTTTTTAATTAATTTAAATAGGGAGCTCATGTGATAGAAACATTACACATTTCTCTTTTTCACTGCAGGAAAACACATGCTTTTGTTCAAAGAGGAAACACTGGTAACCCAAATAATTTAAATAATTATTTATTGGTTCTTCTAGTGTATACCCCATTAGTAAAATATATTGGCACTGTATTAATCCATGAAGACAATATTTTAAATGTAAGCTATGTTACCTTATTCCTTATCAGAGTTTATACATTTTCATTAAGATCACTTGCATGACATTATCCACCCATGGAAATCACAGAACACATCATTTAACTTGTCTTTACAATAACAAAAATAGTGAACGTGTTTACATTGAGTTTAATTTTTCAATATATTCAGTCAAGCGTGCATTGCATTAGCTGAATTAAAAGTTTGCTGTCCCAGGTGGAAGTGGGAACTGCAGAAATTAAACCAGGTTTACCAGGGCCAGTGCTTAATTTGTAAAATATTAAGTGCCAGGGCTCTGACCAGGAGGCCACTGCAGCTTGCACCATCCATCGCCCCTGTCATCGCTGCCAAAACACCTACTAACCATCTCTCTCGCATGCAAATGCGACAGTTCAGATTATTCCAGGTCCCCAAATCTAAAGGTATGTCTGGGGAGGCAGGTATTAGTAATTTTTTAATGTATTTTGTTCCCTAAACAGCTCTTATACTTCTCCCCACTAAATTACATGAGCAACGCCACCTTGTGGCAGACTGCCGTAAGTGTGGTGTTGACAACTAGGTGCTGGTGCCGAGCACCGGAAACCAATTAAGTGCCGGTGCTCAGCACCGGAAAGCTCCGGCTCAAATTAAGCACTGACCAGGGCTCTGTTTACCTTCTGTTCATGGCATTACCTTTGCCACCACTGAGACCAGGTGTCACAAAAGCAAAGCCAGGCGTCCCAGTGGGCATGCCAGGGGTTGCAGTTGTGCCCTCTTGCGACCCCTAAATGGCATCCATGGACAAGCAGTAGCTCTAACACCACCAGTATTCTTTCTTTGTTTTTTTCATGTTTGGTGGATGGTCGGAACCAATAAGGGAGTGTGCTGTTCTGCCGATTCATAACACTGACTTCATTTTTGTTAGAGAAAGAGGGTCCAGGCCAGCAGGATTTACTTGCTGACTGTAACTCCCTACTGCCGCGACTGACCCCTGAGGGTACTGTACATATTTTATTCCACCCCTGGAAGCTCTTAAACATCATGGGCCAGAAGTGCAACCCTTTTTTAGTGGTCACAAACAGAAAAACGGGCCATATGCGACAGCTAAAAAGGGTTATGCTATGTACAAGCCCTATTTTGCATATTGGTAACCTATTACCGACTCGCAAAATAGGGTGTGCGATTCGCTATTAAGAAGGGGCGTGCCAAGGACATCCTTTCGTAATAGGGAGATGAGAATCTCACTCAGCAACATAGAACTCCATTGGCTTACTGTATCATCAACCACTGACACATTCAAAGTCTAATGCATCAACTACGAAGCGAGCATCCTCACCACACTGGTAAGCATCCCCTTCCCTTCCTCTCCTACTACTCTCATCTACTACTATTATTGCACAGAAAACGATTGCTTTTTAGCAAGGGATACTAACGTTTATGGTATATTCATTTATTTTGTGTAGTGCATGCTGTACAGCTACATTACTCCTAGGTACTAAGGAACAGGACATAGGGTAAGGTTACAAGTTCTTTCAAGAGCATTTAAAAATACTAGACCTTGTTTCATATAACAAGTGAAGGGATTACATAGGGTCTGTGGAGCATTTACATTTTCTAAGCACTCTTTTTGCGAATAGCATCAGTTCCCCTGTGCATTTAACATTTCTATTACATTATTATTGTGTCAACATAGTGTGAACAACGAGTGAGTGTTTGCAGAATTTGTTTAGGTGGATTTTACTGTCTGTGCAATGAGAATTGAGAGGTGAGAAGGTGCCATTGGGGATAGGTATCATGATTCAACAAAGTGAGTAGTTTTGTATGGTTGCGGTTTGACTAGCCTACTGGAGTTTCAGGTAGACAAAGACTAACTTTTTAAAAGTTACTTATCCTAAAATAGTGTTTGAGTCATTTCTGTAGCTCATCCCATCCCAGAATTAGGAAAATGGTATTATAATTATGCTTTAGTTTTACTCATAGGATCAGTTGCAGCCCCGTAGACTGAAAATTGCTTTTTCGGTCTTGTCACAGGAGGAATCTGCCAAAACTAAAATTGTGTGTACCACTTTCAAATAATGCACCCTACTTTGTGGACTTCACGGCGTACCTAATTTTTAGGAATTAACAGTAGGGTTCTTTCCTATCAAAAAAGGTTATTTTAATAGATTTCAATGCAGGCTTAAATGCCGCAGCAGTCAGGCTACACCTGTAGGCCTGAAGCCATGATTTCTTTGCCAGCCTCGTGGGTGGCACATCATCTACTCCAATGGTGTATTTTTTGCATCATACACTATGGCCCTACTGGGAGATTAAATATGCCAACTGTGGATTAAACATTTATACCATGTTTAAGTGGTCAGAGCACATACACTGGGGGCAGTATTGCAGTACCTCATGTGCAGAATTAAAAAAACAGCAACAGCAGTTAGCAAAAAACAAAATGGGAGTGATCCTTCGAAAAGAGGTACTTTCTCATAGTGTATTTGTGTTGTGCATTTTGTGTAGGACCTGTTTACAGTAGTGTAAAGTAGGCATGGTACTCACATAAAGTCTGTGTTCACATGTTCTTCTGTACAAATCAATGTTCTTAGGTAGTTAGAGGCAGCATCTCTGGCGTGGTTCCAGCCTGAACAAGCTAGGTCAATAAACATATGTTTTTAAAATCTGTTTAGGTAAATTTGCTTTTGTTAAGGGGGCCAAAAGTAATTCCTGACTTGTTAAAATCACATTCGGTGCAAATCAAAGAACTACATTGCTGTGCTACGATGCCAGGATACCCTCGCTAGCGATAGTTCGCTTTACAAATACACATCACATTGGTTGATGCATTTAAGCCCGGTTATCCATAAGCAATTTCATTAATAATTGTCTCTGTTGGAATCATGTTTTTAACTATTTATTGTGCAATTGAATCACTTCAGCTATTCATTTTTACTGGGGCGAGAGTTATTTGCAATAATGTTTGAAATAATCCAAATATATCCAGATGAAATAAGAGTATCAACCACTAATGCATATGGCATGTAACTAAAAGAAGGGTATTACACACTTCTCATAATTTTCCTATAGAGTAGAATCTTGGAAACATTATATTTATGGAGCTAATAGCATACATTACCAACGACCTTTTACATTTGTTTCTAATGCTTAATTTGATGATCTCTGCATGCTGTAGCACACTTTGTAAAAATATCATTGAAAGCATAAAAGTGAACTTAAAAGTTTGCCCGATGAATTATTTCACTTAACAATAAAATATTATTTGTAATCATGCACTTAGATGTGGAGTGACGTTTATGAATGAGACTTGTTTTTTGCGCCCCTACAAGTCATTCCTGAATCTGGTGCGTGTTTAGTGTTTTATGCTGATAAGGTTGAAAAGAGATGTTCTTTGCAGCAATGTCACTGCTAGACTTTGACCACACTCAAGTCCTTGACTTTGTGGTTGGCCAGCCGAGTTGTGCCAATCATGGTGGTGTTTTTCGGTGACACCTGCCCTCTGCAAACTGTCCTTTCCGTCCATGCCAACTCATTCCGCTCAGGCAAAGAGACAAATCGACAGATGGTAATTCATCTTGATTACAGTCGACCTTGGCATTATTTGATCAGGAGCTAGAGGTGGCTTTTGAATCATTGTTCCAAAGGTTTGAGTCACCCTTCAGATCATCTCTGTTGATCTAAAACATTGATATGAGAGTTACTTTATCCCTACATAAGCGGTATATATACTCATCCACCTTTGAAATAGACACATTATCACATAGAAACAATAGAGAATATGCAGAAGCAACACCATAGCAACACCGTAAAAATCTATCTATACAAAAATATACATCAGTTATTGCTCATAAGTCTTATTTTCTTCAGTGTTATGGTGTATCACGCCTGAAAGAAAGAATGAAGCTACGGTATTAAATCACATTATTATAAAATGTAGGAGCAGTTATGAGAGATGCGTTGTACATGTAAAGCATGACTAAAAAAGCGCGTCTTGAGCTCTTTGCTGGTTTAGAAAAGGTGAGTGTATTTAAATATTCAGGGGTCTGTTCAAATGGGGATTTTGGTTGTAAACAGGTGGTTGCGATCAAATGTACATTTCTTACACCTGCCAGAAATTCATAAAGAAATTTCTGGCATGCATAAACCTATTTAGAATGGTGGAGATCTTGGCCACAGGTGTGGTGATGTTCGCACTTAGGGGGATATTTACGAGAAAATGCTGGAGCGCGGCGTTACGCTAAATTTGGCAACGCCGCGCTCCGACATTTTCAAAATGCAGGAATGCGCCGTATTTACAAAAATACTGCTCTCTCCTGTGTTTCACTTAGCACTGGCACTAAAAAAGCTGCCTAGCGAAGTTATTCCTGACCTTCACTTTTGGCACTGCCCCAGGCTTGTAAATCTAGGGCAACATCAAAAAGCAATGGTTGTTGCAGTGAAACACCCACTGCAACACCCCTTGCTCGCCCCTTTGTCCCAGTGGACTGGTGCAGAAAGGGGCTTATTTACAAGGTGACATTAAGCCACGTTAAGGGGCTTAGCGCCACCTTGTAAATATGGGAAATGGCGCACCTGCGCATCAAAAAAAGTGATGCTCCAGTGGCATAGGGGTTTGTAAATACGCCCCTTAATTCCAACTCAAAGGGTGAGAATAGGGCATTAACAAGGCATGGTTCGCCCCACAAACGTCCAATTGTGTGCATTCACAAGCTCCCTCTATTCTCTTTCCGCTCTTGAAATGTTTGGAGTGTTACTCCGCAAGGCTGGCTGAACTCCCAAGTTGGCAGTGCAAACGGATCACCGACAGTTTTGCTGGGGGTATAGGGAAAGGACATCCTCTATCGGGGAAAATATTATTCCTGCATGAAAAACGTGTGCATTTACACAGGAGACCCCATTCCCCCGTGTGGAGTTCTCTACTATGGAGCAGTCCACAGAGCATGAATCCGAGCCTCTTTAAAGGTCTCTTGACTTTCCCCAGAGTACGCCCAGAAATGTGCACTAGGTGAACTAAGTAAAGAAAAGCAATACAAGAACATGGAGGCAAAGGCGAAGAGTTTCAATGCACTTTCCCCACGTCCTTCGTGAATAGATCACAAAGTGTCACTTCTGTTACAAATAAAGGTGAATCGCAGACGGCAACCTGGAAGAAGCACCTTCTGTTTCTCCCTGGCGTACACAGACGAGGAATATGAGACTCCATGTAAAACAGAAGTAGGTTGTTCAATAAGCATAGAATTGTTTGTTAACTTAATGGTGCATTGCTGTAGATCTTTGAAGCCACTCAGAGCCATGCAAAGTGGGTTTGTGTGGCTTCAAAATGCTGACTTACAGGTTTTCGTCACGCATGTATCACGTTGCGTGGTGCAAATGTGACGCAAGCCTCTTATAAATATGCCCCCCAATTCTGAAAGAACCTCTTCACTTACACCCATCTCTGGATTGTCTAAACTAGGCTTTGGTTAAAAAAGTTTTCCTGAAACATGCCTGGGAACCAGCGTATGTCGCAGCATCCTGAAAAGTCAAAAAAGTTGCAAAGTAGTATAAAAATTACAGGAGCAAATGTTCATCTTTTCATGAATCAGTCCCACAGTGTAATTCTTCATAAAGGAAACAATTCAATCCAGAGCATAGTCCTGAATGTCTGATGTGTCCCACCATATAGCTATCTAAAAATATTCAATAAATCAAATGCTCAGTTGATTAAAAGATCACAAACAGACAGGAACTCAACGGAGAAGCTGCAACGACATGGTCAATGCTGTGTGAGGGGGAGAAAATGGCTGCCAGCTAAAAAGGATATTATTACATAAGTGATAGCGCTAGTTCTAATCCTACAGAAAAAATGACATTATAATATAGAAATAGCTATATAAGTCCTCTGGCACGTGAAAGCGAGCACTGAGGAGATTTCTATCTGTACTACTGTTTTTTAACACAACTCTGTTTTTTAGGTATTCTTTTGTATTGGCACCAAGCTAACTTCTATTACAATGGATGAATAACATTCATCTCCTTTACAAGTACAGTACGAAGTAGCTTGAATGCAATTTACAACTTGCAATCCCTTACATGCAGGTACTACTTCCACTCCCTTTGCTTTCCTACATGCCACACGGTTGACTTGTCCATCATGTATCAGTACTTTCTAGAAGATATTGGAGCTCTTAGAGGCCCATCTCTTTTTATTACAATCACCGGAAAACAATCAGCCAAACTTCACCGAACATCATTGATTTGCAAGATATCCCTCTGAGCCGACCGTGAAGAGTTAATATTGTGGTCTTTCTACCGCACAGCAGGGCTAACCCTTACGGTTTTAGATAACCAGGAGCAATACTGGAGATTCTTTGCATACCCACTTCCTTCGCTAGCAAAGTCTTTAATAATAAAGGTCTAGTACTTTGGATCTCATAACATTCAAAACCAATAGGCTAAATATGGAACTTTACTTATAGAAGCAACAAAAGCGATAGCATTGAGCATTTTGATAGTATGTAATGCATTTGTGTCTACACCAATTAGGAATTAGCATTGCATAAAATATATTTTTTTTTAAATGGCAATGAAATCTACATTCAATAGAGTGGGTCATTATACATATACCATTTGTGGTAATTTTTGAGAATGGTAACGTGTTGCAGGGATTCTGCTGGTTAGCAGAACTGTGCCCTGGGATGACAGGATGTCAGAATGTAGGGACTGAGTCTCTCTACAAAGTCAGTATCTGTCCCCCAAATCCTGGCTAGCTCACAGTGCCTCACCGGAACTGCTAACCTCTCCAGAGTAGCAAGTGATTTTAGCAACCTAGAGCATGACCCTCTAGTCCCCAAAGGTACCATAGAAACAGATACTCACCTTCTGAAACTGACTCATGCATGCCCTTAGTAAACAAAAGAAAGATATGAAGAAAGTTTCCAATACATTTATTGAAGCTATCATAGTCTATTATGACGCAAATGTGCTGCTATCACTAGTCAAATGAAACTAAGCGAAGTAATTAGAATTACTATCAGGCTGCATTAAATAAACATCCTCATCATGGTAAGTTATCTATCTGTCTAGGCCTATCATTACTGTGTGAGCACAGGGATATATGAGTGATCTCTGGGATTGGAAACAGACCCTAAGCCTGGTTTATGTAGTGAGGTGGTCCGCATCATTAGTGTATACTCAGTTTACGCAAGGCTCCATGACTGCATGTCAGGCTGTTCAGTCGTTTGTTCCAGGACTGGCGTCTCTGCCAGAATTCTTCTCTTTGCCACACAGTCTATATGATAATACTACTGTGTAGAAAAGCTGCAGCTCTGCTACCATGTTATGTCTAAAACATTTGGCGCTGTTGCTGAAACGAGCAAAGAAAACAACACACCATGGTGCCGATCACGATCCGGTAAAAAATTCCCCCGTGCGACTCGTATCGGGTCTTTTTGCCGTACGAATCGTACAAGTGCCGTACGAACTGGCAATCACGATTCGCATGGTAAAAAGTCCATACGAACCGCACTGGGAATCATTCCCCACACGTCCCCGGGTCGGAAAATGTGTCCGACACGTCCTCGGACGATTTACCTTACAAACGTGAAAAACCAAGTCCGACCTAGGAATCACGATCCATCCCGTGCGTCCGAGGTTACAACCGTATGGAAAAAACACCGTCCGCACCGAACTCCTACAGCAACCATGGAGACATGTGCCCGCATACGCGCACAACACTCCCCCCAGCCCCCGTACGTCCGACACGTACCCCCCGTATATGTATACCCCCACCCGTCTAGGTGCACCCCAGTACGTTCCAGTCGAACCCCCACCCCAGGACGTGCCATAGCCCCGTCTACCCACACCCCAGTACGTTCCAGTCGTACCCCCACCCCAGTACGTGTCGTACCACCGTCAATGTACACCCCCCCACCCCAGTACGTGTCGTACCACCGTCCATGGACACCCCCCCCCCTGTACGTGTCGTACCCCCCGTGTACCTACACCCCAGTACGTGCGAGCCACACCCCCACCCCAGGACGTGTCATAGCCCCGTCCACCCACACCCCAGTACGTTCCAGTCGTACCCCCACCCCAGTACGTGTCGTACCCCCCGTGTACCTACACCCCAGTACGTGCGAGCCACACCACCACCCCAGGACGTGTCATAGCCCCGTCTACCCACACCCCAGTACGTTCCAGTCGTACCCCCACCCCAGTACGTGTCGTACCACCGTCAATGTACACCCCCCCACCCCAGTACGTGTCGTACCACCGTCCATGGACACCCCCCCCCCTGTACGTGTCGTACCCCCCGTGTACCTACACCCCAGTACGTGCGAGCCACACCCCCACCCCAGGACGTGTCATAGCCCCGTCCACCCACACCACAGTACGTTCCAGTCGTACCCCCACCCCAGTACATGTCGTACCCCCCGTGTACCTACACCCCAGTACGTGCGAGCCACACCACCACCCCAGGACGTGTCATAGCCCCGTCTACCCACACCCCAGTACGTTCCAGTCATACCCCCACCCCAGTACGTGTCGTACCACCGTCAATGTACACCCCCCCACCCCAGTACGTGTCGTACCACCGTCCATGGACACCCCCCCCCTGTACGTGTCGTACCCCCCGTGTACCTACACCCCAGTACGTGCGAGCCACACCCCCACCCCAGGACGTGTCATAGCCCCGTCCACCCACACCCCAGTACGTTCCAGTCGTACCCCCCCCCCTGTACGTGTCGTACCCCCCGTGTACCTACACCCCAGTACGTGCGAGCCACACCACCACCCCAGGACGTGTCATAGCCCCGTCTACCCACACCCCAGTACGTTCCAGTCGTACCCCCACCCCAGTACGTGTCGTACCACCGTCAATGTACACCCCCCCACCCCAGTACGTGTCGTACCACCGTCCATGGACACCCCCCCCTGTACGTGTCGTACCCCCCGTGTACCTACACCCCAGTACGTGCGAGCCACACCCCCACCCCAGGACGTGTCATAGCCCCGTCCACCCACACCCCAGTACGTTCCAGTCGTACCCCCACCTCAGTACGTGTCGTACCCCCCGTGTACCTACACCCCAGTACGTGCGAGCCACACCACCACCCCAGGACGTGCCATAGCCCCGTCTACCCACACCCCAGTACGTTCCAGTCGTACCCCCACCCCAGTACGTGTCGTACCACCGTCAATGTACACCCCCCCACCCCAGTACGTGTCGTACCACCGTCCATGGACACCCCCCCCCTGTACGTGTCGTACCCCCCGTGTACCTACACCCCAGTACGTGCGAGCCACACCCCCACCCCAGGACGTGTCATAGCCCCGTCCACCCACACCCCAGTACGTTCCAGTCGTACCCCCACCTCAGTACGTGTCGTACCCCCCGTGTACCTACACCCCAGTACGTGCGAGCCACACCACCACCCCAGGACGTGCCATAGCCCCGTCTACCCACACCCCAGTACGTTCCAGTCGTACCCCCACCCCAGTACGTGTCGTACCACCGTCAATGTACACCCCCCCACCCCAGTACGTGTCGTACCACCGTCCATGGACACCCCCCCCCTGTACGTGTCGTACCCCCCGTGTACCTACACCCCAGTACGTGCGAGCCACACCCCCACCCCAGGACGTGTCATAGCCCCGTCCACCCACACCCCAGTACGTTCCAGTCGTACCCCCACCCCAGTACGTGTCGTACCCCCCGTGTACCTACACCCCAGTACGTGCGAGCCACACCCCCACCCCAGGACGTGTCATAGCCCCGTCTACCCACACCCCAGTACGTTCCAGTCGTACCCCCACCCCAGTACGTGTCGTACCCCCCCGTGTACCTACACCCCAGTACGTGCGAGCCACACCCCCACCCCAGGACGTGTCATAGCCCCGTCTACCCACACCCCAGTACGTTCCTGTTGTACCCCCACCCCAGTACGTTCCTGGCGCACCCCCAACACAACCTCCTAAGTACGGAGCGCACCCCATGCCCCAACATCACAACCGCATGTACGAGTCGTACAAAGCCACACACAAGGACCAAATCGTACAACCAAATGGCCCATGTACACACCGTACACACGCTCAAAACGCACGTACACAACAAGGACAAAACAAAACAACTCAACAATACACCATTCGAAAGGCACACAGCCACTAAACATGGCCAACAACCACTAAAATAACACAATCACTGACCTGCAACTGTCAAAAACAAACAGAGGCCCAATACACCACCACTCCTTATAACACACCCACCCAAAATTCAAACACTGCCACACCCACCCATGGACCAATGAAAAGGGCCCACACACACAAACCATGAACCTTTGCAACAGACCCACTGCTGCCAGACACCACAGAACCAGACTACAAGCGACACCACATCTTACACTTGCACACCTTCACACGACCACCCTCACAAACACCCTCTCATCACATTCACACACACACAACCATCCACACCCCCCCCCAACATCCACACACCCCCCACACCCACACCATCCCCACCCACACCCCTCACCATGCCCACTACCAAGAATCCAAAGTTCAGTCACCGAGAGTTGGAGGTCCTTGTTGATCAAATCCTCAGAGTCGAGCCACAGATCTTTGGAACATTGGTCAGAAGCACCAGCCAGGCAGCCAAAACAGCCATGTGGCAGACCATCGTCGATGCTGTGAATGCTGTTGCGGACACCAGGAGGACCAAGCAGGATTGCCAGAACAGGTGGTACGATCTGCGGAGGAGGGTCAGAGCCAAGAGACAGGAGGAACACGACCAGGCCAACGCCACCGGAGGAGGGCCCTCCCGCAGAGCCGTACAGTACCATCCCTGGGAGGAGAGGGTGATGGCCATACTGCCGGTGGAGGCAGTTGAAGGAGTAGAAGGACTCCGAGACCCGGGTGAGTACACAAACAACGCACCTCACATGGGGGGAACTGCAACCACAACCAAAATTAATAACAGGCACGCAACCACCACAAGCCATCGCATTACTCAACCACACTCCATGAGCAGGCACATGCCACTGCTGCCACCATGCCCCATGCACCCAGCTGGACAATGTCAAGTCACAGGCCACAGAAGACAACAACACATGACACGGTAACCCGGATGGCGGGAGGCTGGGCACCAAGAATCACATAGTGCGACTCCAAAGCAGACAACAATGCCCTCTGCCCATATGGCCTAGGTCACAGCCAGACAAACACTGTGTCCCAACACAGGAATGACTTGCCAGCAAATGGCGGACGCCTTGCATCAACACATGGGGGTGAAGGCACTGTTTTGCACATGCCAGCAGCTAATGAACAGCCAACAGTGTGAAAGAGTGGCAGCACACACCACCACAGCAGCAGCGCACAGACACACAGCAGACAAAATGGGTGCCTGGAGATCAGAAACAAACTCACATCAACAGGCCAAGGGCCACTCAAAGATCTGCTAACAGTGTGTGCCCAGGAAGCTGGGCCAAGGTGACAGAGGGTGACACACGGAGGGAGGGAGAGGGGGACAGAGAGGGAGGGAGACACAGGAAGATGGACACAGGGAGGAGGCTGACACACAGAGGGAGGGAGAGGGGGACAGAGAGGGAGGGAGAGGGGGACACAGAGGGAGGGAGAGGGGGACTGAGAGGGAGGGAGACGGACAGAGGGAGGAGGCTGACACACAGAGGGAGGGAGAGGGGGACAGAGAGGGAGGGAGAGGGGGACAGAGAGGGAGGGAGAGGGGGACTGAGAGGGAGGGAGACGGACAGAGGGAGGAGGCTGACACACAGAGGGAGGGAGAGGGGGACAGAGAGGGAGGGAGAGGGGGACAGAGAGGGAGGGAGACACCGGAAGATGGACACAGGGAGGAGGCTGACACACAGAGGGAGGGAGAGGGGGACAGAGAGGGAGGGAGAGGGGGACACAGAGGGAGGAAGAGGGGGACTGAGAGGGAGGGAGACGGACAGAGGGAGGAGGCTGACACACAGAGGGAGGGAGAGGGGGACAGAGAGGGAGGGAGAGGGGGACAGAGAGGGAGGGAGACACAGGAAGATGGACACAGGGAGGAGGCTGACACACAGAGGGAGGGAGAGGGGGACAGAGAGGGAGGGAGAGGGGGACACAGAGGGAGGGAGAGGGGGACTGAGAGGGAGGGAGACGGACAGAGGGAGGAGGCTGACACACAGAGGGAGGGAGAGGGGGACAGAGAGGGAGGGAGAGGGGGACAGAGAGGGAGGGAGACACAGGAAGATGGACACAGGGAGGAGGCTGACACACAGAGGGAGGGAGAGGGGGACAGAGAGGGAGGGAGAGGGGGACAGAGAAGGAGGGAGACACAGGGAGAGCAAATCAGTCCTGTGGTGTGTGGGAATGTCTGCTCGTCAGCAGGTGGACTGCGTGCATGTAGACAAGGGTGGCCAGTGCCAGAACCCCCCCTCTTCATCATGGCAAAACGCAGGGCCATGTCACAACCTGTACACGAGCACAAGGACAGCCACCTGCATCATATAAGTGTGTGGATCCACTCCATGTGCACATGTACAGTGCTACAAGGAAGGCGCAAATGCATAGCTCGGCACACATGCACACTCCACTGCTGACTGCAGTCACACTTGACGCAGCAAGTAAGACTGTGCCACACATAGTTAAAGGGGCCAAATTGGTGCCCAAGGGACACTCACATGCACAAGTGCACTGTGAGTGGAATGCAAGACAGATCCTAATTCCAAGAGGAAATGTGCCAACTTTGTAACGGATGAAACATGGATGTTGCATGGATCAAAATTAACATTTTCTCTCTCACACACAGGTCAACGTCGTGCTGCACCCCCCAACACTGGGGGGGAACACTCACAGGACCCGGATCTGCAGGAGACCGATCCCACCGGCAGCGACCACTCTCACCACTCTGCGGACGACCCCGACCGACCTGGCCCCTCTGGTGTCCAACCACCTGCAGCACCTGCGTCAGGTACAACCGTGCCAACCACCACCCCCACTCCTGCCACATCCCAGGAGACACCCAGGATCCCTGCCCCAACACCACAATGCAGCCAGGCTCGCCAGGAGGGACACGGTGTCCCGGGCACCCAGGAGGAGGCAGGCGACAACGCCAATGCCACCCCTCAGGGGTCCCGGAGACCCGATGTGCCCACAAGTGCAGGCCAGACGCAAGTGGGCAGGGGTGGTGGGAGTGGAGGACGGCGGAGGCGCGAGCCTGACCAGTTGGCTGGGGATCCGGTATTTTCCCATGTCCGTAACATCCTGGACTCATACCGGCAGGACACCACGGGCATGGCCCAGGTTGTGTCCGTCCTCGAGGGGATCAAGGTCCAGCAGGCCCAGCAACATGCGGAGCTAATAGCCTGTCTACAGCTACACCAACGGAGGATGGAGGACAGACAGGCTGAGCAAGTGACGGCGTCCCAGGGGATTCACGCTGAACTCCGTCGGATGGCCGACACCATGGCCGACCCTCCCTGTGCCAGAAGGCGGAGAACATCACCACCCACAGGGAGGGATCATGAGGAGGAGGAGGAAACATCCGACGGAGCATCCCAGACGTCGTCACGGCCTGCTGCTGAGGTTCCCCGCAGGAAGCCGGGTCGTCCACGGAAAGGACCGTGAGGGTGGCTGCTACATCACCATCTCCCAGGACACCTGGCCTGGCACCTGGCCCACAGGAGCAACAGCATCACAGCATCAAGAGACATTCTCTGCCACATGGCCCTGCTGGTCACTGGCTGACCAATGTTGACAAAGACTGTGGCATGGACTCTGAGGATTTCCTATGGCAAGGACACCAACTCCCCTACTGAACTTTGGATTCCCTAATCCCGGAAAGCCCCTCACTTTGTCCCCCCCCCCCCAATAATAAATCACACTATTAAGAGTAGATGCCTGCTGGTATCATTATTACCTAACATGTGTCTTGTACAGTCTAAACATGCCTGAGTCATCTGTTCACTTCAACCATCCACACCCTGGGGCCTGAGTCTGGCACAGGACACATGGGTCACAGTTTATTAGGCAAGACAGACATGGAGCACCATACACACCCGTGATGGTCAGAACCAGCTGAGGGGGTGGCCGAACAACCATGCTGACAGACACATTGAGTACAGCAACGGTCATGCGCAGAGTTCAGGGATCCTGGCCCGTGTCCTGGGGGGCACCCAGGTACGTGTAGACAGGTGGCAGAACCATGTCCTGCAAGCTTGAGTCCAGTGGATGCAGAGAATGGGGGCCTGGACAACGTTGGATGCATGGGGATGGCACATGTCACACTACCCACACAGTCATGGACTTCATGCCCAATACACAGTCTCAGCACACACACACAGCTTGCATCTTGCCACTCGACACATTGACACATAGCCACAATCAGGGAATACCATGCCAGACATGCAGGATGCACCGTGCCAACACACCAGCATTGACTGAGAAGAGGCACTTTGGAGGCATAGGGACACCTTTAATAGTCATGTTTTTGGGATTGCAGAGGCAACTTGAAGTACACATGAACACATCATGTGGAGTAACATGTGGCTCAAACACTGGCACCCCCCTTCTGCAGCACAAATGCGTGATAGCCATGGAACTGGCACACCAGTGTCGGCTAACAGCTAAATACCCACAGCTGCTCACGGAGAGACTGCTATACACCATACATCCGCTGATGTGGAAGTCCCACGCCATGTCAAGACAATGTTAACCGTATGTGTCCGAGGGCAGTGTCACACACATTGATGCCTTCATCACAATCCACTATCCCATCACTGATGACTGACAACCAGGCAGCCCATCTATTCAGGTGTACCCAGCTGCATGTTGTGTCCCATGGGGATGCCACATGTCTGCAGAGGAACCAAACCCCGACCGGGGCAGTGTGCACACATCGTGAACAACTGCCACACCCAATACACCCCAGATGCATCCCTTACCCCATGGAGACTTCCAAACGTGTCCGTGCCTGTAACGCTGAGTCAGCCCACGATGCCATGTCCATGAGGAATAGCAGTGCCACAACAATGCAACCAGAAGACGGCATGCGCAGGTACCTGGGGAAGAGAGACACACAAGAAGTCAGCCACAAAAAGCACAGCCACTTGCATGTGCATTGACTCGACACATGTATGGATGAAAAAATGCTAGGTCACAATTATGAGTGGGGAAATACTACCATCACTGCCACCATCACTCCAGTGACACACCCACGCACACCTCTGACTCACGTGCCATACATGCAGGTGGAGACACGCATCACAACACATGCCACACGGGGACCAAGGCGTGCACACTCAGACACTGGTACTCACCACTAAGCAAAGAAGTCGCGTATGAGCCGAGTCCGGATGTCCTCTTGCGGCTCCACATCCTCCACATCACTAGCCCCATTGCCAAGCCCTTCGTCCTCCACGGGTGGATGGTCCTCGTCATGTTGATTCAGGATGAGTGGCACAGCTCTTTCAACTGCCATGTTGTGCAGCATGCAGCAGACCATGAAGATCTTGCAAACCTTTGCCGGGGCATATGGGAGTGCGCCGCCGGTCTTGTGGAGGCACCGGAATCGGCTCTTCAGCATGCCAAACGTCCTCTCTATCACTCGCCTTGTCCGGCCATGGGCGGTGTTGTAGCGGAGCTGGGCCGGCGTGATGGGGTTGCGGAGAGGTGTCAGCAGCCAAGGCATGTTGGGATAGCCAGCGTCCCCTAAATGGAAAGCACATGGATATCGTTAGAACTGGCGAAGCGGTAGTGCTGCTCGGCCAAACAGAATACAGGACAGACAGACTGTACCCACCAACAACACATGCTCGTTCGTTGCGCAGCTGCATCATCATATCAGGCATCCCGCTACGCCTCATGATGTAGGCATCGTGTGCTGATCCTGGGAAACGAGCACAGACATGTGAAATCACCATGTTGGACAGACACACCACAAGGGCATTGATGGAGTGGTAGTGCTTCCGATTGCGGTACGCCACCTCCCGTGCGTGTGGTGGTACCAAACCTACATGTGTCCCATCTATGGACCCAATGACATGGGGCATCCCTCCCAGGGCATAGAAACCACGCTTGACCTCAGTCATCTGTTCAGGGGTTGGGAACTTGATGAAGTCATCCAGGTGAATCAACATGGCCTCCAAGAAATCATGCAGCACACCGCTGAACATGCTCTGGGACATGCCACCAACATGAGCTATGGTATTTTGGAAGGTACCCGTGGCAAGGAAATGTAGGGCAGCCATTACCTTCAGCTGGGGTGTCAGTGCCGTAGGATACCTGTGCTGCGGTTGCAGGTGTGGTGCCAGTCTCGCCGTCAGCTCCAGAATCAACGGTTGGGTGAAGCGGTAGAGCCGGATCCTGTCATTCTCCTGCATGGTGGCCAAGTCTGGAATTCTTCGGGCAACAGGAGGCGCTCTGCAGTAATTTGGAAGTGACAAGGAAGAGTGAGTGCACTACGAGAACAACTCATGTCTACTGAGCACATGTAAATCTGGCAATACACACATGCCACATAGGGAGTCAGGCATGTGCTACATGCCCAGGACACGTATGGATGCAAGGTGACACTCCTTCCAAGACCCAGCTACACACGGTGATTGAGAACCTCCCCATGCCACGCCATGGAAATAGCTGTGTCCCAGTGCAAGTGCACTGCCCGACGCAAGACAGGAGTGACATACACCCACACATCAGCAGAAGTGTGATGCCGATTGCAGAGACTGGCAGCGGAACACTTGAGCCACAGGTCACATGACATTACACTAGTCCAGCCCACACACCTTGCCATGAAGGTGCACATGTCATGACTCACCACACATTCCTTGTGAGTTTGCTGACATGGCCTTGTCACGCTACTCCGTGTCCCTTGCATACATGTGCACCTCACATCCGAGAACACATGTGGCATGGTGTTGGGAACAGTGTGCAATGACAATCTACACACAGCCACATGTTGGTTGCTGCAACGGCTGCAGCTTTTGAGGGTGCTACAACATCAACCTGATGTAAATCCCGGACACATATATGGCATAGTCACATTGTGCACTGTGGGTAGTGATAAGTCATGTGTCATGACCCCTGTACCGGGCATCATGGGACACTTCCGTGTGTTGGTGTCCGTGCCATGCCAGTGACGCTCACCCCAAGTGCGCAGTCCCACATGCACACATGTCAAAGGAGTCAAGGGCATGCCTGGCACACATTGCACCCTCACACAGTACACATGTACACATCTCATCATACATCTGGTGCCTTCTCCACTCAGGAGGCATGTTCCACATCACAGCCTGTGACACCTGTGCCCCACACATGTGGTAATGCACAGACGATGCCTTGATGTCCATTCCTGGACAAGTATGTCCATCCATGGACAAGTATGTCCGCCCTATTCCTACATGTGTGTCGCCTATCACCACAGTGATGTGTAAAATCCGCCGTACTGCTGCTGAGAGGGCCTGTGCATGTTCCCAAATCACTGTGGGAGTGCTGCCGTATGTGTACCCATCGTGATGGCGAGCGTAGATGCGAGTGTACGGTCCGTGCCACTACGGGTACGCATACGCGTGCAGACCCATAGTGATAGGGCCGTACACTCGCATCTACGCTCACTATCACTATGGGTCTGCACGCGTATGCGTACCCGTAGTGGTACGGACCGTACACTCGCATCTACGCTCACTATCACTATGGGTCTGCACGCGTATGCATACCCGTAGTGGTACGGACCGTACACTCGCATCTACGCTCACTATCACTACGAGTACGCATACGCGTGCCGACCCATAGTGATAGTGAGCGTAGATGCGAGTGAACGGTCCGTACCACTACGGGTACGCATACGCGTGCAGACCCATAGTGATAGTGAGCGTAGATGCGAGTGTACGGTCCGTACCACTACGGGTACGCATACGCGTGCAGACCCATAGTGATAGGGCCGTACACTCACATCTACGCTCACTATCACTATGGGTCTGCACGCGTATGCGTACCCGTAGTGGTACGGACCGTACACTCGCATCTACGCTCACTATCACTATGGGTCTGCACGCGTATGCGTACCCGTAGTGGTACGGACCGTACACTCGCATCTACGCTCACTATCACTACGAGTACGCATACGCGTGCCGACCCATAGTGATAGTGAGCGTAGATGCGAGTGTACGGTCCGTACCACTACGGGTACGCATACGCGTGCAGACCCATAGTGATAGTGAGCGTAGATGCGAGTGTACGGTCCGTACCACTACGGGTACGCATACGCGTGCAGACCCATAGTGATAGGGCCGTACACTCGCATCTACGCTCACTATCACTATGGGTCTGCACGCGTATGCGTACCCGTAGTGGTACGGACCGTACACTCGCATCTACGCTCACTATCACTACGAGTACGCATACGCGTGCAGACCCATAGTGATGGAGAGCGTAGATGCGAGTGTACGGTCCGTACCACTACGGGTACGCATACGCGTGCAGACCCATAGTGATGGAGAGCGTAGGCATGCATGTACGGGCCGTTGCCATGCATTTGGGGTGCCCTAGGGCCCCCACACGCACCGTACCTGTGTGTGATGCTCCAAATTACATAGGGGACAAGTATTAAGGCCTACATGCATGCTGGTTGTCATGGAGACCAAGTTCAAAATTCGAAATTGTTCTGGAAGGTGCAAAGCAGAAGTCAGTTGGAATTTGTCTACTTTGTTGCAATGTGTTTGTGGGGCTGACATCATGCAGGAGAATGAAACCGATAGAGAACCCACAGACTGCTAGGTTTGTAGGGATTGGTGGAAACATAGGATGCAAATGTGAGTGACCAATCTCTCTGTACTCCTGTGCATGAGACTGGGCAGAAGGGCACATATAAGGCAGCCAGGTCCCATGAGGGAGCACTTGCCTGCACATCTTTGCATTCGTCGACCCAGCTGCTGCTACTGATTCCCTGGAACCATGTCAAGGGCTGTGGAGAGGACACAGCCATTCACCCTGGAGGAGAACATGGCTCTGCTGGATGTGATCCTCCCACAGTACTCCATGCTGTATGGGCGACCAGGGTATCAGGTGAGTGCATAGGCCACTGCCACAGACTGTCCCTATGTGGTGACTGTGACTTCTGCCATTGCGTCCAGGTGTATCACACATGCCATGTACTGTCGGGGGGGCCCCAGGGGGGGGTGCCTGATGTCTCCCAGCACGGCCCTGAGACAGGAGGGGTGGGGGCCTATCACTCACAGCAGTGCCCTGAGACAGGAGGGGTGGGGGCCTAGAACTCACAGCAGTGCCCTGAGCCAAGAGGGGTGTGTGCAGAGTCCTCCCAGCAGTGCCCTGAGACAGGAGGGGTGGGGGCCTATCACTCACAGCAGTGCCCTGAGACAGGAGGGGTGGGGGCCTATCACTCACAGCAGTTCCCTGAGACAGGAGGGGTGGGGGCCTATCACTCCCAGCAGTGCCCTGAGACAGGAGGGGTGTGTGCAGAGTCCTCCCAGCAGTGCCCTGAGACAGGAGGGGTGGGGGCCTATCACTCACAGCAGTGCCCTGAGACAGGAGGGGTGGGGGCCTATCACTCCCAGCAGTGCCCTGAGACAGGAGGGGTGTGTGCAGAGTCCTCCCAGCAGTGCCCTGAGACAGGAGGGGTGGGGGCCTATCACTCACAGCAGTGCCCTGAGACAGGAGGGGTGGGGGCCTATCACTCCCAGCAGTGCCCTGAGACAGGAGGGGTGTGTGCAGAGTCCTCCCAGCAGTGCCCTGAGACAGGAGGGGTGGGGGCCTATCACTCACAGCAGTGCCCTGAGACAGGAGGGGTGGGGGCCTATCACTCCCAGCAGTGCCCTGAGACAGGAGGGGTGTGTGCAGAGTCCTCCCAGCAGTGCCCTGAGACAGGAGGGGTGGGGGCCTATCACTCACAGCAGTGCCCTGAGACAGGAGGGGTGGGGGCCTATCACTCCCAGCAGTGCCCTGAGACAGGAGGGGTGTGTGCAGAGTCCTCCCAGCAGTGCCCTGAGACAGGAGGGGTGGGGGCCTATCACTCACAGCAGTGCCCTGAGACAGGAGGGGTGGGGGCCTATCACTCACAGCAGTGCCCTGAGACAGGAGGGGTGGGGGCCTATCACTCCCAGCAGTGCCCTGAGACAGGAGGGGTGGGGGCCTATCACTCACAGCAGTGCCCTGAGACAGGAGGGGTGGGGGCCTATCACTCACAGCAGTGCCCTGAGACAGGAGGGGTGGGTGTGATGCACAGTGTGAGCCTTGATCATTGATTGTGACATTGCCATCATTCCACCTGTGTACCCACTGTGGCACGTACTGCTTTTTCCCTCACCAGGGGATGATGTCCCTATGACAAAGGTGCAATGCGTTGGCTGCATGACATGCCTTGTTGTAACCAGCTAATTTGTACCCATATGTCTCTCTGTGACATGTGGCTGGTGTATTGATGTGGTGTCACTTGTTCCTCCTCACAGGTAGGCGCCACTGCCAAGGAGCAGATCTGGCTGACCGCCGTCAGTGCCGTGAGGGGTGTGGATGGTCGGAGGCGGAGCCTGCCCCAGGTGAGGAAACGCTGGCAGGATATCCGGTGCTGGACGCGGAGGATTGCACGGCTCCTGCTGGGGGACTCACCTGAGAGCCACAAGAACCGCGGCCGCCGCCGTCTGAGCCACCTCCACAGGCGTGTGCTGCCGGTGGTCTTTCCAGACCTGGAGAGGCGCTTACAGGCGATGCAGCAGCCGGAAGGGGGTAGGTACATGTGTGTTTGTTGTGTGTCACCGGCATTTGTAAGGGCACAGTAGCATGAATTCACTGGCAGGGTTTAAAGGTGCTGTGCAGATCCTGTTTGCCCCAGTATAGCGCTGTGCCCCTGCCACCCTTCCCCTCCTTGCAATGTGTTCCCTGGTCTGTGTGTAGTCACTCCTTCACAGGGTAATGTAGGCTGGCGCTTTGTCCACGGGAACAATGTCTGTAGCATCATGTGTGGGGGTGGTGTGTAACAGGTTGTGGGACATTGCCTGTGCACTGTCAAGTTCACAGCATGTGGGTTCCATGTCAGTTGGCACTGATGCTGACTCCAGACATGGGAGTTGGTCTCTCATGTGTCATGCCTTACAGCGCGCATGTCCCATGTAGTGGCCTGTGACATGATGTGCATGAGTGTGCGATACACATAGTGCAGGGATGGTGACGTGTGTTGCAGTCATTACCATTCAGTAGCATGTAGTTGCGTGCCCACTACTGTCCCCTGGGGCACCTTTTCCTCAGTGGTGTATGTGTCATCATAAACGTGGCCACTGTCAGTGTCTACAGCGTAAGTTGTGCTCTGTGCCATTGTCCCCTGTCACCATGTATATAGACGTGCTATTTTGTACAGGTGTCCACTGTGCAGCCTGACCTGATTGTCCTTCTTCATACTCACAGTTGCCAGTGCCTGTGTGTCTTGTTATACTCATCTGAGGATGGGCACTGGTACCTCATTATTTGTACAGGCGCACCTTGGCTGTTTGGCGTCCAATCTTGCTTTTTGCCTGCCCCTGTGTGTATCACCCAGACTATGAGATGTTGGTGCCACCTGTGTCTCAACAATTTGCCTCGTGTAGGGTCTTGTTGGGGCGGGCAATGCCTATGTGTTAAATACTGATTACCACTTGCTGGGTCTGGGCAGTGTGTGATGTGTCTGGACACACACGCAATGTGCAGTGACAGAGTCATGTTGTGCATGTTTTCAGCATTACCTATGCAGCATGTGTCTCAAGTTCATGGATATGGTCCCTGGTCATCGGTATTTTCGCCAACGCTGTGTGGTGCAGATGCAGTGCTGGATTGTCCCCAGGGCCTGGGTGCTATGTCAGACTCCTTTTCCTGTGTTTCATGCCCTACATCGGTACCCTGTTCAGTAGATGTTAGGGATCTTCCTTTTCAGGCCATGCAATGTTACCTATGTAGATTGGACTCATGTGACAGATGTGTACAGGTGTCTGATTAATTTCTGTCTCTCCACCCTGCCCACAGCATCGTCGGGGGACACAGAGGGAGACATGGACACAGACCAGGCGGAGGGACCGAGCACCAGTGCCAGCCGTGACATCGGGTCTGGCACATCGAGTGGTACAGAGGCGGAGGAGAGTGTGGCCGAGGACCTGTCGACTGGCACATCAGACTACGAAGCTGACAGGTCCGGGGACGATGTCTCCGAGTGGGCGGAGGCTGCACCAGCAGCTGACAGCGGAACAACACCTCGCACCGCCCCCTCAGTTTCCACCAGCCGCCTCCCACTTGCTCGTGTCCCTTCCCAGCGTGCCCGGTCACAGCATGTCTCCTTCCTGCCAGGCACCGCACCCCCTGCCCCTGTCTCCACTGCTGCCGCCAATGCAGAGTCTGTGGACATCCAGCGGCAACTGCAGGTTGGTCAGGCTGCGATCCTTAATGTCCTCCATGCCCACGGCAAAACCCTCACCAACATCGAGGCTTTCTTGGAGGGCATTCATTCATCGCAGGCTGACCAACGCAACTTGCTGAGGTCCATCGACTCCACACCGACTGCAGCAGTGGGTCTCCTGCAGCGCGACCTCCCCCCACCTACCCCTGCCCCATCCACACTTCCCACTCCCATGCCTGTCACACGTACACCCAGACGTCGGCATGCACCCACATCAACGGACACGGGCACCACACCAGCAGGGAAGGTCCACCGCACTCCTCCTGACACGCACACACAGGGTGAGGTAGGCACACCCACTGGGTCGGGGGGCAAACGTGTGACACGCAGCCATAGTGGGAGTCCGCATTCCACCCAGTCCACTCCCTCCAAATCCCCTCCCCTCAGCTCTCCTGGCCACATCTCCCCCAAGGACTCCTTCATGGCCGCTCTGTCCCTGAGCCCCACAGTTACACCACCACGCAAGCGGTCAAGGAGGTCCCCGGTCAGGGTGGTTGCGTCTCCCCCCCTGTCTCCACCCTCCCCCGGTGGCGCTGCGACCCATCCCTCTGACCCCCCCCCCTCCTTGGGGCCTGAGGTCCCTTCGGGTGCAGGGGACTCCCTGGAGGACCTTGCAAAGGTGTGTAGTGCCATCCTGGCCTCCGCCTTTGGCACTGACCCACCCCCTGTGGTGGAGTCCTCCATCCCTGCACCCACAACGCCGCCCCTTTGCCCTGATGTCCCTGCGGTGCCTGTTGCTTCCCCCCCCCCCGATGCCCTCACCAGTGTGGAAGACGATGCCATTTGACTGTGCAGGCAATGTAGGGGACACGCATCCCACTGTGTCCCCCATCCAGCTGAGAATCATTGACTGCCCTATGGGCTTTGTGAAGATTGAACTGCCTGCGATCCACGGACATTGTGCTCATGCTGAATAAAGCTTAATTTTGTTTTCTTTATCACACTACTGCTATGCTGGTATTGGTGTTGGTGGGGCTGCTACATGGTTTTGGGTGGTGTGTAAGGGTTTTGGTGTGTGGGATATGTAGTAGTGTACTGCTCATTGGTGGGACCCTGTGATCTGTGTGCCATCACAAGGTGTTGGCTAACTTTCTTTGTTCATGTAAGCAGTTACTGCATGGTGCACTTGTCCCAGGGTGTATTCCTTCCTCTGTGTACCCAGCTTTCTTCCCTGCAGGGTGTTCCCAATGTTTAGCGCAGAGCTGTGTCTACATGAGCTGTGTGTGTGACGGAGCCCTTCTACTTTGGCCATGCATGCAGGGCCATGTCTCCACCTGCGACAATCGTGGCATCCTTGGTGATCACTGTACTTGTGTGTGGAGTCTGTTGACATGAGTTCATGGGGACATGTTCCCTTGTAGCCAGTATGCATGTGGATAATTCTGGCCTCACACACATGTGTTACACCCCTCCTGTCTCAGGGCACTGCTGGGAGGACTCTGCACCCACCCCTCCTGTCTCAGGGCACTGCTGGGAGAACTCCACACCCACCCCTCCTGTGTCAGGGCACTGCTGGGAGGACTCCACACCCACCCCTCCTGTCTCAGGGCACTGCTGGGAGGACTCTGCACCCACCCCTCCTGTGTCAGGGCACTGCTGGGAGGACTCCACACCCACCCCTCCTGTCTCAGGGCACTGCTGGGAGTGATAGGCACCCACCCCTCCTGTCTCAGGGCACTGCTGGGAGGACTCTGCACCCACCCCTCCTGTGTCAGGGCACTGCTGGGAGTGATAGGCACCCACCCCTCCTGTGTCAGGGCACTGCTGGGAGGACTCCACACCCACCCCTCCTGTGTCAGGGCACTGCTGGGAGGACTCCACACCCACCCCTCCTGTCTCAGGGCACTGCTGGGAGGACTCTGCACCCACCCCTCCTGTGTCAGGGCACTGCTGGGAGGACTCCACACCCACCCCTCCTGTCTCAGGGCACTGCTGGGAGTGATAGGCACCCACCCCTCCTGTCTCAGGGCACTGCTGGGAGGACTCTGCACCCACCCCTCCTGTCTCAGGGCACTGCTGGGAGGACTCCACACCCACCCCTCCTGTGTCAGGGCACTGCTGGGAGGACTCCACACCCACCCCTCCTGTCTCAGGGCACTGCTGGGAGGACTCCACACCCACCCCTCCTGTCTCAGGGCACTGCTGGGAGGACTCTGCACCCACCCCTCCTGTCTCAGGGCACTGCTGGGAGGACTCCACACCCACCCCTCCTGTGTCAGGGCACTGCTGGGAGTGATAGGCACCCACCCCTCCTGTGTCAGGGCACTGCTGGGAGGACTCCACACCCACCCCTCCTGTGTCAGGGCACTGCTGGGAGGACTCCACACCCACCCCTCCTGTCTCAGGGCACTGCTGGGAGGACTCAGCACCCACCCCTCCTGTCTCAGGGCACTGCTGGGAGGACTCCACACCCACCCCTCCTGTGTCAGGGCACTGCTGGGAGGACTCCACACCCACCCCTCCTGTCTCAGGGCACTGCTGGGAGGACTCCACACCCACCCCTCCTGTCTCAGGGCACTGCTGGGAGGACTCTGCACCCACCCCTCCTGTCTCAGGGCACTGCTGGGAGGACTCCACACCCACCCCTCCTGTGTCAGGGCACTGCTGGGAGTGATAGGCACCCACCCCTCCTGTGTCAGGGCACTGCTGGGAGGACTCCACACCCACCCCTCCTGTCTCAGGGCACTGCTGGGAGGACTCTGCACCCACCCCTCCTGTGTCAGGGCACTGCTGGGAGGACTCCACACCCACCCCTCCTGTCTCAGGGCACTGCTGGGAGTGATAGGCACCCACCCCTCCTGTCTCAGGGCACTGCTGGGAGGACTCTGCACCCACCCCTCCTGTGTCAGGGCACTGCTGGGAGTGATAGGCACCCACCCCTCCTGTGTCAGGGCACTGCTGGGAGGGCTCCACACCCACCCCTCCTGTGTCAGGGCACTGCTGGGAGGACTCCACACCCACCCCTCCTGTCTCAGGGCACTGCTGGGAGGACTCTGCACCCACCCCTCCTGTGTCAGGGCACTGCTGGGAGGACTCCACACCCACCCCTCCTGTCTCAGGGCACTGCTGGGAGTGATAGGCACCCACCCCTCCTGTCTCAGGGCACTGCTGGGAGGACTCTGCACCCACCCCTCCTGTCTCAGGGCACTGCTGGGAGGACTCCACACCCACCCCTCCTGTGTCAGGGCACTGCTGGGAGGACTCCACACCCACCCCTCCTGTCTCAGGGCACTGCTGGGAGGACTCCACACCCACCCCTCCTGTCTCAGGGCACTGCTGGGAGGACTCTGCACCCACCCCTCCTGTCTCAGGGCACTGCTGGGAGGACTCCACACCCACCCCTCCTGTGTCAGGGCACTGCTGGGAGTGATAGGCACCCACCCCTCCTGTGTCAGGGCACTGCTGGGAGGACTCCACACCCACCCCTCCTGTGTCAGGGCACTGCTGGGAGGACTCCACACCCACCCCTCCTGTCTCAGGGCACTGCTGGGAGGACTCAGCACCCACCCCTCCTGTCTCAGGGCACTGCTGGGAGGACTCCACACCCACCCCTCCTGTGTCAGGGCACTGCTGGGAGGACTCCACACCCACCCCTCCTGTCTCAGGGCACTGCTGGGAGGACTCCACAGCCACCCCTCCTGTCTCAGGGCACTGCTGGGAGGACTCTGCACCCACCCCTCCTGTCTCAGGGCACTGCTGGGAGGACTCCACACCCACCCCTCCTCTGTCAGGGCACTGCTGGGAGTGATAGGCACCCACCCCTCCTGTGTCAGGGCACTGCTGGGAGGACTCCACACCCACCCCTCCTGTCTCAGGGCACTGCTGGGAGGACTCTGCACCCACCCCTCCTGTGTCAGGGCACTGCTGGGAGGACTCCACACCCACCCCTCCTGTCTCAGGGCACTGCTGGGAGTGATAGGCACCCACCCCTCCTGTCTCAGGGCACTGCTGGGAGGACTCCACACCCACCCCTCCTGTGTCAGGGCACTGCTGGGAGGACTCCACACCCACCCCTCCTGTCTCAGGGCACTGCTGGGAGTGATAGGCACCCACCCCTCCTGTCTCAGGGCACTGCTGGGAGGACTCCACACCCACCCCTCCTGTCTCAGGGCACTGCTGGGTGGACTCTGCACACACACCTCCGATTTCAGGATATGTGCGCTTGGCACATACACGGTGGGGGTACGCACAATGCATTCGAGGTGAGGGTACGAGTCTACTGACACTGGTGTGGTGGGGGTACGCTCCGTACGTCCGCGGGTGTGGGTACGGGTCGTACTTACACTGTTGGCATGGGGGGTACGCTCCTTGCATTCGTGGGTGGGGGTACGGGTCGTACTTACACTGTTGGGCTGGGGGGTACGCTCCTTGCATTCGCGGGTGGGGGTACGGGTCGTACTTACACTGTTGGGCTGGGGGGTACGCTCCTTGCATTTGCGGGTGGGGGTACGGGTCGTACTTACACTGTTGGGCTGGGGGGTACGCTCCTTGCATTCGCGGGTGGGGGTACGGGTCGTACTTACACTGTTGGGCTGGGGGGTACGCTCCTTGCATTCGCGGGTGGGGGTACGGGTCGTACTTACACTGTTGGGCTGGGGGGTACTCTCCTTGCATTTGCGGGTGGGGGTACGGGTCGTACTTACACTGTTGGCATGGGGGGTACGCTCCTTGCATACGCGGGTGGGGGTACGGGTCGTACTTGCACTGTTGGGCTGGGGGGTACGCTCCTTGCATTCGCGGTTGGGGGTTCGAGTCGTACTTACACTGTTGGCATGGGGGGTACGCTGCATGCATACGCGGGTGAGGGTACGGGTCGAACTTACACTGTTGGGGTGGGGGTACGCTCCATGCATACGCGGGTGGGGGTACGGGTCGTACTTGCACTGTTGGCATGGGGGGTACGCTCCTTGCATACGCGGGTGGGGGTACGGGTCGTACTTACACTGTTGGGCTGGGGGGTACGCTCCTTGCATTCGTGGGTGGGGGTTCGAGTCGTTCTTACACTGTTGGCATGGGGGGTACGCTCCTTGCATACGCGGGTGGGGGTACGGGTCGTACTTACACTGTTGGGCTGGGGGGTACGCTCCTTGCATTCGCGGTTGGGGGTTCGAGTCGTACTTACACTGTTGGCATGGGGGGTACGCTGCATGCATACGCGGGTGAGGGTACGGGTCGAACTTACACTGTTGGGGTGGGGGTACGCTCCATGCATACGCGGGTGGGGGTACGGGTCGTACTTGCACTGTTGGCATGGGGGGTACGCTCCTTGCATACGCGGGTGGGGGTACGGGTCGTACTTACACTGTTGGGCTGGGGGGTACGCTCCTTGCATTCGTGGGTGGGGGTTCGAGTCGTTCTTACACTGTTGGCATGGGGGTACGCTCCTTGCATACGCGGGTGGGGGTACGGGTCGTACTTACACTGTTGGGCTGGGGGGTACGCTCCTTGCATTCGTGGGTGGGGGTTCGAGTCGTACTTACACTGTTGGCATGGGGGGTACGCTGCATGCATACGCGGGTGAGGGTACGGGTCGAACTTACACTGTTGGGGTGGGGGTACGCTCCATGCATACGCGGGTGGGGGTACGGGTCGTACTTGCACTGTTGGGCTGGGGGGTACGCTCCTTGCATACGGGGTGGGGGTAGGGTCCGTACATATCCGTCCCCACGCTATGTGATGTTTGTGCGGCCCGTACCCAGGCCTTTGCCACGTGGGTGCGATCCGTCCCGCCATTGTTGGGGTGACGTGTGTGGGCGTGGTCCGACTCGTACCCACGCTCTTCAGGCGTGGGTACGGGACGTACCTGTCTGGTTGTGTTGCCGGTTCGCGTGGTGACGGACTTCCGTTGTGGCGGTCGCTGGCTTATCAGGACACGCCCCCACCCCCTCGTGGTGACCAGGGCATGGGAGTCAGGTATGTACAGGCCATGTGTGGTGTGTGACTTATGTGGTTGTTTTGTGGCCTGCCCTGGTCGTGCCACCCCCACCCCACCCCACTTTCCCCCCTCCCTTAGTTATTCTGACCTTCTGCGGCGTCTGCGTCGTAACCTGTAGAGGAGGTGTACTGCTATGAGGGCAGGGATGACTCGTAGGTTCGGGTCCATGTCTGTCCGTCACGTACTGGTCCTCCTTGTTCGCGTCGTCGTCTGTCCGTCGCGTACTGGTGGTCCTTGTTCGCGTCGTCCTGATTTCCCGGCAGTTTTTGGCTGCCGCAAAATATTCACCGTGCGGGGTGACGTCGGTGCGAATTGTGATTCCTGGGTCGTGAATGGCTGGCTGCGAGCGTCCCGACGTCAGGTCGGCGCTTTCCCGGATCGCATTGGTAGGTGTTTTTTGTTCGGTCGGGCTTTTTTACGAATCGTACGGTAATGGTGTACCCGTGCGAATCGTAATTCCTTGTTTGTAAAAATTGTCGACCGGGTACGCGTCGGGCGGAGATTATGCTCCGTCCGACGGTTCGTACCCGGTTTTTGCCGGATCGTGATAGGCACCTATGTTGTTAAGTATTCCAGGCAACCTTGTCTAAAATGTGTAGACTGCACCCCAAGAAGAATCACTGATTACCAAACAACATGCACAGCGCATTCCTAAAAAAAGTCACAAAAACAAATGTATTATGTCTGTGTTGGAATTAGCCCTTTCTGCAGGGTCATCCCCAAACTTTTTCTCTTTTGCCTCCTATTTTTCTGACCCTGTTTTCATTGGCAATAGGATTCTGGTCACTTTACCACTGCTGGTCAGTGCTAAAGTGCATATGCTCTCTGTATAAATTATGACAATTATTGGTTATCCATGATTGGCATATTTGATTTACTGGTAAGTCCCTAGTAAAGTGCACGGTTTGCACCAGGGCCTGTAAATAAAATGCTACTAGTGTGCTTGCAGCACTGGTAGTGTCACCCACATGAGTAGCCCTGTAAATTTGTCTCAGACCTACCTCTGTAGTGTCTGCGTGCAGTTGTAAACTGCCATGTCAACCTGGCAAGTGCACCCCCTTGCCAGGCCCTAACCTTCCCTTTCTTACATGTAAGACACCCCTCAGGTAGGCCTAAGGTACCCCCATGGGCAGGATAGAGTGTATGTGACAGGTAGGACATGTATTGATGTGTGTGACATGTCCTGCTAGCAAAATACTGCCAATTTCGTTTTTTACTATCGAAAGGCTTTCTGCCCAATATACTAAATTGGAGATACTTTGCAACATTTTATAACTTCCCATTGGGACCAGATAAAAAATTGAGTTTAGGCTCTCAGAACTCAAAATTTAATAAAAAATCATTTAGTAAAGATGTTTTTTAAAATGTGTGTTTGTAGGCATTTTCTTATTTAACTATTCTGTATGCCTCTGCTGGTTTGTGTTTTCACTGTCTGTTTTTTGAGTGACATGGGCTGGGGATGTGCCTTCGCTGTAGACAGCCACTGGGGGAGGGGGGGGGTTAAGGTGCGCCCTGCTTTTCCTGGATGACTCACAGCTACGCTGAATACACCTTGGCTGCATTTAGAGTAATGGGAGGAGTTTTCCTTGCATCAGCATATGGCCTGTCTCCCTTGCACAATGCTGTCTCCACCCTCTGTGGTCATACTGCATCAGTGAGGACAAAATTGGTTTGGACTGGGCTCAAAGACCCTTGCACAAAGAAGAACAAAAGAAAAATGGAGAATAAGTAGTGGACCTTAAACCCCAGATCTTTAGATTACTTCCAGGAATAAGAGGACCCTGCCAAGAAGAAGAGCAGAAGGACTTTGTGAGGAGCGCTGCCTTGTCTGAGTGAGGGGTAGGTTGGCCTGCAGTTGCTGCTTCTATCTGTGGCAGAGGAAAAGGACTGACTCTTTTTGCCCTTCCGTGGTATCCTGCTTGGGGAGAAATCCCCAAGGGCTTGTGTGTGCTGGCCTTCTATTTTAGAAGACTCAGGGACATCAAAGTCTTCCTTCTGCGTGCTTAAACTTTCATTTGGAAAAGTTCTGGTGCTTGCACTTTGCTTTGCAAGGATCTGGTGCTTGTACGTTGTTTTACAGGGATCTGGTGCTTGCACTCTGGTTTGCACCGTCCTGGTGCTTTCATGTTGCAGTGGGTAAGCAGTGCTGGACTTCCTGTGACAAAGGATCCGTTGTACTTGCCCCTGCCTGACCAATGCAGGTTACTTTTGTGACACTCCCTGTGATGTTAGGCCTACTGTTTGCATGATGATTGAAGACTTGTGCAAACTTATCAGTATTTCTTTATTGCACTAAATAATTTGCGACAATTGCCTGGTGACAAGGTAATTTCTGATTTATATGACGTTATGACACTTGAGTGCCGATCACGATCCGGTAAAAAAATAGCCCGTACGACTCGTATCCGGTCTTTTTACCGTACGAATCGTACAAGTGCCGTACAAACTGGCAATCACGATTCGCATGGTAAAAAGTCCATACGAACCGCATTCGGAACATTTCCCCACACGTCCTCGGGTCGGAAAATGTGTCCGACACGTCCTCGGACGATTTACCGTACAAATGTGAAAAGTGAAGTCCGACCGAGGAATCACGATCCAACCCGTGCGTCCGATCTCACAACCGTGTGGTAAAAACACCGTCCGCACCGAACTCCCATTGCAACCATGGAGACATGTGCCCGCATACGCCCCAACACTCCCCCCAGCACCCATACGTTCGAGTCGTACTCCCCGTTAATGTACACACACCCCCTGTATGTACACCCGTGTACGTGTCGAACCCCCACCCGTGTATGTACACCCCTGTACGTTCGAGTCATACCCCCACCCCTGTACGTGTCCTACCCCCGTGTATGTACACCCCTGTACGTTCGAGTCGTACCCCCACCCCTGTACGTGTCCTACCCCCATGTATGTACACCCCTGTACGTTCGAGTCGTACCCCCACCCCTGTACGTGTCGTACCACCGTGTATGTACACCCCTGTACGTTCGAGTCGTACCCCCACCCCTGTACGTGTCGTACCCCCGTGTATGTACACCCCTGTACGTTCAAGTCGTACCCCCACCCCTGTACGTGTCGTACCCCCCTGTATGTACACCCCTGTACGTTCGAGTCGTACCCCCACCCCTGTACGTGTCCTACCCCCGTGTATGTACACCCCTGTACGTTCGAGTCGTACCCCCACCCGTGTACGTGTCCTACCCCCGTGTATGTACACCCCTGTACGTTCGAGTCGTACCCCCACCCCTGTACGTGTTGTACCACCGTGTATGTACACCCCTGTACATTCGAGTCGTACCCCCACCCCTGTACGTGTCGTACCCCCGTGTATGTACACCCCTGTACGTTCGAGTCGTACCCACACCCCTGTACGTGTTGTACCCCCGTGTATGTACACCCCTGTACGTTCGAGTCATACCCCCACCCCTGTACGTGTCGTACCACGGTGTATGTACACCCCTGTATGTTCAAGTCGTACCCCCACCCCTGTACGTGTCGTACCCCCGTGTATGTACACCCCTGTACGTTCGAGTCGTACCCCCACCCCTGTACGTGTCGTACCCCCCTGTATGTACACCCCTGTACGTTCGAGTCGTACCCCCACCCCTGTACACAGCCAAACCCACCAATGGACCAATAAAAAGGGCCCACACACACAAACCATGAGCCTTTGCAACAGACTCACTGCTGCCAGACACCACAGAACCATACTACAAGCTTCACCACACCTTACACTTGCACACCTTCACACAACCACCTTCACAAACACCCCCTCATCACATTCACACACACACACACCTGCACAACCACACCCACACACCCACAACCATCCACACACACCCCCCACCATCCACACCCACACCCCTCACCATGCCCACTAACAAGAATCCAAAGTTCAGTAACCGAGAGTTGGAGGTCCTTGTTGATGAAATCCTCAGAGTCCAGCCACAGCTCTTTGGAACATTGGTCAGACAGACCAGCATGGCAGCAAAAACAGCCATGTGGCAGACCATCGTCGATGCTGTGAATGCTGTTGCGGACACCAGAAGGACCAGGCATGAATGCCAAGCCAGGTGGTACGATCTGCGGAGGAGGGTCCGAGCCAAGATGCTGGAGGAACACAACCAGGCCAACGCCACTGGAGGAGGGCCCTCCCGCAGACCCGTACACTTCCAGCCCTGGGAGGAGAGGGTGATGGCCATACAGCCGGTGGAGGCAGTCGAAGGATTAGGAGGACTCCGAGACCCGGGTGAGTACACAAACAACGCACCTCACATGGGGGGAACGTCATCCACAACCAAAATCACTAACAGGCACGCAACCACCCCAAGCTATCGCATGACTCAACCACACTCCATGAACACGCACATGCCACTGCCGCCACCATGCCCCATGCACCCAGCTGGACAATGTCAAGTCACAGGCCACAGAAGACACCAACACATGACACGGTAACCCGGATGGCGGGAGGGTGGGCCCCAAAATTCACATAGTGCAACTCAGAAGCAGACAACAATGCCCTCTGCCCATATGGCCTAGGTCACAGCCATACAAACACTGTGTCCCCACACAGGAAAGACTCACCAGCAAATGGCAGACGCCTTGCATCAACACATGGGGGTGAAGGCACTGTTTTGCACATGACAGCAGCTAATGAACAGCCAACATTGTGAAAGAGTGGCAGCACACACCACCACAGCAGCAGCTCAGAGACACACACTACACCCAATGGGTGCCTGGAGATCAGAAACAAACTCACATCAACAAGCCAAGGGCCATTCAAAGATCTGCTAACAGTGTGTGCCCAGGAAGCTGGGCTGAGGTGACAGAGGGTGACACACAGAGGGAGGGAGAGGGGGATAGAGAGGGAGGGAGAGGGGGGCAGAGAGGGAGGGAGACACAGGGACACGGACAGAGGGAGGAGGCTGACACACGGAGGGAGGGAGAGGGGGACAGAGAGGGAGGGAGAGGGGGACAGAGAGGGAGGGAGACACAGGGAGACGGACAGAGGGAGGAGGCTGACACACGGAGGGAGAGAGAGGGGGACAGAGAGGGAGGGAGAGGGTGACAGAGAGGGAGGGAGACACAGGGAGACGGACAGAGGGAGGAGGCTGACACACGGAGGGAGGGAGAGGAGGACAGAGAGGGATGGAGAGGGGGACAGAGAGGGAGACGGACAGAGGGAGGAGGCTGACACACGGAGGGAGGGAGAGGGGGACAGAGACGGAGGGAGACACAGGGACACGGACAGAGGGAGGAGGCTGACACACAGAGGGAGGGAGAGGGGGACAGAGAGGGAGGGAGACACAAGTAGAGCAAATCAGCCGTGTGGTGTGTGGGAATGTCTGCTCGTCAGCAGGTAGACTGCGTGCATGTAGCCAAGGGTGGCCAGTGCCAGAACCCCCCCTCTTCCCCATGGCAAAACACAGGGCCATGTCACAACCTGTTCACGAGCACAACGACAGCTACCTGCATTATATAAGTGTGTGGATCCACTCCATGTGCACATGTACAGTGCTACACGGAAGGCGCCAATGCATGGCTTGCCACACCTGCCCACTCCACTGCTGACTGCAGTCACACTTGACGAAGCAAGTAAAACTGTGCCACACATAGTTAAAGGGGCCAAAGTGGTGCCCAAGGGACACACCCATGCACAAGTGCACTGTGAGTGGAATGCAAGACAGATCCTAATTCCAAGAGGAAATGTGCCAACGTTGAAACTGATGAAACATGGATGTTGCATGGACCAAAATTAACATTGTCTCTCTCACACACAGGTCAACGTCGTGGTTCACCCCCCAACACTGGGGGGGAAGACTCACAGGACCCGGATCTGCGGGAGGCCGATCCCACCGGCAGCGACGACTCTCACCACTCTGTGGACGACCCCGACCAACCTGGCCCCTCTGTTGTCCAACCACCTGCAGCACCTGCGTCAGGTATAACGGGGCCAACCACCACCCCCACTCCTGCCACATCCCAGGAGACACCCAGGATCCCTGCCCCACCACCACAAAGCAGCCAGGCTGGCCAGGAGGGACACGGTGTCCCGGGCACCCAGGAGGAGGCAGGCGACAACGCCATTGCCACCCCTCAGGGGTCCCGGAGACCCGATGTGCCCACAAGGGCAGGCCAGGTGCAAGTGGGCAGGGGTGGTGGGAGTGGAGGACGGCGGAGGCGCCAGCCTGACCAGTTGGCTGCGGAACCGGTGTATTCCCATGTCCGAAACATCCTGGACACATACCGGCAGGACACCACGGGCCTGGCCCAGGTTGTGTCCGTCCTCGAGGGGATCAAGACCCAGCATGCCCAGCAACATGCGGAGCTACATGCCTGTCTACTGCAACACCAACGGAGGATGGAGGACGGACAGGCTGAGCTCGTGACGGCGTACACGGGAAATCACGATACACTCCGTCGGATGGCCGACAACATGGCCGACCCTCCCTGTGCCAGAAGGCGGAGAACATCACCAACCACAGGGAGGGATCAGGAGGAGGAGGAGGAAACATCCGATGGAGCATCCCAGATGTCGTCACGGCCTGCTTCTGAGGGTCCCCGCAGGAGGGCGGGTCGTCCACGGAAAAGACCGTGAGGGTCGGCGCAACATCACCATCTCCCAGGACCCCTGGCCTGGCACCTGGCCCACTGGAGCAACAGCATCACAGCATCAAGAGACATTCTCTGCCACATGGCCTTGCTGGTCACTGTCTGACCAATGTAGACAAAGACTGTGGCATAGACTCTGAGGACTTCCAATGGCAAGGACACCAACTCCCCTACTGAACTTTGGATTCCAAACTCCCGGAAATCCCCTCACGTCATACTCCCCCCCCCCAAAAATAAAATTCACACCATGAAGAGAAGATGCCTGCTGGTTGCATTATTACCTTACATGTGTCTTGTAAAGTCTAAACATGCCTGAGTTCTCTTTTGACTTCAACCATCCACACCCTGGGGCCTGAGTCTGGCACAGGACACACGGGCCACAGTGTATTAGGCAAGACAGACATGGAGCACCACACACACCCGTGATGGGCCCAACCAGCTGAGGGGGTGGCCGAACAACCGTGCTGACAGACACATTGAGTACAGCAACAGTCATGCGCAGAGGTCAGGGATCCAGTCCAGTGTCCTGGGGGGCACCCAGGTATGTGTAGACAGGTCGCAGAACCATGTCCTGCAAGCTTGAGTCCGGTGGATGCAGAGAATGGGGGCCTGGCCAACGTTGGATGCATGGGGATGGCACATGTCACAATACCCACACAGTCATGGACATCATGCATAATACACAGTCTCAGCCCACACACACAGCTTGCATCTTGCTACTCAACACATAGACACATAGCCACTATCAGGGGAAACCATGCCAGACATGCTGGATGCACCGTGGCAACACACCAGCATTGACTGAGAAGAGGCACCTTGGAGGCATAGGGACACCTTTATTAGTCATGTTTTCGGGATTGCAGAGGCAACTTGAAGTACACATGAACACTTCATGTGGAGTAACATGTGGGTCCAACACTGGCACCCCCCTTCTGCAGCACAAATGCGTGATAGCCATGGAACTGGCACACAATTGTCGGCCAACAGCTAAACACCCACAGCTGCTCACGGAGAGCCTGCCATACACCATTGATCCGCTGATGTAGAAGTCCCACACCATGTCAAGCCAATGCAAACCGTATGTGACCGAGGGCAGTGTTACACACATTGATGCCATCATCACAATCCACTATCCCATCACTGATGACTGTCAACAAGTCTGACCATCTATTCAGGTGTACCCAGCTGCATGTTATGTGTACCATGGTGATGCGACATGTCTGCAGAGGAACCAAACATCGACAGGGGCAGTGTGCATACATCGTGAACAACTGCCACACCCAATACACCCCTGATGCATCCCTTACCCTATGGAGACTTCCAAACGTGTCCGTGCCTGTAACGCTGAGTCAGCACACGATGACGTGTCCATGAGGAATAGCAGTGCCACAACAATGCAAGCAGCAGACGGCATGCGCAAGTACCTGGGGAAGAGAGACACACAAGAAGTCAGCCACAAAAAGCACAGCCACTTGCATGTGCATTTACTCGACACATGTATGGATGACAACATGCTAGGCCACAATTATGACTGGGGAAATACAACCATCACTGGCACCATCACTCCAGTGACACACCCATACACACCTCTGACTCACGTGCCATACATGCAGGTGGAGACACACATCACAACACATGCCACACGGGGACCAATGCGTGCACACTCAGACACTGGTACTCACCACTAAGCAAAGAAGTCGCGTATGAGCCGAGTCCGGATGTCCTCTTGCGGCTCCACATCCTCCACATCACTAGCCCCATTGCCAAGCCCTTCGTCCTCCACGGGTGGATGGTCCTCGTCATGTTGATCCAGGATGAGTGGCACAGCTTTCTCAACTGCCATGTTGTGCAGCATGCAGCAGACCATGAAGATTTTGCAGACCTTCGCAGGGGCATATGGGAGCGCGCCGCCGGTCTTGTGGAGGCACCGAAATCGGCTCTTCAGCAGGCCAAACGTCCTCTCTATCACTCGCCTTGTCCGGCCATGGGCGGTGTTGTAGCGGAGCTGGGCCGGCGTGATGGGGTTGCGGAGAGGTGTGAGCAGCCATGGCATGTTGGGATAGCCAGCGTCCCCTACATGTGAAGCACATGGACATCGTTAGAACTGGTGAAGCGGTCGTGCTGGTAGGCTATGCAAAATACAGGACAGACAGACTGTACCCACCAACAACACATGCTCGTTCGTTGCGCAGCTGCATCATCATTTCAGGCACCCTGCTACGCCTCATGATGTAGGCATCGTGTGCTGATCCTGGAAAACGAGCACAGACATGTGAAATCACCATGTTGGACAGACACACCACAAGGGCATTGATGGAGTGGTAGTTCTTCCGATTGCGGTACGCTACCTCCCGTGCGTTTGGTGGTACCAAAGCTACATGTGTCCCATCTATGGACCCAATGACATGGGGCATCCCTCCCAGGGCATAGAATCCACGCTTGACCCCAGTCAACTGTTCAGGGGTTGGGAACTTGATGAAGTCATCCAGGTGAATCAACATGGCCTCTAAGAAATCATGCAGCACACGGCAGAACATGCTCTGGGACATGCCACCAACATGAGCTATGGTATTTTGAAAGGTACCCGTGGCTAGAAAATGTAGGGCTGCCATTACCTTCAGCTTGGGTGTCAGTGCCGTAGGATACCTGTGCAGTGGTTGCAGGTGTGGTGCCAGTCTCGCCGTCAACTCCAGAATCAACTGTTGGGGGAAGCGGTAGCACCGGATCCGATCATTCTCACGCATGGCAGCCAAGTCCGGAATTGCTCGGGGAAGAGGCGGCGCTCTGCAGGAATTTGGAAGTGACACGGAAGAGTGAGTGCCCCACAACAACAAATAATTTGTACTGAGCACATGTTAATCTGTCTATACACATATGCTACATACGGAGTCAGGTATGTGCCACATGCCCTGGACACGTATGGCTGCCAGGTGACACTCCTACCAAGACCCAGCTACACACGGAGATTGAGAACCTCCACATGCCATGCCATGGGATTAGCTGTGTCCCAGTGCAAGTGAACAGCCAGACGCAACACAGGAGTGACATACACCGACACATCAGCAGAAGTAGGATGCCGATTGCAGAGACTGGTAGTGGAACACTAGAGCCACAGGTCACATGACATTACACTAGGACAGCCCACACACCTTGCCATGAAGGTGCACATGTCATGACTCACCACACCTTCATTGAGAGGATGCAGATATGTCCTTGTCACACTAATCCGTGTCCCATGCATACATACGCACCTCACATCTGATACCACATGTGGCATGGTGTGCGGAACAGTGTCCAATGTCAATCTACACACATACACATGTTGGTTGCTGCAACAGCTGCAGCTTTTGAGGGTGCTCCAACATCAACCTAATGGGAAGCCCCCACACATACATGACATAGTCACATCGTGCACCGTGGGTAGTGACAAGTCATGTCTGGTAACCCCTGTACCGGGCATCAGGGGACACTTCCGTGTGTTGGTGTCTGTGCCATGCCAGTGACGCTCATCCCATGTGTGCAGTACGACATGCACACATGTCAAAGGAGTCAAGGGCATGCCTGGCAGACATTGCACCGTCACACATTACATCTGTACACATCTCATCATACATCTGGTGCCTTCTCAACTCAGGAGTAATGTTCCACATCACAGCCTGTCACACCTGTGCCCCACACATGTAGTAATGCACAGACAATGCTTTGATGTCCATCCATGGACAAGTATGTCCGCCCTATTCCTTCCTGTGTGCTGCCTGTCACCACTGTGATGTGTGAAAAACACCGTACTGCTGCTAAGAGGGCCTGTGTACGTGCCAATATCAATATGGGAGTGCTGCCGTATGTGTACCCATCGTGATGGTGAGCGTACAGCCATGTTTACAGTCCGTACCACTACGTGTACGCATACGCGAGAACACCCATAGTGATATGGAGCGTACAGGCGCGTGTACGGCCCTACCACTATGGGTGTTCTTGCGTATGCGTACTCGTAGTGGTACGGACCGTACACACGCCTGTACGCTCCCTATCACTCTGGGTGTCCTCGCGTATGCGTACTCGTAGTGGTACGGACCGTACACGTGCCTGTACGCTCCCTATCACTACGTGTACGCATACGCGAGAACACCCATAGTGATATGGAGCCTACAGGCGCGTGTACGGCCCTACCACTATGGGTGTTATGCGTATGCGTACTCGTAGTGGTACGGACCGTACACACGCCTGTACGCTCCCTATCACTCTGGGTGTCCTCGCGTATGCGTACTCGTAGTGGTACGGACCGTACACGCGCCTGTATGCTCCCTATCACTACGTGTACGCATACGCGAGAACACCCATAGTGATATGGAGCGTACAGGCACGTGTACGGCCCTACCACTATGGGTGTTCTTGCGTATGCGTACTCGTAGTGGTACGGACCGTACACACGCCTGTACGCTCCCTATCACTCTGGGTGTCCTCGCGTATGCGTACTCGTAGTGGTACGGACCGTACACACGCCTGTACGCTCCATATCACTCTGGGTGTCCTCACGTATGCGTACACGTAGTGATAGGGAGCGTACAGGCGCGTGTACGGCCCGTACCACTACGAGTACGCATACGCGAGGACACCCATAGTGATAGTGAACGTAGGCACGTGTGTACGGGCCGTTGCTATGCATTTGGGGTGCCCTAGGGCCCCGGAACGCGCCGTACCTGTGTGTGAAGCTCAAAATTACATAGGGGACACATGAGGGACAAGTATTAAGGCCTACATGCATGCTGGTTGTCATGAAGACCAAGTTCAAATTTTGAATTTGTTCAGGAAGCTGCATGGCAGAAGTCAGTTGGAATGAATCTACTTTGTTGCAATGTGTTTGTGGGGCTGACATCATGCAGGAGAAAAAAACAGATTTAGAACCCACAGACTGCTAGGTTTGAAGGGATTGGAGGAAACATAGGATGCAAATGTGAGTGACCAATCACTCTGTACTCCTGTGCATGAGATGGGCCAGCAAGGCAGATATAAGGCAGGCAGGTCCCATGAGGGAGCACTTGCCTGCACATCTTTGTATTCCACGACCCAGCTGCTGCTACTGATTCCCTGGAACCATGTCAAGGGCTGTGGAGAGGTCACAGCCATTCACCCTGGAGGAGAACATGACTTTGGTGGATGTGATCCTCCCACGGTACCCCATGCTGTATGGGCGACCAGGTTATCAGGTGAGTGCAGTGTCCACTGGCACAGACTGTGTCCCTTTTTAGTGACTGTGACTTCTGCCATTGTGTCCAGGTGTAACACACATGCTATGTACTGTAGGGGGGGTCCCAGGGGGGGAATGCCTGATGTCTCCCAGCAGTGCCCTGAGACAGGAGGGGTGGGGGCCTATCACTCCCAGCAGTGCCCTGAGACAGGAGGTGTGGGTGCGGAGTCCTCCCAGCAGTGCCCTGAGACAGGAGGGGTGGGTGCAGAGTCCTCCCAGCAGTGCCCTGAGACATGAGGGGTGGGTGCCTAACACTCCCAGCAGTGCCCTGAGACAGGAGGGGTGGGTGCCTAACACTCCCAGCAGTGCCCAGAGACTGGAGGGGTGGGGGCCTATCACTCCCAGTAGTGCCCTGAGACAGGAGGGGTGGGGGCCTATCACTCCCAGCAGTGCCCTGAGACAGGAGGGGTGGGTGCGGAGTCCTCCCAGCAGTGCCCTGAGACAGGAGGGGTGGGTATGATGCACAGTGTGAGCCTGGCTCATTGCTTGTGTAGTTGCCCTCATTCCACCTGTGTCCTTTAAATGGCACGTACTGCTTTTGGCCTTCCCCCAGAGGATCATGTCCCTATGACAAAGGTGCAATGCGTTGGATGCATACTATACCTTGTTGGAAACAGCAAATGTGTTATAATCTGTGTCCCCGTGACATGTGCCAGGTGTATTGAGGTAGTGTCACTTGTCCATCCTCACAGGTAGACGCCTCTGCCAAGGAGAAGATATGGCTGGACGCCGTCAGCGCCGTGAGGAGTGCGGATGGTCGGAAGCGGCGCCTGCCCCAGGTGAGGAAACTCTGGCAGGATATCCGGTGCTGGACGCGGAGGATCGCACGGGTCCTGCTGGGGGACTCACCTGAGAGCCATAAGAACCGCGGGCGCCGCCGTCTCTCCCACATCCAGAAACGTGTGCTGGCGGTGGTCTTTCCTGACTTGGACAGGCGCCTACAGGAGATGCAGCAGCCGGAAGGGGGTAGGTACATGTGTGTGTTTGTTGTGTTTCACCAGCATTTGTAAGTGCACTGTTCCATGGATACACTTCCAGGGTTTATGGTGCTGTGCAGATCCTGTTACCCACAGTATTGCAGGGCTCTCCTGCCTCCCTTCCCCTCCTTGCAATGTGTTCCCTGGTCTGTGTGTAGTCACTCCATCACAAGGTTATGTAGCCTGACACCTTCTCCAAGTGTACAATGCCTGCAGCATCATGTGTGGGGGTGGTGTGTAACAGGTTTAGTGAGCTTGCCTGTGCCCTGTCCAGTTCTGGACTTGTGGGTTCCATGTCAGTTGGCACTAATGCTGATTCCAGACATGGGAGTTAATCTCTCGAGTGCGAGGCCTTCCAGCAGGCATGTCCCATGTGGTGGCCTGTGACATGATGTGCATGAGTGTGCGTTATGCATAGTGCAGGGATGTTAGCGTGTGTTGCAGTCATTCCCATTCAGGAGCATGGAGTTGTGTGGCCACTACTGTCCCCAGGGGCATCTTTTCCTAGGTATCAGGTGTGTAATCCGAGAATGTCGACAATCTCTGTGTCTATAGCATAGGTTGTGCTCTGTGCCATTGTCCCCTGGCACCATGTATATTGACGTGAGATGTATTACAAGTGTCCACTGTCCAGCCTGACCTGATTTTCCAAGTACATACTCACGGTGGCCATTGTCTGTGTGTCTTGTTGCAATCATCTGATGATGCCTGTTTGTACATGATTATTTGGACAGGCGCACCTTGGGTAGTTTGTGTGCAATATTGAATTTTTGCATCCCATGTGTATTTCACCCAGACTAAGAGATGTAAGTGCTTCCTGTGTCTCCATAGATTTGTCTCATGTAGGGGGTGGGTGGTGCGGGCATGGCCTACATGTCAAGACCTGTAATCTCCTTGCTAGGACTGGCCAGTGTGTGATGTTTGTCTGGACATACACTCAAGGTGCAGTGTGCCAGTCAGGGTGGGCATGTTATCAGTAGTACCTATGCTGCATGTGCCTCTAGTTCCTGGATGTGGTCCCTGCTCATCCCTATTGCCTGCCACGCTGTATGGTGCAGATGCAGTGCTGGATTGTCCCCAGGGCCTTGCTCCTCAGTCAAAATACCATGTCATCTCATTTGCTATTGTGTCATGCTCTCCATAGTTTTTCCATGGCATGGTGGGTCACACAACTGTGTCTTGCAGGGCCTACATATGTACCTTGTTTTGTAGTTGTAACTCTTCCTTTGTTTCAGGCTATGCACTGTAACCTAAGTAGATTTGACTCATGTGACATATGTATACAGGTGTATGATTGATTCCTGTCTCTTCACCCTGCCCACAGCATCGTCGGGGGACACGGAGGGAGACATGGACACAGACGGCGCGGAGGGACCGAGCACCAGTGCCAGCGGTGACATCGTGCCTGGCACTTCGAGTGGGACTGAGGTGGAGGAGAGTGAACCCGGGGACCTGTCGACTGGCACAACAGAGTATGAAGCTGACGGGTCCGAGGATGATCTCTCTGAGTGGGCGGTGGCTGCACCACCATCTGACAGCAGCCCTACATCTCACACCGCCCCCTCCATTGGCATCAGCCGCCTCCCACGTGCTCGTGTCCCTTCCCAACGTGCCCGGTCACCACATGTCTCCTTCCTGCCAGGCACCGCACCCCCTGCCCCTGTCTCCACTGCTGCCGCCAATGCTGAGTCTGTGGACATCCAGCGGCAGTTGCAGATTGGTCAGACTGCGATCCTTAATGTCCTCCATGCCCACAGCCAGGTCCTCAACAACATGGAGGCATACTTGGAGGGCATTCATTCATCGCAGGCTGACCAACGCAACTTGCTGAGGTCCATAGACTCCACACTGACTGCAGCAGTGGGTCTCCTGCAGCGCTACGTCCCACCCCCTACCCCTGCCCCTTCCACACTTCCCACTCCCATGCCTGTCCCACATACACCCAGACGTAAGCATGCACCCACCACAACAGACACAGGCACCACACCAGCAGGGAAGGTCCGCCGCACACCTCCTGACACGCACACACAGGGTGAAGCAGGCACACCCACTGGGTCGGGGGGCAAACGTGTGACACGCAGCCAGAGTGGGAGTCCGCATTCCACCCAATCCACTCCCTCCAAATCCCCTCCCCTCAGCTCTCCTGGCCACATCTCCCCCAAAGACTCCTTCATGGCCGCTCTGTCCCTGAGCCCCACAGTGACACCACCCCACAAGCGGTCAAGGAAGTCCACGGTCAGGGTGCTTGAGTCCCCCCCTGTCGACACCCTCCCCCAGTGGCGCTGCGACCCATCCCTCTGACCCCCCCCTCCTTGGGGCCTGTGGTTCCTTCGGGTGCAGGGGAGTCCCTGGAGGACCTTGCCGAGGTGTGCAGCGCGCTCCTAGTATCCACCTTTGGCCCTGCCCCACCCCCTGTGGTGGAGTCCTCCATCCCTGCACCCACGTCGCCTACCCTTCGCACTCCTGTCCCTGCGGTGCCTGTTCCTTCCCCCCACTTGATGCCCTCACCCCTGTGGAAGACAACGGCTTGTAACTGTGCAGGCAAGCTAGGGGACACGCATCCCACTGTGTCCCCCATCCAGCTGTGACTCCTGGACTGCCCTATGGGCTTTGTAAATATTGAACTTTCTACATACCAGTTTTTGGATCATGCTGAATAAAGCTATTTATTTTTTGCCCTTGGAACACTCCTGCTTTGCTGGCATTGCTGTCGGTGGGGCTGCTACATGGTTGTGGGTGGTGTTCATGTGTTGGGTGTGTGGGAAATGTAGTAGTGTGCTGCTCATAGGGGGTACCATGGGATCTGTGTGCCATCACACGGTGTTAGCTAGCTTTCTCAATTCATGTAAGCAGTTGCTGCATGTTGCAATTGTCCCAAGGTGTTTTCCTTCCTCTGTGTACCCTGACTTCTTCCCTGCAGGGTGTTCCCAATATTTAGCGCCGAGCTGTGTGTACATTAGCTGGGTGTGTGACGGACTCCTTCAACTTTGCACATGCATGCTGAGCCATTCTCCACCTGCATCATTCGTGGCATCCTTGGTAGTCATTGTACTTGTGTATGTGGACTATTGACATGACTTCATGTGGACATGTTATCTTTTTGGCCCTATGCATGCGTATACTCCCAGCCTCGCACACATGTGGTACATGTACTGCAGGGTCTTTGTGCACCTGACTGACATTTGTGGGCATGGTATCTGTGGCTACTCCACCCTTTGCGTTCCATGGGCACTGCTGGGAGTGTTAGGCACCCACCCCTCCTGTCTCTGGGCACTGCTGGGAGGACTCTGCACACACCCCTCCTGTCTCAGGGCACTGCTGGGAGGACTCTGCACCCACCCCTCCTGTCTCTGGGCACTGCTGGGAGGACTCTGCACACACCCCTCCTGTCTCAGGGCACTGCTGGGAGTGATAGGCCCCCACCCCTCCTGTCTCTGGGCACTGCTGGGAGGACTCTGCACCCACCCCTCCTGTCTCAGGGCACTGCTGGGAGTGATAGGCCCCCACCCCTCCTGTCTCTGGGCACTGCTGGGAGGACTCTGCACCCACCCCTCCTGTCTCAGGGCACTGCTGGGAGTGATAGGCCCCCACCCCTCCTGTCTCTGGGCACTGCTGGGAGGACTCTGCACACACCCCTCCTATTTCACAATATGTATGCTCATGACATACATGGATGTGGGTACGCTCCATGCATTCGAGGTGGGGGTACGTGTCGTACTTACACTGTTGGGGTGGGGGTACGCTCCATATGTACGCGGGTGGGGGTACGGGTCGTACTTACACTGTTGGGGTGGGGGTACGCTCCATACGTACGCGGGTGGGGGTACGGGTCGTACTTATACTGTTGGGGTGGGGGTACGCTCCATGCATTCGAGGTGAGGGTACGGGTTGTACTTACACTGTTGGGTTGGGGGTACGCTCCATACGTACGCAGGTGGGGGTACGGGTCGTACTTACACTGTTGGGGTGGGGGAACGCTCCATACGTACGCGGGTGGGGGTACGGGTCGTACTTACACTGTTGGGGTGGGGGTACACTCGATGCATTCGAGGTGAGGGTACGGGTCATACTTACACTGTTGGGGTGGGGGTACGCTCCATGCATTCGAGGTGAGGGTACGGGTCGTACTTACACTGTTGGGGTGGGGGTACGCTCCATACGTACGCGGGTGGGGGTACGTGTCGTACTTACACTGTTGGGGTGGGGGTACGCTCCATACGTACGCGGGTGGGGGTACGGGTCGTACTTACACTGTTGGGGTGGGGGTACGCTCCATATGTACGCGGGTGGGGGTACGGGTCGTACTTACACTGTTGGGGTGGGGGTACGCTCCATGCATTCGAGGTGAGGGTACGGTTTGTACTTACACTGTTGGGGTGGGGGTACGCTCCATGCATTCGAGGTGAGGGTACGGATCGTACTTACACTGTTGGGGTGGGGGTACGCTCCATGCATACGGGGTGGGGGTACGGTCAGTACATATCCGTCCCCACGCTATGTGATGCTTGTGCGGCCCGTACCCAGGCCTTTGCCACGTGGGTACGAGCCGTCCCGCCATTGTTGGGGTGACGTGGGTGTGGGCGTGGTACGACTCGTACCCACGCTCTTCAGGCGTGGGTTCAGGACGTACCTGTCTGGTTGTGTTGCCGGATCGCGTCATGAAGGACTTCCGTTGTGGCGGGCGCTGGCTTAGCTGGACACGCCCCCACCCCCTCGTAGTGACCAGGGCCTGGGAGTCAGGTATGTCCAGGGCATGTGTGCTGTGTGACTTTGGTGGGGGGTTTGTGGCCTGCCCTGGTCCTGCCACCCCCCCCCCCACTTTCCCCCCTCCCTTAGTTGTTCTGACCTTCTGCGGCGTCTGCGTCCGAACCTGTAGAGGAGGTCGACTGCTATGAGGGCCGGGATGACACGTAGGTTCGGGTCCATGTCTGTCCGTCGCGTACGGGTACTCCTTGTTCACGTCGTCCTGTCTGTCCGTCGCGTACTGGTACTCCTTGTTCGCGTCGTCCTGATTTCCCGGCAGTTTTTGGCTGCCAGATAATATTCACCGTGCGGGATGACGTCGGTGCGAATCGTAATTCCTGGTTCGTGAATGGCAGGCTGCGAGCGTCCCGACGTCAGGTCGGCGCTTTCCCGGATCGCATTTGTAGGTTTATTATCGTCGGTCGGGGTTTTGTACGATTCGTACGGAAATGGTGTTTCCGCATGAATCGTAATTCCATGTTGGTAGATTTTGACGACCGGGTACGCGTCGGACGGAGAATATGCTCCGTCCGACGGTTCGTACCCGGTTTTTACAGGATCGTGATCGGCGCCTTGGTGTTTAGCCAAAATATCGAGTTTTAAATTTCGACCTACAATAATATCGTGTTTTTAATATCGTAGGTACAGAATATCGAAGTCAAGAATATCGACGGACAGAATATCGATCCCAAGGTAAGTAATATCGAAGTTAATAATATCGAAGTAATTAATATCGATGTAAGTAATATCGTAAGCAAAAATTTCGATGTCAATAATATCGATATTTATTTAGTGTAATGTAATTTAATATGTATTTTATTTGTATGTTAAAGATTATTGTAATGAATTTTAATACATTTAAAAATAAATGTTTAGAGGTTAATAATTATTTTAAATTTAATTTAGCATTTTAGTATCAGAGCGGGTTGTGGGTTTATAGGGGAATAGGGTGGGAAGTAATTTAATTATAATTAATGAATTAATATGTATTGTTTTATTTGTATTTATGATTAATTAATTGGTAATTAATTAATAATTGGTAATTAATTGATTAATTAATTGTTAATTAATTATTAATTGTAAAATTATTTTATTATTTGGTTAATTATATACATTATAATTAGTTTATTATTAATATTTATTTATTGTTATTGTTAATTAATTAATTGGTAATTAGTAATTAATTGGTGATTTAATTTTATTAAGTGATTAATTGCTAATTAAATTAATTATGTGAATTTTTATGTGTAGTGGGTTGTGGGTTTATAGGGGAATAGGGTGGGAAGTAATTTAATTATACTTAATGAATTAATATGTATTGTTTAATTGGTATTTATGATTAATTGATTGGTAATTAATTAATAATTGGTAATTAATTTTATTAATTGATTAATTAATTGTTAATTAATTGTAAAATTATTTTATTATTTGGTTAATTATATACATTTTAATTAGTTCATTAATAATATTTATTTGTTATAGTTAATTAATTAATTGTTAATTAGTAATTAATTGGTGATTTAATTTTATTAAGTGATTAATTGATAATTAAATTAATTATGTGTATTTTTATGTGTAGTGGGTTGTGGGTTTATAGGGGAATAGGGTGGGATGTAATTTAAAAAAAAAAATATTGATATTTTTATTTATTTGTAATTATTATTAATTAATTGTTATTAGTTAGTTAAATATAGTAAATATAAATAATGTATTATTGTATTTTATTTGTTGTTATTGCTAATTAATGTATTGTTAATTAATAATTAAGAGGTGAATATTTGTAATTTCGTAGTTAATATGTATTAATTAGTCAATTAATAACTATATTAATTATAAACAATGTATTATTAATTGTAAATAAGAGATAAATTGATATTTAAATCTATTGTGTATTTTGTATGTGTAGTGTGTTGTGTGTTAAAGGGGGAATAGTGTGGGATGTAATTTAATTTTTTTTATTTAAATATTTATTTTACATAATTGGTATTTAATAATATATTTTTTGTTAAAACATTGTTAACATGCAATTTTTTTATAAGAAATTATTGAATTGGTTATAATGTTCATAGAATCACTATGCTATCTAGTGCTTTCCCAACTGTTTTACTATCTGGAGTGGGAATAGTAATTTTTACCCCTACGCTATCCAGCGCTTTCCCTACGGTTGCACTCTGTGGAGTTGGAATAGTAATTTTTACCCCTACGCTATCCAGCACTTTCCCTACTGTTGCACTCTTTGGAGTTGGAATAGTAATTTTTACCCCTACGCTATCCAACCTTTTCTCTACTGTTGCACTGTCTGGAGTGGGAAGAGTAATTTTTACCCTTACGCTATCCAACACTTTCCCTACTATTGCAATCTCTAGAGTGGGAATAGTAAATTTTACCCTTACGCTATCCAACACTTTCCCTACTATTGCACTCTCTGGAGTTGGAATAGTAATTTTTACCCCTACGCTATCCAACGTTTTCCCTACTGTTGCACTCTTTGGAGTTGGAATAGTTATTTTTACCCCTACGCTATCCAATGTTTTCCCTACTGTTGCACTGTCTGGAGTGGGAATAGTAATTTTTACCCTTACGCTATCCAACACTTTCCCTACTGTTGCACTCACTGGAGTGGGAATAGTAAATTTTACCCTTACGCTATCCAACACTTTCCCTACTATTGCACTCTCTGGAGTTGGAATAGTAATTTTTACCCCTACGCTATCCAACCTTTTCTCTACTGTTGCACTGTCTGGAGTGGGAATAGTAATTTTTACCCTTACGCTATCCAACACTTTCCCTACTATTGCACTCTCTGGAGTGGGAATAGTAAATTTTACCCTTACGCTATCCAACACTTTCCCTACTATTGCACTCTCTGGAGTTGGAATAGTAATTTTTACCCCTATGCTATCCAACGTTTTCCCTACTGTTGCACTCTTTGGAGTTGGAATAGTTATTTGTACCCCTACGCTATTCAACGCTTTCCCTACTGTTGCACTGTCTGGAGTGGGAATAGTAATTTTTACCCTTACGCTATCCAACACTTTCCCCACTATTACACTCTCTGGAGTGGGAATAGTAATTTTTACCCTTACGCTATCCAACACTTTCCCTACTATTGCACTCTCTGGAGTTGGAATAGTAATTTTTACCCCTACGCTATCCAACGCTTTCCCTACTGTTGCACTCTTTGGAGTTGGAATAGTAATTTTTACCCCTACGCTATCCAACGCTTTCCCTACTGTTGCACTCTTTGGAGTGGGAATAGTAATTTTTACCCTTACGCTATCCAACACTTTCCCTACTATTACACTCTCTGGAGTGGGAATAGTAATTTTTACCCTTACGCTATCCAACACTTTCTCTACTATTGCACTCTCTGGAGTTGGAATAGTAATTTTTACCCCTACGCTATCCAACGCTTTCCCTACTGTTGCACTCTTTGGAGTTGGAATAGTAATTTTTACCCCTACGCTATCCAACATTGTGCTTACTGTTGTTTTTGTTGAAGTTGGACTAGTAGTTTTATTGTGTCTGATATTTAATATGTTTTGTAATATTTTAGCTATTGTAATATATAATTAATAGTAAAAATTATTCAAATTAAAAATATTGATTATTATTTGCTATATGTAATTATTTAATATTTATTAATGTTATTGTTTTATGTGTATAGATGTATTGGTAATTTAAATAAATATTTAATAATGTATATGTTACAGAAATTATTATTAAAAGTAATTATTAAGTAAGTGTATATATTATATATTATATATATATGTTTAATTAAAGTTTTATTTAATTATATATATTTATTATAAATTGTACATATTATAAAATATATTTAATTATGTTTCTTTGATTTATAAGTATTATTTGGTTTATTTTACATATATTTTTTAAGTAAAAAAAAAACCGATATTTTTGAATAACGATATTTTTTACATCGATATTAAATTATCGATATTTTTGTACTTACCATGTTGTAGATAGGACGTCGATATTCTTGACCACGATATTTTTGTTGCGATATTTTTGTAGGTCGAATTTTTATCTTTCGAAATTATGTCATACAACCATGACACTTGCCTGGTTGGCAAGCCAATTGTGATTTATGGGACTGTGGTCTAATGTGTTTGATGTATAATACAAAGGATATTTTTATGTAACCTTGTGTGAAGTCTCTTTTTGTGGTGTTCCTAGTGTGTCACTGGTGTCTGTGTGTGTTGCACAAACGCTTTACACATTGCCACTGTGATAAGCCTGACTGCTCTGTCAAGCTACCAAGGGGGTGAGCAGGGGTTATCTTGTGTGTGTAACTCCCTTACCCTGACTGGAGTGATGGGTTCTGACTGGCTTGGGTGCATAACCTAGCCAACCAGAAACCCTATTTCTAACAGTGTGGCTGTGCAAAGCAGAGGCAGCCTAAAACATCTAATACACAAAACAAAGGGAGAACCAAAGTGGGCTCAGATGGGACATCATTACAAATGCTATTGGCTGTGTAAAGTCATGAAAATCGTTTTACTTAGTTTATACATTGTCCTAAGAAAAACTTAACGTTTTCTGTTTTTACTGATTTCTACAGGGAGTTCAGACACTGCTTATATTTAGAGGCTCATTTACAAGCCCTGTGGGCCGCCGGAATATCACTTTATTTTGACGGTCCGGTGGCGCACAGGGTTTAGCCATATCTTTAAGGCCACTTAAAGCCACCCTGCTTGGCTTTTCATGGCCTTGTGTATATGGAGTGAGGCAACACACCGCAAGTCGCTGCGTTGCCTCACACTACGATGAAGAGACATTCCCATGTAACACCCATGACATTTGACACATTCACAGATTTACAAGTTGTAAACCTGGGAATGCGCCAAAAACCTATGCCTACCCAGTGGTGGCGTAGGGGAGGCGCAACAAGTGACAATAACATTATTTCTCTTTGTTTTTCCTCTTTTTTTGTGTGCTGCAGAGGAAATCCCCTCCATCGATTGGTTTTGTGCAGGAAGGTGTCCCTTCCTGCAGCAGGAAGGCTTACGGTGCTGCCCTATGGCAAAATATTGTAAATGAGGCTCTTTGTTCTTAAAGGAAAGAAGAGTTAATCGGCTCTATTTTGAGAGTCTCACTAGGCTGTCATTGAACAAAATATCGGTTAATATAATGAGATCACAGTGCACATTTGCTGCATCACAAAACAAACAAGCCCATGCATAGCTAACAGGTCTGATTTTATTAGTGAGAATGCTTTGTAATTGATGGACAAGAGTGCATATGTGTGTGTTTCTGTGAAGTTGTATGGGTTGCTGTGCCACTCAGTACCCTCTGGCTGATAATGTAACAGACCTATTGGTTTTGCCAAACATTTTTCATACATCTTGTAAAATAAGGTACTATCTCTTTTAAGTCTCTTTCAAGCCTTTTGCCAACTTTGACTGTAATTTTACACTTCCCTCATCTTTGTTTCACCATTTTAGGCTGAAGTACTGTGAGAAAATGACTGTTTTTTGCATGGTCACCCTCTGTTTTTCTGGACCAGTGTTGCTGTGTTTTTAAACTTTGGACAATGCATCACTGCTGTTCAGTCCCAAGTGAATTTGCTAAGACCCCTATAACATGTTAAAATTGGCCAAGTTTCAATTGACAAATGTAACATTCCGGTATGGTCAAAAATTATGATGCTGCAAATACACCTGTGGATTGGAAGTTTAATATCATATGTGGACTGCAGCACAAATTGCGCCATCAAATAGGCTGACAAAGCAAACATGGCTTCTGGACTACATGGGTAGGCTGACTGCTGCAGCGTTTAAACCTGAAGGGACACCCGTCAAAATAATCCTTTTTGACAGGAGAGAAGCCTGCTTTTCAATATTAGGTATTTTGAATAGGGGAATATGTAAGAATTTAAGGCTTGCATTTCCCTAAAACACTAGCCTTCTAAAGTTACTGATGACATTAAGTTGAAAGTGAACATCTCAACCATCCGAGCACCAATATTGATGGGAGGAATATTAATGGAAAAGGAAAGTCTCTCTTCTCCAAAGATATCTCTTTGGAGTGGATCTGTACTCGGGTATCACCACATGTGAGCAGGGATCCACCCATCTCAGGGAGGAAGACCCCAGGCCTTCCTCGGGGGGCAGCAAGCTGATAAGATGTCAGGGAAAATAAATGGACAAAAAAGGGCATGGGGCCAGCCCATCCACGCATTGGGTTGCACCCACCTCAGTACTGGTGCAACAGTCTTTCAGCACCCCTTAGGAGTGAACTGGGAGAGTCTATCCCCAATGTGCCTCAAATGGGACCTCAGAAAGTCCACTGGATAGCATGGAGAAAAGTTAAAACATCAGGAAGGGGTGGGGCATCTTAAGCAGGTATGGGGAAGTGGCCACAAACCAGAACAAGCACATCAGTCTATATGCTCCCCCTGAGAGGGGATTTAAGAAGATTACCTCAAAGCCACACCTCGAAATGGGCAGGAAGCCCCCTAGACACAATGGCAAAAAGTTTTAAAAATGGGTGGCAAACGCCCACCCAGGCATCAGGCAATGCTCAGGCCCCAGAATGGATGAAACAGTCTTTCTGTCCCTCCACCCTGGGGTGGATTTGGAATGTTTACCCTAATCTGCCTCCTGGGGGTAAAGAGAGCCCATGAAACATCCCAGGCATCAGGCCATGTCCAACAGCAGAATGGGTGCAACAGTCTTTCTTCTGACCTTGGAGAGCAGGGGGAGTTTATCTCCAATCTGCCTCCCGGGGACAGATAGCCCACTTGACACCAGGGACAAAGCTGCCAAAAAAGGGGTGGCGTGGCCCACTCAGGCATTCAGCAATGCTACCACCCCAGAATGAAAGCAACAGTCTTTCAGCCTACACCGCTTGATGAAAAAAACATGGGGTGGCTGACCCAGGCATTGGCGTGTGCCACAACCACAAAATGGGTGCAACAATCTTTTACCCCACCCTGGGGTGCAAATTAGGGGAGTTTACCACCAGCCTGTCCCCCAGGAGGTAGAAAAACCAGTAACACCAGGGCAAAAGAGTAAAAAAAAGAGGTGGAAAGTGGCCCACCCACAACAGAACCAGTACAACAGTCTTTTTGATCCCCTGTGGTTAGATTGGGGGAGTATACACCAAATACCCCCCTGAGGGCAGAAACCCCACAGGCCTCAGGGAAGAAAAGTCCAAACAAAAAAAGAGAGGTGGGAACACAAGCCTCAGGCAATGAACTCACACCAGAACAAGTTCAACAGTCTTCCTGTTCTCCAGCTTGTGAACTGATGGAGTTTTCTCCCAATTTGCACCCTTTGGGGCCAGTAAAGCTAGATTAAAGGGAGAAAAGGTCTAGCAAAAAGGGTAAGGTGGCCCGCTCAGACATTGGGCGCACCCCCACCCAAGAATTGATGCAACAGGCTTGCAACAGGCTTGATGTCACTCCCAGGGGGACCGGTGGTGTTTACTCCAATCTGCACCCATCAGAGGGCTGGAAGAATACTAGACACTAGGTAAAAGTGAAAAAAGAAAGGCTAAGGTGCTCCCCCTCCAGGCACTGGAAAAGACCCCCATCCCAGAATGGTTGCAATAATCCTTCTGTGCAATGGGGGATGGAATGGGGTGTTTGTCCTCGTTCTGCCCCCCACCCAAGGATTTCTGCATGGTGGAAATAATAGGTAGTGTGTGTGCCCACTCTGGTATTGGGTCATGTCCTCATGTTAAAAGGGACAATACTGCTTACAATCCCCAGGGGAAAGGGGGCAGGAACCCCATTAGACACCATGGACATAAAGGCACAAAAAGAAAGAGATGGGACAGGTATCAGGCAGTTACATCACAGCAGAACAGGTGCAACTATGTTTCTGTTCCCCTGTGAGTGGATTGGTTGAATTGACTCTGAATTTGCATCCACTGGAGAGCAGACAGCTCACTATACATGAGGGGGGAAGGTCTAATAAAAGGGATAGGGTGGCCCACCCAGGCATCTTGCAGTGCCCTTAGCCAAGAATGGATACAACCCTCTTGATGCCGCCCCTTGGGGAGACTGGTGGAGTTTACCCCAATCCGCATGCCCTAGAGGGCAGGAAGCACACTAGACTTTAAGGAAAAAGGTGAGAAAAAATAAAGGATGAGGTGGCCCACCCCAGGCACTGGACCATGCCCCTATCCTAGAAAGCATGCAACGATCTTTCAGTCTTTCGCGGCGGATTTTAGTATTTCCCCAACTGCCTCCAAGCAGAAATCCAACTAGACATAATGGATTTCTGCATGATGGGAAAACATTGAGTGGCATTGGGTTATATCCCCACCACAAAAGGGGCAATACTGCCACTGTGGGGCAGAAAGCCCATTCGACTAGGAAATGTTTTAGGGAAATAAAGGAAGTAGGCAGCTCACTCTTTCATTGCACCATGCCCACACCCCAGTAGGGGAAACACTGTCTTCAGCTCTCCCGTAGGGCAGATAGGGGGTGATTACCCCCCATTGCCTGCCTGGGGCAAAAATCCCACAAGAGACTAGGGATTTCTGTATGGTGGAAAACACAATGGGTGGAGAAGGCCACACTGGCATTGGGCCATGCACTCACAACAAAACAGGCAAAACAGTCTTTCTATCAACCCTGGGAGGCAGATTGGAGGTTTACCCCAATCTGCCTCTTCCAATGGGGCAAAGACCCCAATAGACACCAAGAATTTTTTCAAGGAAGAAAAGGGTGACAGCAGTCCACTCTAGCACTAGGTCACGCACTCACTCCAAAAGGAGAATTTATTCTTACTGCTCCACCATGGGACAGGTAGGGGTTGATAACCCACAATCAGGCCCCCTGGTATATAAAGCCATTAGAGACCAGGGGTTTAACATTGAGGTAAAAAAAAGGTGTTTTGGCAGTCCACCCTGGCATATGGACATGCCTCCACCCCAAGATGGGCAATATAGTCTTTCTGCCCCACTTGAGGGGCTGGTAGGGAGTTTGCTTCAAATGGGGTTTGCCCTCAATCTAACCTCCATGGGGTAGAAAGTCCATTACAAACAAAAGATTTTACTTTGTGGCAAAAAAGGGGGTGGAGGCAGCCCATTCTAGGATTCGGCCATGCCCTCACCACCAAAAGGGCAATATACAGTAGTTTTGCTCCACTGGAGGTGGGGGGGGACATGGAGGATGGAGTTTGCCCACAGACTGTCCTCGGTGGCCAGAAAGCCTGCTGAGTGGGTGTACATCCCAATAACTTCTTACTAGCCACACTGAACTGCTCCACTATTAAGGCACAGCATTGGCTGGTAATCAGGGAAACCTACTAACCCCAGACATTTCTGCATACTAAACACCCTAAACTAAGGGTCCAGATTTTGTGACTTGCATGGATCTTACAATTACCCACGATGCCATGCAAACTACAATCTTTGGCTAAAATCACACACTTTCCTCATTTTTCTCGGCAGGAAAGTTCTGGGAGCTGCAAGAGTCCATAAAATACCCCCTACCTAGATTTCTCACCCTTCTCTCCAAAAAATATTACCCATACTGTGTAGCCTAGGGCCGGCAACAGGAACGGATCAAATTAGGGACCATTGATAGGTGATATTGACTCAGATGGTCCATTGTTTGCTCATTCTGTCCTAGGCACCAGGCTGAGCCATCCAAGTATGAGAAATGCTGGGTGGTAAGAATTTTGTGGATTGCTGCAGCTTATAGAACTTTTATAAAAATGTGAAGAAAGTGTCTGTTTGTAGCCAAAGTTTGAGGTTTGCAGAGCATTATGGCGAGGAAAAAAACAGCAGGATGCATGCAAGCCAGACTACCCTGAACTCTCCTGTGTGTCTAGCTTTCGGAAATACCTGTGTTTGGTAGATATCCCTAGGTGGTGGCCGAGCCTGAGCTCAAAATTCAAAGGTTCCCACATTGTAAAAATCAGATCAGTTTTGATTGGGAGAATTTTGCGTCTTCATGTTGCATTTTGGGGCTTATTCTATTGCGGGTGCAAGGCTCAGCCAAACAAGTAAGGTGCCAGGTTCATTGAAACAAGTGTGAGAATGCGAGGTAGTAGAAATTCTTAATCTGTACTATGACATTTCTATGATGCATGTACAGCCCTGCGGGTGAAAATAGCTTTTCGGAGCTAGTCACTGGAGGAACATTCCAACTTTAATTTGGCACACGTTTCCACTTTTAAAAACCAGCCACCCTAATTTGTGGGTGACAAGGCGTATTTATTAGTGAATCATTATTATTTAAAAGTAGGGTTTTTGACGGCAGGCATTTAGGACACTGCAGTCAGGCTACACATGAAAGGCCTAAAGTCATGTTTTACAGGCACACCCTTTAGATGATACCAAAGGTTCTGCAGTCCACAAATGGCAATTAACTTCCAGGCCCTCGGTGTATTTCCTAGACCATATACCAGGGACTTATAGGCAAGTTACGTACATCAATCAGGGGTAAGCCAATGTAACCATATTTAAAGGGGAAGCACATAAGCAAGGTTAATGCGCACAGAGTTTTAAAACAAAACAGCAAAAATAATGTCTAGAAAAATCAGGGTAACTATGCAGAAAAGGAGGAGGTGATCCCATACTCAGCTCTTCAGAACACATCTGGATCTAAGAAAGAATAGAAGAGGAAGAAGCCTGCTGTCTGTGACCTGTATGGAGGCCTAACGACTGGTGTTGCTCCTACTTCTGCCTAAGACAAACAAGCAGACTCCAAAGATCAATTGGCTGACCCTCGATAGGGCTACAGGGACACCAAAAGCTGGAAGATGCCTTTTCCTGGACTGGTCAGTAGACCCTAACTACACTGTGCTGGTACCCGCTGCTGTAGCAGGTCCCCAGAGTGCTGTCACTCAGGTTCTGGGGCCTTAGAAGTGAGCCAAAAGAAATGCTTCAAAAAAGATAATAAAATTGGGACTTAGCATTTTTATTTATCTCTGAGACGACTAGAACTAACCATCCAAGGAGCAGTCAGCTTTGAGCTTTGTGCTACCTGAAAGAAGACTTCAACAGACACTTGTAGCTAAGGTACCAGGTTTGGTGCACCCTACAGAACTATGTCTTCAAGGTTTGACTCTCTAGAGAGTTGCAAGCTTCAAAATAGAGACCATTATTTACAAAGAGCTTGCACCGCCAATGCTTCAAAATGTTTGAGGCAGTGCACTGTCAGTACTCCATATTTATAAGCTGACGTGTCTTGGAGGATGCGTCACTGTTTGGAGTCCTGCGTCAAAAGGAACCTGCATCCGACCAGCCTGCTTCACGTATATATTAATATATGCAAGGTAGGCATTCTATCATAAGATTCACCACAAAACAGACACATGGATATTTATGAGTGTTCACAAAAGTGCTGCATCGCCCTCTTGAGTCAAGCGGAGGCCCAATAGCATCAAAATTCCTGCGCCTGTGAAACCCACACGTAGGAAATGACACATCTTCATTGTTATATTAATAGAAGCCAGAGAGAACAATGTGGCAAGCAGAACTACCCCATGAAGGTGCTAATTTTGCAGCTGGGAGTCGCAAAGAGATGACAACCACCCCAACCACTCACCCTTCCCTCTGTACCCCCCTCGCCACTGAAAAGGCAGCGCTGGAGAAGGGTGCGCGTTTATTGCCAACTGACTACCCTAATTGATCTCAAGGAGGATGAGGTCATCACTTACTACCGGTTCAGGAGGGAGTCCGTTATCCAGCTGCCACACCAGATACCACCAAGGCTCCAGACACAAACTCCCAGGGCAACCGACATCCCTCCCCAGGTGAAGCTCATGACTGTCTTACAAATGTTGGCATCAGGCTAATTCCAGATTACAACAGGCAGAGTGGCAGGAATCTTCCAGCCATCTTTCTCGGCCTTTCTACCCTCTGGTCTGAACGTTATCATCCACTTAATGATGCAGTACCTCCTCTTCCCCAACACACAACAACTGCAGTTGGAGATCAAGCAAGTTTTCTATTTCATTATAAATTTCCTACATGTGTTGGGTGCCATGGACCTCACACATGTGCAACTGCTTCCCCCTGTAGCAACATCCCACCTCTACAGAAACCAGAAGCACCCCTGCTCAATCAATGTTCTGCCCAACGTCGAAGATCTGGGATGTTCACCAACATGCGGGCCAAATTCCTTGGGAGTGTGCATGACGCATACATCTTCTGGCACTCCATCATAAATGAACGCTTCCAGAATGGCCAAAATGGGAAAGGCCTACTTGTAGGTAAGCAAATCCTAAGTACCTAACAGACACACTAACAGTCAGAAATGGATTACAGAATACCAATCTCTGTGTCTGTTGATGCAGATAGGAATGAGTGGTGTGCCTCATACATGCACCATGAATCATGGTACATGTGTCGAGAAAATCTCCAATTTACACATGTCAAGACACGAAAAGCCATTATGGCTGTTATTGAATGGTGGAAGGTTACAGAGCAATGCACTGCTGGTCAAATGCAGTGGTCAAACGCATGTGTCATCACTGTTTGCATGGGAGGGGTTCCATGGGCATCAGGCATGCCATGTATCCCATCACTGACATCTGTGATTTACCATGGACATATGCATGTGTCAGTGTAAGGCTTGTCTGCTATGTCACTGCCTACCTAGGGACAACCAACTAGCCAGATACATGATCCCCAATCTGTCATCTCACACATGTAGTAGGAGCACAAAACACACAGTAGGGTCAGGAGCATGTCCAAATAGATAGCACAGAAAGCTAGAGGATCAACATGAAAATCAGGATGTAGAAGTGTACAATGTATCAGCCATGCTTAGCATTTTCTATTACTCAGAGTAATGGAAGACACATGTGTTTAGCTATGACATAACACACATGGCTTGGCATGCATCTATAATAGTGAGCAAAAGTATTGAAAGTTGTCCTTTCTTTTTACTTCCATCTGACGAATGATATGGGCTACAGCTGTGGGTCATGACCCCATATGCACAGCCCCCGACTGATCCAGAGAAGGCCTACCACCAAGCACTCAGCAAGACATGCAATATTGTTGAGCGCACCTTTGGCCTGCTCAAAGCCAGGTTCCGCTCTTTTGACATCTCATACGGAGATTGCTCTACTCATCCCCAACGGTGTGCAAAATTGAACTTGTTTATGCCATACTGCACATTATGCGTGTGCGAACTAATATCCCCTAGGAAGGGGACCATCTACAGTAAGACCCCATGGAGGAGGAGGATGCTGATGGTGGAGACATCCAAAACACTGCGGCTGGCAATCGTAGACACACACACATTGTGCAACCTTATCCACATGTTTGGGAATGGACCATAAAGCAACACACCATGAAGGCTCAACATGAGAATAAATGTTTAAAAACATTAGTTTACTTTGTGTTCGTGTTACAGCCCCAGGAAACATCAATTTACCCACATCTCCTCAAGCAAAAGTACCCCTAAAAAGTTTACTTTCAGGTCGGAAGGCAGGATGCAACTTCAACGAGTTGGAAACAATGCATTGGTCATTGTCATGTGTGTAACTTGCACCTTGCCCATTTCCCTAGTGATGTGTAAGAAGAAAAACATGCTTGAGCAGGAAAGATGACACTTTTGTAGAAATGGGGACGCTTCAGCACTGACCGTGACTCATTTGTCGGAAAAGTGACGCTTTGCCAGTATAAAGTGATGCTTGAGTTTGAAAAGCGACACTCTAGTAGGAAAGAAGGCGCTTCAGTGCTAAACGTAATGTATTTGTCAGAAAGTGACGCTTTACCGGTAACAGTAAACATAAGGCTTGAGTTGGAAAGGTGACACTCTAGTACGAAAGGGGACGCTTCAGTACTGACCATGATCCATGTGTAGGGAAAATTACGCTTTACCAGAAAACATGACGCTTTTGTGGAAAGAGCATCGGACGGAAGTCACACGCCAACTTCAAATCCTCAAAAAAAATGTATTGTGTATCGTCATGTGTTGCATGTAACTCACAGCTTGGCTAGTTCCCTAGCGAAGTGTCTGAAAAAACGCTTGAGTTGGGAACGTGAAGCATACATCGGAAATGTGATGCATCCACACAGGAAATGATGCAATGGCTCATCTATGCTGTAAACCAGCAAGTGTGAAGTTCCTTTCACTTTCATGTACAGTCTTTTTGTCTGTCGTGGCTGGCGAATGTGTTTGTTGGTTGCTAGAGAGTTTGGTGCTGTTTCTTGATCTTGTTGGTGTCTCTGCTGTCCCTGTTGTCTCCCTAAACTGTCATTGTTGCCTTGTCATTGTAATTTGTGTTGTTTTGTGTAGTGTATTGTAGGGGAAAGGGTTAGTGTTTGGTTTGTTTTGGTTTTAGGATGGCTGGTGGGGCTGGGGAGATGTCAGGCAGGGACTGAGCCAAGAACCTGAGAAAGGAGCAGTTTGGGGGCCTGCTGTGGCTGCTGGTGAAGTACCTGCGCAATATGATCAGCCGTGGAGGCAGGGTTATCAAAGGCTACCCAGCCCGTTGAGAGAAGAATGAGTTGCTTCTTTGATGTCCAGCAGAGTTTCCACCAACTAAAGCACCAGTGGGCAGATATCTTCAGCCAGGAGGCAGATCTCTTGGATAAACTAAGCATTAACGTTGGTGGGGCTGTGGGTAAGTCCCTACATACCATGAGCTTGTGGCTGTGTGGCTTTTGCACACATCTTTAAATGGTGTTTATTCTGTTAGGCCAAGATATCTATATAGGTTTCTCTGGTGTGATTTGGGCTAACTCCGTTACATAAACTGAACATGCCAGAGAGACCTGTTCACAGGGGCATTACAATAGCAAAAACATCTCATGTAGTGCAGGGGAGGCCCATAGGTGCTGTGGGACTCTTCTGGCACTGTGTAGGGAGTATTGTCGCCTGGCCTACTAGGTCATTACTGACTCCAAACTGTGGAGGCCACCTGCCATGTATCTTGCAGGGGAGCGCACTCATATGTCATCAGGGCATAGGTTGGATAGGGGCCTTGCAGGCAACGCAATGTAGCAGTAGTCAGTGGTCTCAATGTTACCACAGAGTGCTGCTGGAAGCCAACAGGATGCAGGACACCATCCAGATCTAGGGGCCCCAGGGTCACTCAGTCCCCAGCAGGTGGTGTGGCAAGATGTAGGACTGCCTCTTCGAACAAGGCCACAGGCACGGGGGCTCCCAACTGCTGAGGTTGAGCGAAAGCCACGTCATAAGCAGACACAGGAGGCACAGCATGAGCATATGCAGGAGGCAGCACAGCAGACCGATGTTCCATGCCTAGAAACACGGAGATGCCAAGTGGGCACACAGCCCAAGGTGACGCAACCTTGGAGGCCTTGTGCACCATTGCAGCACAGAGAAGATGGCAGTTGGGCTCCATCTCATCACCAGTTGTTGTGGCACTCTTAGATGGCAGGCCATTCTCACTGGTAAGCGAGGGAAAGGCTAGGCCATAACACGGACTTCAGGGGTACACTGAGAGAAGCACATACTGCTACTTATGTTGGCAGAAGCAGCATGCAACTTCATACCCTTTCATTTATACTTTCATCCGCACACTGCTGAGAGGTATATGTACATGTCACTACTGGGCCAAACAGCTCAAGTGGTGCTCTAAACTAAGGTACAGGTGGCAGCCTGATATACTCCGGACAGGAGTTAAAAGGGAGAAGATCTGCATGAACCATTTACTTTTGCTCAGTGGTCAGGCTGCCAGCCTTTGGGGCTGCGACAGAAATGATCACCTGAATTTAAAAATAGAAAAAAATGTGGCGAACGAGCATGAAGCTGGTGTGTGTGTTTGTATGTGTGAGAAATCTATACTATCTCGGATGGGTGGAAGGGCATTTGCATATCCAGGTCCCTCACTTTTGAATGCCCTGCCCATTGCACTTCGAAATGAAACAGAGTACGTCCAATTTCGCAAATCATTGAAGACCTGGCTCTTCAACAACTAACCTGTAAGCCGTTTCATCTCAGTCTCTGATCTGCTTGGTGCCAGGAAACCCTTTTTAGGTAGCTAAATGTAATAAATAAATAAATATAAATAAATAAATCTATCAAGTTCAAACCAAAATCCTTCCAAATCTGTCTGGAGTGACCAGTAAAATGAATCCAGCTGCCACAGATGAATGAAGAGAAAAGAAATTGGAGTGACAAGTAAGCCAACCAATGGTAAGTAATGGGTGGGCTCTAAAGCCTTTGTGCATTTTTTTAAAAGTAACAATTGATGTGCAAGTGAAAATACATATGCAACTTCATGCCCTTTTATTTATACTCTCAGCCGCACCCTGCTAAAAGGTACATGTACACGTAACTCCTGGGACAAACTGCCCAAGTGGTTCTCTACACTAAGCTACAGGTGGCAGCCTGACACTCTCCGGAAAGGGGAAGGGAGAAGATCTGCATGCACTCTTTACTTCTGCTCAGTGGTCAGGCTGACAGCCTATGAGGTTGCGACAGATAAGATCACCCAAATCTAAAAAAAAATAAATGTGAAGAACGAGCTTGAAGCTGGAGTGTGTGTGTATGTGTGTTTGTGTGTATGTGTGAGAAATCTATTAAGTTGAAACCAAAATCCTCCCAAATCTGTGTAAGCGACCAATAAAATGAAACCAGCTGCCACAGACGAATGAAGAGAAAAGATTTGAGTGACAAGGAAGCCAACCAATGGATAGTAATAGGTGGGCTCTAAGGCATCTATATAGTTTTTTTGAGCAACAATAGAATGCTAAGTGATAATGCAAATGCGCTGTTTTAGGCAAGACCTAAAAACTTAAGGCAAAGCTGCATTTTGCCTGCCAATACCATCTTCAACATCAGTGATTTAGATGACCAAACCCATTCCTCAGGGAGTATTGGACATTATGGGAAAACACAGCAAGCCACACCAAACAGCAGAACTAAAGTCCCACATTCAAAGCTAGCTTTCAGGTTTGAAACAATGAGTTCATTGAGAGAAGCAGTGTAGTAAAATCCAGTTTCAAAGTGGCACTCAAATTTATTTATTATCCATTTTGTGGAGTTCGGATAGACCCCATAAAACATATTCTTGTTGATATTATTATTGTTATCATCATTTTATTCACTAGGGGTATATGCAAGGTAAATATTTTTTTATGGTTAGGAGACACATCCATTCACTTGTTGGTGAATTTCCTACAGAAAATCCAAAATCTGCAAGGAAGAGCAATTAGCAAATCACATTTGGTCACGAATTAAGTATTGCATTTAACATGGCGAAGAGGAGCAAAAAAGTAACTCAGCTACGCTCTTTCACTCACAATTCCCTGCCCAAAATGGTAGAAGTCACCAGACATACTTCTGTTGGCCTTGAGATGTTGAAACTGGAGTCTCCACAACCTGACGAATTTAGCATGCAAAGATAAAACCATTTGGCGACAAACACTGGTAAAATCACAAGCAAGGTGTGCAGAAGCAACCACAGTGATGTACTATATGAACTTTGAAATAATTAAATGCAAATATTATTATGGGGAGACTGTCAGAAATTGGATTACTGATTGAGTGAGATGAAACCCTACCCAAGCAGCAACCACAATCCATCTCAGAGTGAGGCACAAGCAAACATCAAATTAACCTGTGCTCAATCCTCTAGTAACTTGTCACAGAGCAGTCAGACTAACTTAGAGGCAATATTAAAGTATTTATGCAGCACATCAAACATTAATAAAGAGAAAACACAATAGAAGAAAAATCCCACATTATTTAGGAACATAGACCACATTTTATTAAATAAATCTAGACAAAAATTACATCATATTGATTTTTGTTCATATTCACTCCTTTTTCGGCACTATGTTTTCTGGTGTTCTTTAATTCCGGTACGGCTGTCCTTTCACTGTCTAGCACCGCACTTGGGGTTCAGTGATTCTTTCTTTTTCTGCGTCTTCCTTAAGGTTGAGAACTCTGATCATTCAGCTTTTCCTTGTCCTCTTATGAGCCCGAATGTCCATGTTATCACCTCGAGTGTATATAGACTATTATTGTTTATTTTCCACAGATTCCCCTGACGAAGGGCTTTTGCTACACAGCCCAAAATGCATTGGGAGATTCGAAATTAAGACGGTTGTTCTTATCATAAATTGTATATGTTGTGGATTTTCATAATCAATCCTCTCATCGATATTCTTCAGCAATAAAGAAGAATCGTTTGGGATTATCAAAATACACCGATTGGACTCTTTTTTTGATTCATTGAACACTCGTTGGATTGACCATTGTTTTAATGTGTTTTTCATTAGAAGTGGAGTAAAACTGTACATCCATATACGTTTGTATTCACACTGGATTGTGTATTTTTGTAGTGCACTGGGCATCCCCAGATACTCATCTGGGTATTTATTTTCACTTTTTGAATTCAGAGGCCTGCAGAGCCCCTTAACCTGGTGCACACATCATTGTTACAAGTTTGTTTACATTGAAAGTTTTATATATTGTGTTGAAATTAGATTCTTTGAGTGCACCGCAGCTGCTTTTTTCATACTGTTGTTCAATTTTTCTGCCTTGCAGTGTTAGTTGCACCATTCTATAGATCTGTTTTACCTTTTGCAGTCATGTCTTTTGATGACATTCTACATCTTACTGAAAATAGAGCTCAAACTAAAGTATACTCCGCCGCTGAAGCGGCTGACATTTATGGACTCATCAAAGAGGCCAGGACTTTTGATATTTCATCAGGTCCTATACCACAACAAATTCGTCAGCTTGAGTACCTCATGCGCAGAGAGATTAACCAACGTCTGCACGCCACCACACTCATCCAATACCACAAAGCAAGCCGTATACCTAGGGGGTTACGTCTTGCTTTTAAACCAATGTTGTTCAAGATGAACAAAAAGTTCATGGATAAGTGGTATGCAATCTTAAACAAATGCTCCTTGGACTTGATCTTACTTATAGTTGAAGAAGTGTCACAAGTACTTACAGGTTTAGAGTCCGAGATTCAAGACTTGCAGGCAAGTCTTATGTCACGAATGGAAACTAAAGCATGGTCTAGTACTCTTATTGACATCAATTTAAAACTAGATTCATATGCATGCCAAAGAAATTCACGAGCGTAAAGTGAGAAAATTCCGCCGTGACACAATAGACTATAAGCTTGATGAAGTTTATTCGTGGGCTGAAGTTTATGCCCAGAGACGCAATTGGCATAAGCCAGCTACAACTTCTTCTGAAGAAAGTGTAGCCTCGGCAAGCGATACACAGTTATCTCGTCCACCTGTATCCTCGATTGTTCAACCATCTGTGAGTGAACCCACTTTGACAGCCCCCAGCACTTCTAAGGTTTCTTTTTTGGCCACCAGCCCGGCTGCAAATCAACCACCGATGCAGCCAACAACAGAATTAGCCAAACCCGCAGAGGCCATCGATTCAGCAAAAACAGGGACAGGTCGTCGGACCAAGAAACACTAGTTGTCAACATTTCTTCTAAGAAATTGACGAATAAACAGATCGCGGATCTCAACAAAGGTTGTTCGTTTGTACCTACTCATCAGTCGAGAGGGTTAGACTCTTTCGTTGCTTTGTATAAGTTCACCAGGAAACTACGTCTAAGATATTTCTTTTCAACTGTAGATACTGAGTCTCAATCAAGTATTGACACTGAATACCTTGAGTTCAAACCATGCAGTACCTTCTTATCCCCCATCACACATAAGGCTATTGATCTATTTGAAACTCTGGTCAAACAAGATATTGCCAAATTTCCATCTGGTCCTTCAGGCATCCCCAATTTATCCAAAAGTGAAAGATTTGCTTTGAAATCTTTGCAACTTAATGACACTTTACATTTCACAAAAGCGGACAAAGGTGGTGCATTAGTGGTCATGGACCGCATTACATATGAGCAAAAGATTGATCAGATGCTACAAGATCGTTCCACTTATTTGCCATTAGACAAAGACCCCACCGATGAATTTTCAATGACTTTGGACTTTACCTTGTCACATGCCATTGAGATGCACTGGATAACGACGAAAACTAGGGAGTATCTATTCACTCGGTTTCCCCGGAGACCGAGTTTATATATGCTTCCTAAAATCCACAAGAATTTGAATGACCCTCCGTTGAGACCCATTGTCTCCGGATGTGGTTCCATCCATGATCCGCTTGGTCGTTATCTTGACACTTTTTTTCAACCTATTGTCCAAAACAGTTTGTCATATGTTCAAGATACAACTCATTTACTAACCAAACTTCAAAACACACACATTCCTGACACTGAACAACTTTGGTTATGTACTATAGACGTTGTTTCTCTATACACGTCTATCCCTCACATGGACGGCATTGAAGCCATTGAATGGGCGTTATTACGTCAAAATGAAGTCAGAGCTAATAAAGTGTTTTTGATTGAAATTTTGAATTTTTGTTTGTTCCATAGCTATTTTCAATGGAAGGGTCAGTTTTTCCTCCAAGCCACTGGCACTTCGGTGGGCTTTTCTGGAGCCCCCAGCTATGCGAACATTTTTATGTTAAAATTTGAAACAGAAAATATTTTTGCTGACAGTGCATGGACTTCAAATCTTACGCTATACCATCGCTACATTGATGATATCCTTATAATTTGGCATGGGTCACGTCGTGATCTGGAAACTCAGATTCTGTCACTTAATGACATTAATCCTCGAATCCAATTCACACATCAGATTGAATCCTCCAGCATCGCATTTTTGGATGTACTATTGACTTTGTCTGGTTCTCTTATTCAGACTACTGTTTTCACCAAACCTACTGATCGCAACAATTCACTTTTGTTTCAAAGTTTCCATCCATGGCCTCTGAAACGCCACCTTCCCTATTCACAGTTTCTCAGGATTAAGCGCATCACCTCTGATGCAGTGGTAGGCCTGCAGACGATTGAAGCCTCTAAAAACAAGTTCTTAACTAGAGGTTATCCTGCACACATTGTAGATCAGGCAGCAAGAAGTGCCATATCCCTTAACCGTGATGATTTACTTAAAAAGAAAGCATTAGCGATTGACAAAACGAGAGAGGTGTTTGTTTCCACATTTTCCACTGATTCTCACTTGCTAAAAAAGAGTATATTACAGAGATGGGATTTGCTTAAATGTGAGCCTGATTTTAAAGGATTGTTTTCTGACGTTCCACTTTTTGCTTACAAAAGGTCGTTGAACTTAAAAGAAATGTTGAATAAATCCTGTAACAAACCCCACATGGTTTATAAGGGCATGTCTAAATGTAATAACTGTTCCCACTGTAATAATGTGATGGTAGGCAACAGTTTGCCACACCCCCGAACTGGGAGAAAGATCAACTTGAATTTCAATGCTAATTGTAATAGCCACCATGTTATTTACATCATCAAATGTCCCTGTGATTCATGTTATGTTGGTAAAACTGAACGTATTCTTCGAACTCGGATTACTGAACACAAAAGTCGGATTCGCACCAAAACCATCAGTTCCCCGCTCGCCCAGCATTGGCTAGCTGCTAAACACACCATTGCTCAGCTCAAATTTGGGGTTCTTGAAATTGTTGAGGTTATGCCGGGGCGAAATGTGTCAAAAATCTTATCACAACGCGAATCTCACTGGATTTGGTTTATGCAATCTCTGTCCCCCATGGGGTTGAATGACAAATTTGAATTAGCTTGTTTTTTATAGACACTATGACTTGTATTTCGTTTTTTGTGTCATGTGTGTTATTCTTGAATCTCTCTGTCTGGTGCTCTATTTTGCAATATTTCCCATCATTGTATTCATTGCATTGTACCTTAGACCGTTTAGTTGGTATCAGTTGTTCTCAATCATTTTTCATTTGGTACCTCTTTATATGTTCCATCTGGTGGAGTTCAGTTCTTTCACAGTTTTTACCAGGGCACACTCGTTTCTATCATGGCCGCCACTTTTGCCTTTTGTGTTTTTTTCTCTTTTCCGTTCGCACAGTCCTCTTTTTATTTCTTATTCTTGCCCATAAACACACTTGCTCACCCTGCACGCATGCGTGAGCCAGCGTTTGTTTTCACAGCGACTGCTTGAGTCACACGGGTAAGCGGCCAGCGTATTTGTCAAGTAATTTGTTGTAAATAATGTTCAGTATCCTGGACTCATTGTTCACTTGTGTTGTTTCACAGAAGTCTATCGACATCTTTCCATTTTGGCTCAATTGCGTTTTGCAAATTTTATCGTGGTAAGATTTGTTTTGTTTGGTCACTCACTCTCTCGAGTAAATCACTACCCATTTGGTTGACTAGTGTTTTTGTTAATTCCCCCAGGATACGCAACTCGGTAGACGTTGGTTTAATGTTATTTCTGCCTCGATACCTGTACTTGAACCGCTTAAGGTATCATATTGATTTTTGTTCATATTCACTCCTTTTTCGGCACTATGTTTTCTGGTGTTCTTTAATTCCTGTACGGCTGTCCTTTCACTGTCTAGCACCGCACTTGGGATTCAGTGATTCTTTCTTTTTCTGCGTCTTCCTCAAGGTTGAGAACTCTGATCATTCAGTTTTTCCTTGTCCTCTTATGAACCAGAATGTCCATGTTATGACCTCAAGTGTATATAGACTATTATTGTTTATTTTCCACAGAAACCCCTGACGAAGGGCTTTTGCTACACAGCCCGAAATGCATTGGGAGATTCGAAATTAAGACGGTTGTTCTTATCATAAATTGTATATGTTGTGGATTTTCATAATCAATCCTCTCATCGATATTCTTCAGCAATAAAGAAGAATCGTTTGGGATTATCAAAATACACCGATTGGACTCTTTTTTTGATTCATTGAACACTCGTTGGATTGACCATTGTTTTAATGTGTTTTTCATTAGAAGTGGAGTAAAACTGTACATCCATATACGTTTGTATTCACACTGGATTGTGTATTTTTGTAGTGCACTGGGCATCCCCAGATACTCATCTGGGTATTTATTTTCACTTTTTGAATTCAGAGGCCTGCAGAGCCCCTTAACCTGGTGCACACATCATTGTTACAAGTTTGTTTACATTGAAAGTTTTATACATTGTGTTGAAATTAGATTCTTTGAGTGCACCGCAGCTGCTTTTTTCATACAATATATCTCTAGGCATTTGGCTGTCCTCTGTAGTGTGCAAAGATTGCACCCAAGTTGAAATGGACAGCATCAACTACAACCTCTGCATGTAGTTTGGGATCACAGTAGACCATTTCAGTGGTACCCTCAATGTTTTGCTTGATGTGTTGAAAGCTCCTCTCACACTCATGTGACCAATAAGAAATACTAATTTTTCCTTAGTTCTCATAACGGTGTACTGACCTTAGCAAAGGCTTGCATGTATCTTGAACAATAACTGACCAGTTCAAGAAAGGTTCGTAAGACAGAAATTTCTTGTGGGGTATTTGCAATAGACAATGCTTGCACTTTTGCTTGGCTTGGTTTCATACCCTCATCAGAAAAAACATGGACAAATAGTTTCAAGTTTTTGATGTGGAATTCACATTTGACAGCATTCAGAGTTAAGCCTGCATTGGTCAGTAAATGACAGACTTGCTGGACAGCTTTATTATGTTCTTTCTGTGTGTCCTCTGAAAACTAATATGTCATTACTACAGTTAAATATATTTACTACAGTTGTATAATATGTCAAATGACGCCTCAGCAAAGTTCTGCAGCATAGAATGCAGCAAACCTCAATCGCCTATAGTGAAACAGACCACTATGAGTAGAGATGGTTGTAATGTACCTGGATTTTTCTCCAAACTCCTGCTGGTGATATCCTTTATTTAGAGTTGAGTCGAGAACAGCACTTTGCACCTTTCAGTTGAGTTATCATATCAGCAATGTACAGATTAGGATTTCTCTCTCTCTTAATTGCCTTGTTGGCCTGATACATGTCAACGCACATGATTTAGGTTCCTTCACTGTTCCTTTGGGGCACTACTACAATGGAAGAACTTTATGGTGTCAGACCAGTATAGCAATTAATGATGTAATGTTTAAGTAACAAATTAAGGGGATTATTTACAAGCCCCTTGCGCCGCCAGTGCGTCACTTATTTTTTTTTCCATTTTAAAAGTGACGCACCAGTGGCTCAAGGAGCTTGTAAATAAGCCCGTAAGTTTCATTTCAAAAGCATCTTGCAAGTGAAACGCAATTTGTCTGTGTTTTTGAACAACAGGATGACCATCCTCATTTATGTGTAATTTTGCTTTCATTGTTTTGAGTTTTCCTAGCCCATTAAATAATGAAGGAAGTTGACTTATAATTTCATGATGAGCATTCATATTGTAGTGCACTCATCAGCAGCAGTATTAAAACTCAGCAAACAGGTACTTGAAGCTGTTCCTTAAAGTACATGAATAGGTACTTTTACCTCATGTTTCTTGTATTTCATTGTAGCTACAAAGAATACTTAAGGGCGTCGAAGCAGCCCATGTTTTCACTTTTGTTTTTGTCTTAGTAAATTGTAGTAATGGAGACACTTTTTGATACTTCTCCTCAGGTATGATATTTATCGAAACACCAATGTCAATTATGAATGGTATGGAACACCCATTTCTTTTTAGAGCTATCTTTGGACAATGTTTGAATCTGTTTGATGCTTTTTCATGTTGATTTTTCTCCAGTTTGAGTTTCACATGTGCATGCCTTTCTTAGGTAAACATCGACAATTATCATTGTCACTTTCACTGGAAACTGAGCTGAGGAGCTCTTTGTCGATGATTAAGATGATGAGCAACTTCATCTGGTGTTGATTTGCCTCTGTTGGTGTGACTGCTTGGCCTCATGGGAGCGCATCAAATGGATCTGAGGTAGCTTTCGGCTGGTCATTTTGTCTTCATGCTGGAACACACTTACTTCTGTCCTGGTCCTGCAAGTCATCACGAAAGGGTTTTCCCTATTACATCCAAGAGGCATCTTTGTCCAATGGCGGGACATCTACCTTCATGTGGAAATAACAAACAATTCATATCTGCAACACGTTCTCTCACTCAATGGAGACGTCGCCCCACGTCCCTCAGCTTTGTACCCTGGTTTACTTTTCACACTCATGACGTCGGCCTCCATGTCAGTCGATTGACGATCAGCACGCTCCTCCGTGCAAGCAGCTTTGAGGACTTGCTCTAAACTCAGAGTTTCCTTCAGCATTCTTTGTCAAAGGGATTCTGACAGACATCTGTCGATTACTCTGAGCCTGGTAGCTTCCTCAACATTAAATTAATTGAAATTACAGTGCCTCACCAGAACATCCAGTCTCTCCACAAACTCAGGCAGTGGTCTCACCTAGTCTCTGAAGCTCTCAACTCAATATATATCTTTCATAATCCACAATTGGCACTGGATTAAACTTGACACTTAAGTATGTTGTGATTTGATTGTTCACCACTTCACCTTCTTGTGTTGTCTTTTTCATGGCTTCCTTCACTTCTTCACCAGCCATGTTTCTCAGATACTTTATAATCTTTTCATAATCTTTTTCATCTATCGTATCTATGAAGTCTTTAAATGTCTCTATCCATGCCATCTATCTATTGCCCATATTGTGTTTTTTGGCAGTATCAAATGCAGTTGGCGGTGTTAAGAATCCAGCAGTCGTATATACATTGGTGGACAGTAATGGTACCTCAGGCGCTTCTTGTGGAACTTGATTAGGCAGAGCTTCTCTAGCGCCTTGTAATATGCTGCCTTTGGGGTTAGCCTTAACAACTTGTGACACTTAGGTCTTGCCCTTGCTCTCTATTGGAGCTCTTTACTTGATGGCTGTCTGTGGAGTTGTTCTGGGTCCCTTAGGGGTTGCTTTGGTGGTGGGGACAACTTCGAATGCACAACCCCTGACCCTTTTTCTGGGGTCACTACGCCGCATTTCGGTGCCTGATGAGTCGTTCATGGTTTCGTAAGTAGATGAACCTTATATACCATTAGTCCATAAAAGCATACTGAGCGTTATGATATTTTGTCGGCTTTGTGCATAAACATTTCTTCACAAACAACTTGTTAATCTCTGCTTCATAGCATATGAAATTCAATTTGATTTACACTGATGTATTGCTGTGCACTGCTTTTGCAAACTGGTTGCATCCCCCTTTAGCGTACTTACTCTGCATAGCATGTGGCATTAATTGGCATAATGGCACGGTACCTGTTATTTGTGGCTGTTTCATTAATTTCTTGGCCACCGACATGCAGACTTTTAATATCGCTTTCTTTACCTTCAAGCATTTTATACAGGCTTGCATTGCGCTGAGATTCCACCTGTGCCAGTGCTGATTCTATACTTCCACTGCAGCACACAAGGGATGCACAAGCAGTTTGCTGGACAACGGCAAACTCTCTGGAAGAGCACTTTCAGTGTACAGGCTTTTAATCCCCTATCTCATCATCAGTTGTAGTGTCCTGCCACCCTAGGCATTCACTAATAAGTACACCACACGGAGAGTTATTTTACACGTCTTTATTCTGCTGCGTGTAAGTCAGAACTCAATATTCTAAGCCTGCCTTCAACTCATCGTTCCAAAGCTTATGTCACCGGCTTACGATGTACAGTTTGTAACCAAAAGAGTTCCAGCATTCTTTTATCGAAAAACACTATAGTATAGGGAGCACAAGAACTTTAGCACTGGCTAGCAGTGGTAAAATGTACAAGTTCTTAAAAGTCAACCAAATTAGGTTCAGAAAACTAGAGGGCGAAGGCAAAAGTTTGGGTAAGACCCTGCAGAAAGGACCTAATCCCACAGTGACTGTTGGCACAATAGAAACCTTCCACCTGTTCCTTGGCTGGCAATCATCTTGCAGAATTGATCACATCTGTATGTGAGCCAGAGGCCCTTGTGCATATTTGTTTTGTATCAGTGAAAAGAGGAGTTTGGAGAGACCTCTGGCAGTGACTATCCTAAAAGAGGGGATTTCCCCAGAACCTAATTGGACCTTAGTAGTTTGTTAAGAGAATTCTTCACATAAGCTGGCCAGTAATGAAACTTTTTAATATATATGTGGCCACTTTTGCAAAGATTGTAAGAGCTTTTGGTTTTGAGATCATTACTTATGATGACGATAAACAGTTAGTAATCTCCTGCGATAAAGACCTCGTTAGATGGAATGAAGGCAATTGCCTCATAGATGACAGAAAACTGTCTCCAGCTTAACATGGGAAAAACAGAGATTATGGTGTTTAACAAGGCGCAACAAATATGGTCTGCTGACTGGTGGCCAGCTGAAATAGGAACTGCTCCCTCACCTACGTTGGTGGTTAAGAACCTGGGAGTTCCCATAGACCAACCCCTTCCAATGAAAGAACAGGTGATGTCGACCTTTGGCTCCTGTTCCCATATTATGCGTATGCTGAGAAGAGCTCTCCTCTTCATCACATTCTCTGCAAGAAAAACGGTGATTCGGGCCCTGGTGATTAATCGCCTGGGCTACTTCAACGTGTTGCTGGCTTCGGCTAATGAGATGTTGCTATCTAAACTGCAGCTGGTGAAGAATACTGCAGCCCGCCAAATCTGAAATTTGCCTGCTGTGACTGCCTCTGCATCCCTCCTTCAAACGCTTCATTGGCTTCCAGTGCAGAAGAGAATTGTTTTCAAACTGTACTGTCTTACTCACAAAGCCTTAACTGGATATGGCCCTGTTTATTTAGCCACAAAACTTAGACAGTGCCACCCACCTAGACTGATAAGATCAAGTGACAAATCTCTGTTACGTATACCACATATCAAGAAGGCCCACTTGGGCGGCAGGCCCTTCTCCTATTTGGCTCCTTTATATTGGAATAAGCTATCACACGATATTAGGACCTGTACAGATTATTTTCGCTTCAGGAAACTACTGAAGACAGTTTTGTTCTGAACTGGTTGTGCTATGCTGTTTGGCTGCCTGGTCACGCCGAGATACCCCTCAGGGCAATAGCATTAACATTAACATGGCGATCATCTTAGATGAGCTGTTCCATTCAAAATTCCAAACAACTTCTTCGCACTTGATTCCTTTGAAACTTTCTCTTAGATTTCTCTGAAGATTTTCTTGTATTTACCTAATGCTCAAATTGAAAATGTTACCTTATGTCAATTTGTAGAGCACTCTAGTCACCCATTAAGATATCCAGGCACTTGAGCAGGTGTGTAAGCGTGTGGTTCCTGCACAATTATTTGAAGAGCCAGGTCTGCAGCCTCCTGCAGAACTCAAAGAGTTAGGAGGACGCTCTGATCTGTTGTGGGAAATCGTTTCATGTTTTGGGAGCAATGTAGGAGTAAGAACGATCTCGTGCTCTGCTTTTGTGAATGCAAGTGTGTGCAAATGAGAGTGAGGCTGAGCCTAGGTGTCTGGATGGGTTGTGAAGTTGTACGCAGCTGTTAAGCTATGCGGGTCAGTGTTGTGTAGGGCTTTGTAAGCATGCGTGAGTATCTTGAACTGGATATGCTTGTTAATGGGAGCCAGTGAAGTTCCCTGAGGTGGGGGAAATGTGGGTGTAGTGAGGAAGGTTAAGTATGAGTTTTGTGATGGTGTTCTGAATGGTCTGAAGTCTGTGTAGGAGCTGCTTGGGGATTCTGGCGTAGAGTGTGTTGCCATAGTTGAGTTTGCTTGTGATGAATACTTGCATGATGGTTTATCTGATGTTCTGTGGAAGCCACTTGAAGATTTTTTGCAGCATTCTCAGGATATGGATGTGGTGCTCACTGTGTTAACTTGTAGTCCAGGATGATCCCCAGATTTCTGGCCGTTTCAGAGGGTGTTGTTGTGGGTTCTAGTTCTCTTGGCCACCAGGTGGCGTCCCACGGGAGGTTCCCGTATCCGAAGACCAATACCATCTTTATTGATGAGTGTGTTGCTATTGAAAGCCTCAGAGTGGTCAGGCAGCAGAATGGCTGCTGTTTCTCTTTGGTCTAGAAGGGTCCTGATGTTGTTGGTGGCTGCAATGAGTGCAGTTTCTGGGCTGTGTTTCTTTCTGAAAGCTGATCATGTGTTGTCCAGTAGATGGTGGAGTTTGAGGTTGCTTGTGAGTTGGTTGTTGATGGCCTTTATGATCACTTTAGATGGGTAGGGAAGCAGGGAGATAGGACGGTAGTGAGCCCATTGCCTTGGGGCAGCAGAAGGTTTCTTGGGTATGGTGTTGGCTGCTGCATGCTTCCAGGCTTCCGGTAAGGTGACAGCGTTGATGGAGGTGTTTAGGATGTGGGTGAGTGCTGTACTGTTTGGACATGCTCCAAGGTATAGATGTGGTGGGGGAATGGATCCGTTGGGGCCCCAGAGTGGACGGTCCGCATGAATGTGGCTGTTTCTTTCCTGTATTGAGGATGGTGTTGAGTTACATGCTCAGAAATGAAAGAGACCAGTCATCAATGTAGTACAGGTAGATTCCAGCTACTACTAGCGTCAGCTAACAAAAAGAATGTAATGATGCCCCTGAATGCAATGGAAGTCTATTTGGACTGTGCGGAGAAAGCCCTCATGTAAGCTGGCTGTGTGTCAGTGTCATTATGTGCAAGCCAACTTAGATGAGGGAGTTCTCCTTTGGTTTGCAGCCAAAGATATCGATTGCAAACAGTAGAATTTGGTACAGTAGAGGGAGTAGAAGTGGTAGAGTATGACTCAGTAATAGAGAGCCAGCAGATGATGTTCTATTGACTGGTGGAGGTTGTCCCCACTAAGGGACGGAGTTCAGAGATGCTGTCGCTCCCTTTGCCTTTCGGTAGTTAAGATCTTAGAGCACTTGGGGTGCTGCTGTCTGCTTCAGTCACAAACTATTTTACCAATAACCTGTAAACATCGGCAAAAAGCTTTGCCATGATCCTGATTGATAGTAAATACACTTTTTTCCTAGCAATGGCTTGACCCAAACAATTCTATGGCTGAAGAGGGCTGACCCAGAGCACCTCTCTATGTATTTAATTGAGGTTGATAATATAGTCATCGGCAGACTAAGCTATCTTTAGCGAGACATAAAAAAGGAATTCCATTTCCTAATAAAGCTTAAACGTCTGCAGATGCAAACGTGCTATCACTACAACACTAGCAGGAATAATTACTGCACTAAAATCCTACAAATTGTACGTTTGGGCGAGCATTTTTCAGCTTAGTCAATGTGGAAATATACAAGTTGCAACTTAATCTACAATATAAATATGGATAAATACCAATAAAGTTTAAAAGAAAATAAATATTGTTAAATATGTATAGAAATGCACAAAAAAAATAATAACTTTAGTGTTCATGTAAACTATGAAAATACTTTGAATAATATAACAAATAGCTTACTCTTATAACAATGACAAACAAATCTATAGCATAAATAGAAGGGGCGAAAAAAAGCATCTTATCACTTCAGTGATGCAGTGTTTATCTAACAAATTCTAAGTTTGAGTGAGCATTTATCAGCTTAACAAATGTGGGAATATTACCAGTTGCAACTTAATGTACAGTATAAATATGGCTAAATACCAATAAGTGTAAAAGAAAATAATTATTGTTAAATATATATAGAAATGCCAAACAAAATGAACTTTAGTCTTCATGTAAGCTATGAAAAAACTTTGAATAATATAAAAAAAAAGAGTGTACTTTTATAACAATGACAAACAAATCTATAGCATAAATAGAAGGTGTGATGAAAAGCCTCTGTTCCCTTCAGTGAAGCAGTGGCTGTCTATAGAGCCGCGTGAGGCTTAGCGGCCTGCCTCCAGCCTGGAAGGAATACTCCACAGGCTTAGTGCCAGCGGGCCATCGGCGTCTAAGAATAGCAGAGGGAAAATAATGGGAGATCACACTTTAGAGCAAAAAGATTACAGGCCACTTCAAAATATATAAATGGAAATGCAATTAAAGTGAGATTATATCGCTGTCTTCCAATAGCGTGCAGGGGACAGGCTTTAATGATACACCACTCACATCAGCTGCTCTCAAATGACTGCTCGGTGATTGTCAGCGAGCAGTGACTGGTGGAGGGAAATGATCGATAACCTCTGATCCTTGCGCGAGAGACAAAGCGTCCTTTCATTCTTGCTGGAAGACCAGAGGAAGTCTGAGAGATAAAAGCGATAGAGTTATATAGATAGGCAGGGAGGCAGAGTGCTGGAGACTGAACTTGAAATAAATAGGAGGGGCTGGAAGAGAAAGAGATAAAATGACAGTGTGGGCAGGAAGGAGGCAGAGGGGAGAAGGTGGGATAGAAAGGAAAATCTTTTTTTTTTTTAAATGAGAAGCTGCCCGCAATGAAAGGAACATAACAATAACAACTCAGTTAACAAATCACTTTTCCTGTTAGTAAACGACACTCTGTGTTTCTAAAAACCTGAGGGAGAATCCGATAACACGAGCTCAGCCTTTTCTTGCGATCATATTGATTTTCTCATCCTGCCAAATTTCTTGCAATAACGCGATTAACTCCCAGGTTGCTCAATGAACCTGCGCGATTGTGCTTGATGTAACACTGATATCAATATTTCGTGTGTTTCTTTACCAGGAGAGGCCACTAGAATGCTGGATTTCGGCCTACAGAAAAGAAAGTTCTACAACTTCTTTTCTGCTTTAGGTGTGATATTTCATGAGTGGCAAGCTGTTGGATTTATCATTACCAATCTTTCAAGTCTTTGAATTACATAGTGTCCGCTTTCTAGCAATAGTTACATTTAAGTAACATTTTCCAATGTTAGCCTATGGAGCTAATAATCTACAATGGGGGAAACGAGTTTGGCAGTTTTTCCTTCCCCAGGGAACATATTTTATAATGTCCCTGCTAATAGTTACAAGGCACCCCACTCCTGGGCACCTGGGGGAAACCTTAGGGGTGACTAATATGTACAAATAAGGCAGGTTACTACTTTGGAAGTGCCTGTACCATCAAAGTCAATTTGCATGTAATTTATTTCTAAGGACAGTCTGCAAAGCAAGGCTGCCTTTAAAAAGGACAATAGGCGGACAGCAGTGCACACTCCAGTGCAAGAAATCTACTGAGCCTCTAAACTCGCCTGCCCCAGAATATACTAGAGACCTAAAGGTAGTTTGAATCCCCCTTACCCTATTATATACTAGGGACTTATAAGGTTTGTCATTGCAAATTATAATAATACCTAATTACCATGTACCTTTTTCATCAGAGCACTGGCCCTGGGCCTGTTTAGCAGAGCACAGGGCACAGTAAGAGTCAAATGTCACCAGTATCAGCAAAAAATAAATGAGGGTGAACAGGGCAAAAAGGATGACTTTCTCATAGTGGCTAGAAAAATGGGGGAGGGTACAGAGAAACATTTTTTAAATAGCTCACAGAAGCAATAGCCAGAACATTGTCTGTGTTCTCTGAATGAAACAATAAACTACTTTGTTCCACGGTTGAACTGTAGTTGTCATTTGCAAAAACCAGATGACAATTACCATCTAGCAGAACCAAGATAAAATACGTTTTTTTCAAAGCAATCAAAATGAAACCCTCAACATCGTACTACTCCGGTGTAAGAGTATGTACCGAGAAGCATCATCTTTGTCTGGTAAAGCTAATAAAAACTCATTGATTTTGTGGAAAGTGCAGAGCAGGAAATTAAAATACATGGTTGAGATCAACCATGACATTGACATAGTTTTATTGACAATATATTACGAAATTGATAAAGGGAATAAAGAATCTAGGAAGGTTTACCCAGACACATCGAATATACTACATATAGCTGTGTAAACTTATTGGCTAAGAAACCCCCCCCAATCCCCCAGGGTTTTGTGATCACACAAGATTAAAAAATAATGACAAGCTGAAGATGTCTATAACCTCCCCCCACTTTTTTACCCTTCCTTTCAATATCCATATGAGCCACTCACTAAATAATTGCCTAGTCACTAAAATCCTGAATTACACCCACCACAATAATGTATAATGCAGAAAAAGTGTTATCGGTATCTATAGGCTTGGGGGCTTTCAAGGATTTTAAAAACAAACCTGTGAGATATAAATTCCACACCCATCTAAATGTAAAAGACTGAGCAGAGTAAAACACAAATCATAGTCAAAGTATGATCCCTGTAGGAATATATAAATATTTGGATACATGGCCGACTGTTCCTATTTATGTGTATTTTGGCTGGGCTACCTTGCAAAGAAATCTGTAGTGGACTTTGGAATATGATGTTTGACTAGTAGTCACATAGGAAAGAGTGTGCACGGTTTGTCTCTTTCTATTTCTGAGCTGTGCTGTCTGAAAATAAAGCACTAGCTCAGATAAATATCTGATTAGATTAATTCATCTGACTCACTACATGTGCATAAAACAGGAGCTTCGCTCTGTGCTATGCTAGTAAAGAGCTTCATGTTAGGGACCCTGGCAGACAGCTGAACAACCTATTTTGGATTAGAGGGGCACAAGCAAAGTTAGTGTTGATCTATAATTAGGGACTCAGTACCCTCCTCAATGTCACATTTAATGCAAAATTCCCCAAAGGATGCCTTTCTCCATATTGCATAGCTGTTTTCACAGCAAAATTGTAGTGGTGGAGCCAAGGAATAACAAAAATAGCCAGAATATGAATTTTCAGCCATTCATGGTGCTTTTGGTATTATTTTTTAGTGCTAAATGCGCCCTGCTGTTCCAAATGGATATGAGGACATATTTTGCACTAAAACATAAAGGTAAATGCCAAATTAATATTTCATGTAATTACATGTAAATCTGCATAATTCCCTTGAAATTTCACATAATAATGTGAAAGCAAAATATGGCAATTTCATCCACAACACTTCTGATCTATTAGTGCGAGCCTCCCACTGAAATGTATATGAATGGCCGTCTTACAAGCATAACTTATGGGTTTGCAGTAGGTCGTTGCCAATGTTATAATGACAGTCCTGCTCTGCAGAGAACGATTGCTGTAAAAACACTGCAGCACAGTGTTGTCTTGGCCCCTTAAAAAATCCAGAGATTTTTATTTTTGATTTGTGTTTTGGATCATTAGAGAAGTAATTTAGCTTGGGTAGACATTGCTGATCCGGGCCAAATTTTTCTTGACGACATTTTTTAAAATGGCGGATGTATTACAGTGATGATGTAATAGTTCAGTAACCATGAGACCTACATACTTCATTTTGGTGTCAAAACATAGGTTTATAAAGACAGAAAATAACTAATCAGAGCCTTAAAGAGGCTGAAAATAACTCATCAGAGCAACCCTTCCATCATTTTCCAAAATAGCGGCTTTATAATGATGGATTTCAGCCATCATATTGGCAATTTATTTTAATATTGCTTTTGTTTTCAGTTGATTTAAATTCATAAACATGAGCAAAGCAGGTGGTTGCAGAGAATCTTTGACTCCTGACAGAGCGTTGCTAACTAAAAAGTCTGAAGACTACTTCAATAAACTTCAATAAAGACAAATGTAATATATGTTAACCTAATCCAAAAAAAAGCTAACATCAACTGCGGCTGGACAGATGAGAGTTTGAGATGCTGCAGAAATATGGCAAGACAAAGTTCACAAAAGATTGAAACTGATGGGTGAAGGAGGATCAAATATTTTTATCATTGTAACAACATGTGCTACAAGCCATATACAATGGGAAAAAGCCTGGTAAACATTCATCAAAAACTAGAAGATACCAGTGAATCACAACAATAATCCAAGTCTTCTAAGAAAGCAGCAACAACCAAACCCAATGCCCATCCACTTAGAAGACCGATGGCTATCCCTTGCCCACCTCCAGCAACTGATCAGTACGCAGAGGATCTTCAATGTGTTATCTGTGGTTTAGCCAGAACAAGGGCAAAAGAGATTAATCAAAGAACAAAGCACAGAGTATGTGAGTCTTAAAGGGCAAACATGTTTTTATCTGCAGCTAGTTTCTTCCAAGATGAAATTTTCAGCCGAGTAGCTGATTTAAACAGAGGTGAATTAATTTGCACCAGATTTGTATGGCCACCTGAATGCATGCATATATACATTTGAAAATATGAAAATACAATAAGCTCCCAGCAGCAACATAACTGCCAGCCTTCAGTTAAGTTTGCACTCTTTGAAACAGCAAGTAAAGTGTTGGCTACGGATTCACACTCAGTGATATCAGATAAATAATAGTCAACATTGATGAAACTGTATTGATCCATAATAATGAAATTAAGATTTTTCTGGTGATAATGTACAATGACAGAATTCATTTTTGTCAGTCTAACAAAAAGAATGAGCCACTTATGGTGTTCTCAGCTGATTTGACTCCTGAAGTTCTTGCTGCCTAAATAAGATCACAGAATGCAGGAAAATCAGCAGGGATCATTTGAAGAAACACCCTGAAAGATTTAGATTTTGGACTTAATTACACATTTTGTGATGTCCCACAGCTCCGCAAATCATGGGAGACAACAAGAATGCCTGATGTTGTCTAATCATTTTTTACATCATTATTTCATATCAGCAAAGCAAAACTATTATAAACTAAAGTTCTTGAGTTGTTAACAGAATCCGTCAACAATGATGGTGGCTTTAAATATATAAGCAAAGAAGTGGAAGAAAATCCCCTGAACCAACAGGCTTATGCTGTGCAAGTCTACTGTCTTTTGAAAATCATGTTTTATGAATTACAACATGGCAAAAAGTAAACTCTGCTGCACATGATGACTGCCCACACAGTCTATAACAAGTGCAAAAGTAGAGAGCTAATCCCTTCAATGAATGGGATTGGTGTATCAACAAGTTATAATTACATACTATGGAGCAGGAACTTGTTAGCAGCCCTTGCTGTAAAATCTTGTGAATCCTACAACACACCACTTCCATTTCACTTTACCAGGAAAGGATTTACAATTGCTGCGCTTGATAATTTTGATTTTGAAGGCAGCTCTTCTTTGTCTGGAACATCCAGCACAAATGATACTGCCATGGTACTTTTGCAAGACTGTACAAATGAAGTAGCTGCTGGAAAATAAGCTCTGTCAGCTGTATGCATAAGAAAACAAAGCTGCAAACTTATTACATAACTGCCTTGCCAACTTATGCAAAATCATACAAGCTATCATCAACATGTCCCTGTCTACCAGAAAGTGGCTGAAGACATGGATCTTCTTCTACCCGATGCTGTGGTCAGCAAAGCTGATTTAACTGAATTGATCATAATGCTTATTCGTTGCGGAATGAAGGATGAAGTAAAGCCAATTCCTCCGTGGGCACTGATCTCCCAGAATACTGTCCCACTGAAGAAAGTTGGGTCTTTACCAGTAATACCATCTCCAGTAACAAACTATGCAACAGTATTCACCGCTCCCCCCAAAAATACCAAAATGTGCATGCCCAGCTTGAAGGCCAGCCTATCCTGTCAATTTTATGCGATGATGGTGTTTTCCGTATTGTAGCTGACATCACTATGAGCAATCCAGCAGAATTTGATGATCTTAATCCAACAATGGGTGTTTTCCATATGACAAACATTGTGTTGCAGTGTGCAGGAAGTTATCTCAGTAGATGTGGCATAGATGATGCACTTATTGAGGCTGAAATATTTGGAAGCAAAACTGTCCTGTCAGTGTTGAGTGGAGCTCATGTTGTTCGTTCGTTACAAGGTATGCTCATCATATCTGAGGCCAAAAAAACATTGCAAATGGAATGCTTTTTCGAAAAAGAATGCCAGATTACGTTTTGCTTATCTTATCTCAGAAGTGAAGAAGGCACAGTGTGCACTACATTCAAAAGACATAATGCGAAGCCAGGCAATGTTCAATACTCTCAGTTAAAAATACAAAAACCTGAAAAACAAGTTTGTAGAGTTTGTCAAAGAATGTGAAGCAAAATCAGAACTTTACAAGTACTGGGAAAATGTTTTGCACATGATAGCTCTAGTGAAGAACTTGGTAAATGCTGATTGGGAAGGTGATTGGGAGCTGCACGTGAAGACTGTGGATTCACTGATTACAGTGTTTTGCAAATTCAATTGCATAAACTACCTGAGATATGAGCCCTGGTATGTGGAAAGTGTGAAGAAGCTTGAGATCGAAAAACCACACCTCTACAGAAAATTCATCCGAAGACATTTTCTGGTGAAAGACAGAAATGGAAGGTTCCAGATATGAAACTGGAACAGACGATCCAGAGATCACAGAAAAGCTCCAAAGGAATTGTTGGTCAGACACGTAAAAGTTAATATATTTCTCAATAGCAGCTAGTTTATCATGAAATCTTTTCTATTTGCAGTTTTTCAGAGAGATGACAAAATCAAAATGAATGGTCCATTGTGAAAATGTTTCTCACCGTGAACTTGTGTGAAAGAGAGCGGAACGTCTTAATAAACATCCTGATAGCTTTCTTCATTTCATGCAGCAGCAAGGAAACCCCTGTGAAATGACTGACCCTGTGCAACTACACAACTTTGTGATGGAACAATATATGGATAATGATATAAAGACATGGCTACTAGATGTCCTGGACCATGGATCAAAACTGTAAGCAAAACTGAAGCAGGAGAGATTTGTATTGAAAGAGAGAAAGCTGTTTGACATAATCACTAAAGCTAAACTTCCACGCTTTAATTGGAATAGCAGGAGGCTTATTTAACCAGCTACTACAAAATAGGTTACAAAAAAACACTTTTGCAAGAACATAGAAAGATGGATTCAGCAAAACAAAGGGGTGAACTTCTTAACGACATTCCTTATCAAGATCTTTTTCCAGCAAACGCGTTATTTGATTGAGATGCTGTGCTGAAATCAAACCAGTGAAGCACAAACTCATACAAGAGCTAAAAAAATAAACTTTCACCTGAAAGAATTTTAATCAGAGAAAGTGTCCTCATTGAAAACTGCTGTTGTTGTAGACTATTTGTCACAATTGCGAATGGTCAAGATTTCATCAATGCAAAACTACAGAGAGGTCGCTCAGACTGTTCTTCAGATATCATAGTCAGTGTGCAAATTGAAAGAACACCACATTGTATTTGACAGGTATTTTGAACTATCTGTCTGACTGATAGAATCAGATGAATAGCTACAAATGGAACAATTGACCTGGCCTGCATTAAAATACCAGTGCAACTTGATAAATTCTGGACATCAACATTGAAGAGGAACTTGGAGATGTTAACTCACCAAAACATTGCTAATGCTCCAGTGCACACTGAATTTCCAATTATTGCAAGTGGAATGATTGTCAATGAAGAGTTGGTGCCTGCAGGGATATATTCGAAAGGTATGGGCCAAATTGGAGGAAGCTGACCTTTGTGTTGTGCCACATGTTGAGTGGGCTGTTCGAAATGGTTCCAATTGAGTCATTGTACTGTCAAAAGACACAGTTATTAATATTGAGCTACTTAGGGGCTCATTATGATGGCGGAAGGACTGCCACCGCCGGGCCGGTGGTGGCGGTCCTTCCGCCATCACTGAGCATTTTACCCACTGCCAAATTAGGATGGCGGTGGGTATCGCGGCAGACGCAAAGTCTGTCTGCTGCTTTTCCACCGGAGGCAATTGCACGGATTGCCTGGCGGATAAAAAAGGGCTACTAATATGGTGGCGGTGGTAAGCAGGCACTGTCCGCCATATTATGATGTGTCCTGGAAGAGGCCTTTCCATGGCGGTGCTGCCACCATGGAAAGGCTGGCTGGGATTGGTTTTGGGGGCCTGTTGTGGGCCACCTCAGTGTGGGGGAGGGTGTAGGTGCACTGGGTACCCCCTAAATTCCCATGCACAAGGTGTCAGCCACCGCATGGTGCCTGCCACGTTGTGCATGGAAATGCACATCGTGGCATTTCGGCATTGCGAACGGTGCTGCAACCAGCAGCACCATCCGCAATGTTAAAAGGCCAGGATGCGCCCGTCCTAATTGGACTGGTGGGACCACGACACGTCTTTAGGGCGGTCCCAGCACTGCTATGATGGCGGGCGGACTGATGTCCGCCTCGCATCATAATGAGCCCCTTAGATTTGTTGCAATGTTGATAAGTCAAGGATTGTGAGAGTTATGGATACGTTATAGAACAGGTGAGAAAAGACACTTAATCCCGCTTCATATTCTGTGCAAGAAACATGACCCAGAGATGCCCAGTGTTCTTATCAAGGCACATATTCTTGTGCGTGATGCCACTGTGAGCAAAATGGCAACAAATCTTGGAGCTTTAACTGCTGAACCTTTGAAGTTTCTACAAGGATTTGTTGAGATGGAAGATAAATGTGACTTTAAAGACACAGAGTGTGGGAAATGATTTCTGTCTGTCACACATTTGATGATCTTCGCCATAGTAAGTCCAAGAGATTAATCCCGCTAAGTGACCTTCCTCGGACATCATATTGTGTGTCTGGACACATTAAAAGAGTGTTCTACTTGATCAGAAGTGTATAAATGTTTTGGATCATGCATGTGTAGAGAAAGATCCATGTGAATTTGGTTGGGAACATACTGATGGGGTGCTAAAACCTGCTAAATTTCTAAAGCCTCTTCTCGCAGAACTTTCTGCAACTGTACCATGAGCGATTACCGAAACAAATAAATAAATTGAGCTATGAAAATGTGTCTAAAACACGAGTGATAACCAATAGGTTTTTTTCGTATTCAGATCATAAACATTGTTTGGTGTATCGACAAATTGATTAAAAACAATTATTATTTGGTTCACTTCTATGTATGTATCTTCTTCCTGTATTATAGCTGCCATTTTGGAAAATGGCAGAAGGGTTGCTCTAGGAAGTTATTTTCTGTCTCTATGAGACTACTTCACCCCCTAAATCTATGTTTCGACATCAAAACGAGGTATATAGGTCTCATGGTTCCTGAAATATTATATCAACACTACAACACAGCCGCTGTTTTTAAAAAAGTAATCCAGAAACATTTGGCCTTGATCAGCAATGTCTACCCAAGCTAAATTACTTCTCCAATGAGCCAAAAATGCAAATCGAAAATGAAAATCTCTGGGCAACAATTTTTATAGGGAGGTAATTTGTGAACCAGTTCTCTATCAAAAAGGGCCCATGAACATGTCATAGTTCAGACGCAATCCGTTGCTCTCCATGACCCATGTCCCACTTTAAATGCTCCAGTATCCTGGTCAAAACAAATATAGCTGTAGGAGAGTAGGATCTGCTTCACATGGGTACCCCCACTTTTTGCTGGTGTTTCACTGTTTTTCAACCTTAGTCTGGCTGTGGCCCTGCTAATCAGGCCCACAGCCTAGCTGCTCCCTCTCTAAAATGGTTTCCATGTACATTAGGTACATATCTAATTGGATTCTGGAGTGCCTTATAAGCCCCTAGTATATGGTATACTATGTACCTAGGGCATAGGTACCTCAGAGGCCTGCCAGGAACTGCAGCATATATAATGCCACACCTGGGAAGCACTACAAAATGACACCACAGGTCTGCTACTGCAGCCTGGGTAAGGGTGTGCTTGCACATCTTACTGTGGTATAGGCTACCTATATCACTACCCTATACAGACACATATAATCCTATAAGCCACTCCTATGGCAGGCCTTGACAATCCTGAAGGCAGAGTGCTTGGTTTTATGTGAGAGGGTGCCCAAGCATGAGCTGAGCCCCTCTGCAGCTTTCGGAAATACTTCCTTATGGCTGTTCTGTGATACAGCCATACCATATACTCTTAAGTGCATTATAACCTCGCGGTAAATGTTAACTTTGGAATGGCTGCATCAAAACATGTCGTGTTTGGTGTCAAACAATTTGGAATACTGGCGGCGGGGGTAGCATTCCACCATTCGAGAGGGAGAGACAATTTCACACTGGCTAAAACCGGTAGGACTTTCCTGAGCTCTGGCATCACAAAATGGATGCCTCTGCCACAGACACGGGTCTGGCCTTGTGCTGCTGACCGAAACTCCGGCAGGGGAGGCCTGGACAATAGGTTTCCTGTCGAGGGGAGGTGTCCGCACTTCCCCAGACAGGCTGATGTGTATTGGGGCTGGGCGGGAGCACTCTCTGGAGCTTTGAAGTCCTGCACTGGGGGCACACTTGGTGTCCCTGTGCATACTCCAGTTCAAACCGGTTGCATGGGCTACCTGCCCCTGCTCTGGCACGAACCTGGACAAAGGAAACCACCCCTCTTTCCTGGCCCACCCATAGGTGGGGCCTTAGAGTTACTCCATCCCCTAAACTTAGTATAAGTATAGGAATCCAGTCCCTAGGACTTTAGATTACCCTGGATGAAACTCTGCAATGTACATCCTGGACCTTCGACGTTCTATCCTGACTAGAAGACTGAAGAGATCTCCCTTGGGGTCAAGGAGTGACTCCCCTGCTTGGCAGGCACCAAAGAAGCAACTGACTGGTCTGCAATTCTGAAGCACCTGCCGGACACCGAAGTCTCTGCATCCCCAGAGGTGGATTTCCAGACTTCCCCGAGGCTACCCTGAGTCCACAGCAAAGTTGAGGCCCGTGGCTATCGTGGGTAATGTGGAACCGTGACTCCTGGACACCGTGAACTTTTGCAGCAACACTGTCTTCCTGGTCCTCCTCGAAGTTGTGCTTTGGGCTCCGAGTAGCCCCAGCCTTGAGCACCTCCTGCACCGAAGATTGTTGGCCTCCACACCACGAGTGACCCGTGGGCCAGCTTCAAGTGCAATCGCTCGAGGCTCCTTCGCGATCACTAGCCCATTGGCTAGCAGGTCCCCACGAAGGCGACTCCTTTTCTGATTGGACTTACCTGGTTGCTCCAGACGTGCCCTGACTTACCCTCACTGGGTGAGTCCCTCAGACCTTGCTGGGTCCTTTCTGGTCACCGACACCGCAGCACTCGACAGACTTCATGGGACAGCTCGAATCACGCTCGTGGACTTCGTCGACTCATCCTGGACCTCGTGGCTGAAGAGTCAAGACACCCATCAACTCACCTGAAGCACCCGACAATCTGTGGGCATTGGTCCATCCTGCCCTAGGTCACTGGCTAGTGACCCAGACTCTGTCCCCTCTGCTTTCAGGTTCCTTACATCCTAGATCCAGGCTTGGATCTCTTTGGACACTTCTCCTCTTCACGGCAGCAGCAGCATTTCTTTTCAGGCTTCCATTGAAATTGACGCTGCGACCCGACACCAAAAGATACCTATGCACCCGGCTTCCCTGGGTGAGGTAACACGAGTACTCAGGTGCTCTCGTGGGTGCTAGCCCTAGAACTTCTTAAGTCCAAAAGGGTTTGGTCCAGACTCGATTAGAAGTGTCCCTAATCTTTAAATTTCCAACCGCGACATTTCCCATAGAAGATAATAGGAACCTGCAGTTGTATTTCCACACTGCATACAGTTCCCGTGGGTCCCCTGTGTCACTACCTTGAGTGGTTCCTTGGGGTCCCAGTGATTCTAGAGGCAATAGGCCTAGTGCCTATTCCAGTCGTGGTTCTTATACCACTTTTTTGGTATATGGTTTGGTACGCCCCTAGGGCCCAAACGTGTATTTGTGCTTTTAATGATGCTTGATCCCTTGTAACTAAAGTCCTTCGAACTCCAGTCTCATAAAGAGACTAGAGGGGTGTGTGTTAACCTAAATACATATATTTTAAATATATATCTGGTGTGGTTGTCCTTTCATTTGATCATTCAAGAGATTATAGACTGGTAAAACAAGCTGCTTTACATTCCTTCAAGACTTAGCCTGAAGGCTTCTCTCCATAGCTACCACTAGGATAGCTTTCATATAAGGTTGTCTTTAACCATTCACCATAAGGGGTTGTTTGGACTGATACAAGGTGCCCACTAGAACTAGTGGACAGCATATATCAGGCCACCTTCTCACATTGGTGTGCAGCGTGTGGGATTCCAGCTTGCTATTGTTTTACCAGATAATCTCAATTGAATTGATCAACTGAAAACCACTACAGGTACCTGAGGTACATATAATATCAAGTTTAGGTACCGTAAGTTCTACTGAAGTTAGAGTTGTGTGTTAAGGGATAGCACACCGTTTCTACAACTCAAGAGAGTTTAGTAGGCCACACTAGTGTAGGTAGTGCAATATACCACACCACATTAGTAATGTCTAACCAGCCAGGAACCAGTGGGTTCCTACCAGGAACCAGTGAGCTCCTTCCCTATAAATATGAGGATCTCTCCTTTGCTCAGCTTAGGGCCTTATGTACCATTAGGAAGCTGAAGACAGGCAAAGGTCCATCCACACAGCATCTCATAAAGATACTGAAACTGGATGATATCACAAGTCCTAGTGGGCCTGATGATGTAGACAGTGTGGGTGGAGCAGCACCTGAGGGTGGGTCCAGGGGTGGAAACTCCCCTGACCCTAACTCTAATGCTGACCAGACTGGTGACAATGACCAGACGCTGGTGAACACAGACCACCAGGATGAGGATGAGGAGGATGACAATAATGCCACTTCCTTTATTCCTCCTGGTATGCCTGACAACAGGGCTAGAAGGGATAGATCTCTGTCAAGGGGATCTATCCAGTCTAACTCCTCTATTGGAACCTCTGTTTCTTCTCACAGAGGGAGGGAAACCTCCCAGGAGAGGAGAGAGAGACTGCTGAAGTATGAGCAAGTTTGGGGGGCGTGGCCATACCGCAGGCTACGATGGCTGTGCGGTGTTGAAGCTCTGCCGGCAGACCAGCAAGAATAACGTTGTCCCTATCCTCCAGTGTCGCTATACATAAGGCAAAGGGCGTCGTTGCCTCCCCGGTTCCAGGTGTCCTCTTGTGGGGGCTCTATGCCCGCTGAGATGTCCGTGTGCGGTCCCGGAGTGCGGCTCCAGAGCGAACTCTGCCTGTGCCACGGTGGAGCTCAAGATGGTGGCATGAGCAGCAGAATCAGAGTGAACGTTGATGCTGCATTCGTCGGAGCAGACGGATGATTGCTGTGGGGGCCGCTGGGGTGGTAAGTACCCGGTTGCCGGTTTGGAGGGCTATGCTTCCCCACCGCGCCTTTGCACGAGCAGCGCAGTCCATGTGGCCGAGATGGTCTAGGCCAGGTACTGCTGTGTGGTCCCGGCCGTGCCGCTCCCCGTTCTCATCTGACGCTTGGATGGGGCGGTACGGGTGCGGCTGGGCGGGCGACAGCATTCCTACTGCAGGGAGGGTGAGAGTTTGGGCCCGCTGAATGCCCCCGGTGCCTGGGTTGCCCCCCCGCATCACCCCCCCTTCGGCAGTAGTGGGAATGTACCTGGAGTCGTTGCTTGGCTGAGCTGGTGTTCCCTGCCCACATGACCCCAGGCATGGGGAGCTGCTACCCTACAAGGAAGATAAATGCATTTTGACTGTTGCAGCCTTAACCTGGCAGTGCCGATCCTCTGCAATTCCTTTGCCCCAGCCAGTGGTGGTGGTGAGCACAGTGCCCGGTGGCTGGGCGGAGGCTCATCGGTCCTGGGCCCGGTTCTGGGCTGTGGCGATACCCCTCCGTTGCTACTACATCTTGAGGTTGCTGACATTGGACCCCCACTGGGGCTTTGTTCTGTGGCCTGGGGTTGCGGATGACATGATTGGCACTGCGTGATTTGGGGTGGTGCTTTTGAGATCTCCACGTCATTGGGGGCTCCGAGGTCACCACAGATCTCCTTCACGTCCATCTCCTCGACTGCTGACACCCTAGAGAAACTAACGTTGGCTGGACGAACTCCGGTCGCTTTGCGAAGGCATGGGTCGCAAAGACCCGAAACAAAGAACACTTCCATTTGAGAAGCTAGCGGATAAAACATCAGAGGGTGTACCCGCCATGGCGGAACATGCCGCGAGCCCGGCTGGTGATGCGTCGGCCTCGGCCCTGGCCGCAGACTGGCTGCAAGAGATAAGGGCAGGCTTCAGGTCCTTAGATAGTCACTTCGACTCCCTGGATAAGATGCTGGAATCGATGGGCGCAAAGCTCCAGGTGCACGATAGGCATCTGGATGTGGCGGAGGCCCGGATCTCCGACATTGAGGACGGTACCGCACAGGCAACCAAAAGTCTTGACGGAATGGAGCGCATATTGAAGGATGTGGCCATCAAAAATGAGGACCTTGAATCGCACAGCTGCTGCAATAACGTGCGCATTCTTGGGGTTCCGGAGTCCACAGCAGCGGGTCGACTAGACGTTTTTGTGGAAACTTTGCTGGCTGATATGTTTGGAAGAGACTCTTTTACACCGGGCTTTGTGGTGAAGAGGGCTCCGCACCCTTGGGCCTCGACCTAATCCGTGACTCCCTCCTCGCCCTCTGATAGCCCGCACCATGAACTTTCGAGACAGAGACACTGCCCTACGCTTGGCCAAAGAACGTGTGGATGTTACCTGGCAAGGCTCAAAAATTGCCCTTTACCCTGACTTCACAGTGATGGTGCAGGAAGCCCGGCGTAAATTCACCGGGGTAAAGGCCACACTCCGAAATCTTGGCCTTAAGTACGGCATGTTATACCCAGCACGTCTGCGGGTGGATATTGAAGGTCGGGATTGCTTTTTTGATATCCCTAACAATGTTCAAGAATTTTGTTGCACATACAAAAACAACAAGGGTCAACCGTGGGAGGAGGGGGGTTGCCCGTCTCCTCTGCACAGCAGCTCCGTAGCTAGCTTGGATCTGTTATCTGGCTCCGGTGTGGGGTGACGTCTAGAAATATTTGATCCTTCTTTATGTCATTGATTATATGTGGGGGACACAGGATATCTTTGTTGAGTACACTCTGCACTGCTGGTCTGCTGTGCTGGCGTTGCCACCCCCTTAGGTGGATACCTTGGGGTTTTTCTGGCTGGTTCTAATGTATCTGCTAATAATTGTGTTTCTTTATTGTACCAATGTATGGTACGTTGATTTTTGTTCACAGGTTGGGGTAGGCCTTACATTTCTTATAGTGAGGCTGGGTGGTGGGAGGGGGGTTGGGGTAGGATGTACCGTTTTCAGTATCATTTATTTGGTATGTTGTTCTTGGTGGTCTGTTGCTTATGTGATGACATCTGTTCTCGTCAGGCTTCTTAATACTCCCGAACGGCTCAGATAGGCTTAAATGAATGCCCCTTGGACTTGTCACTGTTGTCATGGAATGTCAGGGGTCTTAATAATCAGCGTAAACGTGGTGGTGCACTATCTGAATAGGCATAATGTGGACGTCGCCTTTCTGTAGGAAACTCACTTACCCACTACAGATGCAGCACGTTTTGCAGCCAGCTGGGGTGCTCACAGGTACTTCGCTAACTTTAGCAATTATGCAAGGGGTACAGCAGTTTTAATCCATAAAAGAGTCCTGTTTCACTGCCAGCTGGTCATCAGGGATGGGGAGGGATGCTACGTAATAGTGATGGGTGCGATGATGGGGCTCAAGGTCATTTTGGTCTGCGTCTATGCCCCCAACACTGGCTCCCCAGAGTTTTTCCATGCACTGCACACTCAACTTTCCAAACTAGAACCCGCGTTGCTTATGATTGGTGGAGATTTTAATCTCCTGTTGAATACAGACCTTGATAGTACCTCTGGCACGGCGGGCACCAAGCCTAGAGCACGGCGTGCAATCCGTGAGCTCTGTGATCAATACTCCCTGATAGACATTTGGCGCAGGTGCAACCCCACCACCACTAACTACACACATTTTTCTGGTCAACACAATACTTGGACTAGGATAGATTTTTGGCTGCTGTCCCCTGGTGTGTCCCCCTGGTATCGGAAATTGAAGACCCTCCCTAGACCATATTCGGACCACTCCCCTGTTTTGCTTTGTCTTCAAGTTCTTCGCCCTGAAGGGTTCGAGTGGCAATGGCGCTTCCCTGGCCGCGCTCTGTTAGACAACCTTTTCCGCCATGAGATCAGTGAGGCGATTGAGGAGTGTTTTACTATTAATACCGGCTCGGTGGATTCTTGGGCTATGCTGTGGGAGGGGTTTAAGACCTATATCCGTGGTGTATGTATATCCAAACATGCAGGGGTTCTTAAAGCATTGCATACAACACTGGCACAGCTAGAGGCCGAACTAGAGTCGCTGGATGCAGATGCGCTGAACGCGTCCCCTGGCTCCTTGCATGCCAGGTGGCTGAGCCTCCTTTCCGACTATAGGGAGACTGCGGATCGTGAGATCCTTTATTTGGGTAAATATCAAACTGCTCATAGATATGGGGAGGGCGACCTCCCGGGCCGCACCTTAGCTCAGGTGCTTAGACCACCATACAGCAACGCATTCATCACAGAAATTCGTGGTCAGAACGGGGCGCTTCGCACAACTTCCACAGATATTAGGGACAAATTTCTTACATACTACTAGGCACTATACACATCTAGACATAGCAGTGATACAGCTGCATGAGAGGATTATCTAGCCGAAATTGCTTTAGTGTTCTTAGAGAAAGACATGCAGGAGCTCATGGCAGAACCGATAACGGTGAATGAGGTTCGTGGGGCAATTAAAGTACTGAGGGCCTCCTCTGCTCCGGGCCTCGACGGCTTTATGGGATAGTTTTACAAGGCCTTTTCAGATCTGCTAGCACCTAAACTGATAGAGGTGTATGCTGAGGCCCTGGAGTGGAAAACCCTGCCTCCCACATTAAACTAAGCGGTCATTATTCTTCTTCCAAAACCTAACAAGGACCCATCACTTTGTGGGTCATACCATCCTTTATGTCAGAGAGCCACATCTGGAGCTAGCACCGGTCATATGGGAAATACTCCGCTTTGGTCGGCACTCTGGGCTGGGAATTAATTGGCATAAGTCGATTATTTTTCCCTTAACCAGCAGCACTTCCCCTTGGCAATGCGAGTTTCCATTGGAGTGGTGCTCAGATTCCGTCAAATATTTGGGTATCCACATACACCTGAATCAAGATCAGATTATAAGCCTTAATTATGGTTGCGCGATCGCGAAATTGGAGTCTCAAGTTGAGAAATGGCGACGTCTCCCTTTATCCATGGCAGGCAGAATCGCTATCATTAAGATGATGATTCTCCCCAAATTTTTATATTTTTTTAACAATATCCCCATGCCACTCACTCAGAGTTTCTTTGCCACATTGCGATCCCATCTTGTCAGGTTGGTATGGGGTGGCAAACAGCCTCGCGTCCGTTGGAAGATACTCACTCTTACATACGACAGAGGCGGATTTGGAGTGGCGGATTTTTATTTATATTACCTGGTCGCACAGTGTGGCTATGCCTTTGCTTGGTACCACCCTGACGCACGGATCCCATTTCTGCGTCTGGAGGCTGACTTTGTTCTTCCTGACCGCTTGACAGCTGTCTTACCTAAAGGCAAACCCAGGAGTAAAGTCGACATACAAACGGTCTCAACCACTAGCTGGGTATGGAGTAGGCACCTGCGTTACACAGGCAATTCAATTTTATATTCCTCGGCTCTTCCTTTGCCAAATGCTCGTTGGCTTCCCATAACAGGCGAGAAACTCGGGCAACGCACATTGACTAAGTTTGATATTGCTAAGATAGGCGATTTGTACTGTTGAGGGCACATATTCTCGGTCCTCAGTAGACTTTATTCAACAGTAAGGTTTATGATAGTGGGCTTCCCTTTAGAGCCAGCCTCATTTGAGCCACTGACTCTACTCATTGAGAAGGAAACAGGTGCACACATAATCTCCAAACTGTACAAACTGTGTATAGCACGAGTTCCCAGTGTGGCTGATAGGCTTCGTTTGGAGTGGGAGTCCGACCTGGGACATCCTATTTCGGATGACCAGTGGTCCGCCAGCTGCAAGGTTACCAAAAACGTGTCGTTAAATTGTCGCCATAAGCTCTTACATTATAAGTTTCTTCGTAGAAGCTACATGACACCTGCAAAACTGCATAAAATCGACCCTGAAAGGCCCCACATATGCTGGAAATGCGGCGTGCCACACGCTGATTTCGCCCACATGACTTGGACATGCCCACGCATACATAAGTACTGGAAACAGATACACAAAATATTGGGGGATATTCTTGGGCTTACTCTGGTTCCTATTCCGGAGTTGGCATTGTTGGGTGACACGGTCAACTTTCCGACAGCAGTCCGGAGGCTAGCATCCCTGGGTTTCCTTTTGGCAAAACGAGAGGTAGCATTGCACTGGGGTGGCAGGGCTATTCCTACGGCACACGGCTGGCTTAACAGTTTGGCGTTCTGCAGCACAAACAGCGAGATCTATTCTAGTCTGTTTCCCAGCATAGCGCGCCCTAAATATATCTGGGGCCTGTACAAGGCGTATATTGCTACCCTGAACAATGCCTCTCCATCCCAATCTAGCTCAGGGATTGTTCCCACTGTGGTTGGTTAGCTCATGTGGTCTGACCACTGACATGTCAGGCAGGGCATTATGTGTCATGGAAGTGTTTTGCCCGCTCCCCCTTCGCCCGGCCCATTTTAAGTCGCACTAGTTTGTGAGCACTGTTTTGCCACCTTGGGAAAAATTGGAGGGGACATAACTACGCAAATGGAGTTGTGGAGCTTCAACTGTAATGTGATATGTTGCACAGCATGCTATATTTCTACTCTGACGAGATACTAGTGTATATTGTAAGTTGAGACAGCTGTGATGTCACTGATATGTTTATCGCATACCAAAGACGATTGTAACAACTGATGAGAACTTATTGTTGGTTTGGTAATAAAAGATAAATAAAGTAAAAAAAAAAAAAAAAAAGAAAGGATGAGCAAGACAAGTTCAACCTCAGAAAGCAGCAGATGGCCTTAGATAGGGAAGCCCTGGAGCTCTACAGAGCTAGTAAAAAGGAGGGACTAGAGTCCCTTTGTGGCAGCAATTTCCCTAGAGATAGGGAGAGGTCTTATGACCATAGAAACATAGTAGGATTGTCCCTCCCTACCAGAGTGGGGATGACATCCACAAATGGATAACTGCCTTGGAGAGGACCTGTAAAGTACAGAAGGTCCCTCAGGGTCAGTGGGCAGAAATCTTATGGCTCTCCTTTGCAGACAAAGGTAGGGACAAGCTCCTCACTGTAAGAGAAGAGCATGCTGATGACTATAAAGTCTTGAAAAGTGCTCTAATAGATGGGTTTGGCCTAACCACTGAACAATACAGGTTACAATTCAGAGACACCCAAAAAGCACAAAATCAGGACTGGGTTGACTTTGTTGACTGTGCTGCTAAGGCTCTGGAAGGTTGGTTATTGGGCAGTAAAGTGTGTGACTTCATAGGATTGTACAATCTGATAATGAGGGAGCAGATTCTTAATAACTGTAAAAATCAGCTGCTGCACCAGTACCTGGTAGACTCTTATCTTTCCTCTCCCCAAGAATTGGGAAAGAAGGCAGACAAATGGGTCAGAACCAGGGTGAGGCAGAAAGTACAGAACCAAGGTGGTGACCCTAAGAAGCAAGAGTCCAAAAACTCTGATAAGGGTGGGAACAAGGGTAAAGACCAGAAGTCTTCTCAAGGGCCCCACAAATTATCCTTCGGGTGGGGATTCACAGGCTAACAAAGAGAAAGGCCAAAAGAAGCCCTGGTGTAAAATCTGTAAGCAGAAAACTCACTGGACTAGTGACTGCACCAAGGCCAAAGAAAATACTCCAGCCCTCACCAAGGCCCCTAAGGCACCTGCTCCCCCTAGTGCAGTTACCATTGGTGGTGGAATACACAGAATACGGGTGTAGTAGGGTTGACCCTAGGTTCTGAGATGGACTCTGGCCTAGTCAGAGTACCAACTCAGGCTGTGCTTGTCAGTGATGGGGGCATGGATATGTCCCCTTTGTGAGCCCCAGTAACCTGGGCAAATACAGACAGCAGCCTTTAATTAATGGAGTAGAAGCATGGGCATTCAGGGACAAAGGAGCAAGTGTCACCATGGTGACAAAAGATCTTGTGGATCCTGGGCAGATTATACTTGGTGAAATGTACCAAGTGACCAATGCTAGCAACGTCAGAACAGACCATTCTCTGGCAGTTGTTAACTTCTCCTGGGGAGGGGTAACTGGCCTTAAGGAGGTTGTGGTAAGTGTGGACCTACCAGTATAGTGCTTGCTTGACAATGATCTGGAAACTTCATTTTGGGCTGATGTGGATCTCAGGACACATGCAGAAATGTTAGGGATCCCTGCACGTGTCTTTGCTGTGACTAGGTCACAGGCTAAAATGTCAAAAGCTGGACAGGCCCTGGATTCAAGAATAATGGGCCAGGTGCCTCACAAGAGGAGGAGCAGTAGGGTTAAGGCAGAGCCTTCCCACCTGACTCAGAATGCTGATCAGTCTCCTCAGGGAGATGATCTCGAGCCTGAAGAAGGAACTGTCCCAGAGGAGCTTGAACCTGACCAGGTTGAATTCTTGGGGACAGGGGGCCCTTCCAGGTCTGATATGAGCCAGGAGCAGAAAACCTGCCCCTCTCTTGAAACCCACAAACAGCAAGCTGCTGATGAGGCTGCTGGGAATGCTAGTGGCACCCATAAAGTTTATTGGGATGATGGACTCCTATACTCAGAGAGTAGAGACCCCAAGCCTTGTGCATCCAGGAGGTTGGTTATACCTCTGAAGTTTAAGGGTTTCCTATTGACACTAGCTCATGATATTCCCCTAGCAGGACACCTGGGCCAGAACAAGACTTGGGAAAGAATTGTTCCTCACTTTCACTGGCCCCACATGTCTGAAGACACAAAGGAGTTTTGTCACTCCTATGTAACCTGCCAAGCCAGTGGCAAAGCAGGTGGCACTACAAAGGCCCCCCTGATACCACTAGCTGTGGCGGGGGTTCCCTTTGAGAGGGTTGGGATTGACATTGTTGGTCCCATGGATCCTCAAACAGCATCTGGGCACATATTTATACTGGTGGTAGTGGATCATGCCACCAGGTATCCAGAAGCAATTCCCCTAAGGACCAATACAGCACCTGTAGTGACAAGAGCTCTCTTGAGTGTGTTCTCAAGAGTAGTCTTTCCTAAGGAGGTAGTATCTGACAGAGATGCAAACTTTAAGTCAAGTTACTTAACTGCTATGTGAAAGGAGTGTGGAGTGAATTACAAATTCACCACACCCTATCACCCACAATGCAATGGTTTAGTTGAGAGATTCAACAAAACCTTAAAGGGCATGATCAAAGGATTCCCAGAGAAGCTTAGGCGAAAATGGGACCTGCTCTTGCCCTGCCTTTTATTTGTATACAGGGAGGTGCCTCAGAAGGGGGTTGGCTACAGCCCATTTGAACTTCTGTTTGGTCACCGTGTCAGGGGTCCATTATGTTTGGTGAAGGAAGGATGGGAGTTACCTCTCAAGCCCCCAAAGCAAGACATAGTGGAATATGTACTTGGTCTCCGCTCCAGGATGGCTAAGTACATGAAAAAGGCAAACAAAAACCTTGAGGCTAGCCAGGAACTGCAAAAAGCCTGGCATGACCAAAAGGCTGTACAGAATGTTTACCAGCCAGGACAGAAAGTGTGGGTGTTGGAACCTGTGGCCCCAGCAGCTCTCCAGGACAAGTGGAGTGGACCTCACACTATTGTTGAACAGAAGGGAGAGGTTAATTATTTAGTGGACCTAGGAACTCCCAGGAGTCTCCATAGGGTTCTCCATGTCAACAGGCTGAAGCCATATGTGGACAGGGCTGACATGGACTTGCTCATGGCAACTGATGAGGGACAGGAGGAAGAGAGTGACCCACTCCCTGACCTCCTCTCACAGAACGCTGAGGATGGGTCAGTTGATGGTGTAGCCTTGGCAGGCAGCCTCACTGCCCAGCAGCAAACTGATTTCAGTCAGGTTCTCAATCAGTTCAGACACATATTCTCATTGACTCCAAGTCAGACTACCTGGTGCACTCATGAAGTGGACACTGGGGACAGTCTGCATATTAAAAAAAAGATTTATAGGCAACCTGATCATGTCAGGGACTGTATCAGGACAGAAGTCCAGAAAATGTTGGATTTGGGTGTGATCGAACCCTCAGATAGCCATTGGGCTAGTCCAGTGGTCCTTGTGCCAAAAACATCACACCAGTGGTGGGAAAAGAGAGATGAGGTTTTGTGTGGACTACAGGGGTCTCAATGCAGTTACTAGGACTCATGCCCATCCAATACCAAGGGCAGATGAGCGTATAGATACTTTTGCCTCAGCCAAGTACCTTAGCACATTTGACTTGACAGCTGGCTACTGGCAGATCAGACTAGCTGATGATGCAAAGCCAAAGACGGCATTTACTACCCCTAGTGGGCACAATCAATTTGTGGTAATGCCCTTTGGTTTGAAGAATGCACCTGCCATTTTTCAAAGGTTGGTGAATACAGTTCTCACAGGCCTGGAAGCCTTTGGTGCAGCATATCTAGATGATATTGCTGTATTTAGCTCCACCTGGGAGGATCACCTGGTTCACCTAAGGAATGTTTTGGAGGCCCTGCAAAAAGCAGGCCTAACTATCAAGGCTACTAAGTGCCAGATAGGGCAGTCAGGTTGTGTACCTGGGCCACCTTGTAGGTGGAGGCCAGGTTCAAACATTGCAGAGCAAGATCCAGACCATAATGGAATGGACTGCTCCAACTACCCAGACTCAGGTGAGAGCCTTCTTAGGGCTGACTGGGTACTATAGGAGATTTATCAAAGGGTATGGCTCAATAGTGACACCCTTGAATGACTTAACGTCCAAGAAAATGCCCAAAAAGTTCAGTGGACAGCTAGCTGTCAAAAGGCATTTAATTTAATTGATTTAATTGTGGGTTTATATAGCGCTAGAATCGACTCCCGGAGGAGTATCTCCGCGCTTCAACCGCTGGGGAACCCGTCCTGGCTCACCCTGAGAGATGGTCCCTAATGGGTATCTTTAAGGTGCGACCAAGCATCCCCAGCAGTCTGGGGGGGCCGTTGTGAAGATGAGGCAAGCTAATGCCCAGAGTTGCCGAGTGTGGTCCCTGACTGGAGTAGGCACCGAGGCGAGAATTATCGAGCCCGCTGACCCTGGTCCATGACCCTGCCGCGTCGGGAATCGAACCCTGGTCCCGGGCTGTCCTCTGCCTACGGGTCTGCCGCCTCTAACCAGTGAGGCACACCTCTCCACCTGAAGCAGGCCATGTGTACTGCTCCCATTCTGCAAAGTCCTGACTACTCCAAAAAGTTCATTGTTCATGCATCTGAATTGGGGGTTGGGGCTGTACTGTCACAATTGAATGAAGATGGTCAGGATCAGCCAGTAGCTTTCATAAGAAGAAGGCTGACCCCTAGAGAGAAACGTTGGTCAGCCATTGAGAGGGAGGCGTTTGCTGTGGTTTGGGCTCTGAAGAAGTTGAGGCCATACTTGTTTGGTACTTACTGTCTTGTTCAGACAAACCATAAGCACCTATTATGGCTAAAACAAATGAAGGGTGAAAACCCCAAACTGCTTAGGTGGTCCATTTCCCTACAGGGAATGGACTTTACAGTGGAACATAGACCTGGGAGTAACCATGCCAATGCAGATGGACTCTCTAGGTATTTCCACTTAGAACATGAAGACTCCACTGGTCAAGGTTAGTTTAATGTCCCTGCGTTTGTGGGGGGGTTGTGTAGGAGAGTAGGATCTGCTTCACATGGGTACCCCCACTTTTTGCTGGTGTTTCACTGTTTTTCGACCTTAGTCTGGTTGTGGCCTGCTAATCAGGCCCATAGCCTAGCTGCTTCCTCTCTAAAATGGTTTCCATGTACATTAGGTACATATCTAAGTGGATTCTGGTGTGCCTTATAAGCCCCTGGTATATGGTATACTATGTACCTAGGGCATAGGTACCTCAGAGGCCTGCCAGGGGCTGCAGCATATATTATGCCACCCCTGGGAAGCACTTCAAAATTACACCACAGGTCTGCTACTGCAGCCTGGGTAAGGGTGTGCTTGCACCCCTTACTGTGGTATAGGCCCTATATCACTACCCTATACAGACACATATAATCCTATAAGCCACTCCTATGGCAGGCCTTGACAATCCTGAAGGCAGAGAGCTTGGTTTTATGTGAGAGGGTGCCCAAGCATGAGCTGAGCCCCTCTGCAGCTTTCGGAAATGCTTCCTTATGGCTGTTCTATGATACAGCCATACCATATACTCTTAGGTGCATTATAACCTCGCGGTAAATGTTAACTTTGGAATGGCTGCATCAAAACATGTCGTGTTTGGTGTCAAATGCTTTGGAATACCACCCCCCCCCCCGCCAGTCCTGGTGGCGGGGTTAGCATTCCACCCTTCTAGAGGGAGAGACATGTTCACACTGGCTTAACCCGGTAGGACTTTCCTGAGCCCTGGCATCACAAAATGGATGCCTCTGCCACAGACACAGGTATGGCCTCCTCCTGCTGACCAAAACTCCGGCAGGGGAGGCCTGGACAAAAGGTTTCCCGTCGAGGGGAGGTGTCCCCATCTCCCCAGACAGGCTGATGTGTATTGGGGCTGGGCGGGAGAACTCTCTGGTGCTTTGAAGTCCTGCACTGGGGGCACACTTGGTGTCCCTGTGCATACTCCAGTTCAAACCGTTTGCAGGGGCTACCTGCCCCTGCTCTGGCCTGAAACTGGTCAAAGGAAATGGGTGTAACCACCCCTCTTTCCTGGCCCACCCATAGGTGGGGCCTTAGAGTTAGTCCATCCCCGAAACTTAGTATAAGTATGGGAATCCAGTCCCTAGGACTTTAGATTACCCTGGACAAAACTCTGCAACGTACATCCTGGACCTTCGACGTTCTATCCTGACTAGAAGACTGAAGAGATCTCCCTTGGGGTCAAGGACTAACTCCCCTGCTTGGCAGGCACCAAAGAAGCAACTGACCAGTCTGCAATTCTGAAGCTCCCGCCGGACGCCAAAGTCTCTGCATCCCCGGAGGTGGGTTTCCAGACTTTCCCAAGACTACCCTGAGTCCACAGCAAAGCTGAGGCCTGTGGCTATCGTGGGTGACATGGAACCGTGACCCCTGGACACCGTGAACTTTTGCAGCAACCCTATCTTCCTGGTCCTCCTCGAAGTTGTGCTTTGGGCTCCGAGTAGCCCCAGCCTTGAGCACCTCCTGCACTGAAGATTGTTGGCCTCCACTCCATGAGTGACTCGCGGGCCAGCTTCAAGTGCGATCGCTTGAGGCTCCTTCGCGATCACTAGCCCGTTGACTAGCAGGTCCCCACGAAGGTGACTCCTTTTCTGATTGGGCTTACCTGGTTTCTCCAGAAGTGTCCTGACTTACCCTCGCTGGGTGAGTCCCTCAGAATTTGCTGGTCTGCACCGCAGTCCTTTCTCTGATTTCCAGTGACTTGCCGTTGTCAAGGCTTGTTGGGTCTTTTCTGGTCGCCAACACCACAGCACTCAACAGACTTCGTGGGACAGCTCAAATCCGGCTCATGGACTTCGTCAACACCTCCTGGACCTCATGGCTGAAGAGTCAAGACACCCATCAACTCACCGGAAGCACCCGACATCTGTGGGCATTGGTCCATCCTGCCCTAGGTCACTGTCTAGTGACCCAGACTCTGTCTCCTCTGCTTTCAGGTTCCTTGCATCCTAGATCCAGGCTTGGATCTCTTCGGACACTTCTCCTCTTCACGGCAGCAGCAGTTCTTTGCAGGCTTCCATTGAAATCAACGACACGACACCAAAAGACACCTATGCACCCGGCTTCCCTGGGTGAGGTAACTCGAGTACTCCTGTGCTCTCGTGGGTGCTAGCTCTAGAACTTCTTAAGTCCGAAAGGGTTTGGTCCAGACTCGATTAGAAGTGTCCCTAATCTTTAAATTTCCAACCGCAACATTTCCCATAGAAGATAATAGGAACCCGCGGTTGTGTTTCCACACTGCATACAGTTCCCGTGCGTCCCCTGTGTCACTACCTTGGGTGGTTCCTTGGGGTCCCAGCGATTCTAGAGGCAATAGGCCTAGTGCCTATTCCAGTCGTGGTTCTTTTACAATTTTTTGGGTATATGGTTTGGTACGCCCCAGGGCCCAAACGTGTATTTGTGCTTTTACTGATGTTTGATGACTTGTAACTAAAGTACTTCGAACTCCAGTCTCGTGAAGAGACTAGAGGGGTATGTTTTAACCTAAATACATATATTTTAAATATATACCTGGTGTGGTTGTCCTTTCATTTGATCATTCAAGAGATTATAGACTGGTAAAACAAGCTGCTTTACATTCCTTCAAAACTTAGCCTGAAGGCTGCTCTCCATAGCTGCCACTAGGATAGCTTTCATATAAGGTTGTCTTTAACCATTCACCCTAAGGGGTTGTTTGGACTGATACAAAGTGCCCACTAGAATTAGTGGACAGCATATATCAGGCCACCTTCTCACAATAGCTGCAAAGGTAATCAACAACACATCCTGCTGTGACAATGGTGGTGGTGTACATATTGAAGAGTTTCATATCAGATGGCATGAAACTGAGTACGGCCCATGTCAAAGATCACTTCAGCCTTCAAAGTAAAAGCATGTATTGCATCCCCAACATAAAAAACCTCCACCATTCACTCTGTGTTCCATCTGTCCCTCAAATTGAAGTAAAACATAAGAGTTTTTCAAAGGTTATTGTATAGAGTTTTGTATGTGAGGGAGTTTGTGAAGGCCCCAGCTTGACATTTTAAGGTGATTTTGCGACTTAGCTTATTATTTCTAGGTCTCTTCCGAAACTGGTAGAGCTTTTGAGGTGATATAAAAAGCATAGATTCAGGTTCTGGCATTTTGACTTCTGGCTCTTTTCTTTCAGTCTTTATAGAAATAATTTTACCATCAAAACGTGACCTTTCCCCTTTGCGTTCCCCTAAATGGTGATCCAGTTTCACAACAAGACCTATAAACGCAGAACAGTCATCTGGTAGTTCAACAATATGAGCAAGGGCATCTTTTAACTCTTCACGTAGACCTCTATAAAATAACTAAGTTTGTTTCTCCTCAGGCCACTGAGTTTCCATCAATAAGCGGTTCAAATTAGTAATATAACTCAGTAAGTCTTTGTTACCTTGTCTGAGATTCAAAAGTTCATTATCGCTTGCTTGCACAAAGGTATGCTTAGCAAATAATTTTGTCATGGTTAATTTAAATGCTGGCCAGTTATATAGGATGGGGTCATTATTATCAATTAATGGAATTGAAAAATTTGCAGCTACTGCTCCTAAATAAGAAAGAACAAATGCCGGTTGGAAATGTCTGGGGCTTGCGATGAAAGTGTAATTGACACTGACTAAAAAAACATTGAATTTAGCACTATTTGCAGTACGGTATGTTTATCTAAACAACAAATGATATAGAACTGTTCAGTTATATGTTCTATTTGTTACAGCACACTAATCATCCAATGTCTATGATTTCTGTATACCTCTCAAAACAGTCTATGACCCTTATAGACTGTATCTGCTTTTCTAAATATTGTTGGGATTATTCTTTAAATCAGATTTATTAATTTACTCATGCACTAAAGAATGAAACAAGAAAAATTAGCTCTTACACTAACAACCAGTTCGTTCACATGTATTAGCTATCACAGGGTTGAATATTATTTCTTACTGTCTTTAACCAATGTTCTGATTCAATTAGAATTCCTGTTTTCTAAAGACGACGGGCCCGATTCACAGAACTAACTTAAGACAAAATCCTAAACTTACTACCATTTTGGTATTCACAGAAGGCACTTACTCATTTTGGTATTCACAGAAGGCACTTACTCATTTCGGTATTCACAGAAGTTAGGAGTCCTAACTTTAGGACTCCTAAATGCCTTCTGTGAATACCGAAAGTCTTAAAATTAGGATTTTTCTCAGTTTAGTAGTAGTATAGTTAGGACTCCTAACTTTAGGACTCCTAAATGCCTTCTGTGAATACCGAAAGTCTTAAAATTAGGATTTTTCTCAATTTAGTAGTCCTAAGTCTAAATTTAGGACTACTAAACTGAGAAAAATCCTAATTTTAAGGCTTTTGGTATTCACAGAAGGCATTTAGGAGTCCTAAAGTTAGGAGTCCTAAATTTAGGACTACTAAATTGAGAAAAATCCTAATTTTAAGACTTTCGGTATTCACAGAAGGCATTTAGGAGTCCTAAAGTTAGGAGTCCTAACTATACTACTACTAAACTGAGAAAAATCCTAATTTTAAGACTTTCGGTATTCACAGAAGGCATTTAGGAGTCCTAAAGTTAGGACTCCTAACTTCTGTGAATACCGAAATGAGTAAGTGCCTTCTGTGAATACCAAAATGAGTAAGTGCCTTCTGTGAATACCAAAATGGTAGTAAGTTTAGGATTTTGTCTTAAGTTAGTTCTGTGAATCGGGCCCGACAAGCGTTACATGCCAAAAGAATAGTTCTGGTCCGTGGATTAATGTTCGTTCACAGAAGTCTCTTATGCATAAGATTTGAAGTTCAAAAATTACCTGATTGTTTTTGGGACTGCATCAGCAAGACACAATTGCAGAAAGAAATACCTTCGTTTAACTTTGTCCTTTTTAGGTCTCGCCTTGCTATCGCGTAAGCGATCGCAAAGCGAGACTATAGAATACGGGTTTGAAAAGTGCTCCCAAAAAGCGGATTGCATGGCTAGCACGCGCGCAATCACGCGCATCGCGCCGCCATGCAATCCGCTTTTTGGGAGCACTTCAAAGGGTCCGCTCCCCCGCCCCCAAGCGCGCGCGCGCCATGCTCCACCGGGCTTGTTTTTTCTGGAGCAGGATGTGACTGTAAACGCCTCGCGCAACCTCAATGTAAGCCACTTTCTCACAATCAGTTGTGCTCATATCTCCACACAAGCCTGCTCTCTTTGCCTTCCCTTAATCAGATCCGCTTTCAAATGTTATCTTCTCACTTTGATCCTCCGTTCTCCTACCGTTTTGTTCTCTACTGTCATGCCACCCTCTCGTTTTATCCACTCTGCTCTCCGGACTCACGAATTTGACCTGGTCAGCTCTTCACTTAAATGTGACGAAAGATGAATGGTTTCCCGAAGTTGGCGTATGTGTCAAGTCTATGTCAGTGGTCTCGTACGTTTTTTGGTCACACGCTCCCAACTTTCAACACTCAGCTGTCATATTATTTCAAACTTACTGTCCTCTCCCCTATAATCCGTCTTGCCTTTATACAACTTTGCAGCATCCCCTCTTAGGTGTACGTGCTTCCACGATTCAACCAATGACACCTATCAACCAATCAGCACTCAGTTTTCGGACACCTTCCAATCAGGGTGAGAAAGATACCACAATGACTGGGTAAATGAAGCGCCATTCAAATGTAACCACGGTAAATTGGTTACTCACGCAAAATCCCGTCTCTTTACAGCAGCTGACCGGAAACATTTGTTCTCTGTTGCCAATCTAAGTGCTTTAGTTAGGTAAGCTCTGGTACGTGTAAGGGTCTTGCGTTACCGGATATCTGACAGCTTAATGTCGAGGAAGGACGGACGGACGGGACGAATCAAGGAGACATGTTTTCTTGAGCAGGTTCATGACTGAAAAGAGGCTGGGTAGCTGGTCGACCATTCGTTAATCCTACCATGGTACTAGCCAGCTGGCCTATGAATCGAAAGACTCGAACATCAGGTCCACGCTGTGTAAATACCACACTTACCTTGTTTCTTTTTACATTTTATTTTTGTTATTTTATATAGCGCCGACGTGGTGTATGGACATTTTTAGAATAAGACCAAAACAATCACATCGTGAAATACCATAACGAAAAGCCGGAAATCGGGAGTAAATGGTAGGAAGGATGTACATAAGTAAAGTTCTCTTAACAGGCCATGCAGGGGGAGGGCTTTAAGTGGGCCGTGTCTCACTGGTGCAGAGCACCGGCAGTTTTGAAAAGTTTGCGGGTTTGAAAAGTGCTCCCAAAAAGCGGATTGCATGGCTAGCACGCGCGCAATCACGCGCATCGTGCCGCCATGCAATCCGCTTTTTAGAAGCACTTCAAAGGGTCCGCTCCCCCGCCTGCAATGCGCTCCCCCGCCCCCAAGCACGCGCGCGCCACGCTCCGCCGGGCTTGTTTTTTCGAGCAGGATGTGACTGTAAACGCCTCGCGCAACCTCAATGTAGCATATAAATGCCCATCGCCCCCTTAGGGGGTGGGGGACAAGAATGTAGGACCCAGGCTTGTCGCTAATTTATGTATATTTCTTTCCTTTTGTTCAGGAAAACAACCTTTGTCTGCATTTAATTTGGGGTGAAAGTATTTCCGCCTTCCCAGTCAAAACACTTCTCGTTGAACTTTTCGGCATTAAACACACTGCACCTTGGTTAAATCTTTAACATGGAAGTTGATCCGAGCCTGTCGGAACAACAATCTAATAAACCAGTCTGACCCCCCAAGAGGCGCAGCCTGCCAGTGCACAGAGCGCCATGGGTCATTTGTGTGAATTGGTTACAGCCACGAGCGCAGCCGGAGCCGTTATAGCATAAACACAGCACTCTCGTCACCTAATTAAGTGGATGCAAGACGTGCTTGCAACCAAATCACATTCAGGGCACTTCCCAGTAATTGGCATGAGCGGCATTGCGGTTCACAGCTAGAAAACATTGTCCGACTCCTCTCTTTCTTTGGTAAACCGCTTCTTTCCGAGATCGCCCGTTTTTTTTGTCTGGCATAATCCAACACCTTTTGTTTTAAATAAATATATAAAATATATATGCACTATGCATGCTTGCTTACATCGGCTTTCAGTGACCCCTCTTCATCCATTGTTCTGCCAAAGTCTCTCTCACAGTCTCTGCCCACTCACCACAGTTTGGGGACACCGCCCAGGGACTACTTTTGCAATGGGTGGCTTTAGATAAGTAATACTTATATATTTTAGATTATACACAATGCTTCTTCTATCTGTAACAATACGCAATATGGAGCAAATCAAAGCTCCATACTTTGAAACCGATTTAGGCTCAACATCCTGTGATTCTCGGCAAATCACTTAACCTCACGTGCCTAAAAAGGAATCGGACCTTGGAGCTCAGGTAAACCGATCAAATACCTTCGGTTTGAGCTTGCTGTATATAAAATTGCAGAAAAGGGGAGGGGCTCCAGTCTTTCACATCATGAGCTAACTTTCTGCACCTTTGCATGTTCACATAATAAATAGCCTATGCCGCTTGGAACGTGGCATTTTATTATTGTATTTATATACTACCCTTATAAGCCATTTTAACACCTTAAAATTGGGTTTCACATACAGGGTATTGTGTAAGGCTGAATAATTGTGCAGTTTGATGGCCAGTCTCAAACTTTATCACTTACTAGGGATACGCAAAATGCTTCTTGAGAAATTGCTGAGAAACTGATGCAGCATGATGTACCATCAATTAAACGAGGCTGAAAAAACACCCATCCTGTAACCCAGCACAGTGTGAAATGTTTCTCTTTCTTAAAATGGATTTCTACAGTAGCTGCAGACGTATCTCATGTTTATTTATCAGGACTAGGTAGCAGCTTTTCCTCTCTTAAAACTGTGTCATGCATTATCACAAGTAGAACACCAGCACCCCTCCCCCACCAGCAACTGTTTTCAAAACACGTAAATAAAAGACACCTTCAGCTCAAACATGTGCTATGTTTATGAGAAAAATTGTTGGGGCTTTGCTTAAAGAGAGACCTTGGGGGTCTTTTGAACAATAGTCGACCCAGCAGGAGAGTTACTTCCCTACTATTTAACTCCCTGGCATACGAAACATTCATAGAAGCACCAAATACCGCTTATGGCTGGCTGAAAAGCGAGCCTTTTTTTGCACGCAGCCCAATTACAACACGGGCCCAGACACAGCTAACATCTAAGAAGCTTCTAGCAGGCGACTGTGAAGGCCATAAACCACCCCCCTTTCAGTGCGAACACAAGGGATTGTAAACATCAAGGGGCCTTCATGTGGAGCTCAAAGACCTCATAAATCAGGTGCTTATCTCTGGGAAGCTCATTCCTTAGCTGCCCTCTAAGCAGGGACAGGAAGGCAGGATTACGGTTCCAGCAACAAACAAGCATTTGCGATGCAATAGGTCTCGTATTTACACGAGTTTAAGCTATTGGCATTGTAAATGACAATGCCTTTTATTTAGGTTTTAAAAACAAAAAAAAAAGGCATTGTCATTTGCAATGTCAATATCTCAATCTCGCGTAAATGCGCGACCTATTGCATTGCAAATGCTTGTTCCTTTTCCTTACAGCTATTGAGGGAGCCAGGAAATGATGCGGGACTCCGGCAGGTTGTCCAGGCAACCATAGTCAGCGACGGCAGGAACTCGAGATGTCTGGGAGGGGAAGACAAAGCCAGGAACTGAAGCCTGAGAAGACAGTAGCCGAAGACCTTCACACGCTGGAATGCAAGTAAGCGGAGGAAACAACGAGGCAAAGTATTTCTGCTAGAGAGATGCTCCTTTTTATAGCTCTGAGATTGATGTGGTTTACTTGTGCAGGATGTATGACTCATCATCAACTGACAGGGTGCTGCACATGGAAAACAGGTGTGGCAACACATGTGGAGAGAGTATGACTAATCATCAACTGACAAAGTGCTGCACATGGAAAACGAGTGTGGCAGCACATGTGGATAGAACTTGAAGGCCTTAATCATGCTTGCAAATAAGTCTGTTTACTAAACACAAGACTTTAGATATTCTTACAATTCGCTTCCAATACACCAATGGTAATTAAGCATATAAAAAAATAAAACAAACAAAACTACATGTCCACTTTCTAATGTTTTGCACAACTTCAAGGCGTATGTGTCGGACCATGAAATAAAACAAACAAAACTACATGCCCACTTTCTAATGTTTGGCACAATTTCAAGGTGTATGTGTCAGACCATAACCTCAAGTCAAAGGTCTTGCATCCTGTCATTCTATGGTTCTAGAATTGGTTAAGCTTTGTGCGTAGTTCCTAACCCAGACGTGGGTCCCATGCTCACTGCGCCACTGGATTCAAGCTAGTCTGGCTGATGAGAGGTGATGTCCCAAAATCCGGTCCTAGGATGCTATTTATTTTATGGTCTGACAAATATTGTTCCTCATTCCGTCCATCAATTGTTTCCTTTGCATCAGCAACACTTTTGACAGAAATGTATTGATAAAATTACAAACCCAGAGAGAGTGCCTGGGAACAGACAGACAGTGAACAAAGTGAATCTTCTTACTTCCGAGGACAGGATGGAAATATAAAATAATTGAATTTGATGATTTTTCAAAAGGATTACTTAATGCTTCTCGATTTTTTAGTGAGGTATTGATCACACCATCAACAGCCCACTGTGGCTGACCAATGGAAATCATATGGATGACAGAAACGGATACTTTGTGGGCGTAAACTAAAACTTTGGAAGAATAATTGCCCCTTGGAGGAGGAGTCGTGCTGGCTATCATTTTCTCTTTTCCTGCCTGGCATGTTGTCGGACTGAATTCTGATTACCCTTAAATGCCAAACCCATTTGAACAGAACTTTCCATAACTGACTTAAACCTGCACTGTGCCGGCTGGTAAAGTATGCAGGTGGTAACCGTTCGGCTGAAGGGTTTACTGACTCGTTGCGCTTCAACCTTACATTATTTGGTTAGTATGATTTAAATGTTGAAGCTCGATTTTCCTGTGTTTCTCTCTCATTTCCTTCCTAGTTAACCAGTAGATATTTTTCCTTATTTAAATCTGAATGACATTGTGTGGCTAATTGTACTAATTGACTGTTATTAAATCTGATTATGACATGGGATTTCATGTTTCCTGACCATTCAAAATGAGGCTTTGGATAAATGATTTACATGGGTAAACTTTATTGTATTTGATTCATTCTTGGAGTGAAATTTATTGTTTTATGAATTATAAACGTCAATGGCAAATGTGAATAGGTGGAGGAATTAAGCATGGTTATTGGCATATCCTATAAGGCTGCTTTTCCACTCTCCTGCCCAGTCATCACAGTATCACTGAATCTCTGCCCCGCTCAGGCTCTGGCTTTGGCTACTGTGCCATGGACCCCTCCCGAGACTCGGGAAGCATGGAAAGCCAGAAAGGAAGGCAGTGAGAGTCGGGCATGCCCGAGGATAACTCAGCGCCAGTACTAGAGCCAGAGTCAGTGCCCGTGACATGCCGCAGGGAGCAAGGAGAGAGGAGCGAGGAGTGAGGAGCAGCAACAGCTGCCGGCAGGAGTAGGAGCTGCCATGTGTTGGCATGTGGCATCAGGTACCAGGCACCAGGCCCCACAGGGGGAGGCAGGTTCTTCACCCTGCTAAGGCGCTCCAAGGTATGTTTCTCAAGCGCTCGGTGACTGTGAGGGCAGAGGCCGTATTCGGCTCCTGCAGAGAGAGGAGCCCCGGGTGATCCGCGGAGGCAGCCAAGCTAGGACAGTGTGCAGCTTACGGACCGATCAGAGTGCCCCACTCGCAGCACAGTGTGAGTGCCAATGAAAGCCCATGAAAGCAAGGATGGTAGATGACACTAAGGACATCAAGGGGTACATCAAGGAGAGTCAACAGCTAATGGTGGTTCTTATCTGGCGGTCATAACCCGGTGTGCAAAAACCCTGCCCACATTCAACATAATTTGGTGTTCCGGCGAGACACAGATGCTGCGAGCAGCATGTGCTGAGTGGCGAGTTACGAGCTGGGAGCTGCTGAGCCATGGGCCGGGAACCAGGACCGTGCAAGAGGTCACGTGGTTAGTGGTGGCCCATAGCGGCCCACAGCAGACAGTGTCCAGGTACTCCTCTCGCCATCCAGCAGACATCTCAGCACTCCGAGGCCTCCACAGAACACAGCCCTGAACTAGCACAGAGCAAGACTAAGAAGGAAGGAAACGCCCGCAGTGGTCTCCCCTAGCCACTAATAACCAGGTCTTCCCAACAGCAGGATGAACAAAAAGAAGCCCCCCAGTGTCCTGAACTCATACCCGAGGGGACAATCCCCCCAACCCAAGTGTCACCCAAAACCCAAGGAGTGCACGGAACACAGCAAAGATGGCCTCTACCCCAAAGTTGGTTCAGAAGATCCCAAAAGCAGGCCTCATAACTCACTCTCTACATAAATACTCCCCCAGCAGTGGACAGAACCATCAACATGTGTCAAGGACAACAACAAGAAGGAGCCCCCCTCAGGCAGCTTCCCCAACAGCAAAACTCTTGTCATACATGACTCACGCTCACACACCGGGAGACGCCGGTCTCAATCCTGCCCGAGGCTGGCAGCTCTCCTGGAAACAAACGCATAATTGTACAGATCCTAAATGCTGACATCAATGCTCCCACCTCAGGAAGATGTGAGCAGGTTGTCACAGCCCTAATACACCAACAACAACTCACTCTGCAGACTCCCACCCAGCTCTGCTCCCCAGAGCATTCAGGCTGTGGTCCAAACAAGACAGAAATGCCTGAGTACAAACAAGAGCTGGGGTACCTATCACCAATATGTTTACAAAGTCCGGAGTCCAAGATAGAAAGAACACTAAAGCTCACCCCATAGCTGTTTAGAATGGCCAGGGAAACCAGGTATTCCCCCCCCCCCCCTCCCCCACTCAGCTAAAGCTCTCAAAACAGTAATTCTATCTATCTGTTCCTGGGACAAACCTCCATCAGCATACAAAAACATTCCACAGCAAGAGCACTGCCTAGTGGAGCTGAGCATCAAGGTGGATCTCATCGAGAACAAACTCTGCCAAAACCAGGACACCAGGTCCTGCACCTGTTCATGTGCAACACTCATCGACAAATGGGTAACTCTCCCTAAAGTTCTAACAGACCTGGTAGCCTCGCTCAAGGGGACAACAGGGACACTCCTAATGAGTTGATCAACATCAGCCCCGAGCCAACAACGACACGAGCAGGCTCCCAAATCCATCTGACGACAAACAACCTCAGCAGCCCCAAAACGAAGTCCTGCAACCAAGCTCTAACCTTGGCCGTCAAATCCCCCGCCGGCTCAATCAGACAAAGCACCAGCCCCTGCACTTCACATCTAGGTGAGGAAACCGAGGATAACCACCTATCCAGTAACAGCAAGAAGCACCCCTCTCTAGGAGGGCCAAGAAAAAAATAAGGAAACAGCAGAAAAAGGTCAAATCATCCGAAAGAGTCTCCTTCCTACAAACAATACAGAACCAAACTTCACAAGCTAACAACCACAAAGTTCGGACTTATCTGATTTTCGTCAAAAAGTCTGACCCCCAAAAATTAATTGCAACAGTACCAATTCTGCAAAGGAACAAACAACCAATACACTATCAAAACCAACACCCTGAACAGGGGAATCACACAGTTTAAAAGGTCCGGAAACTGAAATTCAACCAGCTCCCCCACTAACCACCATGAAGTCAGAGCAAACAACCCAACCATGCACGCACAGGGAGCAAGGCCCACTACCGGGGTGCACACCCCTAGGCGTCCCCTATCCTCGGACCCCCGGTTGCCCAGTGCTGTAACTATCCAGCCACCCCAAAGCCCGAACCTCAGCCCAGAAGTCAGTCACTGCGCTGTTGGTTTGGGCCCCAATTCAAGCTTCAATCAGATAGGACCCGGAGCCCACCCAAGGAGAACCAAGTCAGTAAATCAACCCATAAGGTAATTTTCACCCCCAGATACCGTATTGAGGGCCACTTCGACATCCTAAACAGGGACAACATACTTTGCCTATTCAAGCATATCCCACACTGGCCCAAACACAATCGGACGACCTAGTCTGGGTCAAGTTTCTTAGCCTACCCTGTCGCACCCATGGGGAATCGACTTCAATAGGGCTGAGCCGCCATACCCGGGAAGGGTTAACACCAGAAGAACTATCTCTCATGATGAAATGGGACATAGATATTGTATTCCCCACACCCCCCATGTGCTAAAACTAACCCTGCTAATGAATGAAGTTTACTCTGTTCTAAGGGGGACGGACAGTAACCAATCAGGCAACAACTTGACAGCAAAGCCTAACTTTCATAATGCATACAGGATAACAAGCACATGCGATCACAGGACAGCAATCTGTCATGGAGCCCAGACACGATCAGGCGCTTGCTCTTATGACGGCATCACTAACGTCACCAAGGCTGAGTGCAACTGGATCAGTATCAATACTCTTGGAACTAACACACAATTATCTATTATATTCTGGTACATAGCTGGCCTCAAAAACATCTTAGGATCAACTCAGCAATCAAATACCTCCCAAAAATTGACATCCTTTGCCTACAGAAGACTTAGGCCGCCGAACCCTTAATTCTTCCAGGTTTCTACGAACTCAACACCGCAGCCACAAAACACAACATTTTTGGGCGAGCATCCAGCGGCCTCTCAATTTTCAAAACCAAGCTTGCAGAATAGAGATTACTTCAATTACAACCAACACCATTGATCTGCAAGCAGTCCTAATCAGCGGGCTAAAAAAAGCAATAACAACTGAATCCGCCTACTGCTAATTAACTGCTATGTTAACCCTGCCTCTCACCAAAAAAAACAAGGTCTACAAACATTGGCAATAAAAATTTACCACCTACTAAATAAATATGTCTCACACTTTCCAGTAATGCTGGGGACCTGAATACTCAGAAGTTGGGGAATCCGCAAACCTACCCTCCACCTTCCACAGAGGCAGGCCTTCTCCAGCGCCTCTTTGACAGGCACAACTTGGCCTCCTCGAAGGCCATCAAAGGTAGCCAAGGATCGCCTCTGGCTCCCACTCCCGTCTTTCAGGGACAAGTCCACAATTGATTACATTTTCCTTTCAGATCACTTGGCACCACATCTCAGTTACTTCAAAGAGGGAAACAGGGTTGAGAGTGACCACAGACTGCTGAGGGCAATCTTTTAACTCGATCGGAAAGCCGCCCCACAACCGCAAACACTAGGAGACCCAACCGAGGAAGAGCGCCACAATTTTCGGAACAGAATAAAATGGTTTGCAAAACTCTGCCAAAAACTCATGGAGTGGATCAGATCCAAAGAGTCAAACTCAACAGCAATATATTCAGTCACCCTCCCGGAATATTGGGAAGCACTCCTAACAGACTTAAAACAAGCCCTAAGGGGTGGACCCGGAACTACCCAGATGCAGGCCATCTATGCCCATTCATTCCATCTGCATATCAAACCGAGGAAATCACATTAAACTAAACGTAGCCTCTCAAAGGACCTGAAGGCAAGAAGAAAAATGGAACAAACACATACAATCCCAGTCCTTTGAGCGGAGCACAGAAAGAAGATCGAGGCGGAATGGGTAAAAGAAAGGGGACACATTCAACTTTGGAATTACATCAACCAAGGCAGTAACACCGGTCAGACAAAGGAGAACGGAGTGGCAGCTGATGAGTGGGTCAAACATGCGAAACTGCTATATTTTAACTATCAGAACACATTACATATCAATCCACAACAATCTCCCTCAGCAACATGTCAGGTCCCAGAAACACCCAACATAACTGAGGCCAAGGTAACTGACCTAATCAAAAAAAATGAGGACACGCGGTGCCCCAGGACACAATGGGGTTCCCGCATCAGAGTTCAAAGTCTCACAAGCATACTGGTCAGGACAGCTCACACCACTCTTCAAGCATGCATATGTCACTTCAACATTTCCATCGTCATGGAAAGGATCCATCCTCTTCCCAATCCATAAAATGGGACTGTATGAAACCAGAATATTACCATCTTATTGCTCTATTAGACCTCTTAGCAAAAGTGTATGCCAGAATACTACTGAAAGAAACAACCTTCCCCTCTTTCAATCCGGATGCAGGCCCGAAAGCTCCACCACAGATAAATTCTTAGCACTGGGTCATCTGTCATATTGAGCTACACAGCCGATGCAATCACCTCTTTTTGCTGTTTTGTAGACTACAGTACAGCATTTGACTGGGTGGATCGGGGGAAACTGTGGGAGAAATTAGAGTCCTGGGGAATTCCTCACAAACTACTAAAGGCAATAATTGCATTACATTAGGGGGGACCTGGGTCCGCATAAAGACCAGCCAATCTACTGTGACAGCATAGGTGTCAACCAACAATGGTTTGAAACAAGGTTGTGTCCTCGCTCCCCTTGTTTTGAATCTTTACGCAGCAGACCTGGTCAAAGCCCTGTAAGGCGCATGTCTGCTAACACCATGGTTGGGTAAAGTGCGGCTCCAAATCCTCTAGTATGCCGACTACATCGTTATAATGGATCATACGAGGAGCGGTCTACAGAAAGCTCTCAATACACTCCACAGGTACAATTGAAACAACAATCTCATGGTGCACCAGGAGAAGACCAAGATAGTCATCTTTGTGAAGTACCCACAAAAGAAAACAGCCCAATGGTGCCTAAGTTATCTGCAAATTATAACAAGCACGGTCTACAACTATCTTGGTGTCAGACTATCAGACTTGGCAAAACCAGTGGCCCACTTAAAACACCTAAGAAGCAAGGGGGCTGGTATCATTTACAGTTTGAAACGCATAAACCAGCTGCTTCATAGTCCAACCGCTGAACCCATCCTGAAAGTTTTGAGAGCCAAACTTGTCCCCTCACTTAATTACTGTCACCTATCCTTTCCCGGCGTATTTAACAAGTTCCTCATGAACATAAAAATTTCCATCTACAAGAAGGTCCTAACTCTTCCTCGGCAGGCCAGTAGAGCCAAAGTGATATTGGAGCTGGGTCTCGCCCGCCCGGACATCATATGCTCGGGATACATAATAAAATACTACATCAGTACTTTGCGTGCCTCAGCACCCTCACTGAAAGCTCAAATCAAAACAATCTTCGAAGAGGCAGGCTCCCCATGGCAGGCACAGCTGGCAGCAGCAACAAGCCTACTTAAAATAGAAGTCCAAAATTTGCAAAACCAGGACATCCCTGTCACAGTTTGGAAAAAGACAGTGAACGCACAGATTAAGGAACTATCATTTGCAAGGGACCTAGAAAGTTTATCCTGACAACCCAATCTTTCCACACTGGATGCTTCCTACATCCTTGGAAAGCCTCAACCTTACTTCGAGCAAGCACTGACAGTTCAGGCTCGGAAAAGAATCACCCACATGAGACTTCTCGCATTGCCTATCGTGGACTTTAATCCATCATGGGCCCCGCGAGATGACTCAACTGCTTGTCGACTATGCAGCTACAAACGGGAATCTTGGCTTCATCTGCTGTGCTGCTGCCAAAAGATGCAAGTGAGCGGCACCACTTAGTAATTCCAATTTGCAGGTCTTACGGCCTTAGATATTCCAGAGAAGTCTTAGACCAGTGTTTCTCCATCAATACAGCACATCTGTGGCCAGTCTACGGAAATGTACAGACACAATGCGGGCCGCTCTGACACATACCATCAAAGTTACCAGCAGCACTCAGCGGGCCACAAAGCTCAAACGATAACGATCAAATGTCACGCAAAGCAAAATAACAGTCTGGCGCCCACAACAAAACCAGAGTTTTGCCTTGGATCTTACCCAACACAAAGCCCAGACACACAAGGAAACCAACACTCTCAAGATCAGAAGATTAAATAAGCATGTCATATAACTCAACTCATGCACCCTGCATTAAAATGAGGAGAATATCCATTAACGCTGTTTTAAATGTTATGTGTTATGTTATGTTATCGTATCTTGTAGAGCGCGACAGCTACCCCAGCAAGGGGGCGTCCCTGCGCTAATGCAGGAAAGACAGACACAACAAGAAGCCTGCCAAAAAAACTAGGAGGCGGGGAAAAGATGGGTTTTAATGGCCTTTCTAAATGCCACATAGTTGTCAAGGCCACGGATCTGCGCAGGGAGTGCGTTCCAGAGGATGGCGTCTTTATACCGAAAGGAGCGGCCACCCGACCAAACTCTACGGGGTCAGGGAACCACCACCAGATGCTGGCCCTGTGAGCGTAGGCATCGCGAGAGGGCATAAGTTAGCAGAAGGTCAGCCAAAATGGGAGGTGAGGCCAGTTTCAAAACCTTAAAGGCGATACACAAGGCCTTGAATTCAATGCGTCTGGCTACTGGTAGCCAGTGCAGGCGGCGGATAGAATTGGACACAGAACAGAATTTGCGTAAACCTAACAGTGCTCCTGCAGCTGCATTCTGTTCTCTTTGCAGCCTCAGAACCTCCACTTTGTTGGATCCTAAATAGAGGGAGCTGGCATAGTCGAGTCTAGACAGAACCGTCGCCTGAATGCTGACCTGACGGGTAGAGGCGTCAAAAAGGCCCAACAGGGGTCTAAGCCCCCGATGGAGACCAAAACATGTCCCTGCCGTTTTTTTTGTTTGGACTTGATAATTTAAGGAAGAGCAAGCCAAACCCCAAGATTTTTTACCACCTGTTTAGGGGAAGGGGGATTACCGAGACTGGTAGGCCACCAAAGATCACTCCACCGACCATGGTCCCTACCCACTAACAAAACCTCAGTTTTGTTAGAATTCAGTTGGAGGCAGTTGTTGTTCATCCACTCGGCCACTGCCGCAAGATCGCCCTGAAACTTGATGGCGTCCTGCTCGGTGTTGTTAGAGAGTGCCACCACCAACTGAGTATCGTCCGCGTAGGAGACCATGGTCAAGCCCCTACTGCTGGCAACTGCTGCTAGAGGGTGAACATAGATATTGAACAGTAAGGGACTAAGAGAGGAGCCCTGAGGCACCCCTTGTTTGACTTGATGTTCGCCAGAGGCGAACAGGGGGTCAATGACCGAGAATGACCTCTCATGAAGAAATGAGCCCAGCCACTCCAAATCCGAACATGTAACTTCAGCCTCTGCAAGGCGTCTCAGCATTATGTCGTGCGAAACCGTGTCAAACACGGCGCTCAGATCTAACAAAATCAGCGCCAACGTCCGACCCTCGTCACCAGCTGACCAGAGGTGTTCTGTAACTGCTAAGAGTGCTGACTCCGTGCTATGACCTGGCCTAAAACCATTCTGAGAAGAATCCAGAAGGTTATTAGCGGTCAGATGATCAGATAGAATGGAGTTAACATAGGCCTCTGTGATTTTAGCTGCCCATGGAAGCAAGGAAATGAGACGGTAATACTCTGGTCTGGCTGGGTCAAGGGAGGGCTTCTTCAGTAAAGGAATCACTTTGGCCTGTTTCAAGGCCCGGGGCACCACGGCTGTTTTAAGGGATTAATTTATCAACTGATTCAGGGGCGGTACAATTGTCGACAGTACCTTCTTAAACTGGTCAGGTTTAAGTGGGTCGGCAGGAGAACCTGACTTGATCTTATTGCAAAGAATGAAAAGTTGATCAGCCATAACAGGTGGAAAAGTGTGGAGAATGTTAGCCTGTTGGCAGCCCCGTGGCTCCAGCGGGATGCTGTAGATGGTAGGAAAGGACCGGTAGATGGATTCCACCTTTTCCGCAAAGAAAAGGGCAAGATCCTCACACTGTTTATTGGACTTAATAATTGACCCAGCTGTGATTTGTTTAGATTGCAGACTGGCAAGGATAGAGAAAGTACTCTTGGAAGGATTAGTGCTCTCGCGTATTTGATTAGAAATAAAAACAGCACGAGCCCGATAAATGGCCTTTTGGTAGCTCTTAATTGCTGCCCGATAGAGGACTTTGGCCGTAGAGCAGAAGTCTCTTCTCCATATCCGTTCCAATCTCTTGCAACCCTTACGCATATCCGCCAATTCAGTCTTAAACCAAGGTTGTGATTTGGTTTTGCGGTTGGCTGAGCGCTTCATAGGGATTAAACTATCTAATGGGTGCTCTATCCACTGCGAGAATGCTCTGTAGGCTTCATTAGGATCCTCAACTAAATTCGAGCCGGTAGCCGAGAGGCAGGCATCCAGATAGTCCCAATTGAGTTTGTGCCACGCCCATCTCCAAATGGAAGACTAGCCCTCAATCCGAGTAGGAGTAACATTGTGAAGGGACATAGAGACCATAAAGTGGTCTGTCCAACCTAGCCTAAACGGTGTATGCATTGTAATGTGAGATATGTTGGTGAAAACTGGATCTAGTAGATGCCCTGCGATATGAGTGGGGCCCACTACTAGCTGTAACAGTTGGCAGGCTGCTAGGTCGGCCGCAAAATTCGCCATATCAGTGTCCTCCACTTTATCTAAGTGAAGGTTCAGGTCTCCCAGGATGGTAAAGTTGGCGGTGAAGACCCCCAGAGTGCTGGCCATATCCACCAAGGCTTCCCTAAAACCAAGGGACGGTCCTGGGGGTCGATATATCAAGAGCCCAGACAAGGTGTAAGTGGGGCTCATAAAATGCTTTTATTTAAAAACAATTTTGTGATAGTTAACACTAAGGTCTTAATAAATCTGTACAGTAAATGAACACTAACCCACTGGGCAAAGGGCCCACCTAAAGGACAAGTACACTGGGTCTCCAGATGCAACTAACACTATTATGCATTAGCACCTTAGTTCCAGTCTGGACTACTGCTTTTACGTTGTTATCAATTTTACCAAATCGAGTTACCCCAGTTGGAGTATGCATGTCTGTTAAGAATCCAAAAGTTCTTCTTTTAATACTTTCCCTTAAATATTTTTCACCTCATACATGGAAAATGAGGCATATTGTAATGATTTTAACTAATCGAACAATAAAGAACTAAGGGGTCAATCAATCAATCACTCAATCAATCAATCAATGTACTTATAAAGCGCACTACCTACCGGTGAGGGTCACAAGGCGCTGAGGGGAAAGGTGTGCTGCTACTGGTCGAAGAGCCAGGTCTTGAGGAGTCTTCTGAAGGTGAGTAGGTCTTGGGTCTGCCGTAGGTGGGTAGGGAGGGTGTTCCAGGTCTTGGCCGCGAGGAAGGAGAAGGATCTGCTGCTGGAGGTAGTTCGTTGGATGCGGGGAACCGTGGCAAGGGCGAGGCTGGCGGAGTGGGGGTGTAGAGGCTGAGTCAGCCGTTGAGGTAGGCTGGTCCGGTCTTATGGAGGGCTTTGTGTGCGTGGGTGAGTAGCTTGAAGGTGATCCTCTTTTCGACGGGGAGCCAGTGTAGGTCTCTCAGGTGAGGGATGATGTGGCTGTGGCGAGGGACGTTGAGGATCAGTCGGGCGGAGGCATTTTGAATGCGTAGCAGTCATCGTAGGTGCTTGGCCGGCATGCCTGCGTAGAGTGCGTTGCAGTAGTCCAGTCTGCTGCTGACAAGGGCCTGGGTCACCGTTCTTCTTGTTTCGGTGGGGATCCACTTATAGATCCTGCAAAGAATGTGGTGGGTGTTGTAGCAGGAGGAGGAGACGGCGTTGACCTGCTTCGACATGGAGAGGGAGGAGTTGGAGGATGAATCCCAGGTTGCGTGCGTGGTCGGTGGGTGTCGGTGCTGTTCCCAGCGTGGTCGGCCACCAGGAGTCGTCCCAGGCAGAGGAGGTGGTTCCGAGGATGAGGACCTCCGTCTTGTCCAAGTTCAGCTTCAGCCGGCTGTTCCTCATCCATTTGGCGATGGCCTTCATTCCCTCGTGGAGGTTGGTTTTGGCGGGACTTTGGTGAAGGAGGTGATCAGCTGGGTGTCGTCAGCATAGGAGATGATGTTGCGGTCATGCTGGCGGGCGACGTGTGCGAGGGGGGCCATGTAGACATTGAACAGCGTCGGGCTGAAGGATAATCCCTGGGGTACGCCGCAGATGATGTCGGTGGCTTCGGAGCGGAAGAGGGGAAGGCGGACGCTCTGGGTTCTGCCGGAGAGGAAGGATGTAGTCCAGTCCAGGGCCTTCTCTTGGATTCCGGCTTCTTGGAGGCATGTCTTTAGTGTGCGGTGGCAGACCGTGTCGAAGGCGGCGGACAGGTCCAGGAGGATAAGGGCTGACGTTTCGCCGTTGTCAAGTTGGATCCTGATTTCATCTGTGGCAGCGATGAGGGCTGTCTCGGTGCTGTGGTTTCTTCGGAATCCAGACTGGGATGGGTCTAGGATGTTGTTGTCCTTGAGGTAGCGGGTCAATTGCGTGTTGACGACTTTCTCGATGACCTTCGCCGGGAATGGGAGCAGGGAGATGGGCCGAAAGTTCTTGAGGACCTTGGGGTCCGCCTTGGGTTTCTTGAGAAGGGCGTTGATCTCGGCGTGCTTCCAGCTTTCCGGGAATGTGGCTGTCTCGAGGGAGATGTTGATTACTTTCCGTAGTTGCGGTGTGATGGCTGCGTCTGCATTGTTGAATATGTGGTGTGGGCACGGGTCTGACGGTGAACCTGAGTGGATGGAGTTCATGATCTTGCGTGTTTCTTCGTCGTTGACGTTGGGCCAGGAGGTCAGGCAGTTGGTGCGGGTGGAGTTCTCAGGGGAGGGTGGAGTCTGGCGTTGTCGGGGTGGTCAAGATGTTGAAGCTGTCGCGGATGTCAGCGATCTTGCGATGGAAGAAGGTGGCCAGCGAGTCGCACAGTTCTTGTGAGGGTGGGATGTCGTTGGTGTTGACGCTGGGGTTGGAGAGTTTCTTCATGATGCTGAAGAGTTCTTTGCTGTTGTGAGCATTGTTGTCCAGGCGGGTTTTGAAAGTCGATCTCTTGGCTGATCTGATGAGGTGGTGATGTCTGCGGGTGGCGTCCTTGTGGGCTGCATGGCAGTCCGGTGTTCGTTCATGGAGCCATTTCTTTTCCAGTTTCCGGCATGTTCTTTTGGAGGTCTGGAGCTCTTCGGTGAACCAGGTGGCTTTCTTGCTGGTGCGGCTGTTTGAGGGTTTCTTGAGCGGGGCAAGGGTGTTGGCGCATTCGTCTATCCATTGTCTGAAGTTGCAGGCAGCGGTGTCTGGGTCGGTAGGTGGCTTCTGGGCGAGGGTAGTGGCTAGCTGGTCTTCGGTGACTTTGCTCCAGCAGCGGCGGGGCATCTATTGGGTGTGGTGGTGCGTGGTGGGCTTCTTGTAGGTGAAATGGATGCAGTGGTGGTCGGTCCAGTGGAGTTCGGTGACGTGGTTGAAGGAGACGTGGGTGCTTGTGGAGAAGATGGGATCAAGCGTGTGGCCAGCGGTGTGGGTGGGTGCGGTGACGAGTTGTTTGAGGCTGAGGTTGGTGAGGTTGTCGATCAGGGTGGCGTCGTTGGCGTCGTTGTTGCTCTCGAGGTGGAAGTTCAGGTCCCCGAGGAGGATGTAGTCCGTGGAAGCTGGCAAGGTCGGCGATGGAGTCGCTAAACTGTGGGCGGGGTCCGGGGGGGTCTGTAGATGAGGGTTCCTCTGAGGGTGGTGTTGGGGTCAGTGTGGATCAGGAAGTTCAGGTGTTCAGCAGTGCTGAGGGTGTCGTTTGAGTGTGTGGAGACCTTGAGGGAGGACTTGTGGATGATGGCTATTCCTCCTCCGATTCCGTTGGTGCGGTCTCTGCGGGAGATCTTGTAGCCGTCCGGGATGGCTATGGCGATGTCAGGTGCCGAGGAGTCGTTCCACCAGGTCTGGGTCAGGAAGGCGACGTCTGGGGCGGAAGTGCCGAGCAGGTCCCAGAGCTTGACGGCATGTTTGTGTGCGGAGCGGGTGTTCAGGAGTATGCAGCGGAGATGGTTGGGTTCGTTCTTTGGTGGATTGGCGGTACTGTCGCAGGTGGAGCTGCAGTTGCGGCAGGTGAAAGGTCCATGGGTGCGTTTCAGGGCGGCCTGAAAGCAGGTGGGGTGTCGTCCAGCTTTGCGTGCGTGGAGAGTGCTGGCGTCGTATCGGAGTCTGGCGTCGTGGCGTACGCATGTTCCAGGGGGTCTGGCACTGGGCGCGGTCCAGGCGCGGACGGGTGCAGATGCGCTTGCATCTGGCGGCATGCCAGCGGTGCGGCCACGCAGCAGCCGCCATTTAAGGCAGGGAGGGAGGGAGGAGCAGCTGGGAGGCGGGGCAGGACCGCAGGGGAGCAGCGGCGGGAAAATGGGCTGAGGGTACAGAAGAGAAAGGGGGGGAGGGAGGGGAGAGGAGCAGGACGCGTGGGCAAAAGGAAAAAAAAAGGTACAGATAAGTATAGAACTTGCCAAAATGCACAGATAATCACAATAACAGTGGCAACAATGGGAACAAATACAGGGTCAAGCAGGCAGTCCACACGATCAGGGGCACAGCAGGATCGAACTAGCGATCAGCAGCAGCGGGGGTAAGGCTCTGGCAGACAGGTGGAGCTGTGCGGCAGTAGGGGAGGGACCTGGCCTGCAAGCTTTAAGGCGGGGAGGGAGGGAGGAGCAGCTGGGAGGCGGGAGCGGGGTGAGGCCGCAGGGGAGCAGTGGTGGGAAAATGGGCAGAGGGTACAGAAGAGAAAGGGGGAGGGGGAGAGGAGCAGGACGCGAGGGCAAAAGGCAAAAAAACTGGTACAGACAAGTACAGAACTTACCAAAATGCACAGATAATCACAATAACAGTGGCAACAATGGTAACAAATACTATTAGGATGGCAGGCGGAGGCACCACCGTGGTGCTGGCGGTGGCAGAAATTGCTTTTTTCCGCATGCCAGCAACGGTCCTCACGCTCGCCATATTAGTATGGCCAAACATAGCCCATTTCCCGTCTACCGCGGTGCCACGCGAACTGCCATCAAAGTGTGCCCACCACCGCGGCGGTGTGCATCAATGGAGACTCACCGCCGTGCGGAATGACGTCCCATCCGCTGTACAAATCAGGGTGCCCCACACAGCCAGTCGCACTGCAGCGGAGAAAACGCCCAACCAGAGACGGCGGAAGAAAGACAGCGGAGCGTGAAACCAGAGTCCCGGTCCCTTCCACCCGGTCCCGACCACAATGGATCCAGCTCTACACGTCTTCCCGGTGCTGTACCTGATCCGCTACCAGCAAGTAATGGACCGGCGTGGACGAAGCCGCAGGTACGCAAACACACAACTCCCCTCACAACCACAACACATTACCCATGTGCAGATATAGGGTTCCTGTCCACACCAGACACCCTGGTGGGGACAGGAACACATCTCCAAGTGTACCCACACATGTCCTACCTGTCACCAAATCACCCCTCCGCATCCAGGTCACCCATCTACCGCGATCTTGAAATAATGTCCCAGTCACGTCACCGCAGTGGTGAAGACGTGGGAAAACATGTGCATAATGCAGAAGGCAGGGTCAGTGCCAGGCATGGGCAGTCCACAAAGATCCAAGGGCCACACCTCCACCCTCCACACACTAGGCCCCCTTCAACATGAAGGGACATGCCATGTGCCCCTCCTGTGCTCCCCCATGCACAATAACCAGGCAGGTGAACCCACACCCTGCACCACACACCAAACAACTAGGGAGACAGTCTCAGCAGGTGTGGCTGCAGAAAAACACACAGCACAGAAACACAGGGCCAGGGCAACCTACACACCACATCAACACCACACTCATGGCAAGAAAACTAAGTCCAAGCACAAAATGAACACACACACAGATAATGAACAATCACTCAACTGGACACACAGCCTGCCAAGTCACACAGACAGACCCCACACTGACACACAGGCACACACACACACCACATGTCAGCAGCAATGGAGGACAACAAATAGGAAATCTAAAGTGAGGTGCACAAAAAATGAAAGGCCAAGGAGCTAACCACCAAGCATGTGTACATCACATGCAAGAGAAGGAACATAAAACAACACCCTCAGCCCATCAAATCACACATGGCTGGCACAGTGAGTGAAGTCAAACCACAGTCACCTCAGTGCAACAACTCAGGGAGACAGCAAGACAATCCATGTATAGGCACAGGTATGAAAGGAAGGGTATGAAGTCGAACAGTGAACAGCCACACATCTGTATACAACTACTTGACAGGAGTATGTCAGCAGCACAACACACAGGGCCCATTGCCACACTCCATGACTATCAAACATGAGTAGGGAACTTCACACATACCCCACTCCCCACCATCACACCTGCAGCACACAACACCAGTGTCAAACACACAGATGGGTGCCAATAATGTCCAGTCAATACACTGACAAACAATCACACTCCCTGGGGGGTATCCACAAACATCACACACACAGGGATGCCTGAACCAATGTTTGCACAAAAACAACAGCCAAACACATAACTCAATAATAACACACACAGAACTACAACAAGACCAGACATGACATGAGCAGCAAAACTGTGGAAATGCAATGGGAGCACAGACAGAACAGGAGTACACAACCTCATAAGTCAGGAACAATGCACAGACAACATACCACAACACAGACAAGAAGTGCATCATCACAAAACAATCGTGGACACAAAATGGGAGAAATGGTCCTACAATGCCACACAGACAGACATACCACACCACCCATCAAGTCAACATGGTGTCATAGTGTACCACATGCCTGCACATGCACACAAATGACAAGATACAGCTCCAATATGAAAGGAGAAAACACCAAGGATGCACCCAAAACAAGCACAGGAACTAGAATAGACCTAAGTTCATGTGACAGACACACAAGTAAGGCACACCACACTGGCAACACACATCTGAATGAAACACACCACACCAACAAAACACACACACTGACATGCAAATAGTACACCACGCACAGAGCATCTGTCAGTTGCAAGAGACAACACAGCCCAAACACTGCACACAGCCACATCAAACACACAACAGATGCACATGCCAATAAATCACATTATGAACACAGCAGGAAATCAGGGGATGCACACCAGGCAAGGACAAGGCAACATACACTAACAGCACTACATGCACGACAAGCAGTGTGTGCACACCAAACATACCAGTTCCACACAGATATGAGTGACACACCATGAACCCCCACAACAACACCCAGCAAAGCACACAGACAACGTCACACTCAGGAAGGGAAGCAGTATCCCAGGAAACACAAATACAGCTAACCCAACACCCACAGATGCACACGTCTGGGACCCCCAGGTGACAACAACATGACCAGAGGACTGTGCAGCACAAACAGCGTAACTGCATATGAGCAACCATGGCTGCAAAACAAGACAAGAAAATCACATATAACCAATTGGTAAACTGTCCTGAGTGGCACATTTTTTCCTGGGCACATCTCTGCACCACAAAGCACAGTGTTACAAATGAAGTGATGGAGAGGCACACACACACAGGCAACCCAAGGGGACAGCTGACATGAAAGTGAAGTGGTGTGCACGGCAGTAGTGGACATGGCAGGAGTGTACCATACACAATTAGATGGAGTGCAGACACACAATGGGTAGGCATCTGAAGCACAGATAGGGGATGGTATGACACCACACACCACATGCCATACTGGAGGCAATAAAGCCCCATGTGACAGCAATGCATGAGAAAACACACCCAAAATGTCAGTGTGGCAGAGTAGGTCTGCACAGCGACCAAAAATAGTATCAAGATACATGGCTGATCAACAAAACACAACACTGATTTGCCAGTCACAAGTAGGTGTCCCCCAGAAGTGCAAGGACACACCAACACACTGCACAGTGTACAACCTACAACTCCCACATGTGCACACAAGTACAGGGCTGACCAATCCATATAACAGGCACTCAACTCCTGGATGACACATGTGTGCAGTTGACATTGCAGGGGCACACACACATCAATCAACACTACTGACAAATTGAACCCCTTCACACTGCACACTTCTTGACCACTCAAGTGCACACATTGAAATTTGCCCATGTGACTAGGATGCTTGGCCATCACAAGATGAGCATACACCAACACTGCTGGTCACACATCAAGAAAGATCACACAGACATGATGCCCCTGGCCAGCCAGCCTGCAATACTGTGGATAGAATGCCAATTTGTGCTGGCAGTGCATACATACATGACATGTGTACAATATAGCTAACCTGACCAAAGAGTGATCATGATAACAGTAGTTCTTCATAAACCAACATCATTGCACCCCCAAGCCCCAGAGTCAAGAAGAACTGAAATGCCTGTCACCTCTGTAAAAGCCTGAAAAGAATTAAACAAGCCATTGGCAATGTTGAAGTGGCATATAGAGCATGTGTCACAGTAAACCATACCCACACAGAAAACCCTACATTTAGCAAGGCCACTGACAAGGCAGACAACAGGAGTAACTGTCTTTATTCACATATTACACAGATAGGCACCAAAGTAGACAAGAGCAAGGCCAGTGGCCAGGACAAAGTGCAAAAGAGGTACATGAGACCCTGCACAGGGAAGGGGCAAACAGCAGTGAACATCAAGGCCAGTGGCCAGTCCAAGGTGCAGATGAGGTACATGAGATCCTGCACAGGGAAGGGACAAACATCAGTGAACGTAAAGGCCAGTGGCCAGTCCAAGGTGCAGAGTAAGTACATGAGAAGCTGCACAGGCAAGGGGCAAACATCAGTGAACAACTAGACCAGTGGCCAGCACAAAGTGCAGAGTAGTTACATGAGATCCTGCACGGGCAAGTGGCAAACATCAGTGAACAACAAGGCCAGGGGCCAGTCCAAGGTGCAGAGTAAGTACATGAGAAGCTGCACAGGCAAGGGGCAAACATCAGTGAACAACAAGGTCAGTGGCCAGCACAAAGTGTAGAGTAGTTACATGAGATCCTGCATAGGGAAGGGGCAAACAGTAGTGAACAACAAGCCAGTGGCCAGCCCAAGGTGCAGAGTAAGTACATGAGAAGCTGTATGGCAAGAGGCAAACATCAGTGAACAACAAGGCCAGTGGCCAGCGCTACGTGCAGAGTAGTTACATGAGATCCTGCACAGGGAAGGAGCAAACAGCAGTGAACATCAAGGTCAGTAGCCAGTCCAAGGTGCATATGAGGTACATGAGATCCTGCACAGGGAAGGGGCAAACAGCAGTGAGCATCATGTCCAGTGGCTAGTCCAAGGTGCAGATAAGGCACATGAGAAGCTGCACAGGCAAGGGGAAAACATCAGTGAACAACTAACGCCAGTGGCCAGCACTAAGTGCAGAGTAGCTACATGAGATCCTGCACAGGCAAGGGGCAAACATCAATGAACATCAAGGCCAGTGGCCAATCCAAGGTGCAGAGTAAGTACATGAGGTCCTGCACCGAGAAGGGGCAAACATCAGTGAACATCAAGGCCAGTGGCCAGTCCAAGGTGCAGAGTAAGTACATGAGATCCTGCACAGGGAAGGGGCAAACATCAGTGAACATCAGGCTAGTGGCCAGTCCAAGGTGCAGAGTAAGTACATGAGAAGCTGCACAGGCAAGGGGCAAACATCAATGAACAATAAGGCCAGTGGCCAGCACAAAGTGCAGAGTAGTTACATGGGATCCTGCACAGGCAAGTGGCAAACATCATTGAACATCAAGGCCAGTGGCCAGTCCAAGGTGCACATGAGGTACATGAGAAGTTACACAGGCAAGGGGCAAACATCAGTGACCATCAAGGCCAGGTGCCAGTCCAAGTGCAGAGTAAGTGCATGAGAAGCTGCACAGGGAATGTGTGTGACTGTACCCTGTCATGGTCAGCAACACAGTCAGGGGGTAACAATGGGCAGTACAGGCACCGCTGTGGGCGAGACAGGTCTGTGAGGGGGACTTCCACTCAGACTTGGCTGTCAGTCAGACTGGGAGGTGGCTGTGTGTCAGGGACAGTTGGAGGACTGGACCGGGGAGAGAGAGGCCCAGCTGAGGTAGAGGCATCAGTGGCTTGGGAAGCCAGAGGACTGCTTGGACCAGGTGGTGTAGTGGCACGTGGAGGTGGAGTCAAGCTGCCATGAGACACAGTGTGGGTGGGTGATTGTGGATGGGTGCCTTTCCACTACTTGGGGACTCGAAATGGCTTCCCTGTCTTGGGATTAATGGAAAGTGGTGTGGACACAACAGGAACACTCACCACCAAAGCTGCATCAGGTGCAGGCGGTGGCCCTCCCTCTGGGGACATGCTGGATCCAGCGGTACGCTTGGCCTGGACTTGCCTTTGCACCTCCATCCCCTGTTTACCAGGTGTGCCCCCTACAGTGCCCTCCTTTTTCCAGCTTCACAGGGCTTTGGATGGGAGTTGAGGCTGTGGGTGAATCTGCCTTGGAGCTCTTCTTATGTGCACTCTTAGCAGGCACCACCTTCTCTGCGGGCACGGAAACAGTCTGCTTGTCTTTGCGAGACGCTTTTGGGACAGAAGAGTCTTTGGCTGGGGATGCCTCTGAGGCATGTGACCCTGTGGGCTGCTTCTTGGCTTTGTGGCCCTTGGTGTCGTCTGAAGGGCTTTTGTCTTTGCGCTCAGGGGTGGCTTTAGTTTTCTGTGGGGATGGTGTTTGTGCCCTGGACCGCTTGGGCTGCTACTGCTGTGTGCTGTATCTTGCCCTTGAGGCCTGAGGTGTGTGGTCACCATCGTCAGATGTGGCCACTGGCAGGGGGGTGGACAAATGGACTGGAGCTGGACTCCGAGATTGTTCCAGTTGAATGGCTGTCATCACTGCAGAGGACAGACTGGACACTGCAGTGTAACCCACTCACATCTGAATGTATGCACTCCATGAAAGCAACCACCTATGCCAACTTTTTGTTTGTGGTCTAGGAAGGCATTGTGGAGAGCTGTCTGGCCCAACCACAGCTGGCCCAAAAGGTCCACAGACTTAGCACTGATGGCAGCAGGGGGGACAGGGGCAGCGGTGCCTGGGGTGAAGGACACGCTTCCCTTCTTACTGTTGCGAACATGGGCAGGAACAGTGGAAGTAGCTGGGAGGGTAGGCACTGTATGCTGTGTGGTGGAAGAGGAGGCTGAGTTCCCGTTTCCTGTGCCCGCCAACATAGATGCGTCACCGCTGGCGTCAGATGACATTGAGGTTTGCTTCTCTGGCTGTGATTCCTCAAGCAGACTCCTGCCCCCCTCCAAGGCGCTGGTCACATCTGTGTCACTGTGCTTGTGTGCAGAAGTTGAGCTTCATGCCTCACCACTGGTGTCCATCCCTTGTCCTTCCGTGCCCACGGGAGATGCTGCATGAGAGAGAGAGAGAGAGATGTAGGGTCAGTTCATTGGCATCAACAGAACAATCATATGCAAGCAAAGCATCACTAAAGATGATGAAATCTCCATGTTGCACACCACCCTGTGCAATAACATTGTGCAACCTTAATTTTGAACTCGAATTTTGCATGTCAACAAACAAATGTGCCATAAGTGAGCCATGTGATGACCACACAGCACAATATCCTGCCGGTGGCTCCATTCAACCAGACACACAAATTACTCTGAGCACACCTAGGGCCCTGATGGGGGCAAAGATGTACCCCATGACTTGTTGCCACTGTCATATCTGGATGGAGCAGAAGGGGACAACACAGATACAGACTACAACATAACAGTTCAGAATGGCCATGAGCTTATGCCATCCACCATGTTGTACTTTGGGGCACAACTACTGTTGCACATTGGTGCCAGATGTCTAAGCCTCACAATTCTGAGGTCAGGCAATGCACGCATTGATGAAAGCACACTCAGATTATGCACACTAACGTTCCCTTCCAAGGGATTTCCCAGACTACCCCAATGCAGACGATACGTGAAGCCCACGACTCAGAATGCAATGTCAATGCCCATTACTCAAATTACATTAGGAAGTACAGGTAGAGAAAATGCATTACAGCTGCACCCAAAACAGAGGCCACTTACAAGCCACTGTATCACAGTACCAACATCACAGAGGCTGTGAACACATGCAGCCACTCACAACCAAAGTCACCCTTCCCAGAATACTCACCCCCAGCTTGCTGCTGATTCTCCTTCAAACGCGCATCCAGCTCAGGCTGTGTCACAGCTAAGATGGGGCACATTAGTGGTGTCATGGTCCGGCACGTCAACCTGCCAGCGTGAGGGATCAGCCCCAATGTCATCTCGGCCACGTTCTTGCTCAGCCGGCAGATGTCATCCCACCTCCTGTGACAGTGGGTGCGCCGTCGGTTGGAGACACCCAGAGCCTGCACCTTGCATGCAATGGCCCTCCACACGGCCTTACGCTGGTGGACTTTGAGCTACAGGCATGTGAGACAAGAGAGCATGATACTGACTCATCCCAACTTCACTGATATGTCTAGCAGAGACAATAATGCATCTCACATGGTACATCAGCATGGTAGAATCATACATAAATGCATGCAGGTATGAGGGTGGACATAGTACCTGCCCGTCTCCTACCCATGCAGGATGCCAGCACAGAAAGCTATGTGTATGCTGACCACATCAACTTTCCATTTTTTGGGTGACCAAGACATACATTACATCTCAATATATGTTCAAGGGAAGACTCACTGTGTCCAACACTGCACAGCCCTCAATGTCCTTGCCCTGTGAATGGCTTACTGTGTCATGGAGGTCACATTGAGGGACATGATCTTACAAACCCACACCCTTCTCACAAGGCCTGTCGTGTGCAATCTACAGGGCTGAGATGGCTCATTGATGGAGAGTCCAGAAAAAACACACATGTAACACACTCGATGTGTCCTTGTCAAATTGGGCGGTGACTGTGCAGACTTGGTGGGGACACACTGAGGACCAACGTGGGGCATCATATCTGTTACTTGAAGGGACAATTTGAGAGCACAAACAGTGCCTACACTTGGGAGTCTGTACACATGCTGGTGGAAATGGAAGGGTCTGCGCACAATAGTGCGGCAATCTGCTGTGCCATAGGTGAATGACAACCAAGAGTGTCACCCTCGGGTATTGAGGTCCTGAGCATAGTGCTGAATTGGAGATGAGGCACATTTTGAGTCAGACACAATTCCATCACTATCCTCTGGACAACAACCCTAGCTAAGGCCACAGATGGGCCTGTGAAGGACATCAGGGACCCATCCAGCCATTCACACAAGCAATCAGTGTCCTGACTCCTGCATTCCAAACTTGCTGCGTCACTGCATGGCTGACAAGACAATACATGTCCCTCCAATCTTGATGTGCAGGTAAGGAAACGTGTGCAATAGGCTACACACCCCTTTCCCCTGGAGACAGCATGCTAGGCAATGCATGACACAACCCCACACTCTCAGGCACATACTGCAGCAGATCTACTTCATGTGTCCTCCCTCTGCACTCTCACTCCCAGTCTGGAAGAGTTACCACGACATTTGGTGCACCATAAAGCCTTGGATACTGTGTGAGCACCTCATCCACCAGGACCTCCAGCTCCCCGGTGATGAAGGGACTGGCCCGGATCTTCTCAGTCCTCGCCATCAATGTGGCAAGGAGACAGCAGCAGCAGCAGTTGGTGTTGAGGGGTGGCAGGCAGCAGTCCCTGGAGACAGCAGTCGTTGGTGTTGAGGGGTGGCAGGCAGCAGTCCCGGGAGACAGCAGCAGTTGGTGGTGAGGGTTGGCAGGCAGCAATCCCTGGAGACAGCAGCAGCAGCAGTTGCTTGTGAGGGTTGGCAGGCAGCAGTCCCTGGAGACAGCAGCAGCAGCAGTTGGTGTTGAGAGGTGGCAGGCAGCAGGTTCGGTGAGCTGTGGAAATGTGAAGCTCTTCCCCACACATATATAGCCCCCTGGGGTAGTTTCAGTGGTTCTAAGCTGCTGCAATTGGTGTTCCAGGTCAGCCTTTTTCAAATGCATCCAATTAGCGGCTCTGCGGTGGTGGAGCATGCCTACCGTGATTTTCAAAATTGCATTAGGCTACCACGATTGCAGTTTCCATTGGCTGTAAGGGCATGGTCCATGGTGGTGACACACCGCAGGGGCCAGGCGGGCGCAACCGCGGTGGTGCATCTTTCAATTGCATCCAATGACCGGCTCCGCCGTGGCGGAGCATGCCTACTGCAATTTTAAAAATTGCATTAGGCTACTGCGATTGCGGTTCCCATTGGCTGTAAGGGCATGGTCCATGGCGGTGACACACCGCAGGGGCCAGGCGGTAGCTACCGCAATTTGGGTGCCATTCATTGCTATGAGTGACCATGACTTGGGTGGCGGAGCATGCAAACCGCCATTTGAGCATGTGTATATGCTTATCAGTCTGTAAAAAAAGGGAGCGACCCCACTACCCAAGAGACAGGGTACCACAGGTAAATTAAGGTAAAGAATCTCTTGGGGCTCCCAGAAGGTTATCTCAGATTTCTTACATTCATGTACACACCACAACCACCCGATCATACAGTGATGAAGCAAACCGAACATACCAAATAATGATGGACCCTATCGAACAATTATGGTGTACACAATGATAAAGAACCAAAGTTTATGACATAAAATATATTCCATCATTATTTGGTGTGTTCGGTTTGCTTCATCACTGTATGATCAGGTAGTTGTGGTGTGTACATGAATGTAAGAAATCTGAGATAACCTTCTGGTAGTCCAAGAGAGTCTTTACCTTGATTTATATGCCTATCAGTACCGCGAGTGTGGCTTTGGCATTGGCGGTGACACACTGCTGGGTCCATGCGGTAGCTACCGCTATTTGGGTGTCATTCATTGCTATGAGTGACCGTGATATGGGTGGCGGAGCATGCCATCCACCATTTGAGCATGTGAATGAATGAATGAAATAAAATTTATAGAGCGCGATGTCTAGCCGAAGGCCTCCCAGCGCTGCAAACAGGTACAGGAGACAGAACAGAAGGAGATGAATCCAGATCTAAAACAGCCAGGTTTTTAGGAGTTTTCAGAATGAGAGCAGATTAGGCTCTTTCCGCAATTGAAGTGGAAGGGAATTCCACCCGATGGCACCATTATATGAGAAGGAGCACCCACCACATCTGGCTCTCCTTATTCTGGGTTGAAGGGCAAGAAAAGAGGCAGTTGACCAAAGGTCTCTTTTCGGTTGATAAGAGAGATTTGAGAACGGGCGGGCCATTCTTCCAAAAGGCTTTATGGGCCAAGCACATAGCCTTAAACTAAATCCTTTCCCTGATCGGCAGCCAGTGGAAGCTCCTTAGAGCTTGTTTAACGGGCTGCCGATGAAGAATGTGAAGGAGTCTGCGGCCGGCACAGTTCTGAATAATTTGGAGCTTATTGATGGTATACTGCGGGGCTCCCAGGGATAGGCATTCCCATAATCCAAGCGAGAGAGGATCAAAGCTTGAACCATGATTTTTCTATCGTGGAAAAGGAGAAGGGAAAAGACCTTTCGAAGCCTCCTTAGTAGGCTGAAGCAAGTCGCTGAAAGATTCGCTGCCTGATGATTAAAAGTAAGAGAACAATCAAGCCAGACACCAAGGCTCTTAATCTGGTCTTTAGGGGCTGGGGCCGGGCCTAGGCAATCTGGCCAAAGAGATGCCGGATTGAAGGAAGGGGAGTTGCCCAGGAGCATAAGCTCCGTCTTGTCCCAGTTGAGTTTAAGGCATGAGAGTTCCATCCATTTGGCAACCTCCTCGGGGTGGTTAAGTGCCACCACGAGCTGCGTATCATCTGCATAGGTGATGATTTTTATGCCAAATGGATGGAAAATCTCTGCCAAGGGTCTCATATAAACATTAAACAGTGTGGGGCTCAGGGCAGAGCTCTGGGGAACACCACAACTGAGAGGCAGCTGGTTGGAAACAACATTTCCCTCAAAAACCTTAAAGGAGCGTTCACTAAGAAAAGACTGCAGCCATGCTACTTCCATTACGGATACTCCTAAATTCCTGAGTCTAAGGATCAGAGTATTATGGTTAACAGTGTTGAAAGCGGCACTGAGATCAAGAAGGATAATTGCCACAGTGCCCCCTTGATCTAAAATACTTCTTGCTTCCTCTGTCACTGCAAGAAGGGCAGTCTTAGTACCAAGCTGGGGACGAAACCCATGCTAGGAGGGGTGAAGTAGATTATTACATTCCAGAAATACTACAAGTGTAGTATTTAAGTGTCTCTCTAGAATCTTACTCACCCTGGGCAGAAGGGAGATGGGACGGTAGTTAGTCAAATTGGCCTGATCAAGATTAGGTTTCTTAAGAAGGGTTTTAACCATTGCGCATTTCCAGGCCAATGGCACTTCACCTGTGGAGATAGAGGAGTTCATCAGGTCAAGAATCGCAGGACAGATAGTATCTGCGACCAAGGTGAGGGACTGAGGGGGGGGCAGGGTCTATGGGGGAGCCCTATTTTATGTTTGTCATAATTAAGTCCAACGAGGCAAGATCCAGGAGGGGAAATTGTGCTAGTAGGATTTGGGTTCCTACAATCGGTTCAGGGGGGGAAGTCGAGAGGTTAGTGGACTGAGAAGACGGAAAAGTCAGATAAACATTCTGAATTTTCTGTTGAAAAAAACTCTGCCAGATTATTACAGTGTGTAAGAGCATCATCTAGCATAGGAGGTTTCTGAGGCAATTTGATTAGGGTCTTAGCAATTCTAAAAATGTATTTGGAAGTGTTCGTGGCTGACTTAATTTTCTGTTCGTAAAAGGCAGCTTGGGTAACTTTGATTTCAGATTTGTAGGATCTAATAGATTCCCTATATTCTATTTTGTTAAGATCTGAGTAATTCGATCTCCATCTCCTTTCAAGCCTTCTGCAGCATTGTTTGAGTTCCCTCAATTTAGGAGTGAACCAAGGAGCATTTTTCAGTCTGTTAGTTATATGGGAAGATTTCTTAGGGAGTAGTATATCCAAGGAGCCTTGGATCCAAGAGTTAAATTTCTCAGTAGCATTGGCCAGATTAAGGTTTAGGTCACGGGTAGGTCTAGTGGGTCCAGAACTGTGTTCCACTGATCGTCAGGAAGCCTTGACCAGTTCCGCTCTCGGACTGGAATTATATTGGGGGGGCATACGGGTCCGGGAATTTTCCAGGTCAAAGGAATCAGGAAGTGATCAGTCCAGGGAAGAGGGACGGGGAGTCCTACCGTGAGTTCGCTACAATTGCTAAAGGCTGGATCCAATAGATGACCTTTACTGTGAGTAGGTTTCAACACTTTCTCCGTGAGCTGGAGTGCTGAAAGATTCTCAATCAGTTCTTTAGCCAGATTGGCAAAGGAATCGTCTAAGTGTACATTAAGGTCACCAAGCACAGTGAAATTGGCTGGTCCCAGGGCTAAATCGGCAACTGCAGTCGGGAGTGCTTCAAGGAATTGTCTAGGGCTGCCTGGGGGGCGGTAAACTAGGAGGCCGGAGAAGGTGCTGGCCGGAGAGACCTCTAAGGAGAAAGACAGGCTTTCACAATCTAATAAGGGGTCTGCAATAGTGCGACAGGTAAAAATATTTTTTTAAATAATCGCTATACCCCCGCCTCTACCGGTCTTACGATCGGTCCGACTTATGGAATAGTCGGGAGGAAGGGTTTGCGCAAGAATGGGATCAGACTTATTGTTTAGCCACGTCTCTGTTAAAAAGAGGGCGTCAGGTTTTAAATCTTCCAATAACATCGCAAGTTCGGTGGAGTATTTAGTGAATATACTGTATATGCCTATCAGTACCGCGATTGTGTGTTGAACTTTGGCGGTGACACACCGCTGGGTCCAGGCGGTAGACATCACGTTTTGGGTGCCATTCATTGCTATGAGTGACCGTGATTTGGGTGGCGGAGCATGCCAACCGCCATTTGAGCATGTGTATATGCCTATCAGTACCGCAAGTGGGGCTTTGGCATTGGCGGTGACACACTGCTGGGTCCATGCGGTAGCTACCGCGATTTGGGTGCCATTCATTGCTATGAGTGACCGTGATTTGGGTGGCGGAGCATGCCAACTGCCATTTGAGCATGTGTATATGCCTATCAGTACCGCGATTGTGTGTTGGGCATTGGCGGTGACACACCGCTGGGTCCAGGCAGTAGCTACTGCAATTTGGGTGCCATTCATTAATATGAGTGACCGTGATTTGGGTGGCAGAGCCGCTTGACAGCACCTATGGACACATCATGGTGTGTCAATGGCCAATGGGCAGTACAGTGGTCACATGATTGATGGCACAGCATTGTGCACAGAATGCCAATGTAACATTTACCCCACTGCTGACTACACATGCCATGTTTGTGTATGGAATTTCAGGCATTGGCATGTACTCCCTGACATGTCACTTGTGATGTTGCTGGGCATGTACACAGAACAGAGTTGTGATGGACTCTCCAATGGGTACACATGTCAAAGTGTGAAAGGGCTGAGAAAATCACAGTGATGTATGTCTTAATGAACAATGTGCAGATTTGACTGTCTACTTTTCTTGGCTCATGCACACACTTGTTGTTTATGCACAGACTGTGCTCATTGTGTTGTTGATGTGTGCCCTGTTCAACTTACGCCTGATGGTGTGGCAGGTACAGCAGGTAGGTATGAGACAGTAGTGTTGCAGTTTCACACATATGCTGTATGAAATACTCTCAGGCCTGCTCATGCTAGATGTTGCCATATACCTTTGTGCATTCTCATAGTCAGATATTGTTTTGGAGGTACTTGCTGAGTGAAAGGGAAAAAGTGTACAAGTAGTGTAGCTGAAGGTGCTCCTACATGTAAGGTGGTCTGTAACTCAACTGTGATGGCAGTTATTGTTGGCGTTGTGTCAGTCAAAATGTAAAATGTTGTACACATCTCATGGTGTATTGCATTGATATGTGTCAACTTTCATCTCAACTAGGAGACTAAATCTGCATCGTCCCTTCAAAGTGCTGGCAGAGATGGAGAATGAGGAGGTCATTTGGAAATTCTGTCTGGATTGAGCCACCCTACAAAACCTACGTGCTATGTTGGAGCCTCACCTGCAGCCTCGCAGGACATATCCGGGTGCTTTCACACCAACGTCTAACGTGATGGCGGCCCTGCATTTTTTGGCCACTGCATCATTCAAGCACACGGTGTCCGGTGCAGGTGGGATGTCGCAACCTATGTTCAGCGTGGTGCAACGTGATGTCCTGTCCGCTATGATGATCTAAAAGGACAGATATATCCATTTTCCCAGGGGGCATGAATTGGCGGGTGTTAAAGTTGATTTTGATTCCCTTGGGCACATCCACCATGTTGTTGGTGCCATTGATTGCACACATGTTGGGCTCGTTCCACCACAGGCACGTGAGCACATCTACAGGAATAGGAAACATTTCCATTCCATCAACCTCCAAGTGGTGTGCCAGGTGGATATGATCATCTCGCGCATGTGTGCCAAATTTCCAGGATCGGCGCATGACTCATACATCATGTGTAACAGCATTGTGCTCCAGCTGATGGCTAATCTGCTTTCTGGGCGTGCATGGATTGTGGGAGAGTATGCTGAGTCAATTACGTGCTGTGTGTGTGACATGCTGTCCTCTGCCACAGTTGTATTACAAAATAGGTCTGTGCATCTCACACCTATGTGACTCTGCATATCCCAACCGTCCTTGGTTGTTGAGCCTACTGCGGAATCCCCGGACACCGGGTGAAGTCAGCTACAATGATGCCCATGGGAGGACACGTCGTGTGGTGGAGCGTACTTTTGGTCTCCTCAAGTCACGGTTTCGCTGCCTGGACAAGACCGGAGGTACCCTGATGTACTCCCCCAAAAAGGTGTGTCAGATCGTTGTCGCATGCTGCATGCTCCACAACCTGGCCTTGCGCAAGGAGATCCCACTGCTCCTGGATGGTGATGATCAGCCGAGGCCACCGCCTGCAAACCAACTCATGTCCAGTGATGGGAATAGTGGAGAGGAGGAAGGTGTCGACCTGCGACAACAGCTCATCAACTGCTACTTCACTTGAAGGTGAGTGACAATGTACAACGGGACCATTGTCTGCTGATGTTGTTGTTGTTGAAAAGGTCGATGTGAGCTTTGTGAATGCAGCCTGTTTTTGACTCAGTGATGGCTGTCATTCATTCATTCATTAAGACTTTATTCGGTTATAAAACAATGATAACCATAAAAGTACATAAAAAGACATATTATATCACATTTCATAATCCAAAATTCAAATTTCAAGTTTGAGCATTTCATACTTCAGATAATTTCAAGTCAATAGTGATAAAATAAAATGAGTGTTAAAAGGCACATGGGCTCTAAAATACATTTAAAACAGTATCGATTTTCTTAAATGGAAAACATTTCTTAGAAATACAGAAACCGAGGCGACCGTGAATATATCCTCAAGTTTTCGTATAATCAAAAAGGCAGGTCGGCATTGTCTAAGATTCATATATTTTATGATTGGCTTAATCCACCTTTCCCTAGGTATAACATAATATTTACAAAAGAATAAAATATGAATGTCCGATTGGGAGGAAATGTTATCACAGGGGCATTTAATAATTCCAGCTGACCAATCATTCTTTACAGGAAAACTCACAGACCTAAAAAGAAACCCAAGTCTAAAACGTATCAGCAGGAACTTTTCATGTTCCGTCAACCGCAGGGTTAAGTATGGTTGGATATCCTGCGATAATTAAAATCAATTGATGGGACATCACAGTTTTCTTTGTCAGTTCCGTTCGTTCTCTTAACTTCTCCAGGTACATAATACATAACCTTTTCAGTTCTTTCCTAGAGATCGTTGCCATAGACTCAGGATCATCATAAAATTCCGGGTGGTTAATGTGGCCGCAGAAGCTTTTAATATACTTCAGCCATTTTATTCGGTGCACATTCTCCAGATTTAGGGTATCCCTCAATATGAGGCGATTCAGATGACACTCAATTGTAGTCCAAACCCTATACCACAGGAGGACAGGTTGAATTCTAATGAGGTCCTCAATATATAACATACCAAGCTCAGCATGGACGTTAAAAGTGGATGTGCCGTCTGGAGTAGCTAAAAGAAATTTCAAAAAACTATTCTCTGTTAGCTGAATACTAGCTACATTTGAGTAACCCCAAATTCCTGCACCATAAGTTGCCACGGCCACACAACTGGATTTGTAAATACACAATAACTCTTTCAATGGTTTCTTACCCATCTTTTTACTACAGTGATGGCTGTCAATGTTTAGGGAACAGGGTAGTTATGCACAGCTACAGGATGTCTATGTCGGTACTGTTGCTCATTGTAATGTGTGCAGATTGGAGTACCTTGATGACAAGTGTTGTGTGATGACTGTGATGCCACCTGACTAGTGACTATTGTTCTGTTGTGTTATCCTAGGTCCCTTCAGCCTCTCCTTGGCTACAGACAATCCGTGCTCCTGTGACATTGTAATCATGGTTAACATTGCGCATACTGTGATAAACATGGAGCAGACACAACAACATTGGTGTGTAAGGAGTGTTTATTTACAATGGGTATATGTGACAGGGGAGTGAATATTTACAGAATTGTGAAGGGTGGAGCAATGAGTTGTCAGTGATGGTAGATGAGACAATTGATTCCTCACCACATTGATGTGGTGACCCAGTCCAACAGACGGATGCCATTAACATGGCTGTGTGGGGAAGGACAGTTGACAAAGTCAATGGCAGGGTGAAGAGGTGTGGCATCATGGCTGGCTCCTTGGATGGGGTTTGGCAGGTGCTTTGCCACGGGTTACTCCTACGGATTTTTTCGGACGACCCCTTGGTTTTTTGGCAGGGGGGCCACAGCTGCTGGGCCAGTGGAGTCTGAGGAGTCACCCCTCTCCGTGTCCGCAGGGGAGGATGGGGAACTGGCATCCTGCACGTCACCTGAGGGAGGTGGAGGTGTTGTTTGTGCAGCAGACCTGACCCTCAGTACCGCCACTAGCTGGGCCAAGATGTGCACGATTTGGCCCATGCGGTTGTCTATGGACCTCAGCAGCTGTTGGAACTCATGGGCATCTTGATGGGCCTGGCCCGTTTGTCCCTGGACCTGTTCATAGGCTCCAAGGACTCTGGTGATGTTTGCCAGGGCTTCAGTCCCAGGGTCCTGTTGTCTTTGACTCCCACTTGTCCTCCCACCTGCCCTGCTGTCACAGACCTGTCCCCTCACCACTGTATGCACACGCCTACTCTCCCTTTCCTCCGCAGTTGTTGGGGTGGGGTGGTCATCCTCTGGGGCATTGCAAGTGTTGCAGCCAGCACTGGTGGTGGTCTGGTGGTGGTGGTGGCCGCACAGGTCGTTCCAGCAGGGGTCAGCGTTGTTGTTGTTCCTGAGGGGGCAGGGTAGCAGTGGTGTCCTGGGACCTGTTGCGCCCTGGCATACCAGATGGGCCGGCTTCGAGCTCCAAATCCTCAAAATCCAGGGAGTCCGCATCAGAGAGTCCATGTTCCGGGGGAGGAGACTGGCTCTGCAGGTTGATGTTGTCGTTCTCTGCAGTCAGTTCTTGGTCACCTGTGGGACAGTGGGGAGATGGTCATTGACATGCACACCTCAAGCTTGCTGTTCAATGTCTCTTATTTACAGGTTATGCAACACACATTTAACTATTTCACACATTGTATGTCTTCACAGTGATGTACATCATGACATGATGTGGGGGTACATACATTATTTTCACTGGTGTGACATGTCAATGGATACCAGGCCACACATGAAGATTTTAGGATTACGATGAAAGCTTGTCATCTGACAACTGGCGGCTATACAACTTGATGTGAAGCATTTTTGCTGATTACTCTGCCTGGCAGCCGTTACATCTGCGCATGGACTAGCCATTGTCATGTCATGCATACCTTTGTCCTGTCCTGTGCTTTGATTTCTTTGCTCCACAGACCATGCTTGTTTACTTTTCCTATGGTCCTTCCTGCTCAGCCCCCATGGAAGTTACAGAGAGCATTAGTTGCTGTGCATGTTTGTGCCCTGATTTGCTCCAACATGCGATTTGGTGAGTCACACTTCTGTTTCTGTGACAGTTAAATACGCTTAGCTGTCTGCACACTGTAAAGTGGGATTGTATCTATGTCAGTTTTTGTGTGATGTGGGGCCTTGTGTTGTCATATGTCTCCATGCTTTTCTTGATGAATGCTGGGGTGCATGCTCTGTCTGCTTACCTGTCCTGTTGTCACATTGTGGTTGACTTTCTGGCTCATGCTTCTGGGTGTGTTTGAGTGCTCCATCCATTCAGGGGTGGAACAGGGGCCCTGGTGAGTGTTGTAGTGCAGGCCTACCACCCCCAAACAGCCCTCCCTGGGAAGATGGCTACCTACCTATTAGGTAAGGGGGAACCATACAATGGCTGCCACATGCTTCTGGGTGGGTGGAGTGCTCCATCCTGCTCAAGGGTGGGATGGGGGCCCGGTGTGAGTTGTAGTGCAGGCCTCCTACCCCCAAACAGTCCTCTCTGTGGATATGGCTACCTACCTGTTAGGTGAGAGGGAACCATACAATGGCTGCCACATGCTTCTGGGTGGGGAGAGTGCTACATCCTGCTCAGGGGTGGGACAGGGGTGCATGGTGGGAGTTGTAGTTCAGGCCTCCCACCCCCAAACAGCCCTCCCTGTTAGTTTGTTTGTAATGATCTGATGGCTGCCACATGCTTCTGGGTGGGGGGGGAGTGCTACATCCTGCTCAGGGGTGAGACAGGGGACTGGTGGGAGTTGTAATGCTGGTTGCCTGGGCACATACAACCCTGTAAATGTTGGCTACCTTTGGGGTGATTCAGATGGAGTGAATGTTACATCTGTGAGACCTGTGTTGGGTATTGTTGTACAGATGTATATACTTGGGCCTTGGAGATGTAGCATTGTAATCGTGCAAGACAGTACATAGCAGTCTAATGGTATACATTTGTTGGTACTTACCAGCCTGCATTTCTGGATGCCGTATGGCAAGCACCTTCTCCTCCCATGCAGTGAATGTTCTTGGTGGAATGGGAGGGCCACCGCCAGTCCTCTGAGCCAGCTCACGGTTCTTGTTCCTCTTCTTTCTCACTACACTCTTCAGGTCATGCTTTCCTGTGTGTTGCGTGGGGTGGTCCCTACTGCATTGACCCTGTCAACTATCCTTGTCCACATTTGTGTTCTTGTGGCTAATGGTGTCTGTTGGATCAGGTTACCAAACAATTGTGGCTCTACTCTTATTATCTCAACTACCATGACTGACAATGCATTCTCTGTGAATTTGGGCATTTTCTGTGGTGCCATGGTGTGTGATGTGCAAATAAGTTATGGGTGCAGGTGTGGAGTTGGTGGTGGTGGTGGTAGTGATGTGTGTGTATTGTGATGGTGTGATGATTTGCCTCTCCTTTCAGCTGTGGTGTTTGTCCCTTCACTTCTGGAATATTTCAAAGGATTGTGGTCAGGGAATGGGCTGGTTTTATACTCAGCTATGTGGGTGTGTTAAAATGGAGTATTGCTGTCAGGTGTGCTGTGTGGGTTGTCCTGGGATTTGTATTTTTGGAGTTGCCATGGAGGTCTGTCATTGGGGTGTGTTAGGTGTTTTTAAGGGCAGGGCTGGTTTTCTGTGTGCACTTAGTGGCCTTGTTGTGATTTATTATTTTCGATCGCCATATTTGTCATGGAGCGTCCCCAGCGGTGGCTATGCTACAGGCCTTCCGCCGGATCTCCCATTTATCACTGTTTGCGACCGCGGCGGTCAGAAACTGCAGAACGTCCCACTGTCACATTGGGGGAATACTAATTTCAATGGCGGTTACTCCACGGGCCTGGCGGCGGTTTGGTGTGTTTCCTCCGCGAATCCAACAGTCACGGATGTTTTTTTTGGCAGTTGATCCTAAACGGACCGCCGGATTTGCCACAGTACCGGCGGGCGGTTGTTTTCCGCTGCCATGGCGGTCGGGGTGGTTTTCCGACTGCCATCCTAATGGGCCCCTAAGTAAGTCCCTATAAGCTCACATAAAAGATCCATTGGAGGGCCAGTGATTGAAATAGGTTATGTTATGGGCCCAGTAGAGGAACATGATTAGAATTGTAAATTAGTAGTATGATGAGAAAGTTGGCCCAGTCTTCCGCTGCATCAAGACCACCACTACGCCCCCCCGTGAGTCTGGCGGTCTGTAGACCACCAGACTTGTAATCAAGCCCTATGTGTAGAATATGCAACAAACAGACACTTTGCCTTTGAAAGAAAAAACAAATAGCCCTATCATATGAACCAGTCACAGACTTAGTTAAGTGCGACAACATCTTAATGGGATTCCCCTAGTACAAAACACACAAGCTAAACCTATGGGCCTGATTTCGATCTTGGAAGATGGGATACTCTGTCACAAAAGTGACGGATATCCCATCCACCATATTACAATTCCAGTACATCCTCAAGAACTAGTAATACAGTGAGCGGGATAGCCTTCATGTTTGTGACGGTGTATCCCATCAGCCAAGATCGTAGATGCCTAGACGCCTAAAATATCTTAAAACTTCAATCATTGCAATGTTTTGCTAAGGCACATGCTACATTTAAAAAATCCATATTCACCAAAAGTGCAAGTGCTTCATTCCGATGTTTTATATTATATTTTATAAAAAGTGAAGTCCCATAAAAATAACGAAAATCTAGTGAAAAATGGACATTAATATTTTGGAGCCTTAATCCACACCTGCAGTTATTCTCAGCAGCCAAAAGTGCATCAAACTTTTCAGGCTTCGGGTACAGCAGATTCAAAGCAACCAGAAATGTTAATAATACTAGCCGCAGCTGGTCATCTGGAAGTGTAGATATGTACGACAACACCTTTGGATTTTCTAGAAATTCAATCATATAGTTGGCTGAGGGCTTCAGCCTTTCATACTCCACATCACACAACCTAGGGCCTCATTATGATGCCGGCAGGACGAGCATCCAACCGGCAATGTGTCGGAAACGGGACCGCCCAACAAGGAGTCGGTGGTCCCGCTTCCCTAATTAGGATGCGACTGCTGTCACAGCTGCAGCACAAGCCGCAATAGTAAAATTACACTTTTTAAACATCGTTAGGCAGGCACCATGCGGTGCCTGCTACATAATGCATGGATGTTTGGAGAGCACCACAGGTGCTCCCCTGGCCTCATAGCGGAGGCCACTGGGGGACGGGTGCTCCCAAAGGCTTTTCTACGGCGGTCGAACCTCCATAGAAAGGCTGTCAGAACCGTGCATTTTAATCCGCACAGCGGTGTCTGAGCAACCACTGCCTCCATTTTGGGGATTATAATCTGCTCTATGCCATGATGGGCTCCTTGAGCCTGTCAGAAGTGGAGCACATTCCCCAAAAGGATTCGGCCGGACTTCCTGTATCCTAATACGGCGGTTGGATTGATTTCTCATGTCAGGTGGACCACCACTAGGGGCTGTCGGATGGCCTTCTGCCCGACATCGTAATGGCCCTGAAGATGCTCTTTTTCATGCCTCTTTTAATTCACCTTTTGAAAGGTGAGAGGCTTCAGTTGCACTGTCCATTTGAGCTCACTCTTTACAATTTTGTTAGCATAGAGGGCTGAATGCTTCTGAACCTCTGAAGACCAAAGTTTGCCCCAGAATCGCAGGGTTGATTTGTAGGCTTGTAAATCCTCTTCCAGTCTTATCACTGGGCCCATCACACTTTTTGGGAGGCCTAATAATTTCTTCAAGCATTTGCCCTCGTACTACTTCCAGCATGCATCTGTACTTAGAGCCAGCAACTCTGACCCATAAAGGCATTAAGCGGGTACCCTCGCATTATAGGTGGTTAAAAGGAGGCTCCAAGATGGGACTCCAAACTTGTTTTTAAAATGTACTTGGCCTCCTATCATTAAAACAGCCCAGTCTCCACTAAATATTTGTGTAGGGCCCAGTGCAGCTTTTTAGAGAACATCGTAACTAAGTATCCATAAGGGGAAACCACATACACCCTTCTATTACACAGATGCCATTTAAACGGTTTCTACTTTTTCCCAAAGTTTATTATTTTAGTTTTTTCCATATTTACCTTGAGTTTATTATCCTCCCAATAGCTATTAAAACTATTCAATTTCCTTTGCAACCCTGCCTTAGCCCATTTTCTAAAGGCATTCTTTTGGTAGGGTTCCATTTAAGTTGAGCCCAATTGGGCCCGATATTGTGAGTGCCGTTCCTGAAGAATCGCAAGTAAGCTGGAGGGTATTGTCAGTTGCCGTATCTTTGCCCACAGGATACTTCGATCTATGAGATTGAAGGCTGAGCTAAAGTCGACAAAACAACAAAAAATTCCCTGATGGTTCCATCGACTTTTGCCAAGATGAGAAAATGATTGACCGCTGAATGCCCTTGTTTGAAGCCTTGTTGTTTCATTTGAACCTGTCATTGCACTCAATCCAATTCTTAAGTGAAATGAGGATTACCTTATAGTACAATTTTGCACCTACATCAAACTGGCTTATCAAGTGAAAATTACTAAGTACATCTGTCTCTCTCTTTTTATGAAACAGTTTAATTTTTGCACTCGTCCAGCTTGGTGGGACTATACTTGACTAAGTTATTGCTACAAAAACTTTAGAGAAGAAGGTTGCCCAACACATTAGGTTTGACTTTATTACAATTGCAAGAATATTATCCTGTTCAGCCGCCTTGGTTAAGTTTAGGGAAGATATCAGGTTAGATATGGCTTTTGCAGAAAAAGAACACCGTTACCCCTCCCCCAGTTTGGGCCAATTACCTCTCACAGTCACCACCCTAGCCTTGTAGATATTACTTAGGTGGGTGACCTAATTTTTTTCTGGGACCATACACCTTGGGGGGGGGGGGTGCTTTGAGTTACTACACCCCCTCTGAACTAACTTCGAGAATGTAGTCATATCCTTATCCTGGAGGGTACAAATCACAAGGTCCCAATTAGATTGATAAAAAGCCTGCTTTTAGCACCGGTCAGGGCCTCATACGTCTTTTTCATGCAATGGCAGCACTCTCTTCCATAGAAGCCTCCATGGGGCATCTCATCTTCCCTGCTTTCCTCAACTTTTTCCTAGCGTTTAAGCATTCTTTATCAAAACAATGCTGATTTAAGGGACGACTGGGTTTATCTTTCTTAGCCTCATAATTACACATCCTTAAGTATAGGTGTCAAACGTTTTACTACCTCTGCTATGGTTTCCGAACACCATTCTAGGATTTTTGGCCCTGGCTCCCCATCAAGGCCCAAGTCATTAGACACTTGGAATTGAATCAATTGGGCAGTGGCGTAACGAAACTTGAGGGGGGCCCCCTGCAAACTACATTGTGGGTGCCCCCACACTCCCGACACAATAAGGATCTCTCAGGCCATGGACCCATCCATAGTCCCAAAGGGGGCCCACTGGAGCTCGGGGGCCCCGGCACCGTGGGGGCCGTGGAAGCTATTGTTACACCACTGCAATTGGGACATATATCATTGGTCAAGCGCTTTGGGAAGGCTACTTCCATCTGGATCACATGTTCCCTTCAGTGAGGGATTGCAAGTGAGTCTGATTCAGGCCCCTATAGCCGCTTTCCCTAATTCTCAGCACCTCAAAGCGTGTGCCAATATTGAAGAACCACACCGGTATAAATATATAATCTATTGAGATCTGAGTCCCATGCAGGAATGTTTGAACTGCTGGTATGCCCTCCCTGACCAATGCATTATGCAAACAAATCTTAATGTGGAGAGACATTTTATAAATCGAAAATCATACTTAGATTGAATATACTGTGCGAAAGTTGCACTAGGGATTCTATAGCTTTCTAGCATGTCACTGCTCCTGGGCTATGGCTAAGCGGTGATTGAAGTCCCCTTATAGAGGAATCAGGGGGGCTCCCGGGAGCTCAGTCAAAGCCGTCAGATTTCTCTGGAAAGCCTCCTGCATCTCGTTCCAGGTCTCATTCTGATTTACATAAACGTTGCCAATTATTAAACTATTATCCCTGTGACACTAACTATACAGGTCCAGAAACCAAGCCAGGAGCCACTTGCTACTTGTCTGTATAATCTTTGCTCCTTTGATGCATCTAGTTAACAACAGTGTCATCAGCTCAGCTTTTACCCACCCAGGGCATGTTTTTATTTCCACTTTTACAAATTGCATAAGCCCACTCAGATGAATTTAGTCACCCGCCAACCAGGTCCCCTGGAAACAGATTATCAAATTTTCCTCCCAGATTTTGGTGAGATGGACTGTTCTAATTAAGTTTCCTAAACCATGGACATTCCTGGAGACAACTCCCCAAGTGGCGGGTGGGGCAACTAACTAATCCACCTCCCTCTCAATGAATAGACGCTCTCCCTATCAACACTTAGACGTGCCAATCTATTCCGCAGTGGGATTGGGTCTAATATTGCTAGTCTTGACTGGGACTGGACAGTTACATCAAGGGAAGCCTGATTATAACCCATCAAGTGGGAGAGGGGCTGGATTACTTCCGCTCCGATTAGCATATTTAGGGGCATATCAACAAGGGCTTTATCTCTGCTTTTTTGGCTTTAAAAGCCAAAAAAGGAGAGATAAAACTAGCGCCCTATCAACAACAGGGTGCTAACACGCAAATTTGCATGTTAGCACCCTTTTACTCCACGCTTCCCCTTGCATCTCTAATGAGATGCAAAGGGGGCGTTCCAGAGTAAAATAATAGGAGAAATGTCGCTAAGCAACATTTCTCCTATTATCAAGAATGTCGCTAACCCTGTTAGAGCCAAAAAAAGCAGCGCTAACCGCGGTTAACGCTGCTTTTTTACGTCTGGTATTTTTCTGACTTAGCCATGATATCCTATGGAAGGAGGATATCATGGCTAAGTTTGTCTGTCCCTATCAACAAGGTAACGTGAGATTATCGCTGGGTTTCCAGCGATAATCTCACGTTAGCCTGTTAGCGTGAGGATTATTATCGCTATTGAGATAAGCGTTGCTAATAGCACGCTATCTCAGCGATAAAAATTCACGCTAGCCGGCGATAATTATCCTAGCGCTAAGTGCGCTTAGCGATAATTATCGCCGGTTGTTGTTGATATGCCCCTTAGTTGCTTTAAATTGAGGCCAGCATAGTTAGCCAATAAAGGCAACTTCAGCCGCAGGGTTTCTATCTTTGCACAATTCTTAGGCCGAGTTTATTAAGCTCCTCTCTAGACTCCAATGCCAAACCCATAACAACTGAAGAGCTGATACTAATGTTTGTGATTTCTCTTCCGGCTTTGGACTCTCTGAAGGCTATCTGCACTATATCCCTTGACATAAACTCCTCCATTGCCTTCCAGGCTGAGATTACTCTTGACAAGCTTGACCAGTTCAATGGCTTCCATTCACTTGCTTTTTCCCCTTCCAGATCACTTCCAAATATAAGTACTTTACTCTTGGGTCCTTCCAAGGGATCTGACCCTGATTATGGGCCACTTCTAAATGTAGCTGTCTAGTATTTGGAAAGTCTTGGCACTTCATTGTCTTAGGGCCCCTGTCTGTGCGCGTGGAGTGTGAAATGGCAAGAAGCTTCCTTTCTATGCTCTTAGCCCTTTATATTGGTCCCTTCTCCCTTAAGTATGCTTTCCTATTTTCTTATTGGTTCTTTGCAAGTTGACGCTGTATAGCTTGATCCATCACTAACCTAGGTTTCTGAGGAAGGTTTCTTGGCTGTTATCCCTTACCCTGTCTTTCCTCACATTAAAACGGCCTAAGTGCTAGTCCCAGGCCCCCCTATGGTTCCATCTTCTCATCAGCATGGGTCTTCTTGATACATGCTCAGTAGAATTACCCTGATCCCCCTCTTGCAACAATACCTCCTCACCGAACTCCGGAGTTTGCAAGGCTAACAACCTTTCAAGAGAAGGCATACAGTAATTAATAGATTTTAGTTCACACAGAATCTCCTTGAGAATACCAGCCTCCTTGACTCAGTTGCAGCTAGGGAGGATTCTAAAAGACCATGCTATGTTTTCTTCATTAATAAAAGAACATTCAGCATTGATGAGTGACCATTCAATAAGGAGTAAATATTTGCCACTAAAGTGGCCATTGTCCCTTGGACCCCACCATGAAGTGACACCCTGGCCAAGTTAGGCATAGCATCCAAAATGCTCTGAGGCTGACCATTAACAAGTTCATCCCTATTCTCATCATCACTTATTCTTTATTTTGGTTAAAAATAAAACCATAAAAGTCACATAGAAAAGACAATAGAAGAAAATACATATCATGCCGGCATCAGTAGGGGAAAGGAAAATAAGGAATAAGGAGTTATTTAAAGGTAAAAAGGAAATCCTAGTCATTAATACATTTACACATCAAACAAAAAAATGCTTAAATAATTAAAATCTAGACATAAAAATAAAAAATAAAAAAATTTAAAAATAGTGCATTCGATCAATAAAAACATAATTTCTTCCGGGCATATTATTTCGAACAATCCCACACAATTCCATTAATTTATTTTTTTGTACAATTTGGGCCTTAATTTTAAGCTTATGAGCACGTGGAATAGTACACTTTGTTTTAAAATCATTATTTTTGTACTCTATTCTTTTCCATAAGTAGTTATTGACATGTGAGCCTTAGGGAACTTATACTCATTAAAATGTCAGTCCCACTTTAGCTCTTATAAGACTCACATTGAATAAAAACCTACTAATACTAAAAACTATTTTTTGGAATGTATCCGTTTTCAATATTCTTTCTGCCTCAGTGCAAATTCTAATATTCAGATTAAGGCAAATTTGTTTAATCCATTTATTCCTTGCTTTGCCATATGCACGGCAGAAGAATAATACGTGCAAATCGTTCTCCTTTGAAGCATTTTTGCATAGTTCGCACCATTCATTATTGTTTTTATTCCTGTTTACTGCCTAGTTTGATGCATTAATATTTAGTACACCATACCTAAACTTCATATATAGGGCTTTAGCCAATGGAGGACACATCTCGTCCATAAACATTTCAAAGCTGGCCATTCCCTTGTGTTGGAGAAACTTTGATGTCAATATACCATCATCTGCGCTATACATCAAGTTATTTTGGATGTAAGTCCAAAAACTGGCTTTTAGCAATGTTTTGCTACACCCAATCAGTTGTGTCGGTGCTTCCCAGAAATATTTGAGACCTAATTCCTCGAACCAGAAGGAAACATGTTTTATCCACGGAGTACCCCTACCTTTATCAATTTCTAAAATCTCTTTGAGGCCCTCTTTGTAACTGGCCAGTTCAGGGGTTGACCAGAGTCGCACCCAAAATAAGAGGGGTCGTAGTACTGCGTGGTGATCCAAACGTTTAACATTTAGATCCACCAGGATGGGTATTAGTGGTGTTCTTACTGGCAACCCCAACACCCTCCTAATTAATTTGTTTTCTCCCGGTTCAAAGGTCTTTCTTGCAATGTGGTCCCCAAATTTCGGCACCGTATAATGCAGCTGTTTGTACTTTATATTTATACACCTCCAGGGCAGGAGTCATTTCTTTTGAGGTGCTACTCCCATGCATCTTTATTATTGGGAACACATTTTGAAGTTGGGCAATTTTATTTTTTTCCAACTGCTGTTTACAAGACAGCTTTGCATCCAACATTATCCCTAAATAATTAAAACAATGTACGTACTCTAGCTTTTGGCCTCTGATAGATAAATTCTGCTTGAAGGACTTGTGTGGGTTTATAGCCATGTACTTTGTTTTGGCAGAATTTATTTCAAGGCCCTTTTCGTTACAATATAAATCAAAAAGATTCAATAGGGATTGTAGACCTTTGGGGGTTTGGGATATCAGAATAGTATCGTCAGCAAATAAAAGGGCTGGCATAGGATCCCCCCCAACTTAGTCGAATCATGTGCACAGCCCAATAAATAACTCGGGATGTCATTAACATAAAGAGAGAATAACGTGGGTGCCAACACACACCCTTGACGTACACCCCGTCTGACTGGAATTGCCTTTGCTAATTCACCCCTTGGGCCCCATCTTACTTTAGCAAAGTTGTCCTCATGTAATCTTATTATTTGCTTCAGTAGCTCAACGGGAACACCCTGTTGTTTTATAGATTCTCAGAGCAAATTCCGGGCACAAGATCGAAAGCGGCCTTAAGGTCTACAAAAGCTATATATAAGTGGCCCTTTTTTACATTGATGTATTTTCAGCATAAACATAAAAATCTAAAAACCTGATCGATTTTACTAATTAATATAAGGGCCCCAGACACTATCATCATGTTTTAATAAGTCCCCAGGGATTTTGTCAGGCCATGGGGCTTTGCATGGTTTAACTGCTCTAATTGCTAGGAATGTTTCTTCCAAGCTAAAATTCAGGATATTTGTATTTGAACTGGGGACCACTGATATAGGGCAGTTCTACTATTTGATCCTCCCACTATTTCTTTGCTTGTTCTAGAATTTGCTTATATTTAGTTCTCTTCTCCCTTGTGACTATTACATTGTTCGTTTTTATTGCCAGTAGGAGATCAGCTTTTGCCTCTCGACACTCCTTGTTATACCACAAATTAGCACCTGATTTTACTCCACTTCCCACTCTACCTTGTTCTCCTGGTAATTTACTTAATATTGGTACCAGTGCTTCCTGCAACTGGGAATGTGCGGTCATTATCGGGAATTCCACTTCTGGGATGTCTAAATGTGACTGAATAATATCGGAAAAAACATTATATATTTGTATCATGGACTCCACCTTGTCTAATATATACGGCCACTTTAAGGCACGACGATTATTACTCACTATACTACCATCAAGTGAAGGCATTATTTCCCCTTTATTCTGAGCTTTACCCATAAAGAGGTCTGGTTTTATTAACAAATGCAAGGGTCGATGGTCGCTGTCGGATCTAACATCTACTTTCATATCTAGAATATTTGGCCAGAAATTAACAGATGCTATTATGTAGTCAATACAGCTCCTATAAGTGCCTCTACAGAAGGTAGGAGTATTAGGTTTATCTGAAGATACACGGCCATTACAGGCTCTAAGCCCTTGCCCTGTTGTTCATTTCATTATCTGAGCCACTGCTATAGTGCAGGACACTAACGGGCTACTTTGCAGGGCAGGGATATTATGGGCGGTGTCCTAATCTTCAAATAAATTGCCGAACCCCACAACCGGTTCAAACTTACAGTTGAGGTCACCTCCAACAATTATCATTGCACCTGGCTCTAATGAGTTCAAAAAGTTATCCAGATGATTTATTGTTATCGATTCCTTTGTATTTGGGCCCGGCCTGTTGTAAACATTAATTAAATCTAAAAAAAAATTCCCCTGTGTTTTTATTTTTACAAAAGCCTAATCCTCAGATAGTGTGTGTAATGCCATAGATTCTATTTTAAGGGTTATCCTAATCCATATGGTAAGGCCTTCCGAGGCCCTGCCTCTCGTTGAAAGAATGGCTTTTACGTTAAAGGTCTTATACCCTACCCTGTGCGGGGAATCCAATGCCCATGTCTCTTGTAAAAATAAAATGTCACTATTTTCGGTATACTCCATCCATTCGGCGTCTCTGAGATTCCTATTTAATCCTGCTACATTCCAAGATGTTAATCTTAAAGCTTCATCACATTTTCTTCCTAAATTTATTATATTTAACCTTTCATTACTATTACTTAAATCAAGGGGAGCATTTACGCACCTTGATAATGTCCGTTCTTGCGCCTCATCCCTAACACTTATGCACGACCTATATATGTTATGATCTGCTCGCTTCCCCAGTCCCTCCTCTTGATACTGTATATTAATGGTGGGTATTTCTCTCCTATTTCTATTAATTGTATTTTTTTCTAGATAAAGATTTTTGCTGACGACCTCAGTTGGTTGTCATTCTACTGCGTCTAGTGTAGATAGAACTTGGAATCTATTCGAAGATAGTATTGGGGCGTCGTCAAAATCTGTTGACCTTAGATCAGGTTTATAGAAATATCCCAGTGGGAGAGCACTTATGCTGGTATTTTGTATAAAAGTTTCCTCTCTGGTGTTCAGGAGTGATCTAACCAGCTGCGGTCGATGGAAATTTACTATTATGCAATCTCCGTCTATATTTTTAGGGGAATCACCAACCCATCCTACTCTTCGGACCATCAAGATTTCATTAATGTGTCTTGGACTGAATTTTTTATGTTTTGTGAGCCAATCTGCTGTTTTATTTCGTAGGGTCATCCATGATTCATTTTGTCCTATTTTTAACACCGGAACCCCTACCAGGATTAGGACATATGGGCATGCGGCAGGCGGTAGGCCAATGACATCAAAACTTGAAGCCAGGGAACTATCTTTTGGGTTTTTGGTTCTATCTAACCCTACCCTCCTCATGGGTTGATTTAGAGTTCCGTTTCCATTCAAGGTATCTGTTCCCCCTCATAATGGCCTCTCTATTCTGTGCCTGTTCCCGTAAGCCCATTTCCCTTTTGTCACTTCCTGTTGTCAATTTATGTGCAAAAATGTCTATAGGCCCACTATTCAGTCCGGTAAAACTCGAGGGGCGAGGTTCATCTAAATTCTTTTGGTTTCCACCTCTTTCGGCGATGCAGGGAGTACTTCTTTCTGCTTTCTCTTTCATATCACCTACAAGTATTGTTAGCTGATCTATCTTGGTCTCCATGCAGTCCGATCTTTTGTCTATTAAGCCACTTATCTGAATTAGCATCGTTTTTAGTGCTGTTTCTAATATCCCCCTAATTACTCGTTTTAAACCCTCAAACTTTACATTTTCTATTTCAGTGGTTGATGTAAAATCCACTTCTGTCTGTGTACTACATGTTTTTAACGGCTCCCCTGGTTGTTCCTCTGTTTGTTGATTTTTCTGCGAGTTAGACCTTAAACCCCTTTTTTCTTAAATTCTGAACCCCCCAGAGCGTGCTTTTGTCCCGCTCCAGTGGCCCTTCCCTTAGTCTTATCTATTTGTTTTAAGGGATCGTGGCCCAACTTCTGTGTTCGAACTGATATCATCGGCAGATGCTTGATTAAGGGATGATGAAGTTAGGTTTAACGGGGCCGATATTTCAGATCCGTTATGGATTATTATCCCTGGTGATAGCGGTATATTTGCTTCTCTATGAAGTGGAAACAGTGAAGGGTCAAGGGATAAACGTCTGTCTGTCAATTGGATCTCGTGGGACAGCAGGGACTCTGCTCTAATTAGGAAAGCATCTAAGGTGCCTGCTGCACCTTCACGTTTATCCATTCTCCCGGACTTCTAACTGTCTATGGGGCCACAGAACTTAGGATACGGGCCGCACCACTCAAGAGTAGATAACCTAACCGACCAACTGCGTAATGTGGTGTCGTCAGCCCTACCTGTTGGTTCCTGCTACTAGAAGATCCAGCAGCACCCAAGCTAGATCCTCTCACAAGCCTAGAATGTATCCAACTTTGGGTTGTACCCCCAATGTCTAATTGGACAAATGGCAAATTACAATATAAAAGAATCCACATTCCAACACATCTCAAATACTTAGGTCTTATAAGTCCCAGTTCGATAACATTAGGAATATCAACCCCAACACAGCGTTGTAGTACAATTCAACCAGTCATTTAGGGTCTGTCAGAAATGTTTTACCCATTTGCACTTTGATGACTTAATTTCCAACTGCCAAGGGGGATGGCCCTGCCCGGCCTCTTCCGGCCCCTGACGGGCACGGATGGGCACGGACGGGCCCGCCCTTGGTCCGGGCTTAGCCTGGGCAGTGTCCGCGCGCTTCCCGCATGTGTCCCATGCTGCGGGAACCCTCAAGCATTTTTAAAGCGCCTCCTGGCGCTTTTCTCTGATGCAGGTGATAGGCGCCACTAAAAGAAGCTGGGAGATGTAGTCCTTGTCGCTGGAGTAGCGTGGCAGCAAGTGTGGCAGCAAGTAAGTTGTTGCAGTCCCCCCGGGACTGTTCAGGCAGGGCAAGCAGAGTAGGATACTGACCAAAGGTGGTGGCAAAGAATTTGCGAGGGACCCGCGCTGCGGGAACCCTCGAGCATTTTTAAAGCGCCTCCTGGCGCTTTTCTCTGACGCAGGTGGTAGGCGCCACTAAGAGAAGCCGGGAGATGTAGTCCCCGTCGCTGGAGTAGCGTGGCAGCAAGTAAGTTGTTGCAGTCCCCCCCGGGACTGTTCAGGCAGGGCAAGCAGAGTAGGATACTGACCAAAGGTGGCGGCAAAGAATTTGCGAGGGACCCGCGCTGCGGGAACCCTCAAGCATTTTTAATGCGCCTCCTGGCGCTTTTATCTGACGCAGGTGGTAGGCGCCACTAAAAGAAGCTGGGAGATGTAGTCCCCGTCGCTGGAGTAGCGTGGCAGCAAGTGTGACAGCAAGTAAGTTGTTGCAGTCCCCCTAGGACTGTTCAGGCAGGGCAAGCAGAGTAGGATACTGATCAAAGGTGGTGGCAAAGAATTTGCGAGCCCCCTATTACTTTCATTCTATTCTGATCACCCCAACCCCCCAGACCCTGCTTCAGAGTTTCCAAAGCTCAGGTCAAAGGGGAGGAGCAAGCAAGGAGAGGAGGAAAGACGTGGGTGTAGCACTTTAACATTTCCAATCAAATTCAAAGCATCCATTTCCTGGGCATCAAATTACTCCAAGAGGCCTCATACTGGGATCACTGCATAATTCCCATTTGCAGAATCCTGTAGTGCAATGGACCAAAAGCCCTTTTCAACAAAGTTCTTGACTGAATCTGCCAGGATTTTCGCTAAAGATTGCACATTTCCAAATGCAGAAGAGTGTTCCACATCCACATGGGTTGCCTCATTATCGTGAGAGGTCAAAATAGTGTCAGGGCCTTGAGCGTCCCTGATTTTGGGTGTATTGACTACTACCGCACAAGCTCTTTTGCTTTTTAGAGTCACTGGGATCTTGATGCCTTTTTTCTTTTGAGGAGGCATCACTGACCGACCTTATCACAGGGCGCAAAATAGATTCCAGCTGATTATGAAACACTATAAAATATAAAATAGAGGGGCTTAACTTCTCCTACTGCATGCATGGACTGAAGATTGTGCTGCCGCACAGCCACCAGAACCCTGTCCAGCTTAATTCCAGCTGGCTGATTTTATCTTTAGCTATGCACCCTTAAATGTTTCATCTCCTAGATCGGAGATCTACAAGTCATGAACCCCCATCTGCCAGGAACTGTCCCAGGCCCCTTTGTGGGTTTACTGCCTGTTCAGAGCCTTTAATAACTGGTCCTTATCAGCACTCCACAGCTTGTACTGCATTTGTAGGAGTCCTACCGGCTTCTGCCAGCTCCGGCAATAGCAAGGGGGAGAACAGGAGTTAGATACCACCAGACCTGGACAAGCTAGGAAGGAGAAAAATATCTCCCAAAGCAGCCACTTTCCTCTGATGCCTCCAATGTCACCAACCAAGTCACCGGGATACGAGCCCCTGCAGGGCAGCATTTTTGGAAACAGATTCGGCAGCAGATCGAAACAAATCCAAGTATTGGCAGCATTCGCAACTTGCTCCAGTGGGTGGGTGGACACGGGCCCGCAGCACAGTACATCACACTGCACATTGCGCAAGTATAAGTAGGAGGAGCCTTTTGTAACAGGCACATACAAAATAAATGTCATATATCTATATTATCTACTGGCGGTCGCCAGTAGATAATTAAAGTTAGGACCGAGTTCCCATAGGAAATCTGAAAATTCTATTTTGAATAACTTTGGCGCCGGTTGACTTATCTTCGTGAAATTTTCAAAACTAATGGGGCGCTCCGCTCAGCTCCTACCCGGAAAGTCTCGGGGTGATTCGTGAAGCGGGGGCTGAGAAAAAAGAGGGTCCCAAAACGCGTTCCCCCCATGCATTTTCCCATAGGACCTTTAGTCGAAGGTACAGCCTGAACGGCTGAACAGAATTACTTAAAATTTGGCAAAGAGGTAGTCCTCAGGTCAGGCATGTGCCTTTTGCTTAAATGGTGTAAATCCGTTCAGTAGTTCCTGAGAAAATCAAAAGTAAAAGCACATATATATCTGGGCGGAGCCTAACCACACATCTCATCGTGAGATCTGATTGGCTGTCAGCACTTCATCCAAGAAGTGTTGGCAGCCATCTTGGGACCAATATACATGATAGCACCTCACTAAAAAGCATTGCAGTTAATAGAAGGTTTTAAGACTTTAGTTATATTATAAATCATTTGTTGATGGTACCATACTCATTTTAGGAATTGTGGTGTGTTCTAAGGTGATTTTACCATGTGAAAAAGCCTTCTGCTGTGATATCATAAATCATGTTTGAGAGAAAACTATTTTCTCATGCTTTTCCCACAGAGGTTTGGAAGGTGATCTACAAGCTAACTGAGAGAATAAAGTCTGACATTCTCAGTAAAACATGTACATCCAACAAGGGCAGAGACTGTCAGTTGATTCCTTTGTGTTCTACTGTAGCTTCCCAGAGTGTTCTAAAGAACAACTAGAGCGCTAACAGTCCTACTTCTGACAAACGTATGGCACACCTGAAGCCATCTTGGTTGGAATAAAGTGGTTATTCTTAAAACATTTAATTTAAAAAGGAACAAAATGAGGGGGTTCATTTTGCCATAGAAAGTATGATTAGTGCTGCAGAAAGAAAAATTAGGGCACATTGTGAGTGACTTCTCAAATCCTCTTCTATTTCATAAAAAAATTCTGACATGCAGACTGAAACATGCACTTTCAATACCAGCAGCAGACTTCCCTGGTGAGCAGTAGCTTTACTACAGTGATCTAATAAGCAACTAGAGTGCTAACATTCTGAATTTATGGCAAATTTGTGACACATCTGAATGCCTTCTTGATGGAATCAAAGTAAAAAACTGAAAGTATTTCCTACTAAGAAGACTGTAGTAAATGAGGAAATTAGGAAACATCATAACAAATATGTCTCCCAAAATGGCCACCAGAGACAAAAGAGCCCAAATGTAGCCCAAATATCACCCAGATGTAGCCCAAGTATAGCCCAATGACAGAATGTCCCAGAGTGTTCTAACGAACAACTAGAGCACTAACAGTCTTACTTATGACAAAAGTATGGCACACCTGAAGCCATCTTGAATGGAATAAAGTGGTAACACTTAAAACATTTAATTTACAAAGGAACACAATGAGGGGATTCATTTTGCCATAGAAATTATCATTAGTGCTGAAGAAAGAAAAATTAGGGCACATTTTGACTTCTCAAATCCTCTTCTATGTCATAAAACAATTCTGACATGCAGACTGAAACATCCACTTTGAATACCAGCAGCAGACTTCCCTGGTGAGCAGTAGCTTTACTACAGTGATCTAATGAGCAACTAGAGTGCTAACATTCAGAATTTATGGCAAATGTGTGACACATTGAGGTTCTGGACTTTTAAGAGTCCAGAGGTGTCAGGGAAACAACACCCGAAGACCCCTGAGTTCCTTCCTGTCTCGGTGCACAAATAAACAGAGACGCGGGTTTCTCGATGGTGGCGTCAGAGACCAAGATTTATTCACTGCAGGGACACAGAAGTCATAGGAACCACACAGAGGCAGAATCTACGAGACTGTTCAAATTGCATTAAGTGGGTTGTTCCTTAAATACACGAAAAATGTCTTTAGGCAACATTACACGAATATTTCTCATGCCCAACCCGGTATCCCAAACAAACAGTAAATAGACATCAAACAATAATTAGTCGTAGGTTTTCGGTATTCGATCAGGTCCCCTTGTCAGTTTTCCATTCTTTGCCCGATCCTCCCCATCATAAAAATCGTAACCTCCCCATTGTAAAAGCCCAGAAGGAGAGGAGCAGAGCCAGGTGCTAAGGATTGAAAAGTAGGATAAGAGGTGTTTATGGATCATAAACGGACATGGCTACCGTCTTTGGCCTTTCAGTCAGGACAACGGACACGAGAACCAGTATAGCAGGACTGGCCTCAGGCAAGGGAGGCAGCTTGATTCTGCCTAGTCATGCAGCGTCAGCCTTTCTCGGGGCTCGAGCTTACGTGTCCTTAACAAGGTGACTCTGCCGGGGTCATCGCCCGTTCATTGACTATGTGAGGGCAAGAAACAAAATGGATGCCGTAACTAAAATGGATGTCATGACTTTACAACAGAATGCCCTATTTCTCAGTGAATTCATGCTAGTTGCGTAGCGAAAACACTGTCATGCATATAATGGATCATTTGCGGTTCATTGGTACCGAAATCGTGTCAGTACTACGATACCGAATTCACGGGTTCGGATCGCTACAGAACCTCAGACCGTCCTTTTGCCCTTACATAGGCAATAACTTACTCTATGTCAGAGTCCATTTCTATGTTCATCAGGTCACTGATATGTTGTTGAAGCATTACTCTATCCCGTGGCGTATCTCTAAAAAACAGGTGGTCTTCTTACGCATGTTGAAACGCAGAGATTACATAAGGCAGGACCACACTGAACAATGAGACAGCACGAAAATAAAAATACCAACGCAACGCCAGTGACTATCAGAACCTTACATCCCCACGCAGATAACAGGCTCCAGAACCATCCCATTAATGACCAATCACCTTCCTCTACATGAATAGAGTCCGAGATTTTGTGTAACTTAGAGATGGCCTTGTATACCGTTGGCGCATTATCTGGGATAAAAAAACAGCAACTCGATTGGATCATCTTACATACTCCACCTCGATCTGCAAGTAACACATCAAGGACCATACGGTTCTGTAACGTCATGAGGCGATCCGCTTGAAGCTCAGCTGTCAGGTTACTAAGGGCACCCGCAGTTTCGGTGATAGTGGATTCAACTACCCGTGTTAGTTGATGTAAGTTTCTACTGTTGGCCATAGGCCCCCAGAATGGAAGGAAACCTTTGAAGAAGTCTCCTGCTTCTTGGCCAGCAGTATCTTCTTTACTGAAAACACCTCTCACAACTCTAGTTTTGTGATAGTCCGGTGCAGCAGTGTATGTCGGAGGTAACAGTTGAGCGATATAACATGAGCCTGAGAAGTCAGCAGGCAGCCATGTGTATGCTCTGTCTTGGCAAACAAAATAGGTACCCTTAGCAGCTAAGAATGCAGGGGAAGACTGTGACGGGAAAACATATGTTTCGATACAGTCACTCTTCCCTAGTCGAGCTTTCGGATTCCTCCCATTTCCTTGCAAACAGACCTGACCTTGGTGGGGTACGACCCAGATCGGAGTCGAGCTTTTACGTTTGTTCTCACCCAGAGTAATGCCATATTCCGTAACATTGCAACCCATGTAAACTCGCAATTCATCCTTGGGAATGAACGGAGTGTTATTGACATCTCTAACCATGTCAGTGATTCCTTTTACCAAGGCTCTATTAGCAGAGTTATACCTAGTGGAACGCGGAGGTCGTGGAGGATAGGTCTCTAGGGCATAAGCGAACATGGTCTGAAATGCCCAGAATGATCCATTATAACTAAAAGGCAGAACCAGATAAGGGATGCCCTTGTCCATGGTATGTGGTATCAAGCCACACACCCAGCAGTTTGTTGTGTTAACCACTAGTTGATGTTGGTGCAAGAGCTGAATGAAAGTGTTATTTATAAACTCAGAGCGTCGAGCTTGCTCGTGGGCAGGAAAAGGATGGAAAGAATGAAGAGAAACAACAGTCGGAGAAACAGGAACATGGGGAGATACTGTAGATGTAACAGGTGTAAAGATCAACTGAATACCAAAAATAATTCCGCCAACCAAAGTTATTAAAACAATTAGAAGTGTCAGAGCACATTGCATTAGAAAACATTTGCTATACAATATGTCATATAGTTTTGTCTTGTGCACATTTATGACGTTAACCCGTCGCAGTTCAGGAAGCTCCATCTTCTACAACCGTTCGCAACGGATGGTTTGTACCTGTTAAAAACTTGCCTCTGTTTACCCTGGGAGTTCCCAAAATAAACAGAAGAAACCGACCTTGTGTCTGGTTCCCTGCAAATTAAAACAAGGCAAACGTTACGACCCTACGGTAACCCAGACGGCAAGGTGAGAGAATACAACAAAAACAAAAAGATAAAAATTTAGAGCAAACTTCCTGACTGAATGGAATGCAATAAGATCAAAACAGTTTTCAAACAGAAAGGTAATTATGCAATGTCATTAGTTCATAACATGAGAACGTAGATTATATCTGTACTTTCCGGGTCTTGTCTGATCTTGAAACAGCTGGTCTACAGGTGCGGAAATGTTCGACTCCACAGGTGACAAATGTTCACTTTGTACAACACTCGGTCCAGGATTCAAAAGAGCGGTTCCTGCTGAGGTGTCAAAGTTCTGTGTTTCAGTTCGTGGGTCCGTTATGTACTCTGCATCACTGAAAGGGATGTGCCTAGGAACAGGTTCTGTCTCGGATACACCAAATCCCTGTCTAACCCAGTTGTCATAGGGGAGTGGGAGAGGGACACGCTTCGTATGGCTAGCGTGCACCCAATTCTTCCTTCCAGCTAGGCGTACAGCAGTTCTCGTTGTTAGGAGTACCTGGAACGGACCCACGAATCTTGGCTGGAGGTTCCGAGTTCGCTCAAAATTCCGCACCACTACTTGGTCGCCTGGTTTCAACGTGTGGCCTGGACTCTCTGGCAGTTTAGGCAAGGATTCGAATACCTGTTGATGAATAAGGCTTAGTTTAGCAGTCAGGTCATAAAGATAATCAATCAACATTGGGTATTCGATCTGTTTGAATTCCTTTGGCCTAGGGACTCCCCAAACATTAGCAGGACGACCGAACACAATCTCATATGGGCTAAGCCCTACTCGAGAGTGTACAGTCGCTCTGGTGGAGAGTAGAGCTAAAGGCAGTGCATCTGGCCAAGATAGACCAGTGGAAGCTTGAATTTTAGCAAGTTTCAGCTTCAGGGTACCATTGTACCCTTCAACCAAACCTGCTGACTGTGGGTGATTCGCACTGTGGAATTTATGGGTAATACCCAGACCCGTACACACACTCTTCATGACTTTCCCTACAAACTCACTTCCATTGTCCGACCAAACAATCCGTGGCATACCATACCTGGGGAAGTATTCTTTGAGGAGGATTTTGGCAGTGGACATAGCAGTGTTATCCTTTAATGGATATGCCTCAATCCATCTTGAAAAGGCACAGACTACCACTAGGACATATTTAAGATTGTTACACCTGTCCATGCGGATAAAATCCAACTGAATCACGTCGAAGGGACAAGAAGGGGGAGCAAAATGACCAGTTGGGGTTGGGGTTCCCTTGCCAGGATTATGCATCAGGCATATCATGCAGTTTTTCACCACTCTTTCCGCACACTTAGTAATTCCATCATTCTTCCATACTGGAGCTAACATTTTACAGATCCCTTTCGAACTGATGTGCGCCGCTCCATGCGCCATCGTGACTACTGCGAGCACATACGCGTCAGGTAACATCCAACGCTGCTGCTCAGACAAATCAACCCAACATCCACTTGAATCCATTTTACCCGTTTTCTCCTTCCATTCATTCTTCTCATTTTCAGTTGCTTCATTCTGGATTGCTTTCACACTTTCAATCGTATTCTCACACATCCCTGACTCAGCAATCCATCTTGCAGACGTTGCAACGTACATTCGGCTCGTCATGTTCTTGGCCGTTTCTTTAGCGACCTCATCAGCAAACGCATTCCCACGGCCAACATCATCCGTAATCTTTCGATGTGCACTGCACTTCATAATCGCAACTTCATTCGGTAGGGTCAGGGATTCCAATAGATCGCTGACTAACTGTCCATGTTGGATCTTAGTCCCATGGGACGTGAGAAAACCTCTTTATTTCCAGAGACGTCCAAAGCTATGTGCTACGCCGAAGGCGTATTGGCTATCAGTAAACACATTCACTCTCTTTCCCTCAGCTAAAACACACGCTCTTGTTAATGCAATTAATTCTGCAGCTTGGGCAGAATTCTGACTTACTCTTGCAGTCTCAACAATCGTACTCAAAGTCGTAACTGCATACGCGGCCGTCACATCACCATTCTGTAGTTTGAAACACGACCCATCGACATATAAAGTGCCGTCTGGATCTAATAACGGAGTATCTTTTAAATCAATCCTACCTTTTGTCTCTTCCTCAGTTTTGAAACAACAATCATGGGGCTCTGAATCACTCGACTCTTGAGTAGTGGGCAACAGCGTTGCTGGATTCAATATGTTGCATCGCTTGATCTGAATGTGACTTGCCAAAAGCGTCAGCTCATAGCCTGATAGTCTAGCACTGGTGAGGTGTTGAGTTTTCGTTCGATTCATGAGTGTATCCACAGCATGTGGAACCATGACTACTAACATGTTGTTCATGACTAGTCCAGCAGACTGTCGGATAGACACTGCAGCTGCTGCTGTAGCTCTCAAACAATTTGGCAATGCTCTGGCTACCGGATCTAATGTGGATGAGAAATATGCACAAGGCCGCTGTTTGTCACCAAATTGTTGCGTTAATACACTCAACGCACAACCTTCTCTTTCATGGACATATAAAGTAAACGGCTTACTGTAGTCAGGAGTACCCAACACAGGAGCTGAACACAGCGCATCACGTAAGTCGGAGAAACTCTGTTGACATTCCTCAGACCATGGCAAAGGGCTCGGAACACCTTTTCCAGTCAGGGCTACCAATGGTTTCGCCATGAGAGAAAAATTTGGGATCCATTGCCTGCAGTATGATGTAATACCCAAAAACGCACGTACTTCTCTCTGTGTGCTTGGTACAGTCATCTGCGAAATTGCTTTGATTCTCTCTGGGCTCAACCTTCTTCCCTCCTTTGACAAAAGATGACCTAAGTAGGTCACTTCTTGGCAACAATATTGCAGTTTAGAAGGTGAAACCTTGTGATGCAAGTCAGACAAATGACGTAATAAAGAAATTGTAGCTATTTTGCAGGTTTCCTTGTCATCAGCAGCCAGTAAAAGATCGTCTACGTATTGGATCAGGGCAACACCAGGAGGAAGTACAAGAGCATTTAATTGTTTCTTCAATGCTTGGCTGTAAATTGAAGGGCTCTCACAATAACCGTGTGGAGCGCGTTTGAATCTGAAACTGCGGCCTCCTAAGGAGAAACCAAAAATGTCTCTACTTTCCTTGGCTATCGGAATGCTGAAAAAGGCATTCTTCAAATCGATCACTGTAAACCATGAAGCTGAGGCAGGAATCAACGTCAATAATGCAGTGATATCTGGTACCACAGGAAACTGCGGAATCACTATTTTGTTAACTTCTCTGAGGTCAATCACAAATCTGTAGATTGGAGGTTTGGACGGGTCAGTGCGTTTCAAAATCGGCAGAACAGGACTATTGCAGACATTTCCTCTAGTTTCCTCTATCACATCTTTCTGTATTAAGTCTTTCACAATCAGCAAGAGTGCACGTTCACCTTCATTCGAAATCCGATACTGTGGGATTCGTGGGAATTTAACATTTGCTTTCAGACTTACCACATAAGGGGGAATTTCCAAGAGGTCTACATCGTTAGGACCAGTCGCCCAAAGAGTATCAGGGAGGGAACGCAGCTCCGGTGGGAGCTTATCCATCGACATATACATTGGAGAGATGACTCTTTTGCCTAATGTGAGCTGTACTCCCGAAGGAGAACAGTACAGTGTCGCATGCAGGCGTTTCAACAGATCTAAACCAAGCAGATTCTCATTACAACCGGTTGTTAGAATAAGGGGTGCTTCTAGTTCGCATGGCCCAACAGATATTGATAAAGGACTAGAAACAGGATTGTGAACAGGGGCGCCTGAGAAACCTACTGAAGTGTTCGTTAAGCCAGACAAAGGTGCGCCAGGGAGTTTCGCATGCATAATTGAACTTTTTGCCGCACCAGTATCCAACAGAAACGGTTCGACCACGCCTGATGTAACTACTGCGACATAAGGTCCACTCTGATCAACTGGAACTGATACTACTCCCTCTCTTTGCCTGTGGCTGTCCTAGTACTCGCTTCTCTGAATCTCTTCATTATGATCATAATAATCTTCAACATGATACTGTGGATATCTACCTGGTTGCGCAGGTTGTACATTTCGCTGATCGAAATAATTTGATGGGCGATCAGCCTGTGGTGTCATTGTACCACGTCCTCTACCTCTAGGAGCTTGCATAAACCCAACATTACCTCTCTGAGCTGGGACACCACTAGTCTGTGCGTGCAGTACCGGACACTCATTCTTATAATGACCCTCCTTTTTACAATAGGCACACTGATTCCATGCTAACTGTTGTCGGGAAAAGCCATAATTAAATCTTTGGGACGTCCCTTGCTGGAATTGTGGCTGTTGCTGAAACTGGGGTCGCTGCTGTGAATCTGACTGAATTGAGCGAGGCGGGTATGCCTGTTGCAAAAGAACTTTAGTCTTTAAATCTTTCGTTTTCTTTTCTGACTTTTCCTTCTCTTCTTTCTCTCTATTCTCGTAATACTGAGCAGTTGCAAGTATCTGTTCTGTCGTCGACACTGCCCATGCACTTTCAGAATCCTTTAACTTGTTACTAAGCTCAGGTAGTAAATTAAACACGAACTTGTCGACAAACAACCTCTGACCTCCCTCAGTACTCATATCTTGCCCACTGTGGTCTACGAAGGTCTCTTCAGAGACGCTTTCGTCCTTCTTTTGCTTGCATGCCGATAGTTTATCCCAATTAACTCGTAACGCTGGCATCAGCGTTTTCATCAGATTAATTATTCTGGCAGGTAAGGCAGCAATCAGAGGTTCAGGTTTAGCACCGCCAACTTGTTGCCCATCTGCTGCTACAATAGCTGGCCAATCACCTCCTAGGGCGACTGGGTGGTTCTCTTGCCGAATCTTGGCCCATATAGGCTGTGGCACTACATTGCCAAATAGCATTTCAATGTCTGCCAAATACATGACGCACGCTTGAACTGTCTGCGTTAACTCTTTGTAATAACCAGCAGGATTTTTACGCGGGTCCGGCAACGCCTGTTTTACTGCTCATACTTCGGCCCGCTTCCAAGGGATGTGTATCCACACTCTCTGGAATTGTGCCGGAGCAGCTAAAATACCCTGAGCCGCATCAGCTTGAACTGCATCACGCCATATCGGTGGAACTTCCCTCATCGGATATTGACCTTGTCTTTTCCTAGTAATCGGTGAACCATCAGGGTCCCTTGTCGCTCGAAGAGGGGAATCATCCCTATAAGCTAAAATCAGTTCTATCGCTCCCCTTACTTCTGAACCTATCACCATTCCTGCGGCGAATTTCTGCTGAACATTTATCAGATCAGAGGGGACGGAATCTAAGTCATCATCTTCCCATTCTTCACGCACAAGAGAACACAAGACGTCAAAAACATAAGGTTGAGTTGGTTCATTCCATTGCATAAAGGTATCTAACACTCTTCGTGCATCATACTTCACAGCTTTCGACATCCATCTAAGAGCTGTCGAATCTAACATTTCTCGTTCCTGAGGACCAGGAAGCTGGCTACGTCTCTGTATAGAGTCAGAAACGGGGGTCCCAATTAAAGACCTGTAGAGAGGAGTTAAGATATTAGTTACAGAGTCGGTTATTTTCCGACGAACGGAAAGCGGAGTCAGAATGTTCACAGGGTTCGGGAGCAGGGCAGCTGAAGCAGATGGAATAGTAAGGGTGGGAGTAGCAGGTAAAGCAGTTTGCGAAACGACAGGCAAAGGCGGAACAGGCGACCCAGGAAGAGGGGGTGCCGAAGGAACATTAACCACGGGAAGGACAGGAGCTGGAATCAAAGGAAGTGGAGCAACTATTCCAGGCTGACCAGCAGCTGGCTGTACAACAGGTAGTAACTGTGGTGCTGTAATACCCTGTGCATACGGTGGAGGTGAATTCAACAGGTAAGACAACAGAGGATCCTTTTCATGATCCTCCATCGGCTTAGTAGGACAAGATGGCAGTACAGGGTAACATTTATCAATTGCCAAATTATATTTTCTATTCGCCATCTCCATTGCTTTCTCAGTCTCGTTGACATGCAGCTGCCTAGCAGACTCCATTAAAGTCAACCCTTTCTCTTTCTGTTCTTTCTTCGTCTTCCTAATTTCTCTCTGTTTGGCTTCTTTGCGCCATACGCAAAAAGAATCAAACATTGCCGGCCGGGCTTTTCTCTTAAACAACTTCATTTCTAGATTGTCTAGTATTTCGGTTTCGAAGCTACCATGCGGTGGCCAACTAAGGACACCATCTTTCCTGGTATAACGGACCCATACTTCATTATACGCAATAGGACCCACACCATGTTTACAATTGAGCTCATATGTAGGAGTTCCAATCGGAGGAACCGAACACGAATCCTCCAACTGGGAATCCCCGTTGCAACGTAACCAGGACAGGAAACAATTACTACTGGTAGTCATGACAAACAAAGACAAATTCCAACCAAAATGCGCAGAGAACTTAGGCCTACCAAAATGAACTAATACCAAAACAAAGATTATCTAAACAAGAGCAACCAATGATAATCTACGAATTAAACCAGAGCAACAAAGAACAACCAAACTGAGCGTAACCCACTTAATACTTAACTGAAATATGGAAGACGTCACCAAGGAGAACCCGTCTACGTCTCGCCGTACTAAGGTCTGCACCTCGGGTCCAAGACAGGGCGACAGTCAGGGCAGCGGTCCTCTGTAGCCGTCTGGGAACGGGAACCCTCGTGGAAGAGATCGTCGGGCCACTTTTACGACATGCAGGGATCGATGAAGCGGGGTACCTCCCTCCGGAATCTTCACACGAAACTTCTCGAACTTTTCAGGCTTTGGACCGGTACCGGATGACGTCGCCCCACGTTGGGCGCCAATTTGAGGTTCTAGACTTTTAAGAGTCCAGAGGTGTCAGGGAAACAACACCCGAAGACCCCTGAGTTCCTTCCTGTCTCGGTGCACAAATAAACAGAGACGCGGGTTTCTCGATGGTGGCGTCAGAGACCAAGATTTATTCACTGCAGGGACACAGAAGTCATAGGAACCACACAGAGGCAGAATCTACGAGACTGTTCAAATTGCATTAAGTGGGTTGTTCCTTAAATACACGAAAAATGTCTTTAGGCAACATTATACGAATATTTCTCATGCCCAACCCGGTATCCCAAACAAACAGTAAATAGACATCAAACAATAATTAGTTGTAGGTTTTCGGTATTCGATCAGGTCCCCTTGTCAGTTTTCCATTCTTTGCCCGATCCTCCCCATCATAAAAATCGTAACCTCCCCATTGTAAAAGCCCAGAAGGAGAGGAGCAGAGCCAGGTGCTAAGGATTGAAAAGTAGGATAAGAGGTGTTTATGGATCATAAATGGGCATGGCTACCGTCTTCGGCCTTTCAGTCAGGACAATGGACACGAGAACCAGTATAGCAGGACTGGCCTCAGGCAAGGGAGGCAGCTTGATTCTGCCTAGTCATGCAGCGTCAGCCTTTCTCGGGGCTCGAGCTTACGTGTCCTTAACAAGGTGACTCTGCCGGGGTCATCGCCCGTTCATTGACTATGTGAGGGCAAGAAACAAAATGGATGCCGTAACTAAAATGGATGTCATGACTTTACAACAGAATGCCCTATTTCTCAGTGAATTCATGCTAGTTGCGTAGCAAAAACACTGTCATGCATATAATGGATCATTTGCGGTTCATTGGTACCGAAATCGTGTCAGTACTACGATACCGAATTCACGGGTTCGGATCGCTACAGAACCTCAACATCTGAATACCTACTTGAAGGAACCAAGTAAAAAACTGAAAGTATTTCCTACTGAGGAGACTGCAGTAAATGAGGAAATTAGGAAACTTCATAACAAATAAATCTCCCAAGATGGCCACCAGAGACAAAAGAGCCCAAATGTAGCCCAAATATCACCCAGATGTAGCCCAAGTATAGCCCAATGACAGAATGTCCCAGAGTGTTCTAACGAACAACTAGAGCGTTAACAGTCTTACTTATGACAAAAGTATGGTACACCTGAAGCCATGTTTGGAATAAAGTGGTAACACTTAAAACATTCAATTCACAAAGGAACAAAATGAGGAGGTTCCTTTTGCCATAGAAATTATGATTAGTTCTGCAGAAAGAAAAATTAGGGCACTTTTTGACTTCTCAAATCCTCTTCTATTTCATAAACAAATTCTGACATGCAGACTGAAACATGCACTTTGAATACCAGCAGCAGACTTCCCTGGTGAGCAGTAGTTTTACTACAGTGATCTAATGAGCAACTAGAGTGCTAACAGTCAGAATTTATGGCAAATGTGTGACACATCTGAATGCCTTCTTGATGGAACCAAAATAAAAAGCTGAAAGTATTCCCACTGAGGAGACTGCAGTAAATGAGGAAATTAGGAAACTTCATAACAAATAAATCTCCCAAGATGGCCACCAGAGACAAAAGAGCCCAAATGTAGCCCAAATATCACCCAGATGTAGCCCAAGTATAGCCTAATGACAGAATGTCCCAGAGTGTTCTTAAGAACAACTAGAGCACTTACTGTCTTACTTATGACAAAAGTATGGCACACCTGAAGCCATCTTGATTGGAATAAACTGGTAACACTTAAAACATTTAATTTAAAAAGGAACACAATGAGGGGGTTCATTTTGCCATAGAAATTATGATTAGTGCTGAAGAAAGAAAAATTAGGGCACATTTTGAGTGACTTCTCAAATCCTCTTCTATTTCATAAACAAATTCTGACATGCAGACTGAAACATGCACTTTGAATACCAGCAGCAGACTTCCCTGGTGAGCAGTAGCTTTACTACAGTGATCTAATGAGCAACTAGAGTGCTAACATTCAGAATTTATGGCAAATGTGTGACATATCTGAATACCTTCTTGATGGAATCAAAGTAAAAAACTGAAAGAATTTCCTACTGAGGAGACTGCAGTAAATGAGGAAATTAGGAAACTTCATAACAAATAAATCTCCCAAGATGGCCACCAGACACAAAAGAGCCTAAATGCAGCACAAATATCACCCAGATGTAGCCTACATGTAGCCCAATGACAGAAGTGTGCAAAACACTTATTTTTTGTGTATTTGCAGTTTTATATAGTGCAGACTTGTCAGGTATTGGAATGCTTTATATGAGCATTGGTTACATCACACAAGATCAAATTAATTTTGGTTGTAGACATGGTGAGATTAAGTGATTTGACCACAATCACAGAATGTTGAGCTGAAGCAGAAACTCCAACCTGGTTCCCCAGTTGCAAAGTCTGCAGCTCTGGAAGTAACACCACATCCTCTCGCCAAGGTGCAACATTTAATCAAGTGGTCAACTGGATAAAAAAACATAAAGATTATAAATAATTTGAAAGTTCTTTGTCGCTATTTGAAAACTCAGAAAATATGTCCTCATTTTAGTTTTTTAGAGCACTAACCATAATTTTGATGCAAATAAGACCCTCTCATATATGTAATTTCTAAAGGAAATACTCTAGGTATTACAGTTTTGATTATATCAGGATGACGTCAGGCGTTCCACACTTTTGTAATAAATATAGAATGTTAGCAATCTAGTTGTTCATTGGGATACTGTTGAGATGCAGAGGCCAGGGGCACGGACTCTGAAAATTCAAGGCAGGTAGGAGAGTGCAGAGGCAACAATTTGACCACACTGGGCAGGCAGGAAGGGCAGTGGCAGCACAACAGACTATGGAGGGCAGTGGAAAGGGGGGCAGGGGCAACAAACCAACAATACAGGACTGGCAAGAGAGGCTGTGGCAATATAATAGACCATTGTGGGCCGAAGGAACAGGCAGTGGTAGTACAACCATACATGCCAACAGACCCGTTTCAGCCAGGAAACGTCCAATGTTTTTAAGCTTAAATGGGCTTTATTTGATCTGTCTCCTGTCTACAATCTACTCTTTTTCAATGTAACTCAAAGGGGAAAATTAAAACCCCAGTTTTTTTTCAAAATCTCCCTCTTACCAAGTTCAAAATGTTCGCAAGTATGGTACATTGAATCATGGTAGGCAGGAGGAATTGGGGTAGGGACATGGACTCGGATAACAGAGGACAGGAGGGACATGGAGAGGTGCACCAAACTGACCCTACAGGGCAGGCATCAGGGTTTGCAGCAGCACAATACACCACACAGGGCATGCGGGACGGGAGTGCAGCATAACAATCCATGGAAAGCAATAGGGAGGGGACAAGACCATGCACATGGACAACAGAGAACAGATGGGAAAGAGGCAATGGTAGCTAGCTGACCATAATGGACAGACAGGAGAGAAAGCTGCAGCATAACAGACCATAAAGGGCAGGAGGGACGGATCAGGGGCATTACAATGGAACAGACAAGCCAGGAGGGAGGCAATAGGGGGTCTGCACATGGAAACAGAGGGCTGGGGGCAAGGTGGCAGGGCAGGAGCAGCAAGATGACCATGGAGGTCAGGCAGAATGGGCACTAGAAACAAGACACACCATGGAGAGCAACAATGAGACTATGGTGGCATACACACAGACCATGGAGGGAAGGTGTTAGGGGGCCAGGGGCAGCTAGCTGACCACACAGGGAAGGTGGGAGGGGCCATGGCAGCACAGAAGATCATGCATGGCAAGCGGGAGGGTTAGTGGCAGCCCAATGGCTATGATGGTTAAGAAGGAGGGTGCAGGGGCATGCACAAAGGACCATGGAGGATAGAAGGGAGGGTCAGGACCTGGGCACAGACAAGAGAGTTAAGGGGAAGGGGCCTCACAACAGACTGCGTGGGGCAGGCAGGAGGAGCAGTTGCAGCACAACAGATCAGGGAGGGCAGAAGGGTGTGGCAGTAAAATGGACCATGGAGGACAGGAGGAAGAGGATAGGGGCATGGCATGTGGACAGGCAGGGTGGAGGTGGCAGGGACAGGTTACAGTCATCTGACAATGCTAGGCAGGTGGGAGGGGAGTGGCAGCTCAACAGAACACTCGGAGTAGATAGGAGTGGCAGGTCCATGGAACATAGTGGGCAGAAAAGGATGGAGCAGGGGCATGCACAAAGACATCGGAGGGCAGGGGGAATGAGAATAGGGGCAGCAAGCTAAGCACAGAGGCTAAGCAGGAGGTCAATGATGGGCCATAGAATTGGGCAATGGAGGGCAGGAGGAGTGGACTGGTACATCATGGTAAATGGAGGGCAGTGGCAGCACATCAGTTCATGCATGGCAGGAGGGAGGAGGCTAGTCCATGGATTCAGACAACAGAGGATAGGGAGGAGGTGGGTGGGGCAGCAAGCTAACTGTTCAGAGAAGGTGGGTATTAGGAACTTTATTGTTTTGAAAATGTGTGACTGTGCGAACTACTTAAAATATGAACATGTATGCAGCATAATCTCACTTTTATTCAGGAAGAAGAGGACGTTTGTGACTGTGACTCCGGGTTCACTTGGCAGAAACACCCCCTGACCCTCCACCCCCATCGCAAAATGTAATGCCCGTGAAAAGGGTAGGTGGACGCAGTGTTATATAGAACATAGTCCTGAGAGCACGATTGAAAATGAAAACTAGATGTAGTATATGGTATAAACTATGCACCAAAAAGTGTGATCTAAGATGAACTGGGGCATGAAATATAATATGCAATACATTGTGCGCAATGACAGATTCATTGGAGAGCGCGAGATAGCACAGACACTAGCGCGTGCTATGCGATATGTGCCTTGGTGTGTAATATGCAAAGGGCAGTGTTGTGTAACATAACTAGTCTCTAAAGTTGTAATATAAAATATGTGCTGGGGAGTGTAACATTGCATATGCACTGTGACAAAGATATGGATCCCAGATTGTAATATGTATGGCATAGCACTGTGCGTTATAACATACACATCGAGGAAGGCACGTTAGATGGGGCAATATAACCCGTACGAAGGCAAGTGTGGCATGACGTATTCACGGGGTGGTGTTACAGTGCTCATGGGCTAGAGAGTGTCATAGCATACGCACTAGCTGGTGGAATACAACACAGAGGTGTGAGGCAATCGGCAGGCACTGGTGGGTGTAACACAGCATTGGGCTCAGCCAGGAGCACGCTGTGACTCTCAAGTGAGGTTCGTCTCCTTTCCAGAGAGTAAAATAAAAAGTATTACACATCCGGCGGTGGATGTGTTTTTTAATAACCGTGAGGGGGGTTTCTTGCATAGTTTGGTCGAATTTTTGTCGAATCCCCTTTGAATGGCTTGGTGTGCGTGTATATTAAATGTGCCCGTCAATAGCTACCCATGTTTGTATAAATAAACGACAAGGGCGCCGGGATTAGGCACGGTAGGGCGTCAGACACGTCAGAGCTTCACTAGCGGTGTAAATACATTCCACGTGGATTCATTCTATGCATAGTCGCCTTTTAATGAATACCACGCAAATCGTCATGGTGATAGGTACATACGGTTTGTCCAGCATGTCCTAGGTGTTTCTATAAATATATATATTTTTAAAATAATAAAAAACAAAGGCAGGCCCCGGGGGATGGGGTCCCCGGAGCCATAAGTGGCCTGAGGAGGGGGGCAACGCAGCCCCCTCCTAACAAATTTAAATTAAAAAAAGGCCATGACCCGGGGGTTGGGGTCCCCGGGGCCGATTAAGGCCTTGGGAGGGCCAAATTTATTTTTTTCAACAAAAAAAATTAGGGTGCAGGCCCTGGGAATGGGGTCCCCAGGGCCAGTAAATTAGAAAAAGAAGGGGGGCCACACAGCCCTCCTTCTTAAAAAAATAAAATAAATAAAAGACCGGCATCGCGCTGGAGGCCACGCCCCCTCCTTGCAGCAGTCTGCAAACGCGCCCCCTGGCCAGTTGTAAGTTGGGGAATTAATTCCCCTTCAATACTGAGGATCCCTGAGGGCCAACTAGCCCAACAGGTATCTCCAGTGTGTGCCAGGGAGCTGCGTTGCAGACAGGTGTTCTGAGGCCACGCCCCTTTTTACACCTCTATGCAACGCAGCTCTGTGGTGCTTACTGGAGGTACCTAGTGGGCTAGTTTGACCCTAGGGACCCTTAGGATTCAAGGGGACTTAATCTCTCAACTTAGAACGGCCACAGGGCGCTTTTACACAGTGGTGAAGGGAGGGGACGGGGCCTGAGGTGACGTGTGCAAACACGCCCTGTGGCGCGTTTTAAGTTGGGGAAATAATTCCCTTTCAATCCTGAGGGACCCTGGGGGCCAACTAGCCCACCAGGTGCTTCCAGTAAGGGCCACTGCTCTGCGTTGCAGAGAGGTGGCGTAGGCCGTGCCCATTTTTACACCTCTCTGCAATGGCGCTTACTGGACTTACCTAGTGGGCTATTTTGCCCCTAGGGATCCTCAGGATTCAAGGGGACTTAATCTCCCAACTTAAAAAACGGCCACAGGGCATGTTTACACAGTGGGGAAGGAAGGGGACGGGGCTTGAGGTGACGTGTGCAAACACGCCCTATGGCGCGTTTTAAGTTGGGGAAATAATTCCCCTTCAATCCTGAGGGCCCCTGGGGGCTAACTAGCCCACCAGGTGCTTCCAGTAAGTGCCACTGAGCTGCGTTGCAGAGAGGTGGTCCAGGCCGTGCCACTTTTTACACCTCTCTGCAACGCAGCTCTGTGGTGCATACTGGAGGTACCTAGTGGGTTAGTTGGACCCTAGGGACCCTCAGGATTCTAATTAACTTAATCTCCCAACTAAAAACCGCCACAGGGCGTGTTTACACAGTGGTGAAGGGAGGGGACGGGGCCTGAGTTAACGTGTGCAAACAAGCCCTGTGGCGCGTTTTCAGTTGGGGAAATAATTCCCCTTCAATCCTGAAGGCCCCTGGGGGCTAACTAGCCCACCAGGTGCTTCCAGTAAGCGCCACTGAGCTACATTGCAGAGAGGTTGTCCAGGCCGTGCCACTTTTTACACCTCTCGGCAACGCAGCTCTGTGGCACATACTGGAGGTACCTAGTGGGCTAGTTGGACCCTAGGGAGCCTCAGGATTCAAATTAACTTAATCTCCCAACTAAAAACGGCCTCAGGGCGTGTTTACACAGTGGTGAAGGGAGGGGACGGGGCCTGAGTTAACGTGTGCAAACAAGCCCTGTGGCGCGTTTTAAGTTGGGGAAATAATTCCCCTTCAATCCTGAGGGACCCTGGGGGCCAACTAGCCCACCAGGTGCTTTCAGTAAGCACCACTCCGCTGCGTTGCAGAGAGGTGGTCTAGGCCGTGCCCCTTTTTACATCTCTCTGCAACACAGCTCTGTGGCGCTTACTGGAGGTACCTAGTGGTCTAGTTGGACCCTAGGGACCCTCAGGATTCAAGGGGACTTAATCTCCCAACTTAAAACGGCCACAGGGCGTGTTTACACAGTGGGGAAGTGAGGGGACGGGGCCTGAGGTGACGTGTGCAAACACGCCCTGTGGCGCGTTTTAAGAGGTAGTTTTAAGTCCCTGCCCTGTTATATACTAGGGGCTTAAAGAGGAGGTCATGCTGATCACAGGGGGACCCCAACGCATATTGTTCCCTAGTGTATGTAGGTGTTTTCACTGTATTCTGAGTGTCTTTTAACATAGCACTGGCTCTAGGACTGGTTAGTCAGACTCAGTTACCAACAGTATCCGTCTGAAAAAGTTGAGGGTACAGGATGATTTTGCAACAAGGCTTCTTTCTGCTCTTCTGTTTATTCTTTCTGCACGTTATCCTTCTTCCTGCACTTTTCTTCGTCTTTGAGGACTTCTGTTGCTTCTTTCAGCATTTTTTTTTTCTTTCTGTGCATTTTTTCTTCTTTCTTCACATGTCCTATCTCTGTAGGCATAGTTAAAAATTAGCATTTAAAAAACCTTTGAAATTCTCTGAAAAAACCATAGGTTTCAGGCACGTTATAGTTAGGAATTAGCATTTAAAAAACCTTAGAAATTCACTGAAAAAACCATAGGTTTCAGGGGCGTTATAGTTAGCTGGACTTTTCACTCGTACAAAACCATTGAAATTCCCCCGTTATAGTTAGTTCAGCTAACTATAACTCGCGCGCCCGCAATGCACTGCTGATGACGTCACATATTACATCACTCATGACATGGTCAGTGACATCACTCATGACATCACTGATGACATCATCCTTGTGATAGAGTGGCAGACCTCCTCTTCCCCTAATATAACGTTTGATACACACATTCAAAAATAGAAACTACAATGTTCAAAACAATGGACATACCGATACCAGTTACAACAACCTATTCAGTAATTCTAAGATCCACATACACATCCACTCATTCACCAACAGTCCTATACAGTCACTCATACATGTACTCACTTATCATATGTACTCACACACCTATACATCCTGTTACACAACGCCACTCATCCATAGAATTACTCACACACATAGTCACTCATGCTAATAAAGAATCAAACATCCATTTACTTGCATATACAGTTATACACACACCACCACACTTACTTCTACAGAAACTTACACATACTTAGTCTTTTAAACAATCACTTATAGAAACACATACTTATTCATACAGGAACTCTTTCAATCTCTCACTCTCACATATACTCACTTATATACACCAATAGTCACATATTCTAGTTTAAAACATATGTAGTTACTCATAAAGACACTATTAAGACAGTCTATCACTCACTAACACACCCATGCAATAACTCATCCACCCATACAGTCCTGCACACATGCTGTCTTCAACACATACAAACAGTGAGTCACTCATTCATGCACCTATGCACTACGTAATACCCCCCACCGAACCATACAGACACTCAGACACTCATACTGATACTCAAAAAACCAACTAATAACCTATATAGACACTCATGTAGCTACTCACCAACCCATGCAGCCACTTATACACAAAGTGAGAGACTGATACAGATATTTACACATTTAAACATTACTCACTAAGCCATGTATTCACTAAGATACACTTAATCAGTCAGTTATACAATCAATTTTTCAAAAACAAATCATCCATTTAGACACTTATATACCCATTTATTCTTCCATCGACCTTGAGATATACATATATAAAGCATAAGTAATTTTCTGAAAAACACACATTCACTGGATGATGTCATCAGTGATGTCATTTGAGATGTCATGAGTGATGTCATGAGTGATGTCACTGACCATGTCATGAGTGATGTAATATGTGACGTCATCAGCAGTGTATTGCGGGCGCGCGAGTTATAGTTAGCTGAACTAACTATAACGGGGGAATTTCAATGGTTTTGTATGAGTGAAAAGTCCAGCTAACTATAACGCCCCTGAAACCTATGGTTTTTTCAGTGAATATATATATATATATATAAACACATGTATATATGAGAGAACTCAGCATGGGGCTGAGGAGGTTTGAATCTCACTAACTTTCGCAAAGTCACAGCAAACAAAGGAAAATAAATCGGCAGCTCTGATTTCGAAGCCCACTGGGGCTGAAGATTACAAGAAATAACATTGATTGCACAGTGAACCCACTGTGGTATGTTAATCAGCTCGAGGAAAAACTACAAGCACCAGCATGCCTTTATCCTGAACTCGCTTGAAAGGCTCACTGGGGTTTAAATAATGAACAGCATGCAGTAATGGCGCTAATGAGCACTTCAGTGGTTTTCAATGCCGCCCTATGAGTAAGGAGCCCCGAAATGCGTCAGGATTTTATTGCATCGGAACTGAAGATGCCGATATATATATATATATATATATATTCACTGAAAAAACCATAGGTTTCACACACGTTATAGTTAGGAATTAGCATTTAAAAAACCTTGCAAATTCACTGAAAAAACCATAGGTTTCACACATGTTATAGTTAGCTGGTCATTTTACTCGTAAAAAACCAATGAAATTCCCCCGTTATAGTTAGTTCAGCTAACTATAACTCGCGCGCCCGCAATCCACTGCTGATGACGTCACATATTACATCACTCATGACATGGTCAGTGACATCACTCATGACATCACTGATGACATCTCAAATGACATCACTGATGACATCATCCAGTGAGTATGTGTTACTCATAAATTTCAATATATTTAATATATATACGGAAAGGCCTGTTTAAGAATGAGTGGGTGTACAAGTGTGTAAATGGATGATTTTCTGTGGTGCATAACATGATTCTTTAAGTAAGTCATTAAATGTTTCTTACTGCAGACTAGTGACTAAACTGTATAAATGTATGTATGTGTGTATGTTGGTGTATAAGTGGCTGCATGGTTTTGAGAACAGCTATATGAGTCTCTATATGGGTAATTGATTGGTTGTCTGAGTATCTGTATGGGTGCCTGAGTGTTTGTGTGGGTAGGGTGTGTGTCACTCTATGCACAGATGTGTGAGTGGGCGATTCTATTTGTGCATGGTTTTAAGAGTGCATCTGTGATGGACTGTATGGGTGTGTTAGGGATTGAATATATATCTCAGTAGTATATTTGTGATTAACTACATATGTGAATGCCAGTATATGTGTGCGTAAGAGTATATAAGTCGGTAGATATGAGAGTATGTGATTGTGAAAGTGACTGTATGGATGAGTGAGTGGTTGTATCAATGATTCTATAAGAGTGTAAGATTGTGATACTATTTTTATGAGTCATTGAACTTGAGTGTGTTTTACTGCATAGGTGAGAAAATGGGAGTGTGATTATTTGCATGACTGAGTAGGTGTAACAGTAGCTCAATGGATACTTGTTAGTGTGTGAGTGTCTATATAAGTGTTTAAATGTATATAATAGTTTTGTACCGAGTGACTGTAAGTATGAGTGACTGTACAGTTGACCTTGTGGAGGTATATGAAGACCTAAGATTTAATCAGTGGGTATGTTATGATTGGTATCGCAGTATATATGGTTTTGAGAATGGAACTCTTACATTTTTAGTTGGTGTATCAAAGGTTATATTAGGGTGTGAGAAGATGTGGTAATTTTTTACATGGATGATGTCATCAGTGATGTCATCAGTGATGTCATTTGAAATGTCATCAGTGATGTCCTGAGTGATGTCACCGACCATGTCATGAGTGATGTAATATGTGACGTCATCAGCAGTGGATTGCGGGCGCGCGAGTTATAGTTAGCTGAACTAACTATAACGGGGGAATTTCATTGGTTTTTTACGAGTAAAATGACCAGCTAACTATAACATGTGTGAAACCTATGGTTTTTTCAGTGAATTTGCAAGGTTTTTTAAATGCTAATTCCTAACTATAACGTGTGTGAAACCTATGGTTTTTTCAGTGAATTTGCAAGGTTTTTTAAATGCTAATTCCTAACTATAACGTGTGTGAAACCTATGGTTTTTTCAGTGAATTTGCAAGGTTTTTTAAATGCTAATTTTTTTATTTTTTTATTATTTTTTTTATATATTTGTTTTTCAAAAATTTCCCTATGTATACATTTATATATTATCTGTATCCTTTAATTTGGTGTGGCTTTTGTTTTTTTTTACTTTCAATTAGGATGAAGTACAATAACATAGTTAATATCTTCTATTAACTTATGTTCACTTTTTTTTTTTTTTATACATTCTTGGGGTGCGCGCTCGTAGCGCGCTCCTAGTACGTTTGCGTACGTTTTTTGTGAATTTCAGCGTACGTTATTTACGTACGCAAACATACGTTTTCGTTCGCGTTCGGAGCGTGCACCCAGTACGCATGCGTACGTACGCATGCGTGCGTGCGCCATACGTGCTCCACGCGGTACACTTCCGTATACGCGTAGAGTCCGCGCGCTGACGTTCGCGTATACGCGCGTGCCGAATATGCGCGTTACGTACGCGAATAGAACGTAAGCGCATGCGCGACACGCGTTTGCGCATGCGTAATTGCACCGTGCGCGCTGGGAGCTTGCGCGGTGCGCGCACCTCGGGGTATGTGATGAATAAAACAACACTTTTAATTGGTTCTCATTACTTTCAGTTTCAGATTGTTTCAACATCACACCCAATCCCCTCATAGCAAGTCATGTGTTCAAGAATCATCACTTTTGATTGGTTTGAAGTACTTTCAGTTCCAGATTCTTCCAACACCACTCCTACTTTCCTCATTATTAGTTCTGATTCCCTTGGAGAAGGAGCTAATCTGTTGTTGAGAGACAATGGCTGAGCAGCATCCATCTTCAGAGAGTGATGAGGACACTCTTGAGAGACAGAGGAACAGGAAGCAGAAAGACAGCTTTATATGGCAGTTTTTCACTTTTCCAGTGGGACAAAAAAAGGTAAATGCACCTAAAGTTACTTGTGTACTTTGTCAAAAAGTCTTGTCACGTGGGAATCCTAAAAAGAAGTATTCTTTTAGTATTCACACTATGTTGAGGCATGTTGACAAAATGCATCCAGTGACTTTTCGTCGAGCTTCTGGAGCAAACCCTCCACCTGCTCAGCCGACGACATCTGCAGCAGCTCAGCCGAGCACATCTTCGGCAGCTCAGGCAAGCACTTCTACTGCGATGGTGCCTTCACCTTTTTCTACACCTCTTGTTGGTCCACCTTGTTTGGCGAGGTTGTCTACACGGTGCACTGATTGCGGTAGTCTTATTTCTGTGGGGGAGACCAGTCTTGATCTCCTTCAGCGAAAATTTGATGCGCATCATTGCTCTAGGCCATAGATGTTTTTTCTTTTTTTAGTTTTTCTCTTCCTGTTTCCCTACATTAACTCAAGGGCTCTTTTCAGAGCCACCTAAAAACTAAACCCCAAAATATTTTTGGGGGATTTTTAAAAAAAAAATTTTTTTTGGGTGCGCGCACTCTGCGCGCACCCAAGGAGGTTTTTAAAAATTATTATTATTTTTTTAATTTTAATGAACAAAGAGAGGTGAAGAAAAGGAATCATGAAAAGGAAGGATTAAGAAATACAAATATGTTTTAGTTATCTTATTTAAAAAAAAACTTATTTTGATAAAAAACATTTTTAATAATTTGCGAGGAAACAGAATTTCATTTTTTAGTTTTTCTTTCAAGTTCTGAAAAAAAAGAAAAAATATTAATATTCAATCATACATTTTATAAAGCAGTACATGTTTTTACATATTTTACAAAGCATTTTTTTGCCCTTTTTTTGCTGTTTTCAGAATTTTTTTATTTTCACTTAAAATAGTGAAAACATTTTTATTCATCATTTAACAGCGGGCAAAAAAAAACAATCAGAAAGATTGTTTAAAAAAGCCCCAAAACTATCCACACTAAAATATACCTTGTTACAAATATTACATATATTACAAATACCTTTCTAGATGAATACATTTTTTTTAGATATTCCGTCTTTAAACCTTGTTGCAAAGCACATATGGCAAAATATTATCTATCAAAGAAGTCCACAATTGTTTTTATTACTTTTCCTTTAGGCCAAATAGTAATTTCAAAATCCTTTTATTACTTTTCCTTTAGTCCAAATAGTAATTTCAAAATCCTTTTTAAGTGATATCTTCAATTATAATCCTTTAAAATTTTAAAAAATGCTTTCTTCAGATGCAGTTTTTATTTTTTTAAATTTAGGTTTCAGAAAAATTAAGTAAGAATTGGGTAAATCATAAGGCAAACGTTGTTTGAAAATCAATTGGGAATCATTACACAATGTCCAGCCTTTTTCACATTTAAGATAAACTGTGTAATGTCCCGAAGTTACAGTATTTCCTTCATGAAAAATTATTGCAACTGTAACAAAAGTTTTGCCAGAAATTGATAATTGTTGTCCTATAAACTTCTTTATTAAAGTATCCAATTTAGAACCATCAGCTCTACAACGTTGCATCATTAATACTGACCGTATTTCTGTAAAAATAACGTGGAAAACATGTCAGATTTACATTCAGAACATTCCATGTTATGATTGGCATCTTTAACTAATTTACTAAAAGTCACTGATTTACTTTGTGGTAATGGTAAATATATGAACCTTTCAGAATCAACATTACTACTGCATGTGTTCATACAGTTTTCACAGCAATGTTCCCATTTATAAGAGATACCAAATAAGTTTTCTACTTCTACTCCTTCATCTTCAAGTACCATCAGCATATATATTAAGAATTCTTGTGCATCTTGCGGGACATTTTGACTAAACTGTGTACTTCCTGAACATACATCTAAAAGATTTCTAACATCAGAAGCACTTTCTATTTTAGTTGTATCATTACTCAGCTTCTCATAGAGGAGACTCAACAAAGAACAGAATCTTTTTTCATGATTTAGTATTATCTGCTCTTGCAAAAAATCAAGATAAAATACAACATTCAGCACTACATTTGCGTAGCAGTTGACACCAGAGCTATTTTCAAAATGACAACCAACAACCTCTTCCACACTGTCCTTTTTCTTTTTGCTTGCAGTCTCCTTACTCTCTTTTTGTTTTCTCTTCTGTACATCCTCATTACAGATATTCTCAAATCTCCTTTTCCTACAAACAACACGTTTTTCAAACACAGGATACTGACCTAAATGAGGAGCATAGCTCCTTCTTAATCTATTATACTCCTTTACACAGTTTGCATCAGCACTTACTTTTGAATCATCAAAGTCTATCATGAATAACCCAGATAATTTATTCACGCGTGACAAAGCAACATATGCCATACCTTCTTTAAACACAGTAGATCCAATGTTTACAAAAGCACTGTCAACAGTTAATCCTTGAGATTTGTGAATAGTTACAGCATATGCTAGAGAAAACGGAAACTGCTTCCTACGCACATATAAGTCTTTCACAAGCAAGAAACGAACTGAACAACGACAAATGTCTTTAACCTCTTGTATCTGATCAAATTTTATTTTTAAACATTCAATTCCAACTTTTTTCTGGTAATGAATAAAACCCACAACTCTTCCCATAGCTCCATTCACTAAACCTTTTTCTACATCCAAATTGCGTCTTAAAATTACTCTACAGTTCATACACACATAAAGATTCTTTTCTAAACCAGCTGTTTTAGAAATGTTTTTCTCCAGAGAATCCAATTTAGTACCCAATTTGCCTGTCAATATAACAGTTATTTGTTAATGTTCTATTTTATCCACAGCTTCCAGTTTTATGATCTCTTCATTTTCCAATTTCAAAAGTTCTTCATTGAATACAGAGCATTCATGTAGTGTTGGCATTAAGCAGATTACAGTATTTTTTTTCGCAATTTCCTTGTATATTTTCTCTGGAACTATTTGTTCTGTTGGAAACAAATTACTCAGCAATCGACTCTGTAATGCTTTTCTGCCATGTTCTGTGAGTAGTCCAATTCTTATATCTTTCAGAATACTTGCATAGTCCTCATCATTGGCCTCATATTGGTAATGAGTTCCTTATACTCAAAATATGGCCAAATATTTACATTGCCTATACTTCCTAATGACTTTTTCGTGTCTTCATGTGTAAGAGTATGGAATACCGGTTGTCCTTTAACTGGAGTAAGTTGCAAAAGATCTCCAAAAACTATGACGTGTTTTCCTCCAAATAGGACGTCAAAGTCTGTTTTCAGAATTTGCTGCATTCTTAAATGCACAAAGGCAAGCATTGAGTTTGCTACCATGCTTACCTCATCAATAATGAGTACTTTCATTTTCTTCAATACTCTTGAAACTTCCAAGCATGCTTCTCCTGCTAGTTTGTGGTACTGTATTTTGTTCTCATGCTCTACTGGTAACATTAGCAAACGATGTAAGGTAACTCCTTTGATGTTATACGCTGCTAACCCAGTTGGAGCAGTAACAACACAAGACAAAATGGATTCCATTTTCTTCTGTAGGTAGCTTCTAATTACGTTAATTAAGAAACTTTTTCCAGTTCCTGCTTGTCCACTTACATACTTCTCATTGGTTCAAAAGATGTACATGAGCACTCTTTATTTTCATGTAGTAATCCGTGATAAATTTTTTGTCTGACTTCTTCATAAATTTGTTTTTGTTCTTCATTCAGTTGCTCCTCCAAATATGTTAAGTCTTCTAATTCTTCTTGAGCTTGGTTCATAGCTGTTTCCACTTCGTTCATAGCTATTGCTGCTTCATTTTCGATGATCGGTTGTCCTAGAGGATCTTGACTGAATGTCCCAGAACTTTGACTGTCTTGAGAACTGTCTCTAGCTACTTCAGCTGCAATTGTTGCTTTTTGTTCAATTTCTTCATTTAACATTTTAACATAAGTTGTGAAAGTACTACATTCGATGCTGTCTTTCCTAGCATTGAAGGAATCTTCATAGCTCTGAAATTCTCCAAGAAGTTCGTCCTCTGAACGCCATGGTTTAAACAGCTGCAAAAGTGCCAAGTAGTAAAATTCCTTTTTATCAGGAGTGTCGCAACTCAGCTTCCGGTGATTTGTTAAACTTCCTTTTGTTTGCTTCACCAAACATTCTTCCTCACCAATGACTTTATATTTTCCATTGTTGATATCTTCTGTGACATTCCGTTTAAACATAAAGTTCTGCAGCACTTCATAGAGACACATGTTCTCAAGGTGATGACTTCTTTGTGGGTAATATGTGTCCAAGATGTTTGTTCTTAAAATGTCTGTACTTTCTGGTTCGAACTCTGCTAAATATTCAATTTCTCGAATAGATTTCAGTACCCGATTTCGCATTCCTGCAAGACCTAAACATGCCCAAATTATTCTTCTGGATTTCGAGTAAAGACTTGCAGATGATAACCTATCTGAACATTCGTAGGATCCAATTTCTCGAAGCGATAACATCTTTAAACTGAAACTGTATAGCTTCTTACTGACAGTCTTCTCATGAGAAATCTCTTCCCACATTTCCTTCAATTCTGTTTTCTCAGATTTAGTGATGTATGATGTGACATACCGAGCAACAGCAATAGAATTGTCTGCCACATACTGAATATCCATGTTAGCATGCCACATGGATAAAATGACTGGGTTGTAGTCATTTATGTATTTCAACTCTTCTTTTTTTTCTTAGGTTATAGGTATTTTTTGGCGATTTTCTTGTAATAGTATGTCGCACAGCTGACATAAAACTGTTTACCCTTCCTTTTGAAAGGACAGGTCTTGGAAATCCAAATCGACATTTTGTATAGAATTTTTCTTTGTTCTTGCACTTTCTTCGACAGTATTTTCCACACCGATGATTTTGAAAACGTAGAACTTGCTCTTTTAACTCTTTCTCTTGTGTGCTTTTAGGTATAGCACATGTTGCATATTCTTCAATAAAACTTAAAACTGCTTCATCTGCATCTGTTCCTAAGTTTGGGGCATCCTTGTTCCACAAAAGCATATGAATATGAGGAGCACCCTGTTGGTTTCAAATGTTTTAGCTTTTGCCTCTCATTTGCGATTTAGTGTTTTCTGCTGAGTGCTAACCACCACATTTGAAGAAAACAAGCTGTCCCTTTCCTGCAAGTGCATGTTTTACAGAACAACTGCAACACAAATTACATCTCTGGCCACAATTCCTGTGCGCACACAGCCTCATGGTGTGATTCTAAGCAGAAAACAGAATTTGATTGGCAATTTCAAAGCACATTTACTACTGTGGTAGAGCAAGTGATAATTACTGTTACAGCCTGACACATTTTCCTTGTAGATTACAGAGGCAGAAAAGAGCACATGTCCTTACTGCTTTTTCATACCATGAGCATGTGCAACCTGGGTGAGTGACTACACTAGAGCAAAGGAAATGAGCCTTGGTGACGTTGAATGTGTTTGTGTTACACAGTGCTATCTGAGACAGCACACAGAGCTGAGTAGTACGCATGGGAGTGTTGGAGAAGCTGCTGCGTGTGTGCCAAGAGTGTGTTTCTGGAGACTGTGTATTGTCTGGTTCAAGACAGATGAGCAAAGAGACTTCCAAAACTGCATGAAGACTGCTGGGATGTATGTAACAGTGCATGTGTGCTAAGGGTTATTTTCAGTTTTGAACATATGGCAACTACCTGTGCCTTTGCTATTTTGAAAGGGAAATCTACCCTGTTGGTTTCAAATGTTTTAGCTTTTGCCTCTCATTTGCGATTTAGTGTTTTCTGCTGAGTGCTATCCACCACATTTGAAGAAAACAAGCTGTCCCTTTCCTGCAAGTGCATGTTTTACAGAACAACTGCAACACAAATTACATCTCTGGCCACAATTCCTGTGCGCACACTGCCTCATGGTGTGATTCTAAGCAGAAAACAGAATTTGATTGGCAATTTCAAAGCACATTTACTACTGTGGTAGAGCAAGTGATAATTACTGTTACAGCCTGACACATTTTCCTTGTAGATTACAGAGGCAGAAAAGAGCACATGTCCTTACTGCTTTTTCATACCATGAGCATGTGCAACCTGGGTGAGTGACTACACTAGAGCAAAGGAAATGAGCCTTGGTGACGTTGAATGTGTTTGCGTTACACAGTGCTATCTGAAACAGCACACAGAGCTGAGTACTACGCATGGGAGTGTTGGAGAAGCTGCTGCGTGTGTGCCAAGAGTGTGTTTCTGGAGACTGTGTATTGTCTGGTGCAAGACAGATGAGCAAAGAGACTTCCAAAACTGCATGAAGACTGCTGGGATGTATGTAACAGTGCATGTGTGCTAAGGGTTATTTTCAGTTTTGAACATATGGCAGCTACCTGTGCCTTTGCTATTTTGAAAGGGAAATCTACCCTGTTGGTTTCAAATGTTTTAGCTTTTGTCTCTCATTTGAGTTTTAGTGTTTTCTGCTGAGTGCTAACCACCAGATTTGAAGAAAACAAGCTGTCCCTTTCCTGCAAGTGCATGTTTTACAGAACAACTGCAACACAAATTACATTTCTGCCCACAATTCCTGTGCGCACACAGCCTCATGGTGTGATTCTAAGCAGAAAACAGAATTTGATTGGCAATTTCAAAGCACATTTACTACTGTGGTAGAGCAAGTGATAATTACTGTTACAGCCTGACACATTTTCCTTGTAGATTACAGAGGCAGAAAAGAGCACATGTCCTTACTGCTTTTTCATACCATGAGCATGTGCAACCTGGGTGAGTGACTACACTAGAGCAAAGGAAATGAGCCTTGGTGACGTTGAATGTGTTTGCGTTACACAGTGCTATCTGAAACAGCACACAGAGCTGAGTAGTACGCATGGGAGTGTTTGAGAAGCTGCTGCGTGTGTGCCAAGAGTGTGTTTCTGGAGACTGTGTATTGTCTGGTGCAAGACAGATGAGCAAAGAGACTTCCAAAACTGCATGAAGACTGCTGGGATGTATGTAACAGTGCATGTGTGCTAAGGGTTATTTTCAGTTTTGAACATATGGCAACTACCTGTGCCTTTGCTATTTTGAAAGGGAAATCTACCCTGTTGGTTTCAAATGTTTTAGCTTTTGCCTCTCATTTGCGATTTAGTGTTTTCTGCTGAGTGCTATCCACCACATTTGGAGAAAACAAGCTGTCCCTTTCCTGCAAGTGCATGTTTTACAGAACAACTGCAACACAAATTACATCTCTGGCCACAATTCCTGTGCGCACACAGCCACATGGTGTGATTCTAAGCAGAAAACAGAATTTGATTGGCAATTTCAAAGCACATTTACTACTGTGGTAGAGCAAGTGATAATTACTGTTACAGCCTCACACATTTTCCTTGTAGATTACAGAGGCAGAAAAGAGCACATGTCCTTACTGCTTTTTCATACCATGAGCATGTGCAACCTGGGTGAGTGACTACACTAGAGCAAAGGAAAGGAGCCTTAGTGACGTTGAATGTGTTTGCGTTACACAGTGCTATCTGAAACAGCAAACAGAGCTGAGTACTACGCATGGGAGTGTTGGAGAAGCTGCTGCGTGTGTGCCAAGAGTGTGTTTCTGGAGACTGTGTATTGTCTGGTGCAAGAAAGATGAGCAAAGAGACTTCCAAAACTGCATGACGACTGCTGGGATGTATGTAACAGTGCATGTGTGCTAAGGGTTATTTTCAGTTTTGAACATATGGCAACTACCTGTGCCTTTGCTATTTTGAAAGGGAAATCTACCCTGTTGGTTTCAAATGTTTTAGCTTTTGCCTCTCATTTGCGATTTAGTGTTTTCTACTGAGTGCTATCCACCACATTTGAAGAAAACAAGCTGTCACTTTCCTGCAAGTGCATGTTTTACAGAACAACTGCAACACAAATTACATCTCTGGCCACAATTCCTGTGCGCACACAGCCTCATGGTGTGATTCTAAGCAGAAAATAGAATTTGATTGGCAATTTCAAAGCACATTTACTACTGTGGTAGAGCAAGTGATAATTACTGTTACAGCCTGACACATTTTCCTTGTAGATTACAGAGGCAGAAAAGAGCACATGTCCTTACTGCTTTTTCATACCATGAGCATGTGCAACCTGGGTGAGTGACTACACTAGAGCAAAGGAAATGAGCCTTGGTGACGTTGAATGTGTTTGCGTTACACAGTGCTATCTGAAACAGCACACAGAGCTGAGTACTACGCATGGGAGTGTTGGAAAAGCTGCTGCGTGTGTGCCAAGAGTGTGTTTCTGGAGACTGTGTATTGTCTGGTGCAAGACAGATGAGCAAAGAGACTTCCAAAACTGCATGAAGACTGCTGGGATGTATGTAACAGTGCATGTGTGCTAAGGGTTATTTTCAGTTTTGAACATATGGCAACTACCTGTGCCTTTGCTATTTTGAAAGGGAAATCTACCCTGTTGGTTTCAAATGTTTTAGCTTTTGCCTCTCATTTGCGATTTAGTGTTTTCTGCTGAGTGCTATCCACCACATTTGGAGAAAACAAGCTGTCCCTTTCCTGCAAGTGCATGTTTTACAGAACAACTGCAACACAAATTACATCTCTGGCCACAATTCCTGTGCGCACACAGCCACATGGTGTGATTCTAAGCAGAAAACAGAATTTGATTGGCAATTTCAAAGCACATTTACTACTGTTGTAGAGCAAGTGATAATTACTGTTACAGCCTCACACATTTTCCTTGTAGATTACAGAGGCAGAAAAGAGCACATGTCCTTACTGCTTTTTCATACCATGAGCATGTGCAACCTGGGTGAGTGACTACACTAGAGCAAAGGAAATGAGCCTTGGTGACGTTGAATGTGTTTGCGTTACACAGTGCTATCTGAAACAGCAAACAGAGCTGAGTACTACGCATGGGAGTGTTGGAGAAGCTGCTGCGTGTGTGCCAAGAGTGTGTTTCTGGAGACTGTGTATTGTCTGGTGCAAGACAGATGAGCAAAGAGACTTCCAAAACTGCATGAAGACTGCTGGGATGTATGTAACAGTGCATGTGTGCTAAGGGTTATTTTCAGTTTTGAACATATGGCAACTACCTGTGCCTTTGCTATTTTGAAAGGGAAATCTACCCTGTTGGTTTCAAATGTTTTAGCTTTTGCCTCTCATTTGCGATTTAGTGTTTTCTGCTGAGTGCTATCCACCACATTTGAAGAAAACAAGCTGTCACTTTCCTGCAAGTGCATGTTTTACAGAACAACTGCAACACAAATTACATCTCTGGCCACAATTCCTGTGCGCACACAGCCTCATGGTGTGATTCTAAGCAGAAAATAGAATTTGATTGGCAATTTCAAAGCACATTTACTACTGTGGTAGAGCAAGTGATAATTACTGTTACAGCCTGACACATTTTCCTTGTAGATTACAGAGGCAGAAAAGAGCACATGTCCTTACTGCTTTTTCATACCATGAGCATGTGCAACCTGGGTGAGTGACTACACTAGAGCAAAGGAAATGAGCCTTGGTGACGTTGAATGTGTTTGCGTTACACAGTGCTATCTGAAACAGCACACAGAGCTGAGTAGTACGCATGGGAGTGTTGGAGAAGCTGCTGTGTGTGTGCCAAGAGTGTGTTTCTGTAGACTGTGTATTGTCTGGTGCAAGAAAGATGAGCAAAGAGACTTCCAAAACTGCATGAAGACTGCTGGGATGTATGTAACAGTGCATGTGTGCTAAGGGTTATTTTCAGTTTTGAACATATGGCAACTACCTGTGCCTTTGCTATTTTGAAAGGGAAATCTACCCTGTTGGTTTCAAATGTTTTAGCTTTTGCCTCTCATTTGCGTTTTAGTGTTTTCTGCTGAGTGCTAACCACCACATTTGAAGAAAACAAGCTGTCCCTTTCCTGCAAGTGCATGTTTTACAGAACAACTGCAACACAAATTACATCTCTGGCCACAATTCCTGTGCGCACACAGCCTTATGGTGTGATTCTAAGCAGAAAACAGAATTTGATTGGCAATTTCAAAGCACATTTACTACTGTGGTAGAGCAAGTGATAATTACTGTTACAGCCTGACACATTTTCCTTGTAGATTACAGAGGCAGAAAAGAGCACATGTCCTTACTGCTTTTTCATACCATGAGCATGTGCAACCTGGGTGAGTGACTACACTAGAGCAAAGGAAATGAGCCTTGGTGACATTGAATGTGTTTGCGTTACACAGTGCTATCTGAAACAGCACACAGAGCTGACTAGTACGCATGGGAGTGTTGGAAAAGCTGCTGCGTGTGTGTCAAGAGTGTGTTTCTGGAGACTGTGTATTGTCTGGTGCAAGACAGATGAGCAAAGAGACTTCCAAAACTGCATGAAGACTGCTGGGATGTATGTAACAGTGCATGTGTGCTAAGGTTTATTTTCAGTTTTGAACATATGGCAACTACCTGTGCCTTTGCTATTTTGAAAGGGAAATCTACCCTGTTGGTTTCAAATGTTTTAGCTTTTGCCTCTCATTTGCGATTTAGTGTTTTCTGCTGAGTGCTAACCACCACATTTGAAGAAAACAAGCTGTCCCTTTCCTGCAAGTGCATGTTTTACAGAACAACTGCAACACAAATTACATCTCTGGCCACAATTCCTGTGCGCACACAGCCTCATGGTGTGATTCTAAGCCGAAAACAGAATTTGATTGGCAATTTCACAGCACATTTACTACGGTGGTAGAGCAAGTGATAATTACTGTTACAGCCTGACACATTTTCCTTGTAGATTACAGAGGCAGAAAAGAGCACATGTCCTTACTGCTTTTTCATACCATGAGCATGTGCAACCTGGGTGAGTGACTACACTAGAGCAAAGGAAATGAGCCTTGGTGACGTTGAATGTGTTTGCGTTACACAGTGCTGTCTGAAACAGCACACAGAGCTGAGTAGTACGCATGGGAGTGTTGGAGAAGCTGCTGCGTGTGTGCCAAGAGTGTGTTTCTGGAGACTGTGTATTGTCTGGTGCAAGACAGATGAGCAAAGAGACTTCCAAAACTGCATGAAGACTGCTGGGATGTATGTAACAGTGCATGTGTGCTAGGGGTTATTTTCCGTTTTGAACATATGGCAACTACCTGTGCCTTTGCTATTTTGAAAGGGAAATCTACCCTGTTGGTTTCAAATGTTTTAGCTTTTGCCTCTCATTTGCGATTTAGTGTTTTCTGCTGAGTGCTATCCACCACATTTGAAGAAAACAAGCTGTCCCTTTCCTGCAAGTGCATGTTTTACAGAACAACTGCAACACAAATTACATCTCTGGCCACAATTCCTGTGCGCACACAGCCTCATGGTGTGATTCTAAGCAGAAAACAGAATTTGATTGGCAATTTCAAAGCACATTTACTACTGTGGTAGAGCAAGTGATAATTACTGTTACAGCCTGACACATTTTCCTTGTAGATTACAGAGGCAGAAAAGAGCACATGTCCTTACTGCTTTTTCATACCATGAGCATTTGCAACCTGGGTGAGTGACTACACTAGAGCAAAGGAAATGAGCCTTGGTGACGTTGAATGTGTTTGCGTTACACAGTGCTATCTGAAACAGCACACAGAGCTGAGTACTATGCATGGGAGTGTTGGAGAAGCTGCTGCGTGTGTGCCAAGAGTGTATTTCTGGAGACTGTGTATTGTCTGGTGCAAGACAGATGAGCAAAGAGACTTCCAAAACTGCATGAAGACTGCTGGGATGTATGTAACAGTGCATGTGTGCTAAGGGTTATTTTCAGTTTTGAACATATGGCAACTACCTGTGCCTTTGCTATTTTGAAAGGGAAATCTACCCTGTTGGTTTCAAATGTTTTAGCTTTTGCCTCTCATTTGCGATTTAGTGTTTTCTGCTGAGTGCTATCCACCACATGTGAAGAAAACAAGCTGTCCCTTTCCTGCAAGTGCATGTTTTACAGAACAACTGCAACACAAATTACATCTCTGGCCACAATTCCTGTGCGCACACAGCCTCATGGTGTGATTCTAAGCAGAAAACAGAATTTGATTGGCAATTTCAAAGCACATTTACTACTGTGGTAGAGCAAGTGATAATTACTGTTACAGCCTGACACATTTTCCTTGTAGATTACAGAGGCAGAAAAGAGCACATGTCCTTACTGCTTTTTCATACCATGAGCATGTGCAACCTGGGTGAGTGACTACACTAGAGCAAAGGAAATGAGCCTTGGTGACGTTGAATGTGTTTGCGTTACACAGTGCTATCTGAAACAGCACACAGAGCTGAGTACTACACATGGGAGTGTTGGAGAAGCTGCTGCGTGTGTGCCAATAGTGTGTTTCTGGAGACTGTGTATTGTCTGGTGCAAGACAGATGAGCAAAGAGACTTCCAAAACTGCATGAAGACTGCTGGGATGTATGTAACAGTGCATGTGTGCTAAGGGTTATTTTCAGTTTTGAACATATGGCAACTACCTGTGCCTTTGCTATTTTGAAAGGGAAATCTACCCTGTTGGTTTCAAATGTTTTAGCTTTTGCCTCTCATTTGCGATGTAGTGTTTTCTGCTGAGTGCTATCCACCACATTTGAAGAAAACAAGCTGTCACTTTCCTGCAAGTGCATGTTTTACAGAACAACTGCAACACAAATTACATCTCTGGCCACAATTCCTGTGCGCACACAGCCTCATGGTGTGATTCTAAGCAGAAAACAGAATTTGATTGGCAATTTCAAAGCACATTTACTACTGTGGTAGAGCAAGTGATAATTACTGTTACAGCCTGAGACATTTTCCTTGTAGATTACAGAGGCAGAAAAGAGCACATGTCCCTACTGCTTTTTCATACCATGAGCATGCGCAACCTGGGTGAGTGACTACACTAGAGCAAAGGAAATGAGCCTTGGTGACGTTGAATGTGTTTGCGTTACACAGTGCTATCTGAAACAGCACACAGAGCTGAGTAGTACGCATGGGAGTGTTGGAGAAGCTGCTGCGTGTGTGCCAAGAGTGTGTTTCTGGAGAATGTGTATTGTCTGGTGCAAGACAGATGAGCAAAGAGACTTCCAAAACTGCATGAAGACTGCTGGGATGTATGTAACAGTGCATGTGTGCTAAGGGTTATTTTCAGTTTTGAACATATGGCAACTACCTGTGCCTTTGCTATTTTGAAAGGGAAATCTACCCTGTTGGTTTCAAATGTTTTAGCTTTTGCCTCTCATTTGCGTTTTAGTGTTTTCTGCTGAGTGCTAACCACCACATTTGAAGAAAACAAGCTGTCCCTTTCCTGCAAGTGCATGTTTTACAGAACAACTGCAACACAAATTACATCTCTGGCCACAATTCCTGTGCGCACACAGCCTTATGGTGTGATTCTAAGCAGAAAACAGAATTTGATTGGCAATTTCAAAGCACATTTACTACTGTGGTAGAGCAAGTGATAATTACTGTTACAGCCAGACACATTTCCCTTGTAGATTACAAAGGCAGAAAAGAGCACATGTCCTTACTGCTTTTTCATACCATGAGCATGTGCAACCTGGGTGAGTGACTACACTAGAGCAAAGGAAATGAGCCTTGGTGACGTTGAATGTGTTTGCGTTACACAGTGCTATCTGAAACAGCACACAGAGCTGAGTACTACGCATGGGAGTGTTGGAGAAGCTGCTGCGTGTGTGCCAAGAGTGTGTTTCTGGAGACTGTGTATTGTCTGGTGCAAGACAGATGAGCAAAGAGACTTCCAAAACTGCATGAAGACTGCTGGGATGTATGTAACAGTGCATGTGTGCTAAGGGTTATTTTCAGTTTTGAACATATGGCAACTACCTGTGCCTTTGCTATTTTGAAAGGGAAATCTACCCTGTTGGTTTCAAATGTTTTAGCTTTTGCCTCTCATTTGCGATTTAGTGTTTTCTGCTAAGTGCTAACCACCACATTTGAAGAAAACAAGCTGTCCCTTTCCTGCAAGTGCATGTTATACAGAACAACTGCAACACAAATTACATTTCTGGCCACAATTCCTGTGCGCACACAGCCTCATGGTGTGATTCTAAGCAGAAAACAGAATATGATTGGCAATTTCAAAGCACATTTACTACTGTGGTAGAGCAAGTGATAATTACAGTTACAGCCTGACACATTTTCCTTGTAGATTACAGAGGCAGAAAAGAGCACATGTCCTTCCTGCTTTTTCATACCATGAGCATGTGCAACCTGGGTGAGTGACTACACTAGAGCAAAGGAAATGAGCCTTGGTGACGTTGAATGTGTTTGCGTTACACAGTGCTATCTGAAACAGCACACAGAGCTGAGTACTACGCATGGGAGTGTTGGAGAAGCTGCTGCGTGTGTGCCAAGAGTGTGTTTCTGGAGACTGTGTATTGTCTGGTGCAAGACAGATGAGCAAAGAGACTTCCAAAACTGCATGAAGACTGCTGGGATGTATGTAACAGTGCACGTGTGCTAAGGGTTATTTTCAGTTTTGAACATATGGCAACTACCTGTGCCTTTGCTATTTTGAAAGGGAAATCTACCCTGTTGGTTTCAAATGTTTTAGTTTTTGCCTCTCATTTGCGTTTTAGTGTTTTCTGCTGAGTGCTAACCACCACATTTGAAGAAAACAAGCTGTCCCTTTCCTGCAAGTGCATGTTTTACAGAACAACTGCAACACAAATTACATCTCTGGCCACAATTCCTGTGCGCACACAGCCTCATGGTGTGATTCTAAGCAGAAAACAGAATTTGATTGGCAATTTCAAAGCACATTTACTACTGTGGTAGAGCAAGTGATAATTACTGTTACAGCCTGACACATTTTCCTTGTAGATTACAGAGGCAGAAAAGAGCACATGTCCTTACTGCTTTTTCATACCATGAGCATGTGCAACCTGGGTGAGTGACTACACTAGAGCAAAGGAAATGAGCCTTGGTGATGTTGAATGTGTTTGCGTTACACAGTGCTATCTGAAACAGCACACAGAGCTGAGTAGTACGCATGGGAGTGTTGGAGAAGCTGCTGCGTGTGTGCCAAGAGTGTGTTTCTGGAGACTGTGTATTGTCTGGTGCAAGACAGATGAGCAAAGAGACTTCCAAAACTGCATGAAGACTGCTGGGATGTATGTAACAGTGCATGTGTGCTAAGGGTTATTTTCAGTTTTGAACATATGGCAACTACCTGTGCCTTTGCTATTTTGAAAGGGAAATCTACCCTGTTGGTTTCAAATGTTTTAGCTTTTGCCTCTCATTTGCGATTTAGTGTTTTCTGCTGAGTGCTATCCACCACATTTGAAGAAAACAAGCTGTCCCTTTCCTGCAAGTGCATGTTTTACAGAACAACTGCAACACAAATTACATCTCTGGCCACAATTCCTGAGCGCACACAGCCTCATGGTGTGATTCTAAGCAGAAAACAGAATTTGATTGGCAATTTCAAAGCACATTTACTACTGTGGTAGAGCAAGTGATAATTACTGTTACAGCCTGACACATTTTCCTTGTAGATTACAGAGGCAGAAAAGAGCACATGTCCTTACTGCTTTTTCATACCATGAGCATTTGCAACCTGGGTGAGTGACTACACTAGAGCAAAGGAAATGAGCCTTGGTGACGTTGAATGTGTTTGCGTTACACAGTGCTATCTGAAACAGCACACAGAGCTGAGTACTACGCATGGGAGTGTTGGAGAAGCTGCTGCGTGTGTGCCAAGAGTGTGTTTCTGGAGACTGTGTATTGTCTGGTGCAAGACAGATGAGCAAAGAGACTTCCAAAACTGCATGAAGACTGCTGGGATGTATGTAACAGTGCATGTGTGCTAAGGGTTATTTTCAGTTTTGAACATATGGCAACTACCTGTGCCTTTGCTATTTTGAAAGGGAAATCTACCCTGTTGGTTTCAAATGTTTTAGCTTTTGCCTCTCATTTGCGATTTAGTGTTTTCTGCTAAGTGCTAACCACCACATTTGAAGAAAACAAGCTGTCCCTTTCCTGCAAGTGCATGTTATACAGAACAACTGCAACACAAATTACATTTCTGGCCACAATTCCTGTGCGCACACAGCCTCATGGTGTGATTCTAAGCAGAAAACAGAATATGATTGGCAATTTCAAAGCACATTTACTACTGTGGTAGAGCAAGTGATAATTACAGTTACAGCCTGACACATTTTCCTTGTAGATTACAGAGGCAGAAAAGAGCACATGTCCTTCCTGCTTTTTCATACCATGAGCATGTGCAACCTGGGTGAGTGACTACACTAGAGCAAAGGAAATGAGCCTTGGTGACGTTGAATGTGTTTGCGTTACACAGTGCTATCTGAAACAGCACACAGAGCTAAGTAGTACGCATGGGAGTGTTGGAGAAGCTGCTGCGTGTGTGCCAAGATTGTGTTTCTGGAGACTGTGTATTGTCTGGTGCAAGACAGATGAGCAAAGAGACTTCCAAAACTGCATGAAGACTGCTGGGATGTATGTAACAGTGCATGTGTGCTAAGGGTTATTTTCAGTTTTGAACATATGGCCACTACCTGTGCCTTTGCTATTTTGAAAGGGAAATCTACCCTGTTGGTTTCAAATGTTTTAGCTTTTGCCTCTCATTTGCGATTTAGTGTTTTCTGCTGAGTGCTATACACCACATTTGAAGAAAACAAGCTGTCACTTTCCTGCAAGTGCATGTTTTACAGAACAACTGCAACACAAATTACATCTCTGGCCACAATTCCTGTGCGCACACAGCCTCATGGTGTGATTCTAAGCAGAAAACAGAATTTGATTGGCAATTTCAAAGCACATTTACTACTGTGGTAGAGCAAGTGATAATTACTGTTACAGCCTGACACATTTTCCTTGTAGATTACAGAGGCAGAAAAGAGCACATGTCCTTACTGCTTTTTCATACCATGAGCATTTGCAACCTGGGTGAGTGACTACACTAGAGCAAAGGAAATGAGCCTTGGTGACGTTGAATGTGTTTGCGTTACACAGTGCTATCTGAAACAGCACACAGAGCTGAGTATTACGCATGGGAGTGTTGGAGAAGCTGCTGCGTGTGTGCCAAGAGTGTGTTTCTGGAGACTGTGTATTGTCTGGTGCAAGACAGATGAGCAAAGAGACTTCCAAAACTGCATGAAGACTGCTGGGATGTATGTAACAGTGCATGTGTGCTAAGGGTTATTTTCAGTTTTGAACATATGGCAACTACCTGTGCCTTTGCTATTTTGAAAGGGAAATCTACCCTGTTGGTTTCAAATGTTTTAGCTTTTGCCTCTCATTTGCGATTTAGTGTTTTCTGCTAAGTGCTAACCACCACATTTGAAGAAAACAAGCTGTCCCTTTCCTGCAAGTGCATGTTATACAGAACAACAGCAACACAAATTACATTTCTGGCCACAATTCCTGTGCGCACACAGCCTCATGGTGTGATTCTAAGCAGAAAACAGAATATGATTGGCAATTTCAAAGCACATTTACTACTGTGGTAGAGCAAGTGATAATTACAGTTACAGCCTGACACATTTTCCTTGTAGATTACAGAGGCAGAAAAGAGCACATGTCCTTCCTGCTTTTTCATACCATGAGCATGTGCAACCTGGGTGAGTGACTACACTAGAGCAAAGGAAATGAGCCTTGGTGACGTTGAATGTGTTTGCGTTACACAGTGCTATCTGAAACAGCACACAGAGCTGAGTACTACGCATGGGAGTGTTGGAGAAGCTGCTGCGTGTGTGCCAAGAGTGTGTTTCTGGAGACTGTGTATTGTCTGGTGCAAGACAGATGAGCAAAGAGACTTCCAAAACTGAATGAAGACTGCTGGGATGTATGTAACAGTGCACGTGTGCTAAGGGTTATTTTCAGTTTTGAACATATGGCAACTACCTGTGCCTTTGCTATTTTGAAAGGGAAATCTACCCTGTTGGTTTCAAATGTTTTAGCTTTTGCCTCTCATTTGCGTTTTAGTGTTTTCTGCTGAGTGCTAACCACCACATTTGAAGAAAACAAACTGTCCCTTTCCTGCAAGTGCATGTTTTACAGAACAACTGCAACACAAATTACATCTCTGGCCACAATTCCTGTGCGCACACAGCCTCATGGTGTGATTCTAAGCAGAAAACAGAATTTGATTGGCAATTTCAAAGCACATTTACTATTGTGGTAGAGCAAGTGATAATTACTGTTACAGCCTGACACATTTTCCTTGTAGATTACAGAGGCAGAAAAGAGCACATGTCCTTACTGCTTTTTCATACCATGAGCATGTGCAACCTGGGTGAGTGACTACACTAGAGCAAAGGAAATGAGCCTTGGTGATGTTGAATGTGTTTGCGTTACACAGTGCTATCTGAAACAGCACACAGAGCTGAGTAGTACGCATGGGAGTGTTGGAGAAGCTGCTGCGTGTGTGCCAAGAGTGTGTTTCTGGAGACTGTGTATTGTCTGGTGCAAGACAGATGAGCAAAGAGACTTCCAAAACTGCATGAAGACTGCTGGGATGTATGTAACAGTGCATGTGTGCTAAGGGTTATTTTCAGTTTTGAACATATGGCAACTACCTGTGCCTTTGCTATTTTGAAAGGGAAATCTACCCTGTTGGTTTCAAATGTTTTAGCTTTTGCCTCTCATTTGCGATTTAGTGTTTTCTGCTGAGTGCTATCCACCACATTTGAAGAAAACAAGCTGTCCCTTTCCTGCAAGTGCATGTTTTACAGAACAACTGCAACACAAATTACATCTCTGGCCACAATTCCTGAGCGCACACAGCCTCATGGTGTGATTCTAAGCAGAAAACAGAATTTGATTGGCAATTTCAAAGCACATTTACTACTGTGGTAGAGCAAGTGATAATTACTGTTACAGCCTGACACATTTTCCTTGTAGATTACAGAGGCAGAAAAGAGCACATGTCCTTACTGCTTTTTCATACCATGAGCATTTGCAACCTGGGTGAGTGACTACACTAGAGCAAAGGAAATGAGCCTTGGTGACGTTGAATGTGTTTGCGTTACACAGTGCTATCTGAAACAGCACACAGAGCTGAGTACTATGCATGGGAGTGTTGGAGAAGCTGCTGCGTGTGTGCCAAGAGTGTGTTTCTGGAGACTGTGTATTGTCTGGTGCAAGACAAATGAGCAAAGAGACTTCCAAAACTGCATGAAGACTGCTGGGATGTATGTAACAGTGCATGTGTGCTAAGGGTTATTTTCAGTTTTGAACATATGGCAACTACCTGTGCCTTTGCTATTTTGAAAGGGAAATCTACCTTGTTGGTTTCAAATGTTTTAGCTTTTGCCTCTCATTTGCGTTTTAGTGTTTTCTGCTGAGTGCTAACCACCACATTTGAAGAAAACAAGCTGTCCCTTTCCTGCAAGTGCATGTTTTACAGAACAACTGCAACACAAATTACATCTCTGGCCACAATTCCTGTGCGCACACAGCCTCATGGTGTGATTCTAAGCAGAAAACAGAATTTGATTGGCAATTTCAAAGCACATTTACTACTGTGGTAGAGCAAGTGATAATTACTGTGACAGCCTGACACATTTTCCTTGTAGATTACAGAGGCAGAAAAGAGCACATGTCCTTACTGCTTTTTCATACCATGAGCATGTGCAACCTGGGTGAGTGACTACACTAGAGCAAAGGAAATGAGCCTTGGTGACGTTGAATGTGTTTGCGTTACACAGTGCTATCTGAATCAGCACACAGAGCTGAGTAGTACGCATGGGAGTGTTGGAGAAGCTGCTGAGTGTGTGCCAAGAGTGTGTTTCTGGAGACTGTGAATTGTCTGGTGCAAGACAGATGAGCAAAGAGACATCCAAAACTGCATGAAGACTGCTGGGATGTATGTAACAGTGCATGTGTGCTAAGGGTTATTTTCAGTTTTGAACATATGGCAACTACCTGTGCCTTTGCTATTTTGAAAGGGAAATCTACCCTGTTGGTTTCAAATGTTTTAGCTTTTGCCTCTCATTTGCGATTTGGTGTTTTCTGCTGAGTGCTATCCACCACATGTGAAGAAAACAAGCTGTCCCTTTCCTGCAAGTGCATGTTTTACAGAACAACTGCAACACAAATTACATCTCTGGCCACAATTCCTGTGCGCACACAGCCTCATGGTGTGATTCTAAGCAGAAAACAGAATTTGATTGGCAATTTCAAAGCACATTTACTACTGTGGTAGAGCAAGTGATAATTACTGTTACAGCCTGACACATTTTCCTTGTAGATTACAGAGGCAGAAAAGAGCACATGTCCTTACTGCTTTTTCATACCATGAGCATGTGCAACCTGGGTGAGTGACTACACTAGAGCAAAGGAAATGAGCCTTGGTGACGTTGAATGTGTTTGCGTTACACAGTGCTATCTGAAACAGCACACAGAGCTAAGTAGTACGCATGGGAGTGTTGGAGAAGCTGCTGCGTGTGTGCCAAGATTGTGTTTCTGGAGACTGTGTATTGTCTGGTGCAAGACAGATGAGCAAAGAGACTTCCAAAACTGCATGAAGACTGCTGGGATGTATGTAACAGTGCATGTGTGCTAAGGGTTATTTTCAGTTTTGAACATATGGCCACTACCTGTGCCTTTGCTATTTTGAAAGGGAAATCTACCCTGTTGGTTTCAAATGTTTTAGCTTTTGCCTCTCATTTGCGATTTAGTGTTTTCTGCTGAGTGCTATACACCACATTTGAAGAAAACAAGCTGTCACTTTCCTGCAAGTGCATGTTTTACAGAACAACTGCAACACAAATTACATCTCTGGCCACAATTCCTGTGCGCACACAGCCTCATGGTGTGATTCTAAGCAGAAAACAGAATTTGATTGGCAATTTCAAAGCACATTTACTACTGTGGTAGAGCAAGTGATAATTACTGTTACAGCCTGACACATTTTCCTTGTAGATTACAGAGGCAGAAAAGAGCACATGTCCTTACTGCTTTTTCATACCATGAGCATGTGCAACCTGGGTGAGTGACTACACTAGAGCAAAGGAAATGAGCCTTGGTGACGTTGAATGTGTTTGCGTTACACAGTGCTATCTGAAACAGCACACAGAGCTGAGTAGTACGCATGGGAGTGTTGGAGAAGCTGCTGCGTGTGTGCCAAGAGTGTGTTTCTGGAGACTGTGTATTGTCTGGTGCAAGACAGATGAGCAAAGAGACTTCCAAAACTGCATGAAGACTGCTGGGATGTATGTAACAGTGCATGTGTGCTAAGGGTTATTTTCAGTTTTGAACATATGGCAACTACCTGTGCCTTTGCTATTTTGAAAGGGAAATCTACCCTGTTGGTTTCAAATGTTTTAGCTTTTGCCTCTCATTTGCGTTTTAGTGTTTTCTGCTGAGTGCTAACCACCACATTTGAAGAAAACAAGCTGTCCCTTTCCTGCAAGTGCATGTTTTACAGAACAACTGCAACACAAATTACATCTCTGGCCACAATTCCTGTGCGCACACAGCCTTATGGTGTGATTCTAAGCAGAAAACAGAATTTGATTGGCAATTTCAAAGCACATTTACTACTGTGGTAGAGCAAGTGATAATTACTGTTACAGCCTGACACATTTTCCTTGTAGATTACAGAGGCAGAAAAGAGCACATGTCCTTCCTGCTTTTTCATACCATGAGCATGTGCAACCTGGGTGATTGACTACACTAGAGCAAAGGAAATGAGCCTTGGTGACGTTGAATGTGTTTGCGTTACACAGTGCTATCTGAAACAGCACACAGAGCTGAGTACTACGCATGGGAGTGTTGGAGAAGCTGCTGCGTGTGTGCCAAGAGTGTGTTTCTGGAGACTGTGTATTGTCTGGTGCAAGACAGATGAGCAAAGAGGCTTCCAAAACTGCATGAAGACTGCTGGGATGTATGTAACAGTGCATGTGTGCTAAGGGTTATTTTCAGTTTTGAACATATGGCAACTACCTGTGCCTTTGCTATTTTGAAAGGGAAATCTACCCTGTTGGTTTCAAATGTTTTAGCTTTTGCCTCTCATTTGCGTTTTAGTGTTTTCTGCTGAGTGCTAACCACCACATTTGAAGAAAACAAGCTGTCCCTTTCCTGCAAGTGCATGTTTTACAGAACAACTGCAACACAAATTACATCTCTGGCCACAATTCCTGTGCGCACACAGCCTCATGGTGTGATTCTAAGCAGAAAACAGAATTTGATTGGCAATTTCAAAGCACATTTACTACTGTGGTAGAGCAAGTGATAATTACTGTTACAGCCTGACACATTTTCCTTGTAGATTACAGAGGCAGAAAAGAGCACATGTCCTTACTGCTTTTTCATACCATGAGCATGTGCAACCTGGGTGAGTGACTACACTAGAGCAAAGGAAATGAGCCTTGGTGATGTTAAATGTGTTTGCGTTACACAGTGCTATCTGAAACAGCACACAGAGCTGAGTAGTACGCATGGGAGTGTTGGAGAAGCTGCTGCGTGTGTGCCAAGAGTGTGTTTCTGGAGACTGTGTATTGTCTGGTGCAAGACAGATGAGCAAAGAGACTTCCAAAACTGCATGAAGACTGCTGGGATGTATGTAACAGTGCATGTGTGCTAAGGGTTATTTTCAGTTTTGAACATATGGCAACTACCTGTGCCTTTGCTATTTTGAAAGGGAAATCTACCCTGTTGGTTTCAAATGTTTTAGCTTTTGCCTCTCATTTGCGATTTAGTGTTTTCTGCTGAGTGCTATACACCACATTTGAAGAAAACAAGCTGTCACTTTCCTGCAAGTGCATGTTTTACAGAACAACTGCAACACAAATTACATCTCTGGCCACAATTCCTGTGCGCACACAGCCTCATGGTGTGATTCTAAGCAGAAAACAGAATTTGATTGGCAATTTCAAAGCACATTTACTACTGTGGTAGAGCAAGTGATAATTACTGTTACAGCCTGACACATTTTCCTTGTAGATTACAGAGGCAGAAAAGAGCACATGTCCTTACTGCTTTTTCATACCATGAGCATGTGCAACCTGGGTGAGTGACTACACTAGAGCAAAGGAAATGAGCCTTGGTGACGTTGAATGTGTTTGCGTTACACAGTGCTATCTGAAACAGCACACAGAGCTGAGTAGTACGCATGGGAGTGTTGGAGAAGCTGCTGCGTGTGTGCCAAGAGTGTGTTTCTGGAGACTGTGTATTGTCTGGTGCAAGACAGATGAGCAAAGAGACTTCCAAAACTGCATGAAGACTGCTGGGATGTATGTAACAGTGCATGTGTGCTAAGGGTTATTTTCAGTTTTGAACATATGGCAACTACCTGTGCCTTTGCTATTTTGAAAGGGAAATCTACCCTGTTGGTTTCAAATGTTTTAGCTTTTGCCTCTCATTTGCGTTTTAGTGTTTTCTGCTGAGTGCTAACCACCACATTTGAAGAAAACAAGCTGTCCCTTTCCTGCAAGTGCATGTTTTACAGAACAACTGCAACACAAATTACATCTCTGGCCACAAATCCTGTGCGCACACAGCCTCATGGTGTGATTCTAAGCAGAAAACAGAATTTGATTGGCAATTTCAAAGCACATTTACTACTGTGGTAGAGCAAGTGATAATTACTGTTACAGCCTGACACATTTTCCTTGTAGATTACAGAGGCAGAAAAGAGCACATGTCCTTACTGCTTTTTCATACCATGAGCATGTGCAACCTGGGTGAGTGACTACACTAGAGCAAAGGAAATGAGCCTTGGTGATGTTGAATGTGTTTGCGTTACACAGTGCTATCTGAAACAGCACACAGAGCTGAGTAGTACGCATGGGAGTGTTGGAGAAGCTGCTGCGTGTGTGCCAAGAGTGTGTTTCTGGAGACTGTGTATTGTCTGGTGCAAGACAGATGAGCAAAGAGACTTCCAAAACTGCATGAAGACTGCTGGGATGTATGTAACAGTGCATGTGTGCTAAGGGTTATTTTCCATTTTGAACATATGGCAACTACCTGTGCCTTTGCTATTTTGAAAGGGAAATCTACCCTGTTGGTTTCAAATGTTTTAGCTTTTGCCTCTCATTTGCGATTTAGTGTTTTCTGCTGAGTGCTATCCACCACATTTGAAGAAAACAAGCTGTCCCTTTCCTGCAAGTGCATGTTTTACAAAACAACTGCAACACAAATTACATCTCTGGCCACAATTCCTGTGCGCACACAGCCTCATGGTGTGATTCTAAGCAGAAAACAGAATTTGATTGGCAATTTCAAAGCACATTTACTACTGTGGTAGAGCAAGTGATAATTACTGTTACAGCCTGACACATTTTCCTTGTAGATTACAGAGGCAGAAAAGAGCACATGTCCTTACTGCTTTTTCATACCATGAGCATTTGCAACCTGGGTGAGTGACTACACTAGAGCAAAGGAAATGAGCCTTGGTGACGTTGAATGTGTTTGCGTTACACAGTGCTATCTGAAACAGCACACAGAGCTGAGTACTATGCATGGGAGTGTTGGAGAAGCTGCTGCGTGTGTGCCAAGAGTGTGTTTCTGGAGACTGTGTATTGTCTGGTGCAAGACAGATGAGCAAAGAGACTTCCAAAACTGCATGAAGACTGCTGGGATGTATGTAACAGTGCATGTGTGCTAAGGGTTATTTTCAGTTTTGAACATATGGCAACTACCTGTGCCTTTGCTATTTTGAAAGGGAAATCTACCCTGTTGGTTTCAAATGTTTTAGCTTTTGCCTCTCATTTGCGTTTTAGTGTTTTCTGCTGAGTGCTAACCACCACATTTGAAGAAAACAAGCTGTCCCTTTCCTGCAAGTGCATGTTTTACAGAACAACTGCAACACAAATTACATCTCTGGCCACAATTCCTGTGCGCACACAGCCTCATGGTGTGATTCTAAGCAGAAAACAGAATTTGATTGGCAATTTCAAAGCACATTTACTACTGTGGTAGAGCAAGTGATAATTACTGTGACAGCCTGACACATTTTCCTTGTAGATTACAGAGGCAGAAAAGAGCACATGTCCTTACTGCTTTTTCATACCATGAGCATGTGCAACCTGGGTGAGTGACTACACTAGAGCAAAGGAAATGAGCCTTGGTGACGTTGAATGTGTTTGCGTTACACAGTGCTATCTGAATCAGCACACAGAGCTGAGTAGTACGCATGGGAGTGTTGGAGAAGCTGCTGAGTGTGTGCCAAGAGTGTGTTTCTGGAGACTGTGTATTGTCTGGTGCAAGACAGATGAGCAAAGAGACATCCAAAACTGCATGAAGACTGCTGGGATGTATGTAACAGTGCATGTGTGCTAAGGGTTATTTTCAGTTTTGAACATATGGCAACTACCTGTGCCTTTGCTATTTTGAAAGGGAAATCTACCCTGTTGGTTTCAAATGTTTTAGCTTTTGCCTCTCATTTGCGATTTAGTGTTTTCTGCTGAGTGCTATCCACCACATGTGAAGAAAACAAGCTGTCCCTTTCCTGCAAGTGCATGTTTTACAGAACAACTGCAACACAAATTACATCTCTGGCCACAATTCCTGTGCGCACACAGCCTCATGGTGTGATTCTAAGCAGAAAACAGAATTTGATTGGCAATTTCAAAGCACATTTACTACCGTGGTAGAGCAAGTGATAATTTCTGTTACAGCCTGACACATTTTCCTTGTAGATTACAGAGGCAGAAAAGAGCACATGTCCTTACTGCTTTTTCATACCATGAGCATGTGCAACCTGGGTGAGTGACTACACTAGAGCAAAGGAAATGAGCCTTGGTGACGTTGAATGTGTTTGCGTTACACAGTGCTATCTGAAACAGCACACAGAGCTAAGTAGTACGCATGGGAGTGTTGGAGAAGCTGCTGCGTGTGTGCCAAGATTGTGTTTCTGGAGACTGTGTATTGTCTGGTGCAAGACAGATGAGCAAAGAGACTTCCAAAACTGCATGAAGACTGCTGGGATGTATGTAACAGTGCATGTGTGCTAAGGGTTATTTTCAGTTTTGAACATATGGCAACTACCTGTGCCTTTGCTATTTTGAAAGGGAAATCTACCCTGTTGGTTTCAAATGTTTTAGCTTTTGCCTCTCATTTGCGATTTAGTGTTTTCTGCTGAGTGCTATACACCACATTTGAAGAAAACAAGCTGTCACTTTCCTGCAAGTGCATGTTTTACAGAACAACTGCAACACAAATTACATCTCTGGCCACAATTCCTGTGCGCACACAGCCTCATGGTGTGATTCTAAGCAGAAAACAGAATTTGATTGGCAATTTCAAAGCACATTTACTACTGTGGTAGAGCAAGTGATAATTACTGTTACAGCCTGACACATTTTCCTTGTAGATTACAGAGGCAGAAAAGAGCACATGTCCTTACTGCTTTTTCATACCATGAGCATGTGCAACCTGGGTGAGTGACTACACTAGAGCAAAGGAAATGAGCCTTGGTGACGTTGAATGTGTTTGCGTTACACAGTGCTATCTGAAACAGCACACAGAGCTGAGTAGTACACATGGGAGTGTTGGAGAAGCTGCTGCGTGTGTGCCAAGAGTGTGTTTCTGGAGTCTCTGTATTGTCTGGTGCAAGACAGATGAGCAAAGAGACTTCCAAAACTGCATGAAGACTGCTGGGATGTATGTAACAGTGCATGTGTGCTAAGGGTTATTTTCAGTTTTGAACATATGGCAACTACCTGTGCCTTTGCTATTTTGAAAGGGAAATCTACCCTGTTGGTTTCAAATGTTTTAGCTTTTGCCTCTCATTTGCGTTTTAGTGTTTTCTGCTGAGTGCTAACCACCACATTTGAAGAAAACAAGCTGTCCCTTTCCTGCAAGTGCATGTTTTACAGAACAACTGCAACACAAATTACATCTCTGGCCACAATTCCTGTGCGCACACAGCCTTATGGTGTGATTCTAAGCAGAAAACAGAATTTGATTGGCAATTTCAAAGCACATTTACTACTGTGGTAGAGCAAGTGATAATTACTGTTACAGCCTGACACATTTTCCTTGTAGATTACAGAGGCAGAAAAGAGCACATGTCCTTCCTGCTTTTTCATACCATGAGCATGTGCAACCTGGGTGATTGACTACACTAGAGCAAAGGAAATGAGCCTTGGTGACGTTGAATGTGTTTGCGTTACACAGTGCTATCTGAAACAGCACACAGAGCTGAGTACTACGCATGGGAGTGTTGGAGAAGCTGCTGCGTGTGTGCCAAGAGTGTGTTTCTGGAGACTGTGTATTGTCTGGTGCAAGACAGATGAGCAAAGAGGCTTCCAAAACTGCATGAAGACTGCTGGGATGTATGTAACAGTGCATGTGTGCTAAGGGTTATTTTCAGTTTTGAACATATGGCAACTACCTGTGCCTTTGCTATTTTGAAAGGGAAATCTACCCTGTTGGTTTCAAATGTTTTAGCTTTTGCCTCTCATTTGCGTTTTAGTGTTTTCTGCTGAGTGCTAACCACCACATTTGAAGAAAACAAGCTGTCCCTTTCCTGCAAGTGCATGTTTTACAGAACAACTGCAACACAAATTACATCTCTGGCCACAATTCCTGTGTGCACACAGCCTCATGGTGTGATTCTAAGCAGAAAACAGAATTTGATTGGCAATTTCAAAGCACATTTACTACTGTGGTAGAGCAAGTGATAATTACTGTTACAGCCTGACACATTTTCCTTGTAGATTACAGAGGCAGAAAAGAGCACATGTCCTTACTGCTTTTTCATACCATGAGCATGTGCAACCTGGGTGAGTGACTACACTAGAGCAAAGGAAATGAGCCTTGGTGATGTTGAATGTGTTTGCGTTACACAGTGCTATCTGAAACAGCACACAGAGCTGAGTAGTACGCATGGGAGTGTTGGAGAAGCTGCTGCGTGTGTGCCAATAGTGTGTTTCTGGAGACTGTGTATTGTCTGGTGCAAGACAGATGAGCAAAGAGACTTCCAAAACTGCATGAAGACTGCTGGGATGTATGTAACAGTGCATGTGTGCTAAGGGTTATTTTCAGTTTTGAACATATGGCAACTACCTGTGCCTTTGCTATTTTGAAAGGGAAATCTACCCTGTTGGTTTCTAATGTTTTAGCTTTTGCCTCTCATTTGCGATTTATTGCTTTCTGCTGAGTGCTATCCACCACATTTGAAGAAAACAAGCTGTCCCTTTCCTGCAAGTGCATGTTTTACAGAACAACTGCAACCCAAATTACATCTCTGGCCACAATTCCTGTGCGCACACAGCCTCATGGTGTGATTCTAAGCAGAAAACAGAATTTGATTGGCAATTTCAAAGCACATTTACTACTGTGGTAGAGCAAGTGATAATTACTGTTACAGCCTGACACATTTTCCTTGTAGATTACAGAGGCAGAAAAGAGCACATGTCCATACTGCTTTTTCATACCATGAGCATTTGCAACCTGGGTGAGTGACTACACTAGAGCAAAGGAAATGAGCCTTGGTGACGTTGAATGTGTTTGCGTTACACAGTGCTATCTGAAACAGCACACAGAGCTGAGTACTATGCATGGGAGTGTTGGAGAAGCTGCTGCGTGTGTGCCAAGAGTGTGTTTCTGGAGACTGTGTATTGTCTGGTGCAAGACAGATGAGCAAAGAGACTTCCAAAACTGCATGAAGACTGCTGGGATGTATGTAACAGTGCATGTGTGCTAAGGGTTATTTTCAGTTTTGAACATATGGCAACTACCTGTGCCTTTGCTATTTTGAAAGGGAAATCTACCCTGTTGGTTTCAAATGTTTTAGCTTTTGCCTCTCATTTGCGATTTAGTGTTTTCTGCTGAGTGCTATACACCACATTTGAAGAAAACAAGCTGTCACTTTCCTGCAAGTGCATGTTTTACAGAACAACTGCAACACAAATTACATCTCTGGCCACAATTCCTGTGCGCACACAGCCTCATGGTGTGATTCTAAGCAGAAAACAGAATTTGATTGGCAATTTCAAAGCACATTTACTACTGTGGTAGAGCAAGTGATAATTACTGTTACAGCCTGACACATTTTCCTTGTAGATTACAGAGGCAGAAAAGAGCACATGTCCTTACTGCTTTTTCATACCATGAGCATGTGCAACCTGGGTGAGTGACTACACTAGAGCAAAGGAAATGAGCCTTGGTGACGTTGAATGTGTTTGCGTTACACAGTGCTATCTGAAACAGCACACAGAGCTGAGTAGTACGCATGGGAGTGTTGGAGAAGCTGCTGCGTGTGTGCCAAGAGTGTGTTTCTGTAGACTGTGTATTGTCTGGTGCAAGACAGATGAGCAAAGAGACTTCCAAAACTGCATGAAGACTGCTGGGATGTATGTAACAGTGCATGTGTGCTAAGGGTTATTTTCAGTTTTGAACATATGGCAACTACCTGTGCCTTTGCTATTTTGAAAGGGAAATCTACCCTGTTGGTTTCAAATGTTTTAGCTTTTGCCTCTCATTTGCGTTTTAGTGTTTTCTGCTGAGTGCTAACCACCACATTTGAAGAAAACAAGCTGTCCCTTTCCTGCAAGTGCATGTTTTACAGAACAACTGCAACACAAATTACATCTCTGGCCACAATTCCTGTGCGCACACAGCCTTATGGTGTGATTCTAAGCAGAAAACAGAATTTGATTGGCAATTTCAAAGCACATTTACTACTGTGGTAGAGCAAGTGATAATTACTGTTACAGCCAGACACATTTCCCTTGTAGATTACAAAGGCAGAAAAGAGCACATGTCCTTACTGCTTTTTCATACCATGAGCATGTGCAACCTGGGTGAGTGACTACACTAGAGCGAGGAAATGAGCCTTGGTGACGTTGAATGTGTTTGCGTTACACAGTGCTATCTGAAACAGCACACAGAGCTGAGTAGTACGCATGGGAGTGTTGGAGAAGCTGCTGCGTGTGTGCCAAGAGTGTGTTTCTGGAGACTGTGTATTGTCTGGTGCAAGACAGATGAGCAAAGCGACTTCCAAAACTGCATGAAGACTGCTGGGATGTATGTAACAGTGCATGTGTGCTAAGGGTTATTTTCAGTTTTGAACATATGGCAACTACCTGTGCCTTTGCTATTTTGAAAGGGAAATGTACCCTGTTGGTTTCAAATGTTTTAGCTTTTGCCTCTCATTTGCGTTTTAGTGTTTTCTGCTGAGTGCTAACCACCACATTTGAAGAAAACAAGCTGTCCCTTTCCTGCAAGTGCATGTTTTACAGAACAACTGCAACACAAATTACATCTCTGGCCACAATTCCTGTGCGCACACAGCCTTATGGTGTGATTCTAAGCAGAAAACAGAATTTGATTGGCAATTTCAAAGCACATTTACTACTGTGGTAGAGCAAGTGATAATTAATGTTACAGCCTGACACATTTTCCTTGTAGATTACAGAGGCAGAAAAGAGCACATGTCCTTCCTGCTTTTTCATACCATGAGCATGTGCAACCTGGGTGATTGACTACACTAGAGCAAAGGAAATGAGCCTTGGTGACGTTGAATGTGTTTGCATTACACAGTGCTATCTGAAACAGCACACAGAGCTGAGTACTACGCATGGGAGTGTTGGAGAAGCTGCTGCGTGTGTGCCAAGAGTGTGTTTCTGGAGACTGTGTATTGTCTGGTGCAGGACAGATGAGCAAAGAGGCTTCCAAAACTGCATGAAGACTGCTGGGATGTATGTAACAGTGCATGTGTGCTAAGGGTTATTTTCAGTTTTGAACATATGGCAACTACCTGTGCCTTTGCTATTTTGAAAGGGAAATCTACCCTGTTGGTTTCAAATGTTTTAGCTTTTGCCTCTCATTTGCGTTTTAGTGTTTTCTGCTGAGTGCTAACCACCACATTTGAAGAAAACAAGCTGTCCCTTTCCTGCAAGTGCATGTTTTACAGAACAACTGCAACACAAATTACATCTCTGGCCACAATTCCTGTGCGCACACAGCCTCATGGTGTGATTCTAAGCAGAAAACAGAATTTGATTGGCAATTTCAAAGCACATTTACTACTGTGGTAGAGCAAGTGATAATTACTGTTACAGCCTGACACATTTTCCTTGTAGATTACAGAGGCAGAAAAGAGCACATGTCCTTACTGCTTTTTCATACCATGAGCATGTGCAACCTGGGTGAGTGACTACACTAGAGCAAAGGAAATGAGCCTTGGTGATGTTAAATGTGTTTGCGTTACACAGTGCTATCTGAAACAGCACACAGAGCTGAGTAGTACGCATGGGAGTGTTGGAGAAGCTGCTGCGTGTGTGCCAAGAGTGTGTTTCTGGAGACTGTGTATTGTCTGGTGCAAGACAGATGAGCAAAGAGACTTCCAAAACTGCATGAAGACTGCTGGGATGTATGTAACAGTGCATGTGTGCTAAGGGTTATTTTCAGTTTTGAACATATGGCAACTACCTGTGCCTTTGCTATTTTGAAAGGGAAATCTACCCTGTTGGTTTCAAATGTTTTAGCTTTTGCCTCTCATTTGCGATTTAGTGTTTTCTGCTGAGTGCTATACACCACATTTGAAGAAAACAAGCTGTCACTTTCCTGCAAGTGCATGTTTTACAGAACAACTGCAACACAAATTACATCTCTGGCCACAATTCCTGTGCGCACACAGCCTCATGGTGTGATTCTAAGCAGAAAACAGAATTTGATTGGCAATTTCAAAGCACATTTACTACTGTGGTAGAGCAAGTGATAATTACTGTTACAGCCTGACACATTTTCCTTGTAGATTACAGAGGCAGAAAAGAGCACATGTCCTTACTGCTTTTTCATACCATGAGCATGTGCAACCTGGGTGAGTGACTACACTAGAGCAAAGGAAATGAGCCTTGGTGACGTTGAATGTGTTTGCGTTACACAGTGCTATCTGAAACAGCACACAGAGCTGAGTAGTACGCATGGGAGTGTTGGAGAAGCTGCTGCGTGTGTGCCAAGAGTGTGTTTCTGGAGACTGTGTATTGTCTGGTGCAAGACAGATGAGCAAAGAGACTTCCAAAACTGCATGAAGACTGCTGGGATGTATGTAACAGTGCATGTGTGCTAAGGGTTATTTTCAGTTTTGAACATATGGCAACTACCTGTGCCTTTGCTATTTTGAAAGGGAAATCTACCCTGTTGGTTTCAAATGTTTTAGCTTTTGCCTCTCATTTGCGTTTTAGTGTTTTCTGCTGAGTGCTAACCACCACATTTGAAGAAAACAAGCTGTCCCTTTCCTGCAAGTGCATGTTTTACAGAACAACTGCAACACAAATTACATCTCTGGCCACAAATCCTGTGCGCACACAGCCTCATGGTGTGATTCTAAGCAGAAAACAGAATTTGATTGGCAATTTCAAAGCACATTTACTACTGTGGTAGAGCAAGTGATAATTACTGTTACAGCCTGACACATTTTCCTTGTAGATTACAGAGGCAGAAAAGAGCACATGTCCTTACTGCTTTTTCATACCATGAGCATGTGCAACCTGGGTGAGTGACTACACTAGAGCAAAGGAAATGAGCCTTGGTGATGTTGAATGTGTTTGCGTTACACAGTGCTATCTGAAACAGCACACAGAGCTGAGTAGTACGCATGGGAGTGTTGGAGAAGCTGCTGCGTGTGTGCCAAGAGTGTGTTTCTGGAGACTGTGTATTGTCTGGTGCAAGACAGATGAGCAAAGAGACTTCCAAAACTGCATGAAGACTGCTGGGATGTATGTAACAGTGCATGTGTGCTAAGGGTTATTTTCCATTTTGAACATATGGCAACTACCTGTGCCTTTGCTATTTTGAAAGGGAAATCTACCCTGTTGGTTTCAAATGTTTTAGCTTTTGCCTCTCATTTGCGATTTAGTGTTTTCTGCTGAGTGCTATCCACCACATTTGAAGAAAACAAGCTGTCCCTTTCCTGCAAGTGCATGTTTTACAAAACAACTGCAACACAAATTACATCTCTGGCCACAATTCCTGTGCGCACACAGCCTCATGGTGTGATTCTAAGCAGAAAACAGAATTTGATTGGCAATTTCAAAGCACATTTACTACTGTGGTAGAGCAAGTGATAATTACTGTTACAGCCTGACACATTTTCCTTGTAGATTACAGAGGCAGAAAAGAGCACATGTCCTTACTGCTTTTTCATACCATGAGCATTTGCAACCTGGGTGAGTGACTACACTAGAGCAAAGGAAATGAGCCTTGGTGACGTTGAATGTGTTTGCGTTACACAGTGCTATCTGAAACAGCACACAGAGCTGAGTACTATGCATGGGAGTGTTGGAGAAGCTGCTGCGTGTGTGCCAAGAGTGTGTTTCTGGAGACTGTGTATTGTCTGGTGCAAGACAGATGAGCAAAGAGACTTCCAAAACTGCATGAAGACTGCTGGGATGTATGTAACAGTGCATGTGTGCTAAGGGTTATTTTCAGTTTTGAACATATGGCAACTACCTGTGCCTTTGCTATTTTGAAAGGGAAATCTACCCTGTTGGTTTCAAATGTTTTAGCTTTTGCCTCTCATTTGCGTTTTAGTGTTTTCTGCTGAGTGCTAACCACCACATTTGAAGAAAACAAGCTGTCCCTTTCCTGCAAGTGCATGTTTTACAGAACAACTGCAACACAAATTACATCTCTGGCCACAATTCCTGTGCGCACACAGCCTCATGGTGTGATTCTAAGCAGAAAACAGAATTTGATTGGCAATTTCAAAGCACATTTACTACTGTGGTAGAGCAAGTGATAATTACTGTGACAGCCTGACACATTTTCCTTGTAGATTACAGAGGCAGAAAAGAGCACATGTCCTTACTGCTTTTTCATACCATGAGCATGTGCAACCTGGGTGAGTGACTACACTAGAGCAAAGGAAATGAGCCTTGGTGACGTTGAATGTGTTTGCGTTACACAGTGCTATCTGAATCAGCACACAGAGCTGAGTAGTACGCATGGGAGTGTTGGAGAAGCTGCTGAGTGTGTGCCAAGAGTGTGTTTCTGGAGACTGTGTATTGTCTGGTGCAAGACAGATGAGCAAAGAGACATCCAAAACTGCATGAAGACTGCTGGGATGTATGTAACAGTGCATGTGTGCTAAGGGTTATTTTCAGTTTTGAACATATGGCAACTACCTGTGCCTTTGCTATTTTGAAAGGGAAATCTACCCTGTTGGTTTCAAATGTTTTAGCTTTTGCCTCTCATTTGCGATTTAGTGTTTTCTGCTGAGTGCTATCCACCACATGTGAAGAAAACAAGCTGTCCCTTTCCTGCAAGTGCATGTTTTACAGAACAACTGCAACACAAATTACATCTCTGGCCACAATTCCTGTGCGCACACAGCCTCATGGTGTGATTCTAAGCAGAAAACAGAATTTGATTGGCAATTTCAAAGCACATTTACTACCGTGGTAGAGCAAGTGATAATTTCTGTTACAGCCTGACACATTTTCCTTGTAGATTACAGAGGCAGAAAAGAGCACATGTCCTTACTGCTTTTTCATACCATGAGCATGTGCAACCTGGGTGAGTGACTACACTAGAGCAAAGGAAATGAGCCTTGGTGACGTTGAATGTGTTTGCGTTACACAGTGCTATCTGAAACAGCACACAGAGCTAAGTAGTACGCATGGGAGTGTTGGAGAAGCTGCTGCGTGTGTGCCAAGATTGTGTTTCTGGAGACTGTGTATTGTCTGGTGCAAGACAGATGAGCAAAGAGACTTCCAAAACTGCATGAAGACTGCTGGGATGTATGTAACAGTGCATGTGTGCTAAGGGTTATTTTCAGTTTTGAACATATGGCAACTACCTGTGCCTTTGCTATTTTGAAAGGGAAATCTACCCTGTTGGTTTCAAATGTTTTAGCTTTTGCCTCTCATTTGCGATTTAGTGTTTTCTGCTGAGTGCTATACACCACATTTGAAGAAAACAAGCTGTCACTTTCCTGCAAGTGCATGTTTTACAGAACAACTGCAACACAAATTACATCTCTGGCCACAATTCCTGTGCGCACACAGCCTCATGGTGTGATTCTAAGCAGAAAACAGAATTTGATTGGCAATTTCAAAGCACATTTACTACTGTGGTAGAGCAAGTGATAATTACTGTTACAGCCTGACACATTTTCCTTGTAGATTACAGAGGCAGAAAAGAGCACATGTCCTTACTGCTTTTTCATACCATGAGCATGTGCAACCTGGGTGAGTGACTACACTAGAGCAAAGGAAATGAGCCTTGGTGACGTTGAATGTGTTTGCGTTACACAGTGCTATCTGAAACAGCACACAGAGCTGAGTAGTACACATGGGAGTGTTGGAGAAGCTGCTGCGTGTGTGCCAAGAGTGTGTTTCTGGAGTCTCTGTATTGTCTGGTGCAAGACAGATGAGCAAAGAGACTTCCAAAACTGCATGAAGACTGCTGGGATGTATGTAACAGTGCATGTGTGCTAAGGGTTATTTTCAGTTTTGAACATATGGCAACTACCTGTGCCTTTGCTATTTTGAAAGGGAAATCTACCCTGTTGGTTTCAAATGTTTTAGCTTTTGCCTCTCATTTGCGTTTTAGTGTTTTCTGCTGAGTGCTAACCACCACATTTGAAGAAAACAAGCTGTCCCTTTCCTGCAAGTGCATGTTTTACAGAACAACTGCAACACAAATTACATCTCTGGCCACAATTCCTGTGCGCACACAGCCTTATGGTGTGATTCTAAGCAGAAAACAGAATTTGATTGGCAATTTCAAAGCACATTTACTACTGTGGTAGAGCAAGTGATAATTACTGTTACAGCCTGACACATTTTCCTTGTAGATTACAGAGGCAGAAAAGAGCACATGTCCTTCCTGCTTTTTCATACCATGAGCATGTGCAACCTGGGTGATTGACTACACTAGAGCAAAGGAAATGAGCCTTGGTGACGTTGAATGTGTTTGCGTTACACAGTGCTATCTGAAACAGCACACAGAGCTGAGTACTACGCATGGGAGTGTTGGAGAAGCTGCTGCGTGTGTGCCAAGAGTGTGTTTCTGGAGACTGTGTATTGTCTGGTGCAAGACAGATGAGCAAAGAGGCTTCCAAAACTGCATGAAGACTGCTGGGATGTATGTAACAGTGCATGTGTGCTAAGGGTTATTTTCAGTTTTGAACATATGGCAACTACCTGTGCCTTTGCTATTTTGAAAGGGAAATCTACCCTGTTGGTTTCAAATGTTTTAGCTTTTGCCTCTCATTTGCGTTTTAGTGTTTTCTGCTGAGTGCTAACCACCACATTTGAAGAAAACAAGCTGTCCCTTTCCTGCAAGTGCATGTTTTACAGAACAACTGCAACACAAATTACATCTCTGGCCACAATTCCTGTGTGCACACAGCCTCATGGTGTGATTCTAAGCAGAAAACAGAATTTGATTGGCAATTTCAAAGCACATTTACTACTGTGGTAGAGCAAGTGATAATTACTGTTACAGCCTGACACATTTTCCTTGTAGATTACAGAGGCAGAAAAGAGCACATGTCCTTACTGCTTTTTCATACCATGAGCATGTGCAACCTGGGTGAGTGACTACACTAGAGCAAAGGAAATGAGCCTTGGTGATGTTGAATGTGTTTGCGTTACACAGTGCTATCTGAAACAGCACACAGAGCTGAGTAGTACGCATGGGAGTGTTGGAGAAGCTGCTGCGTGTGTGCCAATAGTGTGTTTCTGGAGACTGTGTATTGTCTGGTGCAAGACAGATGAGCAAAGAGACTTCCAAAACTGCATGAAGACTGCTGGGATGTATGTAACAGTGCATGTGTGCTAAGGGTTATTTTCAGTTTTGAACATATGGCAACTACCTGTGCCTTTGCTATTTTGAAAGGGAAATCTACCCTGTTGGTTTCTAATGTTTTAGCTTTTGCCTCTCATTTGCGATTTATTGCTTTCTGCTGAGTGCTATCCACCACATTTGAAGAAAACAAGCTGTCCCTTTCCTGCAAGTGCATGTTTTACAGAACAACTGCAACCCAAATTACATCTCTGGCCACAATTCCTGTGCGCACACAGCCTCATGGTGTGATTCTAAGCAGAAAACAGAATTTGATTGGCAATTTCAAAGCACATTTACTACTGTGGTAGAGCAAGTGATAATTACTGTTACAGCCTGACACATTTTCCTTGTAGATTACAGAGGCAGAAAAGAGCACATGTCCATACTGCTTTTTCATACCATGAGCATTTGCAACCTGGGTGAGTGACTACACTAGAGCAAAGGAAATGAGCCTTGGTGACGTTGAATGTGTTTGCGTTACACAGTGCTATCTGAAACAGCACACAGAGCTGAGTACTATGCATGGGAGTGTTGGAGAAGCTGCTGCGTGTGTGCCAAGAGTGTGTTTCTGGAGACTGTGTATTGTCTGGTGCAAGACAGATGAGCAAAGAGACTTCCAAAACTGCATGAAGACTGCTGGGATGTATGTAACAGTGCATGTGTGCTAAGGGTTATTTTCAGTTTTGAACATATGGCAACTACCTGTGCCTTTGCTATTTTGAAAGGGAAATCTACCCTGTTGGTTTCAAATGTTTTAGCTTTTGCCTCTCATTTGCGATTTAGTGTTTTCTGCTGAGTGCTATACACCACATTTGAAGAAAACAAGCTGTCACTTTCCTGCAAGTGCATGTTTTACAGAACAACTGCAACACAAATTACATCTCTGGCCACAATTCCTGTGCGCACACAGCCTCATGGTGTGATTCTAAGCAGAAAACAGAATTTGATTGGCAATTTCAAAGCACATTTACTACTGTGGTAGAGCAAGTGATAATTACTGTTACAGCCTGACACATTTTCCTTGTAGATTACAGAGGCAGAAAAGAGCACATGTCCTTACTGCTTTTTCATACCATGAGCATGTGCAACCTGGGTGAGTGACTACACTAGAGCAAAGGAAATGAGCCTTGGTGACGTTGAATGTGTTTGCGTTACACAGTGCTATCTGAAACAGCACACAGAGCTGAGTAGTACGCATGGGAGTGTTGGAGAAGCTGCTGCGTGTGTGCCAAGAGTGTGTTTCTGTAGACTGTGTATTGTCTGGTGCAAGACAGATGAGCAAAGAGACTTCCAAAACTGCATGAAGACTGCTGGGATGTATGTAACAGTGCATGTGTGCTAAGGGTTATTTTCAGTTTTGAACATATGGCAACTACCTGTGCCTTTGCTATTTTGAAAGGGAAATCTACCCTGTTGGTTTCAAATGTTTTAGCTTTTGCCTCTCATTTGCGTTTTAGTGTTTTCTGCTGAGTGCTAACCACCACATTTGAAGAAAACAAGCTGTCCCTTTCCTGCAAGTGCATGTTTTACAGAACAACTGCAACACAAATTACATCTCTGGCCACAATTCCTGTGCGCACACAGCCTTATGGTGTGATTCTAAGCAGAAAACAGAATTTGATTGGCAATTTCAAAGCACATTTACTACTGTGGTAGAGCAAGTGATAATTACTGTTACAGCCAGACACATTTCCCTTGTAGATTACAAAGGCAGAAAAGAGCACATGTCCTTACTGCTTTTTCATACCATGAGCATGTGCAACCTGGGTGAGTGACTACACTAGAGCGAGGAAATGAGCCTTGGTGACGTTGAATGTGTTTGCGTTACACAGTGCTATCTGAAACAGCACACAGAGCTGAGTAGTACGCATGGGAGTGTTGGAGAAGCTGCTGCGTGTGTGCCAAGAGTGTGTTTCTGGAGACTGTGTATTGTCTGGTGCAAGACAGATGAGCAAAGCGACTTCCAAAACTGCATGAAGACTGCTGGGATGTATGTAACAGTGCATGTGTGCTAAGGGTTATTTTCAGTTTTGAACATATGGCAACTACCTGTGCCTTTGCTATTTTGAAAGGGAAATGTACCCTGTTGGTTTCAAATGTTTTAGCTTTTGCCTCTCATTTGCGTTTTAGTGTTTTCTGCTGAGTGCTAACCACCACATTTGAAGAAAACAAGCTGTCCCTTTCCTGCAAGTGCATGTTTTACAGAACAACTGCAACACAAATTACATCTCTGGCCACAATTCCTGTGCGCACACAGCCTTATGGTGTGATTCTAAGCAGAAAACAGAATTTGATTGGCAATTTCAAAGCACATTTACTACTGTGGTAGAGCAAGTGATAATTAATGTTACAGCCTGACACATTTTCCTTGTAGATTACAGAGGCAGAAAAGAGCACATGTCCTTCCTGCTTTTTCATACCATGAGCATGTGCAACCTGGGTGATTGACTACACTAGAGCAAAGGAAATGAGCCTTGGTGACGTTGAATGTGTTTGCATTACACAGTGCTATCTGAAACAGCACACAGAGCTGAGTACTACGCATGGGAGTGTTGGAGAAGCTGCTGCGTGTGTGCCAAGAGTGTGTTTCTGGAGACTGTGTATTGTCTGGTGCAGGACAGATGAGCAAAGAGGCTTCCAAAACTGCATGAAGACTGCTGGGATGTATGTAACAGTGCATGTGTGCTAAGGGTTATTTTCAGTTTTGAACATATGGCAACTACCTGTGCCTTTGCTATTTTGAAAGGGAAATCTACCCTGTTGGTTTCAAATGTTTTAGCTTTTGCCTCTCATTTGCGTTTTAGTGTTTTCTGCTGAGTGCTAACCACCACATTTGAAGAAAACAAGCTGTCCCTTTCCTGCAAGTGCATGTTTTACAGAACAACTGCAACACAAATTACATCTCTGGCCACAATTCCTGTGCGCACACAGCCTCATGGTGTGATTCTAAGCAGAAAACAGAATTTGATTGGCAATTTCAAAGCACATTTACTACTGTGGTAGAGCAAGTGATAATTACTGTTACAGCCTGACACATTTTCCTTGTAGATTACAGAGGCAGAAAAGAGCACATGTCCTTACTGCTTTTTCATACCATGAGCATGTGCAACCTGGGTGAGTGACTACACTAGAGCAAAGGAAATGAGCCTTGGTGATGTTGAATGTGTTTGCGTTACACAGTGCTATCTGAAACAGCACACAGAGCTGAGTAGTACGCATGGGAGTGTTGGAGAAGCTGCTGCGTGTGTGCCAATAGTGTGTTTCTGGAGACTGTGTATTGTCTGGTGCAAGACAGATGAGCAAAGAGACTTCCAAAACTGCATGAAGACTGCTGGGATGTATGTAACAGTGCATGTGTGCTAAGGGTTATTTTCAGTTTTGAACATATGGCAACTACCTGTGCCTTTGCTATTTTGAAAGGGAAATCTACCCTGTTGGTTTCTAATGTTTTAGCTTTTGCCTCTCATTTGCGATTTATTGTTTTCTGCTGAGTGCTATCCACCACATTTGAAGAAAACAAGCTGTCCCTTTCCTGCAAGTGCATGTTTTACAGAACAACTGCAACCCAAATTACATCTCTGGCCACAATTCCTGTGCGCACACAGCCTCATGGTGTGATTCTAAGCAGAAAACAGAATTTGATTGGCAATTTCAAAGCACATTTACTACTGTGGTAGAGCAAGTGATAATTACTGTTACAGCCTGACACATTTTCCTTGTAGATTACAGAGGCAGAAAAGAGCACATGTCCTTACTGCTTTTTCATACCATGAGCATGTGCAACCTGGGTGAGTGACTACACTAGAGCAAAGGAAATGAGCCTTGGTGACGTTGAATGTGTTTGCGTTACACAGTGCTATCTGAAACAGCACACAGAGCTGAGTAGTACGCATGGGAGTGTTGGAGAAGCTGCTGCGTGTGTGCCAAGAGTGTGTTTCTGGAGACTGTGTATTGTCTGGTGCAAGACAGATGAGCAAAGAGACTTCCAAAACTGCATGAAGACTGCTGGGATGTATGTAACAGTGCATGTGTGCTAAGGGTTATTTTCAGTTTTGAACATTTGGCAACTACCTGTGCCTTTGCTATTTTGAAAGGGAAATCTACCCTGTTGGTTTCAAATGTTTTAGCTTTTGCCTCTCATTTGCGTTTTAGTGTTTTCTGCTGAGTGCTAACCACCACATTTGAAGAAAACAAGCTGTCCCTTTCCTGCAAGTGCATGTTTTACAGAACAACTGCAACACAAATTACATCTCTGGCCACAATTCCTGTGCGCACACAGCCTTATGGTGTGATTCTAAGCAGAAAACAGAATTTGATTGGCAATTTCAAAGCACATTTACTACTGTGGTAGAGCAAGTGATAATTACTGTTACAGCCAGACACATTTCCCTTGTAGATTACAAAGGCAGAAAAGAGCACATGTCCTTACTGCTTTTTCATACCATGAGCATGTGCAACCTGGGTGAGTGACTACACTAGAGCGAGGAAATGAGCCTTGGTGACGTTGAATGTGTTTGCGTTACACAGTGCTATCTGAAACAGCACACAGAGCTGAGTAGTACGCATGGGAGTGTTGGAGAAGCTGCTGCGTGTGTGCCAAGAGTGTGTTTCTGGAGACTGTGTATTGTCTGGTGCAAGACAGATGAGCAAAGAGACTTCCAAAACTGCATGAAGACTGCTGGGATGTATGTAACAGTGCATGTGTGCTAAGGGTTATTTTCAGTTTTGAACATATGGCAACTACCTGTGCCTTTGCTATTTTGAAAGGGAAATCTACCCTGTTGGTTTCAAATGTTTTAGCTTTTGCCTCTCATTTGCGTTTTAGTGTTTTCTGCTGAGTGCTAACCACCACATTTGAAGAAAACAAGCTGTCCCTTTCCTGCAAGTGCATGTTTTACAGAACAACTGCAACACAAATTACATCTCTGGCCACAATTCCTGTGCGCACACAGCCTTATGGTGTGATTCTAAGCAGAAAACAGAATTTGATTGGCAATTTCAAAGCACATTTACTACTGTGGTAGAGCAAGTGATAATTACTGTTACAGCCTGACACATTTTCCTTGTAGATTACAGAGGCAGAAAAGAGCACATGTCCTTCCTGCTTTTTCATACCATGAGCATGTGCAACCTGGGTGATTGACTACACTAGAGCAAAGGAAATGAGCCTTGGTGACGTTGAATGTGTTTGCGTTACACAGTGCTATCTGAAACAGCACACAGAGCTGAGTACTACGCATGGGAGTGTTGGAGAAGCTGCTGCGTGTGTGCCAAGAGTGTGTTTCTGGAGACTGTGTATTGTCTGGTGCAAGACAGATGAGCAAAGAGGCTTCCAAAACTGCATGAAGACTGCTGGGATGTATGTAACAGTGCATGTGTGCTAAGGGTTATTTTCAGTTTTGAACATTGGCAACTACCTGTGCCTTTGCTATTTTGAAAGGGAAATCTACCCTGTTGGTTTCAAATGTTTTAGCTTTTGCCTCTCATTTGCGTTTTAGTGTTTTCTGCTGAGTGCTAACCACCACATTTGAAGAAAACAAGCTGTCCCTTTCCTGCAAGTGCATGTTTTACAGAACAACTGCAACACAAATTACATCTCTGGCCACAATTCCTGTGCGCACACAGCCTCATGGTGTGATTCTAAGCAGAAAACAGAATTTGATTGGCAATTTCAAAGCACATTTACTACTGTGGTAGAGCAAGTGATAATTACTGTTACAGCCTGACACATTTTCCTTGTAGATTACAGAGGCAGAAAAGAGCACATGTCCTTACTGCTTTTTCATACCATGAGCATGTGCAACCTGGGTGAGTGACTACACTAGAGCAAAGGAAATGAGCCTTGGTGATGTTGAATGTGTTTGCGTTACACAGTGCTATCTGAAACAGCACACAGAGCTGAGTAGTACGCATGGGAGTGTTGGAGAAGCTGCTGCGTGTGTGCCAATAGTGTATTTCTGGAGACTGTGTATTGTCTGGTGCAAGACAGATGAGCAAAGAGACTTCCAAAACTGCATGAAGACTGCTGGGATGTATGTAACAGTGCATGTGTGCTAAGGGTTATTTTCAGTTTTGAACATATGGCAACTACCTGTGCCTTTGCTATTTTGAAAGGGAAATCTACCCTGTTGGTTTCAAATGTTTTAGCTTTTGCCTCTCATTTGCGATTTATTGTTTTCTGCTGAGTGCTATCCACCACATTTGAAGAAAACAAGCTGTCCCTTTCCTGCAAGTGCATGTTTTACAGAACAACTGCAACCCAAATTACATCTCTGGCCACAATTCCTGTGCGCACACAGCCTCATGGTGTGATTCTAAGCAGAAAACAGAATTTGATTGGCAATTTCAAAGCACATTTACTACTGTGGTAGAGCAAGTGATAATTACTGTTACAGCCTGACACATTTTCCTTGTAGATTACAGAGGCAGAAAAGAGCACATGTCCATACTGCTTTTTCATACCATGAGCATTTGCAACCTGGGTGAGTGACTACACTAGAGCAAAGGAAATGAGCCTTGGTTACGTTGAATGTGTTTGCGTTACACAGTGCTATCTGAAACAGCACACAGAGCTGAGTACTATGCATGGGAGTGTTGGAGAAGCTGCTGCGTGTGTGCCAAGAGTGTGTTTCTGGAGACTGTGTATTGTCTGGTGCAAGACAGATGAGCAAAGAGACTTCCAAAACTGCATGAAGACTGCTGGGATGTATGTAACAGTGCATGTGTGCTAAGGGTTATTTTCAGTTTTGAACATATGGCAACTACCTGTGCCTTTGCTATTTTGAAAGGGAAATCTACCCTGTTGGTTTCAAATGTTTTAGCTTTTGCCTCTCATTTGCGTTTTAGTGTTTTCTGCTGAGTGCTAACCACCACATTTGAAGAAAACAAGCTGTCCCTTTCCTGCAAGTGCATGTTTTACAGAACAACTGCAACACAAATTACATCTCTGGCCACAATTCCTGTGCGCACACAGCCTCATGGTGTGATTCTAAGCAGAAAACAGAATTTGATTGGCAATTTCAAAGCACATTTACTACTGTGGTAGAGCAAGTGATAATTACTGTGACAGCCTGACACATTTTCCTTGTAGATTACAGAGGCAGAAAAGAGCACATGTCCTTACTGCTTTTTCATACCATGAGCATGTGCAACCTGGGTGAGTGACTACACTAGAGCAAAGGAAATGAGCCTTGGTGAGGTTGAATGTGTTTGCGTTACACAGTGCTATCTGAAACAGCACACAGAGCTGAGTAGTACGCATGGGAGTGTTGGAGAAGCTGCTGCGTGTGTGCCAAGATTGTGTTTCTGGAGACTGTGTATTGTCTGGTGCAAGACAGATGAGCAAAGAGACTTCCAAAACTGCATGAAGACTGCTGGGATGTATGTAACAGTGCATGTGTGCTAAGGGTTATTTTCAGTTTTGAACATATGGCAACTACCTGTGCCTTTGCTATTTTGAAAGGGAAATCTACCCTGTTGGTTTCAAATGTTTTAGCTTTTGCCTCTCATTTGCGATTTAGTGTTTTCTGCTGAGTGCTATACACCACATTTGAAGAAAACAAGCTGTCACTTTCCTGCAAGTGCATGTTTTACAGAACAACTGCAACACAAATTACATCTCTGGCCACAATTCCTGTGCGCACACAGCCTCATGGTGTGATTCTAAGCAGAAAACAGAATTTGATTGGCAATTTCAAAGCACATTTACTACTGTGGTAGAGCAAGTGATAATTACTGTTACAGCCTGACACATTTTCCTTGTAGATTACAGAGGCAGAAAAGAGCACATGTCCTTACTGCTTTTTCATACCATGAGCATGTGCAACCTGGGTGAGTGACTACACTAGAGCAAAGGAAATGAGCCTTGGTGACGTTGAATGTGTTTGCGTTACACAGTGCTATCTGAAACAGCACACAGAGCTGAGTAGTACGCATGGGAGTGTTGGAGAAGCTGCTGCGTGTGTGCCAAGAGTGTGTTTCTGGAGACTGTGTATTGTCTGGTGCAAGACAGATGAGCAAAGAGACTTCCAAAACTGCATGAAGACTGCTGGGATGTATGTAACAGTGCATGTGTGCTAAGGGTTATTTTCAGTTTTGAACATATGGCAACTACCTGTGCCTTTGCTATTTTGAAAGGGAAATCTACCCTGTTGGTTTCAAATGTTTTAGCTTTTGCCTCTCATTTGCGTTTTAGTGTTTTCTGCTGAGTGCTAACCACCACATTTGAAGAAAACAAGCTGTCCCTTTCCTGCAAGTGCATGTTTTACAGAACAACTGCAACACAAATTACATCTCTGGCCACAATTCCTGTGCGCACACAGCCTTATGGTGTGATTCTAAGCAGAAAACAGAATTTGATTGGCAATTTCAAAGCACATTTACTACTGTGGTAGAGCAAGTGATAATTACTGTTACAGCCAGACACATTTCCCTTGTAGATTACAAAGGCAGAAAAGAGCACATGTCCTTACTGCTTTTTCATACCATGAGCATGTGCAACCTGGGTGAGTGACTACACTAGAGCGAGGAAATGAGCCTTGGTGACGTTGAATGTGTTTGCGTTACACAGTGCTATCTGAAACAGCACACAGAGCTGAGTAGTACGCATGGGAGTGTTGGAGAAGCTGCTGCGTGTGTGCCAAGAGTGTGTTTCTGGAGACTGTGTATTGTCTGGTGCAAGACAGATGAGCAAAGAGACTTCCAAAACTGCATGAAGACTGCTGGGATGTATGTAACAGTGCATGTGTGCTAAGGGTTATTTTCAGTTTTGAACATATGGCAACTACCTGTGCCTTTGCTATTTTGAAAGGGAAATCTACCCTGTTGGTTTCAAATGTTTTAGCTTTTGCCTCTCATTTGCGATTTAGTGTTTTCTGCTGAGTGCTATACACCACATTTGAAGAAAACAAGCTGTCACTTTCCTGCAAGTGCATGTTTTACAGAACAACTGCAACACAAATTACATCTCTGGCCACAATTCCTGTGCGCACACAGCCTCATGGTGTGATTCTAAGCAGAAAACAGAATTTGATTGGCAATTTCAAAGCACATTTACTACTGTGGTAGAGCAAGTGATAATTACTGTTACAGCCTGACACATTTTCCTTGAGGATTACAGAGGCAGAAAAGAGCACATGTCCTTACTGCTTTTTCATACCATGAGCATGTGCAACCTGGGTGAGTGACTACACTAGAGCAAAGGAAATGAGCCTTGGTGACGTTGAATGTGTTTGCGTTACACAGTGCTATCTGAAACAGCACACAGAGCTGAGTACTACGCATGGGAGTGTTGGAGAAGCTGCTGCGTGTGTGCCAAGAGTGTGTTTCTGGAGACTGTGTATTGTCTGGTGCAAGACAGATGAGCAAAGAGACTTCCAAAACTGCATGAAGACTGCTGGGATGTATGTAACAGTGCATGTGTGCTAAGGGTTATTTTCAGTTTTGAACATATGGCAACTACCTGTGCCTTTGCTATTTTGAAAGGGAAATCTACCCTGTTGGTTTCAAATGTTTTAGCTTTTGCCTCTCATTTGCGTTTTAGTGTTTTCTGCTGAGTGCTAACCACCACATTTGAAGAAAACAAGCTGTCCCTTTCCTGCAAGTGCATGTTTTACAGAACAACTGCAACACAAATTACATCTCTGGCCACAATTCCTGTGCGCACACAGCCTCATGGTGTGATTCTAAGCAGAAAACAGAATTTGATTGGCAATTTCAAAGCACATTTACTACTGTGGTAGAGCAAGTGATAATTACTGTTACAGCCTGACACATTTTCCTTGTAGATTACAGAGGCAGAAAAGAGCACATGTCCTTACTGCTTTTTCATACCATGAGCATGTGCAACCTGGGTGAGTGACTACACTAGAGCAAAGGAAATGAGCCTTGGTGACGTTGAATGTGTTTGCGTTACACAGTGCTATCTAAAACAGCACACAGAGCTGAGTACTACGCATGGGAGTGTTGGAGAAGCTGCTGCGTGTGTGCCAAGAGTGTGTTTCTGGAGACTGTGTATTGTCTGGTGCAAGACAGATGAGCAAAGAGACTTCCAAAACTGCATGAAGACTGCTGGGATGTATGTAACAGTGCATGTGTGCTAAGGGTTATTTTCAGTTTTGAACATATGGCAACTACCTGTGCCTTTGCTATTTTGAAAGGGAAATCTACCCTGTTGGTTTCAAATGTTTTAGCTTTTGCCTCTCATTTGCGTTTTAGTGTTTTCTGCTGAGTGCTAACCACCACATTTGAAGAAAACAAGCTGTCCCTTTCCTGCAAGTGCATGTTTTACAGAACAACTGCAACACAAATTACATCTCTGGCCACAATTCCTGTGCGCACACAGCCTCATGGTGTGATTCTAAGCAGAAAACAGAATTTGATAGGCAATTTCAAAGCACATTTACTACTGTGGTAGAGCAAGTGATAATTACTGTTACAGCCTGACACATTTTCCTTGTAGATTACAGAGGCAGAAAAGAGCACATGTCCTTACTGCTTTTTCATACCATGAGCATGTGCAACCTGGGTGAGTGACTACACTAGAGCAAAGGAAATGAGCCTTGGTGACGTTGAATGTGTTTGCGTTACACAGTGCTATCTAAAACAGCACACAGAGCTGAGTACTACGCATGGGAGTGTTGGAGAAGCTGCTGCGTGTGTGCCAAGAGTGTGTTTCTGGAGACTGTGTATTGTCTGGTGCAAGACAGATGAGCAAAGAGACTTCCAAAACTGCATGAAGACTGCTGGGATGTATGTAACAGTGCATGTGTGCTAAGGGTTATTTTCAGTTTTGAACATATGGCAACTACCTGTGCCTTTGCTATTTTGAAAGGGAAATCTACCCTGTTGGTTTCAAATGTTTTAGCTTTTGCCTCTCATTTGCGTTTTAGTGTTTTCTGCTGAGTGCTAACCACCACATTTGAAGAAAACAAGCTGTCCCTTTCCTGCAAGTGCATGTTTTACAGAACAACTGCAACACAAATTACATCTCTGGCCACAATTCCTGTGCGCACACAGCCTCATGGTGTGATTCTAAGCAGAAAACAGAATTTGATTGGCAATTTCAAAGCACATTTACTACTGTGGTAGAGCAAGTGATAATTACTGTTACAGCCTGACACATTTTCCTTGTAGATTACAGAGGCAGAAAAGAGCACATGTCCTTACTGCTTTTTCATACCATGAGCATGTGCAACCTGGGTGAGTGACTACACTAGAGCAAAGGAAATAAGCCTTGGTGATGTTGAATGTGTTTGCGTTACACAGTGCTATCTGAAACAGCACACAGAGCTGAGTAGTACGCATGGGAGTGTTGGAGAAGCTGCTGCGTGTGCGCCAATAGTGTGTTTCTGGAGACTGTGTATTGTCTGGTGCAAGACAGATGAGCAAAGAGACTTCCAAAACTGCATGAAGACTGCTGGGATGTATGTAACAGTGCATGTGTGCTAAGGGTTATTTTCAGTTTTGAACATATGGCAACTACCTGTGCCTTTGCTATTTTGAAAGGGAAATCTACCCTGTTGGTTTCAAATGTTTTAGCTTTTGCTACTCATTTGCGATTTATTGTTTTCTGCTGAGTGCTATCCACCACATTTGAAGAAAACAAGCTGTCCCTTTCCTGCAAGTGCATGTTTTACAGAACAACTGCAACCCAAATTACATCTCTGGCCACAATTCCTGTGCGCACACAGCCTCATGGTGTGATTCTATGCAGAAAACAGAATTTGATTGGCAATTTCAAAGCACATTTACTACTGTGGTAGAGCAAGTGATAATTACTGTTACAGCCTGACACATTTTCCTTGTAGATTACAGAGGCAGAAAAGAGCACATGTCCTTACTGCTTTTTCATACCATGAGCATTTGCAACCTGGGTGAGTGACTACACTAGAGCAAAGGAAATGAGCCTTGGTGACGTTGAATGTGTTTGCGTTACACAGTGCTATCTGAAACAGCACACAGAGCTGAGTACTATGCATGGGAGTGTTGGAGAAGCTGCTGCGTGTGTGCCAAGAGTGTGTTTCTGGAGACTGTGTATTGTCTGGTGCAAGACAGATGAGCAAAGAGACTTCCAAAACTGCATGAAGACTGCTGGGATGTATGTAACAGTGCATGTGTGCTAAGGGTTATTTTCAGTTTTGAACATATGGCAACTACCTGTGCCTTTGCTATTTCGAAAGGGAAATCTACCCTGTTGGTTTCAAATGTTTTAGCTTTTGCCTCTCATTTGCGTTTTACTGTTTTCTGCTGAGTGCTAACCACCACATTTGAAGAAAACAAGCTGTCCCTTTCCTGCAAGTGCATGTTTTACAGAACAACTGCAACACAAATTACATCTCTGGCCACAATTCCTGTGCGCACACAGCCTCATGGTGTGATTCTAAGCAGAAAACAGAATTTGATTGGCAATTTCAAAGCACATTTACTACTGTGGTAGAGCAAGAGATAATTACTGTGACAGCCTGACACATTTTCCTTGTAGATTACAGAGGCAGAAAAGAGCACATGTCCTTACTGCTTTTTCATACCATGAGCATGTGCAACCTGGGTGAGTGACTACACTAGAGCAAAGGAAATGAGCCTCGGTGACGTTGAATGTGTTTGCGTTACACAGTGCTATCTGAATCAGTACACAGAGCTGAGTAGTACGCATGGGAGTGTTGGAGAAGCTGCTGCGTGTGTGCCAAGAGTGTGTTTCTGGAGACTGTGTATTGTCTGGTGCAAGAAAGATGAGCAAAGAGACATCCAAAACTGCATGAAGACTGCTGGGATGTATGTAACAGTGCATGTGTGCTAAGGGTTATTTTCAGTTTTGAACATATGGCAACTACCTGTGCCTTTGATATTTTGAAAGGGAAATCTACCCTGTTGGTTTCAAATGTTTTAGCTTTTGCCTCTCATTTGCGATTTAGTGTTTTCTGCTGAGTGCTATCCACCACATGTGAAGAAAACAAGCTGTCCCTTTCCTGCAAGAACATGTTTTACAGAACAACTGCAACACAAATTACATCTCTGGCCACAATTCCTGTGCGCACACAGCCTCATGGTGTGATTCTAAGCAGAAAACAGAATTTGATTGGCAATTTCAAAGCACATTTACTACTGTGGTAGAGCAAGTGATAATTACTGTTACAGCCTGACACATTTTCCTTGTAGATTACAGAGGCAGAAAAGAGCACATGTCCTTACTGCTTTTTCATACCATGAGCATGTGCAACCTGGGTGAGTGACTACACTAGAGCAAAGGAAATGAGCCTTGGTGACGTTGAATGTGTTTGCGTTACACAGTGCTATCTGAAACAGCACACAGAGCTGAGTAGTACGCATGGGAGTGTTGGAGAAGCTGCTGCGTGTGTGCCAAGATTGTGTTTCTGGAGACTGTGTATTGTCTGGTGCAAGACAGATGAGCAAAGAGACTTCCAAAACTGCATGAAGACTGCTGGGATGTATGTAACAGTGCATGTGTGCTAAGGGTTATTTTCAGTTTTGAACATATGGCAACTACCTGTGCCTTTGCTATTTTGAAAGGGAAATCTACCCTGTTGGTTTCAAATGTTTTAGCTTTTGCCTCTCATTTGCGATTTAGTGTTTTCTGCTGAGTGCTATACACCACATTTGAAGAAAACAAGCTGTCACTTTCCTGCAAGTGCATGTTTTACAGAACAACTGCAACACAAATTACATCTCTGGCCACAATTCCTGTGCGCACACAACCTCATGGTGTGATTCTAAGCAGAAAACAGAATTTGATTGGCAATTTCAAAGCACATTTACTACTGTGGTAGAGCAAGTGATAATTACTGTTACAGCCTGACACATTTTCCTTGTAGATTACAGAGGCAGAAAAGAGCACATGTCCTTACTGCTTTTTCATACCATGAGCATGTGCAACCTGGGTGAGTGACTACACTAGAGCAAAGGAAATGAGCCTTGGTGACGTTGAATGTGTTTGCGTTACACAGTGCTATCTGAAACAGCACACAGAGCTGAGTAGTACGCATGGGAGTGTTGGAGAAGCTGCTGCGTGTGTGCCAAGAGTGTGTTTCTGGAGACTGTGTATTGTCTGGTGCAAGACAGATGAGCAAAGAGACTTCCAAAACTGCATGAAGACTGCTGGGATGTATGTAACAGTGCATGTGTGCTAAGGGTTATTTTCAGTTTTGAACATATGGCAACTACCTGTGCCTTTGCTATTTTGAAAGGGAAATCTACCCTGTTGGTTTCAAATGTTTTAGCTTTTGCCTCTCATTTGCGTTTTAGTGTTTTCTGCTGAGTGCTAACCACCACATTTGAAGAAAACAAGCTGTCCCTTTCCTGCAAGTGCATGTTTTACAGAACAACTGCAACACAAATTACATCTCTGGCCACAATTCCTGTGCGCACACAGCCTCATGGTGTGATTCTAAGCAGAAAACAGAATTTGATTGGCAATTTCAAAGCACATTTACTACTGTGGTAGAGCAAGTGATAATTACTGTTACAGCCTGACACATTTTCCTTGTAGATTACAGAGGCAGAAAAGAGCACATGTCCTTACTGCTTTTTCATACCATGAGCATGTGCAACCTGGGTGAGTGACTACACTAGAGCAAAGGAAATAAGCCTTGGTGATGTTGAATGTGTTTGCGTTACACAGTGCTATCTGAAACAGCACACAGAGCTGAGTAGTACGCATGGGAGTGTTGGAGAAGCTGCTGCGTGTGCGCCAATAGTGTGTTTCTGGAGACTGTGTATTGTCTGGTGCAAGACAGATGAGCAAAGAGACTTCCAAAACTGCATGAAGACTGCTGGGATGTATGTAACAGTGCATGTGTGCTAAGGGTTATTTTCAGTTTTGAACATATGGCAACTACCTGTGCCTTTGCTATTTTGAAAGGGAAATCTACCCTGTTGGTTTCAAATGTTTTAGCTTTTGCTACTCATTTGCGATTTATTGTTTTCTGCTGAGTGCTATCCACCACATTTGAAGAAAACAAGCTGTCCCTTTCCTGCAAGTGCATGTTTTACAGAACAACTGCAACCCAAATTACATCTCTGGCCACAATTCCTGTGCGCACACAGCCTCATGGTGTGATTCTATGCAGAAAACAGAATTTGATTGGCAATTTCAAAGCACATTTACTACTGTGGTAGAGCAAGTGATAATTACTGTTACAGCCTGACACATTTTCCTTGTAGATTACAGAGGCAGAAAAGAGCACATGTCCTTACTGCTTTTTCATACCATGAGCATTTGCAACCTGGGTGAGTGACTACACTAGAGCAAAGGAAATGAGCCTTGGTGACGTTGAATGTGTTTGCGTTACACAGTGCTATCTGAAACAGCACACAGAGCTGAGTACTATGCATGGGAGTGTTGGAGAAGCTGCTGCGTGTGTGCCAAGAGTGTGTTTCTGGAGACTGTGTATTGTCTGGTGCAAGACAGATGAGCAAAGAGACTTCCAAAACTGCATGAAGACTGCTGGGATGTATGTAACAGTGCATGTGTGCTAAGGGTTATTTTCAGTTTTGAACATATGGCAACTACCTGTGCCTTTGCTATTTCGAAAGGGAAATCTACCCTGTTGGTTTCAAATGTTTTAGCTTTTGCCTCTCATTTGCGTTTTACTGTTTTCTGCTGAGTGCTAACCACCACATTTGAAGAAAACAAGCTGTCCCTTTCCTGCAAGTGCATGTTTTACAGAACAACTGCAACACAAATTACATCTCTGGCCACAATTCCTGTGCGCACACAGCCTCATGGTGTGATTCTAAGCAGAAAACAGAATTTGATTGGCAATTTCAAAGCACATTTACTACTGTGGTAGAGCAAGTGATAATTACTGTGACAGCCTGACACATTTTCCTTGTAGATTACAGAGGCAGAAAAGAGCACATGTCCTTACTGCTTTTTCATACCATGAGCATGTGCAACCTGGGTGAGTGACTACACTAGAGCAAAGGAAATAAGCCTTGGTGATGTTGAATGTGTTTGCGTTACACAGTGCTATCTGAAACAGCACACAGAGCTGAGTAGTACGCATGGGAGTGTTGGAGAAGCTGCTGCGTGTGCGCCAATAGTGTGTTTCTGGAGACTGTGTATTGTCTGGTGCAAGACAGATGAGCAAAGAGACTTCCAAAACTGCATGAAGACTGCTGGGATGTATGTAACAGTGCATGTGTGCTAAGGGTTATTTTCAGTTTTGAACATATGGCAACTACCTGTGCCTTTGCTATTTTGAAAGGGAAATCTACCCTGTTGGTTTCAAATGTTTTAGCTTTTGCTACTCATTTGCGATTTATTGTTTTCTGCTGAGTGCTATCCACCACATTTGAAGAAAACAAGCTGTCCCTTTCCTGCAAGTGCATGTTTTACAGAACAACTGCAACCCAAATTACATCTCTGGCCACAATTCCTGTGCGCACACAGCCTCATGGTGTGATTCTATGCAGAAAACAGAATTTGATTGGCAATTTCAAAGCACATTTACTACTGTGGTAGAGCAAGTGATAATTACTGTTACAGCCTGACACATTTTCCTTGTAGATTACAGAGGCAGAAAAGAGCACATGTCCTTACTGCTTTTTCATACCATGAGCATTTGCAACCTGGGTGAGTGACTACACTAGAGCAAAGGAAATGAGCCTTGGTGACGTTGAATGTGTTTGCGTTACACAGTGCTATCTGAAACAGCACACAGAGCTGAGTACTATGCATGGGAGTGTTGGAGAAGCTGCTGCGTGTGTGCCAAGAGTGTGTTTCTGGAGACTGTGTATTGTCTGGTGCAAGACAGATGAGCAAAGAGACTTCCAAAACTGCATGAAGACTGCTGGGATGTATGTAACAGTGCATGTGTGCTAAGGGTTATTTTCAGTTTTGAACATATGGCAACTACCTGTGCCTTTGCTATTTCGAAAGGGAAATCTACCCTGTTGGTTTCAAATGTTTTAGCTTTTGCCTCTCATTTGCGTTTTACTGTTTTCTGCTGAGTGCTAACCACCACATTTGAAGAAAACAAGCTGTCCCTTTCCTGCAAGTGCATGTTTTACAGAACAACTGCAACACAAATTACATCTCTGGCCACAATTCCTGTGCGCACACAGCCTCATGGTGTGATTCTAAGCAGAAAACAGAATTTGATTGGCAATTTCAAAGCACATTTACTACTGTGGTAGAGCAAGTGATAATTACTGTTACAGCCTGACACATTTTCCTTGTAGATTACAGAGGCAGAAAAGAGCACATGTCCTTACTGCTTTTTCATACCATGAGCATGTGCAACCTGGGTGAGTGACTACACTAGAGCAAAGGAAATAAGCCTTGGTGATGTTGAATGTGTTTGCATTACACAGTGCTATCTGAAACAGCACACAGAGCTGAGTAGTACGCATGGGGGTGTTGGAGAAGCTGCTGCGTGTGCGCCAATAGTGTGTTTCTGGAGACTGTGTATTGTCTGGTGCAAGACAGATGAGCAAAGAGACTTCCAAAACTGCATGAAGACTGCTGGGATGTATGTAACAGTGCATGTGTGCTAAGGGTTATTTTCAGTTTTGAACATATGGCAACTACCTGTGCCTTTGCTATTTTGAAAGGGAAATCTACCCTGTTGGTTTCAAATGTTTTAGCTTTTGCTACTCATTTGCGATTTATTGTTTTCTGCTGAGTGCTATCCACCACCTTTGAAGAAAACAAGCTGTCCCTTTCCTGCAAGTGCATGTTTTACAGAACAACTGCAACCCAAATTACATCTCTGGCCACAATTCCTGTGCGCACACAGCCTCATGGTGTGATTCTATGCAGAAAACAGAATTTGATTGGCAATTTCAAAGCACATTTACTACTGTGGTAGAGCAAGTGATAATTACTGTTACAGCCTGACACATTTTCCTTGTAGATTACAGAGGCAGAAAAGAGCACATGTCCTTACTGCTTTTTCATACCATGAGCATTTGCAACCTGGGTGAGTGACTACACTAGAGCAAAGGAAATGAGCCTTGGTGACGTTGAATGTGTTTGCGTTACACAGTGCTATCTGAAACAGCACACAGAGCTGAGTACTATGCATGGGAGTGTTGGAGAAGCTGCTGCGTGTGTGCCAAGAGTGTGTTTCTGGAGACTGTGTATTGTCTGGTGCAAGACAGATGAGCAAAGAGACTTCCAAAACTGCATGAAGACTGCTGGGATGTATGTAACAGTGCATGTGTGCTAAGGGTTATTTTCAGTTTTGAACATATGGCAACTACCTGTGCCTTTGCTATTTCGAAAGGGAAATCTACCCTGTTGGTTTCAAATGTTTTAGCTTTTGCCTCTCATTTGCGTTTTACTGTTTTCTGCTGAGTGCTAACCACCACATTTGAAGAAAACAAGCTGTCCCTTTCCTGCAAGTGCATGTTTTACAGAACAACTGCAACACAAATTACATCTCTGGCCACAATTCCTGTGCGCACACAGCCTCATGGTGTGATTCTAAGCAGAAAACAGAATTTGATTGGCAATTTCAAAGCACATTTACTACTGTGGTAGAGCAAGTGATAATTACTGTGACAGCCTGACACATTTTCCTTGTAGATTACAGAGGCAGAAAAGAGCACATGTCCTTACTGCTTTTTCATACCATGAGCATGTGCAACCTGGGTGAGTGACTACACTAGAGCAAAGGAAATGAGCCTCGGTGACGTTGAATGTGTTTGCGTTACACAGTGCTATCTGAATCAGTACACAGAGCTGAGTAGTACGCATGGGAGTGTTGGAGAAGCTGCTGCGTGTGTGCCAAGAGTGTGTTTCTGGAGACTGTGTATTGTCTGGTGCAAGAAAGATGAGCAAAGAGACATCCAAAACTGCATGAAGACTGCTGGGATGTATGTAACAGTGCATGTGTGCTAAGGGTTATTTTCAGTTTTGAACATATGGCAACTACCTGTGCCTTTGATATTTTGAAAGGGAAATCTACCCTGTTGGTTTCAAATGTTTTAGCTTTTGCCTCTCATTTGCGATTTAGTGTTTTCTGCTGAGTGCTATCCACCACATGTGAAGAAAACAAGCTGTCCCTTTCCTGCAAGAACATGTTTTACAGAACAACTGCAACACAAATTACATCTCTGGCCACAATTCCTGTGCGCACACAGCCTCATGGTGTGATTCTAAGCAGAAAACAGAATTTGATTGGCAATTTCAAAGCACATTTACTACTGTGGTAGAGCAAGTGATAATTACTGTTACAGCCTGACACATTTTCCTTGTAGATTACAGAGGCAGAAAAGAGCACATGTCCTTACTGCTTTTTCATACCATGAGCATGTGCAACCTGGGTGAGTGACTACACTAGAGCAAAGGAAATGAGCCTTGGTGACGTTGAATGTGTTTGCGTTACACAGTGCTATCTGAAACAGCACACAGAGCTGAGTAGTACGCATGGGAGTGTTGGAGAAGCTGCTGCGTGTGTGCCAAGATTGTGTTTCTGGAGACTGTGTATTGTCTGGTGCAAGACAGATGAGCAAAGAGACTTCCAAAACTGCATGAAGACTGCTGGGATGTATGTAACAGTGCATGTGTGCTAAGGGTTATTTTCAGTTTTGAACATATGGCAACTACCTGTGCCTTTGCTATTTTGAAAGGGAAATCTACCCTGTTGGTTTCAAATGTTTTAGCTTTTGCCTCTCATTTGCGATTTAGTGTTTTCTGCTGAGTGCTATACACCACATTTGAAGAAAACAAGCTGTCACTTTCCTGCAAGTGCATGTTTTACAGAACAACTGCAACACAAATTACATCTCTGGCCACAATTCCTGTGCGCACACAACCTCATGGTGTGATTCTAAGCAGAAAACAGAATTTGATTGGCAATTTCAAAGCACATTTACTACTGTGGTAGAGCAAGTGATAATTACTGTTACAGCCTGACACATTTTCCTTGTAGATTACAGAGGCAGAAAAGAGCACATGTCCTTACTGCTTTTTCATACCATGAGCATGTGCAACCTGGGTGAGTGACTACACTAGAGCAAAGGAAATGAGCCTTGGTGACGTTGAATGTGTTTGCGTTACACAGTGCTATCTGAAACAGCACACAGAGCTGAGTAGTACGCATGGGAGTGTTGGAGAAGCTGCTGCGTGTGTGCCAAGAGTGTGTTTCTGGAGACTGTGTATTGTCTGGTGCAAGACAGATGAGCAAAGAGACTTCCAAAACTGCATGAAGACTGCTGGGATGTATGTAACAGTGCATGTGTGCTAAGGGTTATTTTCAGTTTTGAACATATGGCAACTACCTGTGCCTTTGCTATTTTGAAAGGGAAATCTACCCTGTTGGTTTCAAATGTTTTAGCTTTTGCCTCTCATTTGCGTTTTAGTGTTTTCTGCTGAGTGCTAACCACCACATTTGAAGAAAACAAGCTGTCCCTTTCCTGCAAGTGCATGTTTTACAGAACAACTGCAACACAAATTACATCTCTGGCCACAATTCCTGTGCGCACACAGCCTCATGGTGTGATTCTAAGCAGAAAACAGAATTTGATTGGCAATTTCAAAGCACATTTACTACTGTGGTAGAGCAAGTGATAATTACTGTTACAGCCTGACACATTTTCCTTGTAGATTACAGAGGCAGAAAAGAGCACATGTCCTTACTGCTTTTTCATACCATGAGCATGTGCAACCTGGGTGAGTGACTACACTAGAGCAAAGGAAATAAGCCTTGGTGATGTTGAATGTGTTTGCGTTACACAGTGCTATCTGAAACAGCACACAGAGCTGAGTAGTACGCATGGGAGTGTTGGAGAAGCTGCTGCGTGTGCGCCAATAGTGTGTTTCTGGAGACTGTGTATTGTCTGGTGCAAGACAGATGAGCAAAGAGACTTCCAAAACTGCATGAAGACTGCTGGGATGTATGTAACAGTGCATGTGTGCTAAGGGTTATTTTCAGTTTTGAACATATGGCAACTACCTGTGCCTTTGCTATTTTGAAAGGGAAATCTACCCTGTTGGTTTCAAATGTTTTAGCTTTTGCTACTCATTTGCGATTTATTGTTTTCTGCTGAGTGCTATCCACCACATTTGAAGAAAACAAGCTGTCCCTTTCCTGCAAGTGCATGTTTTACAGAACAACTGCAACCCAAATTACATCTCTGGCCACAATTCCTGTGCGCACACAGCCTCATGGTGTGATTCTATGCAGAAAACAGAATTTGATTGGCAATTTCAAAGCACATTTACTACTGTGGTAGAGCAAGTGATAATTACTGTTACAGCCTGACACATTTTCCTTGTAGATTACAGAGGCAGAAAAGAGCACATGTCCTTACTGCTTTTTCATACCATGAGCATTTGCAACCTGGGTGAGTGACTACACTAGAGCAAAGGAAATGAGCCTTGGTGACGTTGAATGTGTTTGCGTTACACAGTGCTATCTGAAACAGCACACAGAGCTGAGTACTATGCATGGGAGTGTTGGAGAAGCTGCTGCGTGTGTGCCAAGAGTGTGTTTCTGGAGACTGTGTATTGTCTGGTGCAAGACAGATGAGCAAAGAGACTTCCAAAACTGCATGAAGACTGCTGGGATGTATGTAACAGTGCATGTGTGCTAAGGGTTATTTTCAGTTTTGAACATATGGCAACTACCTGTGCCTTTGCTATTTCGAAAGGGAAATCTACCCTGTTGGTTTCAAATGTTTTAGCTTTTGCCTCTCATTTGCGTTTTACTGTTTTCTGCTGAGTGCTAACCACCACATTTGAAGAAAACAAGCTGTCCCTTTCCTGCAAGTGCATGTTTTACAGAACAACTGCAACACAAATTACATCTCTGGCCACAATTCCTGTGCGCACACAGCCTCATGGTGTGATTCTAAGCAGAAAACAGAATTTGATTGGCAATTTCAAAGCACATTTACTACTGTGGTAGAGCAAGTGATAATTACTGTGACAGCCTGACACATTTTCCTTGTAGATTACAGAGGCAGAAAAGAGCACATGTCCTTACTGCTTTTTCATACCATGAGCATGTGCAACCTGGGTGAGTGACTACACTAGAGCAAAGGAAATGAGCCTCGGTGACGTTGAATGTGTTTGCGTTACACAGTGCTATCTGAATCAGTACACAGAGCTGAGTAGTACGCATGGGAGTGTTGGAGAAGCTGCTGCGTGTGTGCCAAGAGTGTGTTTCTGGAGACTGTGTATTGTCTGGTGCAAGAAAGATGAGCAAAGAGACATCCAAAACTGCATGAAGACTGCTGGGATGTATGTAACAGTGCATGTGTGCTAAGGGTTATTTTCAGTTTTGAACATATGGCAACTACCTGTGCCTTTGATATTTTGAAAGGGAAATCTACCCTGTTGGTTTCAAATGTTTTAGCTTTTGCCTCTCATTTGCGATTTAGTGTTTTCTGCTGAGTGCTATCCACCACATGTGAAGAAAACAAGCTGTCCCTTTCCTGCAAGAACATGTTTTACAGAACAACTGCAACACAAATTACATCTCTGGCCACAATTCCTGTGCGCACACAGCCTCATGGTGTGATCTAAGCAGAAAACAGAATTTGATTGGCAATTTCAAAGCACATTTACTACTGTGGTAGAGCAAGTGATAATTACTGTTACAGCCTGACACATTTTCCTTGTAGATTACAGAGGCAGAAAAGAGCACATGTCCTTACTGCTTTTTCATACCATGAGCATGTGCAACCTGGGTGAGTGACTACACTAGAGCAAAGGAAATGAGCCTTGGTGACGTTGAATGTGTTTGCGTTACACAGTGCTATCTGAAACAGCACACAGAGCTGAGTAGTACGCATGGGAGTGTTGGAGAAGCTGCTGCGTGTGTGCCAAGATTGTGTTTCTGGAGACTGTGTATTGTCTGGTGCAAGACAGATGAGCAAAGAGACTTCCAAAACTGCATGAAGACTGCTGGGATGTATGTAACAGTGCATGTGTGCTAAGGGTTATTTTCAGTTTTGAACATATGGCAACTACCTGTGCCTTTGCTATTTTGAAAGGGAAATCTACCCTGTTGGTTTCAAATGTTTTAGCTTTTGCCTCTCATTTGCGATTTAGTGTTTTCTGCTGAGTGCTATACACCACATTTGAAGAAAACAAGCTGTCACTTTCCTGCAAGTGCATGTTTTACAGAACAACTGCAACACAAATTACATCTCTGGCCACAATTCCTGTGCGCACACAACCTCATGGTGTGATTCTAAGCAGAAAACAGAATTTGATTGGCAATTTCAAAGCACATTTACTACTGTGGTAGAGCAAGTGATAATTACTGTTACAGCCTGACACATTTTCCTTGTAGATTACAGAGGCAGAAAAGAGCACATGTCCTTACTGCTTTTTCATACCATGAGCATGTGCAACCTGGGTGAGTGACTACACTAGAGCAAAGGAAATGAGCCTTGGTGACGTTGAATGTGTTTGCGTTACACAGTGCTATCTGAAACAGCACACAGAGCTGAGTAGTACGCATGGGAGTGTTGGAGAAGCTGCTGCGTGTGTGCCAAGAGTGTGTTTCTGGAGACTGTGTATTGTCTGGTGCAAGACAGATGAGCAAAGAGACTTCCAAAACTGCATGAAGACTGCTGGGATGTATGTAACAGTGCATGTGTGCTAAGGGTTATTTTCAGTTTTGAACATATGGCAACTACCTGTGCCTTTGCTATTTTGAAAGGGAAATCTACCCTGTTGTTTTCAAATGTTTTAGCTTTTGCCTCTCATTTGCGTTTTAGTGTTTTCTGCTGAGTGCTAACCACCACATTTGAAGAAAACAAGCTGTTCCTTTCCTGCAAGTGCATGTTTTACAGAACAACTGCAACACAAATTACATCTCTGGCCACAATTCCTGTGCGCACACAGCCTTATGGTGTGATTCTAAGCAGAAAACAGAATTTGATTGGCAATTTCAAAGCACATTTACTACTGTGGTAGAGCAAGTGATAATTACTGTTACAGCCAGACACATTTCCCTTGTAGATTACAAAGACAGAAAAGAGCACATGTCCTTACTGCTTTTTCATACCATGAGCATGTGCAACCTGGGTGAGTGACTACACTAGAGCGAGGAAATGAGCCTTGGTGACGTTGAATGTGTTTGCGTTACACAGTGCTATCTGAAACAGCACACAGAGCTGAGTAGTACGCATGGGAGTGTTGGAGAAGCTGCTGCGTGTGTGCCAAGAGTGTGTTTCTGGAGACTGTGTATTGTCTGGTGCAAGACAGATGAGCAAAGAGACTTCCAAAACTGCATGAAGACTGCTGGCATGCATGTAACAGTGCATGTGTGCTAAGGGTTATTTTCAGTTTTGAACATATGGCAACTACCTGTGCCTTTGCTATTTAGAAAGGGAAATCTACCCTGTTGGTTTCAAATGTTTTAGCTTTTGCCTCTCATTTGCGATTTAGTGTTTTCTGCTGAGTGCTATCCACCACATTTGAAGAAAACAAGCTGTCCCTTTCCTGCAAGTGCATGTTTTACAGAACAACTGCAACACAAATTACATCTCTGGCCACAATTCCTGTGCGCACACAGCCTCATGGTGTGATTCTAAGCAGAAAACAGAATTTGATTGGCAATTTCAAACCACATTTACTACTGTGGTAGAGCAAGTGATAATTACTGTGACAGCCTGACACATTTTCCTTGTAGATTACAGAGGCAGAAAAGAGCACATGTCCTTACTGCTTTTTCATACCATGAGCATGTGCAACCTGGGTGAGTGACTACACTGGAGCAAAGGAAATGAGCCTTGGTGACGTTGAATGTGTTTGCGTTACACAGTGCTATCTGAATCAGCACACAGAGCTGAGTAGTACGCATGGGAGTGTTGGAGAAGCTGCTGCGTGTGTGCCAAGAGTGTGTTTCTGGAGACTGTGTATTGTCTGGTGCAAGACAGCTGAGCAAAGAGACATCCAAAACTGCATGAAGACTGCTGGGATGTATGTAACAGTGAATGTGTGCTAAGGGTTATTTTCAGTTTTGAACATATGGCAACTACCTGTGCCTTTGCTATTTTGAAAGGGAAATCTACCCTGTTGGTTTCAAATGTTTTAGCTTTTGCCTCTCATTTGCGATTTAGTGTTTTCTGCTGAGTGCTATCCACCACATGTGAAGAAAACAAGCTGTCCCTTTCCTGCAAGTGCATGTTTTACAGAACAACTGCAACACAAATTAGATCTCTGGCCACAATTCCTGTGCGCACACAGCCTCATGGTGTGATTCTAAGCAGAAAACAGAATTTGATTGGCAATTTCAAAGCACATTTACTACTGTGGTAGAGCAAGTGATAATTACTGTTACAGCCTGACACATTTTCCTTGTAGATTACAGAGGCAGAAAAGAGCACATGTCCTTAATGCTTTTTCATACCATGAGCATGTGCAACCTGGGTGAGTGACTACACTAGAGCAAAGGAAATGAGCCTTGGTGACGTTGAATGTGTTTGCGTTACACAGTGCTATCTGAAACAGCACACAGAGCTGAGTAGTACGCATGGGAGTGTTGGAGAAGCTGCTGCGTGTGTGCCAAGAGTGTGTTTCTGTAGACTGTGTATTGTCTGGTGCAAGAAAGATGAGCAAAGAGACTTCCAAAACTGCATGAAGACTGCTGGGATGTATGTAACAGTGCATGTGTGCTAAGGGTTATTTTCAGTTTTGAACATATGGCAACTACCTGTGCCTTTGCTATTTTGAAAGGGAAATCTACCCTGTTGGTTTCAAATGTTTTAGCTTTTGCCTCTCATTTGCGTTTTAGTGTTTTCTGCTGAGTGCTAACCACCACATTTGAAGAAAACAAGCTGTCCCTTTCCTGCAAGTGCATGTTTTACAGAACAACTGCAAAACAAATTACATCTCTGGCCACAATTCCTGTGCGCACACAGCCTTATTGTGTGATTCTAAGCAGAAAACAGAATTTGATTGGCAATTTCAAAGCACATTTACTACTGTGGTAGAGCAAGTGATAATTACTGTTACAGCCTGACACATTTTCCTTGTAGATTACAGAGGCAGAAAAGAGCACATGTCCTTCCTGCTTTTTCATACCATGAGCATGTGCAACCTGGGTGATTGACTACACTAGAGCAAAGGAAATGAGCCTTGGTGACGTTGAATGTGTTTGCGTTACACAGTGCTATCTGAAACAGCACACAGAGCTGAGTACTACGCATGGGAGTGTTGGAGAAGCTGCTGCGTGTGTGCCAAGAGTGTGTTTCTGGAGACTGTGTATTGTCTGGTGCAAGACAGATGAGCAAAGAGGCTTCCAAAACTGCATGAAGACTGCTGGGATGTATGTAACAGTGCATGTGTGCTAAGGGTTATTTTCAGTTTTGAACATATGGCAACTACCTGTGCCTTTGCTATTTTGAAAGGGAAATCTACCCTGTTGGTTTCAAATGTTTTAGCTTTTGCCTCTCATTTGCGTTTTAGTGTTTTCTGCTGAGTGCTAACCACCACATTTGAAGAAAACAAGCTGTCCCTTTCCTGCAAGTGCATGTTTTACAGAACAACTGCAACACAAATTACATCTCTGGCCACAATTACTGTGCGCACACAGCCTCATGGTGTGATTCTAAGCAGAAAACAGAATTTGATTGGCAATTTCAAAGCACATTTACTACTGTGGTAGAGCAAGTGATAATTACTGTTACAGCCTGACACATTTTCCTTGTAGATTACAGAGGCAGAAAAGAGCACACGTCCTTACTGCTTTTTCATACCATGAGCATGTGCAACCTGGGTGAGTGACTACACTAGAGCAAAGGAAATGAGCCTTGGTGATGTTGAATGTGTTTGCGTTACACAGTGCTATCTGAAACAGCACACAGAGCTGAGTAGTACGCATGGGAGTGTTGGAGAAGCTGCTGCGTGTGCGCCAATAGTGTGTTTCTGGAGACTGTGTATTGTCTGGTGCAAGACAGATGAGCAAAGAGACTTCCAAAACTGCATGAAGACTGCTGGGATGTATGTAACAGTGCATGTGTGCTAAGGGTTATTTTCAGTTTTGAACATATGGCAACTACCTGTGCCTTTGCTATTTTGAAAGGGAAATCTACCCTGTTGGTTTCAAATGTTTTAGCTTTTGCCTCTCATTTGCGATTTATTGATTTCTGCTGAGTGCTATCCACCACATTTGAAGAAAACAAGCTGTCCCTTTCCTGCAAGTGCATGTTTTACAGAACAACTGCAACCCAAATTACATCTCTGGCCACAATTCCTGTGCGCACACAGCCTCATGGTGTGATTCTAAGCAGAAAACAGAATTTGATTGGCAATTTCAAAGCACATTTACTACTGTGGTAGAGCAAGTGATAATTACTGTTACAGCCTGACACATTTTCCTTGTAGATTACAGAGGCAGAAAAGAGCACATGTCCTTACTGCTTTTTCATACCATGAGCATTTGCAACCTGGGTGAGTGACTACACTAGAGCAAAGGAAATGAGCCTTGGTGACGTTGAATGTGTTTGCGTTACACAGTGCTATCTGAAACAGCACACAGAGCTGAGTACTATGCATGGGAGTGTTGGAGAAGCTGCTGCGTGTGTGCCAAGAGTGTGTTTCTGGAGACTGTGTATTGTCTGGTGCAAGACAGATGAGCAAAGAGACTTCCAAAACTGCATGAAGACTGCTGGGATGTATGTAACAGTGCATGTGTGCTAAGGGTTATTTTCAGTTTTGAACATATGGCAACTACCTGTGCCTTTGCTATTTTGAAAGGGAAATCTACCCTGTTGGTTTCAAATGTTTTAGCTTTTGCCTCTCATTTGCGTTTTAGTGTTTTCTGCTGAGTGCTAACCACCACATTTGAAGAAAACAAGCTGTCCCTTTCCTGCAAGTGCATGTTTTACAGAACAACTGCAACACAAATTACATCTCTGGCCACAATTCCTGTGCGCACACAGCCTCATGGTGTGATTCTAAGCAGAAAACAGAATTTGATTGGCAATTTCAAAGCACATTTACTACTGTGGTAGAGCAAGTGATAATTACTGTGACAGCCTGACACATTTTCCTTGTAGATTACAGAGGCAGAAAAGAGCACATGTCCTTACTGCTTTTTCATACCATGAGCATGTGCAACCTGGGTGAGTGACTACACTAGAGCAAAGGAAATGAGCCTCGGTGACGTTGAATGTGTTTGCGTTACACAGTGCTATCTGAATCAGCACACAGAGCTGAGTAGTACGCATGGGAGTGTTGGAGAAGCTGCTGCGTGTGTGCCAAGAGTGTGTTTCTGGAGACTGTGTATTGTCTGGTGCAAGACAGATGAGCAAAGAGACATCCAAAACTGCATGAAGACTGCTGGGATGTATGTAACAGTGCATGTGTGCTAAGGGTTATTTTCAGTTTTGAACATATGGCAACTACCTGTGCCTTTGCTATTTTGAAAGGGAAATCTACCCTGTTGGTTTCAAATGTTTTAGCTTTTGCCTCTCATTTGCGATTTAGTGTTTTCTCCTGAGTGGTATCCACCACATGTGAAGAAAACAAGCTGTCCCTTTCCTGCAAGAACATGTTTTACAGAACAACTGCAACACAAATTACATCTCTGGCAACAATTCCTGTGCGCACACAGCCTCATGGTGTGATTCTAAGCAGAAAACAGAATTTGATTGGCAATTTCAAAGCACATTTACTACTGTGGTAGAGCAAGTGATAATTACTGTTACAGCCTGACACATTTTCCTTGTAGATTACAGAGGCAGAAAAGAGCACATGTCCTTACTGCTTTTTCATACCATGAGCATGTGCAACCTGGGTGAGTGACTACACTAGAGCAAAGGAAATGAGCCTTGGTGACGTTGAATGTGTTTGCGTTACACAGTGCTATCTGAAACAGCACACAGAGCTGAGTAGTACGCATGGGAGTGTTGGAGAAGCTGCTGCGTGTGTGCCAAGATTGTGTTTCTGGAGACTGTGTATTGTCTGGTGCAAGACAGATGAGCAAAGAGACTTCCAAAACTGCATGAAGACTGCTGGGATGTATGTAACAGTGCATGTGTGCTAAGGGTTATTTTCAGTTTTGAACATATGGCAACTACCTGTGCCTTTGCTATTTTGAAAGGGAAATCTACCCTGTTGGTTTCAAATGTTTTAGCTTTTGCCTCTCATTTGCGATTTAGTGTTTTCTGCTGAGTGCTATACACCACATTTGAAGAAAACAAGCTGTCACTTTCCTGCAAGTGCATGTTTTACAGAACAACTGCAACACAAATTACATCTCTGGCCACAATTCCTGTGCGCACACAGCCTCATGGTGTGATTCTAAGCAGAAAACAGAATTTGATTGGCAATTTCAAAGCACATTTACTACTGTGGTAGAGCAAGTGATAATTACTGTTACAGCCAGACACATTTCCCTTGTAGATTACAAAGGCAGAAAAGAGCACATGTCCTTACTGCTTTTTCATACCATGAGCATGTGCAACCTGGGTGAGTGACTACACTAGAGCGAGGAAATGAGCCTTGGTGACGTTGAATGTGTTTGCGTTACACAGTGCTATCTGAAACAGCACACAGAGCTGAGTAGTACGCATGGGAGTGTTGGAGAAGCTGCTGCGTGTGTGCCAAGAGTGTGTTTCTGGAGACTGTGTATTGTCTGGTGCAAGACAGATGAGCAAAGAGACTTCCAAAACTGCATGAAGACTGCTGGGATGTATGTAACAGTGCATGTGTGCTAAGGGTTATTTTCAGTTTTGAACATATGGCAACTACCTGTGCCTTTGCTATTTTGAAAGGGAAATCTACCCTGTTGGTTTCAAATGTTTTAGCTTTTGCCTCTCATTTGCGATTTAGTGTTTTCTGCTGAGTGCTAACCACCACATTTGAAGAAAACAAGCTGTCCCTTTCCTGCAAGTGCATGTTTTACAGAACAACTGCAACACAAATTACATCTCTGGCCACAATTCCTGTGCGCACACAGCCTCATGGTGTGATTCTAAGCAGAAAACAGAATATGATTGGCAATTTCAAAGCACATTTACTACTCTGGTAGAGCAAGTGATAATTACTGTTACAGCCTGACACATTTTCCTTGTAGATTACAGAGGCAGAAAAGAGCACATGTCCTTACTGCTTTTTCATACCATGAGCATGTGCAACCTGGGTGAGTGACTACACTAGAGCAAAGGAAATGAGCCTTGGTGACGTTGAATGTGTTTGCGTTACACAGTGCTATCTGAAACAGCACACAGAGCTGAGTACTACGCATGGGAGTGTTGGAGAAGCTGCTGCGTGTGTGCCAAGAGTGTGTTTCTGGAGACTGTGTATGGTCTGGTGCAAGACAGATGAGCAAAGAGACTTCCAAAACTGCATGAAGACTGCTGGGATGTATGTAACAGTGCATGTGTGCTAAGGGTTATTTTCAGTTTTGAACATATGGCAACTACCTGTGCCTTTGCTATTTTGAAAGGGAAATCTACCCTGTTGGTTTCAGATGTTTTAGCTTTTGCCTCTCATTTGCGATTTAGTGTTTTCTGCTGAGTGCTATCCACCACATGTGAAGAAAACAAGCTGTCCCTTTCCTGCAAGTGCATGTTTTACAGAACAACTGCAACACAAATTACATCTCTGGCCACAATTCCTGTGCGCACACAGCCTCATGGTGTGATTCTAAGCAGAAAACAGAATTTGATTGGCAATTTCAAAGCACATTTACTACTGTGGTAGAGCAAGTGATAATTACTGTTACAGCCTGACACATTTTCCTTGTAGATTACAGGGGCAGAAAAGAGCACATGTCCTTAATGCTTTTTCATACCATGAGCATGTGCAACCTGGGTGAGTGACTACACTAGAGCAAAGGAAATGAGCCTTGGTGACGTTGAATGTGTTTGCGTTACACAGTGCTATCTGAAACAGCACACAGAGCTGAGTAGTACGCATGGGAGTGTTGGAGAAGCTGCTGCGTGTGTGCCAAGAGTGTGTTTCTGTAGACTGTGTATTGTCTGGTGCAAGAAAGATGAGCAAAGAGACTTCCAAAACTGCATGAAGACTGCTGGGATGTATGTAACAGTGCATGTGTGCTAAGGGTTATTTTCAGTTTTGAACATATGGCAACTACCTGTGCCTTTGCTATTTTGAAAGGGAAATCTACCCTGTTGGTTTCAAATGTTTTAGCTTTTGCCTCTCATTTGCGATTTAGTGTTTTCTGCTGAGTGCTATCCACCACATTTGAAGAAAACAAGCTGTCACTTTCCTGCAAGTGCATGTTTTACAGAACAACTGCAACACAAATTACATCTCTGGCCACAATTCCTGTGCGCACACAGCCTCATGGTGTGATTCTAAGCAGAAAACAGAATTTGATTGGCAATTTCAAAGCACATTTACTACTGTGGTAGAGCAAGTGATAATTACTGTGACAGCCTGACACATTTTCCTTGTAGATTACAGAGGCAGAAAAGAGCACATGTCCTTACTGCTTTTTCATACCATGAGCATGTGCAACCTGGGTGAGTGACTACACTAGAGCAAAGGAAATGAGCCTTGGTGACGTTGAATGTGTTTGCGTTACACAGTGCTATCTGAATCAGCACACAGAGCTGAGTAGTACGCATGGGAGTGTTGGAGAAGCTGCTGCGTGTGTGCCAAGAGTGTGTTTCTGGAGACTGTGTATTGTCTGGTGCAAGACAGCTGAGCAAAGAGACATCCAAAACTGCATGAAGACTGCTGGGATGTATGTAACAGTGCATGTGTGCTAAGGGTTATTTTCAGTTTTGAACATATGGCAACTACCTGTGCCTTTGCTATTTTGAAAGGGAAATCTACCCTGTTGGTTTCAAATGTTTTAGCTTTTGCCTCTCATTTGCGATTTAGTGTTTTCTGCTGAGTGCTATCCACCACATGTGAAGAAAACAAGCTGTCCCTTTCCTGCAAGTGCATGTTTTACAGAACAACTGCAACACAAATTACATCTCTGGCCACAATTCCTGTGCGCACACAGCCTCATGGTGTGATTCTAAGCAGAAAACAGAATTTGATTGGCAATTTCAAAGCACATTTACTACTGTGGTAGAGCAAGTGATAATTACTGTTACAGCCTGACACATTTTCCTTGTAGATTACAGAGGCAGAAAAGAGCACATGTCCTTAATACTTTTTCATACCATGAGCATGTGCAACCTGGGTGAGTGACTACACTAGAGCAAAGGAAATGAGCCTTGGTGAAGTTGAATGTGTTTGCGTTACACAGTGCTATCTGAAACAGCACACAGAGCTGAGTAGTACGCATGTGAGTGTTGGAGAAGCTGCTGCGTGTGTGCCAAGAGTGTGTTTCTGTAGACTGTGTATTGTCTGGTGCAAGAAAGATGAGCAAAGAGACTTCCAAAACTGCATGAAGACTGCTGGGATGTATGTAACAGTGCATGTGTGCTAAGGGTTATTTTCAGTTTTGAACATATGGCAACTACCTGTGCCTTTGCTATTTTGAAAGGGAAATCTACCCTGTTGGTTTCAAATGTTTTAGCTTTTGCCTCTCATTTGCGATTTAGTGTTTTCTGCTGAGTGCTATCCACCACATTTGAAGAAAACAAGCTGTCACTTTCCTGCAAGTGCATGTTTTACAGAACAACTGCAACACAAATTACATCTCTGGCCACAATTCCTGTGCGCACACAGACTCATGGTGTGATTCTAAGCAGAAAATAGAATTTGATTGGCAATTTCAAAGCACATTTACTACTGTGGTAGAGCAAGTGATAATTACTGTTACAGCCTGACACATTTTCCTTGTAGATTACAGAGGCAGAAAAGAGCACATGTCCTTACTGCTTTTTCATACCATGAGCATGTGCAACCTGGGTGAGTGACTACACTAGAGCAAAGGAAATGAGCCTTGGTGACGTTGAATGTGTTTGCGTTACACAGTGCTATCTGAAACAGCACACAGAGCTGAGTAGTACGCATGGGAGTGTTGGAGAAGCTGCTGCGTGTGTGCCAAGAGTGTGTTTCTGGAGACTGTGTATTGTCTGGTGCAAGACAGATGAGCAAAGAGACTTCCAAAACTGCATGAAGACTGCTGGGATGTATGTAACAGTGCATGTGTGCTAAGGGTTATTTTCAGTTTTGAACATATGGCAACTACCTGTGCCTTTGCTATTTTGAAAGGGAAATCTACCCTGTTGGTTTCAAATGTTTTAGCTTTTGCCTCTCATTTGCGATTTAGTGTTTTCTGCTGAGTGCTAACCACCACATTTGAAGAAAACAAGCTGTCCCTTTCCTGCAAGTGCATGTTTTACAGAACAACTGCAACACAAATTACATCTCTGGCCACAATTCCTGTGCGCACACAGCCTCATGGTGTGATTCTAAGCAGAAAACAGAATATGATTGGCAATTTCAAAGCACATTTACTACTCTGGTAGAGCAAGTGATAATTACTGTTACAGCCTGACACATTTTCCTTGTAGATTACAGAGGCAGAAAAGAGCACATGTCCTTACTGCTTTTTCATACCATGAGCATGTGCAACCTGGGTGAGTGACTACACTAGAGCAAAGGAAATGAGCCTTGGTGACGTTGAATGTGTTTGCGTTACACAGTGCTATCTGAAACAGCACACAGAGCTGAGTACTACGCATGGGAGTGTTGGAGAAGCTGCTGCGTGTGTGCCAAGAGTGTGTTTCTGGAGACTGTGTATGGTCTGGTGCAAGACAGATGAGCAAAGAGACTTCCAAAACTGCATGAAGACTGCTGGGATGTATGTAACAGTGCATGTGTGCTAAGGGTTATTTTCAGTTTTGAACATATGGCAACTACCTGTGCCTTTGCTATTTTGAAAGGGAAATCTACCCTGTTGGTTTCAGATGTTTTAGCTTTTGCCTCTCATTTGCGATTTAGTGTTTTCTGCTGAGTGCTATCCACCACATGTGAAGAAAACAAGCTGTCCCTTTCCTGCAAGTGCATGTTTTACAGAACAACTGCAACACAAATTACATCTCTGGCCACAATTCCTGTGCGCACACAGCCTCATGGTGTGATTCTAAGCAGAAAACAGAATTTGATTGGCAATTTCAAAGCACATTTACTACTGTGGTAGAGCAAGTGATAATTACTGTTACAGCCTGACACATTTTCCTTGTAGATTACAGGGGCAGAAAAGAGCACATGTCCTTAATGCTTTTTCATACCATGAGCATGTGCAACCTGGGTGAGTGACTACACTAGAGCAAAGGAAATGAGCCTTGGTGACGTTGAATGTGTTTGCGTTACACAGTGCTATCTGAAACAGCACACAGAGCTGAGTAGTACGCATGGGAGTGTTGGAGAAGCTGCTGCGTGTGTGCCAAGAGTGTGTTTCTGTAGACTGTGTATTGTCTGGTGCAAGAAAGATGAGCAAAGAGACTTCCAAAACTGCATGAAGACTGCTGGGATGTATGTAACAGTGCATGTGTGCTAAGGGTTATTTTCAGTTTTGAACATATGGCAACTACCTGTGCCTTTGCTATTTTGAAAGGGAAATCTACCCTGTTGGTTTCAAATGTTTTAGCTTTTGCCTCTCATTTGCGATTTAGTGTTTTCTGCTGAGTGCTATCCACCACATTTGAAGAAAACAAGCTGTCACTTTCCTGCAAGTGCATGTTTTACAGAACAACTGCAACACAAATTACATCTCTGGCCACAATTCCTGTGCGCACACAGCCTCATGGTGTGATTCTAAGCAGAAAACAGAATTTGATTGGCAATTTCAAAGCACATTTACTACTGTGGTAGAGCAAGTGATAATTACTGTGACAGCCTGACACATTTTCCTTGTAGATTACAGAGGCAGAAAAGAGCACATGTCCTTACTGCTTTTTCATACCATGAGCATGTGCAACCTGGGTGAGTGACTACACTAGAGCAAAGGAAATGAGCCTTGGTGACGTTGAATGTGTTTGCGTTACACAGTGCTATCTGAATCAGCACACAGGGCTGAGTAGTACGCATGGGAGTGTTGGAGAAGCTGCTGCGTGTGTGCCAAGAGTGTGTTTCTGGAGACTGTGTATTGTCTGGTGCAAGACAGCTGAGCAAAGAGACATCCAAAACTGCATGAAGACTGCTGGGATGTATGTAACAGTGCATGTGTGCTAAGGGTTATTTTCAGTTTTGAACATATGGCAACTACCTGTGCCTTTGCTATTTTGAAAGGGAAATCTACCCTGTTGGTTTCAAATGTTTTAGCTTTTGCCTCTCATTTGCGATTTAGTGTTTTCTGCTGAGTGCTATCCACCACATGTGAAGAAAACAAGCTGTCCCTTTCCTGCAAGTGCATGTTTTACAGAACAACTGCAACACAAATTACATCTCTGGCCACAATTCCTGTGCGCACACAGCCTCATGGTGTGATTCTAAGCAGAAAACAGAATTTGATTGGCAATTTCAAAGCACATTTACTACTGTGGTAGAGCAAGTGATAATTACTGTTACAGCCTGACACATTTTCCTTGTAGATTACAGAGGCAGAAAAGAGCACATGTCCTTAATACTTTTTCATACCATGAGCATGTGCAACCTGGGTGAGTGACTACACTAGAGCAAAGGAAATGAGCCTTGGTGAAGTTGAATGTGTTTGCGTTACACAGTGCTATCTGAAACAGCACACAGAGCTGAGTAGTACGCATGTGAGTGTTGGAGAAGCTGCTGCGTGTGTGCCAAGAGTGTGTTTCTGTAGACTGTGTATTGTCTGGTGCAAGAAAGATGAGCAAAGAGACTTCCAAAACTGCATGAAGACTGCTGGGATGTATGTAACAGTGCATGTGTGCTAAGGGTTATTTTCAGTTTTGAACATATGGCAACTACCTGTGCCTTTGCTATTTTGAAAGGGAAATCTACCCTGTTGGTTTCAAATGTTTTAGCTTTTGCCTCTCATTTGCGATTTAGTGTTTTCTGCTGAGTGCTATCCACCACATTTGAAGAAAACAAGCTGTCACTTTCCTGCAAGTGCATGTTTTACAGAACAACTGCAACACAAATTACATCTCTGGCCACAATTCCTGTGCGCACACAGACTCATGGTGTGATTCTAAGCAGAAAATAGAATTTGATTGGCAATTTCAAAGCACATTTACTACTGTGGTAGAGCAAGTGATAATTACTGTTACAGCCTGACACATTTTCCTTGTAGATTACAGAGGCAGAAAAGAGCACATGTCCTTACTGCTTTTTCATACCATGAGCATGTGCAACCTGGGTGAGTGACTACACTAGAGCAAAGGAAATGAGCCTTGGTGACGTTGAATGTGTTTGCGTTACACAGTGCTATCTGAAACAGCACACAGAGCTGAGTAGTACGCATGGGAGTGTTGGAGAAGCTGCTGCGTGTGTGCCAAGAGTGTGTTTCTGTAGACTGTGTATTGTCTGGTGCAAGAAAGATGAGCAAAGAGACTTCCAAAACTGCATGAAGACTGCTGGGATGTATGTAACAGTGCATCTGTGCTAAGGGTTATTTTCAGTTTTGAACATATGGCAACTACCTGTGCCTTTGCTATTTTGAAAGGGAAATCTACCCTGTTGGTTTCAAATGTTTTAGCTTTTGCCTCTCTTTTGCGTTTTAGTGTTTTCTGCTGAGTGCTAACCACCACATTTGAAGAAAACAAGCTGTCCCTTTCCTGCAAGTGCATGTTTTACAGAACAACTGCAACACAAATTACATCTCTGGCCACAATTCCTGTGCGCACACAGCCAGCCTCATGGTGTGATTCTAAGCAGAAAACAGAATTTGATTGGCAATTTCAAAGCACATTTACTACTGTGGTAGAGCAAGTGATAATTACTGTGACAGCCTGACACATTTTCCTTGTAGATTACAGAGGCAGAAAAGAGCACATGTCCTTACTGCTTTTTCATACCATGAGCATGTGCAACCTGGGTGAGTGACTACACTAGAGCAAAGGAAATGAGCCTCGGTGACGTTGAATGTGTTTGCGTTACACAGTGCTATCTGAATCAGCACACAGAGCTGAGTAGTACGCATGGGAGTGTTGGAGAAGCTGCTGCGTGTGTGCCAAGAGTGTGTTTCTGGAGACTGTGTATTGTCTGGTGCAAGACAGATGAGCAAAGAGACATCCAAAACTGCATGAAGACTGCTGGGATGTATGTAACAGTGCATGTGTGCTAAGGGTTATTTTCAGTTTTGAACATATGGCAACTACCTGTGCCTTTGCTATTTTGAAAGGGAAATCTACCCTGTTGGTTTCAAATGTTTTAGCTTTTGCCTCTCATTTGCGATTTAGTGTTTTCTGCTGAGTGCTATACACCACATTTGAAGAAAACAAGCTGTCACTTTCCTGCAAGTGCATGTTTTACAGAACAACTGCAACACAAATTACATCTCTGGCCACAATTCCTGTGCGCACACAGCCTCATGGTGTGATTCTAAGCAGAAAACAGAATTTGATTGGCAATTTCAAAGCACATTTACTACTGTGGTAGAGCAAGTGATAATTACTGTTACAGCCTGACACATTTTCCTTGTAGATTACAGAGGCAGAAAAGAGCACATGTCCTTACTGCTTTTTCATACCATGAGCATGTGCAACCTGGGTGAGTGACTACACTAGAGCAAAGGAAATGAGCCTTGGTGACGTTGAATGTGTTTGCGTTACACAGTGCTATCTGAAACAGCACACAGAGCTGAGTAGTACGCATGGGAGTGTTGGAGAAGCTGCTGCGTGTGTGCCAAGAGTGTGTTTCTGGAGACTGTGTATTGTCTGGTGCAAGACAGATGAGCAAAGAGACTTCCAAAACTGCATGAAGACTGCTGGGATGTATGTAACAGTGCATGTGTGCTAAGGGTTATTTTCAGTTTTGAACATATGGCAACTACCTGTGCCTTTGCTATTTTGAAAGGGAAATCTACCCTGTTGGTTTCAAATGTTTTAGCTTTTGCCTCTCATTTGCGTTTTAGTGTTTTCTGCTGAGTGCTAACCACCACATTTGAAGAAAACAAGCTGTCCCTTTCCTGCAAGTGCATGTTTTACAGAACAACTGCAACACAAATTACATCTCTGGCCACAATTCCTGTGCGCACACAGCCTTATGGTGTGATTCTAAGCAGAAAACAGAATTTGATTGGCAATTTCAAAGCACATTTACTACTGTGGTAGAGCAAGTGATAATTACTGTTACAGCCAGACACATTTCCCTTGTAGATTACAAAGGCAGAAAAGAACACATGTCCTTACTGCTTTTTCATACCATGAGCATGTGCAACCTGGGTGAGTGACTACACTAGAGCGAGGAAATGAGCCTTGGTGACGTTGAATGTGTTTGCGTTACACAGTGCTATCTGAAACAGCACACAGAGCTGAGTAGTACGCATGGGAGTGTTGGAGAAGCTGCTGCGTGTGTGCCAAGAGTGTGTTTCTGGAGACTGTGTATTGTCTGGTGCAAGACAGATGAGCAAAGAGACTTCCAAAACTGCATGAAGACTGCTGGGATGTATGTAACAGTGCATGTGTGCTAAGGGTTATTTTCAGTTTTGAACATATGGCAACTACCTGTGCCTTTGCTATTTTGAAAGGGAAATCTACCCTGTTGGTTTCAAATGTTTTAGCTTTTGCCTCTCATTTGCGATTTAGTGTTTTCTGCTGAGTGCTAACCACCACATTTGAAGAAAACAAGCTGTCCCTTTCCTGCAAGTGCATGTTTTACAGAACAACTGCAACACAAATTACATCTCTGGCCACAATTCCTGTGCGCACACAGCCTCATGGTGTGATTCTAAGCAGAAAACAGAATATGATTGGCAATTTCAAAGCACATTTACTACTGTGGTAGAGCAAGTGATAATTACTGTTACAGCCTGACACATTTTCCTTGTATATTACAGAGGCAGAAAAGAGCACATGTCCTTCCTGCTTTTTCATACCATGAGCATGTGCAACCTGGGTGAGTGACTACACTAGAGCAAAGGAAATGAGCCTTGGTGACGTTGAATGTGTTTGCGTTACACAGTGCTATCTGAAACAGCACACAGAGCTGAGTACTACGCATGGGAGTGTTGGAGAAGCTGCTGCGTGTGTGCCAAGAGTGTGTTTCTGGAGACTGTGTATTGTCTGGTGCAAGACAGCTGAGCAAAGAGACATCCAAAACTGCATGAAGACTGCTGGGATGTATGTAACAGTGCATGTGTGCTAAGGGTTATTTTCAGTTTTGAACATATGGCAACTACCTGTGCCTTTGCTATTTTGAAAGGGAAATCTACCCTGTTGGTTTCAAATGTTTTAGCTTTTGCCTCTCATTTGCGATTTAGTGTTTTCTGCTGAGTGCTATCCACCACATGTGAAGAAAACAAGCTGTCCCTTTCCTGAAAGTGCATGTTTTACAGAACAACTGCAACACAAATTACATCTCTGGCCACAATTCCTGTGCGCACACAGCCTCATGGTGTGATTCTAAGCAGAAAACAGAATTTGATTGGCAATTTCAAAGCACATTTACTACTGTGGTAGAGCAAGTGATAATTACTGTTACAGCCTGACACATTTTCCTTGTAGATTACAGAGGCAGAAAAGAGCACATGTCCTTAATGCTTTTTCATACCATGAGCATGTGCAACCTGGGTGAGTGACTACACTAGAGCAAAGGAAATGAGCCTTGGTGACGTTGAATGTGTTTGCGTTACACAGTGCTATCTGAAACAGCACACAGAGCTGAGTAGTACGCATGGGAGTGTTGGAGAAGCTGCTGCGTGTGTGCCAAGAGTGTGTTTCTGTAGACTGTGTATTGTCTGGTGCAAGAAAGATGAGCAAAGAGACTTCCAAAACTGCATGAAGACTGCTGGGATGTATGTAACAGTGCATGTGTGCTAAGGGTTATTTTCAGTTTTGAACATATGGCAACTACCTGTGCCTTTGCTATTTTGAAAGGGAAATCTACCCTGTTGGTTTCAAATGTTTTAGCTTTTGCCTCTCATTTGCGATTTAGTGTTTTCTGCTGAGTGCTATCCACCACATTTGAAGAAAACAAGCTGTCACTTTCCTGCAAGTGCATGTTTTACAGAACAACTGCAACACAAATTACATCTCTGGCCACAATTCCTGTGCGCACACAGCCTCATGGTGTGATTCTAAGCAGAAAATAGAATTTGATTGGCAATTTCAAAGCACATTTACTACTGTGGTAGAGCAAGTGATAATTACTGTTACAGCCTGACACATTTTCCTTGTAGATTACAGAGGCAGAAAAGAGCACATGTCCTTACTGCTTTTTCATACCATGAGCATGTGCAACCTGGGTGAGTGACTACACTAGAGCAAAGGAAATGAGCCTTGGTGACGTTGAATGTGTTTGCGTTACACAGTGCTATCTGAAACAGCACACAGAGCTGAGTAGTACGCATGGGAGTGTTGGAGAAGCTGCTGCGTGTGTGCCAAGAGTGTGTTTCTGTAGACTGTGTATTGTCTGGTGCAAGAAAGATGAGCAAAGAGACTTCCAAAACTGCATGAAGACTGCTGGGATGTATGTAACAGTGCATCTGTGCTAAGGGTTATTTTCAGTTTTGAACATATGGCAACTACCTGTGCCTTTGCTATTTTGAAAGGGAAATCTACCCTGTTGGTTTCAAATGTTTTAGCTTTTGCCTCTCATTTGCGTTTTAGTGTTTTCTGCTGAGTGCTAACCACCACATTTGAAGAAAACAAGCTGTCCCTTTCCTGCAAGTGCATGTTTTACAGAACAACTGCAACACAAATTACATCTCTGGCCACAATTCCTGTGCGCACACAGCCTCATGGTGTGATTCTAAGCAGAAAACAGAATTTGATTGGCAATTTCAAAGCACATTTACTACTGTGGTAGAGCAAGTGATAATTACTGTGACAGCCTGACACATTTTCCTTGTAGATTACAGAGGCAGAAAAGAGCACATGTCCTTACTGCTTTTTCATACCATGAGCATGTGCAACCTGGGTGAGTGACTACACTAGAGCAAAGGAAATGAGCCTCGGTGACGTTGAATGTGTTTGCGTTACACAGTGCTATCTGAATCAGCACACAGAGCTGAGTAGTACGCATGGGAGTGTTGGAGAAGCTGCTGCGTGTGTGCCAAGAGTGTGTTTCTGGAGACTGTGTATTGTCTGGTGCAAGACAGATGAGCAAAGAGACATCCAAAACTGCATGAAGACTGCTGGGATGTATGTAACAGTGCATGTGTGCTAAGGGTTATTTTCAGTTTTGAACATATGGCAACTACCTGTGCCTTTGCTATTTTGAAAGGGAAATCTACCCTGTTGGTTTCAAATGTTTTAGCTTTTGCCTCTCATTTGCGATTTAGTGTTTTCTGCTGAGTGCTATCCACCACATGTGAAGAAAACAAGCTGTCCCTTTCCTGCAAGAACATGTTTTACAGAACAACTGCAACACAAATTACATCTCTGGCAACAATTCCTGTGCGCACACAGCCTCATGGTGTGATTCTAAGCAGAAAACAGAATTTGATTGGCAATTTCAAAGCACATTTACTACTGTGGTAGAGCAAGTGATAATTACTGTTACAGCCTGACACATTTTCCTTGTAGATTACAGAGGCAGAAAAGAGCACATGTCCTTACTGCTTTTTCATACCATGAGCATGTGCAACTTGGGTGAGTGACTACACTAGAGCAAAGGAAATGAGCCTTGGTGACGTTGAATGTGTTTGCGTTACACAGTGCTATCTGAAACAGCACACAGAGCTGAGTAGTACGCATGGGAGTGTTGGAGAAGCTGCTGCGTGTGTGCCAAGATTGTGTTTCTGGAGACTGTGTATTGTCTGGTGCAAGACAGATGAGCAAAGAGACTTCCAAAACTGCATGAAGACTGCTGGGATGTATGTAACAGTGCATGTGTGCTAAGGGTTATTTTCAGTTTTGAACATATGGCAACTACCTGTGCCTTTGCTATTTTGAAAGGGAAATCTACCCTGTTGGTTTCAAATGTTTTAGCTTTTGCCTCTCATTTGCGATTTAGTGTTTTCTGCTGAGTGCTATACACCACATTTGAAGAAAACAAGCTGTCACTTTCCTGCAAGTGCATGTTTTACAGAACAACTGCAACACAAATTACATCTCTGGCCACAATTCCTGTGCGCACACAGCCTCATGGTGTGATTCTAAGCAGAAAACAGAATTTGATTGGCAATTTCAAAGCACATTTACTACTGTGGTAGAGCAAGTGATAATTACTGTTACAGCCTGACACATTTTCCTTGTAGATTACAGAGGCAGAAAAGAGCACATGTCCTTACTGCTTTTTCATACCATGAGCATGTGCAACCTGGGTGAGTGACTACACTAGAGCAAAGGAAATGAGCCTTGGTGACGTTGAATGTGTTTGCGTTACACAGTGCTATCTGAAACAGCACACAGAGCTGAGTAGTACGCATGGGAGTGTTGGAGAAGCTGCTGCGTGTGTGCCAAGAGTGTGTTTCTGGAGACTGTGTATTGTCTGGTGCAAGACAGATGAGCAAAGAGACTTCCAAAACTGCATGAAGACTGCTGGGATGTATGTAACAGTGCATGTGTGCTAAGGGTTATTTTCAGTTTTGAACATATGGCAACTACCTGTGCCTTTGCTATTTTGAAAGGGAAATCTACCCTGTTGGTTTCAAATGTTTTAGCTTTTGCCTCTCATTTGCGTTTTAGTGTTTTCTGCTGAGTGCTAACCACCACATTTGAAGAAAACAAGCTGTCCCTTTCCTGCAAGTGCATGTTTTACAGAACAACTGCAACACAAATTACATCTCTGGCCACAATTCCAGTGCGCACACAGCCTTATGGTGTGATTCTAAGCAGAAAACAGAATTTGAGTGGCAATTTCAAAGCACATTTACTACTGTGGTAGAGCAAGTGATAATTACTGTTACAGCCAGACACATTTCCCTTGTAGATTACAAAGGCAGAAAAGAACACATGTCCTTACTGCTTTTTCATACCATGAGCATGTGCAACCTGGGTGAGTGACTACACTAGAGCGAGGAAATGAGCCTTGGTGACGTTGAATGTGTTTGCGTTACACAGTGCTATCTGAAACAGCACACAGAGCTGAGTAGTACGCATGGGAGTGTTGGAGAAGCTGCTGCGTGTGTGCCAAGAGTGTGTTTCTGGAGACTGTGTATTGTCTGGTGCAAGACAGATGAGCAAAGAGACTTCCAAAACTGCATGAAGACTGCTGGGATGTATGTAACAGTGCATGTGTGCTAAGGGTTATTTTCAGTTTTGAACATATGGCAACTACCTGTGCCTTTGCTATTTTGAAAGGGAAATCTACCCTGTTGGTTTCAAATGTTTTAGCTTTTGCCTCTCATTTGCGATTTAGTGTTTTCTGCTGAGTGCTAACCACCACATTTGAAGAAAACAAGCTGTCCCTTTCCTGCAAGTGCATGTTTTACAGAACAACTGCAACACAAATTACATCTCTGGCCACAATTCCTGTGCGCACACAGCCTCATGGTGTGATTCTAAGCAGAAAACAGAATAAGATTGGCAATTTCAAAGCACATTTACTACTGTGGTAGAGCAAGTGATAATCACTGTTACAGCCTGACACATTTTCCTTGTATATTACAGAGGCAGAAAAGAGCACATGTCCTTCCTGCTTTTTCATACCATGAGCATGTGCAACCTGGGTGAGTGACTACACTAGAGCAAAGGAAATGAGCCTTGGTGACGTTGAATGTGTTTGCGTTACACAGTGCTATCTGAAACAGCACACAGAGCTGAGTACTACGCATGGGAGTGTTGGAGAAGCTGCTGCGTGTGTGCCAAGAGTGTGTTTCTGGAGACTGTGTATTGTCTGGTGCAAGACAGATGAGCAAAGAGACTTCCAAAACTGCATGAAGACTGCTGGGATGTATGTAACAGTGCATGTGTGCTAAGGGTTATTTTCAGTTTTGAACATATGGCAACTACCTGTGCCTTTGCTATTTTGAAAGGGAAATCTACCCTGTTGGTTTCAAATGTTTTAGCTTTTGCCTCTCATTTGCGATTTAGTGTTTTCTGCTGAGTGCTATCCACCACATTTGAAGAAAACAAGCTGTCCCTTTCCTGCAAGTGCATGTTTTACAGAACAACTGCAACACAAATTACATCTCTGGCCACAATTCCTGTGCGCACACAGCCTCATGGTGTGATTTTAAGCAGAAAACAGAATTTGATTGGCAATTTCAAAGCACATTTACTACTGTGGTAGAGCAAGTGATAATTACTGTGACAGCCTGACACATTTTCCTTGTAGATTACAGAGGCAGAAAAGAGCACATGTCCTTACTGCTTTTTCATACCATGAGCATGTGCAACCTGGGTGAGTGACTACACTAGAGCAAAGGAAATGAGCCTTGGTGACGTTGAATGTGTTTGCGTTACACAGTGCTATCTGAATCAGCACACAGAGCTGAGTAGTACGCATGGGAGTGTTGGAGAAGCTGCTGCGTGTGTGCCAAGTGTGTGTTTCTGGAGACTGTGTATTGTCTGGTGCAAGACAGCTGAGCAAAGAGACATCCAAAACTGCATGAAGACTGCTGGGATGTATGTAACAGTGCATGTGTGCTAAGGGTTATTTTCAGTTTTGAACATATGGCAACTACCTGTGCCTTTGCTATTTTGAAAGGGAAATCTACCCTGTTGGTTTCAAATGTTTTAGCTTTTGCCTCTCATTTGCGATTTAGTGTTTTCTGCTGAGTGCTATCCACCACATGTGAAGAAAACAAGCTGTCCCTTTCCTGCAAGTGCATGTTTTACAGAACAACTGCAACACAAATTACATCTCTGGCCACAATTCCTGTGCGCACACAGCCTCATGGTGTGATTCTAAGCAGAAAACAGAATTTGATTGGCAATTTCAAAGCACATTTACTACTGTGGTAGAGCAAGTGATAATTACTGTTACAGCCTGACACATTTTCCTTGTAGATTACAGAGGCAGAAAAGAGCACATGTCCTTACTGCTTTTTCATACCATGAGCATGTGCAACCTGGGTGAGTGACTACACTAGAGCAAAGGAAATGAGCCTTGGTGACGTTGAATGTGTTTGCGTTACACAGTGCTATCTGAAACAGCACACAGAGCTGAGTAGTACGCATGGGAGTGTTGGAGAAGCTGCTGCGTGTGTGCGAAGAGTGTGTTTCTGGAGACTGTGTATTGTCTGGTGCAAGACAGATGAGCAAAGAGACTTCCAAAACTGCATGAAGACTGCTGGGATGTATGTAACAGTGCATGTGTGCTAAGGGTTATTTTCAGTTTTGAACATATGGCAACTACCAGTGCCTTTGCTATTTTGAAAGGGAAATCTACCCTGTTGGTTTCAAATGTTTTAGCTTTTGCCTCTCATTTGCGATTTAGTGTTTTCTGCTGAGTGCTATCCACCACATTTGAAGAAAACAAGCTGTCCCTTTCCTGCAAGTGCATGTTTTACAGAACAACTGCAACACAAGTTACATCTCTGGCCACAATTCCTGTGCGCACACAGCCTCATGGTGTGATTCTAAGCAGAAAACAGAATTTGATTGGCAATTTCAAAGCACATTTACTACTGTGGGAGAGCAAGTGATAATTACTGTGACAGCCTGACACATTTTCCTTCTAGATTACAGAGGCAGAAAAGAGCACATGTCCTTACTGCTTTTTCATACCATGAGCATGTGCAACCTGGGTGAGTGACTACACTAGAGCAAAGGAAATGAGCCTTGGTGACGTTGAATGTGTTTGCGTTACACAGTGCTATCTGAATCAGCACACAGAGCTGAGTAGTACGCATGGGAGTGTTGGAGAAGCTGCTGCGTGTGTGCCAAGAGTGTGTTTCTGGAGACTGTGTATTGTCTGGTGCAAGACAGCTGAGCAAAGAGACATCCAAAACTGCATGAAGACTGCTGGGATGTATGTAACAGTGCATGTGTGCTAAGGGTTATTTTCAGTTTTGAACATATGGCAACTACCTGTGCCTTTGCTATTTTGAAAGGGAAATCTACCCTGATGTTTTCAAATGTTTTAGCTTTTGCCTCTCATTTGCAATTTAGTGTTTTCTGCTGAGTGCTATCCACCACATGTGAAGAAAACAAGCTGTCCCTTTCCTGCAAGTGCATGTTTTACAGAACAACTGCAACACAAATTACATCTCTGGCCACAATTCCTGTGCGCACACAGCCTCATGGTGTGATTCTAAGCAGAAAACAGAATTTGATTGGCAATTTCAAAGCACATTTACTACTGTGGTAGAGCAAGTGATAATTACTGTTACAGCCTGACACATTTTCCTTGTAGATTACAGAGGCAGAAAAGAGCACATGTCCTTACTGCTTTTTCATACCATGAGCATGTGCAACCTGGGTGAGTGACTACACTAGAGCAAAGGAAATGAGCCTTGGTGACGTTGAATGTGTTTGCGTTACACAGTGCTATCTGAAACAGCACACAGAGCTGAGTACTACACATGGGAGTGTTGGAGAAGCTGCTGCGTGTGTGCCAAGAGTGTGTTTCTGGAGACTGTGTATTTTCTGGTGCAAGACAGATGAGCAAAGAGACTTCCAAAACTGCATGAAGACTGCTGGGATGTATGTAACAGTGCATGTGTGCTAAGGGTTATTTTCAGTTTTGAACATATGGCAACTACCTGTGCCTTTGCTATTTTGAAAGGGAAATCTACCCTGTTGGTTTCAAATGTTTTAGCTTTTGCCTCTCATTTGCGATTTAGTGTTTTCTGCTGAGTGCTATCCACCACATTTGAAGAAAACAAGCTGTCCCTTTCCTGCAAGTGCATGTTTTACAGAACAACTGCAACACAAATTACATCTCTGGCCACAATTCCTGTGCGCACACAGCCTCATGGTGTGATTCTAAGCAGAAAACAGAATTTGATTGGCAATTTCAAAGCACATTTACTACTGTGGTAGAGCAAGTGATAATTACTGTGACAGCCTGACACATTTTCCTTGTAGATTACAGAGGCAGAAAAGAGCACATGTCCTTACTGCTTTTTCATACCATGAGCATGTGCAACCTGGGTGAGTGACTACACTAGAGCAAAGGAAATGAGCCTTGGTGACGTTGAATGTGTTTGCGTTACACAGTGCTATCTGAATCAGCACACAGAGCTGAGTAGTACGCATGGGAGTGTTGGAGAAGCTGCTGCGTGTGTGCCAAGAGTGTGTTTCTGGAGACTGTGTATTGTCTGGTGCAAGACAGATGAGCAAAGAGACATCCAAAACTGCATGAAGACTGCTGGGATGTATGTAACAGTGCATGTGTGCTAAGGGTTATTTTCAGTTTTGAACATATGGCAACTACCTGTGCCTTTGCTATTTTGAAAGGGAAATCTACCCTGTTGGTTTCAAATGTTTTAGCTTTTGCCTCTCATTTGCGTTTTAGTGTTTTCTGCTGAGTGCTAACCACCACATTTGAAGAAAACAAGCTGTCCCTTTCCTGCAAGTGCATGTTTTACAGAACAACTGCAACACAAATTACATCTCTGGCCACAATTCCTGTGCGCACACAGCCTTATGGTGTGATTCTAAGCAGAAAACAGAATTTGATTGGCAATTTCAAAGCACATTTACTACTGTGGTAGAGCAAGTGATAATTACTGTTACAGCCAGACACATTTCCCTTGTAGATTACAAAGGCAGAAAAGAGCACATGTCCTTACTGCTTTTTCATACCATGAGCATGTGCAACCTGGGTGAGTGACTACACTAGAGCAAAGGAAATGAGCCTTGGTGACGTTGAATGTGTTTGCGTTACACAGTGCTATCTGAAACAGCACACAGAGCTGAGTAGTACGCATGGGAGTGTTGGAGAAGCTGCTGCGTGTGTGCCAAGAGTGTGTTTCTGGAGACTGTGTATTTTCTGGTGCAAGACAGATGAGCAAAGAGACTTCCAAAACTGCATGAAGACTGCTGGGATGTATGTAACAGTGCATGTGTGCTAAGGGTTATTTTCAGTTTTGAACATATGGCAACTACCTGTGCCTTTGCTATTTTGAAAGGGAAATCTACCCTGTTGGTTTCAAATGTTTTAGCTTTTGCCTCTCATTTGCGATTTAGTGTTTTCTGCTGAGTGCTATCCACCACATTTGAAGAAAACAAGCTGTCCCTTTCCTGCAAGTGCATGTTTTACAGAACAACTGCAACACAAATTACATCTCTGGCCACAATTCCTGTGCGCACACAGCCTCATGGTGTGATTCTAAGCAGAAAACAGAATTTGATTGGCAATTTCAAAGCACATTTACTACTGTGGTAGAGCAAGTGATAATTACTGTGACAGCCTGACACATTTTCCTTGTAGATTACAGAGGCAGAAAAGAGCACATGTCCTTACTGCTTTTTCATACCATGAGCATATGCAACCTGGGTGAGTGACTACACTAGAGCAAAGGAAATGAGCCTTGGTGACGTTGAATGTGTTTGCGTTACACAGTGCTATCTGAATCAGCACACAGAGCTGAGTAGTACGCATGGGAGTGTTGGAGAAGCTGCTGCGTGTGTGCCAAGAGTGTGTTTCTGGAGACTGTGTATTGTCTGGTGCAAGACAGATGAGCAAAGAGACATCCAAAACTGCATGAAGACTGCTGGGATGTATGTAACAGTGCATGTGTGCTAAGGGTTATTTTCAGTTTTGAACATATGGCAACTACCTGTGCCTTTGCTATTTTGAAAGGGAAATCTACCCTGTTGGTTTCAAATGTTTTAGCTTTTGCCTCTCATTTGCGATTTAGTGTTTTCTGCTGAGTGCTAACCACCACATTTGAAGAAAACAAGCTGTCCCTTTCCTGCAAGTGCATGTTTTACAGAACAACTGCAACACAAATTACATCTCTGGCCACAATTCCTGTGCGCACACAGCCTCATGGTGTGATTCTAAGCAGAAAACAGAATTTGATTGGCAATTTCAAATCACATTTACTACTGTGGTAGAGCAAGTGATAATTACTGTTACAGCCTGACACATTTTCCTTGTAGATTACAGAGGCAGAAAAGAGCACATGTCCTTACTGCTTTTTCATACCATGAGCATGTGCAACCTGGGTGAGTGACTACACTAGAGCAAAGGAAATGAGCCTTGGTGACGTTGAATGTGTTTGCGTTACACAGTGCTATCTGAAACAGCACACAGAGCTGAGTAGTACGCATGGGAGTGTTGGAGAAGCTGCTGCGTGTGTGCCAAGAGTGTGTTTCTGTAGACTGTGTATTGTCTGGTGCAAGACAGATGAGCAAAGAGACTTCCAAAACTGCATGAAGACTGCTGGGATGTATGTAACAGTGCATGTGTGCTAAGGGTTATTTTCAGTTTTGAACATATGGCAACTACCTGTGCCTTTGCTATTTTGAAAGGGAAATCTACCCTGTTGGTTTCAAATGTTTTAGCTTTTGCCTCTGATTTGCGATTTAGTGTTTTCTGCTGAGTGCTATCCACCACATTTGAAGAAAACAAGCTGTCCCTTTCCTGCAAGTGCATGTTTTACAGAACAACTGCAACACAAATTACATCTCTGGCCACAATTCCTGTGCGCACACAGCCTCATGGTGTGATTCTAAGCAGAAAACAGAATTTGATTGGCAATTTCAAAGCACATTTACTACTGTGGTAGAGCAAGTGATAATTACTGTGACAGCCTGACACATTTTCCTTGTAGATTACAGAGGCAGAAAAGAGCACATGTCCTTACTGCTTTTTCATACCATGAGCATGTGCAACCTGGGTGAGTGACTACACTAGAGCAAAGGAAATGAGCCTTGGTGACGTTGAATGTGTTTGCGTTACACAGTGCTATCTGAATCAGCACACAGAGCTGAGTAGTACGCATGGGAGTGTTGGAGAAGCTGCTGCGTGTGTGCCAAGAGTGTGTTTCTGGAGACTGTGTATTGTCTGGTGCAAGACAGGTGAGCAAAGAGACATCCAAAACTGCATGAAGACTGCTGGGATGTATGTAACAGTGCATGTGTGCTAAGGGTTATTTTCAGTTTTGAACATATGGCAACTACCTGTGCCTTTGCTATTTTGAAAGGGAAATCTACCCTGTTGGTTTCAAATGTTTTAGCTTTTGCCTCTCATTTGCGATTTAGTGTTTTCTGCTGAGTGCTATCCACCACATGTGAAGAAAACAAGCTGTCCCTTTCCTGCAAGTGCATGTTTTACAGAACAACTGCAACACAAATTACATCTCTGGCCACAATTCCTGTGCGCACACAGCCTCATGGTGTGATTCTAAGCAGAAAACAGAATTTGATTGGCAATTTCAAAGCACATTTACTACTGTGGTAGAGCAAGTGATAATTACTGTTACAGCCTGACACATTTTCCTTGTAGATTACAGAGGCAGAAAAGAGCACATGTCCTTACTGCATTTTCATACCATGAGCATGTGCAACCTGGGTGAGTGACTACACTAGAGCAAAGGAAATGAGCCTTGGTGACGTTGAATGTGTTTGCGTTACACAGTGCTATCTGAAACAGCACACAGAGCTGAGTACTACACATGGGAGTGTTGGAGAAGCTGCTGCGTGTGTGCCAAGAGTGTGTTTCTGGAGACTGTGTATTTTCTGGTGCAAGACAGATGAGCAAAGAGACTTCCAAAACTGCATGAAGACTGCTGGGATGTATGTAACAGTGCATGTGTGCTAAGGGTTATTTTCAGTTTTGAACATATGGCAACTACCTGTGCCTTTGCTATTTTGAAAGGGAAATCTACCCTGTTGGTTTCAAATGTTTTAGCTTTTGCCTCTCATTTGCGATTTAGTGTTTTCTGCTGAGTGCTATCCACCACATTTGAAGAAAACAAGCTGTCCCTTTCCTGCAAGTGCATGTTTTACAGAACAACTGCAACACAAATTACATCTCTGGCCACAATTCCTGTGCGCACACAGCCTCATGGTGTGATTCTAAGCAGAAAACAGAATTTGATTGGCAATTTCAAAGCACATTTACTACTGTGGTAGAGCAAGTGATAATTACTGTGACAGCCTGACACATTTTCCTTGTAGATTACAGAGGCAGAAAAGAGCACATGTCCTTACTGCTTTTTCATACCATGAGCATATGCAACCTGGGTGAGTGACTACACTAGAGCAAAGGAAATGAGCCTTGGTGACGTTGAATGTGTTTGCGTTACACAGTGCTATCTGAATCAGCACACAGAGCTGAGTAGTACGCATGGGAGTGTTGGAGAAGCTGCTGCGTGTGTGCCAAGAGTGTGTTTCTGGAGACTGTGTATTGTCTGGTGCAAGACAGATGAGCAAAGAGACATCCAAAACTGCATGAAGACTGCTGGGATGTATGTAACAGTGCATGTGTGCTAAGGGTTATTTTCAGTTTTGAACATATGGCAACTACCTGTGCCTTTGCTATTTTGAAAGCGAAATCTACCCTGTTGGTTTCAAATGTTTTAGCTTTTGCCTCTCATTTGCGATTTAGTGTTTTCTGCTGAGTGCTATCCACCACATGTGAAGAAAACAAGCTGTCCCTTTCCTGCAAGTGCATGTTTTACAGAACAACTGCAACACAAATTACATCTCTGGCCACAATTCCTGTGCGCACACAGCCTCATGGTGTGATTCTAAGCAGAAAACAGAATTTGATTGGCAATTTCAAAGCACATTTACTACTGTGGTAGAGCAAGTGATAATTACTGTTACAGCCTGACACATTTTCCTTGTAGATTACAGAGGCAGAAAAGAGCACATGTCCTTTCTGCTTTTTCATACCATGAGCATGTGCAACATGGGTGAGTGACTACACTAGAGCAAAGGAAATGAGCCTTGGTGACGTTGAATGTGTTTGCGTTACACAGTGCTATCTGAAACAGCACACAGAGCTGAGTACTACACATGGGAGTGTTGGAGAAGCTGCTGCGTGTGTGCCAAGAGTGTGTTTCTGGAGACTGTGTATTTTCTGGTGCAAGACAGATGAGCAAAGAGACTTCCAAAACTGCATGAAGACTGCTGGGATGTATGTAACAGTGCATGTGTGCTAAGGGTTATTTTCAGTTTTGAACATATGGCAACTACCTGTGCCTTTGCTATTTTGAAAGGGAAATCTACCCTGTTGGTTTCAAATGTTTTAGCTTTTGCCTCTCATTTGCGATTTAGTGTTTTCTGCTGAGTGCTATCCACCACATTTTAAGAAAACAAGCTGTCACTTTCCTGCAAGTGCATGTTTTACAGAACAACTGCAACACAAATTACATCTCTGGCCACAATCCCTGTGCACACACAGCCTCATGGTGTGATTCTAAGCAGAAAACAGAATTTGATTGGCAATTTCAAAGCACATTTACTACTGTGGTGGAGCAAGTGATAATTACTGTTACAGCCTGACACATTTTCCTTGTAGATTACAGAGGCAGAAAAGAGCACATGTCCTTACTGCTTTTTCATACCATGAGCATGTGCAACCTGGGTGAGTGACTACACTAGAGCAAAGGAAATGAGCCTTGGTGACGTTGAATGTGTTTGCGTTACACAGTGCTATCTGAAACAGCACACAGAGCTGAGTAGTACGCATGGGAGTGTTGGAGAAGCTGCTGCGTGTGTGCCAAGAGTGTGTTTCTGGAGACTGTGTATTGTCTGGTGCAAGACAGATGAGCAAAGAGACTTCCAAAACTGCATGAAGACTGCTGGGATGTATGTAACAGTGCATGTGTGCTAAGGGTTATTTTCAGTTTTGAACATATGGCAACTACCTGTGCCTTTGCTATTTTGAAAGGGAAATCTACCCTGTTGGTTTCAAATGTTTTAGCTTTTGCCTCTCATTTGCGTTTTAGTGTTTTCGGCTGAGTGCTAACCACCACATTTGAAGAATACAAGCTGTCCCTTTCCTGCAAGTGCATGTTTTACAGAACAACTGCAACACAAATTACATCTCTGGCCACAATTCCTGTGCGCACACAGCCTTATGGTTTGATTCTAAGCAGAAAACAGAATTTGATTGGCAATTTCAAAGCACATTTACTACTGTGGTAGAGCAAGTGATAATTACTGTTACAGCCAGACACATTTCCCTTGTAGATTACAAAGGCAGAAAAGAGCACATGTCCTTACTGCTTTTTCATACCATGAGCATGTGCAACCTGGGTGAGTGACTACACTAGAGCAAAGGAAATGAGCCTTGGTGACGTTGAATGTGTTTGCGTTACACAGTGCTATCTGAAACAGCACACAGAGCTGAGTAGTACGCATGGGAGTGTTGGAGAAGCTGCTGCGTGTGTGCCAAGAGTGTGTTTCTGGAGACTGTGTATTGTCTGGTGCAAGACAGATGAGCAAAGAGACTTCCAAAACTGCATGAAGACTGCTGGGATGTATGTAACAGTGCATGTGTGCTAAGGGTTATTTTCAGTTTTGAACATATGGCAACTACCTGTGCCTTTGCTATTTTGAAAGGGAAATCTACCCTGTTGGTTTCAAATGTTTTAGCTTTTGCCTCTCATTTGCGATTTAGTGTTTTCTGCTGAGTGCTATCCACCACATTTGAAGAAAACAAGCTGTCACTTTCCTGCAAGTGCATGTTTTACAGAACAACTGCAACACAAATTACATCTCTGGCCACAATACCTGTGCGCACACAGCCTCATGGTGTGATTCTAAGCAGAAAACAGAATTTGATTGGCAATTTCAAAGCACATTTACTACTGTGGTAGAGCAAGTGATAATTACTGTTACAGCCTGACACATTTTCCTTGTAGATTACAGAGGCAGAAAAGAGCACATGTCCTTACTGCTTTTTCATACCATGAGCATGTGCAACCTGGGTGAGTGACTACACTAGAGCAAAGGAAATGAGCCTTGGTGACGTTGAATGTGTTTGCGTTACACAGTGCTATCTGAAACAGCACACAGAGCTGAGTAGTACGCATGGGAGTGTTGGAGAAGCTGCTGCGTGTGTGCCAAGAGTGTGTTTCTGGAGACTGTGTATTGTCTGGTGCAAGACAGATGAGCAAAGAGACTTCCAAAACTGCATGAAGACTGCTGGGATGTGTGTCACAGTGCATGTGTGCTAAGGGTTATTTTCAGTTTTGAACATATGGCAACTACCTGTGCCTTTGCTATTTTGAAAGGGAAATCTACCCTGTTGGTTTCAAATGTTTTAGCTTTTGCCTCTCATTTGCGATTTAGTGTTTTCTGCTGAGTGCTATCCACCACATGTGAAGAAAACAAGCTGTCCCTTTCCTGCAAGTGCATGTTTTACAGAACAACTGCAACACAAATTACATCTCTGGCCACAATTCCTGTGCGCACACAGCCTCATGGTGTGATTCTAAGCAGAAAACAGAATTTGATTGGCAATTTCAAAGCACATTTACTACTGTGGTAGAGCAAGTGATAATTACTGTTACAGCCTGACACATTTTCCTTGTAGATTACAGAGGCAGAAAAGAGCACATGTCCTTACTGCATTTTCATACCATGAGCATGTGCAACCTGGGTGAGTGACTACACTAGAGCAAAGGAAATGAGCCTTGGTGACGTTGAATGTGTTTGCGTTACACAGTGCTATCTGAAACAGCACACAGAGCTGAGTACTACACATGGGAGTGTTGGAGAAGCTGCTGCGTGTGTGCCAAGAGTGTGTTTCTGGAGACTGTGTATTTTCTGGTGCAAGACAGATGAGCAAAGAGACTTCCAAAACTGCATGAAGACTGCTGGGATGTATGTAACAGTGCATGTGTGCTAAGGGTTATTTTCAGTTTTGAACATATGGCAACTACCTGTGCCTTTGCTATTTTGAAAGGGAAATCTACCCTGTTGGTTTCAAATGTTTTAGCTTTTGCCTCTCATTTGCGATTTAGTGTTTTCTGCTGAGTGCTATCCACCACATTTGAAGAAAACAAGCTGTCCCTTTCCTGCAAGTGCATGTTTTACAGAACAACTGCAACACAAATTACATCTCTGGCCACAATTCCTGTGCGCACACAGCCTCATGGTGTGATTCTAAGCAGAAAACAGAATTTGATTGGCAATTTCAAAGCACATTTACTACTGTGGTAGAGCAAGTGATAATTACTGTGACAGCCTGACACATTTTCCTTGTAGATTACAGAGGCAGAAAAGAGCACATGTCCTTACTGCTTTTTCATACCATGAGCATATGCAACCTGGGTGAGTGACTACACTAGAGCAAAGGAAATGAGCCTTGGTGACGTTGAATGTGTTTGCGTTACACAGTGCTATCTGAATCAGCACACAGAGCTGAGTAGTACGCATGGGAGTGTTGGAGAAGCTGCTGCGTGTGTGCCAAGAGTGTGTTTCTGGAGACTGTGTATTGTCTGGTGCAAGACAGATGAGCAAAGAGACATCCAAAACTGCATGAAGACTGCTGGGATGTATGTAACAGTGCATGTGTGCTAAGGGTTATTTTCAGTTTTGAACATATGGCAACTACCTGTGCCTTTGCTATTTTGAAAGGGAAATCTACCCTGTTGGTTTCAAATGTTTTAGCTTTTGCCTCTCATTTGCGATTTAGTGTTTTCTGCTGAGTGCTATCCACCACATGTGAAGAAAACAAGCTGTCCCTTTCCTGCAAGTGCATGTTTTACAGAACAACTGCAACACAAATTACATCTCTGGCCACAATTCCTGTGCGCACACAGCCTCATGGTGTGATTCTAAGCAGAAAACAGAATTTGATTGGCAATTTCAAAGCACATTTACTACTGTGGTAGAGCAAGTGATAATTACTGTTACAGCCTGACACATTTTCCTTGTAGATTACAGAGGCAGAAAAGAGCACATGTCCTTACTGCTTTTTCATACCATGAGCATGTGCAACATGGGTGAGTGACTACACTAGAGCAAAGGAAATGAGCCTTGGTGACGTTGAATGTGTTTGCGTTACACAGTGCTATCTGAAACAGCACACAGAGCTGAGTACTACACATGGGAGTGTTGGAGAAGCTGCTGCGTGTGTGCCAAGAGTGTGTTTCTGGAGACTGTGTATTTTCTGGTGCAAGACAGATGAGCAAAGAGACTTCCAAAACTGCATGAAGACTGCTGGGATGTATGTAACAGTGCATGTGTGCTAAGGGTTATTTTCAGTTTTGAACATATGGCAACTACCTGTGCCTTTGCTATTTTGAAAGGGAAATCTACCCTGTTGGTTTCAAATGTTTTAGCTTTTGCCTCTCATTTGCGATTTAGTGTTTTCTGCTGAGTGCTATCCACCACATTTTAAGAAAACAAGCTGTCACTTTCCTGCAAGTGCATGTTTTACAGAACAACTGCAACACAAATTACATCTCTGGCCACAATCCCTGTGCACACACAGCCTCATGGTGTGATTCTAAGCAGAAAACAGAATTTGATTGGCAATTTCAAAGCACATTTACTACTGTGGTGGAGCAAGTGATAATTACTGTTACAGCCTGACACATTTTCCTTGTAGATTACAGAGGCAGAAAAGAGCACATGTCCTTACTGCTTTTTCATACCATGAGCATGTGCAACCTGGGTGAGTGACTACACTAGAGCAAAGGAAATGAGCCTTGGTGACGTTGAATGTGTTTGCGTTACACAGTGCTATCAAACAGCACACAGAGCTGAGTAGTACGCATGGGAGTGTTGGAGAAGCTGCTGCGTGTGTGCCAAGAGTGTGTTTCTGGAGACTGTGTATTGTCTGGTGCAAGACAGATGAGCAAAGAGACTTCCAAAACTGCATGAAGACTGCTGGGATGTATGTAACAGTGCATGTGTGCTAAGGGTTATTTTCAGTTTTGAACATATGGCAACTACCTGTGCCTTTGCTATTTTGAAAGGGAAATCTACCCTGTTGGTTTCAAATGTTTTAGCTTTTGCCTCTCATTTGCGATTTAGTGTTTTCTGCTGAGTGCTATCCACCACATTTGAAGAAAACAAGCTGTCACTTTCCTGCAAGTGCATGTTTTACAGAACAACTGCAACACAAATTACATCTCTGGCCACAATTCCTGTGCGCACACAGCCTCATGGTGTGATTCTAAGCAGAAAACAGAATTTGATTGGCAATTTCAAAGCACATTTACTACTGTGGTAGAGCAAGTGATAATTACTGTTACAGCCTGACACATTTTCCTTGTAGATTACAGAGGCAGAAAAGAGCACATGTCCTTACTGCTTTTTCATACCATGAGCATGTGCAACCTGGGTGAGTGACTACACTAGAGCAAAGGAAATGAGCCTTGGTGACGTTGAATGTGTTTGCGTTACACAGTGCTATCTGAAACAGCACACAGAGCTGAGTAGTACGCATGGGAGTGTTGGAGAAGCTGCTGCGTGTGTGCCAAGAGTGTGTTTCTGGAGACTGTGTATTGTCTGGTGCAAGACAGATGAGCAAAGAGACTTCCAAAACTGCATGAAGACTGCTGGGATGTGTGTCACAGTGCATGTGTGCTAAGGGTTATTTTCAGTTTTGAACATATGGCAACTACCTGTGCCTTTGCTATTTTGAAAGGGAAATCTACCCTGTTGGTTTCAAATGTTTTAGCTTTTGCCTCTCATTTGCGTTTTAGTGTTTTCTGCTGAGTGCTTTGAAGAAAACAAGCTGTCCCTTTCCTGCAAGTGCATGTTTTACAGAACAACTGCAACACAAATTACATCTCTGGCCACAATTCCTGTGCGCACACAGCCTTATGGTGTGATTCTAAGCAGAAAACAGAATTTGATTGGCAATTTCAAAGCACATTTACTACTGTGGTAGAGCAAGTGATAATTACTGTTACAGCCAGACACATTTCCCTTGTAGATTACAAAGGCAGAAAAGAGCACATGTCCTTACTGCTTTTTCATACCATGAGCATGTGCAACCTGGGTGAGTGACTACACTAGAGCAAAGGAAATGAGCCTTGGTGACGTTGAATGTGTTTGCGTTACACAGTGCTATCTGAAACAGCACACAGAGCTGAGTAGTACGCATGGGAGTGTTGGAGAAGCTGCTGCGTGTGTGCCAAGAGTGTGTTTCTGGAGACTGTGTATTGTCTGGTGCAAGACAGATGAGCAAAGAGACTTCCAAAACTGCATGAAGACTGCTGGGATGTATGTAACAGTGCATGTGTGCTAAGGGTTATTTTCAGTTTTGAACATATGGCAACTACCTGTGCCTTTGCTATTTTGAAAGGGAAATCTACCCTGTTGGTTTCAAATGTTTTAGCTTTTGCCTCTCATTTGCGATTTAGTGTTTTCGGCTGAGTGCTAACCACCACATTTGAAGAAAACAAGCTGTACCTTTCCTGCAAGTGCATGTTTTACAGAACAACTGCAACACAAATTACATCTCTGGCCACAATTCCTGTGCGCACACAGCCTTATGGTGTGATTCTAAGCAGAAAACAGAATTTGATTGGCAATTTCAAAGCACATTTACTACTGTGGAAGAGCAAGTGATAATTACTGTTACAGCCAGACACATTTCCCTTGTAGATTACAAAGGCAGAAAAGAGCACATGTCCTTACTGCTTTTTCATACCATGAGCATGTGCAACCTGGGTGAGTGACTACACTAGAGCAAAGGAAATGAGCCTTGGTGACGTTGAATGTGTTTGCGTTACACAGTGCTATCTGAAACAGCACACAGAGCTGAGTACTACGCATGGGAGTGTTGGAGAAGCTGCTGCGTGTGTACCAAGAGTGTGTTTCTGGAGACTGTGTATTGTCTGGTGCAAGACAGATGAGCAAAGAGACTTCCAAAACTGCATGAAGACTGCTGGGATGTATGTAACAGTGCATGTGTGCTAAGGTTTATTTTCAGTTTTGAACATATGGCAACTACCTGTGCCTTTGCTATTTTGAAAGGGAAATCTACCCTGTTGGTTTCAAATGTTTTAGCTTTTGCCTCTCATTTGCGATTTAGTGTTTTCGGCTGAGTGCTAACCACCACATTTGAAGAAAACAAGCTGTACCTTTCCTGCAAGTGCATGTTTTACAGAACAACTGCAACACAAATTACATCTCTGGCCACAATTCCTGTGCGCACACAGCCTTATGGTGTGATTCTAAGCAGAAAACAGAATTTGATTGGCAATTTCAAAGCACATTTACTACTGTGGAAGAGCAAGTGATAATTACTGTTACAGCCAGACACATTTCCCTTGTAGATTACAAAGGCAGAAAAGAGCACATGTCCTTACTGCTTTTTCATACCATGAGCATGTGCAACCTGGGTGAGTGACTACACTAGAGCAAAGGAAATGAGCCTTGGTGACGTTGAATGTGTTTGCGTTACACAGTGCTATCTGAAACAGCACACAGAGCTGAGTACTACGCATGGGAGTGTTGGAGAAGCTGCTGCGTGTGTACCAAGAGTGTGTTTCTGGAGACTGTGTATTGTCTGGTGCAAGACAGATGAGCAAAGAGACTTCCAAAACTGCATGAAGACTGCTGGGATGTATGTAACAGTGCATGTGTGCTAAGGGTTATTTTCAGTTTTGAACATATGGCAACTACCTGTGCCTTTGCTATTTTGAAAGGGAAATCTACCCTGTTGGTTTCAAATGTTTTAGCTTTTGCCTCTCATTTGCGATTTAGTGTTTTCTGCTGAGTGCTAACCACCACATTTGAAGAAAACAAGCTGTCCCTTTCCTGCAAGTGCATGTTTTACAGAACAACTGCAACACAAATTACATCTCTGGCCACAATTCCTGTGCGCACACAGCCTTATGGTGTGATTCTAAGCAGAAATCAGAATTTGATTGGCAATTTCAAAGCACATTTACTACTGTGGTAGAGCAAGTGATAATTACTGTTACAGCCTGACACATTTTCCTTGTAGATTACAGAGGCAGAAAAGAGCACATGTCCTTACTGCTTTTTCATACCATGAGCATGTGCAACCTGGGTGAGTGACTACACTAGAGCAAAGCAAATGACCCTTGGTGACGTTGAATGTGTTTGCGTTACACAGTGCTATCTGAAACAGCACACAGAGCTGAGTACTACGCATGGGAGTGTTGGAGAAGCTGCTGCATGTGTGCCAAGGGTGTGTTTCTGGAGACTGTGTATTGTCTGGTGCAAGACATATGAGCAAAGAGACTTCCAAAACTGCATGAAGACTGCTGGGATGTATGTAACAGTGCATGTGTGGTAAGAGTTAATTTGTGTTTTGAAAACAGGCTGCCCCTTTCCTGGGTCTGCAATTCTTACAGAACAACAACTTCACAAATTAAATCTCAGACAACAATTCCTATATGCACACAGACTCATGCTGTGTTGGTAGGCACAAAACACAGGCTGCCCCTTTCCTGGGACTGCAATTCTTACAGAACTAATTCTAATTTCAAATGTGTTGCCATATTCCTCTCTTTTCTTTCAAAGTGATTTCTGCTATATCCTAGCCATCATAATTAAAAAGAAGCTGTCCTTTTCTTTCAACTGCAAGTCTTACTTTTCAACAGCAACACAAATTAAATCTCTGTCAACAATTCTTCTCTGCACACAGACTCATGGTTTGATGGTAGGCACAAAACAGTATTCCTCATTGTTACCAGTACACATTAACTTATGGTGAAAACATACTCCATAATATCTTACAAGTTCAAGACAGTTAAATATCTCCCAAACCTCAAAATGTAAAACATAACTTTTGAAGAAGATTCACAATTCTAATATTTATCTCAAAAATCACCACATACTTTCCCTCTCAAACTCATAACTCACCTTTAAAATTAGTTAGTTGTTTAAGAAATGTGCCACTCAAACAGCAGACTATCAGAGTCAGAATATCAGAGCTCTACACCTCTCTCCTCTCTCCAGAACCAGTAAATGGCAATGTTTCCCTCTCTTTTTTCCCACATATACATGTTAATTTCAAATCTCAGTGCTTCCCACTTTTTTTCAAATGAAATCACACATTTCTATTGGTTGAAAACTTCAACCCCTTTCCAAATGTACCCTTCCTCCAACTTGACTTCTGCCTGCTACCATAGCAACAGCTCATGGAACACTGCTGTGAGGAGAGAGGTCAGAAGTTCAGCACACAATGTTTCAAATCCAAAGAGCAAGAGTAGTTCACCTGTCCAACCTTACCGTCTGCGCCGTCGGCATCGGTCCCTGATCCGGTCATAGATGTAGAGTACAGGTATGACCTGCGTGAAGGGATTCATGATGTGTTCGTGTCGTACACGCTGCTTGTTGCTCCGTCTCGTACCCGCTGCAAGCTGTTCCGTCTCGTAGCCGTGTATTGATTTGTGGCGCGAATCGTAGCTGATATGCTTGTTTTCCGGATGCTGTGACGTCCCGTGCGTGACGACCCGTCCGGCACGTAGGAAGTACGCATCGGACTTGTCATGCCAGAAACTGCTATGGATACTGCTTCCGGGCGACTCGGTTCCTCTTTTGGAGTTACGTCTCGGACGGAAAATGGGGCTTGATTCACAGCCTACGTGTTGGTCGTGTTTTTGGCAGTTATGCGCATCGTACTTACTCTACAGGATGGACCGGCTCCGGGTGCGTGTCAGTCGCACGGTAAGGCTACGGACAGCTGTCCGACTGGCCATCGTAATCGGCCCCTTAATGTTTTATATTTTGGAATGTTTAAAATTGTTTATAAAATGTGCTGTTTTTACTACTATAGTAGAGGTAAAATAATTGTATAATTTTATTTTATTTTATTTTTCATGTATAACATTTGATTTTGTTGTATATTTCAAAATTTATTTGTTTGGTTGCAGAATGCTGAGGTTATAGGGCATTAAAGAGAAAAGGAGTGGGGTTGTTTCAAAGTGTATCTATTTAATTAAATTATAAAAATATTAAAAGTAAATTTTAAAGTTGTAGTTTTAAATTTAAGAGTTGTTAAAATATTTTAATTTCATTTATGTTTAGAAATGTATTGCTAGTTTCTTTATTGATGTGTGAAGATAAGGTAAATAGTTTTCCATTTTTATTTAAAATAATATATTCTTATCTTGGTCTTTATATTTTTAATTCTTTGTATTTTTATCTGTTTTTATTGAAAATTGTTTTCAAATTTTGCAAATGGTAACTATATATTATTTTAACGTGATTATTCATGTAATTGGAAATATCTATTAAATATGTAATGTATGAAAAAACGAAACAAATTAAGTTTATTTAGTTCAAATATAAGTAAAGACATTTGTTTAATTTTTAAAAGAGGCAAATATATTTTTTAATTTAGAAAGATTTATTAATAACATTTTAAATATATGAGTGTATGAGTGATATATATATAATATATATTGTATATATACATTTTAAATGTTCTTATATATTGTAAAAGTAATAGTTTATAAAATGTGAAGTTTTGTTACTTTCAGTACCAAGTTTATTTTTATGTAGGTTTTAACTTCCCTAAAATAATTTTAAAATGAGTTGGAAATATTAAATGTGTCCCTTTGGTGCCTTTCCCAAATTGGTAAGGATTGGAGTTGGAATGGTAAAGTTCACCCCTTTAGTGGTGTCCAACCCATTCCCCAAAATGGGTTAGATTGGAATGTGGAGATAGTAAATCTGACCCTTTAGTGTCCAACATCTTCCCCAAAATGGCTTAGAGGGAGTGGCATTAGTAAATCCAACCTCTTTACCATCCAGCACCTTCTTTAATGTATTTTATTTTTGGTTCTGTAATGTATATATTATTTAAATGTCAACCTCGATGGAAATGTTAGCGTCAATATGTGTATTAGAAATAAAGGCAAAATATTTAATTGTTATATATTGTGTTGGGTGGTGTGTAATGTTTGTTTTTTTCAGAAATAAAAATAGATGAGATTGGTTTAACATATGCCTTATGTGAGACTTTTTTTTAAATATATGGCGCAAACTCGACCCGAAGGTATCAGAGCGCTTTAAATGAGCATCAGTTGCATTACAGACAGACACATGAATTTGCTTAGGCATAGGCAGATTAAAGGGCCAATTTCGACTTTTCGGTGTAAACAGCCCTTGCCCGCCTGCCAGATTACAATTTACAAGTAGTCTGGCAAGCAGGTGGCGTGATGGTCCCATGGCTCTGCCTCTTTTAAAGGCGCCACAATCGGACCGTACTAAGGTTCCAGCATGCCATGGACTCGAAAGTCCATGCTATGCAGAAACCGATGTGCATGCACACAGGGGGGCACATGTTATGCCCCCTGTGTACAACCACATGTAGTGGAGGCATAGGGGGCCTTGAAGGGCCTCCTTTGTTTCCTCTCTGTCAGGGTTTTCGTGGTGGTGGAACTGCCATGAAAACCCTGGCAGAGAGGAAACTCGTAATATGCTTGGCAGGTATGTGGTGGTCCCGCCAAGCATATTACGGCCTCTGACCAATGCTCCAATACCAGGAAACAGCGGTTCCCTGGCAGAGCCGGTGGTCCTAGGGCAGTCCAACTGCCCAGGTCGTAATTGGGCGGTTGGACCACCGGCCCAGCGGTGGTTGGATCCACCACCGCCGTGCCACCATGATTCTGACAGTCCTCGGACCACCAGACTTGCAATAGGGCCCTAAGTGATTTGCCCAGAATCACAGGATGTTGAGTGTCCCTGCCGAGACTCAAACCCAGTTCCCCAGCTTCAGGGTCGAGCTCGCTAGCAAGTAAAATGTGTAAAACATTTATTAGTACTACAACAGTTAAAAATTCAAAAACACAGCCAAATAAAAGTCATACTCCTATTTATAAAAGTAAAGTACATTTAAATAAGCAAATAGGCACCACAACGGGCAAAATATGGATGTGGGGAAAAGGCAAAATGAGTGTTGCAAGCTTTAAATTTTTCTAGCACAAAGTGCCAGCTGTGGGTATCTGGCCACGCTACACCTGGTCAAAGTCAAAAGCTAAGGCTGATCAAATTGGAGTGCAGCTCAGATACAGGGACCCAGTTCCTCCTAGAGGAAAGTTTTCCTTCAGGCTAAGGGCTTGATTACGAGTCTGGTGGTCCATGGACCTCCAGACTGGCATGAGTCAGTGGTCTCCAAACCGCGCTATTCCAATTAAGGCATTAATAATATTTTTATGGTACAAATGAATCCATGGTGTACAAAAAATGTCACATTTATTAATTACATGTTTAACATTAATACACATTTTTATACATTTTTCAACATCTAACATTTTTTAAGTTTTCCTAATTATTTCTACATACCTTTTGATTTGCATAGGGAACTCAGACTTTTTTTCATTTTAATTCAGCAGCCTTTTTTTAAGCACCAACTGTAAGTTTTAGTTTATCTACATCATTTTTAGGTGATTTTGTTTCATATTGGTCGCACGTCTCTGCTGTTGCTCTACGGATAAGATAAGTGCAATTTATTTTGCTATTTAGGATTTTTTTGGGTAGCGGGATGTGACTAGGTGTGGCAATTGTAGAGAAGTGTGTTAGTCTGTACTGGTTGTGTGTTTTAGGGCTTTATTACGAGTCTGGCCGTCTACAGACGGCCAGACTCACAGGGGCATGGCATCGACCCCTATTATATCAACCAACACAATTATCGAATCACTAATATCGTAGATAAAAATATTGACTACCAATACACACAACTGAAATGACAAAAACATCGAGAACATTTTGTTGTTCAAAATATTATTGACTACCAAAATATTGACTACAAAATAATCATACTCCAAAATATCGGAAAATTCAAAATAACATATAATCCAACACAAATATCGACATACATAATAGCGACAACACAAACATTGCTAAAATACATCTTAACTCAACATAAAAATAAAATTTAAAAATTATAAAAAAGTATTTTCAAACGTTTAAAAAAAGAAATAAAACCCCATTTCAAACATCAAAATATACAAACAACTACGAAAACCAAACAACGTACTAATAAACTTAAAAAACAAATTAAAATAAATACACAAATTCAAAAACATAAAATAATAATTACCACTATCAAATATAAACAATTTATAAATATAACTGCCAAAATAATCACACAGACGCTATTCCAACCAATAAAATTAAACTACAACAAAACCCAAAAGAAAGATGCAACTAATTAAACTAACACTATAAAAGTAACCAATTGATGAACCATAAAATTACCTCAAAACTGACAAACATTGGAGAAGAACGAAACTCCAACAGATAGACAACACAACGAAAAGATCTGCATATACTACTACACCCGTAGAGTCTCATTAAAGGTAAGTACAAAACATTAAAAATAAATAATTAACCTTAACTAAAAAATAATTAAACATAAAACCTACAAAAAAAATCATTGTTTTTTCCTGTTTATATTTTATAAACTAAACTTTACCAAAACTCAACACCACATAGTAATTTCCAGTCCACCATTTCCTCCCAAAAAAAAGAACAAAATCAACATTAACAAAATATATAAAATTAAGTGAGTGTATCTCTTAACTATTTGTAAAACTTAAATGAATAGACCTAAAAACAATCCTATCAAACAAAATATAACTAATAAACACTTTTATCCTTTTTCCCTTCAACAGGCTACAAAGTTTCCAATTCGAAAACAAGATCATAGAAATGAACTACATCAACCAAAATTAGTAAGTATTATTTGTAACATAAAACTAACAGAATAAAAATAGGCGCTAACTAAAAAAAAGTAACAAATAAAATGTAACACTTTAATAATACTAACATTTTTTTTTCAACCAACAGAAATAATGTGAAACCAGTGAACCGCCAACAAACTTTGAAAAAAACATCAAAAAAGAAAAAAAGCAACATATATGTAAGTGTGAATATGGATTGCGGTTCACATTGGCTGTAAGGGCATGGTCCATGGTGGTGACACACCGCTGGTGCCAGGCGGTAGCTACAGCGATTTGGGTGCCATACACTGCAATGAGTGATCGTGATTTGGAAGGCAGAGCATGCCAACCGCCATATTGCAAGACTCATATGCCTACCAGTACCGCGAGTGTGGCTTTGGCATTGGCGGTGACACACCGCTGGTGCCAGGCGGTAGCTACCGCGATTTGGGTGCCATACACTGCAATGAGTGACCGTTATTTGGATGGCGGAGCACTTTGTTTGACAGCACCTATGGACACATCATGCTGTGTCAATGGCCAATGGCCAGTTATTAACAGTGCACAGTGGCCACATGATTAATGGCACATCATTGTACACACAATGCCATATTGACATTTAGACCACTGCTGACTACACATGTCATGTTTGTATATGTGATTTAGTACATTGGCATGTACTCACTCACATGTCACTTGTGATTTTGATGGGCATGTACACAGAACAGAGTTGTGATGGACTTTCCAATGGGTACACATGTCAATGTGTGAAAGGGAAGATACAATCCCAGTGATGTATGTGTCAGTGAACAATGTGCATATTGGACTGTCTACTTTTCTTGGCTCAGGCACACACTTGTAGTTTACGCACAGACTGTGCTCATTGTGTTGTCAATGTGTGGCCTGTGCAACTTACCGCTGAAGGTGTAGCAGGTACAGCAGCTAGGTATGAGACAGTGGTATTGCCGTTTCACACATATGCTGTTTGAAATACTCCCAGGGCTGATCATGCTATATGTGGCCATATGCCTTTGTGCATTCCCATAGTCAGATATCATTTCGTAGGTACTTGCTGTGTGAAAGGGGACAAGTGTACGAGTAGTATAGCTGAAGGTATCACTACATGTAAGGTGGTCTGCAACTCGACTGTGATGACAGTCCTTGTTGGCGTTCTGTCAGTCAAAATGTAAGATGTGGTACACATCTCATAGTGTATAGCATTGACATATGTCCCCTTTTATCTCAACTAGGAGGAGACCAAATCTGCATCATCCCTACACAGTGCTGGCAGACATGGAGTATGAGGAGATCATCCAGAAATTCCGTCTGGATCCAGCCACCCTACAAACCCTATGTGCTATGTTGGGGCCCCACCTGCAGCCTCGCAGGACATATCCGGGTGCTTTCACCACAACAACGAAGGTGATGGCGGCCCTGCATTTTTTTGCGACTGGATCATTCCAGAACACGGTGGCCAGCGCAGGTGGGATGTCGCAACCAATGTTCAGCATGGTGCTACGGGATGTCCTGCCCGCCATGATGATATACAAAGACAGTTATATACATTTCCCCAGGAGGCATGAGTTGGCAGATGTTAAGGGTGACTTGTATGCCCTTGGGCACATCCCCCATGTTGTTGGTGCCATTGATTGCACACATGTTGGGCTGGTTCCACCACAGGCACGTGAGCACGTCTACAGGAATCGGAAACATTTCCATTCCATCAACGTGCAAGTGGTGTGCAAGGCGGATATGATCATCTCACACGTGTGTGCCAAATTTCCAGGCTCGGCCCATGACTCATACATCATGCAGAATAGCATTGTGCCCCTGCTGATGGCTAATCTGCTTCCTGAGCTGGGATGGATTGTGGGTGAGTATGCAGAGTCAATTAGCGTGCTGTGTGTGTGCCATGCTGTCCTCTGCCACAGTTGTATTACAAAGTAGGTCTGTTTATCTCACACCTAGGTGACTCTGCATATTCCAACCGTCCTTGGTTGCAGAGCCCACTGTGCAATCCCCAGACACCAGCTGAATTCCGCTACAACGATGCCCATGGGAGAACCCGTCGTGTGGTGGAGCGGACTTTTGGTCTCCTCAAGTCACGATTTCCTGCCTGGACAAGACCGGAGGTGCCCTCATGTACTCGGCACAAAAGGTGTGCCAGATCATTGTAGCATGCTGCATGCTCCACAACCTTGCCTTGCGTAAGGAGATTCTCCTGCTCCTGGATGGTGATGAGCAGCCGAGGCCCCCGCCTGTTAACCAACCTATGTCCAGTGTAGAGGATAGTGGAGAGGAGGAAGGTGTTGACCTGCGGCGACAGCTCATCAACCGCTACTTCATTTGAAGGTGAGTGACAATGTACAATGGACCCACTGTGTGATGATGTCGCTGTTGTTGGCAAGGTGTGTGTCAGTTTTGTGACTGCAGCCAGTTGTTGACTCAATGGTGACTGACAATGTTTCTGGAACAGAGTAATTTGGCACATCTACACAGTGTTTATGTCAGCACTGTCGCTCATTGTAATGTGTGCAGAATTGAGTACCTTGATGACAAGTGTTGAGTGATGGATGTGATGCCAACACCTGACTAGTGAATATTGTTCTGTTCTGTTTTCCTAGGTCCCTTCAATCTCTCCTTGCCAACACACATTCCATACTCCAAGTATATTGTAATCATGGTGAAGACTGCACTACCTGGAATAAACACGGAGCTGACACAATGACATGTGTGTGTGTGAGTTGTGTTTATTTACAATGGGGACATGTGAGGGTGGGTGAATATTTACAATAAGGTGATTATTGATGCAGTGAGTTTGTCAGTTATGGTACATGAGACAATCAAGTAGTCACCACATTGATGTGATGACCCAGTCTAACAGACAGATGCCATTCACAAGGCAGTGTGGGTAAGGACAGTCCAGAAAGTCAATGCAGTATTGAAGAGTGAGGACATCATGGCTGGCTCCATGACTGGCATTTAGCAGATGCTTTGCCACGGGTTACTCCCAGAGATTTCTTTGGATGGCCCCTTGGTCGTTTTGCGGGGGCCCTCTGCTGCGGGGCCAGTGGGGTCTTAGGACTCACAGTGTCAGCAGGGGAGGATGGTGAACTGTCATCCTGCAGCACACCAGAGTGAGGTGGAGGTGTTGGTTGTGGCGCAGGCCTGTTCCTCAGTACCGCCACTAGCTGGCCAAGAGGTCCACAATTTGTCCCATGCGGGTGTCCATGGACCTCATCAGCAGGAGGAGCTCACGTGAATCTTCCTCAGTCTGGCCTGTTTGTCCCTGGGCCTGTTAATAGGCCCAGTGACTCTGTTGATGTTGTCCAGGGCTTCGGTCCCAGTGTCCGGTTGTCTATGTCTGACCCTTGTCTTCCCACCTGTCCTGCTGCCATGGACCTGTTGCCTCACCACAGTAGACACACGCATACTCTCCCTGCACTCCTCAATTGGTGGTGTGAGGTGGTCATTCTCTGGTGCTGGGAGGGTGTAGCAGGCAGCACTGGTGGTGGTGGTGGTGCTTGTTGAGGACGCACAGGCCGTTACAGCAGGGGTCTGCAGAGATGTTGTTGTTGCAGCAGATGTGGTGGGGGGACAATGGGGTCCTGGAACCTGTTGCACCCTGGCACACCAGTTGGTACGGCTTCGAGCTCCTCAGCCAAAGAATCCAGGGAGTCAACATCCGAGAGTCCATGTTGCAGGGGGGAGAGTGGCTCAGCAGGTTGCTGCTGTCGTCCTCTGCAGTCAATTCTTGGTCACCTGTAGGACAGAGGGGTGATGGTCATTGAGGTGCACCCCTCAAGCAAGGTGTTAAATGTACCTTATTCACTGTTCATACATAATACCGTTTACTAGTTGTCACATTCTTTGTCTGCACACTACTGTGCATCCTGACTTGCTGTGGCAGGACATGCATTGCTTGTCCATGGTGTGACATGTCAATACATGCAATGCGTAACGTGCATATTTTGTGATTTCAAGGACATGTTGTCATCTGACAACTAGCGCCACAACAATTTAATGTGAAGCGTCTTTGTTGATCACTCTTCCTGGCAGAGGTTACAGCTGAGCATAGAATGGCCATTGTTATCTCATGCATTCCTTTGTCATGCCATGTGCAAACCTCAATTTGTATTGCCGCACATGCTTTCTTTGTTCTCATATGGTAATTGATGGTCTGCCCCATGGCACTTACACAGGGCATTCAGTGCTGTGCATTGTTGTGCAGCAACTTTCCTCAACATGTGAATTGGTGAGTCACACTTTGGTTGCTGTGACAGTTACATTCACTTGGCTGGCTGTACACTGTAAGTGGCTCTAGGATCTCTGTGAATTTTGGTGTGTTAAGAGTGCTGGTGTTGTCATATGGCATCATGCTTTTTGGGAGGAATGGCTGGGTGCATGCACTGTCTACTTACCTGTTTGCGGTTCTGACAATTGGGTGGAATTTGTGACACATCTCTCTGTGTGTGTGGTGAAGGGCTACATCCTGCTCAGGGGTGGAACAAGAGAGCATAAGATGGCTACCTACCTGTTAGGTGAAGGTTTACAATGCAATGGCTGACACATGCTTCTGGGTGGGGGTGAGTGCTACATCTTGCTGAGCTTGGGAACAAGGAGGCATGGTGGGAGTGGTGGTGCAGGCCTCCCACCCCCAGACAGGACAACCTTGGTAAATGGCTACTTACCTGTGATTTTGGTGTGTGAGATACAATGGCTGCCACATGCATCTGAGTGGGAGGGAGTGCTCCATCCTGCTCAGGGGTGGGACAGGGGTGCATGGTGGGAGTGGTGGTGCAGACCTCCCACCCCCAGACAGAATAACCTTGGTAAATGGCTACCTACCTTTGAGTTTTGTTGGTGAGATACAATGGCTGCCATATGCATCTGGGTAGGAGGGAGCGCTCCATCCTGCCCAGGGGTGGGGCAGGAGTACATGGTGGGAGTTGTAGTGAAGGCCTCCCACCCCCAAACAGCCCTCTCTGGGAAGATGGCTACCCACTTGTTAGGTGAGGGGGAACCATACAATGGCTGCCACATGCAGCTGGGTGGGAGGGAGTGCTACATCCTGCCCTGGGGTGGGACAGTGGTGCCTGGTGGGAGTTGTAGTGCTGGCTTCCCACCCACATACACCCCTCCCTCTAAAGTTGGCTACCTACCTGTAAGTTTGTAGAGAGCAATGCAATGGAGGACACATGGTTGTGGGTGTGGTGGGAGTGCTCCATCCTGCTGAGCTTTGGTACAAGTGGGCCTGGTGTAAGTTGTAGTGCAGGCGTCCCAACCACTGACACCCCTCCCTGTTAAGATGGTTACCTACCTGTTAGGTGTAGGTGGAAAATGCAATGGCTGACACATGCTTCTGGGTGGGGGAGAGTGCTCTATCTTGCTGAGCCTGGGAACAAGGAGGCATGGTGGGAGTTGTGGTGCAGGCCTCCCACCCCCAAACAGCTCTCCCTGGGAAGATGGCTACCTACCTGTTAGGTGAGGCGGAACCATACAATGGCTGCCACATGCTTCCGGGAGGGAGGGAATGTTCCATCCTGCTCAGGGGTGGGACAGAGGTGCACGGTGAGAGTGATGGTGCAGGCCTCCCAGCCCCAGACATAACAACCTTGGTAAATGGCTACCTACCTGTGAGATACAATGGCTCCCACATGCATCTGGGTGGGAGGGAGTGCTCCATCTTGCTCACGAGTGGGAAAGGGTGCATGGTGGGAGTTGTGGTGCTGGTTACCTGGACACATACCACCCTGTAAATGTTGTGTAGCTTTGGGGTGATTCAGATGGAGTGAATGTTACATCTGTGAGACATGTGTTGGGTATTGTGATGCAGACTAATGGACTTGGGCCAAGGAGGTGTAGCTTTGTAGTTGTGCAAGACAGTACATAGCAGTGTGATGGTATACATTTGTTTGTACTTACCAGCCTGCACTCTCCCTGCTATTCCTGAGAGACTCTCTGGATGCAGTATGGCAAGCACCTTCTCCTCCCATGAAGTGAATGTTTTTAGTGGGACAGGAGGGCCACCAGCAGTCATCTGTGCCAGCTCACGGTTCTTGCTCCTCTTCTTCTTCACAACAGTCTTCAGGTCATGCCACCACTTCTGGATTTCCTGTTTGTTGCACCAGGTGGTCCCTACTGCATTGACCTTATTAACTTTCCTTACCCACATTTGTGCTCCTGTGGTTAATGGTTTCTGTTGGACCAGGTTACCAAACAATTGTGGTTCAACTCTGATTATCTCATCTACCATAACCTTCAACTCACTCTCTGTGAATTTTGGCATTTTCTGTGGTGCCGTGTTGTATGATGTGCCAAGGGGTTAGAGGTGCAGGTGTGGGAGTGGTGGTTGTGGTGGTGATGTGTATGGTGTGTGATTTACAAAGGGGTTAGAGGTACAGGTGTGGAAGTGGTGTTGGTGGTGTCTGTCTGCTGTGCTGTGCTGATTTGCCTCTCCTTTCAGCTGTGGTGTTGGGCCCTTCAGTTGTGGAATATTGCAAAGGATTGTGGTCAGGGAAGGGGCTGGTTTTATACTCAGCTATATGGGTGTGTCAAAGTGGGTTATTGCTGTCAGGTGTGTTGGGTGGGTTGTCCTGGGATGTGTAGTTTGCTGATTTGCCATGGGTGTGTGTCTTTGGGATGTGTTAGGTGTTTTGGTGGCAGGACTAGTTTGCTGTGTGCACTTGGTGGCCATGTTGTGTGTTTTCATATTGTCCGCCATTTTATTCACGGAGCGTCCGCAGTGGTGGCTATGCTACAGCCCTTCCGCCATATCTCCCATTCATCAATGTTTGCGACTGCGGCAGTCGGAAACAGCGGAACGTACCGCAGACAAATCGGGGATATCCACATTTTCTGGGTGGTGTCTCCGCTATTGTGTTGGTGGGTTGGTGTGTTTCCGTCGAGAATCCGTATGCCGCGGACGGCTTTTGACCCTCTCCACCCGCTACGGGCGTTTTTTCTTTGGCTCTTTCCTCCAGAGTAGTTTTTTTGGGCAGTTGGTCCTAATCGGACCGCCGGTTTTGCCGAGGTACAGGCGGGCGGTTGTTTTCCGCTACCATGGCGGTCGGGGTGGTTTTCCGACCGCCATCCTAATGAGCCCCTAAGTTACTAAAAGTTTATGAATATATTTGAAAGGCAATTTATTACAGTGTCATTCTGCCACAGAGGCCAAGATCCTTTTGCCTGAAGACGGAGGAACGCAAAAAATAGGAGGCCTTTGTTGTAAATGTTTTGGGTTTACACTGGTCATCAAATCGCCCTTCAAACTTTGGGCATTAACAGAACCAATGTTTGGTAGTATCATCATGAAACAGAAATAAAACCCTGAACCACAAGTGGGCCACAGTATAGAGACCTGCTCGAGACAAAACAGAAGTGGAGGTCCTTTGCTGCTGCCCTACATGCCAACTGGCATAGAATCCAATAGATAGCTTGGCAGCATATAAGCAATCAGGCGACTAGCAGGGTCCTTCCCCAGTCTCATACATTAACAAAGAATTAACAGAGAATTAATTTATAGAGAAGCACTGACTGGGTCAATGGCTCTGATTTTAATTTGCTACTTCTTGCACGCCAATAATTGCATGCATTGCACAATAAAGGCTTTGCCAATGGTACATTGTTTTGTGTAAAGGAAATAGTAAGAAATGGGTTACTGGTTGAGGTGGGCGAAATCCTTCTGAAGCAGCAACCACAATTCTTCTCAGCATGAAGTCACAAACCCTAAACTACCCTAAACAAGCCTGTGCTCAACACTTGTGTAGCTTGGCATAGACCAGTCAGGCTTAACTCAGAGGCAATGTGCAAATTATTTGTGCAATACTTCAAACAGTAACACAGTGAAAACACACCAAAAAAAAGGATCCCACACCAGTTCAGATAAAATTTGATTATATAAAACAAGACCGAAATGCAAAAATCCATAAAGCAAGACTAAACTGCAAAATTCCAATGAGTAGAACCGGAGATATACAATTTTAAAGCTTCCAGTGTAAATAGTGCCAAAAAGCCACTCATGGGTATCTGGCCATGCAAGACCAAATTCAGTCCGAGCACGGGTCGATACAGGGACCAGGTAAGTACAGCTGAAAAGTTATCTTCTCAGTCCAGCGCTGATTCCTGTTTGCAGTGTAAGTGGCAGCAAGGAGCAGGGAAGCGTCACAGATGGTGGCAGATGTAGCTTAAAGAGTAGGCATGGCATCGCGGAAAGGCACTGCTGTAGCACAGAAATCCTGATGTTGCCCCAAACAGTCAGGCCGGTGCTTCATGATGGCACTCCCTGCAAGCAGTCGATGCTGTAGCACAAAGGGTTGGGCTGATTGAACTTCGGGTTGGTGGGCTGAGGAGTGACATGTTTTTGGCACTAATGGGCCTGTTCACAGTTGTGAAGAACGCAAAAACTTCAATTCAGCCTCTCTGAGGCCACACCAAGGGTCCAGGACCTGAGGTGCACCACTTGGGGTCAATGGCTTACTCCAGCAGGATCTGGGTGCTAGTTTAGGTGGGTGAGGGCCTGTTATGTCTCTTTGCTCTGAACAGGAGGCCCGCGGACTAGCCCTTGGAGTCACCCTGGGAGTACTGGCTTTAGGTACAGGACCAATCCCTCTAACTCAGGCAGGAGGGCAGAAGACAGCAATCCAGGAAAGCAGAAGTCCAGCAAGGCAGTAGTTCGGTGGGGTGGAAGTTCATTCAGCAGAACAGCAGTCCCTCTTCTTGGCAAAGTATCTCCAGGTCCAGAAGTGTACTGAAGAGTTGGTGTCTGAGGTCCTGTATTTATACCCAGTTGTGCTTTTGAAGTGGGATGAGAAGCTACTAGAGGGTTCCCTACTAAGTCCCCATGCATACTTCCACCCAAGTACTAGCTCCAGACAAACTGCAGGCAGTATGCAGCCTTTTGTGGGGAGGCAGGACGCAGTCTATTCAAGTGAAAGTGGGGCTGTGCCCAGCACCTCTCTCCAACCCATCAATTCACTGTGTATGTTGAAAACATATTCAAGAATGTCGGGTGTACACATGAACAGGACACATGAAAACAACATTTTACTACTAGAAAATGAACCACTGTATTAAGTCAGGGGAAAGGCTAGCACTAGAAACAAGCATTGGCATAGCCAATAGGTCTCGCCTTTGGGACCTTAGAAGTGTTTGGTTATCGAGCACAATATCCTTGGTGCAACAACATCAACTGTTGCATGGCTAAACACTTATAAGGGTCCAAAGGCGAGACCTATGCCAATGCTTGTTAATTCGCCCGACCTCCAAAGTGAGGTCAGTGTGTGCGTGCATGTGTGCAAGCTTGAGGCACACTTTAGCGCCACACTACAGTGCCCACATAAAATGCATCACTATGAACAGGATACAGAAACATTTGTGCAATGACATGGTGATAACAGTCCATTTGAAGGTTACCCAACATAGCTCTTTACTTGAGGTTGGCATCATCTGGGGTGCCGATTCTACCGTTATCTCCACTGAGAACCAGTTCTCAGGCCCATAGGCCCATCTGAAGATACCATGCAGTCATCACTAAAATGTAAGGAGTCTTTGAGACAAGTGTATATCAACAGACACCAATCTCATCTCCAGGCCCGCCAACTCTTGCGAGTGGTTTACCACAGGCCAGTCCTTCAATCCATTGTGCATATATAAACTGGATCCATCTGGATACTATCGTTCACATTCACCATTCACTCAGCACAAACTGGTGGTGATCCCTTGCCCCAAAACATCTGTATCATTAGATAAGGGGAGTGGCGGACATCGCACACTACATTCAGCAGACACCATTTGTGTAGAACATAGCAAGGAACTTGCGAGGCGTCACCATGTCAACACACGCACACAGATAGTATGATACTGTAAATTATTGCACACCACCAGCAAACAAAATGCACAGTGCCTCATATCATTCATTCTCCTTGACTCTGAAATGATGAGGATTAATGTAGCCACGTGCTGAAGATATATCTATTAATTACAATATGTAACATCTGGGGGAGAGCTGAAACTCCAGCTTAGACCATCTATCACCGTTACCCTTTCAAATCATGTTCTAGTAATGAAAACAAATTTACAATAATACACTTGCAAAAAAAGCAACACATTGTCTACTACTACGCCCACATCTCTACAAATCCATGGCAAGATACTATAGGCCCCAAAATACTGTAGACCAAAATAGACGGGGTAGGAATTCAACAATCCAATAAAACAACCGTGCATTTAAAGCATTTGAGCGACCACGTCTGGAACTTAATGTCCACGTGGAAGCCTTCGGTGTATGACGGTTTCACAATGTTTCTTCTGACAGTAATGTCAGAGTGTGTTTATTCAAAGCAAGCTATAGTGGGTATTCGTCACATACGTGACATTTTGACAAGTGTCTCAATACTTAATAGATTCCTCACCTCAAGGATTTTGCCTAAACCTTTAATCACAGCACAGGTGATGTGTGAGTGAACTGCAGACGTAAATCAACTTCACATTTTCTGGTAATACGACAATGCACATAAGTCAAGGGCACCCACCGTTAAGACCGCCCTCAGTAAGACGAACCTGAACGTCCATTAACGTTGCTCTTTAAACCGGTCACAAAACAAGCTTTCACTCTTCCGAGTCAACCTCAACAGGCTGCGTTCAGCACCAAAAAGAGCGCACTTACTAATAAGGGACTTTGCTACCATTCAATAAACTTTGCAATTATTCGAAACTTGCGAGAGCCTCTTATGGCAATTGTAGATACCGAGGAAAACACAAAGAATGGTGCATTCAATTTACCAATGGTTGTAAAATGAAATCGCCTCTGATAATACGCAGGTTATGCGTCTTACGTATAATGTTTTTTCGAATGAATTAGCTTCATGGTGCCCTGAATGCCTAATACATATTAAGAGAAGGGTATAAGTATAGCACGGAAGATGTGCGTGTAGGCCCGGACAGCAGTGGGGTAGCTGTGAAGTCTTCTCGCTTTTGATTCACATTTTCCATGCTTGTACACACTACGATCTGCAGACGCGGCCAAGCCCGTGTGGACTGTATTTACAATCACAGCGCAAGTGCCGGTAGCAGCCCCCACATGTCCCTCAGCAAGACTCTGCTCCAGATGCAGAACACGCTGGGGCTGAACGAGACGGGCGAGCTGGACCAGAGCAGCCTGGAGGCCATGAAGACCCTCCGCTGCGGGTGCCCGACGTGGGCAACTTCCAGACCTTCGACGGCGACCTCAAGTGAGACCACAACAACATCACGTACAGGTGAGTGAGATAAAGGGTCCGGCGACCTGAGGGCTCACTGAAGGCTGTGGATGGTGAGGGGCAGCAAGTGTGAGACAGCCCGAGCGGCGGAGGGAAGCACGGGGGACAAGGAGTGAGTGCAAGAAGAGGAAGAGCTGGGATGGAGAGCTCAGTGACAGTTCACTGAATGCGGGGGATGGTGAGGGGCAGCAAGTGTGAGAGAGCACGAGGGGCGGAGGGAAGCACTGGGGACAAAGACAGTGCACGAAGAGGGAGAGCTGGGGTGGAGAGCTCAGTCACGGTTAACTGAAGGCAGTGGTCTGTGAGGCACAGAGCAGTGAGAGAGCAAGAGGAACTATCAGGAGAAAAGGGCGAGTGATAGAGCGAGTGTGAGAGAGTAAGGGGGAAGGTGAGAAAGACGTGACACAAAGACTGCAAGTGGGGAGGAGAGCACAGAAAGAGGACTCCTAGAGCCGAGCAGTGGCAGACTGAGGAGAGAAGAGGGAAAGACAAGACCGAGAGCTGGCGCACGGAGGTGCAGTGACAGACCTCCAGGGATCAATAGAAGCAGCGAGTGAGTGTGAGTTGCGCGAACAACATACAGCGCCGCAACCTATACAAAACAAGATGGCGGCGGACTGTCCACTGTCCCAGCGCCGGCTTCCTTCAACTCTGGATCCGTCACGTGCGTGTGCACTGTTTAAAGTGAAAGCACGGTGGAGCCAGAGTTGTAGGAAGCCGGCATGAACAAGATGGCGGCAGACTGTCCATTGTCCCACGGACACGCGCATGCTGTCTGCTTTGGACAGATGGCAGGAGCAGCCATCTTTGTCCATGCAGGAGCGTGATTGAGCCAACGGGGAGAATCGATTCCAAAAGGTCCTCTCTGACGAGAGCAGCGCTGGCGCTGCTTTCGCCATGCGAGACCTAAAAAGCATTTCGAAAAGGCCCTTAAATTAGCATCACACGTTTAAATGAAATGAGCTCTCACCCCACATCAAATAAAATGAAATTAATTCAATTCAAATAATGTATAGAACTTTCACAAATCATTATGATATGATATTAGCTAACCTTAGAAATACCCTACTACCGCAAATTTTCACAATATTCATATAAATGCATATTTTTCTAAACACAGATTACAAAAATAATTTTTATATTTCCATAAACTATAAAACCTTTAGCTGTACTGTGCAAAGTTTCAAGCTTGTACTTCGCTTCTACACGTTTTTGTACTGACTTTTCTAACTGGTACATTCTCAGCACGAAGCATTTAAAAAAGGAAACATACATTACAAAGCTGCTATTACATCGTAATGACTTTACAGTGCAGCAATACCAATGAAAGTACCATTATAATGTATGCCATTACAATGCATATGATATTACAATGCGTGCTATTACATCGAGAATTAAGGTAAGTGTTTAAGTGAGCACTATGAAATAATGGTTTTTAGTGGGTTTTGGGTGGGGGAGTTTATTAATATTCATAAATTAATTATAATACTTGGGTATTAATACATATTGATTGTAACATGAATTTTAAGTGATGTATATATTTTTTTAAATAATAATTAGGAGGGTGTGACCCTCTTTCACTAGCACGTGATGCAAGGGAATTAGGGGGTTTGGGTAGGGGAGTGTATTAATATTCACATATTCATTTTAATACTTGGGTCTTAATACATATTGATTATGGATATACATTAAAGTGGGGGAAGATAAACCCAGCAGAAATTACTGGAAAATTGGTAAAAGAGGCATACTCAAACATAACTAAATGCCTGGATTTACTAGAAACGGATGAAGAAGTCCTAAATAATTTTAACCAGATATTAGAGAAAATTAAGGGACTTCTTACAGTAAATCCAACTACCAAAGGGTGGTTTAATCATAGCTGTACCAGGGCCCTAACTAAATTAAAGGTGGCCCTGAATAAAACAGTCAGAGACCTGGAGCAGATTCAACTCCTTAGACAGCAATATGGAAGGGCACGTAAACAAAGTATTCAAGAACTAAAACAGAAACTATGGGAAGATTTGCACATTAGTGCCGTCTCTAAAAACAGTGAGGCTTTCTGGCGAACCGTTAAATCCCCCTACCTAATAGATGATAACAGCCCCAAGATAGAAGTGGCCATAGAGGAAGATATCTGGGTGTCACACTTTTCTAAAATCTTTAAAAATACAGTAACATCTGTAGGGAGAGAAATCTTATATCCAATAGTTGAATACCCAATATCCCTGCATTTTGACATCTGCGAGGTTATAGTGGCACTGGAAACAAGCAAAAATGGGAAAGCCCCAGGCCCAGATGGGGTCCCAGTGGATCTTTTTAAATTCAATCTGGATCTCTGGGCCCCCATTCTTACGAGAGTGTGCACTGCAGCCGCAAAAGTGGGTCTGATAAAATCTTGGACCAAATCTATCATGGTCCCAATTTTCAAAAAGGGGGATCGTCAGGACGTCAAATGCTACCGCCCCATCTCACTGTTGGATTCTCTGGGCAACGTCGTTGGCAGGGTCGTGCTTGAGCGACTCCGGCAGTGGACTGAGGAGGGAGGCATTATTTCCGATCTCCAATTTGGATTTTGGGAGGGGTTTGGAACGGTGGAGCAGGCCCTCAACCTTAGTTTGATAGTGGGCAAACATATCCAAGCAAAGAAGGACACGGTCTATATGGTGTATGTAGACCTGTCCACTGCTTTTGATTGCATTTCACACGCAAAACTCTGGATGGTTTTGAGACAAATGGGAGTGGATCCCCCTCTCTTAGATTTTTTGAGAGAGCTCTATTCTAAAGCCTCTGCGAGGGTGCGCTTTGGTATGAAGGGGGAGTTGACAGCATCTTTTGGAGTAGAGCGTGGAGTCAGGCAGGGGTGTGTCCTGGCCCCCTTTCTCTTCTCATTGTATACGAATGGCCTAGAGGAAGAGATGTTGAGGGGGGCCCAGGATCTCCCGCGGGTAAAACAGCACCTGATTCCCGCTCTGCTCTATGCAGATGATGCTGTCATTTTGGCGCGCACTCCGCATGAGTTAGAGAAGTCCCTGAATAGGTATGTTGATTTTATGGGTGGGCTGGACTTACATGTGAACGTCAATAAAACGTTTGTCACGATAGCAGGCAGTGGGAAAAATCGAGCTAAGGATATCTACCTCAAAGACCAAAAGCTTGAGGTAACTGCCCAGTACGAGTACTTGGGTATCATGATTGACGAAAGGTTAAACTGGAGGCCAGCAGTAGAGGCCAGGTGCCATCTTTTTAAAAGAGCCATAATGTCCCTGATGAGCTTTTCTCAGAGACTGGGGAGAAGGGCCCCAGTGGAGCTACTAAAAATCTATAGCGCCAAGTGTCAGGCGATTGCGTTGTATGGGGCGGGAGTCTGGGGACATGTAAATGTTAGCGCCCTTCAGGTGGCAGAAAACACCTTCCTCAGATTCCTTTTAGCAACACCGAGACGCACATCAATTTACGCATCCCACTTGGAACTTGGAATCCCTTACTTAGAGGATTTGTTAAGGATCCAACCATTATTGCTCTGGCGGCGCATTTGGACCTCTGACAAAAATGCCCTAACCCAGGCAATCGTGGTGGACTCAATGACTCTTGATCAATCCTTAAAAATAAAATGGCTTCGGTATGTCAGAAATTTCTTCAAAGATATTGGTTTGGAGAAATATTACCTTGAACCCAAAGATATTATTGATCTACCAAAGAGAGCGTTGAAACAACTGGCTCTGAGTCACCTAGAGTCCCTGAGGTTGACCTCTGAGTCGATAAAACCCTCGGTCCTTCTTGCAAATATGATCCAGTCCACTCATTTTATCCAGCCTTATTTAACACTACAGATTAGTACGTACGATAGAATGTTATTGACAAGATTCAGATTAGACTTCTTTCATAGACTAGTAGCTTTTCCCGAGAGAAACAGGTGGGATCCAATTCTTACTACTTGTCCCTGTGATGAGGAATCAGTACAATCTAACTTACATACAATATTGTTTTGTAAATTCCATCATCCACATTGGAAAATCTGGCTACTACCTCTATTAAGGCGATGGGGACTTAGACAATGTCGCCCCGCAATGCTACGTCTCCAACTGTTAGAATCTGAACCGGTTTGTTATGATGTACTTAACTTTTTAAAATGTACTATGAAGCATAGGAAAAATCTGTAAAAATTACGCTGGATTTAGTCCCAGACGACGTAATGAAATCACTTGATTCTTTGTTTTTAATATATATGATTTTGTCTCCATTTTGTAAGATGATCTCTCTTTTAATATGAATTTGTATTATCAAAATGTTGCTTTTATGGTTTTCCAATGTGTAAAGCCGAATAAAGAAAATTATATATATATTGATTGTAATATTTTTAATTGATTTATTATACTATAATTATTATGCTTTGTAATTGTATTCATTGTATTGGTATGCATTGTAATGGTTGGCGGTGCAACGGCTCTTTTTAATGTATCTCTATTAACATGCATTGTAATGGCAGCGTTATAAAAATATGCGTTGTAATGGTAGTCGCGTTGTGAAATCCAGATTGTAAAAGTATGTTTTGTAATGGTATGCGTTTTAACATCATATATTCCTACCTGGTACGGGGCTACTCCGTTGATGTTTTATTACTCATTATAGGCTTAATGTTGCACAAAAGTCAGTGTTGGTTTTTAGTACCATACATTAACCTTGAGAAATACTAGTTTTATCTTTCCTTTATCTGTTCTATAATGGAAAGGAAAGGGTTTGTGAATTAATAAAATGTGCTACCTTTCCCTATTGCCTTCCTGTATGTGGCTCTTTGGTGCTGATGTGTTGTTGTTATCTTGGGCAGAACTCTTAGAAGTAAGGAATGGGATGAGTAGGTGAAGAGGAAATAATGGCTGGATAACTTACGGGTAATATCCATTACTTCGATTCTTCTTTATTTGGCCCAGTACTTATGACCCACATTTCTTCCCTCCTTCCTCCTCAACCTGATTGGACTGGCTTGCTACAAATGGAATGAATGATCCAGTGGCAGTATTGCTGTCACATTACCTATAGAGGTGAGAATAATTCTGATTTCTTGTCTGTGTACTCTGTATTTGAACTTTCATGGCATATATTTTGCAATTCTCTATACTGCTTAATTGAGATTTTGTTATACAACCCATAAACGTTTCCCTAATCTCAGTTTTGAGTGGTCCCAGGTACTTAAACTCTGCACACTAGACCACCCCATTCCAGCCCACTCGTAATTGGGGATCATAATATGAAAAGTATGAAATACCAAGCACTAGGTTTAAATAGGTATTTCAAAACATAATAAAACCCTCATTGCTAACGAAATTACATTTTAGGAATTTTGTATAATGCAGGCCACTTCCTCCAAAACTTGTAACACCGAGACACAGTACTTTAGGTAATGATTCTTACATTAAATTGTTTACAACTTAGATATAGAACCAATTTTACATTGATGGGAGTCCATTCGGGAGCTGAGCCACAAAGAAGCCTGAAAAAGACGGACATCAACACCCATAGGTTTCTTCCTACGATTTGCATATCTATAGAGGATTCACAAACGTCCCCTTGAGTATTTAGGAAATTCTACGAAAATTATTGATTTTCCACGCAAGGGTGATCCCTGCAATAAGAGTGCTGGAGTTCTGCAATTCTACAGTGATTACTCTTGCGAACGTTAATTGTACATTTCCTTTTCCAAATTCCATGCTTCTAGGAAAATTCGCCATATCTGTCGCTCCTCTACTTAAGGTAAATCATGCTGCTATTTCACTGTTTTTTTAGATTTTTGTAGGCACACTAAGCCGGTCAGCTTTCATCAATCGAAGGGCGACCTCAATCGAAGGGCGACCTGTGTTCGTCTAAGGTGATGTAAATTGGTTTTAATTCGACCCAAGGTTATCTATCTTAGGGTGATCTGTTATTATTACACACCGACTTCAAAGAGAGTCTGCTAGCATTACTAAAATGATTGCTTTTTTAATAAATGCGAGAGAAGGGGTTATAAACTGTCTTTGTAGCATCCTGCCTTCCTTCCTCGCTTCTGTGGATATCTTTCAAATACAGACTCGGCCAATGTTGAAAGATTCCCCGAATGGGCTTTTTCTAGCACAAAGTAATGCTTTCTTTCTCAATACCCCTCCAACAGAAAACCTGATGTTCCGAATGTAAGTTTCTTCTCCCGCTGGCCACGATCAATAGTGCTGTGTGGCTGCTGAGTTAAAGCATCTTTCGGTGATCATTTCACACAAGACAGCGTATAAATCCTTCACTCTCTCGCAATGCGGTGCAAATACTGCCTGCTGAATGCTTCGGGAAAAAAGCCGCCTTGTCTTCTCTTGTCTAGCGACAAAACACCCAACCATATTTTAAACGAAAATAAACTCTTCCTGCAAGGAAAGAGTGTGAATTAGTCAAGGTGAGGATGTTCAATAGCTCATGAAAAAACAGATTTGATGACAAAACGGTCCTGTTAATTAGTAGAATGCTAGGTCGACAATGTTGTCATGCGGGTTTAAGATATGGATATACAAAGGTAGATATGGGTTGAAAAAGCATATTGGCTATACATTCAAGACAGCTAATTTTTGTTAGAACAGTAAGTTTTTTTTTTTTGCTTTAAACATACAGGGGGTCATTTAGAGTTTGGCAGAATGAGGGCATCGCCATGTACTCAATTCAGCAAAATGGCAGGGGTAGTGGGGGTCCAATGTGGAAATCAGGATCCCCTGCTATTAGTGGAATCTTCAAGGGCAGGGAAAATATATAGTATGAAAACTCACTAGGCATCCATTTATACGGTTCCCAACTTTTAAGATAAAATTATATAAATATCGACTAATATAGGTCCTGGGGATGAAATCATGTATTTTATATATACTCTTTTGGTGCTGCTATATGACTTTTATGAGATATTGGTTTTTAATCTTTTATTGTTTTTATACTCATGACATGTTTTATCATTGTACATGATCATATTTTTCATCGAATAAAGAACACATGTATATAAATATAAAGGCCAAGATTTATAGTTATATAGAGAGAAAAGAGCATTTTTGTTTTAGCATCCCATATACAGTTTAAAACCAATCACATATATACTTAAATTATTCACAGTACTACACTATCCTATGTGTAATCTAGACATTAGGCCCTTGCATCAATTAATTCTTCTAAATTGTTTAAAATAGAGTATGCAAATGCTGTCATAATGAATACATCAAATGATTACACTTATTTGCAAAAGAATTCATATATTTATAAATGAACAATAGTGGCTTAGATCATTGATGATTCTTCGTAGGATCGAGTATTGACCTTTCGGCGAACCATGCGCCTTCATCAGGAAAGCCACAAGTAGGACCAAATATACCAGCACACAAAGATCAACCATGAGATTGGATGGTGTGGGGTGACAACAGATCCTTTGCTAGACTGCAGTGGAGAAACAACCTCTGGGTTGGATGAAGTAGGGTGGCAGCAAATGATTGAACGGACTGCTTAATTGATTCGTTCTCCATACGTATTAAAGTGAGAAAATACATATTTTCCATGAAAGATAGCATTACATGTTGAACAGAACTCGATCTATTTAGTATACAAGGGGTTCCCAAATCGATGCTAACAATCTGATGTACCCTCATAATTGATAATGAATGTTGAAGCCAGCAATCAACCTCTCAGATGACCTCTGACCTCAATGACATCACAGAAAGTCCCATCACTCTACCTTTGACCCCGTAGATATCCATGAGACCTTTGCCTCTGAAGGAACTACAGAAAGTTGCATTACTGGCAAAAAACCTGGAAGATCAACTAAAAACCTGAAAAGTCACTAACGATAACAAACATTTAGTTTGATTGTGCTATTGTACATTATCTATTGTGCGAGAATGACATACCAGATACAGATGTAACATTCCAAACAGGAATCATTTGCCCAAGAAGATGAATATGTCTCCTTACAACGCATGCGAATACATCGCATACCATTACCACATGGTCATTACAACGACCGCATTGTTACAACCATTACATCGCAAGTCATTACAACGACTTGCTCTAGGGGGCGCGCTGGACTTAGGAACAGTATTATTTACTATTCCTACTCCAGTTTGTGCAACAGCAGAGAAGGTGTTGGATTGTAAATCCATAACCAGGGTGCCCCCTACAGCAAGTCGTTCAAACTACTTGCAATGTAATGGTACTCGTGGTAACAACACAGTCGTTGTAACGACCGCATTGTAAAGGTACTGTATTGTGGAGGCAGCGTTATAAACGCTGTTTCCCGTTCAGTTACAACCTCAGATGTACAAACATAGCATCAAATCCTAATATAGCCTCCAAATGCCAGACAAAAACATCAAACGCCCAGAAGTGGCTCAAATGTCCATACATAACTACTATATAGTAAGGCACATAGCGAGGCACAACCATCCTGCTTTCCTTTACACAGTATTCCTAAAAGTAACACATCAAGAGAGTTCCCACAGTGCACCTCAGTACTGACTACATCAGTCTACCATTGGTGAGACATCTGCAGAACATTAACAATGCATCTTATATCTTTACCTGGATCCAAATATTGTCTTCTCACACAACTCTATTGTGACCAACTACACTACATGCACTCGAACCGCAGAAAGGATATCTTGCTAGATTTCTCACAGCTCATCACTAGTCTTATTTGCAGTGCAACCTGGAATCACAGTACTGAGATTCCAAGGTGGCTCTTGCAATGCACCTCAATCCTAAATTGAACGATTCACAAATACATCCCTAAGGGGAGATCTACAGAGCTGCTATGGCACAGCTCCATCCCGATTTCACACTACATCCTGGTATCACAATACTGAACAGCCACAAAGCTTTTACAATGTACTTTTAACCCATTGTACTATTGACTGCTATGCTCGGACTGACACATTCACGGTGCTTTCGCAGAGCACATAATCTCTTTGTGTCACGTGCTGGTCAGAAGTTACACTGTCAGTATGACTGCTTTGAAGGTTGCTCTGCTGCGTAAAATTCTGTGTGCAGGTTTGCACGCCGGTGACCTACATGTCTCTGCAGTGGGTTTGTTAACTATTAAAGCGGTCTTACTTTTATTGGGGTGTTTGACATGGAAGGTTCATATGGATCTCTTTGGCTAATGCTCAACCCCTAAGCTATTTTACCTGGATTTAATCTGTAACCTGCAGGTGGATAATTCTTCTCAACAAGATGAGGTCACTTTGCAATTGCAAATGTAGCACTCACTGCTCTCAGAATGGAACTCTCAGTGCTTGGTGCAGATCAGTTTAGAAATGTACAGTGAGAACCCTCCATACCTCTAATTACTGGATTATTAGTGTGAGGTTCAGTACTAAAGAAAGACCGGTGCAGCACCATTACCTCAGACATTCTCTCCATCCACCATCCTTCTAATTTTAAACTGCACCTTAATTTCTCCCAACCATTTGATTCTTACCACTATCTTTACTAGTTTGCCTTTCAACAGTGCTGTCCAGTTTCTTCCCTCACTCTACTTCCTTTTTATTGACATGCCTCTCACAAACGCCATCACTCTGTTTCTACCACTCCCAATGTTATCTCTCCATTCATTCTGCTAAGTGTCTATTTTAACTTACCTCTTTGTGTACCTTAATTTATACAGCTGCATACCTGTTCCTCTTCCTCTGTCTGCTCTCACTTGTTCTCTTATCTCCTGTTCTTTCGCCAATCCTTCTATTAGTTTCTACTGCACACTCTCAATTATTACTTTGTCGTCTCTCCATCTCCTTTGTGATGTCTTTTTTATTTTCATTCTTGTATTTATCTCCCTGTTTCTCCCCTGTCCCTATTTTTTTGACTTTACATCTTTAATTTGTCCATTCTCGCTTTTCCATGTATTTCTATCTCTTTTTTTCTTCACCAATTTGTCTTTCTTATTAGTGTATTTCCAATCAGTGATTCCTCTGCCTTTCCTTTAAGTTGCTATCACCTGCTTTATTTCTGATTCTTTCTCCTTTGTGTCCATCCAGCCCTCCCTACATTCTCTCACTATAAGTTTTGTTTCAATTTTCTCCTTGTAAGAAATTGGGTTACTAGTGGAGGGGTGTGAAGCTCTCCTCAAACAAGAAGCACAATGCTTGCCTGTGTGAAGTCACAGGCAAACCCTAAATCAACCTGTGCTTAAACCTCAGGTAGTTTGGCACAGTGAGCGATTTGTGCTTATTGGCACTACTTTCACTGAAATCTTTAAACCTTCATGTCTCTCGTTATACTGAGTGTATTTTTATTTTTGTTGTTTTGTTTTGTTTTCTTTATTCAAATGTACTCTTTTATTAATCTGGTGTGTGATCCTTTTAGTGGCATATGTTCACTTTGTTGCTGTTTGAAGTGTTGCACAAGTACTTTACATATTGCCTACTGAGTTGCGCTACGTAGAAGAGGCGATGCAACAGTTCCGCTTGGCTGGTAGAGCATTTTCAGACCCACTTCCAAGGGTCTAGGACTAGGGTTGCCCCACATGGCAGGGTAGAACTCACAAAGGCAGAGTCCAGGTGGTGGTTAAAAGAGACTACCCATTGGAGTCACTCTGGTGGTCCTTGATACAGGTTGCCGGTCCAGTCCTTCGAACCAAGGCAAGAGGGACGCAGGTAGTTATCAGCGCAGCAGAAAACAGTCCTTTAGGGTGTAGGGAGCTGGCTTTTTATGTGGTAGTGTCAATGTAAGGGCACACCATGCAAAATGTACACCCTATCCTTATTGGTTTACAAGGCTTACATTAATAATCCCAAATGCTCTATTTGTGGTACTGTGGTCAATCGAGCAGCTTAGATTTATGAGAGTGTAGTGTTAAGCATGTGTTGTACGCACAGAGTCAATAAATGAGACACGCACTCAAGAGGAGAAGGTGGAAACGATAGGGGATAGAGGGCAGTAATGAAGAGAACAGCAGATCAGCAGAAGAGGACAGGGTTTAAAGAACGAGGGAAGGAAGTGAATAGAAGATCAACACTGGAGAAGAGGACAGGGAGTTAGAGCCGAAAGCGAGGAGGGAAAGGGTTACAGATTAGCAAGTGTTACAAACATGGCTCTGTCACTTACAGGTTTAGCTTGCACCTCTGCCGTGAGATGCAGCCAGTAGTTTGTTTTCAGCCGGACTATTAGAGCCTTCCATCCTTCCAAGGTTGGTATATGAAGTATGATTAAAATCTGGAAATAGCAGCAAGGGCTATTTATAGCATTTAGAAATCGCAGAAAAGTGGTACACACAGCTATAAAAGATGTTGTTACTGGTGAAAACGGGCAAATGTGTGTTTGAAACATTTCTGCTATGTTGTGTACTACTCCTGTTGGTATATGCGGGTGTGATTTTGTTCACACTTTATTCCATAGTAGTCATGACAGTCATTATGGACACTCCAGTATGTGTCCTGCATAAGTCATTGTGTACTCAGGTTCCACTAATCTAAATGTATTGACTGTCCATACCAAAGATGAAGAATGTTGATTGAACTTCATTTGACAGCAGCACTGAGCACTAGTTAACCACTTCCAAAGTCATGAGGTACAGTCTTTGGCAGACATGAATTTTAAATAGCTTTGTTTACTACTGCGTGAGCCATGATTGGTGGCTAAAAATAGAACACAGTGACATTTTCACAGCGCATGTCCAAATTATAGGTAAATCATTTAAAATCATTTTTCTCCAAAAGTAAAGCTGTTATTTCCAATGTTTACGAAAGTCAGCGTTTTCATATAACTATTGTGTGTAGGTCAAATGATGTAAAGTTTGATGAGGCAGAGTTGGGGAAGTGTTCTGTGAGGGGTTCTCTGAAGATTCCCATGCTCTAAAATGTTGCCCAAAACAATTATTGTTAAACTTGACATATTAACTACTATATCTTAAAGTTAAACTACTGTTCACTAAACTCCGCACTGGAGATGCAGCAATATACTTAGAGGGCGAGCGTGCAAGTGACGCCCAAGAGTCCCCTGGCCCTGCAGCTCATGGGGGCCCTCTCAATGGATGGATCCCCCGATGAATGGACATGCCTTATCTCAAAGTCTGCACTGCACATATGTACCCATACCTCAGAGCCTAGCCCCAGCTGCTTCTAGGAGTACTGGTACTCTCTTAGCACAAGGAAGGAAAAAGTCTGGTACTTGGGGGGAGACCACTGACAAGTGCTGGTACACCATATCGGTGAGTTCCAGTCCATTTAAAACACTGCCTTTGCAGCACCTACTATCATGACTTAGGAATAGTTTATTGAAACAAACCTCAACATTAACATGCCCTTTTTTAGGTTTCGCTCTGATGATATGTAACATCATTCCTTTAAGTATCACGCAGGACTATTCTTTCACACTTTTCAACAAACAAGTTGAAAAATGACTTCTGAAACAGATTATGACTTTTTGAGTGACTACTGCATTCAGTCAGCTGTCAGCATAAGAGTTTCGGTGGTTCCAAGGGCAAGGTAATTGGAGAGCCAAGACCACCATGCCTCACTCCAGAATTAGGTTGTTACAGAGACCAAGCTACCATACCTCATCCCTCCTATGTGTGGACGATACAGTGCCCAGGGATGAGGTGGTTGCAGAGCTCACCCTGCCATGCTTCATCTCCCGAGCAGTGGTTGGACCAGAGGTCAGGATACCATGCTTCACCCCTGATATCTGGACAGTGCCCAGGGGCTCCCATGTCTCAACCCCTATGCTATGGTGGGCACAGAGCCCAGAGCTACAGCAAGCACAGAGCCCAGACGGCCATACCTCATCTCCAAATTTGCCGACAGTACAAAGCTGAGGAGTGAGGTGGGTCCAGGGGTCAGACTTCCATTACTCATCCCCAAATCTGTGGACGATACAGAGCTCAGAGGGGAGGTGGATCAGCGCCCAGGGGTGAGGTGGGTGCAGGGGTCAAGGTGTGGTGCATGCAGAAAGCAGCCAAGCCTTGCCCTGGTCCCATGTCAGTCACCACCGTGGTGGGAAGGAGCACAAGGTAGCCTCTGTGCATGGGACAGTCCCACCGCCTCACTTACTGCATTCCAGCCTAGATAATAGCAGGACAAGACTCATCCACACGGGAGCCGATGAGATTGGCCTGAGCCCTGGGGACACCAGGGGCACTCTTCTGTGGTAGCAAAGGGTGGAGCTTGGCACCAGGAATGGATTGGGCTACAGAGCAACAGGGGTAGAGGGAAGCACGGAGACTGCCCTCAGGAGGTGACGCAGCTTGTTCTGCATGTACAGACCGAGTGGCTCTCAGCAAAGAGTGGTGTAACACTGCTGGTGGGAGGGGCCCAGTTAGTCTGAACCCAACTCGTAAAGAGTCAATGCAGCAACACCGGTCACCATCCCCATCTTCCAGTTGCATCGGGCCAGTCGCTAAGTCACTGAGTTGGACAGGACTATGCACCAAATAAGTGTCAGCACCGCTCTGCTGATATCATCTAAGCCTACCCAGTGACAAATGAAAGTGAAGCCACTCTGGACACGCGCACCCTGTCTCTATGGCTAGCATTTAATTACCCGGTCGCAATCCACATAACGAAAGAACAACTGGCAAAGGTTCCAAAAGCCAGCCCCATTGCAATCCTGCCTTTAACAGCTCCAGCAACAAGCATTGTTATAAAAGAAGTGTATATGTGAGGCTGTCTCGGCCATGTAAGGCGTAAGTAAAACATAAAAAACAATTAACGAATGGGTGGGTGCACGTACTGGCTACTTACCTGTTATGTGCTCACACATCTGTGTGTGCGTGGTGGTCACAAGACAGAATAATATGTCTACCTACCTGTTAGTTTGTTTGAGGTGAGCCATTAGATGCCACATGCATCTGGGTGGTATAGAGAGCTCCATCTTGCTGTACTGGGGGACAAGGGTGCATGGTGGGAGTAGTGTTACAGGCCTCCCACCCACAAACACCCTCCCTGTGAAGATGGCTACCTACCTGTAAGTTTGTTTGGTGTACTGTATTGGCTTGCACATGCTTCTGGGTGGGGGAGTGCTCCATCCTGCTCAGGTGTGGGACAGGGGGAATGGTGGGAAAAGTGGTACAAGCCTCCCACCCACAAATACCCTCCCAAGCAATCTAATTATCCGAGTGATGCCCTTCAGATATACTCCAGATAACTAGCGATCCTGTTAAGTACAGGGAGTCTGCTCTTTTAATTCTACTGGGATTTTTTGCTGCCTTTGACACCACCCTAATTATACTAGATATATTAGATATGATTGAGAAGGTTCAGGAGTGGAGCTGATTCCAATGTAGTCTGCTCTAATAGACCAGAAAACCAGGTTTGTAGTTGGACAGAATTGAAGTAATGCAGTTACTGTACACAGGGGAGTGTTGCAAGATTTATGCCTGTCGCTACTTCACTTTAATATACATCTTCATTTAGTTGTTAAGGAAATGTGGGGTACCTAATATTGGAACAATATTGATCCACCATTGCCAGAGCTGTCCTAGGATTCAAACTTAATTAAGGTAATGCCCTAATGTTAGAGTCATCTAAAGGCAATATTGACAAGCCTCAAGTGTCAGAGGATTCTGTGGTAAGGGCAATATTCGATCTACCTAAAACTGTAATTTAGTTTGAATCCCTCGCTTTAATACATACATCACTTCATGACAGTTCCCCAGATGATTTGAGACAAGTTCACCATATATTGCTTCTTATATCACTGAGATATGAGGGTGGACAACTGCTAATTACCCACAAAAAAGTTGGGCTATGAATTCTTCCTGGTGCATGTCAGTGTGTGGATTGAGACAAATAAAGTAGGAACTACCATTGTTCAAAGCATTGAAGACTCACATTTCTATGTAATTTGGTATCCTACTTCGTCATATCAGTGTTTAGATGCCTAGAGGCAGGCAGAGATGAGGGACCACCATTTCTGATCTTCACTAGGTTCAGTTGAGTTCTGAGGAGCTGGTGTTCGGAAGCCTTTCTAGCCAATAACTGTTCATTTCTACCCCATTCCTCGGAAAATTCATATAGTCCATTCAGTATTGTTTTGCATTAGTTCTTGTCAACATTAAAGCAAACAATCCTAGAAAACCTTGCTCTGAGGTTTTCCAAGATAACAGGTGGAGCTCTGAAATCCTATCCTAAGGATATCCTATGGAAATGAGGAAACTTCTCCAAGAAACAAACTCTGGCTGGGTTTGGGGCTGTTTTCTTTCCCCTGTTTAGAGGCAACAACACTTCAAATGCACCCTTGACACTATAGCACTGTTTGTCATAAACATCCTACTTTGGAATGTTCCTGACACGTCTTCCTAAGGCAAAAACAACAGTTGATGGACAGAATGCAGAACAATGTCATACATTCACCCCAGGACAGGGATCTGGGCCTAAATCCATCGTTATTTTGCTCGCCACGCCACCCCAGTTCAGACATGGCCATATGCAAATCAGTCTTGACCCTGTGCCTCATGGTAACAGTCCAGCCGGAACTGCCAAGCCATGTCTTCCATGAACCGGAATCAAGCATCCTAGGACCGGTTTCGGGGTTTCACCCCTCTTCAGCCAGGATAGCTTGATTCCAGTGGCATGGAGAGCACGGGACTCACGTCTGAGCATACCCGTCCCACTTGGGGTGACAAATGCAAAAACAACAGTTGATGGACAGAATGCAGAACAATGTCATACATTCACCCCAGTACAGAGATCTGGGCCTAAATCCATCATTATTTTGCTTACCACGCCACCCCAGTTCAGACATGGCCATATGCAAATCAGTCTTGACCCTGTGCCTCATGGGAACAGTCCAGCCCGAACTGCCAAGCCATGTCTTCCGTGGACCGGAATCAAGCATCCTAGGACCGGTTTCGGGGTTTCACCCCTATTCAGCCAGGATAGCTTGATTCCAGTGGCATGGAGAGCACGGGACGCACGTCTGAGCATACCCGTCCCACTCGGGGTGACAAATGCAAAAACAACAGTTGATGGACAGAATGCAGAACAATGTCATACATTCACCCCAGTACATTGATCCAGGCCTAAATCCATTGTTATTTTGCTCACCACGCCACCCCAGTTCAGCCATGGCCATATGCAAATCAGTCTTGACCCTGTGCCTCATGGGAACAGTCCAGCCCGAACTGCCAAGCCATGTCTTCCCTGGACCGGAATCAAGCATCCTAGGACCGGTTTCGGGGTTCCACCCGTCTTCACCCAGGATAGCTTGATTCCAGTGGCATGGAGGGCACGGGACTCACGTCTGAGCATACCCGTCCCACTCGGGGTGACAAATGCAAAAACAACAGTTGATGGACAGAATGCAGAACAATGTCATACATTCACCCCAGTACAGAGATCTGGGCCTAAATCCATTGTTATTTTGCTCACCACGCCACCCCAGTTCAGACATGGCCATATGCAAATCAGTCTTGACCCTGTGCCTCATGGGAACAGTCCAGCCCGAACTGCCAAGCCATGTCTTGCCTGGACCGGAATCAAGCATCCTAGGACCGGTTTCGGGGGCCATCTATTGTTCCTGTCAACACCCCTCTTAACACATTCCAAGTCAAATAGTTAATTTTTAGCCCTCCTTGCCATCTTGCTTGCAGGCCCAGGCCTGTTGTTCCTACCTAGTTTTTAGAAAGCCATCAAAGCGGTATCTTTAACAAATATACATTTTAACCACTAATATACATTAAACTATATATTAAAATGGTTTATGGATGATTACAGTAGCTATTGCGTATTAATGCTTGTGATTTTATTCACAATTATGCATTTATAACCGGAAAAAAGCTACCACAGCCTACATTTAAAACATGTATATTCTCTCACTGCAGGGACATACCACTATTCAGGTTCTGCTTTAGCACATTATGCAGTCAGATCTTGCATGCTTCAATGCACTACTTATAGGTTACTTAGCTAATGTTGAAAGTACGCTTTAAAAAAAATTGATTTCCTTTCGCATGAGGCTGCTGCACCCTTGCTCACAGCAGGTCGGAATTGCAATATCAGACCTGTAGTCAAGCTTTTAAAGGGTGATGTAAATGTACATTGCAGCCCATATGTGACATTTCACTGATATGCCACTTATGCATTTCCTGTGACATATTACTGCAATCTTAACTGGCGATAGCCAATGTTTGGCGAAAAATGTATAAGTTGCCCTATGTCCAGATTCAAAATAGACCAGTAAAATTAGTTTCATAAAAGAAAGAGAAATGGGGAGAACACACAAAGGGGCCGATTCTGATCCGGGTCGGAAGGGCACCGAACGCGATCCGGCCGGAAAAACTACGAGCCGTACACGTGTTTCCGCCCGACTCGTACAGCTGTACGATGCGAGCTACATGAAATTCACCGACCGAGTCGTTTCCGGGTCCGAACCGCTCCGTACGTCTCGGTCGTAAGCTAACCGTGGCGTGCAATTGATGTGATTCACGACCAAGCCAGTACGATGCACGCGTCGGACAACCTGGCGAGCTGGAGTGTCCGGCTCGCAAAAGCTTCTGGAGTCGGACTTCGGTGGTCCGCGTCGGACCCCCCCGAAATGCCGCAGCCGTACGACTCACACACAGGGGGAGACACATGGGACTCCCCCACACAGGCATGTACGGTGCGGATGGCACCGACACGTACCCACTGTAGGGGGTGCACTTGTTCGAGGCATCCCCATTCAGTCAATGGGAGCGCATGTACGCGTCGTACAACTGGCTCCCATTGACTTCTATGGGAGTCCGACCGAACTGAATCTGACAGCATACGTGCGCATCGTACTCGCTCGGTCGGACTGTAGGGGTCTGGCTCGGTCGGAAAACACTCCAGATCCGACTCGGTCAGAGTGCTTTCCGACCCGGATCGGAATCGACCCCAAAGTGGTGAATTCCCTACACGGGCATATATATATATTGAGGTAACTATTAGACCAGTTTTTTAGAACCTAGTCAGCAGTGATTAGACCTGGGCACTGTACACAGAGGTATTAGATTCAGCTAGGTACAGGTATACTTTCAGAGCCGCTGCCTGATCATGTTTCATCTTAAAGTGTGTTTAACTGTTGTTTTGTTTTGTTATATGAGTAAGAATCTTTGGGGCATGTTTACAATAAACTAGTGGAGCGTGGGGTAGCTCCAAAATTGCTAGCGCCATGCTGCGTCAGTTTAAAAACGCAGGAATGCACTGAATTCACAAGAATGCGGCCCACCCCTGTGTTTTCCCTAGCACTGGTGCTAAATCTAGATGCCTAGTGCCCACGCAGGCACCCTTGCACAATAGTGAAAGGGTGTCTGCGTTGCAGGGAGGAATTGTTCATGTGGAGAAAGGTCTCCCTTCCTGCACATAAACATCCATACTGGCGATTTGAAACTTCTATGTGTGCTGCTGTGTGCAGCACACATAGAAGTTGCAACTTGTCATTTTTAAATGACTGTTCATGTGCAGGAAGAGAAACCTTCTTGCACATGAACAATAACTAATGGCGATTTGCTGTTTCTATGTGTGCTGCAGAATGTAGCAAACACAGGAACAGAAAAACTAAGAGAGATTAATAATTTCTCCTTGTTTCACCAGGTTAAGATCAGGTTTTCCTGTTCTTAATTTTGGTTCTGCCCCATATTTGCACCAACTTTGTAAATAGGGAGCAGCATCATAAGCAATATGTGTTGTGGTAGAACGCCCACCGCAACACCTATTGCCTGCCTCTTTCACAATAAGTACTGTGGCTTAACACATCCTTATAAATAATGCGAAGGGCTTATCGCTATCAGAACGCCACACAAAGTGACGCTCTGGTGGCGATAAGTCCTTTTAAATATGCCCTCTTTTTTATTCCCTGGAATGTAGGTTATCTGTGTTATGACCAAATAATGTTGGGGAAAATGTGAAAAAGGAGCGTGTTTGACTGTTGGGTCTGGAACAGGATGTTTACAGTGAGTAGGAGAAAATGTCTGATTCTGGAGTACAAGGTAGTAGTAGTCGCTTCTCACTAGATTTCCTGAAAATTTTATTTTGGGATTATTTTTGTATTTATGTATGTATGTATAAAGGGTTTTATATAGTGTGAACAAGGCCCACTGCAGGGCACAACACTTTATGGATCACTGACAGAATATCAACCGACAAAATATCGAGGTAGCAAATATCGACATCAAGACATCAAGAATATTGACTTCCCATCTACAACATTGTAAGTACAAAAATATTGGAAAAAAATATCAATGTCAAAAATATCGTTGTAAAAAATATCGTTATTTTTAAATATTTAAAAGTTAAGGTAAAATACAGTAAACAATATATATAATTAAAGTAAACATAGTTAAAAATATTAAAAAGTATTTTAAAATAATAACTAACACATATACTATAAAATAAATTGAACATATATATTTAAAATATAATGTATATAGTTAGTCCATAAAAAGCAACACTAGGGAAAGCGTTGGATAGCGTAGGGGTAAAAATGACTATTCCCACTCCCGTGAGTGCAACAGTAGGGAAAGCGTTGGATAGCGTAGGGGTAAAAAGGACTATTCCCACTTCAGTGAGTGCAACAGTAGCGAAAGCGTTGGATAGCGTAGGGGTGAAAATGACCATTCCCACTCCAGTGAGTGCAACAGTAGGGAAAACATTGGATAGCATAAGAGTTAAAATTACTATTCCCACTCCAGTGAGTGCAACAGTAGGGAAAGCGTTGGATAGCATAGGGGTAAACATTACTATTCCCACTCCAGAGAGTGCAACAGTAGGGAAAGCATTGGATAGCGTAAGGGTTAAAATTGCTATTCCCACTCCAAAGAGTGCAACAGTAGGGAAAGCGTTGGATAGCGTAGGGGTACAAATTACTATTCCCACTCCAGAGAGTGCAACAGTAGGGAAAGCGTTGGATTGCGTAACTGTTAAAATTACTATTCCCACTCCACAGAGTGCAACAGTAGGGAAAGTGTTGGATAGCGTAGGGGTTAAAATTACTATTCCCACTCCAGAGAATGCAACAGTAGGGAAAGCGTTAGCTAGTGTAGGGGTAATAATTACTATTCCCAATCCAGAGAGTGCAACAGTAAGGAAAGCATTGGCTTGCGTAACTGTTAAAATTACTATTCCCACTCCAAAGAGTGCAAAAGTAGGGAAAGCGTTAGATAGCTTAGGGGTTAAAATTTCTATTCCCACTCCAGAGAGTGCAACAGTGGGAAAAAGCGTTGGATAGCGTAGGGGTAATAATTACTATTCCCACACCAGAGAGTGCAACAGTAGGGGAAACGTTGGATAGCGTAGGGATTAAAAATAACATATTTATAAATTAAAATAATAATCAATTAATTATTAATAAATTAATTAAAAATCCCAATAAATTAAAAATAGAAATTACCTTAACAACATTAAATTACTTCTCACCCTATTCCCAAATAAAAACACAACTCACTCCACATACAATTTTAAACAATTAAAATATTTATCAATTAATAAATTAATAAAAATGAATTACCGATTAGTAATTAACAAACAATAAATAAATTAACGACACCAAAAAATTATAATTAATAATTAAAAATAAATTACTTCCCACCTTATTCCCCTATAAACCCACAGCCCACTCCAAAAATTAATTAATAAAATTAACATAATTATCAATTAATTAAAATTAATAACCACTTTTTAATTAATTAATAATCAATTAATCATCAATATCAATAAACAAAAAATAATAATGACTTAATTACAATTAAATTACTTCCCACCCTATTCCCCTATAAACCCACAACCTGCTACAGAACTAAATTGCAAAATGATATTAAAAATAATTAATAATTTGTAAAAAATATTATTTAATTAACAATAATTAAATTACTTCCCACCCTATTCCCCTATAATCCCACAACCCGCTACAGATCTAAAATGCAATATTTAAGTAAAAATAATTAATAATCCATAAAAAATATTTTTTAATTACCTAAAATTAAGTTACTTCACACCCTATTCCCCTATAAACCCACAACCTGCTACGGTACTAAAACGCATAATTTACTTTAAAAAAAAAACTAACTTCTAAAAAATGTATACATATATGTAAAAAAAGTACAATACTTAACACAAAACATATAATACATACATATAAAATACATAGTAATATAAATATCGATATTAACATCGATATTTTTGTATCGATATTAATAACTTTGATATTATGTACTTCGATATTTCTCACCTTACATTCGATATTCTATTCAATATTCTGTCGACAATATTCTTGACATCGATATTCTGTCCCCACGATATTGAAAACTCAATCTATATTTATATCGATAAAACAAACTCGATATTATGTCTGTACACCACACTTTACAGAGAAGATGCCTTCAGACAAGTAAACCCAACAGTAGCCTTACTTTTTAGGCCATATTTGTGGCCTCACTATAGGTATGTCCTGGTAGATACCCCAGGCTCCTGTAATGCTGCCCCATTACTGTGAGGCAAAACCTTTAGTGTTTATGGAAATAATGTTGAGAGGTGGAACTATCACTTTTAGATGCACAGGTGAAGCTCAAAAATACTGTTTTCAAAGCACAAAGGAAGGATGAACTTGAAGCTGACAGTTTATTTCAAAATAGGGTAGGTCACCAGGATGGTGGCCTATTGCATTTGTACCCTACATATGTTTATGTTGGGCAGTTCTGAAGCTGATCACCGATGGACAATGATTGGTGCCATACTGAAAATTATGCGATTACTGTTACAATTAATGTGAATTCATGAGGGAACAATGAATGGTTAACAATGCTATGATGTTGACAAAGAGATACTCTCTGCCATCAATTAATTTCAAGAGGCTTAGACTAGTGTGTACGTGTGGTAGGTTACCAACAAATGACACAATGTAATAAAGAGTTCTGTATGCTTGAAAGCTCGAGACAGCAGAGGCACTGCATATGTAGAGTTATGCTTAAAGTTGACAGGTCATATTTAAAGACCCAGATCCATATGGAACACTTACACATGAGGTTTACGTTAAAAGCAATGACTGTGCTTATTCTTTATTCCCAGTACACTTAAACTACAGAGTGGAGGCGTACCTGTTGGCTATTTCTTAAATTGCTGAAACCGAGGTCCATGGATAAACCAGAGGTAAATAAAGAACATATCCAAGTGATCAGTTCGGAATCACCAATACCCAAAGAACTCAGGATGATGTAGCCTGGCACCGAGGCAAGACTATAATCATCCACAAACCATTATAATATTTATCTAATATTTATCAGAGATCGAATTTGGAGGTGAAGATGTGTATTTTTTATATATTCTGCAAATGTGTCTTTCTAAAACCTGGGCCAGCAGACAGGATGACAGAGACAAGTGATAATTGACTACTTAACTTGAAATGTGGAATAGGGAAGTGGACAGGGACAGTAGATTGCCCTTGCAATGAAAAGGCGGGAGCTATCCAACATGTTTATGATAAACAATGCTGTAGCGTTGGGGTCTTTAGAAGCTGTGCTGCCTCCCGCGCTATCTTATGAAGCATCTTATGAAGCATGAAAGGGATAGCTAGACGAGAGTGAGGTTGTGGAGTATATGTGTGTAGACCAAAGGTGTCAAACATCTACATTTCACACTTGTCCATGTAGTTCATACTCCATAAGAGGATTGAGGCGGGGAATGTCGTGGTAGACCTACGCAGGCATATGCACTGAAAAGTATAGGGCACAGGGAAAATATTAAGGAATCCCCCAATATATTTTTTGGGTTTCTGAGAAGAATTGTCCCAGGTTTATTTGTTGTGAATTATCCAGTGACAATAATTGGGCTGGTCCACTAAACTTCAGGTCATCCTGGAAGATGGAAGGATGAAAAGATCAACCACATAATCCACTGCTACAGGTGTAGCTATTTACTGTTAGTGCCCTAAATATTTCCATTAGAGTGTCGGTGAGGTTAATGTCAGTGCCATAGGCTGGCCTGGAACCTGATTGTCAGTTGGGTAAGGGAAATAGGGCCAAATTATAGGTTTGAGACCACAAAGCTTTTTACTAAATCTATTTTGCAAGTCAGAAAAGCAATTCCAGCTTACAAAATTTTTTACTGACCCTTTTTAAATTGCAATTAGAAAAGAAGGATCATGAAGGGAGTGTCTCTACCTAGGGGCCGATTCCGATTCGGGTCGGAAAGCACTCCGACCGAGTCGGATCCGGAGTGTTTTCCGACCGAGCCGGACCCCTACAGTCCGACCGAGTGAGTACGATGCGCACGTATGCTGTCGGACTCGGTTCGGTCGGACTCCCATAGAAGTCAATGGGAGCCAGTTGTACAACGCGTACATGCGCTCCCATTGACTGAATGGGTATGTCTCAAACAAGTGTGCCCCCTACAGTGGGTACACATCGGTGCCATCCGCACCGTACATGCCTGTGTTGGGGAGACCCATAGGTCTCCCCCTGTGTCCGAGTCGTAGGGCTGCAGGTGTTAGGGGGTCCGACGTGGACCACCGAAGTTGGACTCCGGGAGCTTTTGCGAGCCGGACACTCCGGCTCGCACAGTCTGTCCAACTTGTGCATCGTACTGGCTCGGTCGTGAATGGCATCCATTGCACTCCACGGTTAGCTTCCGACCGACACGTATGGAGCGGTTCGGACCCGGAAATGACTCGGGTGCCGATCTTGATCCGGTAAAAAAATTCCCCGTACGACTCGTATCCGGTCTTTTTACCGTACGAATTATACAAGCACCGTACAAACTGCCAATTACGATTTGCATGGGAAAAAGACCATACGAATCGCATTCGGAATAATTCCCCACACGTCCTCGGGTCGGAAAATGTGTCCGAAACGTCCTCGGACGATTTACCGTACAAATGTGAAAAGTGAAGTCCGACCGCGGAATCACGATCCATCCCGTGCGTCCGATGTTACAACCGTATGGAAAAAACACCGTCCGCACCGAACTCCCATAGCAACCATGGAGACATGGGCCCGCATACGCGCCCAACACTCCCCCCAGCCCTCCTATGTACGAGTCGGATCCCCACCCGTGTATGTACACCCGTGTATGTACGAGATGTACCCCCACCCGTGAATGTATGGAGCGTACCCCCACCCCCCGTGTATGTACACCCGTGTACGTGTCGTACCCCCCGTGTATGTCCTACCCCCGTGTATGTACACCGTGTACGTGTCGTACCCCCGTGTATGTACACCCGTGTACGTGTCGTACCCCCCGTGTATGTACACCCGTGTACGTGTCGTACCCCCCCCTGTATGTACACCTGTGTACGTGTCCTACCCCCGTGTATGTACACCGTGTACGTGTCGTACCCCCGTGTATGTACACCCGTGTACGTGTCGTACCCCCGTGTATGTACACCCGTGTACGTGTCGTACCCCCGTGTATGTACACCCATGTACGTGTCCTTCCCCCCCTCTACGTTCGTGTCGTACCCCCGTGTATCTACACCCGTGTACATTAGAGTCGTACCCCCACCCGCGTATGCCTACCATCCGAATGGCACAAAGCCACAAAACATGTCCAACAACCACTAAAACAACACATTCACTGACCTGCAACTGCCAAAAACAAACAGAGGCCCAAAACACAACCACTCCTTATAACACACCCACCCAAAGTTCAAACACAGCCACACCCACCAATGGACCAATAAAAAGGGCCCACACACACAAACCATGAGCCTTTGCAACAGACTCACTGCTGCCAGACCCCACAGACAACCTACAGCACCATACTAGAAGCTTTACCACACCTTACACTTGCACACCTTCACACACACACCTTCACAAACACCCCCTCATCACATTCACACACACACCTGCACAACCACACCCACACACCCACAACCATCCACACCCCCCCCCACCATCCACACCCACACCCCTCACCATGCCCACTAACAAGAATCCAAAGTTCACTAGCCGAGAGTTGGAGGTCCTTGTCGATGAAATCCTCAGAGTCGAGCCACACCTGTTTGGAACATTGGTCAGACAGAGCAGCACTTCAGCAAAAACAGCCATGTGGCAGACCATCGTCGATGCTGTGAATGCTGTTGCGGACACCAGAAGGAACAAGCAGGAATGCCAAGCCAGGTGGTACGCTCTGCGGAGGAGGGTCCGAGCCAAGATGACGGATGAACACAACCAGGCCAACGTCACTGGAGGAGGGCCGTCCCGCAGACCCGTACACTACCATCCCTGGGAGGAGAGGGTGATGGCCATACTGCCGGTGGAGGCAGTGGACGGATTAGAAGGACTCCGAGACCCGGGTGAGTACACAAACAACTCACCTCACATGGGGGGAACGTCATCCACAACCAAACTCACAAACAGGCACGCAACCACCCCAAGCTATCGCATGACTCAACCACACTCCATGAACACGCACATGCCACTGGCGCCACCATGCCCCATGCACCCAGCTGGACAATGTCAAGTCCAAGGCCACAGAAGACACCACCACATGACACGGTAAGCCGGATGGCGGGAGGGTGGGCCCCAAAAATCACATAGTGCAACTCAGAAGCAGACAACAATGCCCCCTGCCCATATGGCCTAGGTCACAGCCAGACAAACAGTGTGTCCCAACACAGGAATGATTTGCCAGCAAATGGCGGACGCCTTGCATCAACACATGGGGGTGACGGCACGTTCTTGCACATGACAGCAGCTAATGAACAGCCAACACTGTGAAAGAGTGGCAGCACACACCACCACTGCAGCAGTGCAGACACAGACACTACACCCAATGGGTGCCTGGAGATCAGAAACAAACTCACATCAACAATCCAAGGGCCATTCAAAGATCTGCTAACAGTGTGTGCACAGTAAGCTGGGCTGAGGTGACAGAGGGTGACACACAGAGGGAGGGAGAGGGGGACAGAGAGGGAGGGAGACACAGGGAGGCGGACAGAGGGAGGAGGCTGACACACAGAGGGAGGGAGAGGGGGACAGAGAGGGAGGGAGACACAGGAAGACGGACAGAGGGAGGAGGCCGACACACAGAGGGAGGGAGAGGGGGACCGAGAGGGAGGGAGACACAGGGAGACGGACAGAGGGAGGAGGCCGACACACAGAGGGAGGGAGAGGGGGACAGAGAGGGAGGGAGACACAGGAAGACGGACAGAGGGAGGAGGCCGACACACAGAGGGAGGGAGAGGGGGACAGAGAGGGAGGGAGACACAGGAAGGCGGACAGAGGGAGGAGGCCAAAACACAGAGGGAGGGAGAGGGGGACAGAGAGGGAGGGAGACACAGGGAGACGGACAGAGGGAGGAGGCTGACACACAGAGGGAGGGAGAGGGGGACAGAGAGGGAGGGAGACACAGGAAGACGGACAGAGGGAGGAGGCCGACACACAGAGGGAGGGAGAGGGGGACAGAGAGGGAGGGAGACACAGGGAGAGCAAATCAGCCTTGTGGTGTGTGGGAATGTCTGCTCGTCAGCAGGTGGACTGCGTGCATGTAGACAAGGGTGGCCAGTGCCAGCACCCCCCCTCTCCTCCATGGCAAAACACAGGGCCATGTCACAACCTGTGCACGAGCACAACGACAGCTACCTGCATCATATAAGTGTGTGGAACAACTTCATGTGCCCACGTACAGTGCTACACGGAAGGCGCCAATGCACGGCTCGCCACACCTGCTCACTCCTCTGCTGACTGCAGTCACACTTGACGCAGCAAGTAAGACTGTGCCACACATAGGTAAAGTCGCCAAAGCTGTGCCCAAGGGACATACCCATGCACAAGTGCACTGTGAGTGGAATGCAAGACATATCCAATTTCCCAGAGGAAATGTTCCAACTTTGAAACTAATGAAACATGGATGTTGCATGGAACAAAATTAACATTGTCTCTCTCACACACAGGTCAATGTCGTGGATCACCCCCCAACACTGGGGGGGAAGACTCACAGGACCCGGCTCGGCGGGATGAAGGAGCCACCGGCAGCGACGACTCTCACCACTCTGTGGACCAACCCGACCCCGACCAACCTGGCCCCTCTGGTGTCCAACGACCTGCAGCACCTGCGTCAGGTACAACGGGGCCAACCACCACCCCCAGTCCTGCCACATCCCAGGAGACACCCAGACCCAGGATCCCTGCCCCACCACCACAAAGCAGCCAGGCTGGCCAGGAGGGACACGGTATCCCGGGCACCCAGGAGGAGGCAGGCGACAACGCCAATGCCACCCCTCAGGGGTCCCGGAGACCCGATGTGCCCACAAGGGCAGGCCAGGTGCAAGTGGGCAGGGGTGGTGGGAGTAGAGGACAGCGGAGGCACCAGCCTGACCAGTTGGCTGGGGAACCGGTATATTCCCATGTCCGAAACATCCTGGACACATACCGGCAGGACACCACGGGCATGGCCCAGGTTGTGTCCATCCTCGAGGGGATCAAGACCCAGCAGGCCCAGCAACATGCAGAGCAACATGCCTGTCTACTGCAACACCAATGGAGGATGGAGGACAGACAGGCTGAGCTCGTGACGGTGTTCACGTGAATTCACAGTACACTCCGTCGGATGGCCGACAACATGGGCAACCCTCCCTGTGCCAGAAGGCGGAGAACATCACCACCCACAGGGAGGGATCAGGAGGAGGAGGAGGAAACATCCGATGGAGCATCCCAAACATCGTCACGGCCTGCTTCTGAGGGTCCCCGCAGAAGGGCGGGTCGTCCACGTAAAAGACCGTGAGGGTTGGCGCTACAGCACCATCTCCCAGGACACCTGGCCTGGCACCTGGCCCACTGGAGCAACAGCAGCACAGCATCAAAAGACATTCTCTGCCACATGGCCTTGCTGGTCACTGTCTGACCAATGTTGACAAAGACTGTGGCATGGACTCTGAGGATTTCTAATGGCAAGGACAACAACTCCCCTAGTGAACTTTGGATTCCACACACCCGGAAAGCCCCTCATGTCAAACCCCCCCCCCACTAAAATAAAAAGTCACACCATGAAGAGAAGATGCCTGCTGGTTGCATTATTACCTTACATGTGTCTTGTAAAGTCTAAACATGCCTGAGTTCTCATTTGACTTCAACCATCCACACCCTGGGGCCTGAGTCTGGCACAGGACACACGGGTCACAGTGTATTAGGCAAGACAGACATGGAGCACCATACACACCCGTGATGGGCCCAACCAGCTGAGGGGGTGGCCGCACAACCGTGCCGACAGACATATTGAGTACAGCAACAGTCATGCGCAGAGGTCAGGGATCATGTCGAGTGTCCTGGGGGGCACCCAGGTATGTGTAGACAGGTGGCAGAACCATGTCCTGCAAGCTTGAGTCAGGTGGATGCAGAGAATGGTGGCCTGGCCAACGTTGGATGCATGGGGATGGCACATGTCACAATACCCACACAGTCATGGACATCATGCACAATACACGGTCTAATCCCACACAAACAGCTTCCATCTTGCTACTCTACACATAGACACATAGCCACTATCACGGAAAACCATGCCAGACATGCCGGATGCACCATGGCAACACACCAGCATTGACGGAGAAGAGGCACCTTGGAGGTATAGGGACACCTTTATTAGTCATGTATTTGGGATTGCAGAGGCAAGTCGGAGTACACATGAACGGGTCATGTGGAGTAACATGTGGGTCCAACACTGGCACCCCCCTTCTGCACCACAAATGCGTGATATCCATGGAACTGGCACACAAGTGTCGGCTAACAGCTAAACACCCCCTGCTGCTCACGGAGAGCCTGCATACACCATTGATCCGCTGATGTGGAAGTCCCACACCATGTCAAGCCAATGCAAACCGTATGTGTCTGAGGGCAGTGTTACACACATTGATGCCATCCTCACATTCCACAATCTCATCACTGATGACTGTCAACAAGTCTGACCATCTATTCAGGTGTACCCATCTGCATGTCATGTGTCCCATGGTGATGCAACATGTCTGCAGAGGAAACAAACATCGACAGGGGCAGTGTGCATACATTGTGAACTACTGCCACACCCAATACACCCCTGATGCATCCCTTACCCTAAGGAGACTTCCAAACTTGTCCATGCGTGTAACGCTGAGTCAGCACACGATGACGTGTCCATGAGGAATAGCAGTGCCACAACAATGCAAGCAGCAGACGGCATGCGCAAGTACCTGGGGAAGAGAGACACACAAGAAGTCAGCCACAAAAAGCACAGCCACTTGCATGTGCATGTACTCGACACATGTATGGATGACAACATGCTAGGTCACAATTATGACTGGGGAAATACACTCATCACTGGCACCATCACTCCAGTGACACATCCACACACACCTCTGACTCACGTGCCATACATGCAGATGGAGACACACATCGCAACACATGCCACACGGGGACCAATGCGTGCACACTCAGACACTGGTACTCACCACTAAGCAAAGAAGTCACGTATGAGCCGAGTCCGGATGTCCTCTTGCGGCTCCACATCCTCCACATCACTAGCCCCATTGCCAAGCCCTTCGTCCTCCACGGGTGGATGGTCCCGCTCATCTTGATCCAGGATGAGTGGCACAGCTTTCTCAACTGCCATGTTGTGCAGCATGCAGCAGACCATGAAGATTTTGCAGACCTTCGCCGGGGCATATGGTAGGGCGCCGCCGGTCTTGTGGAGGCATCGGAATCGGCTTTTCAGGAGGCCAAACGTCCTCTCTATCACTCGCCTTGTCCGGCCATGGGCGGTGTTGTAGCGGACCTGGGCCGGCGTGAAGGGGTTGCGGAGAGGTGTGATCAGCCATGGCATGTTGGGATAGCCAGCGTCCCCTACATGGAAAGCACATGGACATAAGTAGGACAGGAGAAGCGGTCGTGCTGGAAGTCTACGCAAAATACAGGACAGACAGACTGTACCCACCAACAACACATGCTCGTTCGTTGCGCAGCTGCGTCATCATTTCAGGCACCCTGCTACGCCTCATGATGTAGGCATCGTGTGCTGATCCTGGAAAACGAGCACAGACATGTGAAATCACCATGTTGGACAGACACACCACAAGGGCATTGATGGAGTGGTAGTGCTTGCGATTCCTGTACGCTACCTCCTGTGCCTGTGGTGGTACCAAAGCCACATGTGTCCCATCTATGGACCCAATGACATGGGGCATCCCTCCCAGGGCATAGAATCCACGCTTGACCCCCAGTCAACAGTTCAGGAGTTGGGAAATGGATGAACTCATCCAGGTGAAGCAACATGGCCTCTAAGAAATCATGCAGCACACGGCAGAACATGCTCTGGGACATGCCACCAACATGAGCTATGGTATTTTGAAAGGTACCCGTGGCTAGAAAATGTAGGGCTGCCATTACCTTCAGCTTGGGTGTCAGTGCCGTAGGATACCCGTGCAGCGGTTGCAGGTGTGGTTCCAGTCTCGCCGTCAACTCCAGAATCAACCATTGGGGGAAGCGGTAGCACCGGATACAGTCATTCTCCCGCATGGCAGCCAAGTCCGGAATTGGTCGGGGAAGAGGCGGCGCTCTGCAGTAATTTGGAAGTGACAAGGAAGTCACCACAACAACAATTTATTTGTACTGAGCACATGTTAATCTGTCTATACACATATGCTACATACGGAGTCAGGTATGTGCCACATGCCCTGGATACGTATGGCTGCCAGGTGACACTCCTACCAAGACCCAGCTACACACGGAGATTGTGAACCTCCACATGCCATGGCATGGGATTAGCTGTGTCCCAGTGTAAGTGAACAGCCAGACGCAAGACAGGAGTGACATACATCCACACATCAGCAGAAGAAGGATGTCGATTTCAGAGACTGGTAGCGGAACACTAGAGCCACAGGTCACATGACATTACACTAGGACAGCCCACACACCTTGCCATTAAGGTGTACATGTGATGACTCACCACACATTCATAGAGAGGATGCAGACATGTCCTTGTTACGCTACTCCGTGTCCCATGCATACATACGCACCTCACATCCGATACCACATGTGGCATGGTGTGCGGAACAGTGTGCAATGTCAATCTACACACAGACACATGTTGGTTGCTGCAACAGCTGCAGCTTTTGAGGGAGCTCCAACATAAAGCTAATGCGAATCCCCCACACATACATGACATAGTCACATCGTGCACCGTGGGTAGTGACATGTCAGGTGTGGTAACCCCTGTACCTGGCCTCAGGGGACACTTCCGTGTGTTGGTGTCCGTGCCATGCCAGTGACGCTCATCCCAAGTGTGCAGTACGACATGCACACATGTCAAAGGAGTCAAGGGCATGCCTGGCACACATTGCACCGTCACACATTACATGTGTACACATCTCATCATACATCTGGTGCCTTCTCGACTCAGGAGTAATGTGCCACATCACAGCCTTTCACACCTGTGCCCCACACATGTAGTACTGGCCAGACAATGCCTTGATGTCCATCCATGGACAAGTATGTCAGCCCTATTCCTTCCTGTGTGCTGCCTGTCACCACTGTGATGTGTGAAAACCACCGTACTTTTGCTAAGAGGGCCTGTGTACGTTCCTGTATCACTATGGGAGTGCTGCCGTATGTGTACCCATAGTGATGGTGAGCGTACAGGCGTGTGTACGCTCACTATCACTATGGGTACGCATACGCGAGCACACCCATAGTGGTACGGACCGTACATGCGTGCGTACGTTCACTATCACTATGGGAGTGCTGCCGTATGTGTACCCATAGTGCTAGTGAGCGTACAGGCGTGCGTACGTTCACTATCACTATGGGTGTCCTCGCGTATGCGTACTCGTAGTGGTACGGCCCGTACACATGCCTGTACGTTCACTATCACTATGGTTGTCCTCGCGTATGCGTACTCGTAGTGGTACGGCCCGTACACACGCCTGGACGCTCACTATCACTACGAGTACGCATACGCGAGAACACCCATAGTGATAGTGAACGTACAGGTGTGTGTACGGGCCGTACCACTACGAGTACGCATACGCGAGGACACCCATAGTGATAGTGAACGTACAGGCGTGTGTACGGGCCGTACCACTACGAGTACGCATACGCGAGGACACCCATAGTGCTGCCGCGCCAACCTCACTCCGGCTCCGCTTACATCCCAGGAGGGCTCCAATCAGCGGTATGGGGGCTCTGCCGCCACTCACCTTGGACGTCAGGCGCACCGCCCACTCCCCTCCGGGCCGCAGCAATACCGGGGCCGGGAGGGATGCCCCGCACAGGAGTAATCACCGGCCCCGAGGACTGGCACGAGAGCCACCACCAGCCTCGAAACAACCACAGCCAGCCAGGCACCCTCCGGTGAGCACAGATGGGCGCCAGAAGGGGGGATTATGCAATGCTGAGAAACGGCAGCGCCGGAGGGTAGAGACTCGCGTCCTATCTCACCGCCATCTTGGCCACGCCCCTGAACAACCCTATTTAATGGTAAAGTCTGTGTTTTTTTATAACAATTATAAAAATGCCACATTTAGAAAGTCAGCATTTTTCTGCCCCAAGCCCTTTAGTGCATCCAGCCTGGTGTGGGTCACATGACTGGGTGTAGCTGACAGTTCGACATTGGGAATTCCTCCCAAACAGTCACACAATGGAGGGATTAGGTCGGCCTTAATAGGCCATCTGCTGGCAGGATGGAGGGGTTGAGCTGAGCACAGCCCAACTTAGAACTGAATAGCCTGTGCCCTGCCTCCATACAAAGGCCTAACAACCCTACATTGCCACTGCAGCCAGCTTGTAGCCAGGGCAGGGGAGTCAGGAGATTCCAATTGCTTCAAAGAACCTTTGCAGAAGATTCTCCACCATTTCCAGAATAGGGGCACCAGGGTATAAAAATCAGACCTTCAGGCCCACTCTTTATTGTGCTTCTTAACCTATGGATAATCTGCCAAGAAGAAGGACTGCTGTGCCGTTGGAAGGACTGCCACTCTGCTGGACTGCTGCTCTAAAGGTCTGCTGGTATGCTGGATTGCTGTCCTGCTGCTTTGCTACCTTCTGCCTGGGGACAAGGACATGATCTTCAACTGTCCCAGAACCTCTAGATTGACTTAAAAGGACTAGTTTAATGGCCTCCTGTTCAGATCCACAGGTACACAAAAGGTTTCCTTCATCTTGAACCAGCACCTGGACCCAGCCTGAGTGAGTCCGGAATTCCAAATGTTTCCCCTCCAGTCCTGGACCCTTGGAAGTGGGCTACAGGTGCCCAGATAGCCAAAATTTTAAACTGGGGACTAAGAAAGGTTTTAGCTAGGGGGGGTGTGGCTAGCGCCCACGGAGGATTGCGGCACTTCCGTAGAGCTCCCGGTGCCGGCGGTGTGAATAAGGTTTTGCGATCTCTCGCCAGTGAGTGGAATGGCAAAAATGACAGCCCATCTGTAGGTACCCGAGCGGTAACTGGTGGCGTGCTTTTCAACGCGAGAGGAACCCGTCTTATGGTTAGAATTCATTACATACAGAAGCGTTTTGCCTCTCACTTCAAGTTATTGCCAAGGATTCTTTCTTTTCTGTCAGGGACACCAGTGGCCATTTTGTTTCCTCTGATCCCTTTTATGACGCTTTTTTCCTGGAACTTAGCGCGCTTCAATCAACACCAAAAGTCACTTGCCTACTTTGACTTACCTTGCCTACTTATTTCTAGTTCCTTTTTGTCACCATGATATTCAAATAGGTTATATTAACTGTGGTATTGCTTACTCATTTGCATCTGTGTTTTGATGTTACTGATATGTATATCACCATATATTTGCCACACTGCTCTCTATTTGATAGTTAAGGTCTCCTCCTTATACTAGTGGATTTCACTGCATCTCTTATATGTGTGAATCAGTAACTTATTCCTGTGCATTTTGCTGTTGATATTTATTTTGTATTGTATGCTTTTTAATGTTTTTATGGGCATGATAACTCATACAGATCACGACTAAGCTTTACTTGTTTATTAACGTCGCTGAAGTTTGAAGAGCTTGCTTGTTTTTACTAGTAATGGAGACTATATTTGCTCAACTCGTTTCTGAGGTAATACAATTTCTAGTCGTCATTTTTATGGGCAGACTGAAATCAATAAAACCGCTGGTGGCTCCTGCAGATCGCTCATCTATTTCTCGTGTACACCTTTATACTCACCATACCAAAATGGATGACTCTTTGACCTCTACAGTCGCCAAGGTATCAACCAAACGGCTGAAAAAAGATCCACCTTCTCCACCAAATCAATCTTCGTCAGTCTCATTAGACCTTCTTCTGGAAGAAATACTTGCGCTTCGCCCATTTGTAGAGGAGACAAATTCAAAGATACAAGTTTTGACAGATGGCTGGGCAAAAATGGAAGAGAGAATTACTGCAGTAGAACACTGTGTGGATTCCCTGGGCTCAGCCTGTGCTCAGGTTGTTGTCCTTCAATCACAGGTTGCATCCTGTCAGAAGAAGATTGAAAATCTTGAAAACAGAAATAGGAGGAACAACCTACGCAATTATGGTTTGCCGGAGGGTTCAGAAGGGTCCGACCCTATAGCCTTTTTCTAATCATTTTTGCCAACGGTGCTCAAATTACCGGAAGCCACTGTCTTGAACATTCAACATGCTCATAAGCTAGGTCCTCTACATTCTTCGCCTTCTGCTCAACGCAGACCACGAGGTGTCATACTCTATTTTCTCGAGTTACAGATCTTCTCAAAGTATTAGCTCCAGTCATGTCCTTGAAGCAGATTTCATCTTCAGGAAATCAACTTTTTTTCTCACAGGACTATGCAAAGCCTACAACAGACAGAAGAAAGGAGTTTCTGGCCATGAGACCTGCTTTAAGTTCTATTGGTACACAATTCGGCTTTCTTCATCCATGCCTGTTTAAAGTAAACTTCAACAACTATACCGTTACTTATGATGACCCGATCAAACTCAAAAGTTTCTCACATTGTTCCTAGAAGATGGATATTTCTAAATCCCGTCCCTGAAGATTTTCTTAGCACTTTTTGCTATAGTTTCACATACCTACTCCGTTGAGTTGCCTGTGAAGTTCATAGAGTATTTAACAGCTTAGATACTGTTTCGTTCTATCTATTGTAACTTAATGTTTGCTTTTTCAGGTTCATAACTATAAAGTTGTACTAGTTGCCTGTATCTTTATAATGGTGTAATTGCTTTAACCCACTTTTTCTCTCCTTACAGGTTATTCTCTGTATTGTCTCTCCCTCTTGTCTTGTGTCCGCTCTCCCTAAAGTTTCCCCCGTCTCCCCTCGTGGAGTCCGGACGTGTCATCGTTCCATGTAGCCTCCTCCCTCCTCACCCTCTTTATGTTTCAGACTCACTTTAGGTACAGTTTTTTCTTTTTTCTCTTTTTTCCATTTCTATCAGTATTGTCTTCTTTTTCATCCTTTCATTGTTTTTTGTTTCTAACTTGCCTTTGCACATCATCTCCTCTTTCCTATTACTTTTCATTACTCCTGTTCTTTCCTTTCATCTTTATTTCTTTGACTTATTCTTATCTTACTATTCTTTTTTCAATCTGACATATAATGTTCTCCCTTTTTGTACTTTACATTTGTCACATGTAAACTCATTTTTTCATCATTGCCCCTACTTTTTGTTTGCAAACTCGGTTCATTTTGCAGTTAGTTGGTCTGTCTCGTATATTCTTTTTTATTTGTTTGCTTATATGGATTGCTGTTTCATACTTATGCTCCTACTTTTCGTATGTCTTTAAATATTATTTCTTGGAATGTTAGAGGTCTACACTCTCCCATTAAAAGACAAAGAGTTCTGACTCATTTGGCCAAGCTAGGTGCAGATGTAGCATGTTTACAGGAGTCTCACTTAACAGCACAGGAATCTATAAAATTGAAGAGAGGTTGGGTTGGAGAGGTCTTTTACTCACCAGGAGATGGCAAGCAGAATGGGATTCTTACTTTATGTCGTAAATCACTTTCTGTTAAATTGCCGTCACAATGTTCTGACGAGAGTGGTCATTGGTTGCTTACTAAACTTTTGATTGGTAAGGTTCCAGTTTCTCTGTTAAATGTATACGCACCCATTGTTGGTGACCTCTACCTTTGGTCATCCTTAGCTCAGCAACTTGCAGACGGTATTGATGACAATTTCATTCTCACTGGTGACTGTAATCCAGTTTTTTATACCTTTTTGGATCGTAACTCAATGGTCTCCTTTGCTCCTCAAAAAGCCCAAAAATTATTTGTACAGTCTATTAAATAATACAAGCTCATTGACGCCTGGAGACTTTGTGTGCTGCATAAATACTATACACACTGTCTTCCAGTTGAACATAACTGCTTTTTGTGCCAAACTACCAGGCTTAAGCACAGGTTAATTTAGTGCCTTTTTGTGGTTCACCTTGCAAGGGATTGTGGATGTTGTTTAACCAGGGCTCACATCCCAGTTAACCAACAACCCAATTTCTAACAGACACAGATACAGTCAGTAGTATCAGGATACGCTCCGCGGAATCCAGTTGCAGCAAGTAAGGGTCCACCTCCTGATATCACCAACACCCTAATATAACCACAGAGTGGTCAAGCGATCAGGCGAGGGAAAGGAAAGGGAAGGTACAGCGGGGGAAAGAAACCTGTAACAACAAAATGTAAAGATATAAACAGTGCGAGCAAAAAGGCTACTCTCATAAGGTCTCACTAGGCCTTTTCTATACCTTGCTAGTAGATAACAATTCCTCTGATCCTTACAACCACTGGGACATCACTCTGGCTATGCATTGTACCTAAAACAGAGAACTCTCAGATATTAGTACACCTTGTTGCACAGCAGGTCATCAGAGCATTTATCGCCAGGCATACCCTATACATACCATTGTCTTTGTATGCAACACAAGGAAGTACTGTATATGTCCCAGAGGATAGAATATTAAACCCACACCACTCTGTCCCTAATATGTACAAAGTTCCATTGGCATTCCTCTGCCCTTTCCCAGTGTACAAAATGAATCCAAAGTAAATAGAAATAAGATGGCTGCTGAATATTCCTCAGAGGCGGTAAAGTGTGGTAGAACACCAACGCAGTCCGCTCTGATAATAGTTACTCGATTCCTGATTTCCAAAGTATTACTCCATACACGGGAACACGTGGTTCCTTTCACCACTGCCTTCCGCTATGGTCTACGATAAGTAAGAGCTCTGTACTCCTTTGAGCTGCTAATGCCAATGCTGAAGACACGTAAATGCGTGGTTAACTTCACCACTGAATTTCACTCTCTGACACGCTGGAAGCTCTGAAAGCAGTCGAGCTGCCAGTCAATGTCCTCAGAGAATTGGCGTGTTCACAAACCTCTCCGTGACACCCCAAGCATTTTACTCACGATTCCTCCGACTTCCCTCTTATCCTCTGGAAGAACCATGGAGCAAGAACACCGGAATTTCACAGCGGCTTCCTCCCGCCGCAAAACTCTCTCCCTCGGCCGAGAGAGAGAAATGTCAAATTCAATAATTACACACATCGCCCGATGCGCTATGTTGTCTAAATACCTCCTCCCAGTACCAAGCATCATGGGAGTTGTAGTTTGGGGATATGTAATGTAGGTGCCGCTAAGGCCTATTCCTGACAAGTAGCCCCAGCCCAACTGGCTTCTATGCAAGTGTGCATGATCAGCAACATTTTTGCATGAATATGCCTACAGCCCAAGTGTTGCAGAAAAACATGAAAAACAAAATGCCATATAAACCAGGGTACTAAGAGATTCCATTGATTCTGACCAATGGTTTTGCTCAGTTCTCTTCAGAATTTAATTCCTAATTATGGTGCCTGAGGAGGAGAAGGATTTCCTACTTGGAGATAGAGTGTGTGCCCATACATTGATAGCGAAGTCAATGACCTCCCCATCTCTTTTTTGATAGATACAAAAGCTACCGTCTCTACAGTGCATTCTGTGAAGGTCCCTAACCTACCCCTCTCGAGAAGAGAAGTCCAAGTTGTAGGGATCAGTAATAAACAGACTGTTAATCAAGTCACAGCAGATTCTCCAGTTAAAATAGGAACGATGGAGAATAATCATCAGTTCATACTTTATGATTCGAGTACTGTAAACTTGTTAGGCAGATACTTGCTTTGCAAGATGAACGATGTTAGTTATTGTACACCGGATGATGCTGCAACTGAAACAAAAGATAAAGCCCTGATAATTTGACTCTGGATTTAAGATATGCTGTCAAAGAAGAGGTATGGGATTTCTCAGACAAGACATGGGATTAATAAAAAGTTTTAAACCTGTGAATATCAATGTGAAACGTAATGCTGTTTTACCGACAACTAAACAATACTAAACAATACATACTTTCTAGAGAAGCAGAGGAAGTAATGTGGCCTGTCACTGATAAAGTGATTGAGTACGGAATTCATCGGAAAGTGTGTGATAGCGCTTGCAAATCTCCTCTGATGTGAACTAAGGAACTGAAAGGTAAATGGATGCCTGTACAAGATTTAAGAAAAATAAATAAATACGTGATTCCATGTTGTACAGTGACACCAAATACAAATATAGCAGAAATTCTGTTCCAAATTTCACCAGATGCAAAATGGTATACAGCCATTGACTTATGCCAAGTGGTCTTCTCCATTTATCTTTATGAAGTGAGACAGCTATTTTTTACATTCCAATTTCAAAATAAAGTTCTCGTTTGGTGTTGGATTCCACAAGGGTATACTGAACGTCCTTCATTTTTTGTCAGATGTTGAAGAAGGATCTAGAAAATGTGAGGTTGCCTTGTAACTCAGTCTTGGTGCAATACATTGATGACCTACTGGTCACATCCAAGACGTAAGAAGATCATGAACTTGACACAATTGCTCTGTTGAATAATTTAGCTCAATGGTTCTTAACCTGTTGTCCACGGACCACGGGGGGTCTGCAAAGACTGCTCAGGGGGTCTGCGACGGCTTAGAAAATGAAATAATATTAACAGACTAATATAGTGTAATATAATATATATTATATATGAAGTAAAATGTATAATGGAAAGTTAGTAACCACAGATTGACTCATGGAAGCAGTGCAAGTGCATCACACAGAATATGGTATGGATGAAGAGTGGTTCAACTGAATTTAGACAAGCTTCAACCTTCCCATTAAAATGGGTTTTCTTTTATATTTATTGTGAAATAAATGAAATATTTTATAATTTGTGTATGTGTTTGATGAATGCTTGTCTGTAAGGTTTTTGTGTACAGTTTCATAGCTCAAATCATTAAACATGCTTAGGCTAGGGACCCCAGTTTACAGCAATGACAAAGGGAAGGTCGCCAGGTTCCAGTAATGATTAAGTGGGGATCAAAAGTCAAAAGGTTAAGCACCACTGATTTAACTGATACTGGTCACAATGTTTCTCCTATGAAAATGTGGTATTGTAAAGAAGAAGAGATTTATCTTGGTCATTACATAGAAGGGTGCAAGGAAAGTCTCCAAAGAACGTGTTTCTGTAATTCTGAAAATGTATATTCCTTCCACCCAGAGCGAGATGAGAATGTTGCTAGGAATTGTTGGCTTCTGTCATCAGTGGATTCCAATCCATTACTTGATTGTGAAACCTTTAGTACAGTTGACTCATAGTGATATAAAAGATACAGTACCATTTGATGTAGAAATTTCAGAGGCCTTCTAGGTATTGAAAGAAAGTTTATGTGAAGTACCTCCCTTGGAATGCCAGGCTATATTTCAAACTTCTTCCTTTATTGCTTCTTAAAACATAGCTATACTCACACTAATCTTTTTTGGCCTAATTGGATTCACAGACCTGAAGGTGCACGCTTTGACTCACACAGCACTTGGAAGCCTTAGGGTAGCTAAGCACTATATAAATCCGTATAAGATAAGATAAGATTGCTATGAGAAAGGTGGGTGTGCCCTTTCAATGCTTTTTATTTATTTCTTTTCTATGAATAATACATATCAGCACAAACTGTGCAGTGTCATCTCTACCCGTACATACGTTACATTAAAGAGGATATACACCACACTGCATCCAGTATGCCCTTTCAATACTTCCCCAGGCCTGTAGGTTATCCCTCAGCAGTTTTGTATCCAGTAGTTGAAAGTCTTTGTACGTTAATTGTGTTTGTTCCACAATCTGTTGAGACTTTGCTGACACATACATGGCCTCAGCATATGACAGTTGCCTGACTGACCAGATATGAACAAGAAATACTGGCAGCTGAAAACATCTCAATTAGGAGATGAACTTTGTTGAATCCAGCAACAGTGCTTCCTATTTCTGGCAAAAGCTACAAAGACAAGAACAAGAGTGCTGATGATGATGAACCTGAGCACGACTGCATCCGTTTTACAGATACAAAAAAAAAAACCTCTAGGAATGGCTGGTCTGACATTGTTTGTTAATGATATCTGATAAAGAGACCACTAAGGAGCACTGAAGGCTGCCTAAGTCCAATTGTAGTAATCTTCATCGTGGCTTCAACAAAAATGCTATATGTCGACGGCGCTGCCTGATCTCACGCTTCCTTTTAGCCTTGCCCAACTGAATTTTACGTTCTCAGAATATTTTTCTCAAAAAACTTTCTAAGGTCGAAACCTATAAACCAACTACCTCTTCAAAAAATAATTAACTACATGATGGTCATTGACCCTGGACAGTGCCTCATTGCATTTTTGTTAGGTCTGCGCTAACGGAATAGAACATGCATAAACCCTTGAACCCACTATAAATCCTAATCTCAATCAAACCATGCCCCTAACTATTAATTTGAACCTAAAAAGATCTCAACTTTCTTCCACAACCTGCTCCATTTCAGAAATTCTTCCAGCAACACATCAGCCAAATGCTACTTCAGCACAAGTGGCAGATTGGCTGCATTTACAAGAGCTTGTTGCTTGTCAGAAAATTTGACTAGGACAATCTATAGAGACACCCGGGGGTATATTCACAAGGATTTATCTCTGAATTATTCCCACTTTAACACATCAAAAGTGGTGATAGAATTAACACCAAATTCACTAGCTAGTGCAAACTGCAGACAACACCAGTATTCCCACAATGACTGCCCCCACATTTATCTCCACGGTGGACACCACCAACTAACACTAATGAGATGCAGAGTAGGCGTTCCCCTGTAAAAACACACAAGAAAACCACAACATCACATTCACAACAAACTGCCAGATCTGCAAAGCAACGCAAAAACAGGGGATAACCCGTGTTAGCACCAGGGATTTTACACCTGCCTTTTGCCGGTGTTAAGCAGGACGACTACCTGCAGCATGGAAGGGAACACAGCCAGGAGCATTTTAAGATGCAGGTATTCCAGATGGAATGTGTCTGCCTAAGTTAGCACCACTAAAATGACAGTATTTTTGGATAAATCAAATGGTCAGACTTCGAGGAAGCTGATTGCCGCTGTCACCATGCTGCCAGTCTCACAGTGACACCTGGGCCGGGAGCTAAAAGTAGCGATGATGGGACTTTTCGGCCGATTATCGGCCATTCACAACGTATCGCCGGCTAACGCAGGATTTTAAATTGCCATTGTGATGATTAGTACGTGGGTTTTGACATCCCTTTCCTGTTACTATCGCCATGTACCGCGGGCTTGAAAATACCCCGCTAACATGGTGATATTAATCCGGGTTAGGCAGCGTTAACTCTCCTTGCGATGACTGACGATGGCGATAGTTATCGCCCGTCATTGTGAATATCCCCCCTAGTGTTTTCAAGACATTTGGGAGAACACATATTTTAGAAATGTTGCAGAGGAGCTTTGTGCATGCTCTTTAATATGCTAATATAGTAGTAAGAGAAAGATGATCCATGAATTACTGAATCATATTGGCCAATCATAGGGCCTATTTACACAACTACAGTCAGATTTCATTACAATCACAGTTTACAATGGCCTACGTACACACTGGTGATTGTCTGCTTGTTTTCTAAATGGGTTGAGGCCTATCCCACCTGGAGATCAGACATTTGTCAAACTGAGATTTGGTTTGCAGAGCGTGACCTCCATTTTAACAATGAAATTCTACAGCTGATTTGCACTGCCCTCTAAATTGATCATACGTTCCTGAAGTGGTCGGATGAACTTGCTACTGTTTTGATGAATTTAGATGTACCCCTGATAAAAAGACTAGTCTCTCACCCCATGAGGTGCTGATGGGTAGAGCAATAATGTTGACTTATACTGCTTCAGATACCCTTGATTCAATTAATGAGGAGAATGTTCTAGATTACTGCAAAGATCTGGCTGATATGGTGACCTCTGTTTCTCACTAGTGAAATTGGCAACAAAAGCAACCAAAGAAGTTTAGTGCTACAGCCTAAATCCTGGCGACTGGGTAGTTGTCAGAAGAAAGGTGCAAAATAGTTGTCACAAGGAGAGTTAGAATGGGCTTCATCATGCAGTATTTGTGACTAAAATTACATTAATGCGTGTTGGAATCCCACAGAGGATCCATGCCACTCACATGAAGAATGTGAGAGCAGTTGTGAGAATATATATTTTTTGGTTGAGGGTGGTGTGAGCCCTTTGCAAGCAATAGCCACAGTCCTCACATGGATGAACCACAAGAAGTCACTAAATTAACCTGCACTTAACCATCTGGTAGCTTGGCACAAATGCTGTCATTCTTAACTTAAAGCCAATGTGTAAAATATTTATGCAGAACCTAAACAGTAATAAAGTGCATAATTGACAAGGTTAGTCCCGATGAAAAAGTAACTGGGTCAAAGTCTGGCACAAATGGTTTAATTTGTGGTGGAGGAGCACATGAGGAGCATGGAGAGTGTCACAGATGGTCATTGTCGTAGCATAAACAGCAGATCGGGCTTTACGGCTGGTCGTTGCTGTAGTGCAAAGTTCCACATTGATTTCCTTGACAGTTGTTGCTGGAGCTTCATATTGACATCACCGTCAACTGTTGATGCTTTAGTGTGAAGTGCAGATCTCACGTTGGTGGTTGTCACCATAGCGTGAAGAGTCAGCTACACCAGAGTTTTGTGTTGGCACTTGACACGATCAGCAAGATCTTGATGCAAACAGGACTGTTTGACATTGTGAATAGCTAAAACGTCAAGATTTCTCCTTTTTTTATTTAAAAAAACCTATATTGTCAAAATTACATAAGCAAATTACATTTTTACACTGAAACAAGGCATCATGCAAATGAGCAAAAATAAAATTCATAAAGGGAACCAATAGCTCAGAACATCATAAAACGGCAGCATGGCGAATGGTACTCAGACAAATTTGGACAGGAAACCGCCATTGGTATGAGATGCACAAGTCTCGGGGGAAGAAGCAGGCCTCGCTGAGAAGAAAGAGGGGCAGGGGGAAGCCAATTACTGTCCAAGACCGTCAGCTGCTGCGGGCGGAGTGCTGGCGGGGAGCGCGGGAGAGGAAGCCAAACGCTGGGGGGAACGAGCCAGGAGGTATGAGACAAGGGGCCCCCATATGTTGAGTGGGCGAGATCTAGCAGGCATAAGGTACCAGAGTTCAGACAACAGGGTCTGGCAGTGCAAAGCATCCTCGAGCTGTTGAGCGAATTTAGGTGCAGGTTTGCGACCCAAACACATGGAAACCCTGCGCCGTGCAAGGACCAGCAGCATGGCAATTAGACGACGGGAAGCGTCCGGGAAGAATCTCTGATATAGCAAAGCAAACATCGCGCCATTAATCGGAGACCTTGTGGCACAACCAGGCAAGGTGAGTGAAATCCGCCGAAGGAGCCGAACAACGTAGACATCTATCACTGGGAATAAGTCCCAGATTGTGCAACTGAACGGGGGTGCAGTAGAGCCTATGCAAGCATTTGAAATGGATTTACAACAGTATAGCCAATCAGCTTGAGAGATATCTATGCCAAGGTCCTCGCCCCACACCACACGAGCTCGATCAGTGGAGATGGAGGTAGCCGCTAGCGTAAGGGTATAAAGGCTGGAAACGAACTTCCGAGGGGAGGAAGACGAATACAGAAACTCCAGAGCGGCCATCAAGGTGGGAGGCAGAGGGAACGCGGGATGTAACTCCTTACAGATGGCCCTTAGCTGATAAAAAAGCAGAGTGTTCATGGGGCCGAAGTCCTCAGCCAGGGAATAAAACGTATTCCCCGGATAGAGAGCTGCTACCGTATTCAGCCCCGGGCGAGTGGCATGTTTAACCATGCCAGATGGTTGGAGAGGAGGAAAAGCCGAGCGCCGTACTATCGGCATTGGGTTTGCCGAAAGCAAGGGGGCACCGGAGAAACGACGAAGACCCTCCCAAGCCCAGCGTAAGGTCTCCACTGTGTCTATTTCTGTACGAGGAAGTTTGGCCGGGTCAAATAGGGCAGTGGTGAGCGGCCACGGGGCAGCAAAATCTGCCTCGGCCACCACGTGCGGTTGAAAGGGAGTGGGGTGAAGCCAAAAATGCAAGAAGCTGGCCTAAGCACACATTGCAATGAGCTTGAAGTTAGGGGCGCCAAGGCCATCACATGACATTGGGAGAGTGAGAACGTTGTACGCAATCCTGGTTGCCTGTCGGCCGAGACAAGAGAGATAATCAGTGAGCGAACACGACAAAAAAAATGGGCGGTGAGGGAAACAGGTATGTTCAGGAATAAGTATAAGAATTTTGGAAGGACGACCATCTTGACAATGGCTATTCGATCGGCTAACGGCAGGGGCACCCGGCTCCAAAGGGGGATCTTCGACTCAAGCCAGTCCACTGCACGACCGAAGTTAGCCCTCCAGAGTTCGTCCACGTCCCTGCTCAACCAGACACCTAAATAGAGCGTTGGACCTGATGCCCAAACGAAAGGATAGTCCGAGGTGAAAGGGGTGGTGGCGTCCGTGAGAGGAAAGAGGATTGACTTGTTTCAGTTGACCTGTATGCCCGAATAACTCCCAAATCGTATGATCTCGCGTACTAGAGGACTTAGATGTTCCTGGGGATGACGAACATATAAAGTGATGTCGTCCACATACATAGAAACCAAGAGAGGGCGTGCCGCAAACCGGATTCCCCGCTGTGTGTGGTGTTGTCGGAGTCTAGCCGCCAGTGGTTCCATCGCAATAGCGAATAGCAAAGGTGAGGGTGGGCACCCCTGGCGGGTGCCACGTCCGCTGGGCATCGCGTCAGATATTATGCCATTGATCTGTAGACGAGCGGTGGGGAGAGTGTACAATAATGAGACTTTGCAAATAAAAACTGAACTAAAGCCGAGACGTGGGAGGATGGAGAAGAGGAAAGGCCACTCGAAGGCTTTGGTGGCATCAAGCAGGACAGACACCGCAGGAAGTGCAGGGTTGATTTGGTGAAGGACGGAAAGATGGTCCTAAGATTGTGGGAGGTTGCCCGGCCCGGTATGAAGCCGGACTGATCCGGGCGAGCGATGAGCGGCATGAGAGGGAGAAGACGCAACGCTAGCAACTTGGCAAAGATCTTGCTATCAATATTAATGAGGTACATGGGGCGATGGGAGTCGTGCAGTTCGGGGGTTTTGTCTGGCTTGAGAAGAAGGGTCAGCATGGCCTCGCGAAGCGAAGGTGGAAATTGGCCACTCTCGAAGGACTCATTATACATGGCGGCCAGATGCGGCACCAGTAGTGGAGCAAAAGTCTTATAAAAGGAGATGGGCAAGCCGTCTAGACCAGGGGCCTTGTCACCAGGCATGCTGTTGATGGCGACAAGAATCTCTTCTTTTGAGCAGGGCTCGCCCAGGTATTCCCGATGATAGTTTTCGAGCCATAGGGGCTCAAGAGTATCAAAATACTGGTCGAGGACCTCACGCGGGGGCGGAACCTGCTGTGTACAATTGCTTATACAAATCCGTGAAACGCGCCTTGATCTCCTCAGGAGAGGTGGTATGAGCTGGGCCACCATCCTGGAGTGCCATGATGTAGGAAGCAGCACGGGCCGGGCGGAGAAGGTTGGCCAAGGTTTTACCTGGTCAGTCACCCTTGCCAAAACGGCATGCCCGGGCCTCCCTACCCAGGAACGAGATCTCCCTGTTAGCCTCCTCAGCGAATTCAGTATGCTTCTCGCGAAGGCGGGCGAGTGTAATGGGGCTAGGGTCAAGAGCTTGAGAGGAGTCCAAGCATTTAATTTCAGATTCCAGCTTATTAAGAGTGTTGCGGATGGAGCGTAGGACCTTGGACTGTTTAGAGATACATGCGCCGCGAATGACAACTTTGAAACCCTCCCAAAGAGTGGAAGGAGAATCCACAGAGCCCTCATTGAGCTCAAAGTAGTTCGTGATTGCGGTCTGGATCTCGTCACAAAAGACGGTATCACGCAGAGCGTTAGATGGTAGCCGCCAGGAGAAAGCACGTCGGGGGGACAGAGGTAGACGGATACTGAACTGAACTGGCACGTGATCTAAAAGAGTTTGCACCATGTGATCAACGGAAGTAAGCCAGGAAAAAACATCAGGAGAGGAGATCCAGAGGTCCAGCCGGGACCAACAGCCACGTGTGCCAGTGACGCAAGTGCCCTCGCGGGTATCTGGATGCGTGTGGCGCCAAGCGTCGTACAGGGAGTTCTCAGCTAGGGTGGAATTTAGAAATGCCGCAGCACGGGGTGGGAGGCATGAGGGCCAGAGCGATCCAGGATGGTGGAGAGTGCAACATTAAAGTCCCCACCCCAGAGAAGCGCAGCGGAGCCAAAGGATGAAATGTGGTGCCATACCTGAGCGAAAAAATCGGGGTCATCATTGTTGGGGCCGTAGATTGCAGCTATTGTGAAAGGCTGGGCCTGAAGGGAGCCAAGCAGAATAACAAAGCACCCTGCGGGGTCAGTTATAGCACGGGAGGTTTGCCAAGGAAGCCCCCTACGTAAGAGAATAGAAACCATCCGAGAGTAGTTGGAATAGAAAGAGGAGTGTGATTCTCCCCAGTGCCGGGAGATCAGTCTGGCGGCAGATGCAGGAAGCAAGTGTGTCTCTTGTAGCAGACAGACATCTACCTTGTGCCGGACCATATGCGCATGGACAAGACGAGCTTTGCGATGGTCGTTGAGGCCCCGAATGTTCCATGTCCAATAAATAATGTCAGTCATTCAGTCGTTCCATGGAGAGTAATCATGCGGAGTGTGTTGAGTATGGCCTGGGTCTTCCCGCGGGTGCATATGATGGTGCTGACTAACTGAGAAAGTGACGAGTGATGCAGCAGCAAAGGGGAGAAACCAGGACAGCGGAGAGCCAGCCACGGCAGGCAGCGGGGCAGCAAGGAGGAGCAGCAAATTGCAAACCCAGGAAGAAGGATGCTGGTGAGTGTCGAGCCCAGAAGCAGAATCTTCAGGTAGTGCGCAATGCAACGCAGCAGGGCATAGCAGAGCCAGGATAGAATGGCATCGCAAGGCAAGCTGAAGGGCAGGGCAGTACAAAATAAACAAAAACCAACACACATCAGAAGAAGGCGGCAGATCCCCAAGGACCCCCCACCCAACTAGGTGAGCCCTGCAGTGGTCATTGAGATCATGGATGTTCCATGTCCCTGGAATAATGTCTGTCATATCCATCATAGTGTGAGGGGTAACCATGTGGAATGTAGTGAAGCTGGTAAGGGCCCACGTGCAGTCGCGAGTGAGTGCGCGAGCCAACAGTGAAGGCTAAAAGCAGTGCAGCAACAAAGGGAATAAGAAAGGACAACCTAGATGTTGCTGTGACTGGGCTTTGAGGTGGAGCCAAAAGGCCCAACAGGTGAGAGAAGGTGGCAGCAGGCACCATGCGCAGAGGCGTGGCATTGGAGGAACAAAGTAGGCGGTACAGAGAGGTGCATCGAAACAGTGCTGGAGCAACATCATCAAAAGTGCAATACATAAACTGAAAGCAATGTAACAAAAACAAAGAAGCCTCAGAAGGAGGCCTCATCACCCCAAGGGAAATCCACACACACCCGCCACACACACCAACCCACCAAACAGGTTGAGAGACCGCCCAGACCCACCCTAGGGAACCACAACTGGGAAAGGAAAAGTCAAAAGCCAAAGTGGGAATTATCCCGTGAGGGCATGGTAACGCTCGGCATACATCCCTGCCTAAGAGACAGGGTGGCCAAGCCAAAAATTAAGAGCAGATGACAGAATATGCAGAGTCTTGCAAAGGTACAGTTAGTCCTGGCCCCTTATCAAAACCTCTGAGAGCCGTTTAGTGCAGGTTAAGCCTGTCGAAGTCTTCGGGTGGGGGGTCAAGGTAGAGAGCAGAATTCAAACAAACACTGCAGAGGACGATAAAGTCAGTCATTGTCACTTGAGACGCCGGAGGCGGAGTCCTGAGAGAGGGCTGGAGTGGAACGGTTGGTGCGATCGAGCTTCTTGGCAAAGGTGAGAGCATCTTTAGGATTAGGGAAGACAAGAGTTTTGGAGCCCTGTTGCACCCGCTGCTTGGCTGGATACGCAAGGGAGTATGAGATCTCATGTTTATGGAGGCAGAAACCCGCGTTGGGCAGCCTGCACCACCAGAGTGCAATCCGGGTAGAAGGACAAGGCGCTGCCCTGATGACGAATCTCACCCCTGTCCCTGGCCGCCCAGAGGATGGCATCGCGGTCCCGGAAATTGAGGATTTTGGTGATGAAAGGGCGAGCTGGCAATCCAGGCGCAGGACGGGGGCCAAGGGAGCGGTAGGAGTGCTCTACAATAAAGACCGGGGAGAGCTCGTCTCCAAACAGTTCACGCACCAGTTGCTCCATGAAATCCTCCATTCGTGAGAGGTTCGTGGACTCAGGTACCCCAGTGATGCGGAGGTTGCTTCTCCTGGATCAAGCCTCCAAGTCCTCAATTTTGGTGCGAATTAGCTCCAGGATTTTGTCAATTTGGAGTCGTTTTTGGCGGTCCTGGGTGGCGGCATTCTCAACGTCAGAGATCCTCGTCTCGGCATGCAGGAGGTGGTTGTCGTGCGAGTCCACTCGTGACTTCACCACGTCAAGGCGTGAGGAAAGCTGGTCCAGCTAGGCAGTGATGCTAGAGACGGCGGATTTGACCTCCAGCATAATGTCCTTGAGATCATCCTCCCGGGAGTTGGCCATCTCCGTGGGGGGGTTGGGATCGCCTCTGTCGACAGTGGCACTGTCCTGGCGCATCTGGCAGCGTTGATCGAAGGTGAGCCGAGGCTGCTTGGGGTCGGCCTTACCCATGGCACCAGCCGGGAGGAGAGTGAACAGGGAGTGCCGCGTGGTGGCGGATCAACAACACTCCCAGCTGCGAGGGCGTCCAGCAGAGCAAGATGATGGTGCTGAGGGCAACACTCGGGAAGATACCAGGAGGAGGGTGCAAAGGCGATCCATGCGGTCCCTCGCTGCGACAAAGAGTTAGCAGGCCCTCCCTAGGCCATCAGGGCAGCCAGCAGACAGGAAAGGGACGCATCAGCGCTTGGCACCAATGTGGCAGACATAAACCTGGAGACAGAAGCTGTGGAGGGATCTGTGGGCCACATGTCAGGGGGCACCGGTAGTGTCAGCAGTGCAGGTAGTAGCAAGAATGCAGCTGCAGGGAGCAGCGCAGCAGGGATGTGAGGGGGGGCGCAAGGCCTAGCACTCACAAGACCGAACGCCACGGGGTGGCAGGAGCGGGGGCCCAGTGGTGTGGCACACACTACGCCCAACCCAGCCGCAGTGGCCCCCGACAGCATGAGCACTCACCCCAGTCCCCTGGAGACAGGTAGCAATCAGGCCGAAACAGGAGCTGGCAGCAGTGAATAGCAGGGAGGCCTGCCCGGAGATGCCCCTGGTATCGCCAGTGAAAGGGCAGCCCCGCGGCGGGGCCGCCCAAAAGGCGGGAGGTTGATGAAGTAAAAGGCAGCCAGCAGCAGTGCAGGGCAAAGGTGGGTGAGCAGCCACACCGCACCAGTTGGGAAGGATCCAGGCAGGGAGACGGGCCGCAAGGTGAGGCCGGGTGGTGGAGAGGGATCAAATCTGCATCCGGGTGCCGATGAGGTGGGAGTCGCACCAGCAAAAGAGGGCACGCCACCCTCGTCACCCGGCCTGAGTGAAGCGAGCCAGGACCCAGAGGGTGCCGATATGGGATCGGCTGGTGCCCGTGCTTTGCAGCAGAGAAGGCCGGGCGGTATGGCACGCGGGCCCCCAAGCCCCGCCGCCAAGAGCCCCTGGCAGGTGGAATACTCACCAGGCTCCTCCGGTAGCGAGGAAGGATACAATCCGGGACAGCGCTCCAGGCGCAGATGGTCTGAGGCAATGGGGCCTTGATGTAACAGCTGAAAGGCCTGAGTCCGAGGTGCAGGCCCAGAAATGGAGCTTGGTACAGTAGTGGCAGAGCTAGTTGCAGAAAGCGTCCAGTGGCACCCTGAGACCAGATGAAGGTAAGAACGCTGGGGCCAGGCGGTCAGGGAGCCGTCATCTGCAGGATTGTGACGGATTTCAGAGCTTGGCCAGCAGAGCCCACCTAGAGTGCGGCCATCTTGCAGCTGGCCAAGCCACGCCCCCAAGATTTCTCCTTTTACTACTGGACGAGCGCAGCAGAGGCCAAACCAATGGTCCAGGGCCTGGGAGGCAACTCTCGGGGATCAGGAACTCACTCCAGTGGAAGTCAGCAGGACTCAGGCAGGTCCAGTTACATGTCAAGGCAAGTCCAGTGCAGCAGGTCAGCTGAGAAGTTGGAGTGAGGCCTCTGGAGCTTATTCTGTACCTGCAGCTCTGAACAGGCGCTCAGTCAGCTGATTCATTGAGTTACTTCAGAAAGAAGGATGAAGTAAGCAGATCCGGCCTTCCTTGTCAGACAGGAGGGAAAGCCTCAAGCACTATTTCAGGAGCGTACTGAAGAGTTAATCTGGGGGACCAATGTTTATACCTGGTGCCAGCTTTAATGTGAGAGAAGCTTCTAGACTTCACCCCACATCTGATCCTGGAATTTCCTTCCTTCCTCCCTGCCCAGGTCCCAGCATCTCTGAAGTCAAATAAAGCTAGAGTGAAGTTCTATGGGTCTGTGCTGAGGCAGCTCCTTTGAAGTGCAAATGTGGTAAGGTACAGCTATGGCCAGGATGGCCCATCCTCCCAACACCCAGTTCCTGTTAGTGATACTGTCTAGGAGGAAAATACAAAGGTCAACAGTCAACTACACCTACTCATGTGACCCAGGATACAGGCTGCAGGCACCAAATGGTTATACAACAAAATGCCAACTTTCTAAAAGTGACATTTAAAAAATTGGGACTTAAAATTGACTTAACAATTAAATAGAGTTTTAAATTGCAATTAATTAGAGACTCAGCATGACTTTTGTACCCACCCCAAAGCAAGTTATCACTTACTAAACGTAACAAGGTGGCCCCTAAGAAAGTGAATAAGACGATTCAAGAATATGAATCAATTAACCAAAATAGAAAGATTAGTAAGATTCAGAAGTACATCAATATTTTTAGCTAAGAAAAGGCTCACCCGTATTTTCTAGACAAATTCGACACATAACCTAAACAACAAATATCTGACACCTTTAGACCATGAGGTAGGTTCAATAAACAGAAAGCAATCACTATCTCTGAATTCTCCGGAAGATCTGTAGAGGACCGTCATCCTGGAGAGAGCACTAGTGTTGGCCAACAACAGATACCTGGATACCCCCGTTTTTCAGGCAATCAAGGGAGAGGGAGGGGCAGTGGCCATGCCCAATAATGGAATTTCCAATCAGGCGAGCGAGAAATGAGGAGAAAGTTTTACCAATGGGACCTCCCCAATAAAAGATGCAAATTCTCCTGAGCTTATTCCTATTCTTAATTTGTCTGATCATGTTTTGTCTTCTGCAGAAGTTTGCTCACTTAACAAGGGTCTGAGTTTTGTACCAACTGAAGGGACCCATTTTTCAATATTCAACTTGAGTTGCTCAATTTGTTTTGCAAGCTCAGACTTAAAACTTATTTTAGGGACAACTGTCCGGGTGAATATTTTAACCCAATGAATTTGAGACACCCCATACTCTACTTTTAATCATACTAGTAGTAAAATGCCTATAGACTTTTTGGCATTTGAAACCATGGCTCTCAAGGATGTCACTAGCTTAAAAGATAATTGTTAAAGAGTCACTGGAAGCAAAAGGTAAGTAAAGTTTTCTTTCAGTCTCCACTCTCCGCCTCACCAACGCCTCGCTACAAGCTTACAAAGATTCAATTCTGTCAACATTTCTAAATTAGCTCCAGCCAAACGGCTGGAATGCACCAATGTAGAACAGGTGGGATACAGGGTAATATCAAGAGGAATATAATAACATGGAAAAAACATCAAACCTAAGTGGGGTAAATAAATAAGAGAAGTTATGAATTGCAACAATAATCATGATTGTATCCATATACTATCACTTGGGAGGAGAGGCAGGTGCTGTCAGTTTTAAGAGAAAAAAAAAACTCTAATAATAAAACCTGCTGATAATGGTGCAAAGTTGTCCAAAAAGTGGTTGACTACAAAGAGGATCCAACCACTGCCTCATGGGAAGTCCCCTATTGGACATTCAAAAAAGGATAAAAGACATCACTTTGAAAGGAAAAGATAACAGTTTTCGAAGTCCTCATAAATTTGATTATCTTAATTCAAAATACCCTAAGGCACTGAACTTATTTACCCTTCTGAAAATTCATAAGGATCAGCAATGACCGCCTGGAAGACCCATAGTGTCTGGCTGTGGCTCTGTCCCTGAGCAATCCAGAAAATATATTTATTTCTTCATTAAGGATTTTGTTGTACATACTAGAAGTTATGTCCGGTATAGCGGCTACATGATCAACTAAATAGAGGACATAGGTTTTAGTCTTGATAATGCATTATTAGTATGCTTAAATACTGAATCTTTATATACCAATATTCCACATGCAGAAGGTATCAAGGTGATAAGAGATGCCCTTGATAGCCCCCCTGGTCCAGTGATTGTCCCTACAGAATTTATAATTACTCTGCCAAATGTTTCTCTCACACAGAATTATTTTGAATTTGAGGGACAGTTTTACATGCAAAAAAAAGGCATATTTATGGGGGCTTCTTATGCCCCCAACTTTACAATTCTGTTTGTTGATGATTTTGAGAGAGAACACATTTATGAGCCCAACACAAAGTCTTTTTTTGAGAGTATATGTCTGCGGGAACATTACATAAATGATATTTTATTTTCATTATTTGGATTGGCGATCATTCTTAACTTACAGATTTTTTACAATGGCTTATCTTTTTGTCTGTTGATTTGAAACTACATCACACTTTAGCAATAGTTCTATTGATTTTCTGGATCTCACATAAGGTAAACTGGCTACAAGGCTATACACTAAGCCCACTGTTCATAACATCTTGCTTCAGTACACTAGCCATCATCCTAGGGGCCTCAAGGATGGCCTACCATTCTGCCGATTTCTTCACATTCAATGTAATTGCAAATTCAAGGATGGTTACTTCTGTGAAGCGAACATTTGTGCACAGAAATGTGCTGCTCATGGCTGCTCTACTAGGTTGATAAAACACTCTCTCAAACACGCTTGGTATTGCCATAGGGACATTTGGTTGACCCCTAAGGCTAAGAAAAATATGGATAAAATTGTATGTGTCACAACCTGTTGTACACAGAGTAATGCTCTTACCAAGACTGTGAAGAGACACTGTTCTTTGATTCGATGTATTGGCATCTCAATAGACTTACCCCTGTTTTCTTTTAGGAAAGCGAAGAACCTTTGAGATCATTTGGTTCATGCAGATATTCCTAAAACATTACCATCAGATCTAGCCTCAATGTGGGGCCAGAATAAAATTGTGGCCCCTTTCAAATGTGGTAACTGTATAATTTGGGCTAGTAGTTCAGTGGATTGTTTCCACTTTTGAGAGCGTGTACATTTTGTTGCTGTTTTTGTTAGTACGGCTTTAAAAGAGACGTATCTTCACATTGATTGTATTTTGTTTTTTTTTATGTCTATAAGTGCTGCCCAAAATGCCCTGAATTAAGGTTGCTTGGAGCTGCGCACTGTGTGATTCCACAGCGAATTTGAAAGAGGAGGAATATGCTGGATAGTGATTCTTGAAGCTACCAGGTCAGCGCCAGGTCTCCACATCGGCCTTGTGCCATTGGAGCACAGAATGATGTGTCTTTTCCCGTCCAAATTGTCCTTTTAATTTTAATAGGTACGGGCAGGTATTTCTGTTGGTGCCATGAAATGTCTATTGGGACAGTCCCGTGACCCATGTGAGTGGATTTTTTTTATCCTTTTAATGTTGTTGGCTCATTAAGTGTCTAGCAGTTGCGGTTTCTCTCGAGCTAATTATGTGTAGGATATAATATAAAATCGGTTAACAGGGCCGGACTGGAAACCAAAACCGACCCTGGCAAAGTGCACGGCCGCCCCCCCCACACCACCCCCCCATCCCGGCTTGGGGGTGCCGCCGAGCTCTTTTCCAGGGCCGGTTTTGGTTACAGGGCCGATTTTGCAGCTATGCTGTGCTATGCTGCAAAAACGGTCCAGTAACAAAATCGGCCCCAAGGGGCCCAAAACCGGCGCCCACCCGTGCGGCGCACAGGGGGATTGCCCGGTGCACGCTCCGGCCAGTCCGGCCCTGTCGGTTAACAATGACGGTAGTTCACCATTTAATATGATCTATTCATTGCTCTGACTCCGCGGTGTTGGTTCACCAGGTGATCAGTAGACAAGGAGTCTAACCTTTTTTACTCTGCCTAATTATGTGATGAGGTGGTTTACTGTCCATAACATATGGATCAATTAATTAATTGATTCTGTACCGGATGTATGCCCACATAAAAATATTGTTTTCAACACAGTGTTATTTGTTTGGTTGTTCACTCTTTGCTTGGGTGATCTAGCAAGCCGTGTGTTGCTCACTGGCTACATAGCTACTAATCCTAGTATCCGGGTACATTTTAGGAGTGATGCTGTTATTAGTTCCCTATAGACAAACTTGCTTTGCCTTTCAATCTATTGTTTGCAGGATTGGCTACAGGCCTATTTCATTAGTCCCTTTTCTATGATGGTTTGGATGTAAGTAACATTGTTCCTATTTTTGATTTTGGTTTCTGTATCTTTTCTTATCTTTTATACTAACTAAGGTGCCCTCTGTATAGTTCTTTCAGATTCTTGGGCTTTGCTCATAAAATAGCTTTTTGTCCTGAAGATGACCCTTTGACTGTTGGGGGTCGATAAGCCATCAACGCTTTTGGCACTTGGGAATAAATTGAAACTCGCAATCTTCCATCTTCATCTATAGACTATTCTACAAAATCATGCTCCTTCTGCCCTTGTTTGTTTATTTGTAGGACTCTATGGGGGGATTTACTAAGATTTTATGCTGTGTTTGCATCACAAAAGTGAGGCAAATCGGTTGAAAACCTTTTTTTCCAGATTTACTTTCCATCGCTAAACTTGTTTAGCGCTAGAAATAACATGAAAGTAATGCATAGTGCTGCTTTGCATTACTTAGCTCCAAGGGGGCGTACCATGGGTGCATCATGGGCATTCCCATGCAAACACCCAAGGTTTCTGATACTAATCCCCATTTACTAAATATAGTAAACAGGGTTTAGCATCGGAAAACTGTGCCCTTTTAAAGTGTGTGCATAGCAGGAGAAAGCTTACATTTTTCCTTCCTTTTCCGACTTTGTATGTGTGATGCACTGTACGTCACACATACTGAGAGGCAAAATAGGTTACATTTAGTTTAAACATAGTATATTGTACTGGAAGGGTACCAGTACAAAACATATGCTTAAAAAGGGTACCCTTCAAGTACAAAACCTATGCTAGACTCACGGAGACACCCTTGCACCATGACTCAAAGGTGTCTCCGTGGTGCATGGCAGTTGATTTCAGCACTGGCACACCGGCGATAGGGAAAGGGGAGAGAGCCATATTTCAGTAAACATTTGTGTGAAAAAGTGGCAAATCTGCCCCTATGTGCAGTCTAGAGTACTTTTTTGAGTAATATCTTGAGCAGCAAGAACTTACATATTTCATTGTTTATGTTTATTTTCATTTTTTATTGACTGCCAAATAGTTACCTTTTTCATGGAATTGTTGTTGTTTATACAATTTTCTAAAAGTGACATTTTCAGAATTGTGACCTAAAATCAGAATTCATCATTAAAGTGAGTTCTAAATTGCAATTCATTAGAGACTTAGCATGGCATTTCTACCTGCCTCAAGCAAAAGTTATCACTTATTGCATGAAATAGGGTAATCCAATGGTGTCCTATGTGAAAGGTAGGCCTTGCAGTAGTGAAAAATGAATTGTAACAGTTTTTACTGCCAGGACATGTAAAACGTAAAAGTACATATTCAACTTTTTAAAGCCATTTAAGCCCTAACCTAGGGGTGAATTGTATTTATTAAAAAGGAAGGTTTTGCCCTGGCAAAAGGTTTACATTGCCAGATCGAATGACAGTAAACAATTGAACACAGGCTGCATTAGCAGGCCTGAGACATGTTTAAAAAGCCTTCTTGAGTACGTAGCACAATATGTGCTGCAGGCCAACTAGCAGTTTTTAATTTACAGGTCCTGTGTACATGTAGCACCACTTTACTTGGGAACTAGTGTTTGTGCACTGGAACTAAGTAATATAAAAGTAATTTTTTGCCATGTTCTTTCCAGATAAAGCCTCACACAAAAGAGCAATAACGTTTATATTTACTTCACAAGTTTGTACATTAAAAAATCAATCTGGTATTACTAGAATTAAGAAGAAACTCGCTGGTCACCTTGTTTTACACAGTTCCAAACTGAAAAAAAGGTGGTAGCCATTACAACTTTGGTATCTTTGTGCTGTAAGTGAGTTTAGCCCATGAAAATGCAAGCTGGTGGATATTCAAAGTGAGCTCAGAGAGAGACACAATTTCCAAAGATGAATAAAGATGTTTTATCCACACTAGACTTGTTTTGTGCCTTCTGCTTTCCATCCAGTTCAAGATATACCTTGTGGAAGAGTTTGATTGTTGGAGTGGAGGGTGAAGCTCTCTCATTATGTAGCGAACAGTTCACTTTGGTGACCAATCTAATAGGGCCTGCAGACATGCACATTAAGGACATTGTTCATTGGAGAGACAGTGATTATTTTATAAATAAGTTCAAAATCGTGTCAGTTCCTACAAACAAGTTCAAAAGTTATACCTGGACTCACACCCTAGTAGCTGTGGCATGGACCTGACAAGCTTAACTTTAGAATAAGTGTGTCTAGTATTTAGCAGTACAAAACAATTTTAAAAAATCAACCACAAACAATTAAAATAGGAGAACCAAAGATATGTTTTTCTAGCATTTTAGGGCAAAATGTGGAAATCAGAAGTCATTATTTGCAGTTGATCGGGACTTCAGGCCATCCGGGTGGAATCAAAGGTCGGATATCCCGGGCAAGTCATCCTGGTCAAAGTTTTGCCTTAGGATCCAATGTAGAGTTTGGCAGGCAGTTACTCTATCATGAAGATTCCTGTCTGCCTCATTACAGGTGACATAGGGTATAATACATATGTAAGAAGGCGCAGGGGATATCAATCACATTTGTTAGGACTGCTCTGTCTGCCAAACTCAAAACCAGGTCATTCTTATTTAATTCAAACTCCTCCAGAGGAACATGGTTAAACGTTGTATCAAATTAAATATACTAGAAGTCAGATAACTGTTTCTAGAGGATGCACTGAAGTTGTTGGTGTTGCCAGGAAAAGCTTAAATTGGGAAAATTGAAATGTTGCACCTATCACCCTCTTCTAGTAAGCCAGATACTATTCTTGACTTCATCTGATCAGGATTTCTGCATTGGGATTTTATTTCCAGAACTCAGAAAACTCCAGTGGGTCAAGTATGGAAGTAGTAGCTGGGCAGGTTGCACTGAAGCCTGATGCTATAGATTTTAGATGTGAGGGTCTACTGAAGTCTCCTTTTGGGAGATAAAAAGTTCTGAGTGACACTAAATTAATTTTCTTGTTAGGAGAGGCCGCCCCTTGGTTGGATATTGTCAGTAGTTGTTCTGGGATTCTGGAGGTTGAAAATGTCTCAACTTTTCTATCTTTTTGGAGGAGCTCCTCTTAGTCACTTCTTGGTCACTTCTAAGGCTCCCAGGACTTTAGGGACATCACTTAGAGTTGAAGGTCCACTCTAGCATAGGCCATCAGCACAGTCCAAGTCCACATGTTACTGGTCACCTGGTCACTTAAGGAAAAGGGTGCTTGCAGCTTTTGATGTTCTTGTTGCCAAACAGGATGTTCGTCAAGTGACCCTCAGAGTCTACTTCTTAGTTATGGGTATAAGTTGGAGGAGGCTCATCCCTTTAGGTCACAGGCTACAGACAGTAGTTTCAATAGTCCGGTGTTATTTTTCAAGCCTAGATGTGTTCTGAAGTGCTGAGGGTGAAGTGCCACTAACCAGTAGGTGGGGGTGACTCCCGCACACTCCCTAGTCAATGATTAAAAATATCCCAAGAGCAAACTTTTTACTTTTTACTTCAAACTATCCCAAAGTGTACATTTTTTAGGGATAGTCATGATGGCAGAACCTTTCAACCCCTAGAGGAGGCTGGTGGCTCACATAAGGGTTTGGTTAGTAAAAATGAGCAGTTCCCCTTCTTAATCAAACCAAACCTGTTCTAGGACCAGCTCCCCTATTCAATGGAATGCTGCCAGGCTGGCTGCAGTTGGCCCTGGGGAAAAATAATTTATCTATCATAGATTTCAAAATACAGTTAGCTATGAATGGGGGGGTCTCACCCTGGTGCCTTTCTAGTTAATTAAGGACCTGAACTCTCCTCAACAGCCTTACCTGGGAAAGAATGAAACTCATATCTCACATCAAGGTCTTCCTGCCAAAAGTTGCAAGCCATTTATTCTTTCAGTCTGCCAGTACGGCTGTTTCGACTCTGGCAGTTGGTGTTTGGAGGTGGTTCTGGCAGTGGTGGCGTGTGCCTCCTGCAGTGATGCGACGTCCGGGCCGGTCAGAACTCGATTTGATGTGTGAGCCCTGGTGGACCGCAGTTGAGGCCGGAGGCAGTGGACAGCGGAGGGCCACAGACACATGACGTTGATGACCCCAAGGCCATCATCTCAGAGGCCATCCGATATCTCACCGGACAGGGTCCCTGACTTGACCTGCACAGAGTTAGTGGCCCTGGATGCACTGCGGCCGGCACAGGCACACCGCCACAAGACGGTGACTTGTGGTGCAGTGAGATGGGCCACGCGAGCTGAGCGGATCCTAATCAATGTCTGAGGTGAATGTGGCGGATGGTTGCGGGTGACAGTGTAAGGTGTCCTACAGGGCATGATGCAGAGGGTAGAAGCCATCCGGAAGCAGCAAATTGAGGAGTGGAATGCTACAGCCTCGTTTTCGCCAATAAATCTGTATCACCGACATGATGATGAAGACAACCCCCAGTCCATAGACTCAGTCGCCACCAAAGTCAAACCAGAAAGTATCCATGGCTGTCGGGAAACAGACTTAGTGGCACCGGAGCTGAAGGGGTATGTAGTCTGCGATGAGACCAGTACAATGATATAAAAGCTGCCATAAATAAATCAAGACTGAGTTCCCAATGTGTGACCTACTCGACCGTAGTGAAGGCCCGAGGCAGCAGTCAGCAGGGACCCACAGCCACGTGTTGTTGGCGCGCGATGCACAGAGTTAGTGACACCAGAGCAGTTGTTGGCAGTGTTCGATCACCTCCGTAATGAGGATCCTTTTTTTCTCCGGACCGCACCACGTCTTCCTCTTAGTCCTCTCCATGCATACAATGATATGAAGTCTGCCATACACAAATCAAGACTCAGTTCCAAATGTGTGACCGACTTGGCAGCTGTGTAGGCCGGTGAATTATGTAAACGGGAAAGGAGTACTGCGGAGGCCCTGATGGTCTGAGGACACTGCTAAGCTTGCGGGCCTCGGGCTTGGGGCTTGCGCTGGCACGTGGTGGGCCCTCCTTGGCACACGCCGGTGTCAGCAGGTGAGCAGTGAGGCCTGGGTGCGCAAGTGCGAGCAAGACGTGTTCGGGGACAAGCTGGCCGGGGTGCAGCAGACGCACAGGATTGCAGGCAACACCGCTCATGGCGACGGCATCGGCCTCATGGCGGGGTGTGACGCGCTTCCCTGGCAGAGAGGTTGGGCATTCTGGAAGAGAACCACGCCCAGAGCTACGGGCTTTTTATTCACACCCCTATGCTGGCCTGGCATACGCCGGGCCGGCCCACTCTGCATTCGCTTCCAGGGAGGGGGGCGTCACAAGCTACATTTCTGTGATCTTCCCCACTGGCTGGGGTAACATGGTTGCCTCCACTGTCCACTACACTCCATACACCAGCAGTGCATGTGGACATGGATATGTCTGTGGGCTGAATACTGCAGTCTGTCCAGCACATCTCCCCCACACTTTGCATTGTGTAACTTCTCATTCATGGGTCACTTGCCTCTGTCGCACATGCCTGGTTCCCACCTCTCCCCACAGTCCGCTATTGTGTGTCTGAGGTGCCATGCTATTGATGGCTCATGTACATGGCTAGCCCAGGTTGCCACAGTAAGTTATGCTGTTGTGTCTGGTGGGTGGGCATGTTGTTTGGTATGTTGAATGTGAGTCTGTGACCTGTGCATTCCCAGAGTTGTGAGTTGCATGATTGTGGAGTTGGGGGGTGTGGTGTTTTCATTTGGCACTTGCCATCGAGCAGTGCATTTCCATGGGTGCCATCCTGTTAGCGCTGGTTGTTGATGGACTGTCAGTAGAAGTAGGAATCATGCACACTGCCTGGGTAGTTGATGACGACATTGGTGGCGATTCCCAGGTGATCCACTGTTGCCTGCACATTGATGGAGTGCATGTGCTTTCTGTTGAGGTAATTGTGTGCAGTGTCACCAGGGGGCACAAGTAGGACATGTGTGCAGTCAATTGCCCCCTAACATGTGCAGGAAGCCTTTTATGGCGTAGATGCCTTGCTTGGTCTCCAGCTGTTCCTGCGCAGTGTGGGGGGAGTATGGGTACTGGGGTACCAAGCTGATGATGGCATCCAAGCCAGTTGTGATGAACTTTGATACGGCTGGCTGTGAGACTCCTCCGACTCTGGCGGTTGTTGGTTGGAAGGTCTCAGAGGCCAACATGTGCAGCACAGCCAGCAGCTTTGTCTGCGGAGGGATGTTGGTTGTCCACTGTGTTGGTACCGTCAGCTTGTGGGTAATGGTGGTCAGGATGCGTAGGATGGTTATCCTTTTGAACCTGTAGTGGGCAATGACATTCTCTGATGTTAGGTCTGTGAGGTTGATCTTGGTCTGGGCTCCCTTTTCTGTTGCTGGTTGTCGTCCAACTTTGCACCTGGTCAGAACAGGTGTTAATTTCCTGCTGCTAACTCGCAGTTTCGCATGTTTTGTGATCTAATCGCCGATCTGGCTGGTCGTTGAGAATGTTGAGGTGTGGCGTTGGCGCAGCTTTTTGCTCGGGACCGCCTACTCTGCATCTGATTAGCGACAGTTGCCGGGGTCATCCGTGGCGATGTTTTTTGCGGCTGCTATTGCAGGTAAAGTGGTGATATGAGCTGTTAGCACCAGCTTGTGAATAGTGCGATAAATTTACTGTGACTTTGCCTGTGCAAAAGTGCCGATAACTCGGCGATAGATCCTTGAGAATACGCCCCAAAGTTTTTAAAAGGCACTTTTTCTAAATATTTTTTTAAATACAACTTGACTACTGATTTTGACCTTTAATAAACATTAAAAATAGTGTTTGTTTTAATCTGGTAGCTTGCCCTAAACCAAAGGTAACAGACTTATGGTGCAATTTTGAACTTTTGTTTTTCTCATAGGAACAGCTACAGCCCTTTATACCGTAGCGAGGGATATCCTAAGAGTGAGGGCCCAGTTTGGTCGGCTTCCTGCAACTCCGGAAGCGTCACGAGTCTCCCATATGGCAGCATGAAAAGGCTGGTGATTAAGCACGCAATACACTCATGTCCCTGAAGGGGACAAGTTATTACGGACCAGTACACAGTGGAAACACTTTTAAAGACTCAACAACCGAAATTAAACAAAAATTAAATAGTGCCGACCGAACTGGGCCATCACTCTTAGGACATTCTTCGCAATGGCGTGAACACAAATTACTTGCCCTGAAGAAGCCCGCAAGGGTGAAACGGCTGCTGTGTATTTAATTGTGAATAAAAGAATCTATAGAATCAAGTAGTTGAAAGACTGGCCTTTTCTGTCATCACCATCCTCCATTATTTGTGGTATTTGAACCCGATTAACGTTTTCTCAATAACGATCCCTCTCTCATCTTGTGTGTTTTCTTGATGTATTTGAAACCTTAGTCGGTGGCAGGTTTCGGGAAGTGGGCATTGGTAGCTAGGTATCATATGAAGCAATGTTTGAATCAACTATAACAAACACAGTTAGTTGGTGCAGCATCCTATACCCTGCCACCATAATCGCAGGTAGTAGGCTGTGAAACCAGTCACAGCAGTAAGTTAGGGGAATCGGAGGAGAACGGACAGAGGTGGAAGCAACTGAGGAGATATGATAGGTGAGAATGGGTGGAGATGAGTGGATGGGAATTCATGTGGAGGAAGCAACCTATGTGCAAGTGGGGTAGGGACCTATAAAGGCCTAAGCAAGTCATGTAGTGTGATGGAGTGAGAAGCAAGGGATGATAATAACAACATGAAAAAACAGACACACTACAATAAGGATGTTTGTAGAACTACTTTATAGTAAAAGGAGAATAAAACATTCCACAAAATGCCTTGTATTTGAAGGACCACCCTTCTAAGACCAGTGGTAACTATTGAAAACTCCATGCAGCCTGGGGCTGAAAGGGACAAACGCAAAGTCCAATCTCTGTATTCTATTTCTATTGTACCTTTTAAATGTATTAATAGGATGAGGTCTTCAAGACAAGAATTGCTATCCATAGATTAGTCCTAAACAGAGGAGGGCGCTCAGCCTGAGCGCAATAGTTTAGGGACCTGGCCACTTCAGCAGACCAGAAACAAGTAGCTTACAGTCACAGAATGATTCCTGAGCTCACAACCTCTACTCTGGATGTTGATTTCCAGAGTGACGCATTTTACTTGACAGCTATATGTATCTGATAATTGTTTTGATGGTCTGTTGTACTATAGTACCAATGGATTTTTGCTCAGCGCTGTTTTGTGCAAGGGCTCTGCTATTTACCACCAAACCCAGTGTTGTCACTTCTTCAGTCAGGCGTCATGCCTCCAGTAATGTAATCAAGATAAGCTAGGTATTTATATAACAGTTCTATTTATTTGAACAGCTTTGTTCTTCTGGGGTTTGCTGTTTTTTGCCTGCAGGCTCTGCTGTGCTGGTAATGAAACTCAAACACCATGTCCTTGTAGAATGCTTTCTTTATTGATTGCTTCTCATACAGCCCACAGCAAATTTGAGTCAGGCTTTTTACAACTTGTTGTTCTTTTTATAATGGGGAGATAAGTATGATTAAGTAATAGGGGCAAATCCCCGTGAAAGAAACAGGAAACAGGCCTGGCTTTAGATGTGAAGACAAAGTATTTCACAGATAAATTACCGTAGGAATGAGAAAGTGTGTTCTTTATGCTGTTCACAAGCCTTTTCACTTCAGGCAGGTCTAAAAATAGCCTTCTTTCAGCTTTCCATCTCATCCATCCTTTGCTAACATTACTGTCCTGTGCTAAGATGAATGCATCCACAGAGGTCAGGTGAAGGTGAAACAGGCACTAAACTGTACACTGCATGTCCATAATATCTTTTCCTAAAACAAATGGGAGGCAAAGTAAACGATGGCCCTATTAAATGAATTTCAATGGTAGTGTGTGTTTACACTTCTTTCTTCAAGTATGGCAGATCGGACATAAGAGAATGAAATACATGGCTGTTAAAAGTGCAGTCAGTAGGGAATATAATTACTGAGTGCAATGATTGCCAACACAGCCCTATTTAGGCTCAATAAGATCTCTCTCTCTCCTATCGCTCTCTTTTTACAGGCTGCAAAATCCTTGTAGCCCTGACAATGGTAAAGCTCTGCAGAGTGTTTTGGGAGCTGTCATCATGATGATAAAATATGTATTTTAAAGTAAAACATGAAATACTTTTGATATTACACAGTTCTCTGTGAAATATGACTTGGTATAGCACTGTATTTCGTGCATTAAAAACACCCCACATTTTATATATTTGTTCCATGGCAGTGAACATAAATATGGCCATAACATGTGTTATTTAGAACACTCTACAAATAAACACACATTAACACATTTATTACTACAGTGCAAATGCCCATTTTCAATTTATTAGCACGGTAGCATAAGTGCATATGAGGAAAATATTGTTTACTGCCTCACAAATTAAATGTTACAATTATTTTCCAAACAGAAACAATCCTCCTTAAAGTTAAGAGGACTTTTAAATGTGGTTTTAGCTTACTGCACCGATTAAATACCTCGTATTCTAATTTCGTTTCTCAGATTCACTTGCAGGTGCCAGATCCTGATTTGGCCTAGCCCTGTGAACAACCCTCTGCTGGTAGTCAACCTCTCTGTGCATAGCCTGCAGAATGGTGATTTTTGGATCGGTATATCCAAAATAAGATTCACAGATCCAGGACAAGCTTTCTTGCTTGATTGGAGGATCCTCTGCAGATTCTTGAAGGTGTGGAAGATGCGCCAATACACACAGGAAGGCCTTGCTGAGATTTGAATTTAAATCCACTTTGGCTTGGGGGTCAGGGTGTAACATGCTGTCTTCATTTGTGGCCTTTCAAATTATATTCAGTAATAGAAGACCAAGTCCCCAAGTCCTGTAATGGCTGCCACGCCATTATCTTTCAATTGTGTGGTAGCCAATCAGATTTTTGGGAGGATCTGCAGACCTAGCTAACTTTCCTGAGCATTAACCCCTTTAGGCCCAACCCAGCCCTTTTGAAAACGCTAGGTGACAGATTTACCATTTTGGTCATACAATGTAATGCAGCAACTCAACACAGCCTGCTTTACTCCCTCCCAGCTATCTGTGCTTGACCCCGCCGGTGGGAGCACTCAGTTTTCCTACCAGCAAGAGCATGGGTAGGAAAACAGAAGTGTGCTCCCACCTGGCTGGAGCAGTTTCGAAGCTTCTGTTGGGTTGGGAGCACTCTTCTTTTCCTGCACAGATTCTGTGGGCAGGGAAAAGAAATATGTCCTAGGGGTGGGTTCCTCTGCACACAGTTAAAGCTCCAGCTCTGGAGGATGGAGTCGATGGAGCCTCCTACGGCTCAGGGAGAGTGCTGCATGCCACCTTCCCATCTAGTCAATCTTTGGCCCTAGGGTATGGGGACCAGGATCCACCTGGGCTCTGGGAGAGAGGCCACGTGTCATCATCCCCTTCCAGTAAAGTTTTCAGTTCTGGGTGGTGGAGTCCGCGGGGCACATTGGGTTCAAGGAGGGGGGTGTGCATCCCTCCCCTATTACAATATATTTGGCCTCGGGATAGGGTCCTCTGGGCCTTTTAAACCTCGAGGAGGGGGACAGTGCACCCCTCCACTTTCTGAAAAACTTGGCCCCGGTGATGTGGTCTCCAGATCACATCTGTCGCTTGTGGTGGCAGGACACGGGCCCCCTTTCCCGAAAAATTATAAAATTGCAAACACATTCTTTTTTAATCAGGATCGCAACTTAAAAAAATATATTTGTTGCCCCTGTGAGGTGGATATCTCTATCCTGCCCCCTTATAATATTTTTAAAAACAAAACTCCCTGAGACCTGTAATAGCTGCCTGCAAAATTGTCTCTCATGTTGCAGGTAGCCAATCAGAGCCCTGCTCCTACAAGAACAAGATTGCCCAAGGGTAAAAAAGAACCCTGGGCCAATCAGAAGGATCTTTTATTAAACATCTGGGCTTGAGGGACTCTCAAACTCAACCACACAGATACACAAAGGAGGCTAATATCCCCCAAACTATAAAACAGATTTACATCACATAACAAACAACGCGCTTTCCTATTCTGTTAACCTGAAGTTGCTCTGAACCGGGCTTTGTAACACCCATTTTTACTTACTGATTTTAATTAATTCTCACTGTATTGTATTAAGGAAGAGGCTTATTGTTCTATGTACACTTTTATGATCTATGTTTCTAAATCAGATTGAATAAAGTTTATTGAATTTAATTGAAGTCTCCCAAGATGGCCACCAGAGAAAAAGGAGCCCAAATGTAGCACAAATATCACCCAGATGTAGCCCATGTATAGCCCAATGACAGAAGTGTAGAAAACACTTTTTATCCTTTGGTTTTTTTGCAGTTTTATATAGTGCAGGCTGGTCAGATATTGAAGTGCTTTACATGAGCATTGGTTACATCATACAAGGACAAACTCATTTTGGTTGTAGGCATGGGGAAATTAAGCGATTTGACCAGAATCACAGAATGTCGAGCTGAAGCAGAAACTCCAACTAGGTTCCCCAGTTGTAAAGTCTGCAGCTCTGGAACTAACACCACGGGGCATATTATCAAGGGCAATATGCACTTTTGGCCGCTAAAGCGGCAATATTTTTATCACCCTATTAGAAAGCTATCGCTAACAGCAGTTAGCGACAGTTTACTGGCAATAGCGTCCGTTTTTTTGCCGCTTTGCATGTCAGGCCCTACCCCTGTCTATCCCGGTATTAGCGAACCGCGAATGGTCAATGCGGTATGTACAAGTGCTTTGTGTAATGTTTTAGCTATGAATGCACTATGTATACGTTATTATACATTGACTCCGTGGGTTCCATCTTAGAGCGGTGGCCATCTTATGGTTGCCCTCACATAGGCTACATATCATGAAGCAAATACGGGCCTTTTAGAGCACATGTGCTTTCCTTTGACTTCTCTGTGACCTGGGCAGCTTGGCTCCGCTGCCCCAGGTCAGTCCGGTCTCACGAGCTCCCCGTCCTACGGCCACCTGTGATTAGCATCAGGGTTTGACACACCATAAAGCCTTTTCATCCCACACAAGCCTCCAGCTAATCTCTTTCACACCTGACTGTTCCTGCTTTATGGCTTGTTTTCCAAACAGGAGATGCTCGTGTTTCTTGGGTCTGTTGATATCTGATGTGGGATCTGAGCTTTGCTGGGTAAATAATTGTGGGCTGGCTTAACTGGAATGTGGGATGGTCATCATGACTCTGCCTTTTCGTTTGAAATGTATACATATGAATGACCATGCCATAAAACAAGGAATGTGTGCCTGAAGCAGGATATTGTGTATTTAAGGAGAAGCCCGTTTCTGTAATTTTTAGCAGTCTCCTGAGAACATACACGCTGTTGTACTTCTAGGATACCTGTAATTGGTCTGCAGCCAATAAACTGATCTTTGACTTCACTCAGAAGACTCTGTGTTTCTGTAGGTCTGAAACAGGAAGAACCCGAAGTCATAGGGTGTGTTCCCCTGCACCGCTGGGCTTAAAATTCCCAGTATTCAGTTGGCGCCCAACGCGGGGCGATTTCAGCGGTACCGGTCCAAGCCAGAGGTTCGTGAGGAGCTTCGTGTGGAAATTCTGGAGGAAGGCCGCCACTTCATCGACCCATGCATGTCGACGTGGTCCGAAAGTCTTTTCTGCGAGGTTCTCCGCGTCCCGACGGCTACGAAGGACTGCTGCCCTGATTAATCGCCCTGTTTTGGACCCTTGACGATTTTGGTAGAGCGAAACAACCGAGAGAGTCTTCTGGTGGGGCCATCGATCATCGATATTCAGTTAAGTATAAGTGGAGCGTCTCCCAGTTTGTTTGGTATCCTTAGGGATTTTTGGTATCCTTTGGGAACATTTCGATTTGGAGTTTGCAAACGCCAAAGCCAGAGGACTCGTGTATTCACGAGACTATCGTAATCGATAATCCTTTGAAGTTTGGAACTAGACTAGTGAGCAAAGATGCCTGGTGCTAGTGTATTTGGAAGATTGTTTTGTTTGAGTTGTGGAAGGGATTTCCAGTTAGAGGATTCATGTCCGGTTCCTCCAATTGGAACTCCAACTTATGAGCTTTATGTAAAACATGGCGTGGGCCCCATTGCATATAATGAAGTATGGATCCGATATACCAGAAAGGACGGTGTTTTAAAATGGCCCCAAAATGGTAGTTTCGATACAGATATCTTAGATAATTTGGAAGTGAAATTGTTTAAAAAGAAAGCCCGGCCGGCGATGTTTGATTCTTTCCGCCTATGGCGAAAGGAAGCCAAACAGAAGGAAATTAAGCTAGCGAAAAGGAATAAGAGAGAAAGAGGTATGTCAGTGATGCAAGCAGCTGTGCAATTTAAAGATAATGAGGAGGAACAAATGAATGAGCAATTGCACAGACAGCGCAAACTAGGGATTGATAAATGTTACCCTGTTTTGTCACCCCTTGTGCAAGATGAGACAAAAGAGAAAGAGAAAGATTCCCTAATGTCCCATTTGTTAAGTTCGCCACCCCCGTATGCGCAAAATGCCACCGCACCTCCACAGCTCGTAAATGTGCAGCCCCCAGTGAATATGCCGCAAGCCTTCCCACAGCCGCCAGCTCCTCCTCAGCTGGCTCCTATCCCTGCAGTGCAGCCCTCTCAAGGGCCGCCAGTTTTGCTACCTGTTGCCCCTGCGCTTCCTGCGACTTTGCCTAGCACGCCAGCGGCTTCCCCTGGCGCTCCTTCTTACACTACCCAGGTACCTGTATCTGAATCCGTTTTTCTTCCCTCTGTCTATCCCCCCGTTTTCGCCTCAACTTCTCCTTCAGCACGACAACGACTGGCTAATGTAGTTACTAGTTTAATGTCGCCTCTCTTTGGGTCATCCAGTGCGACTCCTGGCTTACAGCGTAAGCAATTGCGCAGTCAGCTGCCTGGTCCCGACGAGAAAGAGGTGTTAGATCATCTGGCGCGTAGGTGGATTGGTTTCCCTTCACTCTATGATGTGGAATCAGTTGTTGACGTTTTTCACCAATGGGATGCCCCAAAACAGAGGTATGTCTTTGATAAGATGTGTGAATTCCTCTGTGAGGAATTGGAGGATAATGGTGCAAACCCAAACCCACAGGAATTGTGTCGAGTGCGATTTGATTTTGAAACAGGTATAATTGTGGGCCCCAATGTAGATAAAGCAGTTGCGACTTTACTGTCCCTCAGAAATGGTGATTGCCAGCAATCATTGTTCGGACAGGAACTCCCTGTGGGGAAAAAGGTAAAAGCGTGCCAATACCCGATGCGTGAGGTTCCCCCAGTTTGGAGACCTGCTGATCCAAATGCTAATCCACCTGTCTTAGCACATTTTCAGCGTGTTTGGGTGCATGTCCCATGGAAGCGATCTGAGGTGTTAGCGCTCAAGCAGACATTGCCTGACCCCCGTAAAAACCCTACAGGATATTACAAGGAGTTATCCCAAACTGCAGAATCATGTGTCATGAATCTGGCTGACATAGATATGTTATTTGGGAATGTTGTTCCACAGCCTTTGTGGGGATCCATCCGTAATACGGATCATGCGGCAGAACTAGGGGGTACATGGGCTAATATCGTTGCTACAGACGCTAGACAAGTTGGTGGCGCGAAGCCTGATCCTTTGGTAGCAGAACTCCCTGGTCAAATTATTACCTACATGAAAACTATAATGCCTGCGATGCGCGTAAATTGGGATAAACTATCCGCATGTAAGCAGAAGAAAGATGAGACAGTGTCCGATTTCTTCACCAGGTTTGAAGAAACGTTTATCGACCACAGTGGTCAAGACATGAGCACTGAAGGTGGCCAACGGTTATTTGTTGATAAATTTGTGCAGAATCTACTTCCCGAGTTGTGTAAAAAATTAAAAGATTCCGAAAGTTCCTGGGCTGTTTCCTCTTCAGCGCAAATACTGGCTACTGCACAGTATTATGAAAATAGAGACATAGATGAGAAGGATAGAACAGATAAGAAAACGAAAGAACTGAAAACAAAGGTCCTCTTGCAGCAGGCTTATCCGCCACGTGGATGACAGAATAATTATAGGCAAACACAAGGTATCTATCAGCAACCCCAACAGTTTCAGAGTAATTAGCAAATGAATGGGTATTATCAACCACGAATCCCTGTAGGTCCCAACCAATGTTCATATTGCAAAGAGGAAGGTCATTTTAAATATAGTTGCCCTAAATTAATGCAGCGTAACAGTAATGCGTATGGCGCAAGAGGTAGAGGTGGTCAGCAAGCTCCTAGAGGCAGAGGGCGTGGAAATGTTCCCCAGAACGCGCGTCCTCTTCCGCCTCAAAATACCATAAATAGCTTTGATCAGCAAGCCAACGCGACTGATAATACAGCTCAGTACTACAATAATGATTATTATGCAGAAGACGACAATGTAGAAGATAACGATTACTAGGACAGCCGTAGACAGAGTGAGGGAATTGTTTCAGTGCCAGTGGATCAGAGCGGACCTTATGTTAAAGTAACTACAGCAAATGTAACGGAGCCCTTTCTGCTGGATACTGGTGCTGCAAAGAGTTCAATCATGCATTCAAAACTCCCTGGCGCGCCTTTGTCTGGCGAAATTAATGTTTCAGTAGGTTTTTCTGGCGCCCCAGTTAGGAACCCGATTTCTAGTCCTATGTCACTTTCTGTTGGACCTTGTGAGCTAAAAGCACCCCTCATCCTAACAACAGGCTGTGGTGAAAATTTGCTAGGATTAGATTTGCTAAAAAGATTGCATGCAACGCTATATTGTTCTCCCTCAGGAGTACAACTTACATTAGGTAAGAAAGTGATTTCCCCAATGTATTTGTCTAAAAATGCAATGCCACCTGAATTATCATCCCTTCCGGATGTCCTTTGGGCTACTGGTCCCAATGATGTGGGTCTTTTGGAAATACCGCCATACGTGGTCACTTTAAAAGCCAATGTCAGATTGCCACGTATTCCCCAGTACAAGATCTCCAATGAAGGTCAGTAAGCATTGTTAGCAATTGTCAGTGATTTGATTAAAAAGGGTGTAATTGAAGAGACAAGAGGCAACGTTTGCAATAGTCCTGTTTTACCTGTCTTAAAACGAACGGACGCTTCACAGCCACCTGTTTACAGATTTGTGATTGATCTTAGAGAGGTTAATAAGATTGTTGTACCACAGTTTCCAGTTGTCCCTGATATAACTGCCTTGTTAACTATGATTCCAGCATCCGCTGCATGGTTCTCAGTGATCGATCTGAAGAATGCCTTCTTTAGCATCCCAATTGCAGAGGAGAGCAGAGACATATTTGGTTTTAGTTTAGGAGGTCGCAGCTTCCGCTTTAAACGCGCTTCCCAGGGCTACTGTGAAAGTCCATCAATATACAGTCAAGCTTTAAAAGCGCAGCTTGATGCACTTGTTTTACCTAGTGGCGCTATCCTTATTCAGTATGTTGACGATTTACTAATCGCCGCGGATACTGAAAAGATTTGCAAAAACGCTACCTTGTCATTGTTGCGTCATTTTTCTGCCTTCCATCACAAAGTGTCTCTCTCAAAGCTGCAATATTGTCGACAAGAAGTGACCTACTTAGGTCAACTCTTATCGAAGGAGGGAAGGAAACTGACCCCAGAAAGAATTCAAGCCATTGCACAGTTGAGTGTGCCAAGAACACAGAGAGAAGTGCGTGCTTTCTTGGGCATTACTTCATACTGTAGGCATTGGATTCCCAATTTTTCCTTGTTGGCAAAACCTTTGTTAGCATTAACATGCAAAGACACACCGAATCCTATTCCATGGTCTGAAGAGTGTCAGAAAAGTTTTTGGGAATTGCGTAATGCATTATGTTCAGCTCCTGTGTTGGGTACCCCTGACTACAGCAAGCCTTTTACATTGTATGTTCATGAGAAAGATGGTTGCGCATTATCAGTGTTAACACAGCCTTTTGGCGACAGACCGCGTCCATGCGCATATTTTTCGTCAACCTTGGACCCGGTAGCGAGGGCAGTGCCAAGTTGTCTGAGAGCCACAGCCGCCGCAGCTATGTCTATTCGACAGTCTGCTGGCCTAGTAATGGATAATACATTGATTGTTATGGTTCCACATGCTGTGGACACATTGTTAAACAGGACCAAGACACAACACTTAACTAGTGCACGATTATCCGGATATGAGCTGACACTGTTAGCAAATCATATACACATAAAGAGATGCAACACGTTGAATCAAGCTACACTTTTACCAATTCCATCAGACCTAGATGAGATTGAGCAACATGATTGTCTGTTCAGAACAGAAGAAGAGACGAAAGGAAGAGTAGATCTTAAAGATACTCCCCTGACTGAGTGTGATGGTACTTTATGGGTGGATGGTTCGTGTTTCAAGCTTCCAAATGGTGATACGACTGCTGCATATGCTATCACGACTTTGCACACGATTGTTGAAACTGCACGTGTGCCACAAAATTCGGCTCAAGCAGCAGAATTGATTGCCCTTACGAGAGCATGCGTGTTGTCTAAAGGAATGAAGGTGAACATATATACGGATAGCCAATATGCCTTTGGCGTGGCTCACAGTTTTGGGCGCTTGTGGAAAGAACGTGGGTTCCTGACTTCGCATGGAGCTAAGATTCAGAATGGCAAGTTGGTGAATGATCTCCTTGAGTCACTGACCCTACCGTTACAAGTTGCGATTATGAAATGCAGTGCGCACAAGAAAATCACTGATGATGTTGGTCGTGGTAATGCGTTTGCTGATGAAGTCGCGAAAGAAACAGCAAAAGATGTGAAGACTCGAATGTATGTTGCAGGCCCTGCAAGATGGGTTGGTGATGTTGGAATGTGTGAAAACACAATAGAGAGTGTAAAGTCCCTTCAAGCTGAAGCCACAGAGAAAGAGTTGAGCAAGTGGAGAGAAAGTATGGGTAAGTTGGATGAGAATGGTTGTTGGATTGATCTGTCAGAACATAGGCGATGGTTGTTACCTGATGCATATGTGCTTCAAGTGGTTACTATGGCACATGGAATGGCACATATCAGTATGAAAGGAATCTGTAAGTTGTTGGCTCCAGTATGGCAGAATGCTGGAATTCCCAAGTGTGCAGAGAATGTGGTCAAGAATTGTATGGTATGCTTGAAATACAACCCTGGTAGAGGAACCCCAACTCCAGCTGGTCATTTTGCGCCTCCATCATATCCATTTGAAGTTTTGCAGCTAGATTTTATCCACATGGAAAGGTGCAACAACCTGAAATATGTATTGGTGGTTGTTTGCGCTTTTTCAAAATGGATAGAAGCCTATCCCCTAAAGGACAACACTGCTCTGTCCACAGCCAAAGCCCTTGTGAAGGAATTTTTCCCTAGGTTTGGAATGCCAAGAATGGTGTGGAGTGATAATGGGAGTGAATTTGTGGGTCAAGTGATGAAGAATGTGTGTGAGGGATTAGGGATCAAGCAGAAGTTCCACGCTGCAAATCACCCCCAATCTGCTGGATTAGTAGAGCGCTACAATGGCGCTCTAAAACTCAAGCTGGCCCAAATCCAGGCGAGCTCAGGTCTTAAATGGCCTGACGCTCTGCCTCTAGCACTCCTGTCCACCAGAATGACCGTACACTCACGAGTGGGACTTAGCCCATACAAGGTTATTTTTGGCCGCCCGGCCAATGTATGGGGTGTGCCAAGACCGGCGAAATTCAGCGAATTCGAACATCCAGTACTGCTTGATTATTTGTACGAATTGACGGCTAAATTGTGTGTTTTACACCAACAGGTGCACGATACTCTTCCCCAGGCCTCTGAAGCTCCAGGACACCCTATCGACCCTGGCACGTGGGTTCTGGTGAAGAATTTCCAGCGCAAAAGCAACGATGAGCCCCGTTGGATTGGCCCTCATCTCATACTTCTGTCTACAAGATCAGCTGTTCGAGTAAAGGGGAAAAAGAACTGGATCCACGGCGCCCACGTCAAAAGGATCCCTTTGCCTCTGCCGTATGACCAGTGGGTCCAGGAGGGTATCGCAGACTCTGAAACAGACACTGTACCTCGTTTTGTGCCGTTCAGTGATGCACGCGTAAGAGGCACAGCTTCAGCACAGGAAAGTGACGATATTTTACAAGAAGCTGTGCCACCGTAAATTCGATTGGACACCACAGAGCCTGAACTCTTGTTTCAAGATCAAACAGTACCTGGCCGTCTCCACTATAACTTAAGACCAAGGCCTATGGACAAATAAATATTCTTTTCCTTACCTTTTAGTTTTTGATAACCAGAGCTCTCCCATCTGAAGGACTTTCTTGATTTTTGTTTTTCGAACCACCATCCGGGTTCAGCCGCAGGGTCGCGGTGCCAAGACTTTGGGGTACAGGCTGAAGACGTTAGGTCAACGGTTCTGGTTGGTCTAGGGCGTTCCCTGGACTAACAGGCGTACTCCTTAGCAGAAGATACTCACCCGCCGCGAGCGGCACGATTAGAGGATGGAGTTTTTCAAGATGGAGAGACTCGCTGAGGAAATGAACTTTAAAGCAAGAATGTGTAAAATAATGAAGAGCAAACGTTTTATATTTTTATGTCTGTTTATATTATGTAGTATGATAGTGTTTACTGTAGGATTTGTATTCTTCTCCTCTCAAGAGCCCATTGCACCCACTGTACAGCCTATACCTCCTCCTACTGCCTCCTCACATTCTTTTCACCCTCTGCCTGAACATGAACAAGCTAGACGGTCTGAGTTTGTAAACAACTCGTTTATTCAGCTCCTGCACCAGCACCAACTAGTCATGAATACAACCAATTGCTGGGTGTGTGGTTTAATGCCACATACCATTAATAAGGGTATTCCTTATCTAGTGCTGCCGTTTAGTTACAATGGATCGTCATGGGCATTCCAGACCATGTTTCTCTTTGCTCTAGATGCGTACTCCCCGCGACAACCGCGTTCCATCAGACTAGCACCAATAATAAAGCTTTAATGAAAGGAGTTGCCGATATGAGCAGAGATATCGATGCATACTCAACTATTCGCAAAGAAGAGTTGAGAGCTTATGTAGGGTGGAACGCGACGGGGTATAGTATTAGTCTGGGTGAAAGACAGCGAAAGATCTCATCCCCAATCTGGGTTGTACCCCACATAGGTCGGTTCTGTTTACAAGGTAATGGTCAGAATCCAAGAGCTCAACTGGGAAGAAGTGACTGTACTGAAACGTACACTTTTCCGTCACAGTTTTCCCCTGCATTTTTGGCTGCCAAGGGTACATATTTTGTCTGCAATGACCGAGCATATACATGGTTGCCCCCTGATTTCTCGGGCACATGTTATATTGCAAATCTGCTACCGTCAACATTTACTGCCGCCTCTGACTATCACAAGACCAGAGTTGTGAGAGGCGTGATTAGTAAGGAGGATACTGCCGGTCAGGAAGCGGGAGATTTCTTTTTGGGTTTCCTGCCGTTTTGGGGACCTATGGTTAATAGTAGGAACCTGAGACAACTGACTCGTGTGGTTGAATCCACTGTTAATGTTACGGCTGGTGCCCTTGGTAATTTGACAGCTGAGCTCCAAGCGGATCGCCTCATGACTTTGCAGAACCGCATGGTTCTAGACATCATACTTGCAGACCGCGGTGGGGTATGTAAGGTTATCCAATCTAGTTGTTGCATTTTCATACCAGACAACGCTCCAACAGTTTATCAAGCCATCTGGTGAGAGACCGCTGCGCCTCTCACCAGGCCGGGTCACCCCCTTGCTCCTCCTGCCGCCTCCTGCTCCTGCCTGCCAGCCTTGCCGCAGAACCGCCCGCTCGCCAGTTTCCCGCTGCAGCTCGCCACAGGCCCCGCCCACCACCGGCCCATTGGCCGAGCCGCTCCCGCCGCCCAGCTGACCCGCCATCTCGTCCCCCTTCTTATGATGCCCCCAGAGCGACCGCGCAGCGGACGCGCGCAGCGGGAGCGCCGACTGAGCGCCGTAGGTGCGCCAAAGGTAAGCCCGTCTGTGCCCGTCCGCGCCTGGCCTGCGCCCAGCGCCACCCTCAACGCACTCAATGCCGGCCGAATCCCAGGATGCTACCGAGCCACCCCGAGACGCACCCACGGACCCTTCTGCTGCAACGCCTGCAAGTTCACCTGCATCCGGACCAGCACTACTCCAGCACCAACCAAGACCAAGACAAGCAACAGCAGCAGCCACCTGAAATGCATCCTGCTCGACACCCGCTCCGTCCACAGACACGCCATCGAGCTCTGGAACCTGCTCGACACAACCTCACCAGACGTCGCCTTCCTCACGGAAACCTGGACGAACGCCTCTTCAGCGCCCGACATCGCCTTCGCCATCCCAGACGGCTACAAGATCATCCGAAGGGACCGCATCAACCAGACCGGAGGAGGCATCGCCATCATCCACAGGAACACCATCCGCATCACGACCAACACCAACGACACCCTCGCACCCACCGAGCACCTGCACTTCCAGGTCCACATCAACCCCAAGACCACCCTCAGAGGCACCCTCATGTACAGACCCCCAGGACCACGCACACAATTCAGCGAAGACATCGCCGACTTCATCAGCCCGCACGCCCTCCTCTCCGCTGACTACATCCTCCTCGGGGACCTCAACTTCCACCTGGAGAACAACAACGACCGCAACACCACCACCCTGCTGGACAACCTCGCAAACCTGGGACTCAAGCAGCTGGTCACCACCCCCACCCACTACGCCGGACACACACTCGACCCCGTCTTCTCATCCAGCAAGGACATCGCCTTCAGCCACACCACCGGACTCCAATGGACAGACCACAGCTGCGTCCACTTCAGCTTCAGAAGGACCTCGATCCACCACCACCAGCAACAGGTTGCACGCAGAAGCTGGAACAAGATCACAGCCGACCAGCTCGTGACCTCCCTGAGCATGAACCCTCCCACCAGCGCAACGAACCCAAGCCAGGCGGCCACCAACCTCGCGAAGTGGATCAGCAACTGCGCAGACGACCACGCCCCTCTGAAGACCCCGCGTAGCAGACCCAGTAGCAAGAAAGCCCCATGGTTCACCGACGAACTCAAGAGCTCCAAGAAGAACAGCCGAGCCCTCGAGAGGACATGGCGCAGAGACCCAATACCGGACAACATGACTGCCCTCAAGCTCGCCACCCGAAAACACCACCAACTCATCCACGCCACCAAGAAAACCACATTCAAGGAACGACTGGACAACAACGCACACAACAGCAAGGAACTCTTCAACATCGTTAAAGAGCTCTCCAACCCCAACGCCGGAAACAACGACATCACCCCTTCGCAAGATCTCTGCAACTCCCTCGCCTCCTACTTCCACAACAAGATCGCGGACATACACAACAGCTTCAGCACTCAACCGACGCACGCCACGACCGAACCACCGCCCCCACCACCACCCTCCGCGCCTGGACCCCGATCAGCACCGAAGACACCGTCCGCACGATGAACTCCATTCACTCCGGATCTCCTACCGACCCCTGCCCTCACCACGTCTTCAACAAGGCCGACGCTGTCATCGCACCCCACCTGCGGGACATCATCAACACCTCCTTCGACACCGCTACCTTCCTGGAGAGCTGGAAGCACGCCGAACTCAGCGCTCTACTAAAGAAGCCATCAGCCGACCCCACCGACCTCAAGAACTACCGCCCCATCTCGCTGCTCCCGTTTCCTGCAAAAGTCATCGAGAAGACCGTCAACAAGCAGCTGGCCGCCTTCCTCGAGACGAACGGTTCCCTCGACCTCTCGCAGTCTGGCTTCCGGGCCAACCACAGCACTGAGACCGCCCTGATCGCAGCCACCGATGACATCCGAGCACTGCTTGACAACGGAGAAACAGCAGCCCTCATCCTCCTAGACCTCTCCGTGGCCTTCGACACTGTCTGCCACCGTACACTAGTGCAGCGACTCAGCAACGTCGGAATCCAGGAGAAGGCACTGGAGTGGATCATCTCCTTCCTCGCCGGAAGAACACAGAGAGTCCGCCTCCCCCGTTCATATCTGAAGCCACCGAAGTAATCTGCGGCGTTCCTCAAGGCTCCTCGCTCAGTCCAACCCTCTTCAACGTCTACATGAGGCCCCTCGCAGACATCGCACGCCAGCACAACCTCAACATCATCTCCTACGCCGACGACACCCAGCTGATTCTCTCCCTCACCAACGACCCCGCCACCGCCAGAGCCAACCTTCACGAAGGGATGAAAGAGGTAGCCGAATGGATGAAGAACAGCCGCCTGAAACTGAACTCAAGACAAGACGGAAGTCCTCATCCTGGGATCCTCACCCTCCGCCTGGGACGACTCCTGGTGGCCCCCCGCCCTAGGCAGCGCACCCAAACCAACAGACCACGCACGCAACCTGGGCTTCATCCTGGACTCCTCCCTCTCCATGACCAGACAAGTCAACGCTGTCTCCTCGTCGTGCTTCAACATCCTGCGCATGCTACGTAAGATCTTCTGGTGGATCCCCACCAAGACCAGGAAGACGGTCACCCAGGCCCTCGTCACCAGCCGTCTGGACTACGGCAACTCCCTCTACGCCGGAACCACTGCCAAACTCCAGAAGAGACTCCAGCAAATCCAGAACGCCTCAGCACGACTCATCCTGGACATCCCCCGTCGCAGCCACATCTCCGGACACCTGAGAGACCTGCACTGGCTCCCGGTCAACAAGAGAATCACCTTCCGACTCCTCACCCACGCACACAAAGCCCTACACAACCAAGGCCCAGGATACCTCAACAGCCGCCTCAACTTCTACGCTCCCAAACTCCAGCTTCGATCGACCGGCCGCGCCCTCGCCGCCATCCCCCGCATCCAAAGAGCCACCACAGGGGGACGGTCCTTCTCCTACCTCGCCGCCAAGACATGGAACCCCCTCCCGACCCACCTCCGCCTGACCCAGGACCACCTCGCCTTCAGGAAGCAACTCAAGATCTGGCTGTTCGAGCAGTAGCGGACCCCCCTCCCCCAGCGCCCTGAGACCCTCTGGGTGAGTAGTGCGCTATATAAATGCTTTGATTGATTGATTGATCTCCAAACTACATAAAATATCTGAGTCCATACACGTGGATAAAGGAGATTGGTCACTGGTGGGGTGGTTCTGGGAACTGATATCTGACTGGGGTTGGAAAGTTCTGATGGTGATTGGAATGATCTTAGCCATCCATTTCCTGTTCTGTCTGTGCATACAGTGTGCTCCTGCGATATGTGGCCTCTGTGCTACATTATGTGTAAGGAAACCTGTATCGAGGGACGAGCTAAGTAATAGGATGATGCTACAGCAACATCTCCATGACTTCGTGAATATTGACCTAGACTCGGATTTAAATGAGTGTAGTTATTGCCTATGTAAGGGCAAAAGGAGGGTCTGTCGTACTTTAGAATTTGGGACCGCGTAGGAGGCAGGGCCCTACCCCTGTCTATCCCGGTATTAGCGAACCGCGAATGGTCAATGCGGTATGTACAAGTGCTTTGTGTAACGTTTTAGCTATGAATGCACTATGTATACGTTATTATACATTGACTCCGTGGGTTCCATCTTAGAGCGGTGGCCATCTTATGGTTGCCCTCACATAGGCTACATATCATGAAGCAAATACGGGCCTTTTAGAGCACATGTGCTTTCCTTTGACTTCTCTGTGACCTGGGCAGCTTGGCTCCGCTGCCCCAGGTCAGTCCGGTCTCACGAGCTCCCCGTCCTACGGCCACCTGTGTTTAGCATCAGGGTTTGACACACCATAAAGCCTTTTCATCCCACACAAGCCTCCAGCTAATCTCTTTCACACCTGACTGTTCCTGCTTTATGGCTTGTTTTCCAAACAGGAGATGCTCGTGTTTATTGGGGCCTGTTGATATCTGATGTGGGATCTGAGCCTTGCTGGGTAAATAATTGTGGGCTGGCTTAATTGGAATGTGGGATGGTCATCATGACTCTGCCTTTTCGTTTGAAATGTATACATGTGAATGACCATGCCCTAAAACAAGGAATGTGTGCCTGAAGCAGGATATTGTGTATTTAAGGAGAAGCCTGTTTCTGTAATTTTTAGCAGTCTCCTGAGAACATACACGCTGTTGTACTTCTAGGATACCTGTAATTGGTCTGCAGCCAATAAACTGATCTTTAACTTCACTCAGAAGACTCTGTGTTTCTGTAGGTCTGAAACAGGAAGAACCCGAAGTCATAGGGTGTGTTCCCCTGCACCGCTGGGCTTAGAATTCCCAGTACTTCAAAGTAGGCATTCCTCACAAAAACTAAATGGAAACAGTCGTAAACACAACTCCCCCCTATTATCAATGCCCGCGTTGCGATACAAAAAGTTGCGCTAATCGCGATTATCGCTGGTTCCTAACGCCTGATTGAAACCTGACTTAGACATCTTTTCAATGGGAGGTGGATTGTCAGACTTAGACCACCTTAGCTTATTACCAAGGATTTCACTATCGCAAGAATTTCATCACTGGATTTCCAGAGATGATCAGTCGTTTCGCCGCTATCACTTGTTTGTTCATCGCCTCGGAGAAAAACCAGCGATAGCCGGCGGTAAAAAAATTGCCGCTAAGCACGCTTTGCGATATTTATCGCAAAGTGTTGCTAATACACCCCCACATTCTCTCCCCTAAGCGTAACATTTAACCAAGTGGTCAAATGGATAAAAAAAAACATAACAATAACAAATAATAAGTGCTTTGTTGCTTTTTGAGAACTCAGAAAATATGTCCTCGTTTTAGTTTTTTAGAGCACTAACCATAATTTCTATGCAAATAAGACTCTCTCATTTCTATAATTTCTAAAGGAAATGCTTTAGGTATTACAGTTTTGATTACATCAAGGTGACTTCAGGCGTGCCACACTTTTGTAATAAATAAAGAATGTTAGCAATCTAGTTGTTCATTAGGAGACTGTTGGGAGGCAAAGGTCAGGGGCACGGACTCGGAAAATTGAAGGCAGGTAGGAGGGTGCAGAGGCAACAATTTGACCACACTGGGCAGGCAAGAAGGGCAGTGGCAGCACCACATGGAGGGCAGTGGAAAGGGGGATATGGGCAACAAACCAACAATGCACAACAGGCATCAGAGGCTGTGGCAATATAATAGACCATTGAGGGCAGAGGGAAAAGGCAGTGGAAGTACAACCATACATGCCAACAGAGTCGATTCAGGCAGGAAACACCCAATGTTTTTGAGCCCAAAAGGGCTTTATTTTATTTGTCTCTTGTCAACAATCTCCTCTTTTTCTATGCAAGTCAATAGGAAAAATCAATTCCCCAGGTTTTTTTTTCTCAAAATCTCCCTCTTATCAAGTTCAACATATTAGCAAGTATGGTACATTGGATCATGGAAGGCAGGAGGAATTGGGGCAGGGACATGGACTCGGATAACAGAGGAAAGGAGGGACATGGACAGGTGTACCAAACTCACCTTACAGGGCAGGCAGCAGGGTTTGCAGCAGCATAATACACCACACAGGGCTTGCGGGACAGCAGTGCAGCACAATACACCATGGAAAACAATATGGAGGTGATAGGACCATGCACATGGACAACAGAGAACAGAGTGAAAGAGGCAATGGCAGCAATCTGACCATACTGGACAGACAGGAGAGAAAGCTGCAGCATAACGGACCATAAAGGGCAGGAGGGAGGGATCAGGGGCATGACAATGGAACAGACAAGCCAGGAGGGAGGAAATAGGGGTCTGCACATGAGAAGAGAGGGCTGATGACAAGGGGGCAGGGCAGGAGCAGCAAGCTGACCATGGAGGTCAGGCAGGATTGGCACTAGAAGCACACCATGGAGGGCAACAGTGAGACGACAATGGCATACACACAGACCATGGAGGGAAGGTGGGAGGGGGTCAGGGGTAGCTAGCTGACCACACGGGGAAGGTGGGAGGGGCCGTGGCAGCACATAAGACCATGCATGGCAAGCAAGAGGGTTAGTGGCAGCACAATTTGGCCGTGATAGGCAAGAAGGAGGGTGCAGAGGTATTCACAAAGGATCATGGAGGTTATAAGGGAGGTGTAAGAGCTGGGCACAGACAAGACAGTTCAGGGGATAGGAGCCTCACAACAGATCACACGGGACAGGCAGGAGGAGCAGTTGCAGCACAACAGACCAGGGAAGGCAGAAGGATGTGGCAGTAAAATGGACCATTGAGGACAGGAGGAAGGAGATGGGGCATGGAATGTGGAACGTGGACAGGAAGGGTGGAGGTGGCAGGGAGAGGTTACAGTCATCTGACAATGCTAGGCAGGTGGGAAGGGAGTGGCTGCTCAATAGAAAATGCAGAGTAGATAGGAGGGGAAGGTCCATGGAACATGGTGGGCAATAAGGATGGATCAGGGGCATGCACACAGACATTGGAGGGCAGGGGGAAGGACAGTAGGGGCAGCAAGCTAAGCACAGAGGCTAAGCAGGACGGCAATGATGGGCATGAGGCGTGGACCGGGACATCATACTAAATAGAGGGCAGTGGCAGCACATCAGACCATGCATGACAGGAGGGAGGAGGCTAGTGCATGGATTCAGACAACAGACGATAGTAGAAAGTGGATGGGGCAGCAAGCTAACTGTTCAGAGAAGGCGGGAAGGCCAGAGGCAAAACATCCACACAAGGCTGTAATGAGGGAGCAGGGCATGGACTTGGACAATGGAGGGCAAGGAGGAGGGGAGGCAGGAGCAGCAAGGATGGATGGGGGCAGCACAATGCCAGGCCAGGCCCTGCTTCCAACCCCCACAATCCAGTGTGATAAGGCATCTTACTTAACATTAAAAAAACTAGAAATTCGCTGAAAAAAACAAAGATTACAGGGACGGTATAGGTAAACTCAGATATCACTCATACATAACCTCTGAATTTCAGCAGTTATAGTATATATGTATATATATATACCTGAACTAACTATAACTTACGCCACTGCAATGCACTGCTTATGACCTCAGACATTACATCATTCATGACATCACTCATGACATCTCAAATGATCTTTGAATGGAATGCAACTATAATCAGTAGAACTTTATTTAGGGAAAGTGTGTGTATATTAACACCCCTTTTTATTTCTTTTCTTTCGTGTAAGAATCTCTATAATATGCAACGTGCCCAGATGAACATGGCTGATAGCCTTTCACTTTCAAGTAATGTGTAGTCCATTGTTTATGTTGATGTTTGCAATCGTAAGTATGTTTATTATGAACAAGTCACGTTGATGAACATACAGGTACGGCGGTCACAGGGCAAGATATTATGAAATTACATTGTGTGTATATTAACACTTGTTTCCTTTTCCTTATTGTATGAATTCCTCAATTTTCACATCGTGTCCAGGCCAATATGGCTGACAACTTTTTGGTTTAATGTAATATGTAGTCCTTTGTTAATGTTGGCAACTGGAGCCATTTCTACATTTAAATAAGGAAACTACAATGATGTCTTGTATTGTGATCAAGGTTCGGACTAGCCGAAACCCGTGGATCGCTTACTTTGTATATTAAATACTTCCAAATTACAACCCGAGTGCTGATTCCTTCCTTGTAAGAGTGAGAGGAGATTGAATATATACATATATATACCTCTCTAGCTTCTTTCTGCACCTCTCTTGCCTCTTTCTGCACTTCTCTTGCCTCTTTCTGCACTTCTCTTGCCTCTTTCTTTACCTATCTTGCCTCTTTCTGCACTTCTCTTGCCTCTTTCTGCACCTCTCTTGCTTCTTTCTGCACTTCTCTTGCTTCTTTCTGCAGCTCACTCTTCTTTCTGCACCTCTCTTGCCTCTTTCTGCACCTCGCTTGCCTCTTTCTCCACCTCTTTTCCCTCTTTCTGTAGCTCAATCTCATCTTTCTGCACCTCTCTTGCCTCTTTCTTCACCTCTATCAGCTCTTTCTGCACTTCTCTGACTTCTTTCTGCACCTTTTTTCCTGTTTCTGCACTTATCTTGCTTCTTTCTGCACCTTTATTGCTTCTTTCTGCACTTCTGTTGCCTCTTTCTGGACTTCTGTTGCCTCTTTCTATATTTCTCTTGCTTCTTTCTGCGCTTTTCTTCCTCTTTCTACACATGTCCTACCTCTGTAGGAATAGTTAGAAATTAGCATTTAAAAAACCTTTGAAATTCACTGAAAAAACCATAGGTTTCAGGGACATTCTAACTAGAAATTAGCATTTAAAAAACCTTTGAATTTCACTGAAATAACCATAGGTTTCAGGGACTTTATAGTTAGAAAATATCATTTTAAAAACCTTTGAAATTCACTGAAAAAATCATAGGTTTCAGGGACGTTATAGTTAGAAATTAACCTTTGAAAAACCATAGAAATTCACTGAAAAAACCATCGGTTTCAGGGATGTTATAGTTAGTTGGACATGTCACTCATATAAAACCAGAGCAATTCAGCTGTTATAGTTAGTTGAGCTAACTATAACTCTCGCCCCAGCAATGCACTGCTGATGATGTCACATCACTGATGACATCTCAAATTACATCACTGATGACATCACCCATGTGATATTCCGATGCACCTCCTCACACCTTAATATAACCTAATATATCCTTTGATACACCTACCCCGCCACAGCCTGCCATTGCGCGGTTTCTTCGCGAAAATGATTGCTGGATATGCATATATATATTTTTTTTTTCACTGAACTAGATAATCAAGGTTATAGGGATGTTATAGTTAGGCTCAGATTTCACTCGTACAAACCTGTGAAATTCTGCAGTTATAGTTACCTGAGCTAACTTATGACCATGCAATGCACTGCTTATGACCTCACATATTACATCACTCATGACATGGTCCGTGAAATCTCAAATGATACTCCTGGAAGGTTTTGGGGTGATCCATTAAGGGGCAGTGGGGAAAATAGGGGTGTCCCAAAATGTGATTCCCCATTCATTTTCCATAGACTGCTTTAAGACGGGCTATGGAATTACACCAAAATTCAGCAGGAAGCTACATCTTGTTCTGCAAACTTTGCGTTAATGTGACTTGGTGTAAATCTGCTCGGTAGTTTTTAAGAAATTTAGGGTTAAAATATTTGTAAACTTAGACAGTTGAGTTTGCTAGAGACTCTCGCTAAAGAGCCAATTTAAAAGTTGAGCATTCTGATTGGCCCAGAGAGTTTTATTTCCTTAGGGCCATCTTGCTCCCCTGGAGTCAGATTAACATTAGAATGAGAGCTCTGATTGGCCACCAGCAGCATAAGAAAAAAAATTCTGGCACCCATTACATGACTCGGAAACTTGGTTCCCTGCCCTGAAGCTATAAACAATAAAAACATATATGGGGGCAGGGCAGGGATACCCTGATCGCCTAGGCCCCATGAGGGGACCCAGAATGACCCCTGGCCAAGAAAGAAAGGAAGACAAAAATGCTGCAATCCAGTGAGATTCTTGTGGGATCAAAAACAAAAACAAAATTATAGCTGGGCCACATTTAAATAATTTATGCCATGTAGAGCCTCCCCCTGGGGATGATTTGATAAAGGGGAAGGGGATGCTTGGCCCCTGGGCCTATAATTAGGACAGGAAGGGAGGCCACATGCCCCCTCCCCCTAACCATAATGCCTGGCCCAAGGTATGGGGTCCCTGGGACCTAAATAGGCCCAGGACGGGTGGCCACACACACCCCTTCCCCTTTATTTTAAAAGTGTGGCCCTGGGGGATGGGGTCTATAGTACGGGGAGGGGCTTCCCCCATAAAAAATATATGGTCCTGGATGATGGGGTTCCCAGGCCTATAGAGGCTCTGGGGGGCAGGTGGCCCTTTTCCTTTTTCCCCCTCTCCGTTCATTAAAAACAATTGGGCCTGGGGTGGGATCACCAGTGCCAGTCTTTATGACCAACACCTCAGTCTCTATGACTAACTCTGTGTGGTGGTGTTGCATTTATATATGGTACTGCTGGATCTGGCATTTGGATTTGAGCAAAAGAATGATGGATTCAACCCAGATCTCTTGACTGGGGTGTAAATGTTTTGATTTGTTCTGCGTTCCGTCCATCAATTGTGTGTCTTTTGCTTTCTCACCCTAAGTGCACCGGGTATGCCCAGATGTGGGTCCCAGGGTCACTGTTTCATTGGATTCAAGCTATCCTGGCTGATGAGGGTTGAAACCCCCAAACCAGTCCTAGTATGCTTGTTTCTGGTCCAGGGAGGAACTGGCTTGGCAGTTCAGGCTGGACTGTTCTCTTGAGGCACAGGGTTAAGACTGATTTGCACATGGCCAGGTCTAAACTGAGGTGGCCTGGTGAGCAAAAGAATGATGGATTTTAACCAGATCTCTTGACGAGATGAATTTTTTGATTTGTTCTGCATTCCGGCCATCAATTGTGTGGCTTTTGCTTTCTCGCCCTAAGTGCACCGGGTATGCCCAGATGTGGGTCCCAGGCTCACTGTGTCACTGGATTCAAGCTATCCTGGCTGATGAGGGGTGAAAACCCAAAACTGGTCCTAGGATGCTTGTTTCCGGTCCAGGGAGGAACTGGCTTGGTAGTTTGGGCTTTACTGTCCCCATGAGGCACAGTGTCAAGACTGATTTGCATATGGCCAGGTCGAAACTGGGGTTGCATGGTGAGCAAAAGAATGATGGATTTAACCCAGATCTCTTGACTGGGGGTGAATGCTTTGATTTGTTCTGCATTCCGTCCATCAATTGGGTGTCTTTTGCAGCCTTTGACATCATCCCACCCTTGCGCCTGGTAGAGCGCCTTCAGCAAGCTGGAGTGGGCGGCAAGGCCCTCAACCTCCTTCATTCTTTCCTCAACAACAGGGTGCAAATTGTTAGCTTTGGTGGCCTTAGAGCCAAGACATTTATTTTCCTTTACTGTGTCCCATGAGACACATTTCTAAGCCCTACCTTTTTTAACCTGTATGTCGTTCCTTTTTCTGAACTGAGACGCTTATTTGGTCTTCAAGTCCTCTCATATGCACATGACACACAAATTGTTGTGTCTCTCTCTGACAATGCGCCATTGGTAGCTAATAGGCTCAATCATTGCATGACCAGCATTTACACCTGGAGGAAAGACAGCTTTCTAAAATTTAATGCTGACAAAACTGAGGTGCTGGTGTTTGGGGCACAGGAGTCTATTTGGACTAATACCTGCTGGCCAGTGGCTTGCAGCCCCCTTCCAACCCCAGTGAAATTCACTAAAAACCTTTGCGTCATTTTTGACATCACCCTTAGGGCCTGATTTAGATTTTGAAGGTAGTACCTAATACTCCATCAAGCTGATGGCGGACCGTCAGTGGAATTTAGATGTCTTCAGGCCGCAGCTACCCTCGACGGAGTGGTTCCTGTCATGGCAGTAGCTCACCACAGTCGATGCGGTGGAGTCAAATGTTATCACAGAGTGCTCCATCGCCGTTAGGGCAGCAGGGTTGCACCAACTCTATTTAGATATACAGTTGGCCTGATGGTCTCATTTTGCCGGTCTACTGATAGAGTGAGTCTTTTGTGGGACGCGGTGAGGATTGCTCTGTTTCTTTTGCTGTAGTGGTGATGCTAGCATCACACACTTGATGTCAATTTCACAATTGTGAACACAGGGCTACTACACTATAAAATGCCCCTAAATTAAGACCATGATCCTTTGCCATTGTACAGCACCACAATACTGAAGCTGATTCCCAGAAGTCAAGCAGGTTTTTTTGTTGTTCCTTCTGTTTTTTTTCCTCTTTTTTAAATTTCATTTGTTCCCTTGTGTTCATTTAATATCATTTAAGTATATCAATTTCTCAATAAAGCCTGGCCCTGAAACCCCCCATTTTACAGAGGGAGAATTGTCAATCCCGGTGGATGAAATCCTAAAAGTAGAGCCACAATTGTTTGGAGCACAAGTCCAAAATACGCCCCTGGCTCAGAAAAGGTTAATGTAGACCAGAATGGTTGACAGAGAGAATGCTATAGCTAACAATTTGCGTACACAAGATGAAATTAGGAAGCGGTCGAATGACCTGCACGGACTAGTGCATTCCTTGGCCTCCAAGCAGCACATGCTGGCCCAGAGGACTGGTGGTGGTTCTCCTAGCTCTCCATTATATCTCATGCCCTGGGAGAAGAAGGACTTGTCCAACCTACAACCTGAAGGTTTGACAGGAATCCCTGGTGGAGTGGAGACTGGGACATTATACCTTTCAATGTGTCATCAAAAACAAATCTCCTATTTGCTTTGACGTTAGCTGTTGATAATATGTCATGTGCAATGTTTTGGACATAGAAACCTAAATATATCAGTAGCATCATCTTTGGCTAGTTTGTTTGAATGTATTGAGGTGTATTTAAGATAACAGCTTTCAATAGCCATCAAATTGCACATGATGTTATAATTCTTGTAAGTGTTGTGTATGTTGAGTTGCAAAAAACAACAACCATGATGTCTTGTTTCTGTACAGGTAAAGATAATTGTCATTTAACTAAGCTTATTCTCCCTTTTTTCAACAAATATTCCTATTTGATAAAGTGTCATTCATTCATCAATCTCTATTTAATGCCTTCTTTTAAAAGGAGCTTGTGGTGTTTTTATGATTATGTCATTTTCTTGTCATGTAAGTGAATTGAGGTCATTAGTACCCCAAAACCATGTTTGTTGACCTTAACAATATATGCCATCTAAACTTTTATGTGGAATACAAGTGGCATGTCTTAAAACTGAACTATGCTCTGTTCATATGAGGACTAATGCTAAACCGCTCTCTGATTTGTGTAAATGTTGGTCTATTAGCCTGCTAGGCCTGGAACTGGAGAATTTCACATTTCTCGTGTAAACTGTACTGTGTTGAATGGTTGCTACATTTCCGGTAAACTTGCTTCTTTTTTCATTTCAGGACATCTTCTTAGTTGTTTGTTACAGGTACTTTTGTATTATCTTCTCTTTATTCAGTCTTTATTTCGACATAAATGTCATAAAAGACAAATTAAAACACATTTCATCATAAAATAGATAGAAAGAGAAAACACAATACATCATCAAACACAGCATTGAAATCTGCATATTTAAGTTATACACAGAGAGCATATCACTAATACAGAGAACCGCAGGATTTGAGTACACTACGTAGTTAATATCCATTCTCGGCCGATTAAAAAAATAAATATCTGTCTTCTATAAAAACATACTAAGATTTATATAATAAAAATAAGAATGCCACTATTATACTTGGTTGGCTTTTGACGACTGGAGACCTTTCAATTTCCCAACTCTTATTATCCACATACACTTCAAGAATTTAGCTATCGCTATCACCATTGTTTCAGAACAGTCAGTTTGAAGTATTCTCAATGCAGTAATCCCCGTCATGATCCCCTTTTGAATACATAGAGCTCTAATCCATTTATGACGGGGAACTTTATATTCTGGGCAGATAAACAAAACGTGTGCTATGGATTCCGGGTATATTGTACAGAAAGGGCACATTTGATTATTCTTGCTTGATGCCCATTTACAGGTAACCGTGTTCAGTGGGAGAGTACCTACTCGGAACTGATGGAATAATTTCCTATCATGGGGCAACGTAATTAGATCCCAGTACAACTCATACCTAGGAGTATGTTTCAACTCCAGGAAGGCCTTAGTGTATGATGGGGCAATGTGTGACTGAAACTCTTCCTGGGATATGAATGACCAGTAAACCTCTTTTAGCTGTTGTTTGTTTGGAAACAGTGCCTCCTGAGGATTCTCCCAAAGATCACCCAGACCTAAAGACATAAGAAGAGTTTTAACCTTTCTAAGCCATACAATTTTACCCCCGGTATCCATATCGCGTGTTTCCAGAAGTGCTAGCGCATAATGTTGCAATTCTGGGGTCACCCACAATCTTCTCCAGTAGGCTACTGGTCTAAATCTGCATATATTTTCTAGACTCTGACAGCCCAAATCCATACGCAAGGGTACAAGTGGTGTGGAAGGTGGAAGCCCTGTTATACAGCGGAGAAATTTATTATGTGATTTTTGTAAACCCGCTATATTTGATGACCCCCACAGTTCCGCTCCGTAAAGCATAGAGGATCTAACTTTAGAGTCATAGATTTTTATTACTGGAGCTACAGGTTTAGTGGATGACTTCTTAAATTCTCTTAAAAGGGCACCTGTTAGTTGTGCGTGTTTAGAAATTAAGTGGGCCACATGCGGCTTCCACTGTAGCCTGGAGCCCAGTATGATGCCCAGATAGCTAAAACAATCAGTCTGCTCTAATGGTTCCCCGCTCATATGGACTCTACCCCTAATGTTCCTGTACCTATGCATAGTCATAAATTTGGTTTTGGACACATTAACAGAGAGCCCGTAGTCGTAACAAAATTTTTCAAAGCAATCTATTGCCTTCTGAAGCCCTTCCTGAGTCTTAGACAATAGGAGGGTGTCATCGGCAAACATTAGCAGGGGGACGGGGATGCCGTTCTGTTTGGGTGGATCAGTAGTGGAATCCTTGAAATAATCCATAACTTTATTTATATATAAAGTAAATAATGTGGGTGCCAGCACACACCCTTGCCGCACACCCCTTTCCGTTGGAAAACTGGCGGTCACCTGGCTCTGGTTTCCCCATCTGACCTGCGCATAGTTATTTTCGTGTAGTTTTATCAAAACCGCAAGCTGTTCTGGTGGGATACCCTGCTCGTGGAGCGCTCTCCACAACCTATCTCTTGGAACTAAATCAAATGCAGCCTTTAAATCAACAAAGGCTGCATAGAGTGTACCACCCCCCAGAACCACCCATTTCCAGTATATAGTGGAAAATCTAAAAACTTGGTCTACCGTACTGGTAAGGGGTCGAAAGCCAGCCTGTAAGGTAGACATGACTCCCGAGTCCTCAATCCAATTCTGGACTCTGAGCAGAACCATCCTAGCCACAACCTTCTGTATGCAGGCTATTAAACTAATTGGCCTGTAGTTTCCTGGGTCCGCTCGGTCACCTTTCTTATATATTGGTATGATTTCTGCTCCCCGCCAAATATCAGGTACCGTGGTACCTTTGGCAATGGTGTTTGCCAATAGTTCGATGTAAGGGACCCAGACTGATTTGTTGTGCAGAAACAAATCTGCAGGAATTTTGTCTAGGCCCGGGGCCCTGCCCTTAGGTATTAAGTTAAGGGCACATTCAACATCCTTCTTAGTGAACACTAGCGTATTTACTAGTAAGGGACGGCTAGGGGAGGCTGGGGCAAATATTGGGGCATTGTTTATTTTAGCAAACTGGGACTTAAAGTGCTTGACCCAGTGTTCTGGCGGGACATATTTAACCGGGATTGGCTTTTGATTCCCCATGCCCCATCTCACAAGATGCCAGAAGTCCTTCGAATCTCTGAACTTACTGGCTGCCAATAACTCCTCCCAATATTTGATGTCCCATGCTTTTTTTGCTGTATTTTGTGTCCATTTATAATGGTTCCTTGCCGCCCGAATAGCCTCCCTGTCAGTAGAACGCACTGCGTCTGCTAAGGATTTATATGCGGTCCTGCAGTTTTTATCATACCATGACTCCTGTTTTCTTTTCCCCTGACCAGGGTTCCTCTTCCTTGGAATATTAAAATATTTGCTTAGTTTAAAAAAAAGGGTCGAGTGGATATGAACTACCCTACTACAGTAGTCCTCATGATCTAACTCCCCCTGTATTTCAGTGATTGCTTCTTTTACCAAATCATTCATTTCGCTAATGCTTTCGGGTTTACCCAGACACTCCGCCCATCTGACCCGCCGTGTGTCGTTTGCTATGACGATATCGTTTGTTATTTCATCTGAGATTAACCCCGGCCCTATATAAAGCTGTAGCTCAAGACTAAGAGGGTTATGATCACTTTCAATACGATGAATTACAGTCATATCCCGTATTGATGACCACAATTCAAGGTTGACCAAGATATAGTCAATTCTGCTTGAACTCAGTCCATTATTAAAGGTTGGATTGCCCTGCTCGTCCCCTCGTGTCCTACCGTTCACCGCTCTCAGCCCATGTTCTAAGCTAAAGGTCTTAAGCTGAAGGGCTGCCTGAGTCCACCGTTTGATGGGGGGTATACTAAGGGGGGGGATTTGCCAGCAGATATCCTCAGCCTCCGTGAGCTCTAGATCCATGTGGTCCAGAGGCTCATAGGAGCAGTTGAAATCACCGCAGATTAATATATTGGCACCTCCCCTCCAGATACTCAGATAGTGGCCCAGTGCCTCCGCAACTTCTGATGATTTCCCTCCTGGCTTACCCCTGGCATACACATTAAAAATGATGAGTTCACCGAATGAGGGAGATTTTAACCTAACCCCCAGAATATCCCTTGAATTAATAGCTAGTTGGGTGGTTGTGAATCCATCAACCTGTTTTACCCACGTAGTTAGACCCCCCTTAGGTCTTCCTTTGTTTGTTTTAGTTGCAGCTATTGCAAAGTGAAGATACCCTGATTTATATTGGGGTTCTAATGCCCATGTTTCTTGCATGTTGACAATCATATAGTGATCAATAAAGGAGGCCCAATCCCTGGATGCCATCTTATTTTTAAGACCTGCCACGTTCCATGAAACCAGGAACTGGGTCTCCACTTTTCTATTTAGAAGATTGTGAACATTTGTTGTGACTCCAATGCTACTACTAACCTGCACTCCCTCTATCTCTGATCCTCCGACCTCCACCTGATAGCCTGATTCATAAGCCTTCCCTGCCCGGTCACTAGATGTTAAATATCCCGTAACTCCAGGGAAAGCCTCATTTGTTATTAAGCCATGAGTTGATGTACCACTTAAGTGACTTCCTTGGTTATCTGTTTGCATACAGTTATCAAAATTAATTGGCACATTAACAGTGACACTGATCGGTTCAGGAGCTCCATCAAATATACTTGGGGCATTGGGTGCATTCTCTTCCAGAGCCTCATCCAAACCACCTGAAGTTAGGGAGTATGTACCCTCCATCTCCTCCCCTTCTAACTGTAGACTTCAATCGCAAGCATCCAGACTGCTGAAGACGTCAAATCTATTTGACAACTCAAGTGGAGTAGATGGCACTGGACAATCCATGCCTACATGTACAGCAGCGCCCGGCCTAGTTGGTACTATATTCCACCCAGGCGTTACTGCTGGAGCTACATGATGAACAAAAGCCGAATTCCTATTATTCAGCATACAGGAGAAGTTAGTAGTAGAAAGAGAGTAGTCATGGGCAAGTTGGAGGGGAAATACTACTGATCTTGGGTAAAAATAGGTCAGAGGGCGTGGAAAAATGCTGCTATTAAGGTTTATCTGGGGCCAATTCAGGATATAACGTACAGCATTACAATCTCTAAAATTGACCACAACCACGTCTCCCCCAATGTCTTTAGGTCTACCACCCAACCACTGTAGACGGCGTACGTATAATATTTTGCCATCTATATTACTAGCAATTGGCCTATGTAGTGTCAGCCAATGAGTTATTTTATTCTTTAATTGGGAAAAGCTCTCTCTCTTGTTTTCTGGGAGCTCTGGTACCCCTGTAAGGATCACTACATATGGTACAGCCTCTGGTGGGAGATCCGGTAGCGGTCTCCTAATCTGTTCCCCCCGTATCTGCCTGAGGCCTCCCTCCTCATTTCTCACTAATCCAATCGGACTACTGCCCTGATTTCTGAAAGATTTTTTTTCAGAAATTGATGGATGGCAGTTAGTTTTGACTGTTGTAGTACTCGCAAAAGTATTTATCTGGTTAGTAGTAAGATTAATATGGGCAGGTTTAGGGGTAGGAACTATCCCATTCAGAAGGTGTCTGCCAGAGGACGGGGCATCCGTTAGGGGATTGCTAGGAATTGTATTTAATACTGAGACAATTCCAATAGACGATGGTTGGGAATTAATGGCGGTGTTATCCACTGGGGTAGGGTCTGAGACCAATTTGAGCTCTGTGTTGGCTTCTTCACTTGTAAAACTTCTCTTCATGCCCAAATCTACTTCTATTTTCCCTAATCTATTCTCCATTTTTTCCAGTCTTTCCACAATAACTAAAGTATAGGTTCGCATGATTAGTTCCATACTATCCAAAAGGTTACTGGTGTGTATTGAATTAAACCCATTGGCCTCTGGGCTAGGTTTAGTACTAAGTTCCCCCGCTGTAAGTACAGAAGTTAACGGCGACACAGGAGCATCAACCGTTCCAATCACATCCTTGAGTACTGCAGCAGTTGCAGCATTGATACAAGAGGGGGTAGCTTTTTTCCCAAAGTCGGTCGAACTGAGCTTCTGTTTATTAGGCTCCATCCTTTTACGTCTCCTCTTAATGGGAGGTGGACCGTACTTTGCAGTTTGTATAGATTTCTTGAGCCTCAAATGAACTGACTTTGGAGGGATGGGTGACACAGCAGGTGGAACTCCAAGGGTGCTGGAAATACAATTAATGTTAATATTGTTTGTAGATATGGGAATGTCTGTTCCAGTATGACTTGTGCTAGGCACTTCACCATCTCTCAACAGGTAAGGTACACCATCTGTAGATAAAGTATCATTTGCAAGATCTAAAACTATCGCTCATTATTAGAAATGGCTGCAAAATTAGGCTCAGATAGTGCCCTTTTCTTAATGTTTTCAATAGAGCGTCGGCGATCAGCCCGGCGTTCTGCAAGCAGACCATCTAACGCGCCTCCCGATGGTGTTCTGACAATATAATTGTCCAGGGTTCCATTCAGTAACATACCCACTCTGTTGGCCACCGTTTTTGTCGGACTCAAGACATCCACAGACATAATAAGAACTTGGCAGCCAATAATAATTACAATAAAATGTGTTGGTAACTTACTGGGCACGCAGGTCGTTGCGAGCACGAAAAAGAAAATCCAAGGGGGCGGGTCCAGTCCGGTCTCCTCGGGCCTCTGAGGGCCACAGAGGGCCCGCCCTTTGTCCGGGCTTAGTCCGGCGCGTACCGCGGAGCGGGTGCCGTCAAGACTTAAATAGGGCTATACAATGCTGTGGCAGGTAGGCGGGGAGAGGCACAGGTGCAGCAACGCACGGGCTCCTGGGAAACGGAGTCCCGTGTACTGCCTTCTCCCTGCGTTGGTACAGCCGCACACAGCAACGAGCGTCGGTCAGAGCCCCTCCTCGAGAGCCAGCACAACAGGCAACAGCAACAATCCAGGTGGGTTTGTGGACGAAGCGGCACCCGCGCCAGCGGGTTCCGCGAGGTGATTTAAGCGTCCTGTGGCAGGTAGGCGGGGAGAGGCACAGGTGCAGCAACGCACGGGCTCCTGGGAAACGGAGTCCTGTGTACTGCCTTCTCCCTGCGTTGGTACAGCCGCACACAGCAACGAGCGTCGGTCAGAGCCCCTCCTCGAGAGCCAGCACAACAGGCAACAGCAACAATCCAGGTGGGTTTGTGGACGAAGCGGGACTTTTGTATTAAACATAAACTGTTTGTCTACTAAAGACATTTTACACCAAACGGTCGTAATATGCAAGTCCTTTTCCCTTCTAGGAATCTATATTATAGTTTCTCACAACTAATTGGATGTGTAATCCAGACTTTTACTGACACATTTTGTCTTACATTCTGGATTGGTCTAACTACCACAGCATGTGGCCAAACATCTGCCAATCCAGATGACTTGACTCCTGCCCCTGAGCCAACCTCCAGGGATAGCTCCACTGCAGAATGTTCGGATGAGCACAACATGGCTGGTCCATCACATAAGGATGGGCAGACCTCTCCAGTGAGTCTCACTTGGCCCACAACTACACATCCCACCACAGCTGTAACAACACATCAGCCAACAGATCCCTCCACTTCCTTTGGATGACGTGAAAAAGAAGCACTATTTTGTACCCCCCAATCCTGTGTGGTGGTGAGACAACATCACCTCCAGTCCAGCGAGAAACCAGTGGGATGTGGCACACTGTGCCAAGGCCACAGATTAGTGGTATTAGGGGTAGTGGGAGTGGCTCTGCGGGCCTGCATAGTGAGGCCACTGGAATCAGTATCACCCAGGCCAATATTACTCAGTTCTTGGAATCATTACAGCAGCCCCTAGAAATGATGGGCCAGTTCCCTCCAGCGGTGCAGGAAATGTTACAGTTGCAGAGGAGCACAATGTTGAGATGCTGAAACTGAACTCCAATGTGGGATCCCTGACTGGGGTGCTGCAGGGCATTTATACACATCTCTGCAGGGCTTTTCCTGTGCCATCTTCCCCTTTCTGTGGGCCAACTCCACCTGGCTCTACTCCATTAGCCTCAGTCAATACCTGCACCCACCTCAGTCCCTGCAACTATTGATCCAATAACCATGCCCAAGCACACACGCTAATCTGGACCACCAGGAGAGGGTAGCAAGACTCCCATCAACAAGAAACCACAATCCTAATTTCATCAGGTGTATAACTACCATTATCTCTGTGGATAAATTCTGGTCACATTTACCTTTCTGAGGACAGGTGTATTTTGGACACTGGACTACAAATAATTTTTGCTCAACAATTATGGTTTCATTCACCATGACTGCCTTCATTATGTTGTTTGCTTCATTCCCACTTTTGTTTAATTTCCCTTGATGCAAAAAGGACAAAAATAACAAATGAGAAAACTGGTGCTGAAGTTATTGTTTGCGTTCATGGTACTTTTTATACATTCCATCATACTTTTCAAAATGTTTGCAACATAAGGTTGTGCATTTGTAAGTGAATTGCAAAGATGTAAGGTTTCTCACTAGTTTCTACCATGACAGCCACATAAAAATACCAGAAATTCAACTAATAATTGCTTTCATTTGAAACAGTTGGTTCTGTCAAATGTTTATTATACATAACAAAACATACATAATACAAATACTCAGTGCCATTTTTACTTTTCCAATTCAACACCTTGCCACCATGGAAGAAGGGGATACAATGATGAGATTCAAATTCAATAAGTGAAATTGTATAGGATTATGTCATCAGCTGGAGCCAGATCCCTTGCCCCACAATAGGTTTAGCTCAACAATAACACCAATAGTCCTAAATCCTGACAGTACTCAATTTTGTGGCCACAGGATCTGTCCAACACTGTTGTAAGATCTGGGGGGGATGTCACAGCCAACTGTAAGTGTGGACTGGCAACCTTGCTGCTGGTCTAGGTGATCTCTCAACTGGTGGTGCAACCACCAAGGCTCTTATTTAAGGATCATAGACCCATAGTCAGCATCACCTGGAAGGGGCCTTTACATCTGGGTTCAAGACAAATCTTCCAAACTTGCTTCCTGATCACAACCCAATCACTAGGATTGAGGTTGTGGCACTATTCTTGATGTGGGTCTAGTATAGCCGATGAGTCCTGATAAGAGACCGAATGAACCACATCAGCCAATCCCTTGCAGTATTCTAAAATCATATCATCTGTGATATTCAAGAGGGCTTTGGCAATCTCATTGGCCCTGCTCATGAGTTTTTCATGTGGTGATGACCCCGTCTTTCTGTCCAAGACACTTTGAATGCTAAGGTAAAGCATCTTACCATTTTTGAGACTAAGAAACACAAACTTTTACCAATCTGGATTTGATAGTATAGTTGATCTTTTCAATGAGACCTGAGGCTTCTGATATGTACTGATATGAAGAGCTGAGAACTGAGGTGCACCTATGTACCAAGCTTACAGAGTAGAGAGAATGAAAAGCCAGGTCTTCAAGGCTTTGCAAAAGTGAGCATGAGAGTCCAGACTCGAGACAGAGAGAGGGAGGGAGTTCCAAAGTTTAGCCGCAGACACAGAGAATGCTCTGCCTCCCCACCTAGCTTTCCGAAAGCTAGGGACAAACAGCAAGTTCTTGTTAGCCGATCTTAAGTGCTTAGTGGGGACATATCTCTGGAATAGTTTCTTAATGCCTTCTGACCCTGTGTTGTAGAAGGCCTTATGGACAAGGCATAGGGCCTTGAATACAATACTCCGACCAAGCGGAAGCCATTGCAGATTCCTGATGGTGGCCGAGACTGAGTGATATTTGGGAAAACCCATCACCAGCCTGGCGGTGGCCTTCTGCACAAGCTGAAGTCGGTGCACTAGCTCCATATTGATACCAAGATAAAGGGCATTGCAGTAATCTAATCTAGACAACACAAGGGCTACAGTTGCCTGTTTTAGGGTGGCGAAGGAAAGAAATTGGGAGATCTTTCTAAGAGTCCTTATCATCCCAAAGCAGGTAGAGACAGTCCTATTGATTTGGGGGCCCAAGGAAAGAGAATTGTCAATTATGATTTCCAAGTTTTTGACACTGAGGCCAGGGCAGGGGCAAATACCAAGCATGTCCAGCCACCATGAGTCTGACCAGATGTCCTGATGGTTTCCAAAAATTAAAACCTCTGTTTTTCCCCCACTGAGTCTTAAATAGTTCTCTACCATCCAGGAAGCCACAGCTTGCATACAGTTTTAAAAATGTGCTGCTGATGCTTCCACACTGTCAGTGATAGAGACTATAATTTGAGTATCATCAGCATAAGATAACACTTCTAGCCCAAATGATCTTACCACTCTGGCAAGAGGGGCCACATAGACATTAAAAAGGGTCCGGCTCAATGAGGACCCCTGAGGAACACCACAGAACAATGGATTGGGGGCTGAGTAGACTTGGCCCAACTTGACCCTTTGTGACCGGTCCGTAAGAAATGAGGTGAGCAGATTCAGGGCAGAGCCCTTAATCCCAATTTCCCTAAGCCTACCAACCAATCTAGGGGAGAGATGGTATCGAAGGCTACTGTGAGGTCTAAAAGGATAAGCAAAGTCATGTGACCGGCATCCACTTGACTTCTGATGTTGTTAAGTATGGAGGTTAATGCCGTTTCAGTGCTATGGTCACCCCTGAACCCATGCTGCGAGCCATCGAGCAGTTGATGTTCCTCCAGGAACGCGGTGAGATGGAAGTTCAGATGCTTTTCCAAGATTTTTGCTGGTACAGGTAATCGGGAGATAGGACAGTAATTTTTTAGTTCAACTGGATCCAAAGAGGGCTTTTTTAAGAGGGGTTTAACTACTGTAGTTTGTAATGACAGTATTAATAAGTGTGGTAAGGTAATGAACAATAGCCTCTCTACCCAATTTCAGAATTTTCAAAGGTCAGGGATCCAGCGGGGACCCAGACTTAATTCCATTTAACAGCCGCTCTGTATTCTCTTGCAAAAGAGGGAGGAACGACCAAAAATTACCTTCTTCCCATGGTACTGCGCAATACTCCCCAACCGGGGAATCCAGAGGAGGATCTATGCTGGATTCTCCAGCATTGAGCATCTCCAGGGAGGAGTGTATTTCCTTAATTTTATCTTGAAAAAAGCATGCCATTTTGTCACACAGATCCTGTGAAACGTCAGTGCGAGCAGTGGTTGAGGGGGTCAGAAGAGAGTTGACCACAATAAAAAGCTCCCTTGGGGACTTCAGGGATTCAGTCATCTTAAAATAGAATAATCCCTTTTCCTCAATAATAGCGGCTTTATACTCTCTCAATCTAAGCCTGTGCAAATCCCTTTCAGCAGGTATGAGCTCACAGAGCCATATCCTTTCCTGGAGTCGGCAACCCTGTCTAAGCTTTCTCAGTCTCTCTGAGAACCAAGAGGCAGAGGGCCATTTTCTAGCATTGTAATGCTTCTTAAGAGGGGCAAGGGAGTCTAGAGCTGCCGAAATCCAGTCCGAAAAGTCTGAGTAGGCTAGATTAACGTCAGGGTGAGAGAGCTGTACATACTCCCTAAGTATGTTAAGAAGAGCCTCCTTATTAATAAGGCTAAGGCTTCTCTTCAACTCCACCCTATTCTTGATGATGGGACCTAAATGAGCAGCTCCAATTTGCAGCAAAAATGGAATAGCATAATGATCGGACCAAGAGAGTTGAATCGGTTCCTCCACTTTAATCCGCAGGTCTTTAAAAAAGATGCCATCCAGAGTATGTCCTGCAATATGAGTGGGACTCATGACCAGTTGTGAGAAACCACAAGAATCCATAGTTTCTAGGAATGCTTGCGTCTCGGTACACATTGTTTTCTCTAGGTGAAAATTAAAATCACCTAAGATAGTAATGTTAGATCTAGCCAGATAGGGCTCTATTAGATTGCCAAACTCCCGATTGAACAATGTTCTAGGTCCAGGAGGCCTATAGGTCACTACCCTAATAAAGCTTTCAGTGGGGAGGACCTTCAGGGAAAAGTATAAGGCCTGATAGGGATCCGAGGGGTGGTAAGTGGCTGAGTAAGGCAGGAATAGGTATCTTTATACAGAAATCCTATACCTCCACCTATCCTGCCTTCCCTAGCAAATCTAGAAAGGGCATAACTGGAGGGGATAGCCACTACCAGGTCGGGCCCAGAGCAATCTCTGGCCCAAGTTTCAGTAATAAAAACCCAGTCAGGCTTCCGAAGGGACACAAAATCCCTAAATTCTATCTTGTTCTTAATCAATGAACTGGCGTTTACAAGGTAGCCCTCAAAGCAGTGTTTCAAAAACAGAGCGTGGGGCAAATAACCCTCCTCAGGGGGATTACTCCTAACACCCAGCGGAATGAGCGTCTTACATACTGTGCACTCATAGTCCTGGCAACCTTGAAGAGACTCCAGACACATAGACCTACAGTGCAACTCGCCCTGTGCTTGTAGGTCAAGAAGTTGCCGTCTGGAATAGCTGAGAGGCTTACCAAGATCTGGGGGCAATCGGCCAGGGTTTATGGCGCAAGGCGCAGACTTGGCATGGACGGGCGCGACGGGCTTGCCTTTGGCGTGCCAGCGGCGCGCCGGTGGAGCGTCCGCTGCGTGCGTCCGCTGCACGTCTGGCACCCAGCATGCTGAAGAAATAGGCTGGGCCTGGAACAACTAGAGCGCCTTCCCCCAATGCAACCGGAAGTGGGAGGGAGGGAAAGGACCAGAAATACTCACTTCCCTCCGCTCAAACGGCAAGACGCAGGAGTGGGAAGGAGTAGTGCCCCCAAACAACACCCAGACAAAGCAGTAAGTGCACCCTTAAAAGTAGACCACAAAAGAAATAAAACTTAGCAAAATAAAAGCATCAGAAATAAAAGCACAATTCGTATTTTTAAAAGAATCAGGCGAGGTAAAATAGATACACAGCGCAGCAGCGCAACAGCGTGTCACTTCAGCCGAGGTGAACTACAAACCGCTGCGCATCTGGCCCAGCATGCTGAAGAAATAGGCTGGGCCAGGAACAACTAGGGTGCCTTCTCCCAATGCAACCGGAAGTGGGAGGGAGGGAAAGGACCAGGAATACTCAATTCCCTCTGCTCGGGGAAGGAGTAGTGCCCCCTAGCAACACCCAGACAAAGCAGTAAGTGCCCCTTTATAAGTAGAGCACAGAATCCATCTTGAGAAGATGCAGTCAATCATCAGGATATATCTCAGCCTGATATGTACAGGCATCTCAAGAAAATCCATTTGCAGCCATTTAAAGTGACCCCCTGATCTCTCTATGTTTGTTAAAGTAACAGGAGTTCTCTTGCCTGCATTCAGTTGTTGACATGTGACACACCAATGGCAAATCTTGGCTTCCAGCATACGAAACTTGGGGTTGTACCAACTCTGCCTAAACAATTGCACAATTGAATCCCTTCCTAAATGTGTATACCAATGGTAATAACATGTCTTTGGAAACATAAAGCTATATGATAATACAAATCTCCCATCAGCTGATATCCAAATGTCATTTGCATCTTTCTGGCATCCCACTTTTACCCAACAGGTTTGTTCAGCTTCTGACACATTTTCCTACACACGTTTCAACTTGTCCCAAGTGTCAATGGCTTTCATCAACATTGTAAAATAACTCTCTCCATCGGACTCACAAGTGAACCCTCGATTAATGGTATAGGCTAGTAATGCACAAGTACTTGGCAACAGAATCAGTGTATTGGTTGCTCATGGCAACGTATCCTTTTCCATTTTGATGACCAACACATTTCACTACAACAATTTCTTGAGGACATTGTAGAGCCTCCAAGAGGTCTTTGTAATGCATCATATTCCTCATCGGAGTACCCCTCCGATACCACAATTACCCAAAATCATAGACAACACCAAGCCCATACTAGCTGTCGTGAATATAGTGACTTTCTTTTGTGCATTTAAACTGGAAGCTGTGGTAAGAGCAATCTGTTTTGCAACTTGGGCAGAAAGATAAAAGTGTTGCTGGGTCTAAAACTGTGCATATCGTCAGAATGATGTTACCAGCAGACAGTATATTTTGTTCATAATGGGTCAACCAGTAAGGGATCAAATACTGTGTTTTGGGTTTTGTTAACAGTAGCCCCACAAAGTGTGGGACCATGACAGTTAAAAGGTAACCAATCACAATGTTTTTGCTCTTTTTCAGACTAATACTTACTGAGCCACTGATTTAATGCAACCAGGAAGACTTGCCACCACAGGGTCAAGTGTCGCAGAAAAATAAGCAATGGGCTTTAAACCTCTCCATGCTCCTTTGTCAAAACTCTCTGTATACTCTTGTGGGACTCAACACCATGTTAATACCTTCTGCTAGAAAATAAAGGACAAAATAAACTAGCTTTCTTCGTGCTGTGGCACCAAGAAGAGAGCCTGACACAAAGCTTTAAACCATTCTGCAGTACATGGGATTTCAAACACTATAGTAGCTGGATTCAGTTCCACAGGACAACAGGGTACTTCAATGTTATTCACCTTCCTCAAATCATGCACAATCCTAAACTTTCCATTTGGCTTCTATAACCCCATGTTTGGAGAATCACATAGACTTCCAATTTACTCTCCCATGATCCCTTTCTGTAGCATGTCCTCAATTACTGGCTTTATTCCTGCAGTTGTTTCTGGGTTTAGGTAGTATGGTAGCATTCTGGGATAAACCGCATTTGCCTTCACAGAGACTAGGACTGGTCCCACGCCTTTAATAAGTCCAATGTCTTTCCACGTTAAATCACTGTTTCTCTCAGATCCTCTCACAATTCATCAAGAGTCAGCAATGGGAACATTCCTGTTTCCCTCTGATGTTTGATCATCTTGAAATCTACAAATTCATCATGAATCTGAAAAGCCCCATCATCTGGCGTACAGTAAATGGTGCACTTTAACTTGCACAGCAAATCTGTCCATAACAGATTCACAAGGCTTGAATCTTAGACAACAAATTGGTGTTGAAGGTGAGGATCTAGATGAATTCTGGGAAAAAATAAAAAAAAATCATCAATAGATTTGACATGCCACCGAGCCTGGAAGTTTCAAGGCACAAATTCTTCAGGAGGAAATAGAAAGCGAATGACGACGTTGACACATACATATATGTGCTATATAAGCTGGTGATGGAATGCCAATATGAGATCTCTAGTGAACAACTCATTAGTGATCAGTTTGTCACTGCACAACAGAGATTGATATCTATAGACAATCCTCCATTGACAGAATCAATCCGCATTGCAAAAAGTATAGTGTTAGAATTTGGATTCCTGTTTTTTTTTTAACTTTATTTATCATTTTTATTAACAACATACATAAATTCACAGTGTATAAATGTAGAAATACAATACTTGCAGACTCCGAAATTAAGTTAAGATTGCAGACATGATGTGACATATATAAATAAATTGGTACATTCCCTCCTTTAAGGTGTATGGTAGTCATTTAAGTATGTTATTTGTTCCCCCTACTCTCTTGCTCTTCTATGCTTGCTTCCTGTCTGGAACCTGCATGGTTTGTTGTATGTAGTGCGGGCTCTCTGGGTTCCTGCTTGGCAGAGGTATGTACCCAATTCTAGCCAGGGTATGTCAGACACGCACCCTAAATTAACCTGTGCTCTTCCTCTGGTGGCTTGGCACAGAGCAATCAGCTTACCTTACGATGTAATGTGTAAAGTATTTGTACTACACTTAATACAATAAAACTGTAAAAACACCACACAAAATTAATCCACACTAGGTTGGAAAAATAGAGCCTAAGTATTTGGACAAAATGCCCAAAACAACATAATCCAATAAGTAGGTCCTGGGATATGCAATTTTAAAGATTTAGATAAAAATAGCAGGTTGTTGGAAGTATGTTTTGCCCCTGAGACCTTAGAAAACAGGAGGCCAGTCAACTGGCCCTTGGAGTCACTCAGGCTTCTGGTATGTAGAGATGCAGGTCCACTCTTCCTCACTACCAGGGAAGGGGGCAGTAGGCAGCAGGTCAGAACAGCAAAGCTGGAGTCCAGCAGAGTAGCAGGCCAACAGAGTGGCAATCCTGGTAGCAGCACAGCATCCCTTTTTCTTGGCAGAGTATCGACAGGTCTTGAAGTGTACTGCAGTGGTGGGGTCTGAGGTCCAGTATTTATACTTTGGTGCCCTAGTGCTGGAAAGAGGGAGAAGATTTTAGACAGTGGCTTTGAATTGCAGGGAATTCTCTTCCTCCCATGCTCTGCCTCAAAGCTAGATGGAGTGACAATACAGGGTTGTTAGGCCTATTGTGTGGAGAGAGGGCGCAGCCTATTCAAGTGCAAGTGGGACTGTGCTTAGCTCCGCCCCATCAAGCCAATTATCGGCAAATTAAGGCCCACCAACTCACACCTAAGCTCCCATTGGGTGTGGCTGTCAAGAAGGAATGCCCCAAGGCCCAGTTATCACCCCCCCAGATGTGTATTCAGAGACAGGCAGAAGGCACCGAATGGTTAAAGAAAGAAAATGGCAACTTTCTACAAGTGACTACAACTTAAAATCCGACTTCACCATGAATTGTGATTTTAAATTGTGAGTCCTGAGACAGCAAACTCGAAATTTCACTCTTGTCCCTATTGGGAATTATACTTATGAGGTGCAATAAAGCAATCTTAATCTTAAGCTATAGGCAAGATGGGCCTTGCAGTAGTGAAAAATTAATGTAATAGTTTTTCACTACCAGGACATGGAAAACATAAAAGTACATGTCCAACTTTTTAAATATGCTGCACCATGCCCCTGGGGCTGTCCAAGGTCTACCTTAGGAGTGACATATTGCAGTAATCACATTATAGAAAGAAGAAGTCCAGGCAGCTTGAGTTACAGCGTGTAGTTTAATCTCCATAGAAAATCCCACTCACAACCCAGCAGCGTCCTCTATCAACTGCCAGTTTCATCTCATAACATTCCAGTCCACTTACTGACATGTTGAAGTTCTAATGACAACATTCCACCATGTCATTAGAAGCAAACTAGGGAAGAGAACCAGATACCACACACCTCCCTCCTGTAAACAGGACTTAAATATAAGTACATCATATTATTTACAACATAGTCTGAAAGAATAAGGATTTTCAAATACATAAAACAAAGGTTTAGACACAGACCTCATCTGCACAGGCACCAGCATATGTTACATACGTTTACACAAAATCCTTTAGTTGTGATTGTCTCTTCACTTGACTAGAGAAACTTCAGAGGTTACTCTTAGTATTGGGATTAATAAGATTCTCTTTACATGTGATACCTTCATGACCCACACCCTCACAAACCATTCTTTGACCCTTGTACACAACAATCCCCCCAAGGTTCCTGATGTGACGGTCTTTTGTCTTTACAGCATTGTCAAACACCTTGATGGGTTTTGAGAACTTAGACCCACCACAACACCACCCAGGACATTTGATCATCATCGTGTCCCCCACCACAACAACTGTTTTTTCCACCGCTTTCCTACAATCAAAATTTCACTTTTCTTTGCCGCACCTTCTTAGCCATCCTCTCATGCCATGAGTCTGCATGTGCACCATCATTACTGCCTTTTCTCAAGTTTTTCACCCATGCGGGTTCAATAGCAGTGATGGGAGACCTACCCCTAAACAGCACAAATGGGAATTTTCCCGTTGTGCTATGGGGTGTCATTCTATATAACTCAACTTCCTTCCATTAGCTGTTGCCAGAGATCTGGTTTCCTTGAGCAACCTATTAAATCTCTACACCATTCCATTAGTTTCTTTATAACAAACCTATGCACACACTCCTATCAATACTGATTATAGTAAATCATCAGTTAAACAAAACACATCAAACAACAAGAATAATCAGTTACTGACTGAGTAGTGGAATCACCTCAGTTTACTAGTAGCAGCCAGGACGGAAGAAGAACCGGCAGAGAGAAGTTTGGCATAGAAGCGACAAGCCTGACAGTCCTGAAGAAGTCGGAGGGTACATCCCTAAAGAGGAAACACCTGTTGGCTGGTCATTTCGGATTAAAGAAACAAAAAGAACAATCACTACACAGATCATTCTTATTTTTATATGTGTTTTGTTTAACTGCTGATTTACTATAATCAGTATTGATAGGAGCGTGTGCATAGGATTGGTATACATTTGGTCTGACCTAAGGGTCTATTTAGAGGGTTCAGGGTGTTTTCCCTCACCTTTTGCACCGCCATAAGTGTTGTTTATTGCAATTAACGCACACTCAATAGGTGCCACTTTCTCCCTCATAAGAATACCCCCTTTGCTTATCCATTAGTTTCTGGGTGGTACAGAGCACACCTTTTATGCGTTATACCTCTTGACCATAGAAATTCTTCTATCTCTTGGGAAACCAAATGAACCCCATTGTCCATCAAGAGCACCTCAGGATTACACTCACTGGTCATCAACTGAGAAAGGTAACCACGTGCTTGGTTTCTACTCCCATACTCAAACACACTTCAGACCACCTAGCGTACATGTTTATAAACACAATTACATAGACTTCTTGACCATCACCATGAATTGGACCAACAATGTCGAGAGCAATTTCTCTCTATGGCCCTCAAGGAGAAGGTCTGACGACCATGGGCGCTCACCTTCTTTGATTTCTCACTCAACGAGCAACGTGAACACTCACACACCAATCTCTCAATCTGTAAATCCATCCCAGGCCACCAGTAGGATCAGCAGAGCCTTTCCTTAGTTTTAGACATATCAAGATGAGAATCATGTGCCAGACCCATTAATCTTGCCTGAAGCTTGACTGGGGGTATGAGCCGTGTACCACGACATAAGAGATCTCCACACGTACTCAATTCATCCTTCACACCCTAATAAATCTTTCCTTCTTCTAAGGCCTGTTTTTTAGAGTGCCAACCGTTTCCCACCAGCAACATAATTGCTGACTGCACAGCATCATTTTGCAGTTCTTCTCACCACTGCTCCTCAGGAATGACTGCACTTTCAAATGCACATACAAATTCTGTTTCATCCCACAAGACTCAGAATCATCTTGCACATCATGACCCTTAGAGACTAGCCTTGACAATGTGTCAGCAATTTTATTCTCAACCCCTGTTATGTATCTCATGACAAACTCTTGTAATGCGATCACCCACTTGGTTATCATCCCTGACACCAAATGAATACCTTTTCTCATTAATGTCTTAACACAAGGGCTTGTGATCCGTCCTTACTTCAAACTTGGAACCCCACAGAAACTTCTTCAATTTCCATACAGCCCAAAATACATCAAGGGCCTCCCCTTCGATGACTGAATAGCGTGACTCAGCATCACTCAATCCACATGATAGAAACATGATGTTGTTCATTCCTTCGCTCCCCTTCTGCTGAAGTGCCTCTCTTGGACCCTTAACCCAGCATCTGTTGTAACAACGGATGCTGTACGTGAATCAAAGCTTTTCAGTTTGGTAGCCATGATAACTTTATTTTTCAAAGCAACAAACTCTCGCTTTAACACTTCATACCACACAAAACAAACTCCCTTCCTCAACAACAACTTAATGTTCGCACTTAATTCAGCAAAACTTTCCACAAACTTGTTGTAATATTCAACCATCCCCAAGAACTTCATCAGCTCCTCTCATGATGTTGGAGACTTCATCCTGGAAATGGTGCCAATCGACTCATCCTTCGGCATGATTCCATCCCTAGTGATGGTAAGGCCTAGGTAATTGATGGTGGTGGTGGCAAAATGACATTTTTCAGCCTTAATTGTCAAATTCAAGTCATCAAGTTTCTTTAAGACATTACGAAGAGGCACACCATGTTCCTCACCATATTTCCCATAAACAAGGATGTCATCTTGATAGACACATACCCCCTCAATACCTTCTAATACCTTTTCCATGGCACACTGGAAAACTGAGGCTGCTGAACCAAAAGGCATCCGAACAAATCTAAACTTGCCAAAGGGAGTGATGAACACGTGTATTCCCTGGAGGACTCTTTCAATTCCACCTGATGATACGCAAATGTGAGATCAATCGTACTAGATATTCTGGCCCCACCATGCAACAAAAGCAACTCAGAAATATTGGGAAGGGGATACCTATCCACAATGACACATTTATTAAAATTCCTCAAGTCCACACATATACGTAAACTGCCATTGGACTTTTGCGCAGCAACCACTGGTGCAAGCCACTCCGTGCCCTCAACTTCCTCAATTATTCGCCCTTTTTTTGAGTTTCTCTGTTTCTGCTTGCATCTCATCTCTAAGGGCTATGGTGACATTCCTCACTTAACAACATAATGGCTGTGCGCCCGAACTCAGACATGATGAAAGCCTCTTAAACATCCTAGCTCCTCTCTGAATACATTGGGGAACTCTTTTCTTATCTCACCTGCAACATCACTACTACTCGGGGTGAAGTCGAGGACCTCACACACTGACTCCTTTAAAAAAATGGTGGGACTGCCACTTGAGTCCAGCATGAATCCTAGATAACCTTGATGTATCCAGCTTAGAATACTGTCTCCTTTTTCTGAAACATATATCTTGCCTGAGATATACCGTCCTTTATATTCTATCAAACCGGTCAAGTAACCCCTCAATCATATGGGTTCACCCCATACGCATAAGGATTGATATCAGGTTTCACCAAAGAGACCTTACCTTGCAAGTTATCTTTGAAATAGTTTTTTAGAAACAATCTTGATCTTAGCTCCCGAATCAAACCAAACCTTAGTGGTCTCCCCCTCAACCAATATGCTATAAATCGGGAAGGTCACTAATGCCAGGTACCTGTGAGACAATCTAACCACATTCAAAATCCTCATCTACCTGTTCATCCTCAATTTCCACAGACTTAATGTTAGAAGTCTGCATTTTTGCTTTACACACACTTGCGTGGTGTCCTTTTTTATTACATCTAGAACATAACATCTTCAATGGTGGACACACTTTATCATTAGCCAGATGATCAGCCTTATCACACCAAAGGCATTTGCGCAATGTCATTTTGCCTTTCAACCCACTTCCTTCACCCTTGATGGAAGCTCTTTTAAATTTGTCCTTAGCTATTCACACAGTTTGCTCCTTATCCTTTTTTATGGTGGCAATGCATTTAAGTGAGTGTTCTACCCTTATTGCCACCTGTATGACCTCATACAACGACAGCTCATCTCTCATCCACAACTCTTCACTCACTTTCTCCATATCACACCCCAACATAAACTGCTCTCGTATGCTTTCATCCACAAGTTCTGCAAATTTACAAGATAAAGCAAGATTCCCTAATTGAGTAACATAACATTACGGATTTGTGTAACAGTGTGTTGGTACCAGCAATGAGTGAAGTCTCAAACGTCCCAGTTGATGGACATAGACTCCACAAACGAGGCCTAAGGCCAATCGTGAGTACCCTTATGTCCTCAGTCCAGATCAAGAATGGCGAAGAAATAGCTCTTTGGGGCAATTGGTAAGTCTCCAGTGTAATTAGTAATAGCAATATTGTTTTCTTTGCGTGGAGTTGCGAAATGACCTGTGTCCGGCAGCAACGTTCACACTGATACACGAATCTGGCTACCTTATATTGCCCTGAAGAAGCCCTTGTGAAGGGTGAAACACGTTGGCTGGTTTCCATATGTACACAAAGGACTTTTGAAAAATAAAAAGACTTGCTATCAACATCTGAAGATTGAACTTTGCTTTGAGTATACTATTACCTGTTGATTCTGTGTGCTGCCTCTCATCAACTTAATTGTAGGATCCCCTGGGGTTGTTAGGAAAAAAGGTGGTGCAGGAGCGTTCTGCATTGAAGAGTATAATAGATGGTTAATGTTCTGGAGTACAACCCACAGGTAAAAGTTCTAAAAAGTTATTGCTCACACATCTACATCCAAGGTTTTCAATGCAAAGGTTACAAGGAACATAAATTGCGTGAACCACACAAAGTCTAAAAAACAATGCCAATAGTAGCTAAAGGAAGTCATAAAGTTACCGTCAATATAATATTAATTGCAGTTGTCCTTAGAGGTGAAAAATGCTAGTGTGCCAGTAACTGAGCAGCGAGAGGCACTGAGATGACAGGTCAAAATAAAAGTGTGCCTCTCACTGATGCAGAAGAACGTGGCATTCTTAACTGGCAAAACATCACAAACCCAATCGTGTGCAGTCGAAGTATCACAACTCCAAAGTATGCACGTCACTGACACGTATGTACATGGGTTTCCTTGACAGGCAAAGTATCACAACATAAAAGTGTGCCTGTCAATGATCCAGATGCGTAGTGTAAAAAATAAATCATTGTCTATAGATTTGTGCAGCAAAGGTTACCGCTCTAGTTCTACTTTCACACTGGGGAAGAGTAGAGCATACACAAAAGTGCTGACGTGACAGACAGTAGAGATGAAGATTAGGTATAGGCCACAACTTAGCACTCTAGTCTTCCACACTTCAGAGAACGTGTCAGCACATAGAATGGCTTCAAGGTGTGCCATGGAATCAGGCAGACAATGGATGTGATAACGATGAGCCACGATGCACACGCCACTGCTATGAAAAAATGCCGTAGTGAGCCTCACTAGTAAAAATTATGAAAGACGAAGGAAACACCAGACAGGTATGCGCGCAATTTACATCCTCAGAAGCTGATCTAAATTGAGTGCGTAACTTCACATGAAAAAAACAACACACAGAAATAGTCAAATTGGGCTCAACATAAGTGTCTTACAGAATCGTGCATGTGCCTGGCAGGTGTGACACACCGGGGTGAATGTTTTACAGATTAGTGCTTGGGCCTCGCAAGAGTGGGGCACCGGGGTATCGGAGCTGCAAGATATGCACTAACCTCTCAACACCTTTCGAAGTATCAGGGTTTTGAATGGGGTTCCTTTGTGCTGTGGTTTGCTGAGATCTCCTAGGACTTGCTGAGGTTCAAGACCTGCCGACTATGCCAGTGTAGTAATCACGGCTAGAAACAAGAAGAAGTCCAGGCAGCTTGAGTTACAGCATGTAGTTTATTTTCCATAGAAGATCCCATCCACAACCCAGGAGCGTCCTCTATCAACTGCCAGTTTCCTCTCATAACATTCCAGTCCCCTCACTGACATGGCAAAATGCCAATGATAACATTTAAACATGTCAGTAGAAGCAAACCAGGGAAGAGAACCAGATACCACAGGTCTGGGCCTGGCAAGAGGGTTAACTGAGACATGTTTAAAGGATTACTTAAGTGGGTGGCACAATCAGTGCTGCAGGCCCACTAGTATCATTTAAATTACAGGCCCTGGGCACATGTAGTGCACTTTAATAGGGACATATGAGTGAGTTAAATATGCCAATTGTGGATAAGCCAATGCAACCACATTTTGTTAATGTTTAAAGGGAGACGCATTCTTGGGAAAATGTATATGGTAGTTAAGGGATTAAATATATATGGGTTGATTTCACCAAGGGCTGTTCAGCATTACATTGGGGCTAGGTACTACCGAACAGGTGACTATTGTATGGGATACCAATATCATTGAAGACTTGCTAGACAATTTTCCTAAGGTACTTTCTGGTGAACTAGGGAAAAGAAAAGGATTCAAACACAAGAAAATGACACACTTATTTAATGCAAATTGAGAGAGGTGCCTTTTAGTGTCAGGGACAATCTAGAAAGAGAACTAGAAGGATTATGCAACAAGGGCATAATTGAACCAGTTGAATCCTTGCTTTGTCTTTCTCCTTTAGTAGTGGTTTAGAAAACAAATGGGGATTGAGAGTGGGTGTGGGTCTTAAAACATTCAATAGAGAGATTTGGGTGAATTCACACCCTCTGAAAAATCAATGAGATGCTATCCACTATTTCTGGTGAAAAATATTTCATGAAACTCAACCTAGCTTCTATCGCCTGGTAGACTTAGAACCTGAATAAAAGCAGTCGACTGCATTCATATCCCCATGGGAAATATATCTGCATTGCAAATACCGTTTGGCCTTGCATAAGCGGCTTCAGAGTTTCAGAGAGCGATGACCATCATGCTTAAAAGCATAACTAATGTGTTGATTCATGCACAAGGACATAGTGAACATGACACCATCCTCAGACAAGTCCTTTCTATTTTTGATAATGCTGGTGTGGTTCAATAAAGGAAGAAGTGTGATTTATTAAAGGATTCTGTAGTCAATCTGGGGCACAAGATATCTAGTGATGGAGTTTGACCAAAACCATGATTGATTGATGCAATACTTAATGCACCACCTCCTGTGGACAAAATTGATATCTAATCTTTCCTGGGTCTTTGTGAATTCTATTCACGATTCGTTCCAGGGTTCGCGTCCAAGACCAGACCCATTTGGAATCTACTTAAGGCCAGTATGAATTTTCTGTGGGATTCAGACTGTGCTTCCGCATTCACGGATATAAAAAAAACTGTTGTCTAACGTGGCTGCTCAAACTGTATGATCACAACCTAAAATGTTGTTTGAAGGTTGGTAGAAGTAATTTAGATTTGGGTGCAGTGCTATCACAGAAGTCTGGAGATCAAGAAGTCACCACAGGCTTCACTTCCAGGGTTCTCAGGCGCACCAAAATCCACTACTCTGTAGTCGAGAAAGAGCACTTTGCTCAATTGAAATGCTGTAGTCGAAAAAGAGCACTTAGCTCAATTGAAAAGTAGGAGGTACCTATGGGGCAGGCATTTGTCCTGCAAATGGATCAAAAGTCCTGAGTGCATTTCTCATTGGTATCAATGCCAAATCCAGTATGCCAAGGCTAGTGAGATTTGCAACTAGTTAACTCCAATTCCATTTTGATGTACTTCACATATCAGGGGGAAGCAATATGAGAGCAATATGAGAGAAGATTATCTATGAATGCTTCCCATCAAAGAACAGATTGTGGACAGTGATAACTACGGAGATGAGTGTTATTTGATGGTAGCTGTGGAGGATGAAAATGTTAGTCCATTCTCAGAAGTAGAATTGAAGAATCCCACTAACAGTGATACAGTTTTAAATACAATAGCCAGGTATATAGTGGAGTGTTGGCCTAGACAAAAAGAGGTGAATATGTTTGCACACCCATATTGCTAAGTTTCTGAAGAATTGACCATAGGAGATGGTTTAATCATGAGATATGACAAACCAGTACCTCAAGAGTGCCTTACAAACCAGATTTTTTAAACAGCACATGAAGAACATTTGGGTGCTACTCTGAGTAAATGCAGAGGGGCAGATTTACAAGCCCCTTGCATAATTTTTGCTCCGCCGTTGCATCACTTTTGTGATGCAGCGGCGGTGTGAAAATGCGCCCCATTTACAACGTGACGCATCTAGGGAGATTCGTCACGTTGTAAAGCCCTGTGTCACATTATACCTGCTTCAGGTATAATGTATGCAGGGTGGGCTTTCCCACTTAAAAAAGCCTTGTAGAAGTAGCGCAGTGAAATCTACAAGATTTCACTGCGCCACTTCTAGGACGCCACTGCGTCAAAACTTTACTCCTGCCTGAAGCAGGCGTAAGGAGTGACGCAGTGTAGTGAGAATAGGCTTCCCCATGCATTGCTGGAGTTGTGTTGTGCTTACGACACAACTCCAGCAATGCGCGACATTTGGCTTAACAGCTGCATCAGAATTTCTGACGCATCTGTCAATCCTTGCGCCATGGTGCGCCATATTGTAAATACGGTGCATCCATGGTGGTGCAAGGGTTTCTCAGGCTGGCACAGGGAAAGTGACGCATCTCTACAGATGCGTCACTTTCTTGTAAATGTGCCCCTCAGTATGTACATCATATTGGTGGCCACAAATGGAGAGTGAAGTTGATCTATTGGTAAAATCTGTGTAGTGTGTGCTACATGCGATAAATATTTGAAAACTTCTACTCTGCCATTTACACCAGTACAATGCCATTCAGGACTTTGGGAAAAACATAGGATTGACTTGTGGGATCCTTTAATTCCCTTCTTCACCAAACACTATTCTTCTGTGCGCATGGATTATTACTCTAAGTTTGTAAGTGAGCCTAATTTAAAACCGATTTCTAAAAGAAATGTTCATGTGTGAAGGATTCCAGAAGTGAGAGTCTCCGACAACGGTGCACAGTATGTGTCAGCTGATGTAGAGGACTTTTTGAAAGCTATTCTGTCAAGTATTTGAAGAGTTCTCTATATCATCCACAAAGCAATGGCCTCATTGAGCACTTCAATTATGTTTTAGTGGAGTGTATACAATGGTCCTTATCTAATAAGTGTGTGATCATTGCAGCTGTTCAAACTATGTAGTGGTTTTAAGCGACCTCAACTCATTCATCCACAGTTGTGTCACCATTTAAATCAGTTAATGGCAGAAAGCCTGCAACTCAGTTTAGACCTGCTTGGATGTCGAATCTGTTGAGGAATCAGTCATCTAACAAAATTGTAGATTCCCTGGTTAAGTGCAACATTGGTGAGGCTCAGAAAAACAAAAAAATTTAAAATGATCTTAGAAAAGGTGTAAAATAAATCTGTTGTTGTAGGAGACCTAGTTTTGTCAAGATATGTGGCCCAAACGTTTGTGATCATTTTGTTGTGGATAAAGTGTGTGGAAGTGCTGTTAGTGTAATGGGACGCCATTGGTGGAATGTGGCTAAGGTAGCTAAAATTCCAGTCAATCAAAAACATGTGTCATGTTGATGGAAAAGTATGTTACGCCTGGAAACACGTGTAGGTAGAAGAGATGGTGGAAACCTAAAGCAAATTATTCCACTTCCTGTATCACAGGTGCATAGGAATGTTAGACGCCACAATTTACCTTTGAGATATAGATAATCCCTATTCTTTCACAATATTTTTTTACGCCAGTGACGTGCTTGTGTTACTGAGGTGAGGTGAGTTGTGCACTGTACTCTTGTTTAAGTTGAAATGCTATTGCTTATATGGGTATGTTTTCCATATTATTATTTAAGTATTGACTTTTTTTCAGTTGCAGGGTGCTTAAACAAAAAAAACTAAAAAACTCCTGTAGTCTTTTTGGTATGCGTGTACATGCTATGCAGGTTTCTTTACCAAGGTTCTATTGTACGAGGTTCCTCTTTAGAATATGTGGGTGCAGGAATTCTACGGAATACTGGGGGGATGTGAGTGGAGCTGTGCCTGCAAGCAGCTTGGGGCTACTCAACGTAGTATCTACTTGTTTCAATGCGTTTCTGACACCTATACAGTGGTGGTTGAAGCTTATTATGGACTTGCCATCTGCAAGTACTTGCTGTAGAGCGTAGGTGTGCCAGGTGTTCGGTTTTACCCATGCAGATACTATTTCTGCATGTTATTTCCACCGGAAAAACTCACCACAACCACTCAGTGAAATATTGTGGCTATGAGATAAAATGTATCTGAGAGGTTTTACCACCGCTCATTCATAATGATGAGATCTGCACAGATTTCTAGTGATTTATTTTTACGGTACAGTGGCAGGCTGACAATTAACTATCGCTGCTTTATTTTTAAAAAGCTGATGTGACATTCTTTTGAATACGTTCTTCAGTGCACTCCGAGTCCACCACATGTTGTTCTCTTCCCGAGACAAGGCTTTCTTCTCCTCTAGGAAGTGGGAGGACCTGGCCTGATACCGCAAAGAGACTAGGTTAAATTTGTGTTTTAACATGAATGCCATTTTATGTTGTGCGCGCTTTTTGGGGAGTAGATGGTTTGGTTCTGCTTGTTTTCTCTCTGACTGCTTTAGCACAATTCTAATTGAAATAGATTCCTGAATGTGTCTGCACATACAATGTGCTTGTTTCCACGAGTGTTAAGATCATGAGCCTGGATTTGCTCTAATTGAAATTGATTGTTTGATGTTTGTGGGAAGCGATTAATGGATGCTTTTCAGGCTGATGTATTTGTGAGTGTTGTGCGAGTGTCTTGCACTTTTGCTTTTCTTTCAATGATGTGTCTCTGTGTGCTGCTTTAGATATCTTTGGGAAACGCCATCTGTATATCATTTCAAAGAAAAGAAAATCTGCAACTCATTAGAGCACCGTCCACAGAATTTGTTTTGTTATCTAAGACCTCTGTTTTAAATTTGTTTAGCGTTTAGGTATCTTTTTAGCACCGAATCTGTGAATTCAACTTGCAATCGCTTTTAAAATATTCACCTTGTTTGTGTACTATTGACAGATGGTTGCTTTGGTAATTAATATTTATTATTTCAATTGTTATTTTCATATTTTCTAACTCTTTAGCAAGGCACTGAGGGGAATATGTACAACTGAATGATGGAGCGTGGCGTTAAGAAAAACTTACTAACGCCACACTCGGCCATTCTGACAACGCATAGATGCACCATATTTATAAAGATACAGTGCACCCTGCGTTTCCCCTAGCACTGGTGCTAAATTAAGCTGCCTAGCGTCAACGCAAGCACCCTTCTTGCATTGGTGGAATAATTGTTTATGAGCAGGAAGGTGTACCTTTAATCACAAACCACAACCTCAAATGGTGATTTGCAACTCCTATGTGTGCTGAATTGTGTAGCACACATAGACGTTGCAAATCATCATTTTTGGGATGAATGTTTATGTGCAGGAAGGGACACCTTCCTGCACATAAACAATCGGTCAAGGCGTTTTGCTGTTTCTATGTGGGCTGCACAATGCACCACACAGAAACAGAAACAGCAAAAACGAGGAAACAAAGCATTTCTTCTTGTTTCGCCATCTTAAGACCAGGTTTTCCCGGGTCTTAATTTTGGCAATGCCCCATATTTAGGCCACCCTTGTAAATATGGGGCAGCATCAAAATCAATGGGTGTTTTGGTGGAACGCCCACCACAACACCCACTGCCACCCCTTTCACACTAAGTATAGAGTGAAAGGGTGCCTTATTTACAAGGTGGTGTTAAGCCACATTAAGTGGTTTAACGCCGCCTTGTAAATAAAGCAAAGCCCCTGTCACCACAGAAACGTCATAAAAAGTGATGCACCTGTGACGATAGGGGCTTGTAAATATGCCTAGAGAGCACAAATGATTTGGGCCTGAAGATCAAAACATGTTTGCAAAATACTAATTGCAAGTTGCGACCAGTATATTTGTGATCAGTGTAGAATTTTGTAAACTGACCTATGTGCTAATAGGTTGGTTCACTAAATTCCTTGGGAGTGAGATGCAATTCAACCTACCTCATGAATATTAATGAGGTTCACTGCAAATTGTGACTTATTCCGATTGGATACCATAACAGGGATAGCAGCCTGCTGGATTCAGAACAGCATTTCTGTGATCACAGCTAAATAAAGTAAACTTTTATTTAAAAGCAGCCTGTTTTCCTTATAGGAAAAGGGTCTGCCTTTATAAAAGCAAGTCTTAACTATTACCTACTCCCAACAATTTATTTTAAAATAGTGTGATGAGTGGAGGTGGTAAATGAGAAGTTCTACAGGAAACAGGTGGGAAAGACTGTTTGTGGAGGTGAATCTAGATCCCTCCTCGATCTCACCCTTCTTGAGAAACGTGTTCACTGTGCACTCTGATCTCCTATCTGTGCTCCTTGTTACTAATAGCTCCATAGCCCAGGAAAGAACTGTAAACCCCTCAGTTCATTCCAATGATATTATAATCATGCATACCACTCTTCTGTATCCCAAACCTACACGGTTATTTAACATCCCACACATAATCCTCATGTACAGTTAAAACTCCTTTTAATGAATAAACTCTTAATATTAGTTTCCACAAGCTCCTTTTTTCACTCATTCAATTCCACTTACTTGTACTTTGTTTGCAGCAGCCGGGTCAGAAGTACAATTGTGGCAGGGCAACACACAGGATACATCTCCAAACAAGTCTCTTCGACACACACATATCTGTCACAAAGCTAGCAATCTCATAATCACAGTATGTTAAACATGTAAGCAATTATTTATTGGAATATAACTACATAATTAATGTCTTGGGTTTCAATTAGTTAACTCAATGTATTCAACTCAAACTTGCACTCTTATGTCATGGTTCTCTAATAGATGCATCCAGTGTGTGCTATTCTACATTAGAGGACTTGTGTTGTTATCCCATCCACCACCTATCAGCACCTCTAATGCTCTTAGTACTGCACTACTAGATTGGCCGTAGAGTACAGACGAATGGTTTGGGCTGGTAAGTTTACGGACAGCTCGGACTTCGACTCCCAGCGGCCAGTGCTCACCCCAGGCGCCTGTCATTGACATCAGCAGGCAGCGCCGGGGGAGCTTAAAGGCGGCTTCGGTGTTCCGCAGCGCGGGACGCGTGCGGGCCGCGCCCGGGCGAAGCCCGGGCCAAGGGCGGGCCCGTCCTTGCCCGTCTCTGACCTATTCTGACTGGACTGGGCCACATCTCTAACGCTGCTGCTGTGGCACTATACCTAAGGTAGAAGGGTGCACTTACATTGATTGGACTTGAAAGTGTTTGTTGCATTTCCTTGTTTTGCTTTATAGGCGAATACTTTATATTGCTAGTATCCTGCTCCGGTGGAGTAAAATATTATCTCCTAACTGACTTCATCTAGGCTATCGACTATATTGGCTCTAGTATTGTGTGTATAGTGTAAAATGGCAACCAAAGGGAAACGTACCGGTGGGTGTGGGTCTGTGACAGGTACTCTTGACCAGTTTATCACTAGAGCTGTATCAGTTCTAGAGCACGAACTAACTATAACTGAGCGGCGCCTGTCCGCAGAGCTAGCGCAAGCCAGACGCTCATCCTTGGGAATTTTGGCACTGGCTAAATCTCCTTCGAAGCTAGCGGGTCAGGATGGGGGTGATTTAGTATCACGGGAGAATCTTGGGGTTAGTACTTCTATATCGCAGTCCTGTAGTGTTGTGTGTGATGTTCCTGGTGACTCAGGCGACATAGCTATAACAACATGCAGCCCCCCCGTTACTACTAAATCTGCTTTAACCTACCCGCAGACAAGGGCTAGCAAAAAAAAATTTAAAACCTCCCAACCCTAAGAGGAAACAAGTAGGGACGTCCCAGGGAGGGAGAAAGGCCAAACACCCTAATGTTACGGAAAAATCTCCAATGGGGGTGACTCAGGACGAAGATCTTTTATCTCCTAGTGGGAATGTTACTAGGCATATAGATCAGCCCCAATCGAGTAATATGATTCCCCAGATAGAGAAAATGGTCCGTTCTCTGATACTACCTCTGCTGGAAAGGGTTAAGCTGGTTAGTGAGAAGGTAGATCGATTAGAACAAACTGTCTTAGACAATTTTTGTTCACTTAAAAATGTCATCAAACTAGCTACCAAGGAAAGGGATAATCTTCTAGGGGTGTCTTCTACCCTCCCTATTCTCCCGCTGGTATCTCCTGATTATGAAGTAATGTCCGGGGTTACACCTGAGGCTGCTCTCCCCAAGGCACAGGTTACTGACAATCCTATTAAACAATGTGTTGGCCATGCGGGAGATAACCCTACGAGTGTGTCCAGTACCAATGCTGGAAAAAAGTCTGTGAACAAGGGACGGACTTTGGAATCTGGGGTTAAAAACAGTACATTGTCTAGGGCTCACATTCATTTGCCCCCTGCCTGTACTCCTTATGTAGCTGTACTGACAGGAGTCCCGGAATTAAATGAAGGTGTTCTAGAATCGTATCAGCAATTAAAAAACAAAGTCACCTTCTGGCTAAATAGGAACAGACCGCTTCCAAACTATTTGGATGGAAAGATCCTCTTTGCTAGAAGGGTTAGTTGGGTAGGCCCAAGACCCAAAGACGTTCCTGGGGACTCCATTATTGTCAACTTTGGAGATAGTCGTACAGTGCATTATATTTGTGACGCTCGACTGGCTTGCGACCAGTCAAAAATTGGGGTACATGACTTAGGGTATTTTTACAATTTTAATCCTAATATTCCTGTAGGATTTAGCCCAGCTCTGAAAAATTGGGAAGCAAATGACCTGTGCTCCTCAGTAGCTCTTGCCTGACCGGTATCTGGGCCGCAGTTACTTATTACATCCCTTAATCCAAGTATTCCAGCCGGAGAGCCTAAGCTTAATGAATATGTATATTACTCCCCTGTTAACGGGGCGGCTGAGATAGTAGATGTAGATGTAATAACCCCTGAACTGTCTACGGAAACGCAACGTGGACGTGAGCAGTCGTGTGCGGACCCTGCACACGTTCAAGGTCAAGGAAGGGAGGGGGGATCAATGGTTTCTTGGAATATTGCAGGCTTAAAGTCAAAAATGGACTCCCCGGAATGGTTAGCTTATATAGGCAACTTTGATGTCTGCCTCTTCCAGGAAACCTGGTCCTGTGAGCCCCAGTTCTTACAGGGTTTTCTGAATTTTCATGTCCCCGCAACCCAGGGTCTAAGGGGGCGCCCAAAGGGAGGCCTGGTAATCTGGGTTCGACAGGATGTATTTCCTGAGGCTTGTGCAATATCTACTGGGTCTGAGGATATCCAACTAGTCAGGGTGTCACTTGGGATCCTGGGTGACCTGGATATCTACAACTTGTATCTGAGAGACCCCAATAGGATGGGCGCCCAGGTTTTGGCTCACTTAGTTTCCCTTATAGACCAGTACTCAGGTGGGAGGCGAATACTTGTTGCTGGGGATCTGAATATTACCTTCGAACCACTCTTAGACCCTGACTCTGGGTGGGGCGTTGAAGCTGTGGAAGACCAATTATGGGGGGTACCTGTGCTTGATCTCAGTCCAATTAAAAGGTGGACTGAGACTATTGTTCAGGCTAATGCTCTCTGCTATGAGTATGGTCTGAGGGCCTTGAATGGGAGGACGCCAGGTGATAAACAAGGGGCGAAGACATTTGATAATGGTCGGCATTCTAGCAGGATTGATTATGTTTTATGTAGCTTGAAATTATGGCAATCAGTTCTAGACATGGTTGTTGAGGCTAGAGTTGAGAGTGACCATAACCCCATCTGTGTAACTCACCGATGGTGGTCTAGTAATCGCCTAATAGTCGGTGAGATGGTTCCGTGCCTCTCTGAGGTAATTTTAACGAACAATATGCGCAGACTTAAGTGGGGGGAGCTCGAGCATAACATCCCGGCTATTGCCGATATAGATAAGAAATTAGCTGATTCTATTGCTGAGCTTGAGGGTATGCTAATCCATGTCCCAGGCAATATTGAAGTCACTGAATGCCATGACAAGTTGTTTGCTGAAATAGGTTCTTATTTTACGAAGCCTTTGAGGAACAAGAATAAGGCTCCAACTAAGAAAAATAGATGGTATGACAGTGATTGCAGAGAATCTAGGGCCAACCTGGTGAAAGCTCTGTCTAATGGAGGAAATGATTGTGTCCGCTTCGCCAGACTAGCATACAAAAAAGCTGTAAGAATGGCCAAAAAGAACTGGGACGAGCAACGTTGGCTTGATTTAAAAAGTGCTTGTCGTACTAGAGATTCCCGGTTATTTTGGAACATTCTTAAGTGGGACAGAGGTGGGCGGCCTGATAGTCCTTCTAATTATGTCTCACAGGTAGAGTGGGTCCAATATTTCAAACCTCAATATGCTTGCAATATCTCGTTTAATTTTGCATGGGTGCCAAATCATGCTTTTTTCTCTCAGGGTCCCTTTTGCATCCAAGATGCTAAAAGGGCCTTATGCTCAGCCACCAGTGGACGTGCCCCTGGCCAGGACAGGGTTCCTTCGGATGTTTTTCTCCATGATAAAGATAACTGGAGCAAGTATATAACCCTATTGGCTAATGCTGTGGCTGTAGGCGCACCAGTCCCAAAATCATGGAGGGGGGCAGTCATCATACCTGTATTTAAGAAGGGTGATAGGACGCTCCCAGGAAACTATAGGCCAATTAGCCTTATTGATTCCATCCAGAAGGTGGTAGGGAGGATGGTCTTGAATCAAATCCAAGAATGGATCGATGATAACAACATTCTGTCACCCTTCCAAGCAGGTTTTCGGAAACTAACCAGCACGGTGGACCAAGTCTTTTGCTTTGTCCAGCTCCATTGGAAGGTGGTGACATTGGGGAAGGGCAGTCTTTACGTAGCTTTTGTTGACTTACGAGCTGCCTTCGATCTTGTTCCCCGCCACCGGTTGTGGGCAGTCCTTGAGAGGCTAGGTCTCCCCAAAGAAACTTTGACAATGGTGATGCGTTTGCATGAGTCCAACTATGCTAGGATTCAGTGGGGTGGGGTGGGTGAGGACACATCTGAGTTCCCGGTTGAGCGTGGTGTGCGACAAGGTTGTACTATGGCACCCACGCTCTTCTCTCTTTACATCAATGGGATAGTTGATCTCATGCTCTCTGTTAATACTGACGCACCAAGGTTGGCTGGTGTTTCCATCCCCATATTATTGTTTGCAGATGATACGCTTATCGTATCCAGAACATCTAATGGTCTGCAAAAAGCCCTCCGCCTGTTTGATGAGTTTTGCCTCGACCATGGTCTGGAGGTTAATGTGGCAAAAACGAAATTTATGGCCTTTAACCCTCATAGCAGTTTCCAAGGGAAAAGAGTGTTCATGAATGGGCAACCTCTTGAATTGGTAACCAATTTTACGTATCTTGGATTGCAAATTTCAAGTAGTAATAACTGGCGCCGGCATCTTGAAATGGCCTCCCTGCGATTTAAACAGTTAACTGGTGCCCTGAGCAGGGAATTTAGCAGGTCATTCACAAAACCAATAAGCCCGGTATTGCAAGTTTATGAAGCGAAGGCCCTAAACTCTGTCCTTTATGGGGCGGAGCTCTGGGGTTTTGATCAGCTAGCGACTTTGACAAGTGTGGAGCATAAATTCTTTCGTAGTATAACTGGTCTTCCTCAGAGCACCCCTCTGATCCCACTTAGGTATGATCTGGGCAGGAGGTCCATTAAGGATATCGCAAGGCTCCGCCCGGTCTTATACTGGCGGAGGCTTTGGACTACTCCTGAACTTTCCCACTATGCTAATGGCCTCATGGACATTATAAAAACTGATGTCTTCCATAAAATCGAGTGGCTGAAGAACTTACATGCGTCTTTAAAAGACATGGGCATGGAAGGGATGTGGACTGACCCAGCGACTGCCCAGTTTCCATCAAAAAGTTCTCTCAAAATAGCATACTGGGAAAGAATTGATTCCCAGGTATTGAGTAGAGCTACAGGGATGTCCGGGAATTTTCTCGAGTTCAAAGACTCCCCCAGCCTTGAACAATACTGGGATTTGGTGACTAATGTGGGCGACAGGAAACTCTACTTTCAGTTTAGAGCTGGCTCCTTGCCTCTTAGATTCTTGACTGGAAGGTGGGCCAGGAACTCGGAATTGCAGTGCCCTGCATGCGGGGCTGCAATTGAAACAACTCCCCACTTTCTGTTTGCCTGCCCGGCATTTACCATTCCAAGGCGCGTTTGGCTTTCCCCCATGTGCAAATCTCTCGGCACAAGGAGCTGCGCTGTAGCATTACGCATTTTGCGCACTAGCTCTTTAACAATAGTTTCTGTCGCATTGGCAAAATATTTGGGCTGGGCATGGGCATTGCGGAGAAAAACAATTAAGCGTACCCTTGATGGGCTTTAATGAACTTTGTGTTTGGGTTTTCCCTTTTATCACCTGAGCCAGGGATTATTTAAAAGTGTTTTTATTACTACATGTCAGTCCATTGAAGTGTTTAATGTTTTTTTAAAGGTATTTTAACGTATTTATTGAAATGTATGTTTTTATGTACTATGTTTGTGTCTTTTATGATTGTTTTTTAAATCGAATAAAGACTGATGATGGGTAAGTTTATCACCTGCTCTTTTGTGTTTTGTTTAACCATACTTCTCTTGACATAGTTAATAGAATATGTATATTTAATTGTAATCTATTTGGACAAAATGCATACTTTTAACAACACATCTAATAGTAAAAATGTAAGGCCACATGTCTGTATCCAAAGATCAACATATTGAACTGTATATTCTGAAACTTCCTGTGAAAGGATATGTTTATGCCTCATGTCAACCATTTGTCTATTCAATCATGTCACTGTTGTACTCAATCATTCACTACGACATCCTTTGTCAATGTACCTAACAATATGACGTATCGTTGCAAAGTCAGCACATTCACACCTTTATCCCAGTTGGTAGCATCCAAAAGTGGAGTTTATTTACTGAAGTTGAAACACATATAATGGTACATTCCTACTATTTGTGTTTTGATTTCTACTGTACATGTTTCTCTTGTCAGCAATGATAAAACAGCCCATGATGTCAAGTTTGTGAACACAACCTCTGATGACATCAGAGGATACTGTGGCACCAGAAATTAGCCACTCCACCTTCCGTTTGTTCAGGTAAGTCTGTGACACTCTTACATCTACAACCACATTACATTATTTAAACCTTCACAGCATAATTTCACATTTCTAAACAATGTATGCTCTTTGATCCTTTTATCCTTGTGAATGGAATATAGCAATTCTTATGTATATTTATCTCCATTTGCATTATTCGTTTACAAAACACTGCTATCCTCGTGTCTCATTCTTTAGTAACTTGACTTTACCATCATTTTTTTTTCTAGGTGTATGACTAGGGGAGGAGTTGCTAACAGTCTTCAGGAACACTGTTTTATCAGCTGACATTGAGGGGCCCATCAACAAAGGAAAAATCTGTGACACAGAGAAGACGAGATTTCCATCACATATCATTTGTAGGTTCATACATGGAGTAATTACTAACATTTTATGGTTTAGTACTCTGTCAACTAAATACGTTACAGTTTGACTTATTTCTGACAGCTATTGTAAAACAAGTCTGGTGATGGTGTCTGCAAAATGCTTATTGTCTTACTTATACCTTTTTTAATCTCCTTCTTGTAGGTCATGAGGACAGACAGATTACCAAGGATGCTGCACAATCCGCCAGCAGGGGATGTAGGGCATTGCCAACAGAAAATCCAACCATCTTTCATGATTTAATCCCAACAGCTGCCTCCGCTGAAGAGAAGAAGAGTATTGTTGGCCCAACCCAGGATCCATTCTCCAATACTACGTCACACCTAGCCCACAGTCGTCCTCCAAGGACTCTACTGAAGACTGCAAGTTTGCAGCCACCATCTACGCAGCCATGGACACTTGTCCCAGGCATTCCGTACTCTCTCCACACATCCTTCGACCAACAGGTACCTCAGCTGACTTCATTGCGCACTCTTCCATGCAAATGTATGTCTAGTCTTCTCTCAGTCATCTGAGGGTAAGAACCACAGGAAGCACTGGTTCAGCTTGGGCTGAAGAAGACTAGAGCGCTGCTTTATTCCGGTTGATTCCTCAGTTGAGCGGGACAGGTGAAAGTGTGTTCAAGCAGGTAGAAAGGCTAAGTCGCAATTCAGGTTTGGACACAGCTTGTATACCAAGTCGGAACACCAATGAATGTTGCTGACTCGTGCGGCACATGGTAAACCGGAAGGTTTTCAACGACCCTTGAAGATAACACATCTTAGTACAATGGTTTGACCCTTTAGGAAATGTGGGTGCAATTGAATGGGTGGAACCAATTAACTAGGAAATAAATGTGTCTCTTTCACTCCTAAATGTGTACAGTGGAAAACCGCACCAAGGCCCTAGTAACGGAGGGTGTGAGAGGTAATCTATTGGTTTACGTGTACTGTGGAAATGCTTGACAAAGACTCAAGTGCAATGGAACCAAGGTCTCTGGGGAATATCAGTCATGTTATCATAGGAAGTCATTAAATGCCACAGGGGTAATGCAACGCAGGCCCTGCTTGCTAGACCCACTACACAGAGGGTGCAGGAGGGGGTCGTGACACCTTCCAATGGACCAGTTTTGTATAGCTGGAATCGTGACTGACCTCTGCCCACAAAGGGACATGGGAACCATTCCTCAATTAATAATATTATTCCGAAACCTGAAATAAGTAAATATACAAGGATGAGAAACAGGTTAGGCCAGTGAAGTGAGACTCACCTTTCTGACTCAATTCTCCTCTTCAGATTCCCAGAGGAAAGTACACAATTACTTAAATCTGTAGCAAATTTTGAACAATGCATTTCACCATATTCACCCATTCAATTAGTGTTTTTTGTTATTTTGACACCACCATGAATATGAAATATTATGACTGTTCTGATTGAGGAACATTTCTTCGTTAAATTGACAGTTTAGGTAATAAGTAACCTATCTATTGGCTTAATTAGTGTTGACCTTTGACTGGGAGCAATACAAGAAAGCAGACTGTAGCAAAGTAACATGGACAGAGCAAAAGTGCCCAGTAATTCTCCAGTATTTGTGGTTTATGAGGGTCACACATCACAGATCATACCAGAGATTCATCTGATCCGCGTAAAGGGGTTTCTATTTGCTGTACTGTCAACTTTTGTCAAGAACTATTAAGTCCTAGAAAGTATATCTGCGTTTTCTGCAGGTTATCCTGAAAGTTTCAGTGTCCTGGCAGGTCTGAGGGCACGTGGTGTTTAGCAGCTGACACGTTGGGGTAGATTTACAAGAAACTGACGCATCTCTACAGATGCATACGTTTCCCTGTGCCAGCCTGCGATACCCTTGCGCCACCATGGATGCACCATATTTACAATATGGTGCCAAATGTCGCCAGAATTGACAGATGCGTCAGAAATTCTGACACATCTGTTGGTCCAAAAGTGACGCACTGCTGGAGTATTGTCACAAGCACGACGCAGCTCCAGCAATGCATTTTCAGGCCTATTCCCACTACACTGCATCACTCCTTATGCCTGCTTCAAGCAGGCGTAAGGTTTTGATGCAGTGGCGTCCTAGAAGTGACGCAGTGAAATCTTGTAGATTTTACTGCATCACATTTCCGAGGCTTTCCTGCCTGGGAACTCCCACCCTGCGTACATTATACGTGACGCAGGTAAAATGTGACGCAAGGCTTTACAACACGACGCATCTCCCTAGATGCATCACATTGTAAATTGGCTGCATTTTGTACGCCACCACAGAGTCAAAAAAGTGACACAACGGCTGCGCAAACTGTCGCAAGGGACTTGTAAATCCGTCCCAGAAATCCAGATCAAAAGCACCAATTAAAATTGTTGTTTGTAACAATGACTAAAAAAAACTCTTTGCAAATTATGGAAACTGCTTTTATGTGTATTGTTTTTGTCCTTCAGACATTCATCAAAACAGTGCAGCTGAATTCTTCAAGAAGACACATTGTTTAGGCTGTTTTTTTCCCCCCTGCACATATTCTAATACCTCAAGATGGAGAATATCTGAAGATGTCATCATTAACATGAACACACCGAGGGGCTGGAAAGATGGAAAGATGAATGCGCCACAGTAGAGGAGCCTTCATTACAAGCTGCAAATCATCCATTTAAAGATGTGCTTTTCTGTGTTTTCTCCTTGGTTTCTTGGGCACAATTTTCACAACTAAATTTGCACACAATAAATGCTGAAAATCTACTTTGGTATTACAGAGGAGGCTGCAGATGCTTGTGCATCCTCTTTTGTAATATGGAAATTGCTGGCGCACTTACAGTGCCAACACTTCCTCAACAGGGCATTCCAGCCACATGGGGGCGTGGCCCCATGCAAGTGAGGGAATCCCTTTGCCTCTGTTCCCGTGCCGTAATGCAGACATGGACGCAGAGGCAAAGAAGCTCTCAGGAGGCACACTGATAGTGGGCCACCTAAAAGATGGTGCAAGGTCAGTACGCCACTTGAATGCAGCCCTCTGTAGGGGGAAAGTGGGTCCCCTGGACCCCCCAGAAATACCCTTGCAGGCGGGTGCAGTCACTCACTGCACTTGCCAGCAAGGAGATCGCTATTCCCCCTTCAAAGTGCAGGTGGATTGCCGCATGCACTGTAAAAACATGGAGCGGCTTCAAGCAGCCGCTCAGATTTTCACATGAATGCACTGCCCTGGGGGCAGTGCTGGTTCGAGGCTGCCATTGGGGCAGCGCATTCACCCTAATACGGGACATATACCTCGATTGTGCCGGACGCTCATTTTAAAAGGTGCACCATATGTATAATGCAACCCCAGTATGGCAAAGGTCTCCCTGTTTATTTTCACTGAAAGTCCATGTAGCAGTGCACAGGTGGAATATTGATTGACAGAGACCTGAAAGTGATCTGTAGTGATATGACAGATGTTAGACCTGGCATCCTTGGCGTGGTTTCCCCTGACCTTTTGCCTCTACCTCCTGTATTTTTTGATGCTGTGCTGGATTTTGGTTTAGCTGGCTTAGGGCACTTTGCCACTGCTGAACAGTGTCAAAGTGCAAGTGCTCCCTATGAAAACTGTTATTATGATTGGTTCTCCCTGTTTGTCATATTTGATTAATTGGTAAGCCCCTAGTAATATTTGATTAACTAGTAAGATCCTAGTAATGTGCACAACGTGTGCCAGTGCCTGTAAGTCAAATGCTACTAGTGGGCCTGCAGCACTGATTGTACCACCCACATGAGTAGCACTGAAAATGTATCTCAGGCCTGCCACTGCAGTGCCTGCACGAAGATTTAAATTGCCATGGTGACCTGGCAAGAGCACCCATTCGCCAGGCCCTAACCTTCCCTTATCTTACATGTTAGTCAGCCCAACGGTAGGTCCAAGGTACCCCTGTGGGCAGGGTGCAGTGTTTGTGAACGACAGGGCATGGCCTGGTGTATGTGGCATGCCCTGATAGTGAAATACTGCACATTTTGTTTTTCACTACTGCAAGGCTATCTGTTCCCATAAGATAGAATGGGGAGTTTGCTTATAACATCTTGTAAGCATAACTACCCCTGGGAACAAGGTAGGAAAATAAAGTTTAGTATGCCTCAACTCAGAATGTTAAAATGCATCTTTTATTAAGGGTGATTTTTACATTCTGTATTTGAAAATACCACTTTTAGAAAGTAGGTATTTTCTTGCTTTGCCATCCAGTGTGCCTCTACTAGGATGTGTATTGGCTGCCTGGCTTTGGAGTGACAGGGGCTGGGGATGTGCAGTGGCTCCAGAGATATTAAATGAGTTAGGGCTGGGCTGAATAGACCTGGGCTGCATTTAAAGTAGGGGTAAGAGATTTCCTTTCACCTGAATGGGCCTGGTCTGCCTTCTACAATGCTGTCTCCACCTCCTGCCAGGAAGCTGCACCAGAGAGGACAGAACTGGTTTTGACGGAGCACAGGGCTACTCTGCTACTAGATACTAAACGATTTTGCTGTATAAGTATTGGGGTCCATATCCCAGAACTTTTGATCATCCCTTGAGCCATTTGCCAAGGAGAAGAGCTGGAGAGACTGAGGAGAAGTACTGCCCCTTTGCTGTGTGCTGTGTGGGGTTCGCCTGCAGTTGCTGTTTGTGCCAAGGAAAGGAGAAGGACTTTGCTGTGCTCTCTTCTTGCGGCTGTTTTTCCAAGGCATCTCCATGTTGCAAGAAGAATTTCCATGCATCGCTGCGCCGCTTCAAAAAATGACACAGCGCCTGTTGCTGCTGTAAGAATCGACGCATCGAGAGATCGCAGCTGAAGAAAACCAATGCAGTGCCTCTCGATGCCGCCGTATTGATCACCGGTGCATCCCGGGTTTCCATGCATTGCACCTGTGCGGCAAGTTTTTCCTACGCATCACCTGCGGATTGGAACCACCACAAAGAATCACCGCATCACTTCCCATTCATACCAGATTCGATGCAACTTTTCCTTTACGTGCAGCGGGACTGTCGCATCGCCTTCCCAAGGTCTCAGGAGTTGAGCCATCTCTTTGTTTCCGACCCCACAGTTGTTTGGCCATGTGAATTTTGATGCAACTATAGATACTTTGTGTAAAAGTCACTCATCCATAGTTTTCTATAGTAAAAGTCCTTGAAACCTTTTGACAGTCATATTTTTAACTGTGTATGTTGGATTTTTGTCGTTTTGGTCTTGTTTGGTTTAGAAAAAGATATTTTATTTTCCTAAACCGGTGTGGTGTCCTTTTGTGGTGTTTTCACTGTGCTACTGTGTGTTTTGGTACAAATACTTTACACATTGCCTTTGGGATAAGCCTGTCTGCTTGTGACAAGTTACCGAGGGTGTGAGCAGGGGTTATCTAGAGTGTATATACCCCTTACCGTGACTTGAAGTAAGGGTCCCTATTTGGTACCTACCTCTGCCAACCAGAGACCCCCATTTCTGACATTGGTGGTCAGCGTTGAGGATTTGAACCTGTATTTGTATTTGACCCACAGTGATTGGTGTACATCAATAGTTTAGTGCAGACTACTACGCAACCACATATTGTGTTTTTTGTTCTATTTTTGCTTGCAAGGTTAACCAGGGAGTGAGGCTGAAGAATTGGAGTTTGATATTGAAATGTTGCATACTTACAGAGTAGATCAGCTCAAACAATTTTGCAAAGACTTTGGATGTCCCATGAAGAGCAAGTCCAGGGAGGAGGAGCAACATAGGCCTTAAGGGCCTGGTGGAAGGACAGTGAGGCTGGGGAGAAAGGTGATGGAGAGATGGATGAGGATGCATCAGGGGATGGTTTCAGAGCACAGGATCTGCCTGTTGGAAGAGCAGCCTACAGGGCTGGTAGCAATCATTCCTCAAGAAATATTTCTCCAGAGGAACTGGAGGAGAACCAAAGGGTTACAGATCATGAGTTAGAAGTCATGAAGCTTAAGATGAAACAATTGGAAATAGAGAAAGAAAAGATGGCAGAGGAGAGCAAGAACGCTCGTGCTTTGGAGGAAAAGAAATTGCTTTTGGCTCATGAGTTGAGCATGATGGAACTGGACTTATCAAGTAGAGTCCTGTTCAAATGGTGACAGTGCACAGCCAGTGCAAGGGGGTATGGTTTACTTTCCCAATGACCTAGTGCACAATTACCAGAAAAGTGAATATATTTATGCATGGCTTGCATCTTATGAGGCAGCACTGAGAATGAATGAGGTCCCTGAGAAGAATTGGGGGGCAGGCCTGTTGAAAAACTTTGAGGCCACTGAGAGGAACACCCTGACACCTTTGGAGGAGGCGGATAATCTGACCTATCCTTACATGACAGAGGCTTTATGCCTCTGGTATGGGCTTACACCTGAATACCACAGGGAGAAGTTTTTGGAACTTCAAGAAGCTTGAGTCCAATACATGGGTGGAGTGTGTGATCCTTTATTGCAGCACACTGGATGGTTGGATAAAGGGCAAGAAGGTAACTGACTTCAAGGGGCTGTATGACTTAATTGCATGGGAACACTTGAATAGTCTTTGGGTTCTGGAGCTGCACCAGCAGGCAGTGGATAGCAAGTTGACTGACCCCAGGAAGCTTGCTAAGGAGGCGGACCACTGGACTAGTAGTAGGGTTCACAAGGGGTATGTGGGTAACCCAGCCAAGGGTGGGCAGGGTCCCCAGCAGAAGAGTGGGGGGACAGGGGTAATCAAAAGGAGTTCTCTCGAGGGCCCCAAAACAGTACCCAGGGTAAAGATTCCCAGTCCCCTAGTTCTAAACAGCCATGGCCACCAGGGGACAGGCAGGAAAGCAGGTGTCCCCACAGTTGTTATAGATGTAATCAGGAGGGCCACCTGGCGAATGACCCCAAGTGCCCAAAGGCACCACCATCATCCACCGGTGCACCATCACCGGGGTTAGTGAGTGTAGTGCTGGGGGAGGGGTTGTTTCCTAGAGATGGTGGGCAGCTATGACCCTTGTCTCCTTAGGAGACAGAGAGATGATCCAGGGATCCTATCTGCCTGAGAACACTAAAAAATAAGGCAGTGGGGGATCATCAATGGGAGGAGCATGGAGGCTTTGAGAGACACAGGAGCCAGTGTGACATCTGTCAGATCTCAATGGGTGTCTGAAGAGCAAGTTATTCTCAATGTGCTTTACCCTGTAGTTGCTGCAGACTACTCTAAGCGCCTGTGTAAAGTGGTGCAGGTTCCCTTTGAGTGTGGGGGTCGCAGGTTCCTTGAAGGTTGTTGATAGTCCATCCATGCCGGTTTACTGTCTGCTTGGCAATTCCCTGGAGAGTTCCCCATGGAAGGAGGTGGAACGCCAGGTTCATTTGGAGATGTTGGTTCTGCCTGAGTGGGCATTTGTGACCACTCGGTCAAAGAGGACCTGGAGCCTGAAACAGTGGCCCAGGTGCCTTCCAGGAAGAGGAAGGGCAGGGGGCATTGGAAACCAACCCCAGAAGTTCCTGCAGTCCAGGAAGGAGCAGACTCTGAGGGGGATGCCCTGGAGCCCACAGGGGAGCAGGTAGCCGAACTGGGAGACCTACCAGAGCTGCCTCATTGGCAGCAGGAAGAGAGTCCCTCCAGAGAGGAATTCTGCAAGGCGCAGTTGGAATGCCCCTCTCTTCATGGTTTGTGGCTCCAGGCTGCAGACCAGGCAGCTGGTGATCAGTCCGGATCCCATCTGATTTATTATGAAAATGGATTGTTGTATAGTGGGCCTAAGGTCGCTGAGCCTGGTGCAGCCCGTGTGCTGGTGGTACTCGGGAGCTACAGGTCCTTCCTATTGGTTCTGGCTCATGACGTACCTTTAGCAGGACGTTTGGAGTGCGACCTATCAGAGGCTTGTCACCCACTTTTACTCGCCCCAAATGAGAAGGCATGTTGGTGCACACTGTTGGTCTTGTCAGATTTGCCAGGCAAGTGTCAAGAGTGGAGGGAAGTGTAAGGCTCCCCTCCAACCCTTTCCTGTGGTGAGCACCCCTTTTGAGTGGGTTGGCATTGATATTGTGGGGCCTCTGGAAACCAAGACAGCCCTAGGAAACAAGTTTATCTTGGTCTTGGTGGACCATGCCACATGGTACCCAGAAGCTGTCCCTTTCAGGACAATCACAGCACTGTGGTGGGCTGTGCATTGATGGGGATCTTTTCCCATGTGGGGTTCCCCAGAGAGATGGTCTCTGACTGTGATGCAAACTTCATTTTGAGCTACATGACATCTGTGTTGGAGAGTGTGGTGTGACATACAAGTTCACCACTCATTACCATCCTCAAAGGAATGGGTTGGTTGAGAGATTCGACCGAACCCTGAAGGGTATGATAAAGGGTCTTGCAGACCCATGAGACGGAAGCGGGACGTCTTTCTACCATGCCTGTTGTTTGCATATAGGGAGGTACAGCAGAAGCCCTTAGGGTTTATTCCCTCTAAATTACTGTTCAGGACCTCTCAGTCTGGTGAAGGAGGGCTGGGAGAAAACCCCTGGTAAGACCCCCCAAGATGTGTTCAGCTATGTGCTGGCCTTCAGAAACTAAACTCAATGCTTCAGGAAACTCGCTCAGGCAAACCTGGAAGTTAGCCAGAAAGAAATGAAAAGATGGTGCGACCAGAATGCAACTCTGGTCGGATTTCAGCCTTGCCAAAGAGTGTGGGTGACTGGTCCATATGAGGTGGTGGAGCGCAAGAGTGAGGAGACCTACTTGGTCGATTTGCAGACTTCCAGGAACCTTTTGCGGGCCCTGCACGTGAACCTCCTGAAGCCACCCTTTGAGAGGTCTCAGGTGACTATGCTCCTTGCGACAGATGATGGAATGGAGGAAGAGAGTGAGCCTATTCCTGACCTCCTGTCTGCAAAGGAACATGATGGGACAGAGGATGGGGTAAACCTCTCTCCTACCCTGACCCCAGAGCACCAGAGGTACTGTCGCCAGGTGCTGGGACAGTTAACCTCCCTGTTCTCTCTGACTCTAGAAATCACCACTTGGTCGTCATGATGTGGATATTGGGGAAAGTCAACCCGTAAAGCAAAGGTTTTACAGGGTAGCTGACAAAGTCAGGGCTAGCATCAAGGAAAAGGTTTCCAAGATGTTGGCATTAGGAGTGATAGAGCCCTCAAGAACCCCCTGGGCATGCCAAGTGGTCTTAGTGCCAAAAGCTGCTGCACCCTGTGCCACTCCAGAACTCTGGTTCTCTGTGGACTACCGTGGGCTCAATGCAGTCACCAAGACTGATGTGCACCCTATCCCCAGAGCTGATGAGCTCATTGATCGCTTGGGAGCTGCCTGGTTCCTCAGTACATTAGATTTAACGTCTGGATACTGGCAGATTGCCTTAACTAATGGGGCAAAAGAGAGGTCTGTGGTTTCAACCTCAGAGGGGCACTACCAGTTCCGGGTCATGCCGTTTGGGTTGAAGAACGCCCCTGCCATGTCCCAGAGACTGGTCAACTGGGTAATGTCCGTGCTGGAGGAGTTCAGCGCTGCATAACTGGATGCCATTGCTATGTTCAGCTCCAGCTGGGAGGAACACTTGCAACAACTCTGCAAAGTGTTGAAGGCTCTGCAAAAGGCAGGCCTCACTATCAAGGCCAGTAAGTGTCCGATAGGGGAGGGGGTCTGTGGTGTACTTAGGGCACCAGGTAGGGAGCGGCCCGGTGGTGCCCCTGCAGCTAAAGATTGGCACCATTCTGGCTTGGGAGCCCCCCAAGACCCAGACAGAGGTGAGAGCCTTTTTCAGTCTCACCGGGTACTACCAACAGTTTTTTAAAGGGTATGGCACCATTCTTAACCCTTTGGCAGAGCTAACTTCAAGGAAGCAGCCCAGGAAGGTGATCTAGACGGATGCCCACCAGGCCACTTTTGATGTCCTCAAATCTGCCATGTGCACGTTGCCCGTGCTTAAGGCACCTGACTTCTTCAAATAATTAGTTGTGAAGACGTATGCTTCAGAGCATGGTGTGGGAGCAGTACTCTCACAATTGAACAACGAGGGCTTTGACCAACCCATAGCTTTCATCAGTATGAGGCTACTTCCCAGCAAACAGAAGTAGAGCGCAATTGAAAGGGAAGCTTTTGCTGTGGTCTGAGCGCTGCAGAAGCTAAGACCCTACTTGTTTGGGACTCACTTCTGGGTTCAGACAGACTACAGGCCCCTCAAATGGTTGATGCAGATGAGGGGTGAGAATCCAAAACTGTTGAGGTGGTCCATTTCTCTACAGGGAATGGACTTTACGGTGGAACACGCCAATGCTGATGGTCTGTCCAGGTTCTTCCCCTTTAATGATGAGAACTCCCAAGAGGGTGGGTAGTTCTCCACATTTTTCAGCTGGAAGGGACACATGTTAGACCTGGCATCCTTGGCGTGGTTCCCAATGACTTTTTGCCTCTACCTCCTGTATTTTTAAAGTTGTGCTTGACTTAGTTTTTGTAGCTTAGATGCTTTGGGCACTTTGCCACTGCTGAACACTGTCAAAGTGCAAGTGTTCCCTATGAAAACTGTTGTTATGATTGGTTCTCCCTGATTGACATATTTGATTTACTGGTAAGCCCCTAGTAATGTGCACTACACGTGCCGGGGCCTGTGAGTCAAATGCTATTAGTGGGCTACAATACCTTTGCCAACTAGAGGCCCCCATTTTTAACAGCAGAGAAGCAATTTGAGGACATTTATAAATAACCACAAGATGTTTATTCTCACCGTGGGGATGTTCTGCAGTGACAATAAGATAATTTCTTTAATCATTTTCTTCTTGAATTGCTATTGGGTTATTGTATGAAGTAAACATATTTGATAAAATCTGAATGTCAAGAAGCTATTACAATCGTAATGTCAAAATGTTCTACATCAGTATGCTTGTTGTGATGACATAATGTATTGAGGGTATATGTTCATTTGAAGGTTTGGAATCAAGGCTATTGAAATTACCTACTGACAAATGGTTACTTTAACACCAGAACAAACACATGAAATGATAATTCTTGCAAGAAAATAGATTACTTTTACCTTAATAGTTTAGATCAGATTCTAGGGAAGACTTTTATGATTAAAATTAACTATGTGTAACTCAAGAGAAAAAATAACTAAGTGATTGTTAGACCTGTCAGTCTTAGGGTGGTCTTCCCCCCAACCTTTTGACTTCTTCCTCCATTTTTATGATCTTGCTTTTGCTGACATTAGGACTCTGCACTTTACAACTGCTAACCAGTGCTAAAGTACATCTGCTCACTCCTTAAAACTGGTAACATTTGCTTATCCCCAATTGGCATATTTAATTTACTTATAATTCCTTCGTAAAGTGGTTCTACATGTTCCCAGGGCCTGTAAATTAAACGCTACTAGTGGATCTGCAGCACCGATTGTGCCACCCACTCAAGTAGCCCTTTAAACATGTCGGAGGCCTGCCATTGCAGAGTGTATGCAGTTTTAAAGTGCCATTTCAACATAGCAAAATACACTTTTTGACAGGCCCATAAGTTACTTTTTAATACATGTAAGTCACCCTTCTGGTAGGCCCTGGACAGCCTGTGGGCAGGCTGCAATGTATTTATAAAGCAGGGCATATACTATACATTTTACATGCCCTAGTAGTGAAAAACTCTTAACTTTGTTTTTCACTACTATAAGGCCTATCTCTCCTATTGGATAACATTGAAGTTGCCTTATTACATTTTAAAAGTGTAATATCCACATAGGAAGCGAAAACCAGTCCATGTTTGGTGTCTCTGGAAACACAATTTAAAATACTAAATTATGGTGAAGTTGGATTTCAAATTACAATTCTGAAAATTGCACTTTTAAAAAGTTGGCATTTAATTGCTTTAAACATTTAGAGGCATTTTTATGAGCTCCTTTGTGTGTCTCTTGAACAACTCAACGTGTTGCAGAAGCGATGGAACTTAAAAATGAGATTTATGAAGCCATTCAAGGCCACCTTGCAACACCCTGTGTGGCTTCTTATATGTCAAGTAATGCAACTCGAAAAACAATCTCGGGTTTTGGCTAAATGGCAGCAAGCCTGAGCCTAATATCATCAATAAACAAAAGAGTGCCAATGCTGCACTTAACTCAACTCAAAATTAAACACAGTGTACTGAATAAAACAGTGCAACTAACAACCACTTTTTCAGTTGGATTTAATCCAAAAATGTTTTTCGTATTACATTCAATTTGTTCTCTATTATCAAAACATAGTTTTAGCAAATCACAGGATCTACCAACAGTAAAAAATCAACAAAGACATTTTTTATGTATACTAACGTTTTTCATACTTTGATCATTTATGCAACACCACCACTTCCATACCACAATCAACCACATATAATTCTCAAACACACTGATCAAGCATACTCTGTGAACATCATTTATAACAAAACGATAATTAAATGCAGTAAATGGACATAAAAGGCCATCAACAAACATGAATTAACATACTTGTGAAACACTGCACTCTGTTATGTAGAATAGATTGGTCAAAAACGGAAAGGTCTACGCGTTTCGAATCCCTCCACATACAGGGATTCTCATCAGGACCAACCCTTTCTGAAACAAAACAATGAAAAAGCTATATTTTACTAAATGACCCAACAACACTGAATTGAAGCCGCACCACTTATGCTAAAATCTTACCTGCAGCTGAATGTTTAAAACGAGACTGCAATGTTGTTTCTACATAAGCTCATGACCTAAAGACAAAAACAACATATTATCACCGCGGAGTGTCTACCCATATATTTGAAAGGACAACTAGTTTAATACTGTCGTGATACAGTCAGTAAAAAAGGTCTTACTTGTGGAGCTGTTGAAGTGGCAAAGTACTGGTTATTTCATTGAGCAGAAGGAATCACGGAGAGGTGGAAATTCTTTCAGTTACTGCACTACTATGTATTAGTTCCTTGGTGCCATCGCCAATGGAATATCTTTGATAGCGTTAATCATGCATGCCCCGAGTGTAGTTACGACCTCGGCATTGACTTGAGTCGAATCCGGAAAAGCGAGAAAAGCGGGAAATGGACGGTGAAGCCGTAGGAAAAAATCTTCGATGGCAGATGCAACATCTATCTGCTATCTGGTGCAATCGTGACCACAGAAGGCAGGTGGTCTTACCTTTAGAGAGTCGTGATCACTCATGTATCTCCACTCTGGCACTCGAAACCCGTAACGGGTTGGGTGAAGATGATCATTTTCGGCGCCTACTTAAACATCACGCATCTCAGGTGCGACTGCAATGGGAGGGTCATGGGAGTTGTAGTTTTCACATTGCTTTTTTTGAAAATTTGTTCTAACTTTATGAGGTCAGCTCAACAAGTACAGAACTAGAGCCTCTCAAATGCGGGGCTTTGACTAGAGCGTCAAAAGTGGAGAAGATCACAGGTTGTAAATCTCTGAGAGTTCATTCAGGCCATTAACAGACGTGTTGAATTTTATAATCAGCATTGCTTCTCGTTTTAATAATTTCAAATCCAAGTCGCCACCTCGAAAGTCCTGTTCGACTTTTGAAATGATGGTCCATCTTAATTCCTTTTCCGTATGGTTCTTTAAGTGCCAATGGTTGACCAACGGGTACATTTTTCTGAATTCTTGATTTGTGTTGCTAAATTCTGTATCTTATTTCCTGATTAGTTTTACCAATGTATAACTTGTTGCATGGACAGAGGATTCCGTAAGCTACAAATTTGGATTTGCAATTGGAAAATGTTTCATGTTTCCAGTAGATTCCATTGTGTGTAAACAGATTACCTTGTACGGTTGACTCACAGCATAAACAAGTACCACATTTATGATGTCCTTGTATTGGTGGAAGGCCCAAAAAGCTTCTCATATTGAGACCTTTTTCTTTGGGCAACGCTGCTCGCACTATCTGATTAGCAATGCTTTTGTCTTTCTTAAAAGCAAATAGTGGAACTTCTTTTAATGTTGTGTCCAGATTCTTAACCAAATGCCAATTTTGGTTAATAGTCTTTTTAAACCAATTGGATGTTGGGCCAAAGGTTGATACGCATACAATCCTGTCTATCTTAGATTTGTCTTTTCTTTCTAATAGAGCTTCTCATGGGGTCCACCAGGCTCGCTTGATAGCTTTCTTCAAAAGCTTTTTCGAGTAACCTCTGGCTAGAAGATTGGTTTTTTAGATTTTCAGCATGAAAAAAATATTCATCTTTAAATGAACAATTTTGTCTAATTCGCAGAAATTGTCCATAGGGCAAGTTCTCTTTTAGACTTCGTGGGTGGTTACTCGAATAATGTAAAGCCTTATTCCTGTCTGTTTTCTTCTTGTATAGTGTAGTCGCTAAGCGACCGTCCGTCGGGTATACCTCAACGTCCAGGAATGTCATTTTAGATTTGGAATAGTTCAGACTAAATTTAATATATGGTGTTCTCTTATTTAGCCAATCAATGAAAACTTGTAGTCTGCTTTCTTCACCTGTCTAAATCATAAAAACATCGTCGATGTAGCGGACCCAGCTTCCAATACAATCTGCAAAGGGATTATTATTGTGGATGAATCTGTCCTCGTATTTTGACATATAGAGAACTGCTAATTCTGGGGCAAAGGGACAACCCATTGCGATGCCTTTAATTTGAAAAAAGAAATCATCTTTGAAACAAAAATAGTTATTTTTTAAGGCGAAAGTAGCTAGTTCCATAATGAATTGCGTAGGGACTCTTTCTGGTTTTGGTCTGCTGTCAAGAAATGTTTCGAGCACCGCCAATCCTTCGTCCTGTGGTATCTCCGTGTATTATGATGTCACGTCTAGCGTAACTAGGAAATGCGTGCCTTCTTCAAATTCTATTGTATCTAATTTATTTAGAAAATCAGTAGTGTCTTGTAAATATGATTTGACCTCTTGCATGAATGGTTTTAAAAAGAAATCCACAAATTTCTAGATTGGTTCTGTCAGTGATTCACACCCGGAGACTATTGGTCTTCCTGGCGGGCAGTTTTGATCTTTATGCACTTTTGGCAGTACATTAAATATTGGAATACGTGGATGCTTGTTTCTGAGAAACTCGTATTCCTTTTTGCCTAAAAAGCCTTGGTCGAAACCTTTCTGTAGAATGCTGAAAAGTTTACCTTGTAGTTCACATGTAGGATCTTTTGATATCTTTTTATAGCAGTGTTTATTCGCAAGTTGTCTGTTGGCTTCTGCTATATAACGTTCTGTTGACCATATGACAATTGATCCGCCTTTGTTGTCTTGTTTAATTATTATAGATGAATCATTTTTTAGATCGATCAAAGCCTCTTTCTGATCTCTACTAATGTTTGGTTTTGTGAATCTCTTTTTCTGTTTTTCGACTTCAGCTATAGCTCACAGAATGACTTTCTCAAACATAATTACCTCTTTGGGGATTTTTCCTGATGGAGGGCAGAACATTGATTTCTTCTTTAGTCCTCTTGTTTCTATGTTGTCTCTTATTGGATTATCTGCAAAGAAGGTCTTTAGAAGTATCTTTCGGCAAAACTCAATGAATTCTGTCTTTAGTTGGACGAAATTGGTAACTTTTGTTGGAACAAAGGATAGACCCTTTTCCAATACACTCAATTCCACATTCGTCTGGATTTTTTCTGATAAATTGAAAATCGGTGATCTATTTAATTCTTGTAATTGTGTCGCCTTGTCGACATTTCCCACGGCTGGTTGTTGTATCTGGACCTGCCTCGAGGTTTCCGTTGGCCTCTTCCTAAAAAAGACGGCTGCTGTTGGAAGTTTTGTTGGAAGTTGCCTCGTCTGTTAAAGTCCGAGCGGATGTTAGAGTTTTCTGTATCGCTTCCGCTAGATGAAGATGATGTTTCTGAGAAAGTAATAACATTATTACTAGATCTACCTTGGTAGTCAGGAAGAAATTTTCGTGCTTCTGGTCTCGAGTAGAAATCGATTTGAAGATAAGGATAGACTTTCTCCAATGAGAAATTCTTTTTGTCCTTTTCGAATTTTGTCCCTTTTTGATTAATCGAATAATCTTTGAATTCTAGAATTTCTTTTTCCACTTTTTCTAAAAGCGCCTTTGCGTCCGTAATGAGTTGGCTTGATTTGATGTCAATTTCTAGACTTGCAATTTCTTCTAATTGCTGTTTGGAAAGTCTTTGTGCCATCTCCACGGTGAGAACCATTAGATCTCTGCTACATTTGGTTTCGATCAGACTATAACCTTTTTTGTAAAGTGGATCATCCGTAAATATGACTTGGACGTTGCGTATCTGGAGACCTCCTGGGATGGTTCCTGCTCTTAAATGTTCTATTGAGAAATGGCCATGTAGGTCTGTCCTAATTTGTTTCTTTTTCAGTCTTATAAGTCTGTCAGATTCATTATTGATGTTTGCTGTTGCGCTCAATGTGGCGGAGGGAAACAGTGGTGGGTCATTTATTCATTTCGAAATGTGTTCTTCGCTGTATGCAAAGGTGTCACGATCTGTCATAATTTTGATGAACAAAACAAAAAACTCACAAAATCTAACTGTCCTTTCAAACAACAATATTTAAACACACTAACAATCAATACTCAAATTGGGAACCTGCAGCTTATAGCCGCTTCCCGCAGGAGACTGCTGCTCCTAGAACTGCATACGCAACGTACCAGTCATATTTACGGATGACCCACTTTACAAAAAAGGTTATAGTCTGATCGAAACCAAATGTAGCAGAGATCTAATGGTCAACCATTGGCACTTAAAGAACCATACGGAAAAGGAATTAAGATGGACCATCATTTCAAAAGTCGAACAGGACTATCGAGGTGGCGACTTGGATTTGAAATTATTAAAACGAGAAGCAATGCTGATTATAAAATTCAACACGTCTGTTAATGGCCTGAATGAACTCTCAGAGATTTACAACCTGTGATCTTCTCCACTTTTGATGCTCTAGTCAAAGCCCCGCATTTGAGAGGCTCTAGTTCTGTACTTGTTGAGCTGACCTCATAAAGTTTGAACAAATTTTCAAAAAAAGCAATGTGAAAACTACAACTCCCATGAACCTCCCATTGCAGTCGCACCTGAGATGCGTGATGTTTAAGTAGGCGCCGGAAATGATCGTCTTCACCCAAACCGTTACGGGTTTCGAGTACCAGAGTGGAGATACATGAGTGATCACGACTCTCTAAAGGTAAGACCACCTGCCTTCTCTGGTCACGATTGCACCAGATAGCAGATAGATGTTTCATCTGCCATCGAAGATTTTTTCCTACGGCTTCACCGTCCATTTCCAGCTTTTCTCGCTTTTCCAGATTCGACTCAAGTCAATGCCGAGGTCGTAACTACACTTGGGGCATGCTTGATTAACGCTATCAAAGATATTCTATTGGCGATGGCACCAAGGAACTAATACATAGTAGTGCAGTAACTGAAAGAATTTCCACCTCTCCGTGATTCCTTCTGCTCAATGAAATAACCAGTACTTTGCCACTTTAACAGCTCCACAAGTAAGACCTTTTTTACTGACTGTATCACAACAGTATCACATTAGTTGTCCTTTCAAATATATGGGTAGACACTCCGTGGTGATAATATGTTGTTTTTGTCTTTAGGTCATGAGGTTATGTACAAACAACATTGCAGTCTCGTTTTAAACATTCGCTGCAGGTAAGATTTTAGCATAAGTGGTTCGGCTTCAATTCAGTGTTGTTGGGTCATTTAGTAAAATATAGCTTTTTCTTTGTTTTGTTTCAGAAAGTGTTGGTCCTGATGAGAATCCCCGTATGTGGAGGGATTCGAAACGCGTAGACCTTTACGTTTTTGGCCAATCTATTCTACATAACAGAGTGCAGTGTTTCACAATTATGTTAATTCATGTTTGTTGATGGCCTTTCATGTCCATTTACTGCATTTAATTATCGTTTTGTTATAAATTATGTTCACAGAGTATGCTTGATCGGTGTGTTTGAGAATTATATGCGGTTGATTGTGGTATGGAAGTGGTGGTGGTGATTTAATCCAAAAATGTTTTTCGCATTACATTCAATTAGTTCTCTATTATCAAAACATAGATTTAGCAAATCACAGGATCTACCAACAGTAAAAAATCAACAAAGACATTTTTTATGTATACTAACGTTTTTCATACTTTGATCATTTATGCAACACCACCACTTCCATACCACAACCAACCACATATAATTCTCAAACACACTGATAAAGCATACTCTGTGAACATCATTTATAACAACATGATAATTAAATGCAGTAAATGGACATGAAAGGCCATCAACAAACATGAATTAACATACTTGTGAAACACTGCACTCTGTTATGTAGAATAGATTGGTCAAAAACAGAAAGGTCTACGCGTTTCGAATCCCTCCACATACGGGGATTCTCATCAGGACCAACCCTTTCTGAAACAAAACAATGAAAAAGCTATATTTTACTAAATGACCCAACAACACTGAATTGAAGCCGCACCACTTATGCTAAAATCTTACCTGCAGCTGAATGTTTAAAACGAGACTGCAATGTTGTTTCTACATAAGCTCATGACCTAAAGACAAAAACAACATATTATCACCACGGAGTGTCTACCCATATATTTGAAAGGACAACTAGTTTAATACTGTCGTGATACAGTCAGTAAAAAAGGTCTTACTTGCTGAGCTGTTGAAGTGGCAAAGTACTGGTTATTTCATTGAGCAGAAGGAATCACGGAGAGGTGGAAATTCTTTCAGTTACTGCACTACTATGTATTAGTTCCTTGGTGCCATCGCCAATGGAATATCTTTGATAGCGTTAATCATGCATGCCCCGAGTGTAGTTACGACCTCGGCATTGACTTGAGTCGAATCTGGAAAAGCGAGAAAAGCGGGAAATGGGCGGTGAAGCCGTTGGAAAAAATGATGGCAGATGAAACATCTATCTGCTATCTAGTGCAATCGTGACCAGAGAAGGCAGGTGGTCTTACCTTTAGAGAGTCGTGATCACTCATGTATCTCCACTCTGGCACTCGAAACCCGTAAAGGTTTGGGTGAAGATGATCATTTCCGGCGCCTACTTAAACATCACGCATCTCAGGCGCGACTGCAATGGGAGGATCATCGGAGTTGTAGTTTTCACATTGCTTTTTTTGAAAATTTGTTCTAACTTTATGAGGTCAGCTCAACAAGTACAGAACTAGAGCCTCTCAAATGCGGGGCTTTGACTAGAGCGTCAAAAGTGGAGAAGATCCCAGGTTGTAAATCTCCGAGAGTTCATTCAGGCCGTTAACAGATGTGTTGAATTTTATAATCAGCATTGCTTCTCGTTTTAATAATTTCAAATCCAAGTCGCCACCTCGATAGTCCTGTTCAACTTTTGAAATGATGGTCCATCTTAATTCCTTTTCCGTATGGTTCTTTAAGTGCCAATGGTTTACCAACGGGTAAATTTTTCTGAATTCTTGATTTGTGTTGCTAAATTCTGTATCTTATTTCCTGATTAGTTTTACCAATGTATAACTTGTTGCATGGACAGAGGATTCCGTAAGCTACAAATTTGGATTTGCAATTGGAAAATGTTTCATGTTTCCAGTAGATTCTATTGTGTGTAAACAGATTACCTTCTACGGTTGACTCACAGCATACACAAGTACCACATTTATGATGTCCTTGTATTGGTGGAAGGCCCAAAAAGCTTCTCATATTGAGACCTTTTTCTTTGGGCAACACTGCTCGCACTATCTGATTAGCAATGCTTTTGTCTTTCTTAAAAGCAAATAGTGGAACTTCTTTTAATGTTGTGTCCAGATTCTTAACCAAATGCCAATTTTGGTTAATAGTCTTTTTAAACCAATTGGATGTTGGGCCAAAGGTTGATACGCATACAATCCTGTCTTAGATTTGTCTTTTCTTTCTAATAGAGCTTCTCATGGGGTCCACCAGGCTCGCTTGATAGCTTTCTTCAAAAGCTTTTTCGAGTAACCTCTGGCTAGAAGATTGTTTTTTAGATTTTCAGCATGAAAAAAATATTCATCTTTAAATGAACAATTTCGTCTAATTCGCAGAAATTGTCCATAGGGCAAGTTCTCTTTTAGACTTCGTGGGTGGTTACTCGAATAATGTAAAGCCTTATTCCTGTCTGTTTTCTTCTTGTATAGTGTAGTCGCTAAGCGACCGTCCATCGGGTATACCTCAACTTCCAGGAATGTCATTTTAGATTTGGAATAGTTCAGACTAAATTTAATATATGGTGTTCTCTTATTTAGCCAATCAATGAAAACTTGTAGTCTGTTTTCTTCACCTGTCTAAATCATAAAAACATCGTCGATGTAGCGGACCCAGCTTCCAATACAATCTGCAAAGGGATTATTATTGTGGATGAATCTGTCCTCGTATTTTGACATATAGAGAACTGCTAATTCTGGGGCAAAGGGACAACCCATTGCGACGCCTTTAATTTGATAAAAGAAATCATCTTTGAAACAAAAATAGTTATTTTTTAAGGCGAAAGTAGCTAGTTCCATAATGAATTGCGTAGGGACTCTTTCTGGTTTTGATCTGCTGTCAAGAAATGTTTCGAGCACAGCCAATCCTTCGTCCTGTGGTATCTCCGTGTATAATGATGTCACGTCTAGCGTAACTAGGAAATGCGTGCCTTCTTCAAATTCTATTGTATCTAATTTATTTAGAAAATCAGTAGTGTCTTGTAAATATGATTTGACCTCTTGCATGAATGGTTTTAAAAAGAAATCCACAAATTTCGAGATTGGTTCTGTCAGTGATTCACACCCGGAGACTATTGGTCTTCCTGGCGGGCAGTTTTGATCTTTATGCACTTTTGGCAGTACATTAAATATTGGAATACATGGATGCTTGTTTCTGAGAAACTCGTATTCCTTTTTGCCTAAAAAGCCTTGGTCGAAACCTTTCTGTAGAATGTTGAAAAGTTTACCTTGTAGTTCACATGTAGGATCTTTTGATATCTTTTTATAGCAGTGTTTATTCGCAAGTTGTCTGTTGGCTTCTGCTATATAACGTTCTGTTGACCATATGACAATTGATCCGCCTTTGTCGGCTTGTTTAATTATTATAGATGAATCATTTTTTAGATCGATCAAAGCCTCTTTCTGATCTCTACTGATGTTTGGTTTTGTGAATCTCTTTTTCTGTTTTTCGACTTCAGCTATAGCTCACAGAATGACTTTCTCAAACATAATTACCTCTTTGGGGATTTTTCCTGATGGAGGGCAGAACATTGATTTCTTCTTTAGTCCTGTTGTTTCTATGTTGTTTCTTATTGGATTATCTGCAAAGAAGGTCTTTAGACGTATCTTTCGGCAAAACTCAATGAATTCTGTCTTTAGTTGGACGAAATTGGTAACTTTTGTTGGAACAAAGGATAGACCCTTTTCCAATACACTCAATTCCACATTCGTCTGGATTTTTTCTGATAAATTGAAAATCGGTGATCTATTTAATTCTTGTAATTGTGTCGCCTTGTCGACATTTCCCACGGCTGGTTGTTGTATCTGGACCTGCCTCGAGGTTTCCGTTGGCCTCTTCCTAAAAAAGACGGCTGCTGTTGGAAGTTTTGTTGGAAGTTGCCTCGTCTGTTAAAGTCCGAGCGGATGTTAGAGTTTTCTGTATCGCTTCCGCTAGATGAAGATGATGTTTCTGAGAAAGTAATAAAATTATTTTTAGATCTACCTTGGTAGTCAGGAAGAAATTTTCGTGCTTCTGGTCTCGAGTAGAAATCGATTTGAAGATAAGGATAGACTTTCTCCAATGAGAAATTCTTTTTGTCCTTTTCGAATTTTGTCCCTTTTTGATTAATCGAATAATCTTTGAATTCTAGAATTTCTTTTTCCACTTTTTCTAAAAGCGCCTTTGCATCCGTAATGAGTTGGTTTGATTTGATGTCAATTTCTCGACTTGCAATTTCTTCTAATTGCTGTTTGGAACGTCTTTGTGCCGTCTCCACGGTGAGAACCATTAGATCTCTGCTACTTTTGGTTTCGATCCGACTATAACCTTTTTTGTAAAGTGGATCATCTGTAAATATGACTTGGACGTTGCGTATCTGGAGACCTCCTGGGATGGTTCCTGACCTTAAATGTTCTATTGAGAAATGGCCATGTAGGTCTGTCCTAATTTGTTTCTTTTTCAGTCTTATAAGTCTGTCAGATTCATTATTGATTTTTGCTGTTGCGCTCAATGCGGCGGAGGCAAACAGTGGTGGGTCATTTATTCGTTTCGAAATGTGTTCTTCGCTGTATGCAAAGGTGTCACAATCTGTCATAATTTTGATGAACAAAACAAAAAACTCACAAAATCTAACTGTCCTTTCAAACAACAATATTTAAACACACTAACAATCAATACTCAAATTGGGAACCTGCAGCTTATAGCCGCTTCCCGCAGGAGACTGCTGCTCCTAGAACTGCATACGCAACGTACCAGTCATATTTACGGATGATCCACTTTACAAAAAAGGTTATAGTCTGATCGAAACCAAATGTAGCAGAGATCTAATGGTCAACCATTGGCACTTAAAGAACCATACGGAAAAGGAATTAAGATGGACCATCATTTCAAAAGTCGAACAGGACTTTCGAGGTGGCGACTTGGATTTGAAATGATTAAAACGAGAAGCAATGCTGATTATAAAATTCAACACGTCTGTTAATGGCCTGAATGAACTCTCAGAGATTTACAACCTGTGATCTTCTCCACTTTTGACGCTCTAGTCAAAGCCCCGCATTTGAGAGGCTCTAGTTCTGTACTTGTTGAGCTGACCTCATAAAGTTAGAACAAATTTTCAAAAAAAGCAATGTGAAAACTACAACTCCCATGATCCTCCCATTGCAGTCGCACCTGAGTTGCGTGATGTTTAAGTAGGCGCCGGAAATGATCATCTTCACCCAAACCGTTACGGGTTTCGAGTGCCAGAGTGGAGATACATGAGTGATCACGACTCTCTAAAGGTAAGACCGCCTGCCTTCTCTGGTCACGATTGCACCAGATAGCAGATAGATGTTTCATCTGCCATCGAAGATTTTTTCCTACGGCTTCACCGTCCATTTCCCGCTTTTCTCGCTTTTCCAGATTCGACTCAAGTCAATGCCGAGGTCGTAACTACACTCGGGGCATGCATGATTAACACTATCAAAGATATTCCATTGGCGATGGCACCAAGGAACTAATACATAGTAGTGCAGTAACTGAAAGAATTTCCACCTCTCCGTGATTCCTTCTGCTCAATGAAATAACCAGTACTTTGCCACTTTAACAGCTCCACAAGTAAGACCTTTTTTACTGACTGTATCACGACAGTATCAAATTAGTTGTCCTTTCAAATATATGGGTAGACACTCCGTGGTGATAATATGTTGTTTTTGTCTTTAGGTCATGAGGTTATGTAGAAACAACATTGCAGTCTCGTTTTAAACATTCAGCTTCAGGTAAGATTTTAGCATAAGTGGTTCGGCTTCAATTCAGTGTTGTTGGGTCATTTAGTAAAATATAGCTTTTTCTTTGTTTTGTTTCAGAAAGTGTTGGTCCTGATGAGAATCCCCGTATGTGGAGGGATTTGAAACGCGTAGACCTTTCCGTTTTTGGCCAATCTATTCTACATAACAGAGTGCAGTGTTTCACAATTATGTTAATTCATGTTTGTTGATGGCCTTTCATGTCCATTTACTGCATTTAATTATCGTTTTGTTATAAATGATGTTCACAGAGTATGCTTGATCGGTGTGTTTGAGAATTACATGTGCTTGATTGTGGTATGGAAGTGGTGGTGTTGCATAAATGATCAAAGTATGAAAAACGTTAGTATACATAAAAAATGTCTTTGTTGATTTTTTACTGTTGGTAGATCCTGTGATTTGCTAAAACTATGTTTTGATAATAGAGAACTAATTGAAAGTAATGCGAAAAACATTCTTGGATTAAATCCAACTGAAAAAGTGGTTGTTAGTGGCACTTTTGTATTTAGTACACTGTGTTTCATTTTGAGTTGAGTTAAGTGCAGCATTGGCACTCTTTTGTTGATTGATGAGTAATGCAACTCAGCACAAATCACTGCATTGCATTACTCTGCACCAGGGAGGCATTTACATGGGTGTTGCATGGGTATACCCACTCAAAATCCAAGGATTTTCAATCAATCAATCAGGGATTTGTGAAGTGCACTACTCACCCGTGAGGGCCTCAAAGCGCTGGGGGGAGAGGATATTTCAAACAGCTCCGTCTCATCCGAAGAGCCAGGTCTTGAGGCTCTTCCTGAATGCTTGCAGTGCGGGGGTTCATCTGATGCTGAGGGGGAGTTTGTTCCAGGCCTTGGCTGCGATGTAGGAAAAGGCTCTTCCTCCCTTTCTTGCTCTGTGGATGCGAGGTATTTCGGCCAGGGCAAAGTCGGTAGATTGGAGATTTCTCTTGAGTGCGTAAAAGGAGATTCTTTCGTTGAGGTTTTGGGGTCCGGTGTTGTGGAGGGATTTGGAGGTGTGAGTGAGCAGCTTGAATGTCACTCTCTTTTTGACAGGGATCCAGTGGAGGTCTCGTAGGTGCTGGGTGGTGTGGCCTTGTCGTGGGATGCAGAGGATGAGTCTGGCTGCGGTGTTCTGGATGGTCTGGAGTTTGAGGAGTAGAGATTTGTTGACTCTCACGTAGAGGGCGTTCCCGTAGTCCAGTCTGCTGGTTATGAGTGTGTGGTTGACGGTCTTTCTGGATTCGGGGGGGATCCATTTGGAGGTCTTGTGGAGAATGCAGAGGGTATTGAAGCACACGGAAAATACAGAGTTGATCTGACGGTTCATGGTGAGGGCGGAGTCGAGTATGATGCTGGCGTGGTCTGTGGGTATGGGAGTGTTGCCAAGGGCGGTGGGCCAGCAGGTGTTGTCCCATGTGGAGAGGGTGGATCCAAGGATGAGGGCTTCTGTTTTCTCTGAGTTGAGGATTTTGGTCCATTCCCATATTTAGCAGAAGTGGTAGATTTAAAATGCACCAAAAACCTTTCGTCTTGCCAGGTGAGGATTAACTAGGAGAAATATCTTAATTTCTCCTTGTTTGTTTCCTATTTCTATGTGTGGTGTATTCTGCTATACACATAGAAAGTGGAAAATGCCTCAGAGGATAGTTTTTGTGGAGGAAGATGCCCCATCCTAGACAAAAACTATCCTCCTTAAAATGCAGGCACCCTTGCACCTTGATGCAAGGATGTCTCCATTGGAGCTATGCAGTGAAAAGGGCACCAGCTCAGGGGAAATGCCTGAAATGCACTCTATTGCCTTACATATGGTGCATTCCTACCCCTTCAATGTCAAGCAGTGCAGCCCAGCGCAGCAAGGCAACTTGCAGCGCTGCACTGCACTACACTGTGTGACTTTATCATAAATATTGCCCTTTGTGCCTGTAGCCTGTCGTCATGCGAGAACTGTGCAGTTCCCGCAAACTCCGTACTTGGGACGTAGGGGTTTGCGGGAGAGAGACCATGGTGAGGAGGAGGGCAGCCTGGAGACGCCACAGTACAGTTGAGTGCATTTTTTATTTTTAAATTTGTGTTTATATATTTTATATTGGGGGTGGAGGTGGGGAGCCTTTATTTGTTGGGGGGAGCTGGTTAATTCCACTGCGCTGTGGAGTCAGAGTCGGAGTATTGCCTAAACTCCGCATTCTTGGTGGAGCATGGAGTAGGAAAAACTTTGCACACTCCGCAGCCCACATCGGCTTTGGAACCACCACTGCATGTCGCATCCTTGGCGCATGCCCTTGCATCTCTCATTCACAGCAGCCTCGACAATCATGCTAGACTTCTCATCACTGCCTCACAGCTCTTCGGGACTGACACATCTTCCCGACTGCGTGTTACATCCTCGACGCTCGTCTTTGCATCGCAAGCCCCATTGAAGGGATATTCAACGATGGTGCAGGCCCTTGCACTGCTGCCTCGCCGCATCTCAAAACCAACACATCTCTTTGGCTGCACAACACATCTTCAATGAGGATCCACGTAACGCTCAGCAAACCAAAAGGTACTTTTTGCTCAGTGGGCCTAAATGGGTCCCTCTACCTGGCCTGCGCTCCATCATGGTCAATCTGAATTTGTGACTTTGTCCTGGCCTAGCTCAACCAAATATCAACAGTTGACGCTTTACACCTTTTGGCTCTATTTTCTCTAAAAATGTTAAAATTGAAAATCTCTAGTTCTACGGATCAGATTTTTGTCATTTTGGTGTTGTTGTGGGCTCCTTTTGTGGTGTTGTTTCACTATTTTACTGCTTGAAGTTTTGCACAAATATTTGGTACATTACCTCTGAGTTACTTGCCAAACTATCCAAGGTTTTAGCACAGGGTGATTTAGAATCTGCTCGTGACTTCACCCAGAGGACTGTGGTTGCTGCTTGAGAAGGATTTCAACCCCCTCAACTCGATTTCTAACACTGGTGTTCAGTGATGGGATTGGACTTGTTGTGAGCAGTGCCATGCAGTAATTTTGTGTACTCTACCATTCCACATAAATAATTTAAGACCAATTTGAGCAAATTCTCCATAGTCGGAATTCTTGATTTCTAAAAAATGTCTCTCGTGCCTGAATCCACCTCTTCAAGCATGGAGTTTGAGCAAACATGAAGCCTTCGACCGTGGCTCATCCCAAAGAGTTCTGTAAAGAGAGAGGACTTCCAACCAAGAGTACCACTAGAAAGCTAGAATTGCAAAAGGAGCTGAGGACCTGGGCCAAAGTCAATCAGTAACTTGCTACAGCAACTGAAGGAGATGAGGAGATGGGCAGCTGAGGAGCGGATTTTGATCTCAGTTCTGAGGGCCCATAGCTTGCTGAAGGGGATGACTTGACCCCTAATTTTGAGCTCAATGCCAGGAAAGGGAGCATTTTTTCTTCCCACAGCCTGACTACAGAGGAGCTGGTGGAGAGGAAGGAGGAGACAGAGTTCAGGCTGGAAATGGTCAGGTTCAGGATGGAGGAGAAGAAACTGGCCATGGAGGAGAAACGAGCATTTTGCTCGTGAAAGGAGCCTTAAGGAACCTTAAGGAGCTGGAACTGTAAGTGAGGCAGTCAGATTCTAGCAGCATTGGAGTTAGAATACGTACAGTTTCTGATAGAGACCAGAAGGTCCATATCCCCAAGGATTTGGTGCTCAGTTATGTGGTGGGAGATGACATTGACAAGTGGTTTACTGCCTATGAAGTAGCCCTCAGGGTTCACAAGATCCCAGAAGAGCACAAGAGGAGTGGTTTATAGAAACACTAACCTACCAGGAGGCGGGACACTTTTTGCTTTAGAGGATGGGGACCAAACCAGGTTCACCACCAAGAAGGCCATCTTGATTGGTAAGTTTGGGCTGACTCCTGAAAAGTACTGCCAAATAGTCAGAAGCTAACCAACATGTCCTGAGTGAATTCTGTATACTACTCCAGAAAGGTACTGATTGGCTGGGTGTGGGGTAGCAAAGTAAATGACTGCAATGGGTTGGACAATATAATTCTGAGAGAGCACATGTTCAATACTTGTTTTTAAGAGCGGCACCAGCACATAGCTGACAGCAAGCTGACAGAACCGAGGAAGCGTGCTGAGGAGACAGACCTGTGGACCTGCACCAGAGTGTCCAAAATATATTAGGGGGAGACTACCACAAGTGTTGTCAGGGGTCCTTTAAGAAGAAAGAGGTGGGGAGAACAACTTAAAAATAAGGAGTTTTTAAAAGGGTCCCGAAAATAAATTCCATAGGAGTAGTGGTAACTAGTGGTAACCAGTCCCAGGCTGAGCCTAAAAGGAAGGGGTTCTTTGATAAGAAACAGAGAGGTTTGTACCCCAATGCACAGAGTGCTACAAGTGTGGTCACTCCAAGGGTAACTTTTGACAGGCCCAAACCTTCCTTTTTAATACATGTAAGCCCTGTACAGCCCAAGAGTAGGGTGCAATGTATTTGAAAAGTAGGACATGTACTTTTAAGTTTTCATGCCTTGGTAGTGAAAAACTCTCACAATCATTTTTCACTACTGCAAGGCTTATCTCTCCCGTAGGAAAACATTGGAGTTGCACTATTACATTTTATATGTCTAATTTCCAAATGGGTAGATATGACCTGTTCATGTTTGGTGTCTCTGGAACGACAATTTAAAATCTTAACATATGGTGAAGTCAGATTTCAATTTGCAATTCTAAAAATGCCACTTTGAGAAAGTTGTTTTTTCTTTCCTTAGCCTTTCAGTACCTGTGGCCAGTCTATGGTCACCTGACTGGGTTCAGCTGGTAGGTGAGATTTGTGTTTTTCTCCTAGACAGCCACACACAATAGGAGCTTAGATGTGCCTGTATGGTTCATCACTGGCAGGTTGGGATGGAGGAGTGGGCACTGCCCCACTTACACCTGAATAGGCTATGTTCTTCCTCCACACAAAGGGCTGCAAACCCCCTGTAGTTTGTCTGGAGCCAGGGCAGGGAAGGCAGAATGCCCAGAGGCTTCAAAGGGCAACCTCTAGAAGATTCTTCCCCCACTTCAAAGGCACAACTGGCTATACATAATGGGCTTCAGACAACACCATATTAGCATACACCTGGACCCGTGGATACTCTGGAAGAAAGAAGGACTGCTGTGCTGCTGAAGGACTGCCACTCAGGTCGACTGTACTCTGCTGGACGCTTGCTTTGCTGTGCTGACCAGATACCTGCTGCCTTCTTGCCTAGATGAGAATGACTGGACCTGCATCTCTTGACTCCAGAACCCAGAGTAACTCCAAGGGCTATTTTGCTGGCCCTCCTGATCTGAAGCCTCAGGGACAACCAAGGCTTCCAACAACCTTGAATCTGCACCTGGACTCTGCCATCTGTGAGTCTACCCTGCCTAGTGATGCCACCCCAGTCTAGGACCCTTGAAAGTGGACTTACGGTACTTAGTCAGCCTCTGTGGATCTAGCGGAACCGACACATCTCCTCTGCTGCATGGCACAACCCTGAGCAGAACTGATGCATCTCAGCTGTTGCATGGATTGGACCCGTAGGAAAGACTCACATCACTGGTGCATCCCGCATCGCCTTCGGAATCACCATTGCACGATGCATCGTCAACGCAAGCCATTACATCTCTCATTGATGTCGTCCTTGATGTCGGACTCTGAATCACAGCCCTGCTGCTATTGGGAAATGATACATCACCCCGATCATGCAACCCATTCTCGGCACTGGACTTCTCATCCCGAGCCCTGTAGAGTGGATCTGAGGAAATTCAAAAAATGGCTCATCTTTGCTTGTAACGCCACCACGCTGTTGCCCTCACTCAGGCCCCTTCAACATTCATAGCGTTTCTTTCACGTTCTATACTGTTGCACATATTACACGACCTTTCCTGTTTCCCCGAGCTAAGTCCATTCTGAGACCCGGCTCGAAGCAACTAATCCCCCAGATAACCATCTATTGACCCTTGGTGACCGTTCTCGGCCTCTCCAGTTGTTTTACGAATCACCATTTTCAACACGCAAACACGTCCTGTCGTAAATTAATTCAACCTAGGAATGGCTATGCCACCTGACCTATAGGGTCAGGTTGTGGTAAATAATTTAATTACCGGGACTTAATTTGATACAGAAACATAATAAAAATAGCTCAGTAAATAAGAGGCAGAATCCGTGGTATTAGAGGTTCGGAATGGGCTTTATTCCAATGGACGATTCGAATCGGTTGCTCCAAGTTCCATCACCACGAAGGTTCAGGAAGTGAAGTACATACATTATTGATAATTAATCACTTTTATACAATAGGCATTACAGTGAAGCAAATGCAAGAGGCGTAACAATTGATAGTGTAGATAAGATTTCACATGCGTAGCTGAAGGAGGCGTAATTGGGAGTAACAAGGAAACGTCATTGGTTGTGATGTCACATATGGGTGGACCTATGAAATAATTTCGCAATGTCAGCAGAAATACTTGGCAGAGATGCGCGTGCAGCAGCATGACGTATGATTGACGTGCGACTAGGGGGTGAAGGGGACTTGACATTTAGCTCTACATGTGGCGACAGATGTCTGGAGGGTCAAGTCAACCTAATCCCCAAATCATATCTAACATCCTATGTTTAAAGAACTATGTTATCCAAAAGAGAGGTCTCTTAGAGTAGAATCTTATTCTATACTGACTATACTGACTGTTAGTGCGTGTACAAGCGTCTAAGTGTCTACACTAGATGCGAGGGCAGAAGTCTTCCATAATAATAAGGCTATGAATTACTTGCATAAAGACGGAGAAGCCGGGCCTTTGCTCGGTAGCTGGAAGAATGTTTACTTAAACTACTAGACAGGAATGCATTGGGCAGGGAGCGGAGCAGATAATTTCGAAGGTGAAATACAGTTTCTTGGCAGGCAACAGGCTGATGTCAGGCTTCGAGAGCCGCGCAGGGAATGAGACAAAGTTCATGGTCACAGATGCAGGCTCAGACTGGAGCTTCAGAGGCAGAAAGCAAGAAAAGCTTGATGACAGAATCAGGGCCTACTTGCCTGGACTGTAAAATGGCATAAGGGAACCATATAAAGCCGGTGGCCTTTCATACTTAGGAATGGAATATCCGGCCTATTCATGGCGGATCTGAAAGAGGACATGTTGACGGTGGACGCACATGTGTTTGCGTCTTCATAACTGGAACTGGAGGAAACATACATGTACTTGTGATTCATACATGAAACCGTTGGGGTCCAAGATAGGGGACATAACTGATCAGAAAAATCCATATTTCCACATTCCCTCCTTGTCCCCTACTTGCCCGTCAAGAGATATCAATCTTCATCAATCCATTGATCTGTTCATATAGCATCATTTGTTCTTCTTTTTTCTTCTGGGACGAACGAGATCTTGGTGGTGGAATACACGATGTGGCACACAGACCACAGATCGCTGGTCCACATTGTAGGCATAGACAGCAACTGAATAGTATGAGAAAGCCAATACCTAGGAAGGATAGGACCTTCCATCCAAAGGTAGATAATACACTCCAAAACCGACCGGACCAAGTCCAGGTGCCTGGATTCTGGTGTATCTGGCTTACAATCTTATGAAGGCGCGTTATGGCTTTATATACAGATGGCGAATTTTCTGGTATGAAAATGCAACAACTTGATCCGATGACCCTACAAGCTCCGCCCCTATCGGCCAGGATGACGTCAAGGACAAGACGATTCTGAAGCACAACAATCCGCATAGCAGACTGTTCTTCTGTTAAATTGCCTAAGGCGGAAATAGTTTCGTTCACTACTGCTTCAAGGGTTCTAGTTAATCTACGTATCAGCTTACTATTAGTAACGGTACCTATATAGGGAAAGAGACCTTTATTGAAATCTGTGTATTTTTCCCATGCCGTTTCAGTGTAATCGACAATTGGGAGATCTCTCCTTTCTCTATTGTGTACTAAATGAGTATTTCTGTGATAATCAGGAGGAGCTAGGAAAACAGGTGGCAAAAGAAATCCAATGTAACAGGTACCATCCCAATCTAGAGGTAGGCGTACATGTGCCGTCTGACCACATATGAAATAGGAATGGCGGGAAGCTCTAAATATCGACTTGCCTTGATCACTGAATTCTATTACAGTGGTGCATCTACTATGGCCCATATGTATGGAACCATTCTTTCTTACACATAATTCACCTTTTACTGGAAATATTGACATGGCGGGCAAAATTGGAGTAGCTTCGGATTCGACATTTAGGATCATAAGATTAAGCGTAAAATTACCTAATCCATATACTTCATTTTCTAGATCAGTTCCTGTTCTCTTGGGAAGTCCCTCCTTGTTAGGGTAGCAGACTTTAAGTAAAACTAAGTTTAAATTTCCCCATACCCAGTTGTCTTGATAAACTGCAGAATTTGAATCTAGGGGATTAATTAAACTAAACCATGCTCCACAGGAGCCGTTGTGTGTGAATGGGTATGGAAAGAGAGGTAGAATTCCTTTATAATTCTGATAGGGAGGGAGTCGGCCACATATCCAACAATTTGTAGCATTGCTAACCTGATGGGAATGATGTAACATACTAATAAACGTATTATTGCGCAGCGCAAATCTATAAGACAACTCATGCGGAGATAATTCACTAAAAGAATGTTCAGCAGTAACATTATAAACATGTCTAGAAATAGGATAATATATGTGCAACAATATACTTGCAGTAATTATTAAAAGACTTAAGAAAAACAAAATGAATAACGTCACTGTGCAATGACTACGCAGTGATTTACAGTATGCATGTCGTTTCAACATTTTTCGGGTGTTTTCTCTATTCAGATCTAAGGGATACATGTCAGGGACAAATTCAACCGCTTCACCTTGGAGAGGACTTAAACAATCAAATTTCCCGACCGGTTAGATCTGAGTTTTAGTTTATATTGTTCGTGACTACTTGATTCAACAAAAGGAAGTTTTGAGTCAATGGGTGGAGACACACGAGGTGTGGTGTTCACGTCCGATGGTAGTCCATGAAATTTCTTGATATGACTTGAATGTATCCAGCCTTTTCTGCCTTCGATCTTCACGGCTGTCCTTGTGGTGAGCAAGACCAGTTGCGGTGACTTCCACCTAGGATCCAGCTGAGTCTTTCGATCAAAGTTCCTCACGAGGACCAGATCCCCCGGAACTATGTCATGGGGTTTCACCTCAGTGTTGTCAGGAAAAGCTGCAGCTACCTGTGAACGACAAGATTGTAGTGCAGACATCAAGGAAGCCAAATAATCTGTCAGCATATTACAGTCAATATCAGTTATTTTACGTGGTATAGGCGTCCCCCACATATTTGGTGGTCTGCCAAAGATCACCTCATACGGGGATAGCCCTGTTCGAGAGTGTGCTACCATTCTCATGTAAAAGAGTGCAACTGGTAAGGCTACTACCCAGTCGACACCTTTCTCTCTGCATATTTTGGACAATCTGATTTTCAGGATCTGATTATGTCTTTCTACGAGACCTGCTGCCTCGGGGTGTCGGACACAGTGGAATTTCCACTGATAGCCTAACAAAAGTGAAACGTGTTTCATTAGTTCGGATGAGAACGGCTGGCCGTTATCTGAGTAGACAGCACGTGGTAAACCGTATCGTGGGAAGAATTCTCGAACTAACTGTTTGGCAGTAGTCGGGGCAGTGTAATCTGAAACCGGGTATGCCTCTGTCCAACGGGAAAGAGCACAGACAACTACGAGAACATATTTGAATCCTCGACATCGTTCCATCTGGATATAATCCATCTGGAGGACTTCAAAAGGGTGATCAGGAGACTGAAATCCACCCTGTTCTACGGGAACGCTTTTTCCTGGGTTAAACTGACAACAGATCATACAGGTACGAACTTTTTGCTTGGCTGCTGCTCGTAAATGTTTATTGAACCAAATGTGTTGGATGCTGTCTAGCATAGCTTTTTCTCCTAGATGCGCTGGACTATGTATAGTGTTAATAATAACTTGGACCATTGAATCAGGAAGGAACCACACAGATTTTTCCTTCGTCATCCATCCTTGATCCGTTTGGATCCCTCCTAATTCAGTCCATTTCTTTATTTCGTCTGGTGTAGCATGCGTCTGTATGTCAATTACGTCAAGAGCGGGATCTTTAATCGTCATACAATGTGTTGGCGTCGGGACTATTGTCTTTGTCATGTCGGATGTTTGAGTTTGAGCAGTCTGTTTAGCTGTTCTGTCAGCTAGATCATTGCCTTGAGAAATGATATCAATAACTTTCGTATGAGCTTTACATTTCATAATTGATATTGCAGTGGGTAGATGTATTGCATCTAATAAGGCACGAATGAGGGGTCCGTGCTGAATGTGGGCACCGTGAGAAGTTAAATAACCTCTCTCTCGCCACAGCACGCCGAAGTCATGTACAACTCCGAATGCATAACGTGAATCAGTGTATATGTTGACTTTTTTATTTGTGCCTTGAATACAGGCTTGTGTCAGAGCGATGAGCTCTGCGGCTTGAGCTGACAAGGTATTTATGCAATTTGTTTCGATGACTTCAGTGTCTGTTGTGACTGCGTAAGAGGCCACTAACTCTCCTGTACTTGTTCTCATACATGAACCATCTACATACAACGTTAGGTCTGGGTCTGACAATGGGACATCTGTCAAGTCTTGTCTGGGTTTCGTCGTGATTGTAATAACGTCAATACAATCATGAGCTAGTGGGTCTGTTCCGATTACGGGTAAGAGTGTGGCAGGATTCAATGTGTTACAACGTCTGATTTCTATATGTGGCTGAAACAATGTTAATTCATACCCTGTAAGTCGCGCTATAGTCAAGTGTTGTGTTTGCGTTCGATTCACGAGAACCTCTACTGCATGTGGTACTTGAACTGTCAATGGATGTCCTAACACTATGGCATCGCTTTGTCTTATTGCTAAAGCTGTTGCTGCCACCGATTTCAGGCATGCAGGCAAAGCCTGAGCTACGGGATCTAATGTACTAGAAAAATAAGCACATGGTTTGTGGGATCCTGCCTGTTCCTGTGTGAGTACTGACAAGGCAGTACCTTCGCGTTCTGTAACAAAGAGTGTAAACTGTTTATTGTAACATGGTGTTGCTAAAACCGGTGCTTGACATAAAGCTTTCTTTAAGCTTTCAAAAGCTTGTGTATGTTCCTGAGTCCAAGGGAGAACAGTCGATGTGGCTGCCTCCTGTGTTGTCAATTGAATGAGTGGTTTTGCTAGAAATGCATACTGAGGGATCCACTGCCTACAATATGAAGTGAGGCCTATGAAAGCCCGCACCTCCTTTTGTGTCTTGGGTATTGGCATGTTAGCTATTAACTGAATGCGGTCGGGTGTAAGCTGCCTTCCCTCCTTGGACAGCGAGTGTCCAAGATAAACAACTCGCTGGACACAGAATTGCAGCTTAGAAGGGGACACCTTGTGCCCCTTTTCGGCTAGAAATTGTAAAACTGTCAGTGATGCTTTCTCACATTCAGGTTCGCTTCTAGCGGTGATCAGCAGATCATCGACATATTGAAGCAGGGCAGTGTTCACTGGCATGTGGATACTGTCGAGTTCTCGTTTCAGTGCTTGGCTATAGATGCTGGGGCTTTCTGTAAATCCTTGAGGTGCGCGTGAGAATTTAAAGCTACGTCCATTTAAACTAAATCCGAACAAGTATTGGCTTTCCGGATCTATAGGGACGCTGAAAAAGGCATTCTTGAGATCAATTACAGTAAAGAATGTTGCTTCAGAATCAATAGCTGTCAGTAATGACGAGATATCTGGGACCACAGGGAATTGTGGCACAATGCACTTGTTTAATTCGCGCAGATCAATAACCAATCGATATACTGGCGGGGCCTTCGGATCTGTTCGTTTAAGAATCGGAATTATCGGTGAATTACATACATTGGAGTCTGTTTCCACAACCACTCCTTGGGCAATGAGCTCGTCAATGATTTGTAGTAAAGCCACTACAGCATCTGGTGGTAACTTGTATTGTCGCATTCGTGGTAGTACCACTCCTGCCTTTAGTGTAACTCGATATGGTGTAATATTCATGCAACCAACATCAGTAGGGCCTTGTGCCCATAGATGTGTAGGTAAAGTCTGCAGTCGGGGATCCATGTCTCTAGACACATAGTGACCTTTGAAATCACGTAAAAACAATCTTACTCCTTCCGGAGAACAACATATTATAGCTCCTAGAGCTTTCAGTGTTTTTATACCTAACAAGTTTTCTGGACATGATTTAGTAAGCAATAAATCTGTAGTTCTGGTCAAGGGTCCTATCGTAAGTGGAAGAGGCTGTGATACTTCATTAACAATAGGTTTTCCTGAAAAACCAAGGGAAATATTCTGTGAGCCTGAGAGGGGTGCCCCTGGAACTTCACTACGTTTTATGGTTGTTCGACTTGCCCCTGTATCGAGTAAAAATTTTCTATCTTGGCCTAATAATTCACTATGTACATAAGGTCCTTCTTGGTCTACCGGGACCTCGATAAGGGGTAAGTCAACTTCCCTCTCTAGGCTGGTTCATGCGTATCGTTGATAATCAGGATAGTCGTACTGTGCGGTCTGGTACAGCTGTCGTGTCGTGGTTTGTGTGGCAGCAACCGGCAGCGCTGGTGCAGCTGGCACAAACTGTATAGACTGTTGTGGAGCTGGCATGGACTGTGCATGCTGCGGGGCTCCTTGTTCATTCTGATCCTGTCTAAGTGGCCGTGGTCTTTCTTTTGTAATACCTGTGGCGATATTACGCTTCAGGACTGGGCAATCGTGTATATAATGACCTGGTTGTTTACAGTAGTTGCATGTCCCTTTTACAGGTCCTGCTGAATCATCGGAATGTGTCGTACCCTTTTTATGTCCTTCAGCTGGAACTGTCTGGGAGACTAGCATTTTCATTTTCGTGTCTTTCATGCGTCTTTGTTCATGATCTTGTTCCTCTCTAATTCTATTGTGATGATACTGTAACATTTGTAACATTTGTGATGGGGTGTTACCTTGCCAGGTACTCTCGAATTTTAATACTCTATTCTTCACTTGGGGCAAGGAATTTTCAACTAATTTTGTCACAAACAGATGTGGGTATGATTCGCTACTTGCTTTTATGCCACTATTTATACCAAAACATTTTTCAAATCGTGCATAGAAATCACTAGTGTCTTCATCTTGCTTTTGTTTACAGGCTGAAATTGCACCCCAGTCTTCCTTTTTCGTAGTTAATAAACGTGGCAGTACCTGTACTAGTAAACCTGGTAGCGCTTTAGTTTTATCCCCAAGCCCCGAACCTGGACCTCGGGCCTTTTCTTCATTTTCTAATGCTGTCCAGTCTATCTTTTGGTCTCCCACCTCCCACTCTTTTTCCTTGAGTTTTTCATAAATGCCAGCAGGCATCAATACCTTTAATATTGTCATAATGTCGGGATAGGTATACTCTCCCATGAGTAACATGTCTTTAATTTCTCGGTGGAAACCCGCTGGGTCTTTGTCATGACTGGGTACCACTTTCTTCATTTCTAACAATTCTATTTTCGATATGGGCGTATATACAAATACACGTTTAAACTCATTGTCCTCGCCCTTTATTGGGTGTACTTCTCGTAAGGGATTCTGTCTGTCCATGTAATACATCGGTCTTTCCTTGATGGGCAGTGAGACATGTTCTGGACATACAAAAAGAATGTACTGCTTTCTTGATTCTAGTATTTCTTTAATTAGCTTAGTACCTGAACCTCTCCATCTATTCGTGAGTAATTCAGTCAATATATCAGGTAAGGGACCAGGATCTGAATGTTGGCTTTTATATAGTATAAGAAGTTGTTGAATCATATAAATCCCAGCTAAACGCTGTTCATCTGGAGTGAGATTCAAAAATGTGTGGGCTACGGTATCATCATCATACTTTCCGGGACTGTCAACCCAATGAACGGCTGACCTGGCTAATTCTTGTTCATCCATAGAATCGAGAAAATGATAACCCCTTCGTTCTCGCAGTAATTTGTCAGCGGCTTGGAACGAATGCTCGGGGGACCTTATATTTATTATAGGTGTTTGGAAATTCCTGTTATTATCTGGACATATCGGACGTATCGGGTCAGTAAAACATCTAGTACTATTACAAGATCTTCCTCTACCTACATAGGCTATGGTTTCTGACTGTCCTGTGGACAGTCCTGATCCTTCCTCCTCCTCGTTTTGTTCGAACTGGTCTACCGCTAATCTCTCTTGGTGTAGGCGTTCTATTTCTTTACGGATCTTTCGGCACATGGCTATTATACAGTTTTGCTTATCATGTCTCCCTTCTGATATATTCTGGCTCCATCTGGTAAGAGTTTGCATTGCTTCCGGGTCTACCCCCGGTCGGTCTTGATTTCTGATCACACAATTTATAAGGAAACGTAACAGTTCCCCTTGTATCTCCACTTTCTGGTATTCCATAGCTCTGTTAATACATTCAGAATCTCGCCCTGTTTGGACAAAATGGTATATATTATCTAGATGCATAGTCATTCCTGGTAGCTTCCCTAAATACACCGCGGCTCGTCTGATACGTAATGATGCCATGATCATTTCGTCCTCTTTGCCGGGCACAGGGTCATATCTACAATCTATAAGAAGTTCCTTAAGCGTACGGGCATTTATGAGTTTGGGGGTACGTGGATGTGCTGATTCTTGAAAGGTAAGTTTATTTATTCTGGGTGGCGTAGAAAAAATATTGGTAGCACCTCCGGTAGCCCCGTCTGGGGTATCGGGCGTGAAAGGATTCGTTGAACGCGATACAGCAACTATAGGTGTGGACACAGCTATAGAAGTAGCTGTAGGAACAGATGTAGAAACAGATGTGCTTGCCGGAACTTGTGTCAGGATTTGTTGTTGTAGAGATACAGATACAGGATCTTGGCGTTGAACCTCCCCGGCCGACGGTCTATGTGGGGCGGGGTTAGCATACTCGGGAGCTGCGTCATCTAAATATGAGGAAAGAAAAACATCTTCTGCGGTTCTAGGATGCCCCTTAGGATGTACTTTTATTGGAAATAATGGGGGTGGCAAGTCTTTTGGTATCCCCGGAGTAGCCTTAGGTAATCCCTCGGCCAGAAGGGGATACATACCATTCATAAGGGCATTTCTTTGTCTGTCTACTTGTTCTGATTTCACTCGTGTACCTTCTTCAATTAATAGATTTTCTCGGACTTTATTTGAATTCTCCTTATTTTTCTCTTCCTGTCGGAGTGCTTTTTCTGTACGTCTATGAGATTCTTTACGCCATAACTCAACGGCGTCTTTCTGTGACTGTCTGACTTTCCTTTTCCATAACTCTTCCTCTACTTTCATGATGCACTCTGCATCCCAGGTCCCAGCTGCGGGCCACCTCTGACTTTCTGGTAATTCCTTGGTGTAGTCTACCCATAAATCAAGAAATAATATAGCGTCTAAGCCGTGTTTATGATACATGAAGTACCCTGGAGTGTCCCTAGGAGGAATAGGAACAGCTTCTTCGAGTACCCCTTTTCTAGTTGTGATCTGTCTTAATTTCGAAAAGAGCGGCATATTGAGAACTGACCTGATACTTGATTTTGAACAAACTTAATACAATAAACACGATAATGAACAGTCATTCATACCACAATATGCAGAACGTATTAACACATTTAACATTTAACATTTAAATGAGCAAACAATGATGATGACGATCTAAGGAAAACTTAATCACTAAACATAATACTCGGCATTATCTGGATTATTCTGAATTTATATACTTGATATACTAGATATACTGCTAAACAGTACAGATACACTGCTGAAACAGTGCAGACCGGATTTGTGTACCCAAACCCGTCTTGACCGGCACAACCTATGTGCACGTCAGAACGCCTCCCCAGTAATGGTACTCACCGGGTAGCTCGGAACGGAAGGCCTCGGAACGGAACTGAACTGGACCGGACTGGACTCGACTCGAAAACTTCGGACACTTCTGAGCTTCGGGAACCTGGTGGGCCTCTGTATACCTCGGATCTTGCTCTCTCAGCTAGGCTCTGGTCGGGATACTTCGCACTTCTCACCGCCTCGTCTGGGTGTTGATCGTAGCCTCAGTCGCCCCCGCTTGACCGGAGGGAGATACAGGAAATCCTGCTGGTACGCGTTGTTGTCCGTCCAGCTGTGGCAGGAGACCGGGCCTGCAACGCACCGCCGGCGCGTGAGATGAGAAAGTGTCCCTGTTCGGGCGCCATTCATGTGGTAAATAATTTAATTACCGGGACTTAATTTGATACAGAAACATAATAAAAATAGCTCAGTAAATAAGAGGCAGAATCCGTGGTATTAGAGGTTCGGAATGGGCTTTATTCCAATGGACGATTCGAATCGGTTGCTCCAAGTTCCATCACCACGAAGGTTCAGGAAGTGAAGTACATACATTATTGATAATTAATCACTTTTATACAATAGGCATTACAGTGAAGCAAATGCAAGAGGCGTAACAATTGATAGTGTAGATAAGATTTCACATGCGTAGCTGAAGGAGGCGTAATTGGGAGTAACAAGGAAACGTCATTGGTTGTGATGTCACATATGGGTGGACCTATGAAATAATTTCGCAATGTCAGCAGAAATACTTGGCAGAGATGCGCGTGCAGCAGCATGACGTATGATTGACGTGCGACTAGGGGGTGAAGGGGACTTGACATTTAGCTCTACATGTGGCGACAGATGTCTGGAGGGTCAAGTCAACCTAATCCCCAAATCATATCTAACATCCTATGTTTAAAGAACTATGTTATCCAAAAGAGAGGTCTCTTAGAGTAGAATCTTATTCTATACTGACTATACTGACTGTTAGTGCGTGTACAAGCGTCTAAGTGTCTACACTAGATGCGAGGGCAGAAGTCTTCCATAATAATAAGGCTATGAATTACTTGCATAAAGACGGAGAAGCCGGGCCTTTGCTCGGTAGCTGGAAGAATGTTTACTTAAACTACTAGACAGGAATGCATTGGGCAGGGAGCGGAGCAGATAATTTCGAAGGTGAAATACAGTTTCTTGGCAGGCAACAGGCTGATGTCAGGCTTCGAGAGCCGCGCAGGGAATGAGACAAAGTTCATGGTCACAGATGCAGGCTCAGACTGGAGCTTCAGAGGCAGAAAGCAAGAAAAGCTTGATGACAGAATCAGGGCCTACTTGCCTGGACTGTAAAATGGCATAAGTGAACCATATAAAGCCGGTGGCCTTTCATACTTAGGAATGGAATATCTGGCCTATTCATGGCGGATCTGAAAGAGGACATGTTGACGGTGGACGCACATGTGTTTGCGTCTTCATAACTGGAACTGGAGGAAACATACATGTACTTGTGATTCATACATGAAACCGTTGGGGTCCAAGATAGGGGACATAACTGATCAGAAAAATCCATATTTCCACAAGGTAGAGAACACTACCTTAGGGAAGGAATTTCTATTGCCCATTATGCTGTATCTTGTACAAAGAATGTTTTCTTGTGGATGATTTGTATCTTTATTGCACCTTGTGGGGGTTGTTGCTTTAGAGGATTCAAGCGCTACAAAAGACTGTGAGCCACAGATTGAAGTGGCAGTCTCCTGAGAACCTACCACCGATGTACTTCTAGGACAACTGTACTTAGCTGCAGCTAATAAATTGAAGTTCCTATGCCAGACAGAGTGTTCTGTGTCTCTGTAATTTGGAAGGCGAACTCAGAAGATTTCAGGCGTACCCTGCGCCGCTGGGCTTTAAAAGCCCGGTTCTTCAATTTGGTGCCTTCTGTGAGGCCGCTTCAGAGGACGTGGGTCCAGCCTGAGCATCGTGAGGAGCCCCCCAAGGAAATTCCGGAGGACGCGCACTACGTGATCGACCCCTGCATGTCGTAAGTGGAACGAAGGCTTTTTACCGTGTGGCTTCTCCCTCCCAACGGCTGAAAAGACCTGCTGCCCTGACTGCGGCCACGCTTTGGCACCCTTTGTACTTGGTATAGTGAGACATCAGACGGACCTCTGTTGGCGTACGGAAACACTTGGATAAGTTAAGTATAGTGGCCACTCCTTTGTCTTTGTTTTGTTTTGTTCGACTTTTGCAAAAGCCGAAACCGAGGGGTGAGTGCAGTTTGTGTACGATAAAGTGACTATTTAAACCCCTTGAAGTTTGTACAGAAACTAGTGTTGCAGCGATGCCTGGTTTCAGTAAATTTGGAAATTAGTTTGGTTGCAATCGCGATAGGGCTTCCCGACTGGAGGATTCTTGTCCAATTCCTCCGGCCGGAACTCCCACTTATGACGTATATTCTAAACATGGTATTGGCCCCATAGCTTTTAATGAGGCGTGGGTTCGCTATACTAGAAAAGATGGTGTTTTAAGATGGCCGCAGAATGGCAGTTATGAGCTCAACATTTTGGATAATTTGGAGAACACTTTGTTTAAGCGAAAAGCCCAGCCGGCTATGTTTGACTCTTTTCGCCTATGGCGGAAGGAGCCCAAACAGAAAAAAATAAAACAAGCAAAAAGGGATAGGAGGGATATGTCTACTTTGCAAGCAAGGCAACAGTTTAAAAATAACGAAACCGATCATGCGATTGAGGTCTCAGATAGGCAACATCGTATGGCAGTAGATAAATGTTATCCAGTGTTGCCAACTTCCCCTACGGAGAAAAATGTGGACCCTGAGAAGGATCCTTTAATGTCCCATCTGCTGAGATTACCCCGCCCTATGCGCAGGGAGCTAACGTGCTTTTGGATTACCGCCTGCCCCCGGAGCGAATGCACCTTTATTGTTAGCACCTGCCCCACCTGTTCTGCCTTATGTCCCACCTGTTGCTCCCCAACTAGTTCCTGCACCCCCACCACAGTCTTCTCCGGCATTGCCGAGCTCTCCCTTACCTTCGGCTCCCACTGTAAATATTACTTCCTCTTCTGCTCCGCCTAATATTCTGTCTCCTGTTCTAATGACGAATTCTCCCTCCGCTCGGAGGCGAATGATCGATACCGTTTCTGGCCTTTTGTCCCTTCTCTTCGGGACATTTCAAATGACCCCGGTTCCTCCTCGTAGACAAACTCGTAGTCAACTACCAGGTCCGGAGGAACGGGAAGTGCTAGACCTTCAAGCCCGAAGGTGGATCATGAATGGCCCCCAGTATAGTGTGCAAGATATTATGGTCACCTTTCAGCAGTTTGAGGCACCAACGCAGAGATATGTTTTTGATGCTATGTGTGAAATTTTAAGTCAAGAGTGCGAGGATATGGGTTTGGGACGAGCCCCTCGGGGCCTGCTCGATAGAGGACTGATTGTGGGCGCAGAGGTCGAGGACGCGGTAGGAACGCTTGTCACTTTTAGAACGATGCTTGCCTGCCGGTCCTTGCCAAAAAGCGATACCTCCGTCAGGCGAAAATTAAAGCACTATCCCATGAGAGAGGTTCCCCCAGTGTGGAGAGAGGAGGTTGCAGCCCAGGGTGCTAATCCTCTTATACCTGCTCACTTTCAACACGTGTGGGTACACGTTCCGTGGAAGCGATCTGTGGTATTGGCCCTTAAACAGTCGTTACCGGACCCCCGTAAAAATCCTGCAGGGTACTACAAAGGGTTGTCTCAAACTGTCGATGCATGTATCATGAATTTGGCTGATATAGACATGTTAATGGGTAATGTGGTCCCACAACCGTTATGGGCTAGGATTCGGAAGGAGGACCATGTAGGAGAACTGGGGGGTGATTGGGCTGCCATACTCGCCGCGGACAGACTCCAAGTGGGTGGTGCCAAACCTGAACCTCTAATTACAGAACTCCCAGCTAGGATCATTACCTTACTGAAGACTATGATGCCCCCTCTGCGAGTTAATTGGGATAAGTTAGCAGCTTGTAAGCAGAAAGTGGATGAAAACGTCTCTGATTTCTTCACTCGTTTCAAGGAGACGTTCATCGATCATAGTGGTCAGGATATCAGCACGGAAGGTGGCCAACGATTGTTTGTAGACAAATTTGTGTCTAATTTGGTTCCAGAAATATCTAATAAGTTGAAGAATTCCGAAAGCGCGTGGGCGGTCTCCTCTTCGGCTCAGATATTGGCTACTGCCCAGTATTATGAAAATAGGGATAAAGAAGAAAGAGAGAAACTTGATAAAAAGACCAAAGAGTTGAAAACGAAAGTTCTTTTGCAACAAGCTTATCCTCCTCGCCCTGCTCAACGTGAATATCAGCCGTCTCCACCATACCAGAGACAGTCGCAGAGGGCTGGGCCTTTCGTTCCCCGACCCCCACTGGGCCCAAATCAATGCGCTTACTGTAAAGAAGAAGGCCATTTAAAGTATGATTGCCCGGTTCTGTTACAGCGCACGAGCGGTATTCCCGTGTCACGAGGCCAGAGTGGTTATCAGTCAGCACCAAGAGGTAGAGGTCGAGGTACGCCACCTAATAACCAACGTTCCATGCCCCCTGCAAACTCCACAAATTATTTTGATTAGCAAAATGTTCAGTCTGCCAACTATTACAACAGTGATTACTATACTGAGGATGAGAGTCAGAATCCCCAACCTAACTAGGACAGCCATGGACAAAGTAAGGGAGTAGTATCAGTTCCAGAGGACCAGAGTGGGCCTTATGTTAATGTGGAAGCACTAGGTGTTACAGAGCCATTCCTATTAGACACTGGTGCGACAAAGAGCTCTATGATTCACTCTAAACTCCCTGGGGCACCTTTGTCTGGCTGTACAAATGTTTCTGTAGGTTTTTCTGGCGCCCCAGTTCAAAACCCAGTTTCATGCCCTTTGCCCATTTCAATAGGTCCTTACAAATTGGAGGCCCCGCTCCTTTTAACGACAGGTTGTGGTGAAAATTTGTTGGGCTTAGATTTATTGAAGAGATTGTATGCAACATTACATTGTTCCCCTTCTGGTGTACGTCTTACCTTAGGTAAGAAATTGGCCTCACCGGTGTACTTGTCTAAAGATCAGCTTCCCCCTGAATTACAATCTCTTCCAGCCACCCTCTGGGCCACCGGCACCAATGATGTGGGCCTCCTGTGGATTCCTCCCTACGTTGTAACACTCAAGCCTAATGCTAAAATTCCTCGCATTCCACAGTATAAAATTTCCAGTGACTGCGAGAAAGCTCTTTTGACTCTAGTTCATGATTTGGTACAAAACGATGTGGTTGAAGAGACTAGGGGAAATGTATGTAATAGCCCTGTTCTGCCTGTTTTTAAATGAACCAACCCTTCTCAACCACCTGTCTACCATTTTGTGATTGATCTCAGAGAGGTCAACAAGATTGTGATACCTCAATTCCCTGTTGTCCCAGATATTAATGCCCTGCTGACGATGGAACCAGCCTCAGCTTCCTGGTTTTCCATCATTGACCTCAAAAATGCTTTCTTCAGCATCCCCATTGCTGAGGAAATTAGGGATATTTTCGGCTTCTCCTTAGCAGGCCGAAGCTTCCGGTTCAAGCGAGCTCCTCAAGGCTATTGCGAGAGCCCCTCCATTTATAGTCAAGCATTGAAATTGCAGCTCGATACTTTGTGTTTACCACCAGGAGCCACTCTCATACAATATGTGGATGACCTGTTGGTTGCAGCAGATTCTCAAGACACTTGTAAAAAAGGCTACCATTTCACTGCTACGCCACTTATCTGACCACAACCACAAAGTTTCACCATCAAAATTGCAATATTGTTGCCAAGAGCTTACCTACCTAGGTCATCTCTTGTCAAAGGAGGGACGGCGATTGACCACAGAACGTATCCAAGCAATTGCCCAAATGCCTATTCCATGTACGCAAAGAGAGGTGCGTGCCTTTTTAGGTATTACCTCTTATTGTAGACAATGGATCCCTAATGTTTCCCTTCTGGCAAAGCCCTTGTTGGCACTTACTCTTAAAGATACACCACTCCCGCTTCCATGAACTGCAGAATGTCAGAAAAGTTTCACGGATTTGCGCACTGCCTTCTGCTCTGCCCCTGTGTGAGGTACTCCTGATTACAGTAAGCCTTTCACACTCTATGTTCATGAGAATGAAGGTTGCGCGTTATCAGTTTTAACGCAGCGATTTGGAGACAAGCAACGCCCCTGTGCCTATTTTTCGGCCACGTTAGATCCAGTGGCCAAGGCATTACCTAGCTGTTTGAGGGCTACAGCAGCAGCGGCAGTTTCCATTCGCCAGTCTGCTGGATTGGTATTAGACAATACCCTTATGGTCATGGTACTGCATGCTGTAGATAACCTCCTAAATAGAACAAAGACTCAACACCTCACGAGTGCCCGCCTTTCGGGGTACGAATTGACACTCTTGGCTAGCCACATACACATTAAGCGATGTAATACCTTGAACCCAGCAACATTGCTGCCAATTCCAGTAGCAAATGACACTCAGGAGCAACACGACTGCTTCCTCCGCACGGAGGAAGAGACAAAAGGCAGAGTTGATTTAAAAGATACTCCAATCCCGGACCCGGATGGGACCTTATGGGTGGACGGTTCTTGTTTTAAGCTTCCCAGTGGTAAAATGACCTCAGCCTATGCAGTCACTACCTTATACACTATTGTAGAAACAGCGCGTATTATACATAACTCAGCCCAGGCAGCTGATTTGATAGCACTGACTAAAGCTTGCGTGTTAACTGAAGGAAAAAGGGTGAATATGTATACTGATAGTCAGTATGCGTTTGGAGTGGCCCATAGTTTTGGCCGCCTGTGGAAGGAAAGAGGGTTCCTCACATCCCATGGCACTAAGATACAGCATGGCCAATTGGTAAATGACCTCCTTGAATCACTCACCTTGTCGACTCAGATAGCGATTGTGAAGTGTAGTGCACATAAGAAGATCACTGATGATGTAGGTCAAGGAAACGCTTTTGCAGACCACATAGCGAAAGAGACAGCTAGAGACACTACAAGCCGCATGTATGTTGTGGGTCTGCTAGATGGGTTGCACAAGGGGGGGGGGTGTGAGAATACTGTGGACAGTGTGAAAATGATCCAGGCTGAGGCCACAGAGAAAGAATTGAGTACGTGGAAAGAAAGTATAGGAAGATTGGATGTGACAGGGTGCTGGACAGACTTGTCAGAACATCAACGCTGGTTGTTACCAGATGCTTATGTACTCCCAGTAGTTACCATGGCACATGTTCCAGCCCATATTAGCGCTAAGGGTATATGCAAGTTTCTGGCTCCGGTATGGAAGAATGTGGGGATCCCTAAATGTGCAGACAATGTGGTTAAGCATTGTATTGTATGCTTAATGCATAACCCAGGGAAGGGAACACCAACACCAGCAGGACACTTTGCTCCCCCAACTTACCCTTTTGAGGTTTTACAAATAGATTACATCCACATGGAACGATATAACAATCTAAAATACGTTTTTGTTGTGGTATGTGCCTTCTCCCGATGGGTAGAGGCCTATCCCCTGAAAGATAATACTGCTCTATCCTCGGCAAAAGTCCTTTTGAAGGAGTTTCTGCCAAGATTTGGGTTACCAAGAGTTATCTGGAGTGACAACGGAAGTGAGTTTGTGGGTCAGATCATGCAGAAAGTATGTGCAGGCCTTGGCATTCAGCAAAAATTCCACGCAGCGAACCATCCTCAGTCAGCAGGTTTGGTGGAATGCTATAATGGCCCACTTAAGCTTAAGCTGGTGAAAATACAAGCCAGCACGGGTCTTGCCTGGCCTGATGCCTTGCCCTTGGCTCTCTTATCCACCAGAACAACCGCCCATTCCCGTATGGGACTTAGTCCTTATGAGGTTGTCTTTGGACGCCCTGCAATTGTTTGGGGAGTCCCAAGGCCAAAGAAATACTCCGAGATAGAGCATCCATTATTGATTGACTATTTACATGATCTAACCACTAAGTTACGTGTCCTTCATCAACAGGTACAGTATACTTTGCCCCAGGCTTCAACGGATCCTGGTCACACCATACGGCCGGGAGACTGGGTCTGTGTCAAAAACTTCCAGAGGTCAAAGAACTTGGAACCTCGCTGGAGAGAGCCCCGTCAGGTGCTCCTGACGACGTGTACTGCAGTAAAGGTGGTCGGAAAAAAGAACTGGGTACATGGGGTACATTGCAAGAAAGTGCCCCTACCATTGCCTTATGATCAATGGGTTCATCAACAAATTAGTGACCCTGAATCCGGAAGAACACCAAAATTTGGACTATTCAGTGATGCACGCCTAGACTTTGCCGGAGCAGGACAAGACGACGACAAGGCCCTCCAGACAGCTATACCACCGGCAGTGAAATTGGACACTACTAAACCACATCTCCTTTTCCAAGAACAAACTGTACCTGGTTCCCAGAGGTACGATTTGAGGCCCAGACTGAACAAAATACCTCAATAGTGCTTCATTGATTTTTGTCTTTTTCCTGATTTCCACATGATTGCAGGGCCGTGATCGTAAGTCTCAGAATTGTGACCCAAATGTGGCTCCAGGCCTGTGGGACTTGTAGGAAAGTATAAAGAACTACAGACAATCACAGCTGAGTGAAGCAACCTCCCGTCACGGCAATATTTAGAGCTGGAAATGACTTTTAACAAGGGAATGCACAAAATACAAACAATGAGCACGAAGCATTGTAAATTATTGCATAATCGTTTTATAGTGGTTTTAATAATATTGATTTTGATATGTATTATATTGTCTTGTATAGGATGGGGACTACACGTAATTTTTACACAGCCTACTCCCAAAGTTACGGTTGAAATGCATACGCATGGCACTCTACCACCTCATGTTGAGTCAAGAAGGAGTGAATTCCGCAACAACACATTTGTTTCCATGCTACACCAACATCAATTGGCCACTAATGCGACGAACTGTTGGGTTTGTGGTCTTCTGCCAAGTTCAGTGAATACTGGAATGCCATATATTACCCTTCCTTTTTCATTTAATGGCTTAACCTTGTGGGGGTTGTTGCTTTAGGGGATTCAAGAGCTACAAAAGACTGTGAGCCACAGATTGAAGTAGCAGTCTCCTGAGAACCTACCACCGATGTACTTCTAGGACAACTGTACTTAGCTGCAGCTAATAAATTGAAGTTCCTATGCCAGACAGAGTGTTCCGTGTCTCTGTAATTTGGAAGGCTAACTCAGAAGATTTCAGGCGTACCCTGCGCCGCTGGGCTTTAAAAGCCTGGTTCTTCAGATCCTCAACAACAACGCAGGCGCTCTCACCGCAGCCTCGCCACATCTCAGAACCGATGCATTGCTTCGGTTGCGCGATGCATCTTCGACCCGGATCCATGCAAGGCTCCATAAAACCTGGATTGAAGGTAAATTTGTTCAGCAGGACTAAGTGGGACACTGTAGCCAACCCATGCTCTATTAGTGGTCATGTTGAACTTGTGACTTTGTCCCGGTCCAGCGCGATCAGATAATTACAATTGGCATGTTATACCTTTTGGTGCTTATGCTCTAAAAACTTTAACATTAAATATCTCCGGTTCTACCGATTGGATTTTTGTTGTTCTAATCTTTTTTATTTATTACAAATCGCTCTATATTTCTAATCCTGTTATGGACTTTTTCTGTGGTGCGTTGTCACTGTTTTGCTGTTTGGAGTGTTGCACAAATACTTTGCACATTGCCTCTGAGTTAAACTTGAATGCTCTCTGCCAAGCTACCCAAGTGCTGAGCACAGGTTAATTTAAAGTGCGCTTGTGGCTTCACCCTGAAAATAATTGTGGTTGCTGCTCTAGAAGGGTTTCTGCTCCTTCAATAAGTAACCACATTTCTTACAGTGATTAAGTAATGGCGTAATCTATTCAAGCAATATCAGCAGGGCCACTCTGCAAGAATTATCACATTATTACTGAAACCACTGTCACCTGGTTTACTACATTGCCCAAACAAAACAACATAACAAAAGTTCAGTGAATACTGGAATGCCATATATTACCCTTCCTTTTTCATTTAATGGCTCTTGTAGTGCATGGTGGGAATTGAGCGCCAGTTGGGTCTTTTCTGGAGATGGGGATACACGAGAAGTAAGGAGCTTGGGAGTACATCTATACCATTTATGTTGGCGAGACAGAAAAAGGATATTTGGGACGGATAGTGAGAAGTTAGAATATGCAGATCGCCAAACCAAATCTACGGATTTGTATTTTCTGCCCTCTAATAGAACCTCTCGAAAAGGGCAAACTTTTCTAGTGGTACCTGGACAAGCACCATTCTGTATTAGGAAAGGAGGGGTAGAATATAAAGGTACAAGCACTTGCCAACATATTGTGACCTTAAATGGGACAGATTGGCCTCGCATGGTTCCCTCACGTAACACATACTTCGTGTGTGGAAATAAGGCTTACACTTCTCTACCAGGTAGTTGGAGAGGCACTTGTTACATCGCTTGGTTGTTGCCCCCTACATATATAGCAGATAACAAGCATCATTTACAGAAAAGAGGGGTGGCCTCCGGCCAGGATACGTCAGGACAAGAAGTCGGGGATGTCTTGAAAGGACTCATTCCATTCTGGGGTTCAATAGCCAACAGTAGAGACATAAGACAGCTAATTCGAGTTGTAGAAGCCACTGTCAATGAAATAGCTGGAGCTTTGAGTAACATCACTGCAGAACTCGCTGCTTACCGCCTTGTCATGCTTCAGAATAGGATGGTATTAGATATCATCCTTGCTGACCGTGGGGGCGTATGCAGATTGATCGGATCTAGCTGCTGCATTTTTATTCCAGACAACGCCCCTACAGTATACCAAGCCATCTCTAAGCTACATAAGATCGCTGAGTCCGTTCACCAGGATGAAGGGAATTGGTCTCTGATGGGATGGTTTGGGGGACTACTATTTACATGGGGATGGAAGATTCTTACCTTTGTCGGAGCGACTTTGGCTATTCTCTTCTCATGTTGCCTTTGCCTACAATGTGGTCCAGCTATATGCGGACTCTGAGCCACCCTATGTGTTCCAAATCCGGTATCACAGAAAGCAGCAAACACAAAGATAATGCTGCAACAACAGCTTGTAGATTTCATGGCTATTGAAGTTGATTCAGATTAACACCAGCCTCTGGTTTCTTTGCCTGAGCAATGGCAAAAGGAGGGTCTGAGGAAATTCAAAATATCGTCTTTGCTTGTAACGCCACCACGCTGTTGCCCTCACTCAGGCCCCTTAAACATTCATAGCGTTTCTTTCACGTTCTATACTGTTGCACATATTACACGACCTTTCCTGTTTCCCCGAGCTAAGTCCATTCTGAGACCCGGCTCGAAGCAACTAATCCCCCAGATAACCATCTATTGACACTTGGTGACCGTTCTCGGCCTCTCCAGTTGTTTTACGAATCACCATCTTCAACACGCAAACACGTCCTGTCGTAAATTAATTCAACCTAGGAATGGCTATGCCACCTGACCTATAGGGTCGGGTAGAGAACACGACCTTAGGGACGGAATTTCTAATGCCCATTATCCTGTATCTTGTACAAAGAATGTTTTCTTGTGGATGATTTGTATCTTTATTACACCTTGTGGGGGTTGTTGCTTTAGGGGATTCAAGAGCTACAAAAGACTGTGAGCCACAGATTGAAGTAGCAGTCTCCTGAGAACCTACCACCGATGTACTTCTAGGACAACTGTACTTAGCTGCAGCTAATAAATTGAAGTTCCTATGCCAGACAGAGTGTTCCGTGTCTCTGTAATTTGGAAGGCTAACTCAGAAGATTTCAGGCGTACCCTGCGCCGCTGGGCTTTAAAAGCCCGGTTCTTCAGATCCTCAACAACAACGCAGGCGCTCTCACCGCAGCCTCGCCACATCTCAGAACCGATGCATTGCTTCGGTTGCGCGATGCATCTTCGACCCGGATCCATGCAAGGCTCCATAAAACCTGGAATGAAGGTAAATTTGTTCAGCAGGACTAAGTGGGACACTGTAGCCAACCCATGCTCTATTAGTGGTCATGTTGAACTTGTGACTTTGTCCCGGTCCAGCGCGATCAGATAATTACAATTGGCATGTTATACCTTTTGGTGCTTATGCTCTAAAAACTTTAACATTAAATATCTCTGGTTCTACCGATTGGATTTTTGTTGTTCTAATCTTTTTTATTTATTACAAATCGCTCTATATTTCTAATCCTGTTATGGACTTTTTCTGTGGTGCGTTGTCACTGTTTTGCTGTTTGGAGTGTTGCACAAATACTTTGCACATTGCCTCTGAGTTAAACTTGAATGCTCTCTGCCAAGCTACCCAAGTGCTGAGCACAGGTTAATTTAAAGTGCGCTTGTGGCTTCACCCTGAAAATAATTGTGGTTGCTGCTCTAGAAGGGTTTCTGCTCCTTCAATAAGTAACCACATTTCTTACAGTGATTAAGTAATGGCATAATCTATTCAAGCAATATCAGCAGGGCCACTCTGCAAGAATTATCACATTATTACTGAAACCACTGTCACCTGGTTTACTACATTGCCCAAACAAAACAACATAACATGCATTTGATTTGATTAAATAAGAGGTTCTATTGTTGTATGTTTCCTTCAGAGCCCTCTTAGTTTGCTCATATTTTAGTTTGCTCGCACATTTAGTCTGCTTTGCCTTGAACACATTACACTTGGCATGCTTAGTTTTCTGCCATGACATTATTTTAGAAAAGCACTGCACATGTTTTTGTTATAGATTCTGACTGTCTGAACATCTTGTACAAGGTCAAGCAACACTGTGCCCAGTCTTTTGTGATCAGTTAGCAAACATAGCTTGGCACTTAGACACAACATACATTCATATCTGCTGTTTTCAAGAAGACACCTTGTAACATATACACAGAGACGAGACATTTTGTAAACAGAGAGAAGACATTCTAGCAGAGCAAAGGTTCGGACGAGAGAGAGATCCACTGCCTGAGATTTGGAACAAATACCTATGCATAGCGATACTGGATTTGCCACCAGAGATCTACAATATGACACTGCGTTTCTGTAATGGGGGTGGGCTGAGGCAGATAAATAATTCACCATAGTAGGACTTCTTATTGTTTATAGTTTTCTTGTAATGCTCCTCATGCTGTTGGGATGAATATGTTTCCTAGTTGCAGCTCAGATGTTTTATAATAGAGCACAATAAGTTTCAATAAATATTGTAAACTGTTCTTGTGTTTTTTTTGTTTATTATGGACATGCATGAGTTAGAAAACAAAAGGTTGGCGATCTATCTGTTTCCACGGTTCCCCGACGGGACTAGAGTGTTGTTTTCTAGGGCGCTAACTTGCCTGTTACTCTGGAAAGGTTAGGAGGGCAGGCAAAGCACTATGAGCTAGTGTGGACTGGGGCTCATAGGTACCGATGTGGCATGATGACTCAGTCCGTACCTACTGATGTTTTATGGTCCCAGGCATAGTTCGTTTTCAAAGCAGAATCTCTGCAACATGGCACAACCTATGTTTGGTCTGGTACTTATTGCACAGGTCTCCTGAGTAATGCTTGTGTGTTTCCATAATACTGCTTACACTTACCACTGGAAACGCCCAAGTTGTTAGGGATTAATCCTCCACAGTATTGAGAAAGCACCAAATTCTGTCGTTTTTCAAGCTTGAAAGTTTAAAAGGAGAAAACATTTTTTGAGCTGCACTTTATTTTAATTTCTGTTTTATCAAGGGCTGCACCCGCTGTTGTCGTTCATGTTAATTGCAGACCCGCTGTCCATGCACATGTAACACGTCATGGAATTACTAATGAAGGAGTTCTTGGCAGTACCCTAATTCCTCTCGATAACATACAGGAAATTCCTCTACATCTAGTGTTAACCACCAAATCTGTTTATCCCCTTTTGATGGGGGGCGCAGAGAATGCACTTCAATCCATACCTGCCTCCACTACAAGTTACCAGCAACACAACCAAAGTGAGTACTTTTCTTACTCCTCCGTCTTCTGCAGCTGAGGTAGTTTAGATTGATACACCATCTGTGGATTAACTGTTCTTGTATTTTTCAGGTCCTGTTACAGAACCGGAGCCTCCTGTTTTTAAATTGAGTACTTCTGGGTACTTTGTGGATCAAGATGATTTTTCCTCAGATGATTCTTCTGTTTTAGACACTCCTCTGCACAGATCTGTGTTTTGTTTTCATGGCTAAAAACACACTTATCTGATCCCACCTTGGATATATGTGTGGAAAACACTATCCTTTGTTTTTTCTAATGCTGTGGATTGGATTTGTGACAGTTGTTTTTTGCTGATTAATGGCCATTACCTTCCATAACATTCTGATGCAGAACTTAGCTGATAGGGTGTTGGCCTCCCCAACTCTTTTTCGCATAAGCTGAAAAGAGACATGTCCCTCGTGAACATTTCAGCTATTCCAGTAACTGATGGAAATGTTTGCGATAAAATTCCTTACAACATATTCAGTTCTACACAGATCCTGCAGATACCTTATGTGTTTAGGGTTTCTATGGGGGATGTATTAGTACCTGGGATTCATTAAGATGATTGGGACATTGAAACTGTAAACTCCATGCTCTCAGAGCTGGAATATTATACTGTTTTTGAATTGGACAATTTGTCCCTTTATTCTGCTACCTATGGTGAGATGTTCTGTTACCAATATGGACATCATTATTTACATCGAGCTAGTATAATTAAACAGAATGGGAACATTGCCCCACTCCTCCACCAGGGAGTGCCAAAACATACAAAGATAGATGTACTTATTTTTCAGGATAAAACGCATCAAAACAAACGTTTTTTATTTTTAAACTAGTCCTCACACACCTGAAAAAATATATGCTTGCGCAAACTAAATTATTTTATAGGGAATCAGTTGTTGCATATCATTGGGTATGAGAGGCTATGATTATTGGAAGGACACCGTTGATTTGAAATCCATATGGGGTACAAAATTGTGGCAGGTCCAGTGTAGGGATACTTTATTTCGAGCCTACTTAATTCCAACTCAAATGATTTTCCTGAATGACAACGTTCAGAAGACTACATTCCTTTCTTCGCATGATTTGACAATTAGCAACATTTAACCAATTTTTACTGCGGACCAACTTGATAGTATGTTACAGAATAGTACATTTAACACCATAGTTTGAGGTCCTTACTGGTGGTTATTGTGACCAGTGGACACAAATAGATGTCATGTCAATTTTTTCATTTCAACACCGGGGTTTAAAGCTAGCTGACCTGATCCTTGTGATTCCTAATCCGAACATGCAGGAATTGTTACTGCCTATTCATTGGGAAAATTATGTAAATAATGGTCAGCACACTCTACACTATCTGCAGTGAAGCAACATCCTACTCCACTATCAGAGGACATGGACCTATCTGATTTCCTGTCCTAAATATCAGGGAACTAAAAGATTTGTTTATGCTACATATAATGAAATTTGGAAATTGTCACAAATGGAGGCTGCTGCATGTTTAAGACAAATTGATCAAGATAATTTAGATAAAGTACTTACTGTTGTTGATAATAGTATTACTACGTTATCTTCTCACATTGTGTCATGTGCTATTGATATCATGCAAAGTGACATGTATTCATTGTACCATGGGCAAATTCAACTTAGATCCATCATGCAGTTTAGCTGGACCCTTCAAACCCTTAAAAATGGCTGCATCCATTGGCGTTACCTTAATCCCAACCTTTCAATCTGACACGTAAGTAGCGATTCATGGCAATAAAGGATGCAACCTACACAATGTTCCATCTCGAGAAGTTAGAACAGCTCCCTTTCACTGTATCTGAAACCCCGTTCCACCATATGGTTAATAGATGGCATAGTATCTCTGCCAATTTCAGCAATTTTTAATCTTGCATGAAACATTTCCCTGTTGATATGAGCATCTCGGATGCAGCTTCATTCATTAATTATGGTCCCTCCCATTTACTTATGACTGCAAACGCGCAAATAAGGAGGTCTTCTTTACTGGACAGGAATGCAACTCTTCTATTGGACAATCACTTATTTGTCAGCATGTTGGCATTCATGGTGCCTGTAACGCATCTGTACCGAACTGGGGGGATGATTCACAGAACTAACTTAAGACAAAATCCTAAACTTACTACTTTTGGTATTCACAGAAGTTAGGATTTTGTCTTACGTTTGTCTTAAGACAAACTTAAGACAGACTTAAGACAGTCTTAAGACAGACTTAAGACAAAATCCTAACTTAAGTCTGTCTTAAGTCTGTCTTAAGACTGTCTTAAGTCTGTCTTAAGACTGTCATAAGTCTGTCGTAAGACTGTCTTAAGTCTGTCTTAAGTTTGTCTTAAGACAAACTTAGGACAAAATCCTAACTTCTGTGAATACCAAAAGTAGTAAGTTTAGGATTTTGTCTTAAGTTAGTTCTGTGAATCGGGCCCTGGGCCTGTTTTCTAAAAGGGATACCAGTCCCTTCAAATGTCCCCCTTACTCAAGGTCCTTCAAATGGAAGTTATTTAATGTTAAATGATCACAAATGTTGTGGAATGAAGGCCGAGATCCCATATATTTTATAGGTGTCCCAGATAGTTACTTGCTGCAACAATGTGCTCGTTTCCCCTCCACAAGACAGATTTTAACAAGCTAAGCAGACTCAAAGTGCTATTGTTTAAAAAAGAGTTGCTCTCTCATCTGCTCAAGACACTTTCGAATTGCAGGTGGCAAGGACATCCAGTGAAATACAGTCCTTGTTAAACACAGATCTCCCAAAACATTTCGTCAAATTAGTTCATCGCATCTTTAATGCATCTAATACTACCGTCCTTTCTCACTTTTTTAAAGTTCTCGGTTCTGGTGTTGTCAGTTCCTTCAAATAAATATTTGAAGTAATACTGGCTTTTATTCATTACCTTTTTTCCAGTGTGTTCGGGGGCATCCCATTGGTGATATTTCTCATTTACAGCATTTTGGTTCTGTTTTTGCTCCTCGGCAATGGATGTTCTGTCTTGAAGCCCTCTAGAACAACCACAGGTTCAGCTAGTTCATGAACGCATGGTAAAATTCTTTGGAATCTTACTGCTCCAAAAACTAGATTTTGACGGGTCATTGACATTTTGACTGGTTTGGTTTGCGTGCGTCCAGCCCATGTTTCATTGCCTATGCTGCCCCTTTGAATTGGCACTGGATATTTGCATGGGCTGTGCAAATGCCGGTTCCTCTGGCTGAGTCTTCCAACGACCCATTTTCAGAGTTGTCCCATGGTCTTTAGGCTGCTGCACAATGTGAGGTATGAGCCCCTCCCTTCTGAGGAGATGAGTGTTTCGGCACAAGACTCATTAAACTTTGGCACTAATGACATGGATGCAGGTTGCCTGGATTCCCTCAGCATTGGCCTATAACAAGGAGCATGTCTGCTCTCTGGATGATTTGAACTGCGCTATGGCAGAGTGATCGTCTGCGGAGAGTGAGTCCATCCAGGATTCACTTCCTATTAGATTCATGGGAGACATCATGGCTACCTCCAACACACCTTAATGTGGCAACAATTCAAAATTAACATTTCTTAAAATTTGCTAAGCTTGTGCTTTACAGTGTCTACTTAGTAGCTCTGTTACAAGCCTTACCAAAGGGGGGGTGTCTTGTGCTTCCGTAAGGGCACCCTTAGTTTGCTCGTATTTCAGTTTGCTTGCACATTTAGACTGCTCTGCATTGCACATGTTATGCATGGCACATTTATTCTTGGGCCACAACATTATTTTAGAAAAGCACTGCAGGTTTATATTTTTGTTTCAAACTGTCTGCACATCTTGTGCAAGGTCAAACAACACTGTGCCCAGTCTTTTGTGGTCAGTTAGCAAATGTAGCTTGGCACTTAGGCTCAACATACATTTGCATCTGCTGTTTTCAAGAACACCCCTGATAACATATACACAGAGATGGGTAATTTTGAAAACAGGGAGAAGACATTCTAGCAGAGCAAAGGTCCGGATGAGAGAGAGATCCACTGTCTGAGATGTAGAACAACTACCTATAAAGAAAAACAAAGAGAGGAGTAGAGAGGTACCACTCAGCGAGTGGGGGAGGTGGATACTTCCTCCCAGTCAGTTGTACATAAACAAAAAGGATCCACCCACAAGTACAAGAGATCACCCAATTACTCAATGTGTATCCCACGATCGTGGAAAATACACATTAGTTGTTTAAATACCCCTCACACACCAAAAGGGCCCTTGGTGTCATGCTTCATCATAGGGGTCTTCCTGCCCCTCTACGGGACAGGGCGTGCTACGACCTACGTTTGCGCAGGAGCACTGTTGTTGGTGAGACAGCTATGTGTGATGCGGGGGTGTGAGAGGAAGGGTCAGGAGTGAATAAGGAGTGAATTAAAAAATACCTGGCTCTCAGGTCTAGGAAAATGTATTCTGACGGTCGAGCTGGTATTGTTAAAAGGTGGGGTAAGGAGGGTGTAAGCCTCAATGAGCTATATCTCCTAGTGGTGTCGATATGTTTCGAAGCTTCCCCATGCTTCTTCGTCAGGACCTTAAGGATCCCTTCCTGTCACTGACTGTGTTGTGTCAAGTAACAAAGATTGTGAGAGAAAAAAAGAATATGTAAAAGGAAGTAAATAGCCTCCACGATATCAATGCCTTAATAGGTCTTACATAGTCCTATTAACCTAGAGGGAAATAAAAGGCGTATTAATTACGTATGAAGTAGTTCAATCCATCGTGTGAGTACGGTGATCTGTAAAAAAAGGTGAAGAGTACTGGTCTCTTGACGCTATCCGTAACGTTATCACGTGATCAGTGATGAAAGTACTGTGTGACAGATGGACATACAACATTAAACATAACACACACACATAACAAAAAGCACACACTCTAATAAAAAGGGGGGACTAGTTCAATGTATATCCATGCCAGAATCAAATTCCCCACAAAAGTATGGACATACTTGCTCACAGGAGATAAGTAACCTCATGAGCTCGTGAACCGAGTGGTGGGCGTGCCAAGAGGGCTACCTGCATGAAGAGAGGAACAGGAGAGGCAAAAGTGGGCAAACGACCAAAATACTAGCGTTGTCAAGATGCTACCTCATTCTCACTGAAGCGCCGTACTTACGACTCCAGGGATCAGTGTCCCGCCAAATCAACCACCCCGGTTGGACGGTGCGCGTTATAAATAGCTACATCAATTAGTGTAATTGCGCCTAGGTGGTAAACGCCCAATGCGCGCTGATTCTGCAAACGGAGACCCGGAATCGGTACTCTTGTTTACCCGTTTATCCTGCACTGTCAGATTGTTGTCTCCCTCTCTGTTACCCTCGTCTTGGGTCCTGTTCGCACTATATAAAACTTTATAAATAAACATAAATAAATACCTATCTAACTGATTTTTATAACCTATATCCAAAAGTAATTGTTCTTAAATTAAGTCTTTGGGTCTTGTTCGTGCTATGTAAATTCATGAAAATAATTATTGAATAAGCAAATATATAAAGCATGACTTAAAGATAATAAATATGTTTTTAATGCTGTCTCGTGTGTGTACCTCTTTTGAGGCAGAGTAGTTGGAGCGTCAGAGAGGTGTGAAGAGATGGGGAGAGAGAGTTTATACTCAGCATTGGCTGAAACACAGTGATAAGATATTTGCAAAGATTTTCTTAAAATGTAGTATTTAGTATTTATATTCAAGTATTTAAAGATATTAGTATGTTTGATGTTTGTCTATTATGATCTGGTAAAGTAATGAGTGACTGTATTTAAGATGCCATCACCCAGATGCAAATGCAGTGCTAGTGTGCTAGTTTTACTTAGCAGCTAGCCACATGTGGCCGAAATCTCCAGCAACTAACTGAGATGCAACAGGTGACTGACAGAATATAAGGCTGCTGTGTATGCACCATATACATCAATTAAGAGTCCCTGGCATTGCAGACATTCTGCATGTTGATGGAGTGCTAGTGGTGCCTTTTGCAAATATTTTACTGATAGCCTGATGGCTAAAGTGCGGCATGGGTGCAATTGATGGTACCTAATAGCAGAGGAAAGTGGTCAATAGCATACAATTCCCTTGCTACCTGTTGCCTTTTCACCAGTGTTTCTGGCATGGTGATAAACTAGAGATAGGCTTGCCTGTGAGATGCCCACAGTGTATCCAAAAATGTGATATTTTATACGGAATATGGAAAGACGTTGTTGCCAGAACATGGAGTGTAGTCAGTATTGTGACAGGAGCAATGATAGCCCAGGGACGGATTTTAGATGATTTAAGTATCTGCACCCAGTTTGCAGCCATGAAAAAGGATCCCATCGGGGGAGAAGCGGTATCTGGCAATGACTGCTTTCCTGGAAATTACAAAGGTGTTTATGCTTTGCTTGTATATCATCTCTTTTGCCCTTAAATAATTGCTCCTCAAACTGCGTGGCAAGGTAACACAAATATTATTGACATGGTTGCTTTCTTATGTGGGCAGACTCTGTGCGAGTAATTGATGTTGCATTGATCTTCAGCTGTTAATGGTTGTGATTTAGGGCCCAATTCACAGAACTAACTTAAGGCAAAATCCTAAACTTACTACCATTTTGGTATTCACAGAAAGCACTTACTCATTTTGGTATTCACAGAAGGCACTTGCTCATTTCGGTATTCACAGAAGTTAGGAGTCCTAACTTTAGGACTCCAAAATGCATTCTGTGAATACCGAAAGTCTTAAAGTTAGGAATTTTCTCAGTTTAGGAGTAGTAAAGTTAGGAGTCCTAACTTTAGGACTCCTAAATGCCTTCTGTGAATACCAAAAGTCTTAAAGTTAGGATTTTTCTTAGTTTAGGAGTCCTAAAGTTAGGAGTCCTAAAGTTAGAAGTCCTAACTTTACTACTCCTAAACTGAGGAAAATCCTAAGAAGCCCCACAGAAGGCATTTAGGAGTCCTAAAGTTAGGACTCCTAACTTCTGTGAATACCGAAATGATAAGTGCCTTCTGTGAATACCAAAATGAGTAAGTGCCTTCTGTGAATACCAAAATGGTAGTAAGTTTAGGATTTTGTCTTAAGTTAGTTCTGTGAATCGGGCCCTATGTTCCTACTGCCCCTGCCTAAGTGGTTGCAGATGGTCTGAATGTGATGGTTGCCTTGTATTAGTATATGTTTTATTTTAATTGCAGCATAGATTACAATTTATATCTAAAAAAAGATATGCTTATACTTTACACAAATTTCATTATCATTAGCATTATTTCATTAGCAGATCATTCTCCTACCTCGCCGCCAAGACATGGAACACCCTCCCCACCCACCTACGGCAGACCCAGGACCTGCTCACCTTCAGAAGACATCTCAAGACCTGGCTCTTCGAGCAGTAGCGGTTCCCCCCTCCCTTTAGCGCCTTGAGACCCTCACGGGTAAGTAGTGCACTATACAAATTCCCTGATTGATTGATTTATTTTTACAATAAAAAATATTTTATTTCTCTATTTTTTTCTATGTGTTGTTAGTGTTTTTTTCATTTGCGCAAATGATTTCTATGATTTTGTATTGTGTTACTGATGATTGGCCAGGTGTGTTGCTGACTTCATCTAAGGATTGGCAGGAGTACATTTGGCTCTGTTTTGTCACTAGTGCTTCTGAATTAGACGTAGGTGTATAATTTGTGAATAACAATTAATTACTGGTTTGTGGTTTCATTTATGTGAAGAAATTAATCATGTGAATACAATGCATATTCTTTTGGCCTATGTATATATGTGAAAGTTGCAGGCATTGATATGGAAGGATCAATTATTTGTACTCCCTCCAAGTTAAAGAATTATATTTGAAATGTGATCCGATAGAACCGCACAGGAATCCCATAATGTGTTACAGGTGTCTATTGGCATGCATGGGGGTTTGTTGGCATGTATGTTTTTTTTGGTATATGTAGCCATCTGATTATGTGCCTATATGTCCAATCAGGTTTTAAGTGTGAGTAAGTGTCTCACCATGGTTGTGGATTTCTGATGGTGCCTGCGTTCATCTGATGCTGTATGTGCGTAGTTGATAGTGTTAGGTGGAATTCTAATGGTGTCTTATGTGGGTATCTGATTGTGTATGTGTTTGTGATTGTCTCATGATGTGTGTTTGGGAATCTAATGGTGAGTGAATGGGTGCAAGATGGATGTGCTGATGTCTGATCGTGAATGTATAGGTGTTAGTGTCTTGTGTTGTATGTTGGTGTCTGATGGATTGTTTGTGGGTGTTTGATTATATGTGTTGGTGCCTGTTGGTATGCATGAGTGTCCATTGGCATGTGTGAGCATTTATTCATGTGCATGTATGCCTGATAATGTTTGTAATTGTATTAATGTAGGCTTCTGTCTGACCGTGTAAGGGGGCAATGGTGTTCATGGGCATCTGCTGTTTGTTGGTATCTGATGGTGCCTGGATAACCAATGATGTGGGAACATCTGATGGTGTGTATGTGGATGTCTAATTGTGTGTGGGGGAAATGATGGTGTGCATGGAAATCTGATGGTCAATATGTGGGCATCACATTGTGGGTGCCTGATGGTAGGTATGAGTATGTTTGATTGAGATTATTCCTATACTGATTGTGTGTGGGTGTCGGCTGGTCTGTGATGGTGTGTTTGGGTGTTCTGATGGTGATTGCTAGTGTTTCCTTGTGTGTACGGGTGTCATGGGTGTTTGGTTATGCTTGGGTTTGTGTGTTAGGGAGTATCTCTTTTTTTGGCTGTGAATACCATTGGAGGAATAAACCATAGTTTAGAATGGGGAATATATTTGCAGTTGTGGCTTGCACAGGTAGGAGTGGTGGAGGGCAGGGTGGGTAGTGGTGGAATTCAACCGATAATGTTGTACTGACATGATTCCCAGTAAGTGTGTTCTACTCTTGTGGCTTCAATGCCACTAAATGAGCTCACGAGTACCAAGAATGCCAGTGAGCTGTAACCCCCTACGGCTCAGCGGCCATGCTAACTAGGCTCAACACAAAAGAAGAGGGAGGAGGATTGCACCTTACTTCGACCTCCTCAGGATAAGTATCAACACACAGAAATAAGTAAGGCTACTGAAATCGCAATTTTTATCAAGTAATTATCAAAGGTAAAAGTGTTGCAAAGTGCAATACTTTGTAAAAACTGCCCTCACCCACAACGAATTGTGGCATGCTTCATCATAGGGCTGCTGCGACGACTCAGCACATACCAACGTTTGAGGCGGAGCAATAGGGTGGGGAAGACAATACAAACACACAGAAAAGGAAAAGGATCCAAGAAAAAATTTGTGCAGATTATAAGTCTAGAACTAACTAAGGGATAGCCTCATAATAGTTTTATTCCTGGATTCCCTTGTTAGGATTAAAAGGTAACTCCCTACCAAAGGAAGGTGGTGCTTCCATTCCTTCTTGAAAGTTGTATTTGGAGATGTTGGGTGCGTTTGATAGGGAGAGGATGAGTTGGGTATCATCTGCCTGATACGATGTTGAGTTCCTGGGGTCTGACGATGGATGCGAGCGGGGCCATGTAAACGTTGAACCGGGTGAGGCTGATGGATGATCCTTGGGAGATTCTGCAGGTGGTCGGTGTGGGATCCGAGAGGAAGGGTGGGAGTCTGACCCACTGTGTTCTGCCGGAGAGGAATGAGCAGATCCAGTCGAGGGCCTTGTTCCATATCCCTGTGTCGTGGAGTCTAGGATGCCGTGAGAGACTGTGTTGAAGGCTGCGGAGAGGTCCAGGAGTTTGAGGGCCACATTCTCTCTTCTGTTGAGGAAGCAGCGGATATCGTCCATCACTGCAAGAAGGGCAGTTTCCGTGCTGTGGATTTTCCTGAAACCTGATTTTCCTGAAACCTGATTGGGAGGAGTCGAGGATGCTCTTTTCTTCTATGAAGGAGGCGAGTTGACTGTTGACAGATTTTTGATTACTTTCACTGGGTACGGGAGTAGGGAAATCGGTCTGAAGTTCTTGAGGTCAATGGGGTCCGCAGAGGGTTTTTTCAGGAGAGGGTTGATCTTGGTGTTTTTCCAGTCATCGGGGAAGGAGGTGGTCTCGTAGGAGCGGTTGATGATTCGTCGAAGCTCGGGGCAGTGATATCCATGGCTCTGTGGTAGATTTGGTGGGGGCAGAGGACCGTGGTGTTGAAAACTAAAACAGCGATATGATTAAGCATTCACTAAAGACATGAATTCTCTCTAGTTAAAACATGTTTCTTGTCTTATGTTGACTAAAGTCTGGACTCCATTTTGTATTGTAATGTCTCCACGTGCCTTGCACGAGAAGAGTCCTACCTTTTCGCTAGTTGCTCTTGTAATCTGCCTAGTAACAGTCTATAAATAGCTCCTTTGTCCGTCTGGCGCATGTCCAGACTTGACCACATCTGTTATCAGTTAGTCCTTGTTTGACCACGTTTTCGCGGGCTTAGGAAATTGTTAACTCCGCCCACATATTGATCCTGTATCGAAAATGTCCATAAATGGTAATGAATTTGCTCTATGTTGTATCCACCCACTTATGAGCCCCTCTGTTGTGTATAAAAGGGGACCACGTACGCAAGTTCTTTGTGCTACTCTATGCAATACTGAAGAGTGTTGTGTAGGTGGTAGGACCACCCTTAAGGGTTAATAAACTTTGTCTTTGTATTTGCAGTTTCCGTGCCAACTTCCTTCTAGCTTTTGTTACAGGAGAGCGAACCCTTGTATTTTGCGGGCCTAGCTGGAGCCTGTACTCATCAATTGGCACCCATCACGTGGGGCTCATCGGTGACTCGTATGCTCGAAGGACTGGTCGTGACGAAGGTGAGGAATTTGGCCGAGGATGTGATCACTGCCAGCCGTTTGGGCGAATTTTGGAACTTGGCAGTTGGAATCTGGACACTCTTGATTGGTAAGAACCGTTGTACGGTACTTGCTCTGAGTTTTGAAGCCTGGGTTGGTTATTTGAGTTTGATTTGTGATGACCGGTCATATTTTGTATTGATTACTGTGAGGAAATATGCATTGCAACACATATAGGCAGGTAATGTGGAGATATTTCTCCAGAGTTGTTTAAATCTGAACGGTGCAAAGTTTAAGTGCCATTTTTTTGATAATACTGCATATTTTGCATTATTTTTGAGCATGCCTGCTTTTAGCGCACTCCGTAAGTGGTGCTGCTGCTTTGGAAACCGGTTAAATCTTGAGGAATCTGCTCCAGCCCCCCCAGAGGGGACTCCTAATAGGGATATGTATGTGAAGCATGGTCTTTCCTCTATAATGCACAGCACAGTGTGGAGGAAATACACCAAAAAGGATCCTGAGTTACGATGGCCTTTGTATGGATCGTTTGATATGTGTAAGATTGAGTATGTGGAACAGTGTATGTGTAAACGGCGTGCTCGACAAGACATGTTTGAATGTATACGGTTATGGGTGAAGGAAGTGCGTGAGCGAGAGAAACGTGAGAAAGCGCTGATTGATAAAGAGCAATGGAAAAATGATCATGTGAGAGCGCAGGAAGCGAAGCGTCGGGAGGAAAGAGAACTGGCGGAGAGACAAGAGAAAGAGCATAGGTTGCAAGTATCGGGTCAATATGCTGTCCGCCAGCCACTTTATCCTGTCCTTACTAATCTTGAAGATGATTTTCATTTATTAGATTGCTCTCCGCCCCCTTATGTTGGCGCGTCTGCCCCGAGGTCACAGGATTCTGGATCGGTTTCGGATAAGGTAGACACGCGGTCCATGTTATCAACTGATCGTATGGGTGAGCTTCGGAAAATTTCTTTTCGTGCGCTTAAAGGCAAGCTATCTCTTACTGAATTATTGGAATTTTTGGACAGTTGGCAGGATAGAGAAAAGTTGTATTTTGTTGAAACTTTTTCTTATGAAGTGATTACTGCCTTTCGGAAATATTCTGATGTTTTTGAGCCTGATGATGTAGTATCAGATTCTAAAGCATTACGTAACGGTGTCTTTTCTCCCTCCAAGGTACCCGATGCGGTTTGACGGCTGTTTACATTGCGGGACGCGATGCTTGAACTTAAAGAGAAAGAGCGCCAAAAGACAGGGGAGAAGGAGCAACCGGATTCACACGTCGGCGGAAAACAATCGTCTATCTCCCATTCAGATAAGAGCGAACTAGTGCATGCTAAACCGATGCGAGAGGCGGCACCTTTGTATGTTCCTCCTAAAGGAGCAGGAACTAGTTCAGACATGTCTTCCGCCGATGCTAGGGGATATTTTGTGTATAATTGGGTTTATACTCCCTGGCATAGGACTGATGTTATGGCATTAAAGAATGCATTGCCTGACCCCCGCAAGAATCCAGCGGCCTTTTACGAAGAGGTCGAAGGGGCCTTGAATTCTTGTACCATGACTTTAGCGGATATAGATTTGTTCTTTGGGCTCATTTTACCACCGGATATCTGGCGATCTGTGCGGAAGGTGGATGATCAGGCCGCTTTTAAGGCTAAGTGGTCTGAGATTGAGGATGAGGATAGGGAGAGAAAACCCGCGCAAAAACCGCCCTAGCTTATTTTAGATCTTCCTGCCGCTATCTTGGCCAAGCTGAAAACGATTATCCCTCCTAAAAAGATTGACTGGAATATGTTAGCCTCATGTAAACAGAAGGTTGATGAATCAGTTTCAGACTTCTTTACGCGCTTTGAGGAAACATTTTATGATTTCAGTGGTCAGTCGCTTACGGATGATACGGGTCGACACCTTTTTGTTGATAAATATGTGGCGAATTTATTACCGGGAATAGCAGCTCGATTAAAGGCGAGTGAAAGTTCCTGGTCCACCTCGTCTCCGGCATCCCTCCTGACTATGGCTCAGTATTATGAGCGTCAGGAACAGGAAGCGAAGGGGAATGAGGAGAAGAAATCGAAAGATTTGAAAACTAAGGTGATGTTAGCACAAGTGTATGGTCCGCCTCGTCGGGGTGTCGAAAGAGGTAGAGGAGGATTCTATGGTCCCCCTTCGGGTCGGTCAGACGTTAATAGAAATCAATGTGCGTATTGTAAACAGCTGGGTCATTGGGCCAGGGATTGTCCGGTACTATATGCACCCCGTCAGGGACGTGGTCAGGGACCGCTGAGAGGTAGAGGGGGCTTTTCGAATTTTAGAGGGAATTCCAATGATCGTGCTCGATTTGAACCTAACGTGCAGCAACGAGACAGACCTAATGTATTTGATCGGCAAAATCAGTATCAAATGGCTGGGAATGATCGTTCTGGGTACCATGATTTGCAGCATGCGTAGGATTGCGGTGGATGGGGGTTGGAATCAGTTGAAGTGCCGGTTGACCAGAGGGGTCCTTATGTTTCAGCAAATGTTCTGGGTTCTACTGATCGGTTCCTAGTTGATACAGGAGCTACTCGCAGTGCGCTGTCCAAACAATTGGTTCCGAGGGCTCCCCCATCTGGCTTAATGGTTACATCGGTAGGGTTTGATGGTACACTCTCTCGAAACCCTCTATCCCGACCCCTTGCATTTCGTGTTGAACACCTTTCTGCACCTTGTCTGTTTTTGCTTGCCCCGAACACGCCTGACAACATTATGGGTCTTGATATGCTTAAGCACTTCAGAGCTGCGATCCGCTGCTCCCCTACTGGAGTACGTGTGATATTAAACGATAATCACCCTATGACAGAACGGATGTGTGTGGTTGCAGAGGATACTGTATTAGGTTCTCTCCCTCGTACTTTGTGGGCCACTTCGGATACTGATGTGGGACAGATGGTGATTCCGCCTGTCCACATTAGTGTCCAGGAGGGTGCTGTGTTACCACGCCTCCCTCAGTATCGTATTTCCCAGGAGGGGGAGGAGGCAATCATACAGATTGTGCAGGATTTGATTAAGGTGGGAGTAGTGGAGGAAGTTCCCTACAACGTCTGCAACAGTCCTATTTTACCCATTTTGAAGAAAGATACCGATACTAGGGTTTATCGTTTTATTATTGACTTAAGGGAGGTGAATAAGATAGTGATACCTCAGTATCCAGTGGTTTCTGATATCACGACGTTACTTACTCTGGTCCCGCCAACGGCGACCACATTTTCAGTTATCGATTTGAAAAATGCTTTCTTTTCGATTCCTATTCATCCTGATAGCCGGTACCTCTTCGGCTTTACTTTGAATAATAGGTCTTATAGATTTTGTAGAGTCCCTCAGGGTTATACAGAGAGTCCTAGTATTTACAGTCAAGCGTTGAAAAGACAATTGGATTCCTTTGTTCTGCCTGATGGTGTCGCCCTTATACAATATGTCGACGACATCTTGTTGGCGGCCGACACTCCTGAGCTGTGTGAGAAGTGTACGTTATCCTTGCTTTCCTTTTTGGCATCTCACAATCACAAAGTGTCGAGGAAGAAATTGCAATTCTGTAGACCAAAGGTGACTTACTTGGGTCACCTTTTGTCTAAGGAGGGGCGTGCACTCACACCAGATCGTATTCAAGCAATTTTTGACACGCCAGTACCTTCCACACAGAAGGATGTGCGTGCATTTTTGGGTCTTGCTTCTTTCTGTAGGCAATTGTCGGAGGGCAGAAGAAGGGAACCAGCAGAGAATGATTGTTCGTGATGTACTATTTATTTTAAAGTGGCGAGGTTCAAAAAGCATATAACAACTGACAGTCTTTTTCTCCGGGATGCCGCTCGGTCAGCAACAGGTTTCTCCACCAAATGTCCTTTTTGTTCCGGTACAACTCGTCCGGTGTAGAGCTTGGTTGTCAGCCCGGGCTCCCAGGCATAATGAAAAGAAAAGAAAGGAGACACGTTTCAGTGTTTCGGCCTCTTGCCGTAATGTCAGGGGAAAAGGAGTGAGGAGGTATTCCACCGAGTCACGTAATAAGGGGGGAATGTGGGGGGGGGTCCGTCACCAACAGAAAGGTCTGGGGTCGCTCTGTTATCGGCTGTGAGGGCACTCGGTGCAGAAGAAGGCGTCCCTTTACCCCGGCTTTCCGGACTCCTCGCCCGCCTCCCATGACCCTCGCAAGCGCTGCCGTACCTGGCTGAGCCACTTCCCTCCTGGGGAGTGGCTGGGCGAAGAGCAGGATCGTTGGCCTCCTGGCTTGCCGGTCTTCGGTTCCGCGGTCGTCTGTTCACTCTTCGGGTCGTTCTCCGTCTTCTCCTCCGCTCGTCCCACACCTGTCTCCTTCGGGATACTTCCGTCTTCCTCTCCCGTCAGCCAATCCTTATCGGGCAAAGGTGCTCTGTGGGTCCGCCCCAAAATGCTCGTCACGGGAGGTTTCTCCTCAGTCTTAAAGGGCCAGCGGCCCTCAACAGGGTAGTGTGTTAGTCCCGCTGAGGCGGTGTCCCAGTCCAGGGGCTGAAACGGCAAAGAAGAGGTGGCATTGTCATCTAGGGCCGGATTTGGTTCGTGGAGGGTCGGACTCCGACAGCAATGGATATTGGGGTTCTCACATATAGCTAAGCCATTGTTAGCACTTCTGACAAAAGATACCCCAATTCCTCTTCCCTGGTCAAATGAGTGTGAAATTGCCTTTCAGCAATTGCGACAAGCCCTTTGTTCAGCACCAGTGTTAGGGACCCCTGATTATACGAAGCCCTTTACATTGTATGTACATGAGAAAGATGGATGTGCATTATCAGTTTTAGTGCAGATGCACGGCGACAAGCAGCGCCCTTGTGCATATTTTTCAGCTGTACTTGATCATGTTGCCCGAGCATTGCCTGGTTGTTTTCGCTCGGTTGCGGCGACAGCTGTGTCAATACGCCAAAGCGAGGGAATTGTGTTATCTCACAAGCTGTTGGTATTAGTTCCCCATGCTGTTGATGCTCTGCTTAATCAGACAAAGACGCAGCACTTGACCAGTGCTCGTTTAACGGGATATGAGTTGACGCTTTTGGCTCCTCATATTACGTTAAAGAGGTGTGCAACGTTAAATCCAGCCACATTGTTGCCGTTCCCGGAAACTCAGTCTGAAGCACGAAAAGCACATGACTGTATTCTTGTGACTGAGGAACAGACAAAGGGTCGTATTGATCTCCAGGATACGCCCTTTACAGATGTAGATGGAGAACTGTGGGTGGACGGATCATGCCTGAAGCTACCAGATGGTACGACTTCAGCAGCGTATGCAATTACCACATTACAAACAATAGTGGAGACAGCACGCATACCGCAGAAATCAGCTCAGGCAGCGGAACTGATAGCATTAACACGAGCATGTGAGCTCAGTGCAGGATTGTGTGTGAATGTTTATACAGATAGCCGCTATGCCTTCGGAGTAGCGCACGATTTCGGCCTACTCTGGAAGGAGAGAGGGTTTCTAACGTCACATGGAGCACAGATAATGTATGGGGAGTTAGTTCACAAGCTTTTGACTGCATTAACATATCCAAAGAAGATTGCTATAGTTAAATGTAGTGCCCATAAAAAGGTGGTTGATAAAGTTGGAGAAGGGAATGCTTTGGCAGACCGGGTGGCACGAGAGACGGCGATGCAGCCTGACTCTACTGCAATGTATGTTGTGAAGTCACAAGCAGAAAGATGGCACGATGCTAGGAGAGAAGTGCTGGAGATACAGAGGACCGCTTCCGATAAGGAACGGGAGCAATGGTCCAATGATGGAGAATTAGATGATGAAGGGTGTTGGAGAAGTAAGCAGATGGATAAATGGAAGTTACCCACAGCTTTTGTACAACCTATGGTTCAGATGGCACATGGACTAGCGCATGTCGGAGCTTCCGCAATTGTCAAATTACTCACACGAGTTTGGGAGCATCCGGAGATCGCTAGTATGGCAAAGAGGGTAGTGCAGACTTGCATGATTTGCCTGAGGTATAACCCAGGAAAGGGTACACGAACTCCAGCAGGAGGATTTGCAACACCTACTGCACCCTTTGAGGTTTTGCAGATGGATTACATTCAGCTTGAGCGATGTAACAATCTGAAGTATGTTCTAGTAGTGGTTTGTGCCTTCAGCAAATGGGTTGAGGCATACCCTACGAAAGACAATACTGCAATGACTACAGCCAAGATGCTATTGAAGGAGTTCTTCCCTCGATATGGTGTTTGTAGATTGTTGTGGAGTGATAACGGACCTCATTTTGTAGCAGACGTTATCAAGTATGTCCTGAAAGGACTGGGAAGTACCCAAAAGTTCCATGTAGTGTTTCACCCTCAGTCTGCAGGATTGGTTGAGAAATATAACGGTACTTTGAAGTTTAAGATCGCTAAGATCCAAGCTTCGACTTCTTTGACTTGGCCAGACGCTTTACCGCTGGCATTATTGTCAATTAGATCGATACCGCATTCTCGGACCGGTCTCACGCCATATGAGATCGTGTTTGGACGCCCAATGAATATTTGGGGTCCACCGAAACCGAAGTCAGTGTATGATGTACCTTGTGGAATGATGAATGATTATCTGGCACAGTTAACGGATAATTTGGTTTCTATTCATCAACAGGTTCGAGAAGCGCTCCCTGATCGGTCCACAGGTGAAGGACATAACCTCCGGCCTGGAGACCATGTTATGATCAAGGTGTTTGAAAGGACGAACAGTCTGGAGCCGAGATGGGTCGGTCCTGAGCAGGTCTTGCTCGCAACGAGGACAGCTGTGCGAGTCTCCAATCGGAAGAACTGGATCCACTCCTTGCACTGTCATAAAGTGCCGCCTGGATTAGTGGAGCCTGCTGTATTGACCGACCATCGAGAAATCCTGACTGCAGAGAAAAGCCGTGCTGTGGAACCGAACGACACTGAGGAGCTCTTCCTGGACCAAGCGATTCCTGGAGGAAGAAGATATCATCTCAGACCGAGGAAGTGATTTCTTTCTGTATCAGGACACGTTGTCAGAACGGCCCTTAGGTTAGTGAAACGGAGAGCCAATGAGGCAAGGGGGGGATCAGCCCTGCATTAGTGTAGTGACACCCGTCTTGGCCCGCTGGTGAAGAAATCAACGGCTGCCTAAGGGGAAGAGTTCTGACAACCTTTTAGTTTCAGGAAGATATTGACTTTTACTACAAAATGGAGAAGAAGAAGATTTTTTGTGCGACAAGCATTATTATTATTGTAGCTATTGTTGGTATAACCACGTGGTTTGTTGAGGATGTAACTCCTGCCCGTGAGTTACTTGTTTTGACTACTCCAGTGCCTGAGGAGCACTACTTTTACACCCTTCCATATCAAGAACTGAAGCATCGTCAGTCTTATTTGAATAATACTTTTATCCAGATGTTGCATCATACCCATGTTGCTACAAATGCTACGAACTGTTGGATATGTGGTATGATGCCAGCTCATCAGAAGAAAGGAGGAACGCCGTTCATACCTCTTCCTTTCTCTCATAATGGCTCTTGTAGAGCATGGTACACTTTGCTTTTTGCTACACGGAAACCTACAGTGGGACGATTACTTTTCAGACTTAACAGGGAATGTCATCAAGATAAAGAAGGCTATCCACAAGCGAATGGGACAATATGGGAGTGGGAAGAATATCGACCAGACAATGAATCGATCCCCTACATCTTCACGAACACCAGAGACACTGCTGGGAATGAACAATTTGTGATTCAAGTGGCACAAGCTCAAGCGGATTTGTGTGTTCAGAGTGTGGGTCATATTCCTGTTGGTGTTAGTGACTGTATTATTGTTTTGAATATAGATGGATTAAATAATAGTACTTTCTTAGCTTCCCATAGTACATATTTCGTATGTGGGAATAAGGGTTATTATCGCTTACCAGCCGGCTGGTCCGGAGTATGTTATGTAGCGTTCTTATTACCCCCTGTATTCTTAGCACCTGCATCCTATCATAAAGACTTGAAGTTATTGAACAATGTAACTGTAAATAGGTATAAACGTACTTTATCTATTGATGATGTTGACCAAGCTGACACTAGCTTACAGCAGTATGTTGATTTTAACTTAGGATTGTTTTTCTTTGTTGGAGCTGCCTTAAATAGTAGGAAGGTTCCACGATTAACAAGAGTTGTAGAGGCTGTAACGAATCAAACCGCTGCTGCTCTTGGGAATCTTACGGAAGAATTGCAAATCACTAGAATTGTTGCGTTACAGAATCGTTTGGTATTAGATGTTATGTTAGCAGACAGAGGTGGAGCATGTAGGATTATCGGAAGTAGCTGTTGTGTATTTATTCCTGACCGCACGCCATCAGTCTATAACGCTATTAATAAATTGCATAAAATTGCAGCTGAAATTCATACAGAAAATGGCACTTGGACATTTTCTGCATGGTTTTGGACATTGATCACTACATGGGGATGGAAAGTTTTAACTGGTCTCTGTATTTTTGTAGCAGTTCTGTTTTTCTGTTGCATCTGTGTTCAGTGTGGTCCTTTACTCTGTTCTTTATGTGTGTCATTCTGTATTCCTGATAAGAAAGCTATTGCCAATGTCACCTATCAGAAACATTTACACAAAGAGGTGGAAGAGATGATGAAAATTGACATATATGATGACTATCCTAATAAGCCAAATGTCTTCAGTAAATTCTGAAAGGGTCGTCTGTTGAAAACTAAAACAGCGATATGATTAAGCATTCACTAAAGACATGAATTCTCTCTAGTTAAAACATGTTTCTTGTCTTATGTTGACTAAAGTCTGGACTCCATTTTGTATTGTCATGTCTCCACGTGCCTTGCACGAGAAGAGTCCTACCTTTTCGCTAGTTGCTCTTGTAATCTGCCTAGTAACAGTCTATAAATAGCTCCTTTGTCCGTCTGGCGCATGTCCAGACTTGACCACATCTGTTATCAGTTAGTCCTTGTTTGACCACGTTTTCGCGGGCTTAGGAAATTGTTAACTCCGCCCACATATTGATCCTGTATCGAAAATGTCCATAAATGGTAATGAATTTTGCTCTATGTTGTATCCACCCACTTATGAGCCCCTCTGTTGTGTATAAAAGGGGACCACGTACGCAAGTTCTTTGTGCTACTCTATGCAATACTGAAGAGTGTTGTGTAGGTTGTAGGACCACCCTTAAGGGTTAATAAACTTTGTCTTTGTATTTGCAGTTTCCGTGCCAACTTCCTTCTAGCTTTTGTTACAGGAGAGCGAACCCTTGTATTTTGCGGGCCTAGCTGGAGCCTGTACTCATCAGTGGGGGCCCTGGAGTGGGTTGACTTCATAATCTTCAGGGTGTCTTCAGAGGTGAGGGCGGTACAGCTGCCAAGTGTCGGCTGCATGGTGTAGGGAACATTGGGTGTAGGTTCCGCGTGTAGGTTGTTGTTGTCAAAGTTGTCATAGATGGTCTTGATTTTGGGATGGAAGAAGGTGCTGAGTCTGTCGCACAGGTCTTGAGAGGTTGGTATGTCGGTTGTTTCACTGATGGTTTGGGCAAACATGACATCAGGAGTTCATAGCATTCAGACATTTCACATCATGTTCTCACTACTAGCAAACAATAATCCTCCAGGGGCCCTCAAACTACTCCCAGGCACTCCCACAATCCACATGCCTTGGTACAGTACATACAGCACCTTGGCAGTACAGATAATTGTGGCTATTAGAAATTACAAAGCAAGCATCGCAAAATCATCTGCTATCTCAGCGTACTACAAGGGATTTTCATGAATTTTCACTCATCAACACGCCCTAACCAAATTAACTCTCTCACATCACAATGTCTTTCATATACTATTCCTATATCCTGCATACTCTACCCCTTTTGATGAGTGTCAATGCATAAAAAAACACAAATCGTTTGCTTGCATTCAAATGCAGATTACTATGGAGTCCAGTAAACTTTGCATTAAGCATTTTCACTCTAACTCACAGATGTTTAGATAGCACATATAGTATGCACATTAGGATAGCTAATATATCAAAAGGAATGAACAGCCAAATTTAAGGAGTGCAACACAAGATTAAAGTTTTTCGTCAGTCCTGGTGCCCAGCCAAGAATTATGTCATAGAAGTGATGGTCTGTAGATGACTGAATATAAGAGGCGGTGTGTATGAGTTGCTTGGCATCAATATTCAAGGTGTGGCTTTTGTGTACTAAGCAACTGCGTAAGATTTAGTAAAAGCAATTTGTGCATACTGTCTAATAGCCTCTAATCTAGGTCACTTAATGGAGAATGGGACTTTCCATTCAAATGACCCTTGAACTTGCACACCCATTTTAGCTGTGGTAAATTTAGTAGGCAGGTATAATACGTGGGTGCTTATATCATTTATGTTGGTCATATTATGAACACACATCACTTGCTCTCCTGTGGTTTGCATAATCTGTTAATGAGTAATGGGTGATTGGTAACATAACAAAGGGTTTCTGTTCCTACTTGATACAGGTGCATGCTATTAGTGGGATAGGGTAACCACTAAAACTCTCCCGCTATAATGTGCAAACATAGATCTAATGCTCTCTCTTTGTGAGTACATAACCACCCCTTTTCACCAGTCTGTGCATTTTGTACAGTATCCTGTGTGAATATCGTGATCAATCTATGCCTTGTCCATGTGTGACACCCACTATTCCTTCTCTATTGCTATAGGGAGCAACACAAGGGGGCACCATACCTCTGGAGGAGGGTTACTCCTCGCTACTTTAAAGTGGGCATAACATGGTTCTTACTTGCACTTCTCTGGCCCCAGGGCTTGGCCTGACCCTCATAAAGACTCCAGGACTTCCCAGCCATCGGTGAGCAAGTCTGGGTACAAGGTTGACGTTGATACTTTCCTCCCTCTATTGTTTGATCCATTTCTCCTTTCTTCCATCTCCTTTGCAGGAGGTATAGAGCATTGGTCTGTACTGGGAGTATTCTTCTCCTCATATCTACACTGTAGTTCCTTCCATTTACTAGTAAAATAACTGGTTGGTGTCCCATCTATTCCTTTTGACTTGTTTTGCACAGGTGGGCGAGCTTCCAACTCATCACTGTCAGAGACCGACCCATTCCATGTACTGGGATTCCAATCCTGGCTGTGCACCAATGCCCTTGCATGTACTGCTGAGGGTGCCCTAGGATTGTGCTTGCTTTTCAGCTAAGCTACCCACACTGATAACTCGGTGCACCTTGCCTCCATCTGATCACCTCTGACTATCTCACTTTCCACAGTCTCTCTCATAATAAGATCTCAATTGCAAGGTTGCTACCTCATCCTGCAGATTTCTTATATCAGCATCTTGGATTAATGTCTATGTTGTACACTTATGTAATTGGACACCTTGCACTGATCCAGGCAACCCTTATGGTGATTTTAGTGGTCTTAGACAACCTCAGAAAGCTCTCTAAGTGTTAACTGTGGGGAGCAGCCTTCAGGCCTAGTCCAGAAGGAGTGTAAAGCAGCTTGTTTTACCAGAACATACTCTTAATGATTAAGTGAAAAATAACCATACATAAAAGTATGTATTTATTATAAGACACTGTCTAACACATTCAGATATCTCCTAGCCGGAGATATACACAATACACACAATACTTTGCAATAGAAACAGGTGAGCAGCACAGAATACACAGTGGTCACCGGGGGGGGACCAAACCATATACTAAAATAGTGGTATGCAAACCACGACTCGAGTCAAGATATACCCAGAGAATTGTAGAAGTGCCGGGGACCCGAAAAAATACCCAAGGTGAGTATCTAGGAGCCCGCGGAGGTCGTGTGCAGTGTAGGGAACATGACCGCGTTTTTTGTGCAAATCAATGTGTAAGTCGAGGTTGCAATTTTAAAGAAACAGGAACCTTCCCAGGGGACCCAGAAGAAACTCCATGGAAGACAAGAGGTTGGAGAGCCACACAACCAGTGGAGACCCTTGGAACCAGGTTACCTGCACCAGGGAAGCCTGGTGCATAGGTGTGAAGTGGTGTCAGAAACCGAAGTCGAACCCAATGGAGCACTTCAGTCAGATGCCGCTGCTGGGGAAGGGGAAAGTATCCGATGGAACCTAAAGGTGGTTTCAAGATGTGAAGAACCTGCAAACAGAGGAGACCGAGTCTATGCCACTCAGAGTGACCAGGGGACACAGAAGACGAATGCCCACCAATGCGGGTGCTGCAAGAGAGCTGACGGTGAACCTTTAAACTGCAGCTGTGTGGACCAGGTGATGCTGTGGAAGACCAAGAGCCGTACAAGAGCTGTCTCATGTCCGATGACGAGAGGTGAAGGGTCAGTGTCCGGCAGGAGCACCAACAAGCCTTGGTAACTGCAACCATTGAGGAAGTTCAAGAGTGTGCAATGTCAGGACTTGCACGGTCAGGAAACTCACCACAAGCAGGGGAGACAGGGCAGGCCTCGAGCAATCAAGGGAGCCTAATGGATTCAAATGTGGCCCATGACAGGACCCACAGGCACTAGAGTCGCAAGAGGACCTTGAGCAGCTTACCAAAGAAGCAGGCCTACAGTACAAGCAAGTGGTGTGGTCAAAGATTCTGGTAACTGGAGATGCTTGTGGTTGGGGCTGATTGGAGCCCGAAGATCTTGATGGAAGGAAGCTAACAAGCCTTTACAATGGCAAGTCGACGCAGTGCACAGGGGTCTGGTTTCTGTTGCTTCGACGAGGGATACTGGCCACAAACTTGCAGTGCCTGCAGATGCACAGAAGTGACTTCTTCACTTCAAGGGAGAGAGTCCTTCGTGTGTCTTGGATGCCCACGGCCTTGGAAAGTTTGCTGTATGGAGCACAGGCATTGACGATGCAGCAGACAAACAGGGTGAAGAGATCAGAAGCAGTAGGAGTCTTCCCGTTTGCAGCCTTGATGCCCAGAGCGAAGTCCAGCAAAGTCCAGAGTTCCCAGACGGTCGAAGTTGAAGTGGTGTCTGAACTGAATCATGTCCCATGATGAATCTAGGGACCCACCCTCAGGTAAGCCCTTAATTACCCTAAGGAAAGGGTTGGGATGTTTCAGGGGCCCCTCCCTAAGGAGGGCCCCCCCAAGGGGGAGGATACTCCACTGTCCTTTGTCCAGTTTCGCTCCAGAGCGGGAGCCAACAGCTCCCTGAACTGGTTTGAACTGGACTGTGCATGGAGGGCACCTAATGTGCCCTGCACGCAGTCTATGTGGCGCTGGCAAGTGCTCCCACCCGGCCCCAACACACTAAGCCCTGTCTGGGAGGTGGTCACACCTCCCTATAACAGGATGCCTATTGTTACCCTGCTCTAGCTTAGCTCAGCAGCAGGAGGAGGGCAGAATCATGTCTCTGGTCGGCAGCGGCCATGTTGGGCTGTCCGAGTCTCGAAGACTGGTACCGGGAACACTGAGGGCCGCCACGGTGCCCCTCTATATATTATATAGCTGTCTTACTTACAACCTGGAAGAATTAACTCTGAAGGCTGTTGGGGTGTCCTGCTCATGCAGGGGCACCCTCACACTTAGAACCACTCACCCTCCATTCAGGATTGGAAAGGCCTGCTGTAGGGATGACTAATAGGGTTTAAGTGCAGGGACCCTAGATATAGGGAACCTATATCTGTCACAAGTGGTGTTAGCACCAGCTTACACAGGCTGCAATGGCAGGCCTGTAGTGACCGTTTTAATGGTCTCCCATTGGTGGCATAATACATGCTTCAGCCTATGGGGGACCTCAGGGGTACCTGTGCCCTGGGTACCTTAGTACTATATACTAGGGACTTATAAGGGTACACCAGTATCCAATCTGGGATGTACCTAAGTACTTACCATAAGGGTACCCAAGTATCCAGTTTGGGATGTACCTAAGTACCTGCCATAACAGTTTATGGAACAATGCAGAGAGGCTGGGGTCCTGATTAGCAGGATCCCAGTCAGAGTGGTAAGAAACAGCATAGCACCAGGCAAAAAGTTGGGGTAACCATCAAAGCAGTACCTACTTTCCTACAGACAGAAAAAATCCTTCCCAGTTGCTTTCTGCTCCAGATTCCCCCTCTTAGTTTATTTTCCCTTCTACAGCATTTTCTACTAAAAGAAGAGTCACTTTTTCATCTAATACTGCCCATAGAAGTGGCGCTGTCAACTGGTTTAGGATTCCTGCAACACCAGAAAACAGGTCTGTCAAAGCCACCCAGAATGGATCTGGTCGCTGCCCCTTCTGCCCTTCTCCATCTGCTTTATCTCTTTTACATCCCCACAGAAACAATATTAATTTGAACCCCTCTCCTGGTACCAATTGTGTTAGACTGATTGCTGGCAACAAACACAAGCAAAATCAAGCTGGTACAAATTAATAAAGACACTCAGTAAGTGGCAACACAAATGTAGCTGATACAATGTGAGTTTTATAAAACACTAGCAAAAGCATATCTATTGGAAATGATGGCTAAACAAATGCAGAACAGTTACGTGTATATGTGTAATAGAATGATAGCATAAGAAAGAAACAATCTTGAATCACCTGCAATGCAGAAAATCAAAAGCACAATAATAATTCTGTAAATCAAGATAGAGCAGGATAATCTGGCCTTTCACCTCTGGACAACAACTTTAGCAGCTAGCACAGGGAAGTCCGTTCTGACCTCTCATGCTCTGTCTTTGAGAACTGTGCAACAGGGGCAGAGGCTGTGGGCGTAGCGGTAAATCCTGTCGTCTGTGAGCTTTACAGAGGCATCCACAACCCTCCTTTTGTACACTAAAAGCTGGCTTACACAACATAATTTTCCGTTCCTGCACCAGTGGTGCTCGTGATATTATCAGTGTTTACGCTAACTACGGACACTCGCTTCTTGCCCTCATTGGTACCAATCAATCATTTTCAGAAGGCCTTTAAACTGCTCCCAGGCTCCTTTAGGGTCAGTACAACCTCAACAGTATGTCTTCCATGATCCACATGCCTTGGCCTGGTACATTAAACATGGCAGCTTGGCAGTACATATAATTGTGCCTATTAGAAATGGCAAAACAAGCCTAATGAGATCATCTGCTATCTCATCATCGTATATAGGTTTTCTGCATTCATTGTCACTCACCACCACTTCCTTAGCTAATTAAACCTCTTGGGCCGGATTCACAGAACTAACTTAAGACAAAGTCCTAAACTTACTACCATTTTGGTATTCACAGAAGGCACTTACTCATTTTGGTATTCACAGAAGTTAGGAGTCCTAAAGTTAGGACTCCTAACTTTACTACTACTAAACTGAGAAAACCCCCAATTTTAAGGCTTTCGGTATTCACAGAAGCTATTTAGGAGTCCGAAAGTTAGGAGTCCTAACTTTACTGCTACTAAATTGAGAAAAATCCTGATTTTAAGACTTTCGGTATTCACAGAAGGCATTTAGGAGTCCTAAAGTTAGGAGTCCTAACTATACTACTACTAAACTGAGAAAAATACTAATTTTAAGGCTTTCGGTATTCACAGAAGGCATTTAGGAGTCCTAAAGTTAGGAGTCCTAACTTTACTACTATTAAATTGAGTAAAATCCTAATTTTAAGACTTTTGGTATTCACAGAAGGCATTTAGGAGTTCTAAAGTTAGGAGTCCTAACTATAGTACTACTAAACTGAGAAAAATCCTAATTTTAAGACTTTCGGTATTCACAGAAGGCATTTAGGAGTCTTAAAGTTAGGACTCCTAACTTCTGTGAATACCGAAATGAGTAAGTGCCTTCTGTGAATACCAAAATTAGTAAGTGCCTTCTGTGAATACCAAAATGGTAGTAAGTTTTGGATCTTGTCTTAAGTTAGTTCTGTGAATCGGGCCCGTGGGGTATATGTTAGTCTAAGACTAAATCTACGATGAATTTTACTTGACTTTTTATCGGTATGCTTTATGAGATGGGTTGTAAATGGTGCGAATGGTTTGCCGTGCGCTGCTCAAGGGCGGTTACTTCATTAGGGCTCAGAGGCAGCGGCCCTCTTAAATCCCTACACATTTACATACAAATATATTAAATAGATCAATTTATTTAGAGATACAATCGTATCTCTAAACAAATCGATGTATTTAAGTCTGGGCTGTCTGTTTCAGGTAGTCTGCTCTGCCTCGTTCTGAAGCAGGAGACGAAAGTCAGGCAGTAAATCAACATTCAACAGTGTGGCACAGGACACATAGCTTTTTGTTGTAAAGCCCTTCATTGCCATTGTGGTCTGTGGTCGTATGCACTCTGTAGGCATGTGAAGCAATTAGTGCCACGATTTCAGGCATCAGAGACTTCATCCCTGTATGATTTCAGACGTCCGCCATTCACAGGCAAAAGATCCCACCCTTTTGTCATACATGGGAGTGGATGTAAGCATGTCTGATTTGGTGCCTTGTTCTTGTTTATGGTAAGTGTTTGAATGCTAATCTCTGGTGTTATGTATATTGTGCTTAGACTCCTCACCACGCTAACCTCCCCAACTGTGACACCTTAGGCCCTGGCTGCATGCCACTGGCCCTGTTGAAACTGCAGCTGCAGCATGTGTTCCCCCGCGAAATGGATCTAAAAGATAAGCAGGCCAGCAAGGGTTATATTTCACTTATGAAGTTGATCCAAATATGCGAGTTGATGGCAAAGTGAAACATATGTGCTTACAGTGGACAGTTCTCTGATGTATAATGGTTTCCAACAAGTTAGATAAGATGTCCTCATGGGGTTCATTATTTGTTCAGCACCAACATTTCAAATATGTCTGTACTATGTTGGCCCAACAAAGATCCAATGGGGATGATTTGGGAGTCACAGCCAGAGAGCTTCTTGATGATCCTAAACCGCTAAATCTCAATTGTGGATGAAGAGGTGCATGAAATAATAGTGGGAATATGGCCCACCATGAGCAAACATTTTGATTCTTGTGGCTCTCTTCACACACTTTTGAAGGGAGGAGATTAGTGTGGTGAAATGGCTTAGTACAATCTTAAAATTACTTTTGTATTGGAGTGCATAATACATTTATTAAACAATAAGAATTGTTTATTACACTGGTTGTGTATTCTGGGACATTTTTTGTCCAGATTTGCTACTAGGCCACCAACATTTGTACCACGACTCAAGGCATAAGCTTAGTGTTGTACTATGCCAATGGTAGTGCTGGCTTCAACCTCACCCCTAAGTTTCAGCACATCTCAGAATTCCAGGCTGAAAGAAACCATGGCCTTTCATTTACAGAACAGATTCCAGTGTCCCCATCTTTGGGCAGACCAGGGAATCCCTGGCAAGAGCTGACAAACACACCCAATTCATTCCTTCTAGGAATGGTCGCAAGGCTTGGGAACATAATGTGGTGTAACAAAGCAGAAAGCTGCACCATGCACAAGGTGTAGGTGTGTGTGTGTGTGCTCTGAGTTCATGTATACTTGTGTAATGTGGAGGACCATTTCCACAGCTATAGGACTTTTCCACATTCTGTGTCCTCCTGCCCAGCATCTTAGTGTGATTTTCCGATGCCGTTCCTTTTCTCCCTATTGCTCCTCTGCCCCTATTGATAGTGCCCTCACGACAGTGTGCTCAGGTCACAGCCCTGTTCCCATCATCTGTGCCCCTCTATCACTGTACCTGTGCATTATCCCCATGTCAGTGGAAGAGCCCCAAATTCTCTGCCAGGGACCTAATGTGCTTGTGTGTCTGTCACTTAAGCAGTCAGTCTACCAGTGTCTGATATTAAAACTGGTCCTATCTTTAATTAGGTTATTGAGCTCCATTAATAAAGTTGACTGAAACCTAGCATCACTAAGGACCAGATGTACACCCTATTTTGCGGCGGCAAACGGGAGATCCTCCCGTTTGCGACTGCAAAAAAGTGTAATGGCATTTACAAATGCTATTTTGCGAGTCACTGACTCACAAAATACCATTTGAGACTACCGCTATTAGGAAGGGGCGACCCCTTTGCGGACGCAAAACACTTGCAGTTTACCACCTACTTCAAGTAGGTGGTAAACCACTTGCACATGGGAAGGGGTGCCCAGGTTTCCCTTTGTGAGTATGTGAGCAAATATTTATAAGAGCAGCCAGTGGTCCCTGGGACCACTGTCTATCCTTAAAAAAATTAAACTGAAAAGTTTCATTTTTCTTTTTTAAATGCATCCCATTTTCCTTTAAGGAAAACGGGCTGCGTTTTAAAAAAAAGACTGCTTTATTTAAAAGCAGTCACAGACATGGTGGTCTGCTGACCATGGTAGGCCACCATCCCTGGGAGTGCTAGCCATTCCTAATGGTGTCGCAAATTGTGCCTGCCTCATTAATATTCATGAGGCATGCAATTTGCTACCCCATTAGGAATCGCAAACAGTGTCTGAGACACTGTTACATCCCAATTTGCTAGTCTCAAATGCGACACAATGTGCGAGTTGCAAATTGGTGGGTTGTACATCTGGCCCTAAACCTTTTTTACTAACCCTTTCACTACACTACTTGTTACTCCCCACAGACACACAATCATCAAACTTCAAAAATCAAAATATCTCCGGCAAAGAGCACCTTCGCGGGTATCCGTTGGGCATTGCAGCACCGGGCCAATGAGGATCATGCTCAGATGATAAAGCATGACACCCCTCAGGGTGTGTGAGGGCACATACTCCTATTGGAGAATATTCCACTGACCTGATAGAGTATTAGCATTTTTCCTTTTCCCAGGAACTGCACACCCTTACATCTAAATTATTGACAAAGGAGCACGTGTGCTGGACCTCATCAATTGCTCCCGGTTCCTCTTGTTTGAATGATTTAATTCATAGATTCACAATTTCAGAATTTAAATATTTCCAATGTTAATTATTTATAACAAATCCTTGTTGTTACTCATTTATATTAAACAGCTAACAACCATTGACAAAGCCAATCGTACTGACAGGATTTAGGTGTATGTCAGTTGTTGTGTCATTTATCTGGCTGCAATTAAGACTCAGAGAGAAACCAAAATACCGGTCAGGTGGCACACTATGTGAATCACAAAAATGTATTTGACATGTTCCTATATAGAGGACCCTCTCTTTATTCATCCCACTCAAAGATTTTTCTCTGTTTAGGAGTAGTAAAGTTAGGACTCCTAACTTTAGGACTCCTAAACTGAGAAAAATCACAGAAGGCATTTAGGAGTCCTAAAGTTAGGATTCCTAACTTTACTACTTCTAAACTGAGAAAAATCCTAACTTTAAGACTTTCGGTATTCACAGAAGGCATTTAGGAGTCCTAAAGTTGGGACTCCTAACTTCTTTGAATACCGAAATGAGTAAGTGCCTTCTGTGAATTCCAAAATGAGTAAGTGCCTTCTGTGAATACCAAAATGGTAGTAAGTTTAGGATTTTGTCTTAAGTAAGTCCTTTGAATCGGGCCCACAGAGAAGTGATAATGCAAGTAGTAATGTAATCCTGGGATCGTCCCAGGTACACGCTGTGTTACTGCTATAACCTATTGTTGTTAGTTTTTTTTTTATTTTTTAAAACCTTTATTGCATAAGTCAAATTGTACACAGCTTGTTACCTACATCCTGCATTGATACAGGCCGGTAGCGACAACTCAGCATCTAGAGTGATAGGCATTGCAGGGCAAGTATCGACTATTTAACACAGCTCTTATGCCTACAACCCTTATGGGCCAGCAGCAGAATAGAAATAACAGGCTACCTATGTGGGAAGCGAGTGCATAGGAGAAAGCCAGATGAGGTCAAACAAGGAGTAGTCCAGGTTTCGGTTATCTATATTAACTAACTCAACGAAATCACAACAACAACACCCTCCCAGGGTATGTCCACCATACACAGTATGTGGAATGCCGTATCTTACAGCACGGGGCTGCGGCACCGCGCAGCACATCACGGAAGAAAGTAGGAGCAGGAAGTGGCGCAGCGCAGTCCCGGCCAGCAACGCCACTGTTCTGGGAGGGGGGATAGGTATGAACCAGTCGGGAAGCCAAGAAAGTGGAGTTACCATTTAGGATGCCATGCCATCTATCGCAGTAGGGAGCAAGGGTCACCTGTCCCCGGAGCCAGGGGGGACTGCAGAGCTCCCGCACATCTCCCCCGAGCCGCAGGTCTGCGATATGTGAGTACCCCGGAGAGCGTGCAGCCGACCCGGATGTGTCAAGAGGCGTCGTGTGCGGTGCGTGCCAGGAGGAGGGGGGGAAGCGGGGTGGGGAGGTGCAGCAGCGAGGAGCGCAACTGGGGCTAGGTGTAGGTCAGTTTGAAACGGGCGGGCCATCCCTCCCCGAATCTCCGCGCGGGCTCCCTCCCGCCTCAGTCGCGTCCGGAGAAGGTAAAAGATATGCCTTGAGGGGTCCCCATAAGTCTTTGGGACGAGACTTGCGGGGTAACAAGTCCGCGTAATTGTGAAGTTGTTCTTGCCAGGTCGACATCGATGACAGCCAAGTCTTAAATTTGGGCGCTCGTCCGCGTCCCCATCTGCACGCCACGTGCCGTTTAGCCAGCAAGAGCCCCAGCGCGAGGAACCTCCGATGTGCCTTTAGCTCGGGGCAGGAGCGACCCAGGAGGGCAACGGCGGGGCAGGGCGCTATGTCCATCTCAACCATCACGGACAGGGCAGCGAACACCTCAGTCCAATACGTAGCCACTGCACGGCAGGACCACGCCAGATGTATAAAATCCGCACCCGGTTCCCGGCATCCCGTAGTCCAAAGCGGTGCAATTTGACAGGGGTATAATAAAGTCGATGCAAAAATTTATAATGCACCAATCGAAGACGCGCATTTCCCGTCACTGCAGTGATGTGGGTGCAGCTGTCCTCCCACTGGTCATCCGACATGGGATCGCCCAGATCACTGTCCCAATCCCTCCGCGCCCTGAGCGAGGGGAGGGGTGGGAGCCGCCTGCACGTATGTATATAGCAGAGAGACCACATGCGTCGGGGCAGGTGTCTGGAGCAGAGCATGTAGTGCCGCCACAGTCTCCGGCTCAGCAGGGAACTGCGGCGTGACAGCTCTGATATTTTGCCGAAGGCGGGCGTAGAGGAATGTGTCCATTGCCGATGGGGTAGCGTCTCCAAAAAAGTGCGCAGCCGATCGAAAGCTCCCCTGGTGGTATAGGTCTCCCCACGTGTGGATCGCCAACCGAGTAAGCATTCGGCGTCCAAGCTCCTCGCAAGTAACACTCAGTCTGGGGTCATGCGCCAGGACCATACGGGGAGAATATAGAAATTTTACATCCATGTAGTCCGCCAGGCCTCCAGGCCTGCACTGTGCAATCGACCGTAGTGGGGTCGCGGGTCCCCGGAGGAACCACTGTGTATAGATACCCCGATGGTTGCGCAGGCCTCATGAACCCATCTTCAACTGCGAGGTGGGCCATAAAGGGGGGAGGGTGGAGCCAGTAAACCGCGAAGTGGCCCTGGGCGCAGTCATAATATTTCTGAAAATTCGGGACGTCGAGCCCTCCCTTGTGATAGGGCAACATAAGTGTCCTTAGTCCGATCCGGGCCTGCTTCCCACCCCAGATTAGTCGAGAAATCTGGGAGTTCAGGGTCTTGAAAAAGTATGTCCCCGGGTTATAGGGGATGTTGGTAAATAGGTATAACAATTTGGGTAGCACCACCATCTTGATCAGGGAGATGCGTCCCGCCATGGACAGGGGGAGGTGGATCCACTGTGTGATTTGATCCGAGAGTTTATCCAGGACAGTCCCGTAGTTAGCCCGTATCATGGCTTCCTTGTTCCTGGTCACCCGAACCCCCAGATAAGTGAGCTCGTCCGCTTCCCACACCAAGGGATAATCCAACGGGAACCGCGGAGTACTGTCCGTCAGGGGGAATAAAGCAGACTTCGCCCAGTTAATTTGTATGCCCGCTATGGCTCCAAATTTAGTCACCTCACGCAGTAGTGGGTTAAGATTTTCTCGCGGCTTGTGGACGAACAGGGTCATATCGTCCGCATATAGCGCGATAAGGAGTTGGCGCTCCGGATAAATAAGAGAGCGGTGTTTGTGGTGTTGGCGTAGCTTGGCCGCCAGCAGCTCTATGGCAATGGCAAACAAGACGGGAGAGAGGGGGCATCCCTGTCGGGTGCCTCTGTGAATAGCGAAGGGGGCAGAGCGTGACCCATTCAGCAGAACCGTGGCCTGAGGATGGCGATATAACAACCGGATCCAGTCTAGGAAATTAAAGGGCACTCCCATCCGCTCCAACAACGCCAGAAGGTAGTCCCACTCCAGAGTGTCGAACGCCTTGGTGGCGTCCAGGAAAACCGCCGCGGCTTCACAACTGGGGTCGATATCCTGCAACACCGCTTGCAGGGTGCGCAAATTGTGGGAGGTCGCCTGGTTGGGTACGAAACCGGCCTGGTCGGGAAGGACCAGACGTTCCATAAGCAGATTAAGGCGCGTGGCCAGCACTTTAGCAAGGATCTTGCTATCCGTGTTCAATAAGGAGAGGGGTCGATAAGAGTCGCAATGTTCCGGGGGATTACCCGGTTTCAGCAGAGATGTGATTAGGGCTTCGCGCATCGTTCCCGGCAGGATGCCCTCCTCCAGGGCAGAGTAGTACACCCTTTTCAGTATAGGGGCAAGAACATGAATGAAGGCTTTATAAAAGTCTATCGGCAAGCCGTCCGAACCCGGCGCCTTGCCAGATTTCATAGACATGATAGCCTCCTTTATCTCATCAAGTTCGAGTTCGTGGTGCAGGAATTTCTGCTGGGATGGGCCCAGCCACGCTATCGCGGTGTCCTCCAGGTAATCCTGCAGGACTATCGGAGTAGTCCTGTGAGAGGTGTATAAACCTACGTAATGGTCGGTAAGGACTTGAAGCTGGGCCGAAAGGTTCCTCTGTGGGACACCCTGGCCATCTAGTAGGGTGGAAACGTAATTTCGATACCTAGGGGGACGGACCGCAACGGCCAATGCTCTGCCGGGTCTGTCTCCCTCCCCATGTATCCATGCCAAATAAGGCTTCCCCAGGAATTTACACTCTTTGGCAGCCGAGTCAGTGTATTCGGTCACTTTTTCCCGGAGACGTGCCGCGACAGCGCGATCATGTGGGGCCCATGCCATTTCTTGTTCCAAGAGGAGTAGTTCAGCTTCACGTTTGCGCACGTCCCCGCGTAGAACCTTAAGAACCCCCCCTCCCCTCGCAATGCACCATCCCCGCACGGTAACCTTGAAAGCCTCCCACACCGTAGTGAATTGGGAGACTGAGGCAGCATTACGATCAAAAAAGTCAGTGATGTCATCCTCCATTTCTGCCATAAAGGCAGGATCCGTGAGGTGCGCGGGGTTGAGACGCCAGCTCAGGTAGGGGGAGGTATCAAGGGGAACGTGGAGCGACAGTAAGACAGGGGAATGATCGGAGAAGGTCCGGGCTAGGTGACATGCCCTGAGCAGCCATGGGGCAATACCCGCTGAGAGGAAAATATAATCCAGACGGGCCCATGAAGAGTGTACAGCGGAGTGATGAGTGCCCTGGCGAAGCGTCGGGTGGAGGTGTCGCCACACGTCTACCAGCTGGTGCTGGTCCGCTAAGTATGCCAAATTGCGCTGGGTTTGCGAGTAGTGTGACGGCTGTGGGTGCGACCTGTCCATCGCGAGGCTAAGGGCGGTGTTGAAGTCCCCCCCCAGTACTACATGAGAGATACCCAACGTGTGTATCTTCCCCCACAGATTCAGAAGCGGAGCCGGGTCATCCACGTTGGGGCTGTAGTAACAGGCAAACAGTATGGTGTGTGAGTGTAGTTTCCCCCAGATCATGCAATATCTGCCACACGTCCCCACCTCAGTACCTGCTGGTATAAACCCTACCCCACGCCGCACCAATATGGTCCCCCTCTCGCGTAAGTCGAATAAGATGAAAAGACCCTGCACGCACCCCACCGCGACGCGAAGGGGGGGCTTCCTCCCAGCCGCAAGTGCGTCTCCTGAAGCATGGCAACAGATACTTTATGCCTATCTAGGTAGCCCAGGACCTGGCAACGTTTTCTCGGGTCATTCAGCCCCCTCACGTTCCAGGAGACTATCTGAAACTGTTGTGCTGGTTCAGTGTTCTCTACGCTCCCCATGGATCCAGGCACAATAGCACCTGACCGGCATACATAGCTTGGGACAAGTCATAGCAAGCATGGTAACGATATAAAAGGACATTCTTGGGGATAACTTCTAATATCCAACTCCACCCCTCAGTAACTGGGGAGTACGTGATAGGAAATCGAAAGCAGAATACATGCCCACCCACACCGGCAACCCCAACTGGCCGGGAATAAGGACCCCACCCTGCCCACCCATTCCCAAACAGTATCATCCCAACTAAAAAAACCTGCAGAGCAGCATCCCATGCCCCGCATGGGGGGGGTGCAATGGGGTTCGCCCGACGGGGGGATAGTGCCCAGGGGGCGCCCAACCAGCCTCCCATCTCCCTACTTACACCCACGAGAACCAGACAGCCAGTCCAGCCTCTCAGTGTGGGACGGAGATGGGTAACCGGGCAAATACATCTACAGTGACCAGACCAGGCATTGATAACAGTAGAGGGTTACCTCACCGGGATGCGTAGCAGTTCCAGCGGATATAGGCAGCAGTGGCACATAAGAATGTCAGTGTCCCCACAGCGGGGGGGGGGGGTCAATCTTGCTGCGCCATCGGAGAGGGCGATCTAGAGCGATGCTGTCCATCTTTATCTCGAGCAGTGTCTCTCTTGTGGCGCTTAAGAAAGTCTTCCACCTGCTGAGGCTGCTGAAAGAAGAGTTGTTTACCATGGTGTGTTATTTTCAATTTTGCTGGATACAGCATGGCGTAGGGTATTTCCTGTGTTTGCAATTTCTTCTTGACAGCAGCAAATTTACGCCGAGACTCCTGGACAGAGGCGGTGAAATCGGGAAAGAAGGATAGGGTTTCATTGCCGTAGCGCACGGTGCCCACTTCCCGCGCCCGGCACAACACGGCATCTCTGTCCCTGTAATTCAGGAAACGGGCTATGATGGGCCGCGGAAGAGCTCCAGGTGGAGGGCGGGCAGCCAAGGATCTGTGTGCCCTCTCCACGATAAGGTGTGGGGAAAAGGAGTCCCTTCCAAAGAGCTCGATCACCAGATTTTCAACAAAGGTCTCAACCTTCCCAGTATTAGTGGATTCCGCAAGACCCAGAATGCGAACGTTATTGCGTCGGGAACGGGCCTCCAAGTCCTCGTTCTTGTCCGCGATGATTTTTAGGAGCCTGTCCATTTGTGTCAGCTGTTTGCCCGAGGAGGCAGCGCCATCCTCAAGGGAAGATATACGTTCTTCAGTCTCCTGGATGCGGGCGTCATGTTGATCTAGTTTAGCCATGACTCCATCCAATCGGGCATTCATTGTGTCGATTTTGGAGTCGATGGAGGAGAGGCTTTGTTTCATGCCCAGCAGGAGGGACTTCCAGTCCTCGTCCGGGGCCTCGGCGAGCGGGGGTCCCCCCTCCGTGCCACCCGATGGCGGGGGGTTTCGTTTGGCCTCCTAGGGCAGTTTGGACTGACGTGTGTCGTTGCGGCCCATGGCGCGGTGAGGGGTCGACCCCACCGTCGATCTTCTATTCCACCAGGGGGGGAGGCTCGGCCGGGGCACAGCGGGGAGAGCCCTCCGCCCCCAGCCGTCCAGATGGCGATCAAGCCCGGCCCCAAAGCAACTGACAGGCGGCGTGGGTACTAGACAGTCCAGGCGCAGGCAAGTGTCCGGTGGGGCCAATGGCGGCAACGCAAGCGAGGGCGAAGAAGATAGGAAGCAGGGGACTTCGCAGGCACAGCCGGGTGTATAGGTCCAGGGGCCGGCAGCAGTTTTTCCAGGTTACCGCTGCACTCCAGTCGGGGGGCACCAGCGTCAGAAGTGCGGGCCGCAGGCTCATTGAAAGGAAGGGTCAGAGCCCATCAGGGGTCCCATGAGGCAATCCCAGGCGGGCGGGCCTCCACGCAGTTCCCGCAATGTGGTTGCTCTTCAGGGTCCACCACTCGCCCCTGGGCGGTGTTCAGGGAGGGTATCGCGAATGGGGGAGCAGCTCCCCCGTCTCGGGGGGAGGGGGACCATCCCAGGCCATGGACGCGTCCCAGGCCCCGATCAGTGTGGAGCGGTGGGGGCAGAGAGGGTCCCTCCAGGCCGGGGGGGGGGGCGCACGATGCAGCAGGCAGGCAGTCAAGATGGCGGGCAGGACGCGGCAGCCTCTCTGAGGGTCCCACGCGCTCCCCAGCTCACAAGTCCGAGGTAGCGTCTCTCCCTCCACCAGTGGTCCTCCTCCCGGGCCCAAAGGGCGACTGGCAGCTGGCGATCCCGGTCGGAGTGGACGCGGTCTGTGCAACGGGGGGGGGGGGCGCGAAGCCCCGTGGCGCAGGAGAAGGCCTCCGGGGTGGTGATTCCTCAGCCAACGGTCCGGGACAGCCGCCAGCGGCCGGGAAGAGTCCGCGCTGTGTCCCGCCTCTCAGCCCCGCTCACCTCGGCATCAGTCAGGCAGCAACTCCGCAGGCAGCACGGCGCCTTCCCCGCAGCAAGCAGCGCCCTCAGCGGTTCCCAGTCTCCGCAGTAGGGTGCAGGCCCCCGATCCCCGGGGTTTCCCAGCGTGCAGCAGCCGGCCAGGTCAAGTCCCGCTCTGAGGCCGTCCTCCGCTCCCCAGTACTCCAGCGAATATCTCGGCTCGCAAGAGTGCGAGCGCTCCGCTTTTTGCGCCGATGGATTCAGCAGGCTCTCACCAGTGCATCGGCGAGGGTTGTGGAAGGAACAGGCTGGTCAGGATAGCTTGAAGGATGATGATAGTGCCCGGTCGGGCGGGAGCCTCACTACAGTGCGGCCATCTTGGTTTAGCACCACCTAGCGCCCCCACCTATTGTTGTTAGTTGGTGCATCTTCCTTATTACTGTTCTGTCCCTTGCTGCTCAGCCATGAATGATGTCACTTGGAATGTTGAGTGTGTGGGACTGGAGGAGATGGCAGTTGGAAGAGATGGGCTGAGCAGCAGGGAGGCTGCTCCTCGTGGGGCTTTATATGAGTATTACATGGACTTTGTGACTTAACCAATAAACCTACAACTTGTTCTATGTGACCTGTCTACGAGACGATCTTCATTTTAACATTGGCGACGAGTTGGAAGAACCTACACGTGTGCTACTTCAATGGATTATGGTTTGTGAAACCTAAAGGACTTTCAAGTTAAGGAACTTCAAGAGAACTTACAAACTGGTGAATGAGGAAACTGTTTTATAGAACCTGTGTGTTGCTGAAAGAAAGCTGTACTGGAACTAAGGATGTGAGTAAAGAAATTGAAACTTATGAACTGGAACTAGCTGTGCATTTAAGGAAGCTGGCACCCCTGAGCCCCACCAGTGACCACTGCATCGGTCGCCCTACTATTTAAGTGCCAGTTTCTGCTGCCTGCTGTCTTGTTTCCTGCCTGTGCAACTTTACTGCCAAGAACCCTGAGGATTGGCAGGGTGATTGACAGCAGTGAACTGAGAACACCCCTGGTGTGTCGTTACTCTGATTTAAAGATGTAGAGGCTAGTCGTGTCTCAGAATCTGCGGACAGCGTGAACATCAATGTGTCACAAATTTGGGAAGTTGGTTGACTTGGAATTGATTTTCTCCCACTACGTATGCCTGGAGTACCTTTCGGTCAGCATGTTCCCTTGCATGTCTGGACAAGTTGCGGCTATCGTAGAGTGATTCCTGCATGCTATGCTATCTGAGGTTTTACTGTCTGAGGAGACATGAGCACGGAGTGCCCCTGGTGAGGCGTTTTTGGCATCTTTATTTAGGTTTAAGTTAAGCCTGGACGAGGCTGTGGCCGTTACGAGCACGCACACCTCTTTCATTCAAATATTCAAATCTAGCACGAGCAACCTCACCTGTTACTGTACACGTGCAGCTTCTTGAGATCTGCTTGTTCACGTCATTGCCGCATTTCTGGCCTGCGTTTACACGTTTGCATGCACGGACGTGCCGGCAGCCACCCGGCTCACCGTCGTATTGCGTGCCACCATTTTGTGGGTTTGCAGCTGATTTGCAGTCTCCTGCCTTGCCAACCATGCATCGTCTTCTCAGTGCTGATAAAGTTAATGAATACCTCGTCGTTTCCGAGCAGCAACATTTTACAGCTACTCTCGTTACTTTCAAGATCTGCAGTTTTCCTCCTAGGTATGTGTGTTCATAGAGGCACCATTGTTCATAGAGTTGACATTCTCCTTCACCCTGACTCTGTCATGGAGCATGTGGAAGTTTTGTTTCAACACCGGTGATTCTTTTGCTTCATTGCGAGTACAATTTTCTTCATGGTAAAGCTCCTGACTTTCCTCATCATTGTGTGCAAAGGTCCATTAGCTGCATTCTGGATAATTACTGTTTAAAAGCTGGATGTTATGTACTTAAAATACTGAGTTGCAGATGCATTTCATATAAGGACCTCGGGTGACAGTTCGCTCACCGGTGTTCCCAGTATCTTTTCTTGCGTTTGTGTTCATATGCCTTTTCTCTCTGTTATGGCTGTGTTAATACTTATTTATGCTCTAGTAGTTAATTTTTACTGGATGTTGTCTTTAAAGTTCATTGGTTTTTTTTCCTTGCATAATGTATGATTTATTTTATGCTTAAAAATGATTAATGTGTAATTTGTAAGCCTATTAGGGTGTTTCTTAGGGAGGTGTTTTCCCCTATAGGGAGGTGTTCTTCCCTATTACAATGGTTTGAGTTTCGGCGTTTCATAGGGAGGTGTATTTCCCCTATTACAATGTTCAGTGTGTCATGAGAGGTGTTTTTCCCCCATTACAGTGTGTTTGTCAGTTCACAGGGAGTTTTGTTCCCTATTACGGTGTTCTTCTGGGAGGTGAATTCCCCTATAGGGAGGTGATTTTCCCCTATTACAGTGTTTTGAGTTTTGGAGTATCATAGGGAGGTGTATTTTCCCTATTACAATGTTCGGTGAGTCATTGGGAGGTGTTTTCCCCTATAGGGAGGTGTTTTTTTTTTCCCTATTACAATGTGTTCAGAGTTTCATAGGGAGGTGTGTTCCCCTATTACAATGTTCTGTGTGTTTAAGGGAGGTGTATTCCCCAATAGGGAGGTGTGATTCCCCTATTAAGTTGTTTTAGTTTCAAAGGGAGGTGTATTCCCCTATAGGGTGGTGTGTTTACCCTATTACTGTTAGTTTGTTGGTGGTGAGTACCCAACTAATTAGTTTCCCTAGGGAGGGGGATGGGGCTCATTCATTCTTTTGCTAAAGATATTTTCTTGCGAATATTTTCTGATTCGATTGCCTTATGCATATTCAATTGCTTAATGTATTTTCTTATTAATTCTTTCAAGATGTTTATTCTTGTTTATGTAAGCAAAGTTATTTTGTGCTATCTTGACTTAATGCATTTATATCTTTTTGCTTAGTTTTCCTAAGGAAGGGAGATGTGCTAAAACCTATTGTTGTTAGTTGGTGCATCTTCCTTATTATTGTTCTGTCCCTTGCTGCTCAGCCATGAATGATGTCACTTGGAATGTTGAGTGTGTGGGACTGGAGGAGATGGCAGTTGGAAGAGATGGGCTGAGGAGCAGGGAGGCTGCTCCTGGTGGGGCTTTATATGAGCATTACATGGACTTTGTGACTTAACCAATAAACCTACAACTTGTTCTATGTGACCTGTCTACGAGACAATCTTCATTTTAGCAGTTACCCCAGGTCATACAAGGCACGCAAACTACACAACTTACCCAAAATAATATTGCTGGATCAGAAGAGGCTATAATCTCAGCCAGATTAGAGAACTCTCCATTGTCAATACTACTTAGAGCGGCTGAAGAGGATAATGGGAATTCAGTATAACATGTAAACACAGTTGCAGGAAATCACGTTGTAAATTCAGAAACAGACTCAATATATGGTCATGAGGAATCAAGCACATTAGGAGATGGGAGCAAAAGTGACTCAGAATCTGATCAAATTGAAATCTCGTACGAGTCCTTCAAAGTCTCATTAACATCTGGTCAGTTGCTGAAATTGGATGATTTAGTCAATCTACCTAATTACGCTGACCACAAAACCAAACTACAACATAACCCCCTTACAAAACCATTCAGATATAAGTTTTGTGCTGAAAGTAAGTCAAGGCACAAAATCTCTGAATAATGAGAATGAAGACATCGAATGCTTTGAGGATGATGACACCCCTCCTATATTCCCTGTATTGAATGTGATGGGGCAATCAGCAACACACTATCGCACAAGTCAGATATCCTAACAAAGCAATCAATGTTGACAGAACAGGTAGACTATCTTAAACAAATTGCAGGAGAACTAGCACTGATAAAAGAAAACTCTAATATACTATTGTCAAGTAAACAGAATATGAACATCAAAAACCTTGAGAGGCTAGATTATATCATTGATTTGTTACACATACTTCTTAAAAAAATAGAAAATCTTATAATGGACTACGGACAGATCAGCAACAACAGAGTACTCCAGTGAAGTGCATACCGATATGACTCCAGTAGAACATCAAGACGGCTTTGCCCCTTATTTAAGTAAGAGATGACTAAAAAATCATAAAATCTCGAGAAGAACACAGACACTAAGCATGCAAATGTAGATATACTATCACCAGAAGTAGGAGAAAGTGTTCCTATATTCAATAAATCTATTCTGAAACCAAATATAAGAAGCATTAACAACCAAGATATAATTAGAAATTAGATATAATTAGAAACATTGATAGGAAAACCAAGATGGATGTAATAAATCAAACTCAACTACAGCAACATTCCAAGGAAGAGCCAGGTAAAGATAAAACAACTGAAGAGAAACAATCAAATCTGGGACCCGACATCTCATCAGATTTGGACAGCAAATCTTCATACACTAAATCTGACTTAACTAATATAACTTCTAACATTAGTGCAGGAACAATAGTACCACAACCAATGTACAGCTAAGTACAACTCATAATGTACAGCCTCCCATTATTAGTCCATATATTAAAGCAAAAGATAAAGTGAGTACAACTACAAGTGATGACTCTATGTTATTGAAACAGATTACGGAAGGTTTAGCAGGGCTGACAAAAAAATTAGAAGATAAGCTCCCTAAGTCGCCAAGTCTAGCACCCTCAAGTACCACGTGAACTGGTAAAGAAATAAAAAAATCATACAGAAATATAAAATGATCAAACCGAGGGACTTTTGAGTTTACAGCGAACAAGAAGAAAAGAGATGGCATGGAGATTCCAGCCAGGACAGCAAGCTGACATCAAATAAAGAACCAACGCCCAATCAACAAAAATATATAACAATATCACACCCCTTTATAAATCTGAAGGTCCGCTAGATATATTAAACCGTCAAAATATACTGATGCTTTTACATTTTTTGATGATTTAAAAAAATCTAGACTCACAGTGTCTCTGGTGCAGATCAGAGCTTCCGAATCCCCTCTACTGCTCCATCATCTCCTGGCAGTTCGATTCTGATTTTGTCAGAAGATAAACTTGAACTACAAAACATCTCGAACAACATGGGCATCACAATAGGCCACGCTAAGAATACTATCCGTAAAAGAAATCCTAGCAGATTGGGGCTTTCAAGTAACACACCCTGAGAAACCTAAATACCCTTATATGTTGAGAACCTGATAGAGGCAACCAGATTATCAAAGATCAACAAATTCAATCAGACCACCATATAAAGGTTCAGAGGGAGTAATAAGATTAAAAAAATTACAAATCACTACAAGGTAAACAGATCTGAATGTGCGATCAGTTATTGGTCCGGGAACCTACGAACATTGTACCATCCACACCTGACCAAATTGTACTCCAATGAACAAGAAATAAGGGAAGCATGGTGCAATGAATTCTCCATTTTATCATGGAATATCGCTGGGTATGAATGGCAATTGACAAAGGCAGGGACAAAAATGATTAGTTTCATTCAAGAACAGTGAGTAATCTGTTTTCAGGAGACCTGGAAATCTGCAAATTTAGCAATTCCAAATTATATTACATATGAAATTAGAGCAACAAAGAATGCCTTCGGAAGACTGAGCGGCAGTTTGTTAACATCAATCAGCAATAAACTCAGTATGATAAGTGAAAAAATATAAACATCTTTGGAGTACATACTGGCAGTTCTTTTAACAAATCAATTTGCTACAAAAAACGCTGATTATAAACATCTATTTTCCCCTACAGCTTGTAAAAAGCAACCATAGATACAAGAAAATACTAGAAGAATTGGAACAAATTATGAATGCACATGGTCCATCAATTGTTATTGTAATGGGGGACTTTAATCAAATGCTACTGCCTCTTGCTAATAAGTGTTAAAGCATCGAAGCACCAGAGTGAAGTTATAACATTTCTCATCGAAAAATCCTCCAACAGAAAAAATCAAAGGGGTCCACTGTTCCATCTAGGTTGACGTATGACCTTTTACTAGACTCCAGATACAGAGCACTAAATGGAAGGTTGGCAGAAGACCAGCCAGTGGCACCAACCTACCATGGACCAGCAGCCTCTACCATCATAGAATATACATTTGTCATTCATTCATTTGATAACTTTATTTCGGTCGAAAGACCATAAAAGTGTACATACATACATCCTCAATTACATAGACACAATAAAACAATAAATAACATTTAAAGTTAAAAATACTTTTTAAAAAAGAGATTAAACTTTAAGTCATCAATATGAGAATAGTTAAGTTAAGAACGTTTGTCTCCTTCGCCACATACTGTAGAGATAGCGGGATACAGCAAAAACAATATTTGGGTCAGTATCATAGACTAGAGTCCTGCAAGCCTGCTTAAGGTGGCGAAAACCCAGATTCCTACAGATGGGGATCAGCCAACTTTTCCTAATTAAGTGGTAGGCAGGACAAAAAAACAGAGCATGTACAACAGACTCTGTTTTGTAGTTACAAGCAGGACAGCTTTCCAAATTTTGTGCCCGCCACTTGGAAGAAAAAGACCTAACCGGTAAAGTACCATACCTTAGCTGAATGTTCAATTTGCGAGCAAGTGGGGGTTCTATTTGATCCATGAATTCCTCAAGTTTAGGATCTTGTTTAACCATGAGGAATTCTAAGGTCAGCCTACCCGTAATTGAAGAACTCGAGTGTAAAGGAGAGTTCTTCAAGGACACCAAAGAAAGGATTTCCTTCCTTGGTATCGCGAGGCAACTTGCCTCCGGGTTTGCCCACATTTCCGAAAGTCCTAGTAGAGTACAAACTTTATTAATGTGCAGAAGCCAAGGGATCTTTTTAGATTTGAGTGCAGGCCAAATCTCAGCAAATTCTAATCTAAACGAGGACAGTTCAGGCACTGACCATAGCCTTTTCCAGTACAAAATAGGTCTTGCACTGATGATCTCCTCTATTGGGACCAACCCAAGATCAAACCTAAGGGGGATCAAAGGTGTACTGGAGGGAAGTCCTGAAAGAGATCTTAAAAAGGATTGCTCAGCCCTTGAAAGAGACACTGACTGCTTATGTCCCCAGAGTTCGGCCCCATAAATTGCAGCCACTCTAGCCTGTCTACAGTAGATTTCAAGGGCGGGAGAGACTGGTTTAAAACTTGATCTTTTAAAAACTTTATTCAAACCCCCTGCCAATTGAACAAGCTTGAGCGTTGACTTAGCAATCTGGGAGTTCCAGCAAAAATTCTCTGTTAAAGTCACACCCAAATAAACAAAGGTTTTAACTCTCTCGAGGGGAATATCAAATAAAACTGGGTTGGGACGCACCCGCTTCGGGGGGTTAAAAATCATATATTTCATTTTTCCCAGATTTATTTCAAGTCCTCTTGACTCACAGAACTTTGCAAAACCGTTCAACGTATTTTGTATGCCCGTAGACGTTCTAGATAATAGCAAGGTATCGTCTGCGAACATCAATGCGGGCACACGTCCTGACGCTAGTCTAGGGGCGTCATTATTTACTATACAGTTCAAATGGTCAATGAGACCGTTAATATAAAGGCTGAACAATGTGGGGGCCAGGACACACCCTTGGCGAACTCCTTTTTGAACGGGAAAGCGATCAGTAAGTTCACCATATTTGCCACATCTTACTTGGGCATAATTATTGGCATGAAGCCTAAATAAGACATCCAATAAATAGGATGGAAGGCCCAGGTCTGCCAGAACTTGCCATAGTTTGATGCGGGGGACTAGATCAAAAGCTGCCCGCAGGTCCACAAACACCAGGTAAAGGCTGCCACCCTCAACCAAGGCAGTTTTCCAATACAGGACCTGCAGGCGAAAGATCTGATCTAGAGTGGAAGTACCAGCCCTAAAGCCTCCCTGAAAAGTGGTCAGGATCCCGTTCTCCTCAATCCAGTCAAGAACCCTGTCCAAAAGGACTCTCCCCATTAATTTTTGTGAAGTGTCTATTAGACTAATAGGTCTATAGTTGGAGGGAGTCAGTGGGCAGCCCTTTTTGAAGACAGGTACTATTTCAGCCCCGAGCCAGGTATAGGGTACATCACCCCCCTGTAAAATGCTATTAAATAAAACAACCAGGTAGGGTGCCCAAATCTTTGGTTGGGCCCTAAATAGATCTCCAGGCAGTTTATCCAAACCTGGTGCTTTATTTGAGAGCATTTTCCCAATTGCTGATTCCACCTCAATCAGAGTAAAGGGTCCAGTAGGGGCATGATCCACTGGGGCTAGAGAAAAGTCAAAGATATCGACGGAGAATCTATCAGGGTCATGCGTGCCATACAAGTCACAGAAGTGTCTTTCCCAAGTTAAGGCTGCGATATTTGGGGCAGGTACAGAAGAATACCCACTAACTCCAGTTGCAACAATAGACCAGAATAGTTTAGTGTCCTTGCAACAGAGCGCATGGCCCAACTGTTCCCACAGTTCAACCTCCCCTTCTTTCTTAGCATCACCAATTGCTTTTTTATATAGAGAACGATTTATTCTAATTGCTTCTCTATCCTTGGTTTTTATTACAGATAGCAGGGCCTTTTTAGCTAAACGGCACGTTTTATTGAACCATTGAGCTGTTACAGGCCTTAGCTGTGTGGCCCTTTTTACTGGATACAAGATATCCCGTAGTGCACTAACCAGTTTTCCGTGGATATCGGTAGGGCTAACCAAAGGTCCAGCTTCCCCCATCTCTTCAATAAATGGAATTATTGTTCCATACAGTTCCGCCAGCTTACTGTTGGACATTTGGAGTACTGGCCACTTTACTCTCCTTCGACAGTTTCTAATAATCAATGGTTCGGGCGCAAGGTTTTCACCCGGGACCGGATTTTTAAGTCCAAAGCTTCCTGGTTTAAGGGTCAGGACTAAAGCGTTGTGGTCACTATCCAACCTCTCCATGACCACGAAATCATGAAGCCTATCCCAATGTTTAGCTTCAATAAAGATATAATCAATTATTGAAGCATAGTTTGCTCTATTGGACGTTGCTTTCCCGGGTCTATCTGGCATTACCCTGCCATTGCATGCTCGCAGTGATGCGGCTAAAGAAAGAGACTGCATTTGCAAGACAAGGGGAGTCCATGCTTTTACTAAAGGGGTAAGTGGATCAGGGATGTTCCATAATAGATCCACGTCATCACGGTCTCCTGTATTTGAATCCAGTAGGGGCTCAAAATGGCAGTTAAAATCCCCGCCCAAAATTATCACAGTAGAGGAGCCAAGTGACTGTAGTAGATTAGACAGTGCGGTAACGGCCTCTGATTCAAGGCCCCTCCTAGTGGGTCTTGAATAGACATTTATCAGAGCAATGCCCGGGCCATTCTCTACTTCCAGTAAAACAAGTTGTACATCCCGTGAGTCAGTTGTAATGTCCTTTGCCTTTACACCCAGATGGGAGCCAACCCATAGGGACAACCCTCCCGAGGGCCTTCCCCTACTACTCTTGCATGCCAAAATATCAAATGTTGCAAAGCCCGGAGCCACACTCTTTTTAAGCATCCAGGTCTCTTGGAGCATGCAAATGTCAAATGAAGTGATAAATGAGCTCCACTCCGGATTAGAAAGTTAGTTTTTGAGGCCGGCCACATTCCATGAGATAATTTTAATACCTTCAACATTAAGGGATTGCTTAGACGTTTGGAAGTCTGTTAAGCCAGCACAGCTACTCAATAAGGGAGACCCAGCTACCACCTCCTGGTTGGATACACAATTAAGAAGAGTGAGTAAAGTAGGGGAGGGGACGATTTGTTCTGGACTCAGAGTCCCCGTCATAGGACTTTGTCGTTTCATTGGATCAGAATTATCATTATATAGTGACCCGGGATTCATTAATGGGCCAGGCTGTATTTTGTCAGAGGGTAATATGGTCTTTTGCCTCATCTGTCAATCACAACCATCAAGATTAGAGAGAGCCTGATATCTGTTTGAAACATCAAATGGTGTAAAAGGGACAAGGTGTTCCGGCCTCCTACTATAATTTCCATACTTCTGTTGAAATACTGTATCCAGCCTTTGGAATTTGTCAATGGTCATTTGTTGGGGGTTAGTTTCAGACATATTATACTCGTATGTGCGAGATGCACGGTAATTATTCAAGGGCATGGGCAAAAGGGAAGCCCCGGGGTGTCGGTCTCTATTCACATGATTTCTGGGATAAAAAAAAGTTAGCTCCAAGGGAATAATAGCAGTACCTAGAGTCCCCGCAGGGTAATTAAGGATATACCTTACCGCTGCGGGGTCCCTAAAGTTGACAACAACTAAATCCCCATTAATATCCTTCGCACTACTTCCCAGCCAATCTAATCGGCGAACATGGAGTATTTCACCATTAACGTAATGAGGGAGTGGGCGATTTTGACTAAGCCAATGAACGATCTTATTTTTGAGCTGGAAAAATCCCTCCCTCTTCCCATCTGGCAATCTAGGGACACTCGCCAGCACTACCACGTAGGGAACTGCTTCAGGAGGCAATTCAACCCGGGGCTCCCTGCAACTAGTACTCCCAGTGATGCTAGGACTCATACACTCATCGTTACCCGTGTTTTTTGCATCTCGTTTGTCTCCACTCCTCCGGGTACCATTTGGGGCTTGTGTAGCCAACTGTCTTGCAGGTCTAGGGGTTTGTATAACCAGCTTTTTAGGGCCAGTGGTCATCTCTTTAGGGCTGGTGATCGTCCTACAGATTCTAGCTGGACCATCTTCCACGATATAGCATGAAGATTGTTGTGTTATAACGGGAGGGCAGTCTATCACCACTTTATCTCTAGTTTGGCCGAGTTTATTACTAACGGCCAATTCTATATTCCCCAGCCTTTCTTCAACCCTCTTTAGCCTCTCAATTATTGGAAATATGAAAGACCTTATAAGGTGTTCAATACTTTCCAGGGGATCAGTTAAGTGTATTTTCTTAGATGGACTAGAATGGGGGATGCCAACTTCTGGTGGGTTTGATACGATATTAGAAACAACCTTGGGAGTTACTACAGGCATTTTATAAATAGAAGCGTCTTGTTTAGTAATCTTATTACTTTTCCCAAAGACGGTGTGATTAGTCCTAGGTCTGCGTACCTCTCCCCCTTTCTTTCTCCTTTTTTTAGGTGGTGGACCAAGAACCTTATGCAACAATGAGTTTCTAGTCCTTCTTTTAGAGGTCTCTTTGTTTGTCAAAGGAGGAGTTGGTATCACTTCTGGTCCTTGCAGGGAATCACACAAACAGGAGATGGTGATTGAATGTGTAGAGTCCGAAGGGTTAGATACAAAAGGTACAGGAGATAACTCCCGGAGAAGTGCAGGGACACCATCTAAAGATATCAAATCGTCGCCAGGGGGATTTGCGGCTGGCAGGGTAGCTTGTTGTGGTAAATCAGTTAATGGCCTATTTTTCAGACACTCGATCGACTGGCGGCGCTCGGCCCTGCGCTCCGCTAGTGTGTCTTCCCTTTCTCGATCCGTGATAGTCTTACTGAAGTAGTGATCCAGAGTGCCCTTGGCCAGGCCCCCAGGCTTTCCGGAAAACAAATACTCTTGACTCCCAGCCGTAATGTGATAAATGAACAGCCTATCACCACAGCAGGCCTAGCTTCAAGGAAAAACAGACTGCAAGAAGTAAAGGAATATATCTTGTCAGTCTATACCAAACATATAAGCAGTCTTAATACGTCCAATCTCACAGGCTGGGGGGGTAATACACAAACGAGAGCTGTAACACTTACAGTTCTGTAATTCTGTAGCAGGTGTCAGAGGGATTGCCCAGCTCGGCCTCGAACGGTCCTTGACGGGCAAGGACGAGCCCGCCCTTGGCCCGGGCTTCGCCCGGGCGCTGCCCGCGCGCGTCCCGCGCTACTCGGCGCTCAGGTGGTTTAAATGCAGCCCGGGCGCTGCCTGATGATGTCAGCGGCAGGCGCCCGGAGCTAGGAGCACTGGGAGTTGAAGTCTAAAGGGCCGTTCCCCTCACAGCGGTAAAATAGGCAGGAATCCTGGTCTGTTGGCTCCCCATGACAGGCCGTTCCCCTCACAGCGATCTTGCTGCTGAGTGTGTGTCACCAGGGCTTTGGAGCGCGTCCCGCGCTGCGTGGCGCTCAGGTGGTTTAAATGCAGCCCGGACGCTGCCTGATGATGTCAGCGGCAGGCGCCCGAAGCTAGGAGCACTGGGAGTTGAAGTCTAAAGCGCCGTTTCCCCTCACGGCGGTAAAATAGGCAGGAATCCTGGTCTGTTGGCTCCCCACGACAGGCCGTTCCCCTCACGGCGATCTTGCTGCTGAATGTGTGTCACCAGGGCTTTGGAGCGCGTCCCGCGCTGCGGGGCGCTCAGGTGGTTTAAATGCAGCCCGGGCGCTTCCCGATGATGTCAGCGGCAGGCGCCCGGAGCTAGGAGCACTGGGAGTTGAAGTCTAAAGGGCCGTTCCCCTCACGGCGTTAAAATAGGCAGGAATCCTGGTCTCTTGGCTCCCCACGACAGGCCGTTCCCCTCACGGCGATCTTGCTGCTGAGTGTGTGTCACCAGGGCTTTGGAGCGCGTCCATACATTTGTACATTATTCTAATTACCACCTACGTAAAGGATATGCAATCATACCAAGGCCCGAGAGTTATCAGGATCTGCAAAGATTAGTTATTAATATCAGGCACGCTTGGTAGAAGCTACAAATAATGGCAAACAATGATAGAACGATTTTGGTTAATGGGAAAAACCTTGTCTGGAATAACAGCTTAAACAATAAGATATACACCATAGGGGTAACTATACCTTCACACATCCAAAAAGCAGTTTTGCAACTGAAAGCCGGGAAAGATTGGATGACTATCTGGCAATCAATTTTAAAGCATATATTATCGATTTTGACGACTCATTTAAGAAAACCATGAGTATATACTTTTTTTCAACTAAAGCAAAGCAACTAATAGAATCAATGAGAGTATATCGTAAGATGGTGCAGCATGAGCTAAAATTCCTCTGTTCTAAGGCTCATGACCTGGGATTGCAAACATTAAAGAGGGAATTTAAGAGCAGAATCAAACAAATAAAGTGTGACAGTGAGGACAATGCATATGCAAAACTATTTCGTGCTATTTCAACCCGAAATGAACAAGCTTATTGAACCTTTGTAGGATATGGTACAACTTCATTTAAGCAGCCAGACAACTTAATTATCTCTAGTGATAAATGGGGAACCCATTTTAAAACCTTGAACAATTGAAACATTAGCTGCCAACATATACCGTTAAAAAATGTTGGAACATACCCCGACATTATGAAGGAAGAAATTTCCAACCTAATAAAAAGCTCTTGTCCATCTAGAGCACCAGGACCCAATGATATACCAATGGACCTGGCCAAGCTAAATACAATATATCGAAGTTCATTGCTAGAACAGTTGTTCTCACATGTAGTTAAGTCAAGGAAAGTTCCATCTTCCTGGAAGAGGGCAATTTTACATCCAATATAAAAACGAGAGCCGAAAGCTGATCCAACCAGCTACAGATTAATTGCATTATTGGATTTTGAAGGGACACTGTTTGCTTAGCACCAGCAAAATAAATTAAGGCAATTGGTGGAGGACAAAGCACTAATTCCTTTAACTCAAACAGGGTTTTGCTTAGGATGCTCAACAGCCGATAACATTTTAACATTGTTCTTTCTCGGGAAAAAAGCATGCATACAGAAAACAACATTATATGTCTGCTTCATGAATTATTCCACGGTATTCGACAAGGTTAACAGACAAAAGCTATAAAGTACATTTATAGCATGGGATATAGATTGTAACCTTTTGAATCTCATCATTGAACTGCACTTCCGATAATTGGATACAGGTAAAATTAGCAACCAACTACACATTATCACCCAGATTTTGTACATAAAACAGCCTTAGACAAGGATGTATCCTAGCCCCACTATTATTCTCCTTATACATTGCTGACCTAAATATGTTGTTGGAGGCTGACCAGGGTATTTCTCCAAAATTAGGAAGTACAAAAATAACATATCTGGCATACGCTCATCACCTAGTGATCCTGTCACAGACACAAAAAGGACTACAACACCAACTCAAACAACTACATTTGTACAATATGGAGAATGGAATAACTGTCAATCTGTCCAAAAAAGAAATTATGACCTGGGGACGTCACACAAAAGCTAGGGAGTGGATGCTGGGAGAATCATCAATTGAAGTACTATGACTTCCTTGGAGTGACCTTCGATATAAGTTATCTTGGGTAAGTCACCAGGCCAGTAGGAAATTGAAGGCACCAGTGATTTCTAGGTCAATGCTGAGATTCATGAATATGTTTGGACAAAAAGCGATTAATCTATCACTTAAAGCTCTACTAATGAAACTGGCTCCATAGCTATTGAACGTATCCCCTGTAATGAGCAACAAGGCCAGCTCCAATTTCAATAAAAATGATTGAAATGTGTATGCAATTTATTGTTTTTATGGTCGACAACTTCTCACTGTATTATAAGACTGGAATTAGGCCTTGAATCTTTCGTAACATGCCATTATTTTAGTACTGTGAACTATATTGTTGATTGTGCCAAGACAGAACTAACATCATTCAATTATCTATTATATGAAGAATCAGACAGAGCTATATATAAAGACTTGGGGCCATATTATCAAGACCGGCGATAACATTATCGCCACTTTAGTGGCAGGAAACTGCAGCTAAAGTGGCGATAAGGGGCTTGATAATATGCCCTAGAGAATTCCAATAGAAGCCCAGGTTTGTGGTCCTTCACACCTGAAACTGGGCTTCTATTGGAATTCTCTAGGTCATGTTATCAAGTCCTTTATCGCTGCTTTAGCGGCAGTTTCCTGCCGCTAAAGTGGCGATAATGTTATCGCCATTCTTGATAATATGGCCATAAAATTGTACATGGTATCAAGAAGTCTAGAAGCCAATGACCTGCCAGATGCCCAGACATTGGGCCAAATAAGGTGATATGCTCGGAAAAACCTTATCTGCGAAACATTTACTACCAATCACTGGGCCGTTGACTTGACAGAAACAGCAAAGTATAAACACACAGACTTAGTAATTGAGACTTATAGTTCACAAAGCCAAGATTATTTAAGGCAAAACTTGCTGGGCCATTTAAAAAATAATTTTTTAAGTTATAGATTGTTATATATCCAATTTGGGAGTTTGAAGGGAGATGGAATCCAATTTTTAAAGGAAATAGTGAAGATTGTCTCTTTGGTGCCACAGTTGCAACTCTTATAGATATTATATGGGTTTGTCCCAAACTGTTGATTATAAGGAAGAAATATCTATCACTTTTGTTTAAAAATGCAAAAATAAGAGCAACAGTAAGCGCTATTAGATATTGTTACAATACCAAACGGCGATAATATTTTTAGATCAGGTCGATAAAGCACTATCTGTATGATTGTTCATCATATCTACACATAGATAGGGAAATGATTAAACCACTCAAAAGAGTATTGGGCCTCCTTTCTGGGGCAATTGTTGGTTGAATAAAATTAAGGACTTGTATGCGTTTTACATATTTAGGCACATTGGCCCTTTATTATTAGCAAAAGGCAATATATTGTGGTGAAGATGGTAGTAAATTCTGCTGTAGTACATCAAACAACGTGCCCAGTGCTGTCAATGGCAGCAATGGGAAGATTTTATGAATTAGCTGAATCTAAATAACCATTAATGTTGGAATACAACAGATGCTTTTTTAAAGATGTATCACTTCAAGTCAGATTTGAACGTTTTATCTGTAGAATATTTTGTTAAAAATATTAATATGCTATATGCGATAAATGCATTTGTTTTGTAGTCATTGATTAATACAATAAACTACTTTACTACTACTATTTATAATCACAATGAAAAGCTTCCTCTTCAAACTAAAAGCCTTACCAACTACTCCCTCAACGTGTTCTTTTTGTTTCAGTGCCACTGTCCTTCTTCTATACTTCTTCATATTTCTCAATATATTTACAACCACTCTACTTCAAAACATCTTGCCTCTGATTTCCTTAAACTGCTACTGTATTCTGGTTAAGGTGTGTCCATCTTTGTTACATTCTTTTCTCTTCTTGTAATATAAATGTTGTCCTCTCCTATTGTTTCTCATAATTTAGTTTTTATTTACATTATTTTCAAATCTTTACAAGCATCCAGATTTTTTAAAGAAATGACTTTGTTCACTTACTAGTAGCTGTTTTTTCTTTCACTACAATTTCTGCATTTTTCCCCTTTTCGGTGCCAGTTCTGCAAAGATACTGTAGTTGCTTTTGTTGCTTTTTCGTCTGCACTTTTGTAGGCATTCTAACTGTCTGTAGTTATGTATATTTTGTTCTGTAAAAAAAAGTATATATTCATTTTTACTCTAGCCAGTGTACCAACTACGTTACTACTGACTTGCAAATAATACAAAAACAGTTTTTATGTAATGTTGCAATATTAAATCTACAGATCAACCTAGCTATATAACTGATGGTACTTGCTTCAATATACCAAACCCAAAGCAAAACACAAAACATTATTTATTAGTTACTTTTTAACATTATAGCCCCTTTTCCTACAACACAGCTGCACCATATCTCAGTTCTCACTTATACATTTTGAAAGACCAGTTTATCCCTTCTGTAGTATATTTTAAAATAAACATTGACCAAAGTGTAGTAGTACATACAGTGTCTCAACACTCTAAATATGAAAACACTACATAAGACCTATTTGTGTGCTTCTCTACCACTGTGCCTCTGGTGTATTTAGTATCTCAGTACTTTTCTACTTGTATGACATTTCAATTGTGGAAAACAGTGCATATAAAAATCTGCACATTAATCGCAATCAGAGCATATAGCTCACTAATTCTTCGAAATACATGCAAACAGTGTTTCACAGGTGGCATATATAATTCACCAGATGGTTCTAAAAGAATACATATTCCTCCATAAACTTATAAATACATGTGTTTATGGTTGAATACATGACTACTCCCTGGATGATTGAATGAGTGCATAGGTAGTGCCTAGGTGATTCCCTGAGGATACAGGTAGTGCCTGTGTAATTCCCTGAGTATGTGAGAACTCCATGGGTCCTTCCATATCTGCATAGGTACTGCCTGCGTATCTACATGAATATATCACTACTATCTGGGTGTTTGGATGAGTGCATCACTAATGACTCAATATTTATTATGTGAATAGATAGTGGTTGGATGATTAAATGAGTGCTGCTTTAGTGCCTGGATGAATGCAGGAGTGCATATATAGGTGATTTATAGAGTGCATGGATAGTGCACATGTGATTGTTTAAGTGCATACATCGCACCTAGCAGTTTTGATGAGAAAAAGTTCCAAAATCAGTATCACGTTTGAAAAAAGAATGAAGGCCAAATTCAGAGTCTCTCAGGAACACTGTGTGCTTGAATCAAAAGTCAGTGTGTGGGGATGGAGAAAACCTAAAATGTTCTAATCCTGTAGTCAACAAGTCGTCTACCGTTGTGGGTGAGAGTTGGAATACCTTGTGTAGAAGATCAACAGCACACAGATGCGAACTATCCCCTTCAGCATGGGAAGCATCAGCAATGTCCGGATTGGATGTTACCTACGCGCCTGGTGTTTCCTCTAGTACCTCAGCAGTAGCATGTTGAATCTGTGAGAGCTCAATGAATGCCGCCATCAGGATTGGTAGCCGCTGGGGACAACACATAGCATGGGCCGTTATCGGGTTCAGCAGATTATCGATATCCATAGGCATGACTGATGGGAGTGTCAGACAAATGTCCAGCACGCATTCTTCACCGTATAGCAGGCAGCGTAGATCAGGTAAGATGCAATCTTGCCAGATTGGTCTGAATGACTGAAACCAAGTATTGTTTAATTCTCGTAGACTAGGTAAACCCAGAATTTGGTTGATGCGCTCACGACACTTCATCTCCAATAGAGTTCTTTCCATGGTGAACTGGGTGTCACTGATGATTTGGCTTGCCATATCGTAGCAGTAGGAGCAAAAATAGTATCCCTGCAACGAGTGCTGAAAGGAGCGGCAGTCCGCCAAACACAAAGTGCACGAAGTTTGGAAAAATTTTGAGGACAGCTTGAAAAGGTGCTAATAGTCCTGCATACACGATCTTAAATACATGTACAATACCGCTTGTATCAGACATGTTTAAGATACGACCTAACATTTCTGAGAAATGCACAGGGCAGTTTGTATACAAAAGGGTATGTATCTCTGCAGAAGTCCTTGCGGCTTGGAGATCATAGGTTTCTTTGGCAGAGGTCAAAGGCAGAGTTTTTGTAAAAGAATGGCTATCATTCTGCTTAGAGTATCAACTCGTATAGAAGAGATATTCAGTGAAGGCCATAAAGGCGACTCCCTGACTATGTCTATTTGGGGAAACAAGACCTGCATACAGCAAGTGACCCTGGATGTAACCGTTACTAGATATGGGATACCTGGCAGCATGCCACAGCAGCTGTGATCATTCAACATAATGTAACTCCCATTTGAAAGTTGACCAAAGATTGGATTAATCACTGCTGCCGGTGAACCATGCAGGGGGCAGGATAAGTTTGTAGTGGAACCGTCACAGGCCCTGTGTAACTTAATACCCTGACAAAGGAGAGAACCACTTAGTGCGTGTTCACAGTTTTCACTGCTAAGAAACACTTCACGTTCCCCACTCCAACATCTGTGTGGATATCAAGACATCCTGGGTAAATCCCAGGATGTCTTGATATATTCTTTACCCAACCTTTCCTATTTGCCTGCTGGTATATTTTTCAGGCAATACTGAAGATGGAAAGTCGTAACAGGCAGAGTAATCTTACCGTGTATGATCCACTCAGCAGCTGGTTTTTCTGCCACTGTGAATGGTAATTTCTCCTGTTTTTCAATGCTCAGTACCATATATTCTGCTCCCCTTTATGCCAGTTTGATCTGTCTATCAGTGAGATTGAATTCTGCAAACAGTGACGTAGTATTGATTAAACGCCAAGGCACATAGCCAGAACACAGGTTTTGAAGCGTCCAGCCTAATAGCATGATAGAACGTAGCTATGACTGACCAGGTTGCAACATGACCAAGTCTTGGATACAATGCTGTCCAAAGAATATATCCTGGACGACAGAGTCTTTAACCCATTGTCTACTACAGAGAGACATTTCTCTAAATTAATACGATCAATTTCTCGTATTTGTTTTGCAGTCTCTGCTTGGGTCACCTTCCATGCTTCATTATAAGCAGTGTACATACCGGCATAAATGAAACGTTTTTGACCCGGTTTTCTTGGTCCTAGCAAGAATTCCCTAAGGTTTGCACCTTCTTGAAGTAAAGTTAAGTGTTGTTTTACATCCTCTAGTGTAGCTTTCTGTAGCCAATCAAGGCAAAGTTTCCCTACACTGTAAGTTGTTACTACCCCCGGATGCTGTCTTTGGACATAACGTTGGTCTGGCCTATGAAAGGTAAAACCTTATGTTTTGTTCAGGAATCTATCTTGACAGTTGTTTGTGTCTAAGGGCCAGAGCAATAATTTTTTCCATTCAGGATCTGATCTGTTATTATTCAAAATAGTATGTACATCTACCTCTCCCTGTGTAGTGCTTTCACTTGTAGGTGCAGGTATAGACAGTGTATTCATGTTTTATATCTTGGCTATTCCAAGGCATGATGTTTGTTGGACAGTGTCGTTCAAAAACATAATTTACTCAGGGATGATACAGGCTCTAAACAAAGCTTCTATTCCCTGTACTTGCCACTCTTTAGAACCCCAGACAGTTTTCGTCTCAATGTTGTCTTTCCAAAAGTCGTAACTCTGTCTAGACAGTTGGGCAATAAAGGCTGTAGAATAAATCTGTCTGGTATTCGTTAACATATTTTTCATTCCTGTCTTATTGACATTCTTAAAGTAAAGTAAAGTGTCTCTGGATTCGAGATGTTAAACCCTGAAAAATATGGAAATTTCATTGCAAATGTTTTCGAGCTACCCTTTGGTGGCGTAGGACAATGTTCTCATTGGTTATACATAAATACATTTCTAGGTGCAGATATATGCAAGAAATGATGACCATAGTGGTTATAACAATACAGTTGTTCATAGTCTGATGAACCTTGTAAATATTCATTATTAGGGAATGCAGTTGACATCTCTAGATTAGACATGATATTATTAACAGTCTCAAAGTTCCAATCATCAGAAAAGGTACTGGAGGTAATAAAGTCACTTAAAGACATTTTAAATAAATGTGGAATCTTCAAAAGTTCAGACTGGGCAAAAATGTCATATTCGGTTTTGTTCCAAACTATTCCATTAGGTATAGGGATCGCTATGATGTTCACTGATGACAAGTCTCTTGCTTCACAATGGGATGATTTGTGTGGCTGGAGAAGTAAGTTCACTCTTTTACTAGCTGTGTCCCAATTCAATTCAAATTCCTTTATTCGAAATGTAAAAACATTATCATAAAAGTGCAATAAAGACATATTAAAACATCATAGGTGACATAAAATTAAAAAAAAAAATAATGAAGATGATTTTAATATTAAAACAGCCCTTATCAGATTCAATTAATAAAAAGAAAAGATATATGACATAGGAGAGGGCGTTAGTCTTTTATGGCTGCATGGAGGCCCTGGTTAATACAATCTTTTTCAGAAAAAGAGATACCACTGCAATAGCTCGTGGGCTATCTAAAACTTTCATTTTAAGATAGGCTGCCCTGCAAGAACGTAATCCCCAAGATTTGAGCAATGGTTTTAGATGGGTAGCCCTTGGCAATTGGTAGAACTTACAAAGTAAAATGCAATGAATATGGGACTGTGATGACAGACCATCACATGGGCATTTCTCCAAGTTTCTAGACCAACAGTTCTGGTTAGGGAATGTCAACAGTCTGAAAAAGGTGTCGGTCCGGAAACGAGTCACAAGCATACGGGAAAATGGAGAAGAAATTAAAGATAGATATTGTTGTATCCCTTCAGTAGTAGTGGAGAGTTGGTACTCCAACACAGTATGCTTAGAGTTTTCAATGAGCCAACGACGATTAGCCAGATGGCTGGCGACTAATCGTTTTAAGGTGACTCTGGGTATGTTGTTTAGCGTAGAAGGGTCAGTAAAAAATTCTGGGTGCCCTATGTCACGTGACAAGTTTCTAATATAATTCAACCATTTGAAGCAATCCACCTCGCTCAGGCTGAGGCAATCCGTGATAATTTCCCTATTGAAATATGTTTCAGGAGTGGTCCAGACTTTGTGCCATAAAATAATAGGGGCAGATTTAATAATGTCCGTAATATATGTCAAACCAAGTTCATTGTGCATTACAAAAACAGAAGTACCACGTGGAGTGGCCAGAAGGTAACGTAGGAATAGATTCTCGGAGCGCTGTATGTGAACTCCCTGGTCTATTCCCCAAATCCCAGATCCATATATGCCAGTCGAAACACATTTGGCACGATAAATCTGTGATAAGGGGGCAATCGGGCGTCCCCCCAGTTTTTTCGAAAAATTAATCAGTGCTCCTATAGCTTTGGAAAAGGCAGCTCCTCTGGCTTGGGCGGCAGCCCGCCAGGAGCCCTTTTTCTCAAAAGTAATGCCCAGGTAAGGAAACCTGTCAACACTTTCGCGCTTGCTACCGTTTATAAAAACGGAGCATTGTCTTTTCCCTATTCCAAGGCCACATGACATAGTAAAAGTTTTTGACGCATTGATTTTTAAGCCTCGCTGTGACATGAACTCAGTAAAATCGTTTACTGCTCTTTGAAGGCCCATGCGGGTCTGTGACATAATTGCTGCGTTGTCCGTGTAGAGTAATATGGGTATGGGTTTCCCATTTATAGTGGGATAGTCGTGATAGTTTCTATTGAGATACTGGCCAACAGAATTTATATAGAGAGTGAAGAGTAAGGGGGCTAAAATACAGCCCTGCCTTACACCTCTTTTAATATAAAACCTATCCGAACACTCTCCCTGTCTGCCATATCTTACACGTGCTGATGCTCCCCTATAAAGCTCTTTAATAAATGCGAGGATGGGAGGCTCTATGCCAATCTCAACGAGGGATTCCCAAAGAAGCTCGTGGTCGACGCAGTCAAATGCAGAACTAAGGTCTACAAAGGTCACAAAGAGGTTCCCTTTTTTTGCCTGAGTGTACTTGGCAATAATAAGGGTCAAATTCAGACCTTGCTCAATAGTACCTCTGCCCTGTCTAAAACCATATTGAAATTTTGAGATTATATCTTGTTCGCCCAGCCAGTCATGAATCTGATTTAAGATGATTCGCCCTGCGACTTTCATGACAGAGTCGAGCAATGAAATAGGGCGATAATTAGAAGGGTTGTTCCTATCACCTTTCTTAAAGATCGGTACAACGACTGCTTCAGGCCATGTATCAATAAAACCTATTTTATTCAAGGAATTTAGGACATTAGTGAGCAAAGGGGCCCACAAGTCCAACTGTGATTTAAAAACGTCAATGGGTACACAGTCAGGTCCGGGAGCCTTCCCAGAGGGGCTTTCTATCAGTGCCATGAGCACCTCGGCGCAGTCAAAAGTGAGGTCTAAAGGAAAAAGGGTAGGGGCATTCAGCTCTTTGTGGTAGTTATAGTGAGGATCCAAACTAACTGTGGGCACTGTATGATCAATTGGATCATATAGTGTGCCGAAGTGGTCAACCCAGGTTTCAGCGGATATAGCCATCTCGATCTTCGTAGCCCGTGTACACTGCAAGAAGGGTGCATTAACAGCTTTCCAAAAAGCGGTGTTATCCCTAAGGTTAGAAGCTTCCTGTAAAGCTAACCAGGCCTCTGCTTTTAACTGTTTCGTTCTTACCACCCGTGCTACACGGTATTTTTGTCTGGCATCCCGTATTTCCAGTTGGTTTCTGGGTTTGGTTTTTAAGGTAGTTTTTAGGTGTTTCAAAGCTTTTGAACAAGACCTATCAAACCACCTATACTACCTTGTGGGGTCTTCTTGGGTGCTCTGGAGAGTAAGTTCTTAATCTCTGCCGATATAACGGAGAAGGCATTTCTGATTGCCTGTGGGCTTTCTAAGGTAGCCAGGCATATCTGTATATGCTCATATGTGTTGTTAATCAAGGAATTAAGGAACACTGGAGGAACTACTTTGTCCCATTTAAGGTAAAGTCCCATCGTGCATCCCAGAGTGATAGGCAGGGTGTGAGACGGGTTTGCCCTTGAGTCATCGTCAGGGGTTACAGCTATTTTTAAGATCACCACTAATGGATAGTGGTCACTGATAGCACAGTCCAGTGTCTCCCAGTTTGAGATAATCTCTGAGTACCTAGTGGATATCAGGGTATAATCAATTATAGAGTGGCAACCTCTCCCATTAAAGGTAGGTTTAAAGCACATCGGAGGATTACACAATTCGTTCATGTACGATAAATTGAAATGGGATATTAAGCCATTTAAAAGATCGCCTAATTTAGTGTGCATGAAATGGGAAGTGGTGTCACCTCTAATAGAATCCAGACCACAGGTACCTCCATTGCTTAGTGGACACAAAGAACAGTTAAAGTCCCCTACCCAGATAAGCAGCATATCAATTTGGAGGTGGGACTCAGCTTTAATTAGGTCGGCTTTTAAACCATTAAAGACCAGATCATAACGGGAGCTAGAGATGTTATTATAAAAATTTACCAGGGTAATGTTTTTACAACGATTGCCTTTTAAAGAGATAATCTGGTAATTATCAGTCCCAATGAAATTTGTGTGTGATATTCCGGATTCTACAGATATATAAGTCACTAATCCACCTCTATTCCTGCCATGTAAGCTAGGAAGTGCTGGGGTATGTAGGGTCTTATAACCTAGAAGATGGAGTTCATTAATATTCCATGTTTCCTGTAGACAAATAATACTAAAAGCGGAAACAATTTGGACCCATAAAGGGTTCGTCAGTTTGTCGAGGAGACCTGCCACGTTCCAAGACAATAGACTTTCAGCCGATGGATTTTTATTAGTGCCGATGTTACCGCTCAAACCACCCTTGGGATACTCAAAGGTATCCTGTAACTGGCAATATACTGAAGAGACTAGAGGGCATGATGTATCATCAGTCTGATGTTGATTCAGGGATAGATTAAGAGTTAAACCATCGCTTAGAGGACTATGCTCAGATTTTGAAGAATGAAAATCATTAGGTATTATTGTCTTTGTTTCAGGTCTACAATAATTTATAAGGTTGACCTCATGGTGTAGGGAATCAGTGTCTAAGATGATTTGAGAAGGACTCCGAGTGACGACTTTATCCGACCCATTTGCCACATTTGGGAGTCAGTCTAGGTCATCCAGGCCGGAAAGAATATCAAATCTATTTGAAGTAGAAATGGGTGAACAAAAAAATTCTGTATTGGCCCTAAATAAAGAATGTGGTTTTGGGGGGTTTAGCAAGAGGGAGTGCGGGTAGAAGTAACTTAGGGCATGTGTCGAGATGCCTGCACCACCAGATGGGGTGTACCAGTCTACGATATGGCGCAGTACCCTACGGTCTCTAAAGTTTATAATAATTGCATCTCCCTTAATATCCTTTGGTCTATAACCCACCCATCCCAGTCTTCTTACATGAAGTATTTCCCCATTGATGTCATTGGGAAGTGGCCTATTTTTGCTCAGCCAATGGACGACCTTATTTTTGAGCTCCTGATATCCCTCTGGTTTACCCCTCACCAGTTCAGGGACACCGGTAAGTATTACCACATATGGGGCTGCTTCTGGGGGCAAATCTATGTGGTCGGTCATTCCTTCCTTACCTAACTGGGATGACTGTATGTTAACCTTATTGTCATGGGAGTCTGCAGATTTGTGCGTTTGCGTGACTCTAGGGTGTTTTTTACCAGAGACACTATTCTCCAGTGAGGGCGTTGTGGAGGGTAAAGTTGCCATTCTAAGTGATGGTATTGGCTGGGTTGATTTTTGGTCTGATGAAATATGCCCAATATTTAAGGAATGAATAGGATTTTTTAAGAGACTGGTGTTAGGGTCCCTATTAAGTGCAGTAAATGAAGTGAAGGATGATTCTAAAGACGTTAGCTGGGTAGCGATGTTTTTCATTCTCTCCAGTAATGGGGAGAGTAGTGATTTCACCAGGTGCTCAATGTCGTGTAACAAATTCGAGGGGTATGGCATACATGTTTGAATGTGATCTTGCACAGTTTCTACAGGTATTGGAGTCAGCACGGTTTGAGGAGTAGATTTAGAGGGAAGAATACTAAGATTTTTCCTCCGTTTTGTTATTTTTACAGCAGTAGGTTTGTTCCTGGGGGCCTTTGTCTTAGTCTTCCTTGCGCTTATAATTGGAATCTGTTCCTCAGTTGAGTTATCGGTTATATGTTGAGCATCGGGAATATGCCTAATATCAACATTAGAAACAAGTGATGTGTCTATAGCGTCATGAACCTGCACGATAGAGGCTATGTCAAATATAGAATCCGTGGATGGAATAGAGGTCTTAGGGGGTGAAGGAACATTCTCAATATGGCCTAAAGACGAACGTTTTTGGAAAAAAGGATCCAAAGACAAACGGCGTTCAGTTATAGCTATCTCCTGTTCTAACACGGTAGCAGCCCTGGTGATAAAATGGTCTAAAGTCCCTCTAACTGATCCCCCCACCACAGATTTCCTAATTTGGCTTACACGAGTAGTCATACTATAACGATAGTAAGTGAGACGGTATAGCGTTATTGGGCAATACAGCAGAGCGAGGTGTCAGGGCACGGCGGGCAAGTCTTACTTAGGTGTTTTACAGCCGGTAGTCCAGAGGAATAGCCCAGCCCGGCCTCTGTCGGCCTTGGACGGCCGTAGACGGCCCGCCCTTTGCCCGGCCTTCGCCCGGGACACGCCCCGGACGCGTCCCGCGTACACGTAAATGGGGAAACAATTATAATGGTGGAGGAGGGAGGAGCCGGGAAGAGCCACCAGCTGCGGCCAATGTTCAGAAAGGCAGAGGGCCGCTGGTACTCGCAGTCCCGGGTAGTTTGTAACGATGGAATCAGCACTCCCACACTATGTCCGCCCAACATATTCCTCCGGTAAGTGGCAAATCCAATGTACAGCCCAGCAACCAAAGTCAGGCTCCGAGCGGCTCCCGCGAAGCGGGGGCCTCGAGGCGCTTTGTAGTGAGGGAGGGAGGAGCCGGGAAGAGCCACCAGCTGCGGCCAATGTTCAGAAAGGCAGAGGGCCGCTGGTACTCGCAGTCCCGGGTAGTTTGTAACGATGGAATCAGCACTCCCACACTATGTCCGCCCAACAGATTCCTCCGGTAAGTGGCAAATCAAATGTACAGCCCAGCAACCAAAGTCAGGCTCCGAGCGGCGCTTGCTGTGTCCATTTGAATATATCTTCCATTAATCAGCATACCCAAAGGTATTACCAGAGCTAACCAAAGTAGAAAGAAGAAAATTCCCAAAACAATCCCTACTTCAATTCATGGCGAAACCAGATACGTTTTTTCCAGTAGATGAAAAAAGTCTGTTGTTTGTTCTTTGAAAGTTCTTTGTACTGGCGTCGTTTCTGGCTCGCTGGGATCCTCAGAATTTGCATCAAAGTTCATGAAATAGCCAGAAGCAGTTCTGTCAATGGTTGGAATTGCATCCGTATTTGATGAAATTGCTGGAACCAGTTGATCACTTGTTACTTCGTTGTAAACAGGTGTATCTGGACGAACTGTTATTTGGGTCTCAAGAGGTACAAGGTCCATAGCATTGTTGCTTAGTCCTCTATTTCTTACTGTCGAATCTTCGAAGGTGATCAGTCTCTCAGTTTTAACCTCTTGGATTGTAGCTAGAGAAGTGCGTCTGCTACATTGGCGGAGTCCACTTGGCCTACTGTTCAGTATCGGCCACATAGTGTGGTTTGATCAGGTCGATGAACACAAATCTTTTCTCCTTTTTACCAGCAAGGGACGGCAAAAGTACTGTTCTTGATCCGTGGATTTCTAGGACAGGTACTGGTTGTCTGTATGAAGGCCCAAATTCCTTCTTATCCGTGATCTTTTCTCTGACTAGATCCCCAAGCGTTGGGATCTAGACAGGCCTTGCTGGGACGGCCGGAGTTTTCTCAGTGGTGGTTGGCTTCAGGACCACGTTGCTTTGTTGCGTTCTTAGTTAATTTAAGTCCTGTAAAACAGCCAAACGTTCTTTGATATCAAATTGTTTGTTTTCCACCACTGTGCCTTTCATATCTAGTCCGGAACCAACATTCTAGTTCCAAACAGGACCTCATATGGAGTGACACCCCCTAGAGAACTTCTTGGCAAGTTGTTTATTGCGCGCTGGACCCCATATAAATGTTTGACCCACCCATCACCCAAACCTAATACCCAAGCTGTTATAGACTGCTTTATGTCCCGTTTTTTTCTTTCCTCAACAGAATTTCCCTCAGGATGGAATGGAGAAGAATACCTCAATGCTACGCCCAGACTGGCCAGGGTTTCTTTGTAAGCCCTAGAGCTAAACACAGGACCCTGGTCAGAATTTAGTGTGCCTATTGCGTATGTGCCAATAAAGACTCGCAAATCTATAACAGTTCGAGCGTCAGCCGAGCGCTGAGGCCACATCCATAGGAACATAGAGCACGAATCCACTGCGACCATGATATATTTATAGTTCCCATCCCTTTGTAAGGGACCGCAGTGGTCCAGCTAAACATAAGCTACTGGTTTATTTGAAATTAACAGGGGCGTCTGCGCAGGAGGTTTCACAGTAGAGACTTTCATCTTTTGGCATATTTCACAGTTCAAAACATAATTTCTAGTCTGTTTCCTAATGCCGGGCCACCAGTACCTTTGTTTTAATAATGCTACTGTGGCTGTAACACCTGCATGGGCAGAGACGAGCCCTTCATGTGTTGCTAGGATTAGCCCTAGTCTATGTTCCATGTTTGGAATTACTCTATCCCCCACTCTAGGGATTCGAGCAAACGGACCGCCATTCGCATCAATTATATCTGGGTATTTGAGCCGAAACTTTTTAGGTAATGCCGCACTGCTGCCTTTGCTTGATGCATTGACAGCCAGCATTATTTCGCTGTCTATTTTCGTTTTTGAACGAGTGATTGCAGCTACGGAAGCTGTTTGCACAGCCCCTTTCGCGGCTTCATGAACCAATGAATTCCCTTCAACTTGAACACCATCACGTTGGTATTCTGTAGTCCGTTTCGCAACTGAACTACTTGTTCCCAAAGTAATTTGTGCTTGATTTTGCCACCTTTTGCATCTTTGAAACCATTTTGAATCCAATTCTGTAAATATTAATTGTAAGATTGAACACAGTAAAAAGAATCGCACACTATCAGTGTGGGGAATTCGCGATCTGTATTTTTAAGTGCCATCTTAAATGCTTGCAGTTCAGCTCGCTGAGTTGTACAATCTCCTAGAGATTGGGTTTTTGTGACCATTGGTCTGAATTTGCCATCTTGCATGCGACCTTAAATGATAGCAAACGCTGCACTGTAAGCTTGTTTACTCTCCGTAGTGGGCTGTGCAGATCCGTCAGTATAAATTATACATTTATACTGGTCAAGAGGGAGAATATCAGTAGGCAGAGGACATTCGTGTTCATATTGCAGGAATGCTTGTGTTTTTAAATATGGATCAAAAACGTATTTAACATCAGTTGCAGCAAGAGAATTAAGCTAATGTATCCATCTCGGATGTAAAGCTTTTGCATTTGGAATGCTAGCCTTTTTAACTGCCTCTAGGGCTGGTACAGGAGTTACAACCATAATGCGTTTCCCCTGTGCTAGGGCTCTTTCTTTTGCTACAGCGGTTTGAACTGCTGTCAGAATTTTTTCTGTAGAAGTGAATTTCATTTCTGCTTGTGTATACAAATGGGATTTGTATGCAATTGGTACTTTTTCACCTTCGTTAAAAGTTAAGTAGGTGAATCTGCATTGACCCGGAATTATTCGGATCACTAAGTTGCGTACGTTTACGCGTGTTTGCAAGTATTTAGTTGCTAACATGTCTGTTTGGAGTGAACGCAAAATTTCTGTGTGTTTTTGTGTCCAATGTGTGATGTTAAAATCAGGTTTGATTAATTCGTAGAGAGGTTTAACCCTTTCTGCGTAATTTAAAATGTAAGTTCTTCCAAAATTCAGGAAACCTAGAATCGACTGTAAATGTTTCAGCGTTTTTAACGGTTGGAGCAGCGCAAACTTTTCTAAAACGTTGGCTGCCAGGCTTTTACCTTCACTTGATAGTTCATATCCTAGGAAAAAGACGTTGAGGTGGGCAATTCTTGACTTTTGCAACCCTCTGAGACGAAGCCCAATATTATGGTGCTCACCCTGTTCAAGTGCCTAGCCAGGTCATCGTCTGTCAGATATATATCATCGACATATGACAATGCCTCGTCATCATAACTTTGTAGTAACTCTGTTACCCTTGCTGAGAATAACCCTGGGCTGTTTTTGAATCCATGGGGTAGTCGACAAAATTGACGCTGGGTCCCCATTATTGAGAAAGTGGTCAAATATCTGCTTTCTGATGCAATATGTTGACAAAAGAAACCATTTGAAATGTCTAATGTTGTTTTATATTTTTCACGCACAATGTTATTCATTAATGCTGTACCATGTGCATTTTGCACTGCAAATGTTTTACAACGAGAAATTAAGTGTCTGTAATCCAAAACTAGATGATATGTATTGTCTGGTTTGGAGACAGGAAGCAAAGGATTGTTCATTGATGAGGTGCATGCTTCAATCACCCCCTGATATTCAAGTTGATCTCAAATCTCCCTGAGCTTCTTGCTTAACTAGGTACTGCCTTTGTGCAGTCGGTTGATTTTTTAACTGGATTTTATGGTGAGGTGAGTCCTCATCCCATCCTATATGATTTTTATACAGTGCTGGGGCTTGGGCTACTGCCCATTTCCTGGCTAATGTATATTTTAAATGAACTGGAACATGGTTGGAGAAGGCAGGCATAATGATGTCCTCGCCATGTTGGCACTCCCTGACAAACTCTGGTGGCCAGTCCTGTTCTGCTAGAAGTATATCATAATCCTTTGAAAGATGCTCCCAAAAGAGTGCTTTCACTTTTCTTGGTATGTCTCCCTCCATCCAGAGTGTTATTTCATATAACCTATGTGGAGAACTAACCCAGGTGTCTACAGCCTCAACTTGTATGTCTTCATTCAAGTCCACTGTCTCCAGAAGTCCTTTCAGGTTCTGGCGAGCTATTGTAACTTCTGCTGCACTGTCCAGCATGGTCTTGGCCCATTCTCCGTTCTTGAGTTGGGTGCTCAGTATTCTCAGCATGTCTGATCTTCAGACATGCTACCTTTTTGTTAGAGAATTGAGATTTTGCTTTATTTTTCTGAACGTGTTGATCGTCTTTGGATTTCACGCGTTCTTCCTTGTTTTCTGACCGTCCTCTTCTTTTGGATGTCTGTAACGATATCTGAAAGGTACGAGGGGGACGTGTATCATTACCCTGATATCTGTCAGGTTTTCTCAAACTATCCCTATTCCTGAGGTTGTACCTCCTTTCAGAGGGCTCCTTCTGTGGAGGAGACCTGCCTTGGGAATGAGAACGCTTCTCTTTGGAACTCTGTTTGCTATTTTGCCACTTCTTTTTAGAAGAGGTAGGAGTGTTTTTTGGAAAGATCTTATCAGGACTTTCAGACAGTTGTGGTTTTACTGTATATTTCTATTAACTTTTGTATGTTTATTAAGTAATTCCTTGTCCGACATTGATTCAATGTCAGGGTCAGGTGTATAGCCGGCTAAAATCGGCCATGTTGCTCCTGGTCTACCTAGTGGACCTAGCCTGGTAATGTGATTGTAATGTTTTAGGGCGCCTTTAAACCAGAGCGCATGCTCCTGGTATGTGAGTGGAATTTCAATATCCTCTAAAGGAATATATTCATCAGGTGGTTCATCTTCTTTGTAGAAGTGAAAAACATGTGTTACTGGATTTGATTCTGGGAATAGTATCCATGAATAGAATACCTCTGTCTGGTGAGATTCATGTGCCTCTATCACGAAAACTGCTCTACCACCTCTTGGTGTCAGACCATGTTTTATACGTTTTAGAGTGATGGCTCTACTTAAATTTGGTGGGATGTGTATAACACCCACCTCGTCTTCATTAAGACCTGTAAGGTCAGCCTCAGCTTGACCATTGTTGACGATAGGATCGTCGTTCTCCGACATTGTTTAATGAAAGTTGCAGAGCAAGTTTCAAGGAAACAAAGATAAGGTGCACAATATTTTGGAACACTGTATCCTTCAACGTCGAACAAAACCAAACAGCTAATACATCAGACTTTCGTCCTACTCAGCTATGGCGGATATTATCCCTACCCACTCCAGACGTCTTATGGAGTTTTATGAGTAGAGGGTCTCTGAGAAAAGTACAACTGAGTTACTTCAGTATCTAGCATTAAATTAGTACCTTACCAAACCGTTGGGCTCCATGTAGTGTAGTTCCTATATCCCTGATAGGATCTGCACATTGGAATAACATACACTATAGATTTGACATAGGACTAAGGTCACTATGTCTCTATCGAGTATATTAAACTTAATTACTTGTGTGTGTCAGCTAACTCAGAGGTCACTAGAAACTTCTGAAATATACAAGAAAACCGCATAAACATGACAACTTTGTTTCCTTTTAGAATCGGAACAGTCTCTGAATCGTGGAAACAATAGATAACAGTTTCACTGAGTCAATCGTGCATGCTTCGTTTCTAAAAAGAGTTGCACAGAAATAGAGACATGGGCGTTTCAATAAAATTGTTTATTTAACAGTCTTATTTCTCATGCAAGAGATATGAATTGCTACAATCGTAAGACAGACTGCAAAGTACAATATGTACGAGGTTAGCAGTAAGATAAAATAATACTGCAGTATCATGGTTTGTAGCTATGACATATATTAATCAAAATACATGCATAAATAACATAAGCTAAAATGTGATACTCATCTGATGCTTCTAAATTGTTCTATCCCAGTGTACCTAACCTAAGTGCAGTACGAGGTTTGAAGTAGGTGCCATTTCTAAAGTATAGCTAGCTATATTTTTAGTTTAGCCAAGAGTTGCCAAAAGTTTCTCTAAGTTCTAGTCAGCTCCATAACTTAGAATGAGAGAGGTTGGAATCTCTTTTCTGGACTCGATAGTCTAACCGCCCGCAAGGGAAGTCAGAGAGCACTGGAGCTGGATTCTCTGCGAGGAGGATGGCAGCGTCAGGTCAGTGCATCAGGCTGGAACTCGATCTCCTTCCGAACTTGCCGTGGCGAACCGCGTAGTCTGGGTTGGATCGAATCCTCCGGGAACCGCAATTTGCCAGGGCAAGTGCTGGTATATTCATACCTTGAAGGTGTCTAGGAATGCCAGTATTGACGTAAAAGTTGGGCAGAGGAACGTCATGAATGAACCCCTAAGATATAGATGTTCATGCATACTTAATGAGTTCTTGCAGAAATCAATATTCAAGCTGAGGGAAATTCCTAAAGGCTTAAGGGTCTAGTTTTCCAAGAATTTGTTGTGACGTGGATGGACGGATGTAGGTGGCCATGCCTGTATTTGGTTTGTATGGACAATGTCTAAATAAGGGCCAACTTCTATGTCCAAATAAGGGCAATGTGAATTGTACCCATATAAGGGTATAAATCGGGAAACCTATATACGGAATCTAAATCTGCACACAACAGTGTCTGGGTGTTTAGTTAAGTACATGGATAGTATCTGGATAATTGAATTAGTGCATTAGTAGTGCCTGGCTGAATAGATGAGTGCATGACTAGTGTCTGAATGATTACATGAGTCCATTTCTACAGTTTGAGGGATTGCATGAAAGTAAGTGTACTATTGGGGTGATTGTATTAGTGCAACAGTATTGCCTCAGAAATTGAATAAGTACATAGGTACTGGTTGGGTGAAAGGTTCACTGCAATGGTACTGCCTGTGTAATTGGATGCATGCATGGGTTGTTCCTCAGTATTTTGATGAGTGCATAGGCTGTAAATTGGTGTATAGATGCGAGCATGGGTGGTGCTTGGGTGTTTGAATGACTGCATAGGTACAGCCTTGGTGATTGTATAAGTGAATAGTTAGTGCCTGGTTGATTGGATGAATGCACAGGTAGTGCCTGCGTAGTTCAATGGCTACCTAATTAGTGCATGCATGATTGTAAGAGCGCATATGTAGCATCTGTGTAATTGAATAACTGCATAGACAGTGCATAAGTAACTCAATGAGTGCATTAGTAGGCAGACTGATTGGATGAGTGCTGATTAGTGCCTGGCTTACTGTGAAAGTACCCCAATTGTTGTTAGATGCATAACAGTTGTGACTATATCTATGACTCATTGTTTAAGTCCTCCTATCAGTATGAAACTACCTGTTTTATTCTATATATCCTTTTCTATTGAGCAATATGTGAGTGAATTCTAGATATCATACTTGATATGTAATTGGATACATGGCTCCCAAGGAGCATAAATTGCTCTGTTACTCAGTGTGCACATGCATCAGTAAGTTTCTAAAACTGAAAACAATTTTCACTTTTTCAAAGCACCAAACAGTTTCTTAATGGCATACCTACTTTATTCCTCAAATATTTCTTGTGTCTTCAAAAATTATATTCACCATTTCACAAAGCAAAGTTACACACCAATTGAAGCTAGCACAATAACTCTCAAGGGGCATTCTGCACTATTAACTTCCTCAGTTTTAAACAGAGCATGATTAAATATATGCACCACCTTCACCATATACATGGAATTTTCAACAGCCTTAAAGAACATAGATCACTATGTAAACGTATATATGATTTAATAGTAGATATACACCTTCAGAGCATCTTTCCAAAAATATATAGTTCTCTAAATATTTAAAAAACTCAAGAGTCTCATCATACATATAACTATCTGCAACTAAAAAAACTATATCTCACCATCTAAACATATGCAAACCGGTCATATAAGTTAAAAGTAACACTGACAAACACTTACTAATACTTACTTATGTTGTATTCATGACTACACTACTTCTATTTAATAATGTTACTAAACGTACTACAGTTCCCAGAATGCAAATAACATAAATAGGTCTGTTCTGCACATGATGCTTAGACATTTAAAACATGGACATTTTTAAAGGCATTGCTCATGGTAACTTTCAACAGTACTAACATCTTAAACACATATCCTCTGCCACATATAGTTCATCTGATATATTTTTTCACATCACTGTGATACTCGTTTTATTCAAACTCCCATATACATCTTGATTTCTAATATACATTTTTAAATAATTAAAAGGTTATATGTTTACCAGTGAATTGAGTTTGTAGATTGTATTGTTGTTTTAGCTCTTTTTGGATATTTTGAGAAATTTTTAAAAACTAAGCACAAGTATGGTACACCACTTACATAGAAAGCAACAATAAAATGGCAACCTCTTCAACTTTCCAATCTATGATCATGAGAAAGGAAGCAAATTAAATTCTTTCTTTCATTTTAGACTACTGTGTCTCCACGTGTGAAAGGTTAGCATCTTTCAAGACAAGGTACCTGTCTCCGCGTGTTCGCGATGTTTTCGTGATGATCACAGGGAAATCGAAGAAAAAAAAACGTGAGTCCAAACAGATATTTAGCTTCAGTTTTCTTTAATGAAACTACTGCACAACCGTTTATTGGATAGCCCTGAATTGGAAATTAAAGTTTGCCATTTCTTAAATTGTGTCATAACTTCTCAACTTTAAAAAAAAAATTCTGTCTCTTTAACACATTTCCCCAATACACTCTTAGCTCAGTGTACCTAGCCACCCAGTATAACTAGTAGGTCACAGGTTCACAGCACATTCTAGAAGGAACATACTACTTCAAGAAGAGATAAAGCAAATGAGGTTTACACCACAGATTCAAAAGCATATCCATATCTGTATTACATTTCTTTTTTTAAACTGCAACCGCTAATAGGACTTCCTGCTAATGCATCCAACACACTACCTCATTGTATTCACTTGCATGCTGACAGCATTCAATGAAATACATCTTTTTAAAAAACAACTCAATTTTAACTGCTTTTCATTTGGCAAAGTACCTCATTCAGCTCCAGTTTTCTCCGGATTGCTATTGCTCCTTCACTTCAAAATGTTTAGAGGGTGGATTGTGTGCCACAGCTAAGTCTATTGGACTAAAGAGGCTGCAAAAAAGAGAGGTATTGACAGGGACTTGGGTTTGCCAAATTTTGAGATTACTTGGTTTGGTCAGCGAGGCACAAAGTCAGTTGACACACATTGACTGTGGTAGGGCTGGAAATCCTAATGAAGGATACCTTTGCAGAACTGATATCTCTTTTCTCTTACACTGTCTTGGTGTACTCTCATATATGCCAAAGACAGAAATGGAAGTGGTCAAATCAATTCTGTCCACAGATTGACAAAGGCAGGAAACATGTTAATAAAACTGTTTCTGCTTTCCTCAGAGACCATACCATGAGCTCTATCTACAACAACAATCTATGTTTTGACATGCATGGAATTTATAGAAGTGCTGGAGTTCACTTTATAGATGAAGGGGACAGGGTGTTTCTAAGCAATCTGAAACTCTACATACAGTCTTATCTGTAGCTGTCTTATACACACTCTCAATACCAATGGCGTTCGGAAGGCCTCCGAATCTGATTTGGCTTTCTCAGATCCGATTCATAGTCCTTGTTTACGACCGAATCATACACAGGTCTGGACGACCAAGTCCGATGCGAAGATCGTGTACGTGCTGACCGAATCGTTTCTGGCACCCAAACCTGTCCATACGACTCATTTGTAGGCAAATCGTGCCATGCTATGAGGCCGAATTCCGACCGAGCGAGTATGATTCACGATTCGGACAGCCGCTTCGCCACGGTCTCAGTGAGACAAAACAGCTGTCGGAGGCATACTTTGGGGTGCAGTAGCATTCCCCCCTTCACCCGGGGCCCTCCAAATCTGCCATGGGGGTGTGCCCATGGGTCACCCGATCCAGGCATGCACAGTGTGGCAGACACCATGGGGTGCCCGCCACAGGGTGTTTGTTTTTCCCTACCCACCCCTTTTCTGTAATGGGAACCTGTGTATGAAACTGTACATGGGCTCCCATAGAGTTCAATGGGAGTCCTAGTGAACCGAGTCCGTAAGCATATGGCAGCATCGTACTCGATCGTTCAGACTCCTGGAGCACGTCTCGCTCGGAAAGCCCTCCGGATCTGAATCGGACAGAGGCATTTCCTAGCGAGATCGGAATCGGGCCCAAAGTCTCTTGTGAGAGCTGCCCAGGAGCCCAACATTTTGTTCAATTTTTGTAAAATATAGTTTTTTTTAAAGAATCCGTGATGACATTGTTATGATCGCAATCATGTCCCGAAATCGCAAAGCAAAAGCAGACATTCAACGACCACCACCACATTAAAAAATGTTTTACTTAATAAGTTAATTCTAACTATTACAATAGGCACATTACTAACTTAAAGGACATGTTTGTACACATATATTTTTGTAGCAACTTTTTTAAAAACTGTGGAGCATATGTACAAGGAGTTAACGCTGTCGTAGTGTCAATTTCTTGACATTATGGCGGCTTTTTTTATTGGCCTTTTTACAAGTTTCCGCTAACCTCAGTTAGTTGCAGTTTTCCCGCATTAACGTGTGATTTTTGGATTGCAAAATCTGTTAGCGGGCCTTACAAAAATGAGATGCAAGGTAGACGTTTCTGTGCAAAATTAGCCGCTAACTCAACTTCGCGATATTTGCAATGATTCACCGGTCCGGTGATGTTATTTTAAAACGGTTGCTAAGTCCCGTTGGTGGCTGGTTTTTAAGACCAAAAAAAAGCAGATCTAAATTAATTGAGCAAAAACACCTGCACATAAGAGAAACCAACTCAGACCCTCGTTTGATTACCAAATGACGCCACAGGGGTACTACTCATGCAGCTTGGAGCTCCAAGAAGACCACGACCACCACCACTGCCACCACCACTGCCACCAGCACCACCACAGAGGCAGTGCCAAAGAAGAAAGCGGGTCTACCGCCAACGCATCCCCTACTGGACCTCATGCCAGAGGATGTGATAGGCCACTACAGGCTTAAAAGGATATCCATCCCACAATTACTGACCCAGATAGTCCCCAGGCTGCAGGCACCATCACAGCACTGCATGAACATCCCTCTGCAGACAAAGCTACTAGCAGTGCTGCACATGTTGGCATCTGATACCTTCCAACCAACAACTGCCAGAGTGGGTGGAGTCTCACAATCATCCTTCTCAAGGTTCCTTCCAAATGTCTTGGATGCTATAATCAGCCTGACGCTGCAGAACCTATGCTTCCTCAACACTGTGCAAGAGCAACTTGAAAACAAGCAAGGGTTTTTGACACTGCTGTCTTTTGCATGTGTTGGGGCAGTTGATTGCACCCATGTCCTACTTGTGACCCCTGTGGACACTGCATGCATTTAAAGGAAGAGGAAGCACACACAATCAAAGACTGTGCAGGCAATTGTGGACCACCTGGGCCTTTTCATCAATGTTGTTGCCAAGTTTCCTGGGAGTTTGCATGACTCCTACATCTTTAGACAATCCATAATCAACCAGCGTTTTGAAAGTGGTACATATGGAAATGGACTGCTTGTTGGTAAGTACAAAATAAACACACCACACACCTCAAGAACACAAGCATGTAGCCTAAATATGTGATAATGCACATGTAGGCAATGTAACATGACATACTGTGGAACTGGTCTCAACAACATACAAAAGCACACAATACAAAAGAACCAACGCATATGTTAGACAGCACAACATAGAACTAGCCTACTAAATCGCATACAAACCAGTATGGCACACATGGAATATAGATTTTGCTGAACACATCAGATAACTGCTGAAAAATAGTGCAGCACCTGACACAGAACATATGCTCATGCTGTGGTACATACATGTTGAAACAAACATATGTGTCATATGTGCAAGAAGATGACAGATCCCCTGCACACACATGTGATGGGTCACAATTAGCTGCCATGCAAAAACATAGTCAGCCATGCAACATGCAGCATTTGTCCCTGCATCATGGGATTACAAGTAGTGCTGCATGAGGGTAGCAACAACTGCACACAAATATTCACAAAAAGATATTAAATATCACTCTGTGTAGTTGCAAAATGGAGCCTGCATCGACAGAGCATGCAAACTATACAAATTACAAACTCACTGCATGTTGTGCATGCATATGACAATCCTGGTGAGGTGTAGCAATATGATGCCCAAAATCAGAAATTACTATGTGTGTTGAATGTGAACTGACACACACATAAATATCCATGGGTATTACTCAAACATGCGGATGTCAAAGGCAACTCATGCTGCATCGATACAGAAGGCTTCACTACACGCACCGCAACTGGCAAAACGGCTTTACTGGCACCAAACCCTGATTCGAACACTCTTTTATATCTATATCTGAAGGTGAAACAGGGATTCTATAGACAAAAGTTGCCTAAGGTGCCTAAATCGTCCTTGTGGGAGATAGAATAATAACACCCAATTAGAGAAACACATGTGCCGTGAAGTCTTTTTAGACTCAATGTGGACATAATCAAGGTGTACATATACCCACCGTGAATGACCTATCTGGGCCGCGGACAAGGATAAAAAGATCTGGTAGCGGTACCTGTATGAATACAGCTCCGTAAATAATTGAGATCATTGGTTTTAATGTAATCGGTTATTGGGACTCTATTTTTATCTTTCCTGATGAAGGTGTTGGCCGAGAATTATTGCCCACCGAAACGCGTCGATGCTCTTAATTGAGGGAATCACACAAAATCTTTGATTACAGCTCTCTGTGACACATTTAATAGAAAATAATATCAACCAGTGTCGAAACAAATGAGTTTTTTGGTTTGGTGATTTTCCTCTGCCAATAGGACCATTTTGTCCTTTTTTATTGTGTCCCGAAATCTTATATTTTGATTGTATTGTTATCATTGAAGATGCTTTTTATTATGTATTATTGTGTCTAAATTGTTGTTGCTTCTTAATTAGCTATATGACAATATATAGTACAGCATTGTAATTTTTATGTATTTCCTTAATGAAATTGTTAATAAATTTTTCATGACTTATATATTTTTTCTCTCAGTTATTGTGATCGCATTTGTGCTGTCCATCCTCACCTTTGGTAATGTGTAAAGTATTTTGATTGTGATGTATTGATTGCCATGTATTGATGACAAGGAGGCCCTGTTTTTTGACTAAAGTCACTATTGGTACCCCTCTCCTTTGTCTTTGGGGTCCCTCTCGTCTCTTTTGAAACTCATGCACAAGGACATCAATGCATATATACGCTGTCACTACATGTCCCAGTAAGTTGATTGCACTAGGTAGGAGTGCCACTGTCACTGAAACCCTGACACACCATGGGGGCAAGGTGGATGTAATTAGCCTAGTATGAGTTCAATGTTTTGCTGTCAAGGAATCTCTCTCATAGCTACCCTCAGCACAATCACTCCCAAAGAGGTATCTAGATGCTGTTCAAACATATTAAACATCATAAACTTAAGGTGAATGCCTCAGCAGGCACATGTGCCAATGGTGCACCCAATACAATATGTGCCCTGGAGAATATCAGTCTATGCAACGGGGCTGTAAAGAAACTGTAATCTCCTACCTCGTGAAACATGCATCTGCACAGTCACAACATGGAGGTAATACACAGGATCCAGACAATGTCAGCATAGTGATGTGTAGGCTGTCAAGTATAGGGAATTTAACTTACAGTGATGCGGGTCAGTTGTCGGAAGCAACATATGACAAAACCAAAATACCAAAGTCGCACAATGCACACACACCAAAATAGACACTCTGCAAACACAGCAGGCACAAATACTAATGTACACATCTCCCCATTATCTGTACCAGGTAATCAAGGTTATGCACTATCGCCATGGCTGATGACACCCATCAAAGTGACACACACAGGCACAGAGAGAATACAACGTTGCCCTGGGACGCACAAGGGCCATTGTTGAACGGACAGTCGGAGTCCTGAAATCCAGGTAGCAGTGCCTAGACATATCGGGTGGCGGACTCCTGTAGAGACCAGAACTAGTATGCAAGATAATAATGGCATGTTGCCTTCTGCACAATATTTGTGTATGCACAAACACGCCATTAGGAGAAGATCAGGAGGAGAAGGACAATCCCGAGGATGGCCAGGATGAAGAAGCAGATGTCAGACACACCTTAGCATCTGCTGCTGGAACAGCAAGAAGAGATCAAATAATCAGAAATTTCTTCACATAATCACACTTGCCAAAAATCCCATCACATGGATTTTTCATTTAACAAATTCACTGACTCTCACTAGGTCCAATAAAATATCTAAACAAAAAAGTATTGTATGGTTGGTTCATATATCTGTCAATTCCAAGGTAAATAAAACACTGTGACACACAGCTCTCACATATAGCAGTGGACAGAACATCAATCAAAGAAAGATTTGGGATGGAACAACAGATTGGGCATATGCCCTAAATAATATGTATGTCCCCTCAGTGAACAGAGAACAGACATACACATGAGGAAAGTGCATCAGGAAAACTAATTTTCAGAGAGAAAGTTCCCAGAAACATACCAACAATCATATCATGACTGGACAATGTTTTGGATGAGATGGACATGACAACAAACAGTAGCACTATGACATTGTCCAAAATGTCTGTGTATGGTCAAGACAAGTCCAGTGATAACTGCATGATGTGTGTCATTAGTTAATTAATACAACTATATAAATATACACACCCACCCACACCAGCAGGCACAGTTCAACACATAGACAAACATGCAAAATATAGAATGTGTTAATGTCACATTTTGTTGTTATACTCCAGGAATGTACAACAAACTCTCTAGAAAACAATGTTGGCCAAGATGGCAAGAAAACATTAATGGAATGTGTTGCAGTCCTGTGTGGGCAACCTGGACCGCAACTTTAGTCATGCGTATGCTACCTCAAAACCTCTCTAGAATGAACCAAGGGAAGTCTACCATACACACAAGAGAATCATAACATGTGATGATGAAAAACAGACACACATCTTTGTCTCCCGGATGACAACTTAAGAAAACAAATCACATGTGAGACAAATCCCATGTTAGTCATGGTTGTACAAGCAGTATGAACATTTGTCTGGTGATAATGCCAATGCTGTGCCTCATGTCCTTCACACAAAACCATCTCACAACCATGGAATACGACACAGGGCCTCCAAACACAATGCACTTTAATTATCATTGAATCTACCAACTCAATACTTGCTCAAACGGGAGTACCCAAGCATGGGTACAGCTGGGCACTATAAATATGCCGGTGGAAAACACATCTGCTGGATATTCGAATGTGCCCGCAAAGTTGCACAGTCACAGGTACCGTGACATAAAAACAGTTCCAAAGTCAGGTGCCTCACCTTCACCAGCTAATGCTCTGCCCAAATACATCATGCATGATGATGTGTAAAGGGGCATGACAAAATAGGATGTCTCCATTGTAAACCCATTGTTGCTTTGGTGTGTGCCATGCAACACAGAGTACCCTTTGTATATGGCCATGTGCACCTTGATTGTTCAAACATACAAAGTGCACCATTCCCGAATCTCCGGTCTGCAATGGGTCTACTTTTGGCATACCTGAGTTTTCCAACAGCTAAGTGTTGTTGATGCTGAATCAATGTCCACGGCCAGTGCACACAAGCCTGTGGAAGATGCAGGCCTAGCTGTCAAAGACATTTTGCATTAACACTGCAGTACTTGTGTCTGACACTATGGGTCATATACAAATGATACAGTGTTGATTCAATTCCATGTGGACTGTATGTGCTTACTGGCATTGTACATCATGCTGTTGTAAGTAGTGCACTATGTAAAGTGCCGCTTTGTTTTGGCCATCCAACAATGTTCTGTTCACATTGGACACTGGCTCCACAACATTTGAACAGATGTCTTTGTGTGCTATGTTCTCCTCCACATGCTTTGCACATGGCTGACACATTCTGCATTAGGGTGCATACATTTCTGCCAACAGCATCAGTGTTGCTACCACAAGCTAATTAAGTGTATAGAGTCTGCAACATGAAGAACTGCAGACACACATGAAATGTTTGCCGTGTCACCTGTTCAGGCATCATCTTGGTATCAACTTAGCTTCAAGCTGTGTAGCACTGTCACACTAAACTGATGACTGAATGCATCACACATATGTAGCAGAACTCACAAATCAGAATCCAAATATACACAATTTGCTCACATCATCAGATAATGAAGATCACCACCGTGTCCCACAACCATCTTGATTCATGCACATGACTGACTTTGCAGCTGTGCATATAAATTGTGCACATCTGCTACTCTAGGCTGAATGAGCACAGTATTAATCTTTGCTCAAGAATACACATTGTTTTGAGCATCCAAAATATGTTTCACAAGTACTGGATGCCTGATGTTCATGTACATGTGTGTTGCAAGCGTGTGAAACAGTAGCAGACATCACAGGAATGAGTAAATTGACAGTCACTTCTCTTGTCACACATACTAACTATGTCAAACACAATCACGACCACTGAGGCATGCAGGCATAATCACACATGAATCTATGTGGATAGACTGCAATGTGTGATCCAAGTGCATTTAGACAGCTATGTATAACTGTAATGTAGACATTTCAGATAGAGTTTAGTCACATACCCAACCCATATCTCATCACACAAACAAATTGTGTCAGCAGTCATGCAATTCCATGAAATCCTGTTAATCTGAGGAACAACTTGCACTTAACGCAAAAGCGATAATTTTTTCATGACCGCCATGGAAAATAATCGCAGAATACATCTAACAGCACTAAATATTACTGCTAAAGGCAATTCGCGTGCATATTCTTAATGCATAGTCAAAAAACGGGCCACAAACACAAATGAAGTGATGTCAGCATGCATCCTGTGTACTGGAGGAGTACTGTACACTTTCACTTTCTCTTTTGAGCACACTGATAGTGAATGTGGAGTGTGTTGGAGGTGTTTGGAGTTGTGTGCTAGTGTTTTGGTAGTAAAGATTGTTGTTGTGTCCTGTGGACTGTTCCTAGTGTCTCTGTGAAGTCTTGTGTACTTGTCCTTACGTGTTTTTTGCGTATTGTACCAAATCTTGTTGGGTGTCTGTCCAAGGGTAGTTTAACATTATTAATATTTCCATCATACAAACGAAGCACTGATAGCAGGATTGCGTGGGCCGTGAGGGTGACCTGTTGGACCACCTGGGAGTCATCATTGGCATACAAGGTGGTAAGGACAACTCAGAAATCATAAATGAACAATGTTGTAACAAAGTCAAAAATGCAGTCTGGAACACAATGTGAGAAGTGCTACAGGATGATGCCAGTCAGTCATGTAGAATGAAGATACCAGCTGCCACAAAATAAAACTTGTACCATTGTGCAAGTGAGACAGAGTTCATGGAGAAGTATGACCATGTTCAGTAATGGGTACACTCCTGCACACATAAAATGAAGTGCTGTATCAAGGTACAAGGTGGACTGTGAGGTGCATCCTATGAAGATAGTTTATGATGAGATATGTGTGTGTACCCTTAATGTAAATGCAGTGGCCATGTGAGCTTCACAATGCAGGATACGTGACATAACACACTGCCTCATGTACAAACATGTCTGGCACCACTGTGCAAGGGTCTAATCACATGTTGATACCTCACAATATATGTGAAGTATCACATGACTGCAACACTGTCTCACACTGACAATTGCACTATCACGTGGCTGATTTTGTTTGATGTATGATGAGATTAGAAAAATATTTTTTAACAAAATAGGCCATCTCCGTAGTGTCAGTCTGCCACATACAAAAGGTGTGATCAGACAACATCAATTGTCATAACACACCCTTGTGGGAAACTGCAACGATAATATTGTCTACAGACCATGGAAAACAGGATGTTGTTGACAGAAACGTGGCCTTGGTAATGTGTCACACAAGTAGTGTGTGCAAAATGTCCGAATCTGCTTCTGTGCAAAATGTCCAAATATGCTAGCAGGATTGTCTTGTGTTGACCAACTCGGTATTGGTCATGTCTTGTGGGAACAACAGGCAAAGCAGACCAAATCATATATGCCACATGAACTGCGACAGTACAGTTACAGGGCATTGTCATTGATGTTGATGAACCTGAGGTTGAATAGGACACATGTGGGAATACACGTCTGATACCAACACACGTTTCTTTTCATGTCTCATAGCTGGCTGACCACTGATCACTAAGGGGGACATCTACGCCTTCATGGACCCACACGCCATTAGTGAGTTTATTCATTAAATATTGTCATTGTGGGATGTGATGTATGTTTGGGTAAAATCCTGTATGTAGTAGTATGCAGTCTGGGTGTGTATCACATGTACCTTGCCTCCAGTGTAAAGATGTGTTAAACAAGTGTGAAGTATGAACAAATCAGTAAGTTAAGATTGAGCAATGCATCTGTCTTCCGGATGTAACTTTGCACATCCACAGTCAGTGCAAGAAATATCAACGGGTCATGACACTATAGCACATGCATGTGGATTACAAAGCGTACAGGCAGGAGCAGAGACATTTGAGTGATGTTGGTGATGACTGTGACCAGACATGGAATGCATGTACATCCTTGACTGAGATGACTGTCAATGATGTTCAAATCTTTGTTGCACCAGGTGTCATTCACAGAAACCAGTACAAAGAGTCAGTCACATCCACAATACGTAAGATTATGTACGTGTTTACCAATTTATTGCTGCAGGATCCAGAGTCACACCTCTTTTGTATGTGTCGACATCAGTGCAATGTAAAGTTAATTCACAACCTTGGATTCCTGCCATTAGTGATTGTCATTCATCTGATATGTCATTTCATTGACATGTTGGTGCATATCACTAGCACTCCATTTACTCATAGATGTTACATTGTACAGCATTGTTGGAGCACGATTGCCTTAGCCTGAGTCACAATGCTGCATTTAGCTGACTGCCTGAGAATGAAGCACAATAGGGCTCAAAAACACCTTTTCACTTCATACCTTGTGTGCCAAGGTTGGGAGCTGAATACATGCACAAACAAATCTGTAGAGGTTTGGACACCCTCTCGAAAGCCAGCTAGAATGTGTTGGAGTCCGTAATCTGTGATACCCTTGGCATTTCGTATCTGAATATGCAGTGGTGAGATTTGTTGAATTTGTTCACAAACGTGCTGTTCCAACGTGTGCTGCGTTGTGCGGTACACATGGAAACAACAAGACACCACTCATTGTTCAAGTACATGAAGGTGCGCCTTACATCACATGCGATACCAAAGGGGATGATGGACGGAGCGCTTGAGCAAATCAAACACTCACCCCCAGTCAACTGATCTGGGTTTAATCTATCATCATTCTTTACATGAACAATCAGTTCTGAGAAATGTTACCATGTGAGTTCAATATGTGCTGCATGAAGCAGCACACATTGATTTGTCTGGACATATTGTAAGTAATGATCATGTGCAGGAAGGGGCGCTCTGTGGCCCATTCCCATCTTCAACAGCAACCCCTGAGACACTTGCAGCATTGTGCTAGTGGGCCAGGATATACCTAAGGAGACAGTATTTTTCAGGCAGTGCTGGGTCAGACACAGGTCTGCACAGTATTATTGTATGTATGCGGCATACCAGCTTTCATGAAGCAGCAGGGCGTAGCGTTAAGCCAAGGATACCAATGGCACACTCCCCAACCACCTTGCAAAGATGCCCATATGTATTTAATGGGCATGTTTAGACTCTACATTGGTGTTGTCAAACTGTCTCCTTGGGCTCATTACTCTGATAGACTCAGGGGCGAATGTACAAGCCACTCTCGCCACCACAATGTCACCTATTGTGAAGTTCTGGTGGCAGGAGGGTGTGCGCCTTATGTACAAGTCAGCGTTCAGCCAACTAGCGTTGTATTTCAATAGGTGCTGCCTTGTACAGCACACATTGAAAAAGCCCAATTGTTTTGTTAATAACTGTACATGAAGATGTCCATTTCAGTGCATGTAGACATAAAGAAAAAGAAATGCCATTATGTCCCTACCATGTGTGCTGCATGAAGCAGCATGCATGGAAGTGACAGAAGGGCATCCCTAGGATTGTTCATGTGCAGGAAGGGACAACTTCCTACACATAAACAATCCTCCCCTGCACGCAGACATCCTTGCACTCTTGTGCGAGGGTGCCTGCGTTGGCGCTGGATTGATGAACTTAGCACCATGGCAGGGGGAAATGCAGGGCTGCACCACATTATTATACATATGGTGCAGCCTTGTGTTCCAGAAGTTGAGGAGCGAGGTGTTAACGTTGGTAGGATGATGCCTCTTGCATCTACATCCTTGTGCATGTCTCCCTCAGTTAGGGTATGTGACAGCACCATCACTTGACACTGACACTGCCAATCTCATTGTGTTCTGACAGAACATGTTCACATGCCATGCACTCCTCATGGCACCATCATGTTGTAACTATTCCTTAATTCAACATTGCATTGTCCATGTCACTTTTGAAATCCACAATCGTCCTTTAGAGTGTAGGGTCCCATGTATTCTAGCCCTTGTGTTTCTGAGTTAAATGAAGAACATTGACATAGTTACAGACAGCATGTCGCCAGAGGAGGCACATGCATTTCAGGTCCATAAAGAGCGATATCAGCACATACGCTGGGTGGCGAAGGGATATCGTTCCATGGAAAAGAGCTACAGAGATGACCAGGCAGCTGGGAGATGGAAGTCTCTGCCTGAAGTTGGACTGCAAAGATTGGTGAGGGAGACACTGGCCATACCTGGCCCTTCTAACACCATGCGTGGGTCCAGACATGCCCAAAGATCTGCCCCTGCAACATCAGACACCACACAGCCAACATGCTGACACAGGATCAGGCACACAAGCAGGTGCCCCCTCACGGCCACGCGTGCAAGGGACTGCCACAATGCCATCTGCAGCAAAGACACATGCTGTGGGGTTCACAGACAGGGACCATCAGTGCATGATGGACATGAATGTACGACTGGCCCAAATAGAAAGAGATATATCGATCCACAGTACCCACCTCCAGGACATTAAGGCTGCCCTGGGTCTCCCATATTGAGCTGGACCATTTGTGTCCTTTCCCCCTTTTCGCAAGTCCTCCGATGTTTAATGATCTTTGACTTTTGTATTACCGAGGGTTTTCAATTGTTTGGTAGTGTAGTTGTAGTGTGGGGATAGTTTGTGTGATATTATTAATGTAGTACTCTGGGCTAAGTTTCCTTTTCCTTTTATATGAAAATAAAAATAAAAAAAATAAAAAAATATATATTTGTGTAGGATATATGTGTAGTTAGTTAATGTTTACCTAAGATGCATTTGCACTGTCTGCTGATGTGCTTTAAGGGTGGGAGGGGGTTTGATGTCTCATATATGTTGTTGTGTGTTTAGTATAGGTTAAGGTAGCTAGTGTATAGTCGCATTCAGTTAGTACCAGTTAGTTAAGATTAGTTAGTTGTAGTGATTAGTTTTAGTTTAGGGTAGGACATTATGTGATATTGTAATACATGGTAACTGGTTTGTTATTGTTGTTGCACTTATATCAGAAGTGAATTGATGGAGTTGTGCTTTTTACCTTGTATGCAACTAGTTTAATAACACAACAATCGTTAAAATGTGGACATGTGGTCATGCCATGTAATTTAGCTGGACGGATAGTGTCAGGATCCAGTTGGTTTGTGCACAGGAAACTTGCATGGATTTCAAGATGGCAAGTAAGAGTTATGCACTAGGCTAGGGACAATCTTTTGTTAAATTTTACATCTGACTCGTTGACTTGTACGCCACATTTTGGCCCATATACAACACATTGTAGAAACGTGGGCTTAAGCAAACATTGACATTGCAATGAAAATGGAATGATGCGCCATGCTCCCAAGATTAAGACCCCACCATGCATTTCACATGTGCCTGGCGCAGTGTCCAGCTGCCATGCATATACACAGGCACCCTTGCTTAGTAGGGCAAGTGTGTCACCATTTGTAAATTTGGATGTTTATGGGCAGGAAGGCTCACCTTTCAGCACATATAGAATGTTGTAATTTTGCGGAACAAATGTGCGCTGCACAAGGCGGAACATGGTTAAAATAGCAAACAGGAGGTGAAATGAAACATTTCTCCCTGTAGTGCCAGTGTTATACCCACTTTGCCCAGCTGTTACTTTTGGTATTGCATCATAGTGATGCCACCCTTGAAATAGTGGTACGGCATCTGACTCTATGCTAATTGCAGTGCACTACACACCACTAGACACATTGCCCTCCCCTTTCACAGTGAGCACAGCATGAGGGTTCCATATTTTCAAGGCATTGTTAAGCCACAGTAAGTGGATGACTGAGGACTTGCACTTTAGGAGCTGTCCCGATTACCAACACAACTTCACTGAAACTGACATTGAGGTTCCAATAGCGGTGAGTATAGATGTGCCATTACGCTTCATCATATATGTAAATATGGTGTTAGCTCTATTTTGAATTGTGACATGTCATGACACCCATCACAACAAGCTTTGTCCACCCGGTGGAGTGTGAGTAGATCTGCCAAGTAAGACTTGTCAGCAATGCTAGTTGAAGACACATCTTGTGGCATGAGACTGACTTAGACAGATTTCAGCACATGCCTATTCCCATCATGTACGTAGGATAATGTTGGATTCTTGTAAGGATGTATTATTTGTGCTATGAGGGCACGGATAGTTCACACATACCCTGTCATCTCACTGCCTATCGGGGACACAGAGTCAACATGACCATTTGTCCAATGTTCCTGTGTCTGAGTTTAGATGGGTTCACTGACCATATATTTTTTGACACTTCTATACTTGACAGTTCATAGGCAACACATATCTGTGCGAGTTTACATTTTTTATTTATATGTGCATTCACATTGGTAGAAGACTGGCCCAGTAATTAGTCAAACAAGCCCCACATTGTATAGATGCCCAGTGGAGGGCCTGACAGTGTCCTTTGTGGGTAACATGCCCAGAGACATGTTGAGGAAGAGGCATAGTTCAGTCAGCAGGCTGATTGCAGTGTCATTGGAAACAATGCCAACATTGGCAGGTGTTATTGAAGACCAAGGTGAGTATAGCAAAGTCATTCAGTGGACAGTGGAAGGTGATGTTCTGAGGCATGATGGTAAGCACAGATCCAAGCAGAAATGTCCATTTGGCACAGATGAATGCTACCGTTGACTTCTTCGAAGAAATGTGGAATCATCCACACATTCCTCCTCTGATGTGTCATGTGCCTCCCATGTGCATGTTTGTGTATTGGCTGGGGCACTGTGACACGCAGTGATGTTGAGCAGCAGGGCTTGCAAGCCAACAGCAACATCTATCTGGTATGCAGCCATGCCTGCCAAGTGTGAGGCCTGCATCTGCTCCATGTGCCCCATGATCTTTCTCATTTCTTCCAACTTATCCAGTGACATTGCTGGAGCCACTTTGACTGGACAGTTGTTTTTATCTCTGAGTCAGTACTCCAGCGATGTCATCCAGGGAATGCTGGGGAGCATGGAGCGGAATGTGGGTGCCTGTGGCTGCCTGTGATGGACTCTAGGTGGTCTCTAATGGGACTGATACACCCACGGACCCCATCTAGTTTGGCTGCCAGGATGTCAAACCCCACCCGCACCTGAACAGCCATCTCCTGCTGGACCTCTACCGCACAATGTTGAACTGTTAGAAGTGGGTCCTCAAGGTCATGGGAGACAGCTTTGGGGAGGGGGTGGAGCTTCCACGACGTTGCTGGATGTCCCCGCCTCCGGAGATGGGCAGCCAATGGAGTTGTGCAGCTCTTTGAGGGTGTCCTGGTCGATGGTTGACATGTCTTCATCTTCATCATTGATGAGTGGGACAGGCTGCTGCACACGAGGTAATGTTACTCCCTCTGCAATGTAAAGAGGAAATGCTGTTGTATGCGTATCTCAAATATTGTAATGCACTGCACGATGCAGTACACATGGAAAGATCAAAAGGATTAGGAAAAGAAGATTTCCTATATAATTGCATGTTAGGAATCAGGTTTTTCCTTGGATATGTTATGTTATGTTAATAGGAATTCTAGAGCGCGCAAATACCTGGAGGTGTCTTGGCGCTAGGACTGCGGTAAGCCCAGCCGATGCGTGTAGTTATGAAATAGCCAGGTTTTTAGCCCCTTTCTGAAGATGGTGAGGGAGCTTGCACGTCTGTGCTCTATTGGCAGCATGTTCCATAGTTTTGCTGTGCCATACGAGAAACTTCGGCTGCCCCAGTTTGAGAACCGTATTCTTGGAACTTTCATGAGTCTAGCACCTGAGGAACATAGCTGTCTAGAAGGTTCGTACCAGGTAAAGAGATTCCTGAGAAATATTGGTCCTGTATTTCTCAGTGCCTTATATGCTAGACATAATGACTTGAATTTAATTTGTTGTGCCACCGAAAGCCAGTGGAGTTTGCGAATTTCCTTGGCTTCTGATTCATGATTTGGGATGTTCAGCAGAAGTCTTGCTGCTGCATTTTGAACTGTCTGAAGCTTTTGTTGATATTGCTTCTGCATACTCACGTAGAGCACATTACAGTAATCCAAATTTGACTGAATTAGTGTAGTTACAACCGTATTTCTAGAGTCAGTGGGGATATAGGGTAAGATCTTCTTAAGTTCTATGTCAAAAAAAGGGAGGCCAAGACGATGGCATTTTTCTGGTGAGATAGTGTTAGTTTATTATCAATCATAACCAATCTCTACCTGCCACCAGAGGTTGTCCTATCTGGTTTGCAGGTTTGCAAAGACTACTACCTCATTCTTCTCAGAGTTAAGTTTAAGACAGTGTTTTCCCATCCAATTGTTTATTTTATTTCCCTCATACAATTCTGAAACTTTAAGGTGGGGGAGGCTTGATGTTTGTATGCTGCTACCACTATCTGGGTGGGTGTCATCAGCGTAAGATGTGAGACTAAAACCAAACTCTCGGATCAAAGGGGTGAGTTCAGATACATACACGTTAAAAGGGGAAGGACTCAGAGATGATCCCTGTGGAACTCCACATGGGAGGAGGTATGGATCCGATTTATACTTATCCAGCGTCACTGTTTGTCTCCTCTCCTTCAGAAAGGAGGACTGCAAGGCCAATGCTGCTCCCTTGACCCCCAGCATTTCCAGCCGCTGCTGCAGAAGATTGTGATCCACAGTATCAAAGGCGGCTGACAGATCGAGGAGAATCAAGACGGCCGAGCCCCCTCTGTCCATCACCTTCCTGATCTTTTCAGTGGTTTTAATTAATGCCGTTTCCGTGCTGTGCTCATTTAAAAAACCAAACTGGGAGTGGTCAAGTAATTTATTTTCTTGAATATATTGGACTAACTGTGTATTCATGATTTTTTCTATTATTTTGGCTGGAAGTGGCAGCTGAGGTATCGGGAGGTAATTATTAAGATTAGACGTCCAGATTGTTTTTTTATAACAGTAGATGTAAGGAGTAACAGAGGAAAAATGCCCGCTATACATAACATATTGTTAAACATTTCAGTGCGCTCAGAGCTCATCATCTCCGCTATTTCTTTCAGAAATGTGGGTGGGCAGGGACCCATATTTGATTGTTTTTTTCCACTACCTCAGGGGAAATCTGTGAGAAGCGCTGGAAACTGTTTCCCTTCAGTTTGGGGTTTAAAGGTGATCTAGTGGGGCTGTTGGAGGGGTTGGCTTCAAAAGCGTCATAGATACCCTTAACTTTGTGTTTGAAAGGTACTGCGATCATAGCACAGTCATTTTGATTGCTCTTGATTCCTTTCTTCTCAGGTAGAGATTACAGTTTCTCTACTACCCCAAACAGTTCTTTTGAGGTATTTTTAGCTCTCTTAATGTGTTTGGTAAAAACATTATTTTTTCCCACCATCAGCAGGTTTTTATAGTGAGTTTAAGCAGATTTATATATCTCTTTGTCCACTATGCCATAATTAGCTCTCCAAAGTCTTTCGAGTCCTCGGCATTTTTGTTTTTCTTTTCGCTGGGGGTCAGTGAACCAAGGGGCCAAAGGTGAGTACTGATTCCCTGAGGTTTTCCCAGTGGGTACCGTGGCCTTATTGTCCTCATTTAGTCAGTCTGTATATTTGGTGACTGCTAAATCAGGGGAAACCTTTAACAGAGGACGCGTTCTATCCAGATCCTTTTGGAGAGTGGTTTTATCAACTTTATTCCAAGCCGTGTAGTTGAGAGAGTGGGTTTTAGTGATCCCTCCCAAATGGGCTTTTGGAGCTAACAAATCAAACCTGAAAAGGAATGGTCTGTCCATGTCAGCGGAAGAATCTCCTTTATTATTAGTCCTCGTAAAGAGGTAAAAATACTGTCAAGTGTATGTCCTGCCTAATGGGTGGGTGTTTGCACCATCTGAGACAGGCCCAGAGTCCCTAAAGTCTCTAGCAAGGATGCAGTCTCCTTGTCCGCACTATTCTCCAGATAAATATTAAAATCGCCCAAGATAGTGAACTCATTGCTGGCGAGAATGGGTTCCATGAGTCCATCAAGATTATGAATAAAGGTACTTCTAGCGCCAGGGGGGGGTGATAGAGTAGAATGCCTCCAAAGGTTTTTCTGGCATTTAGTTCAATGACAAAATGGAGAGCTTCATAGAAGGGGGTAGAGACTAGCTTCAACCTGCTCCCTGAAGATAACAGCCACTCCGCCCCCTCTTTTGGTGGGTCGGTCTATTCTAAAAGACCAAAAACCACTAGGGGCTGCTGTTACGATGTCAGATTCCGAGGATGCATCAGCCCATGTTTCAGTAATGAAAAGCATGTCTAGTTTGTGATTAGATATCATGTCAGATATTTGATACTTGTGTTTAGCCAGGTACCTGATGTTCGTAAGGCCACAAGGTGCTTCGATCATACCTGAATGTTTTTCTGAATTAACACTCTGAAAGAATGGGGTAGATTTGAGCTCCCTGATCATCTGTTGCAGTGGAAGTGAGAAACCACATGGACAGACTGACTTATCTTCACTCAGACTCATAATACAGCAGCTCTTGAAGTTCCTTACTGGTGTACCTCCGGGTATAGATGGACCAGGGGCTCTGGCCCTGGGCCCGGAACAGGCGTGGACGGGCACAGATGGGCTTGCTTAGGCGCACCAGCTGCACGCGTCCACTGAGCGTCCGCACCATCTTCTCCTTAATAGTGGAATACAGCGGCAGGCTAGAGCTCTACTCGTCGGAAGTGGAAACCACCTCCAACCCTGCCGGACGTGAGGTCAGCTTCGCAACGCCCTCCACTCAATCGGCACAGCAGCCATGGCAGACCAGGGCGGGAGCTCTCCCTCAAGCAGGAACTACAGGTGAGTGTGGCAAGATCTACACGCTCGTACTAAAAGTTTAAAACCAGCACACTAAAAACACAGTAAAAGTGGAGAAAAGTCTCAGAGTCAAACACATGTTAAAAATTAGGACACTTTCAGGCAGAAAACAAACGCGGCACGAGCAGAGCTTACATTCCTTACTAGCATCCTATTGTCTTCACCCGTGTGAGTGTAGGGCAGGGTGTTTTTAAATGGGTGTTGCAGTGTGGACACACAACACCACACCCGTTGCCCTTACCTCTCCCACCACGTAAAGTCTGTATGTGTACCTAGGTTACATGGAAGTGATTTACAGTGGCTTGTAAGTAATTGTAAGTCAATATCACCACCTCAACATCACAGCAAGTGATGTTGGCATGGTGATGGGTGCTTAGAAATATGCACAACTGATGGACACATTTATGATACATGCAATTCTGCTCAGGCTGATTGGATGCCTTTGTTTGTGCAAACATGTTTACACACATGACTGCCTAGGCATTTGCTCACATGCTACTGTTGACTTTCCCCAAGGACAGGTTTCCATATATGAAAATGGGTAATGGCCATCTCACACCAGCACTGTGATTTCTGCACAAAACTGTTTACTACATGACTCTTGTAGATAGTTAGATGTGAATGGCTGCATTTTGTGGTATCAGGTGAAGGTGGCATGTAGCAAGTTGACATGCATATGTGCAATATTGTGAATCTTGCTTTGTGTCATGCTTCAAGTGACACGCACCTTGAGAGGGACTGTATGGGTGAGTGAGCATGGAACACACACAAAATGTTTTATTTGTAATGGGACAAATTCCTGATGTGCATAGTCTTTACACTGTACTTTTGCTTGCATTTCCCTTCTGCTCATAGTTGTACATCACATTGGCCCACCAGTTTGTGGAATTTGGACAAAATGGCCTATGCCCCTTTGAGGCACAAGGGTGCATTTTGCAATGCATGGGGGATGCATGTGTTTTGGCTACAGAGACACACAACATGATTTGTCACTTTGTGAACATAGGGCTGCATCTCTTGAACAAGTGTGGCATTGGCCTCTCAGGAACAACACCACACCCAGCCAAATTGTCAGCACAGGGCTGCATATCATTGACAACAATGACATGCAGCCCTGTGAAATTCCCATCTCTGTGGCCTAACTACACTGACCCACACTGATGCTGGCACACATGCAGTAGTCAGACTGGAATCTATTTTTTTACCAGAAGAGTCCCCAGTTTTGCTAAAAGCATCTACCCAACTGGAGTATGTGCATCTGGTTAATTAATAAGTGCTAAAGATAATGTTTTGAGTGACTTTGTGTGCATGTAATTTCGGCAATGTGATTGTTATGTGAGCATCTCACCCACAAGTCTGTGATAATGTCAATCCTCATCAAGAGAAACAATGAAACTACAAAGATGTGAATATCCACCAAACAGGGTTAGTTCTCTTAATTAAAGGAAGTAAATACTTCTTTGTTTGGTGGAGATATCCTCGTATTCTCCTGTATCAACTTGAGTCACTAAAATTGACTTGAAAAGGGCTTGGTGGCCTTTTGTTAAGCTGTCCTTCAACAAGACTACTTATTACTAAGGAAAATGGGGTAAGGGCTGCATAGGCCCCCACCCTGGGCCATTTTTGGCCCCAGGGACCCCATCTTCCTGGGCCCGGATGAAACTTAATGGGGAAGGGGGTTGCCCTGCCTCTTTCCTGGGCCAATTTCGGCTCTTGGGACCCCATTCCCTGGGGTCCAGCAACAAAGTAAATGGGGAGAGGTTCCTCACGGCCCCCCTGACCCTAGCTGATTTTTTCTGTGGGGATCCCATCCCCTGGGGCCTGGCCACGTCTCCCTTGGTGCCCAGTGCATGCTAGGGACTGCAGGGGAGCCTCAAGGCTCCCGCTGTCCCAGCTGGCTCTCCACCCGTTGTGGGAGCCTTCATTGCTCTCACACACAGGGAGCTGCTGGAAATTCAGTTCCCTGTGTGCAAGAGTAATAATTAATCTCTTTCCTTGCCTGCATGTCTGCAAGTGGAAGCACTTTGACAGCTCCTGCTGGCTGGAATTGGGGTGTTTGCTTATGCTAGGCAGGAGCTGTCAAAGCCCCCACCAAGCAAAGGCAAACAGGTATCTCTTGAGCGTGGGCACCTCGGGAGATAGCATGGTCTGACCCTGGAGGTGATAGTCCATGGGGTCCTATATGGCCCAGGAGGAAGTTTTTTGAGTGATTTTGCCCTGGTGGGTGTCCTTGGAGCTTCTAGGAAGCTCAGGAGGATGGTCCTAGTGCCCCCCTCCTTTTATAAAAATAATGCCCCGGGAAGGTGGTGGCCCCCTGGGCTCAAAGAATCTTAGGAGGTAGGCCCCATGTGAACCCACCTTTTTTAAAAAATGCTCCCAGGACCTGGCCCACCCGCGGGCTCTTTTCAAAACAAGCACGGTAGCCAGTGCTTTTGAAAACAAATCACTAGAGTTGCGGATCCATTGTGATTTTTGGCAAGCTTGTTTTCTCAAAAATGTTTTTTTGCACTGCTAGACCCCAGGACCAAGAATAAGGGGTCAGGGTATTCCTACCCTGAACCCTTCTCTTTTTTTTAAAACTTTCTTTGCTTAAGCCAAGTCCCAAGATGGCTGCCAACACTTCCTGGCTAATGTTTTGGCAGCTTATCAGACTTCAGCAAATGGCTGCCAGCACTTCTTGGCTGATGTTTTGGCAGCCATTCAGATTTCAGCACAGTGACTGTCGGATCCTCGGAGGATCTGCGTCCCTAAATATGCAAATTTGGATTTATTTTAATATCTCTAAAACTACTGAAAGGATTTACACCAAATAGCAAAAAGCACTCATTCCGGACCAAGAGCTAGCTTTCAGCAAATTTTGGGGTGATTTTTTAGGAAAATTACTTGAAGATTCGCTAACAGGATTCGATAAAAGTGAGTATCACAGTGATGTGATAAAAACTATATCAAATTAACTATATATGTCAGAATGTATGTATTTAAGGTGTTAGTACTGTTTAAAGTTTCCAAGGGCGATACCTTTAAAAATGACTATGTTTTAAATGTCTAAGCATTATGTGCAGAATAGACAGATCTATATTATTTGCATTCTGGGAACTGTAGTACTTTTAGTCACATCATTAAACAGGAGTAGTGTAGTCGTGAAAAAAATAAGAAATGTGCTCTGTGGGGTGTGGCCAGCAGCCAGCTAAGATGGCTGCAGTTTAAGAGAGCTCCGCTAGCCACGCAGCGGGAGCCCAAAAATATTCGCCATTATCCGTGCGATTGAGGTGCACCCAGTAGAGGAAAGAGCATCTGGTGCTTGCGGCAAGCTTCTGGCCGAGTTTCAGACTCCCAGAGGCAAGATGGATTTCAGAGCGGCAGCCGAGGGAGATAGTGCCACCAACATGGCGCTGCCCCCTCGGACCTGAGTGACGGGGAGCCTTTCCTTGGAGCTCAGGGAGCGTGGCAGCCCGGGTCGCCCAGAGCGGGACGATTCACAGCATGTGGAGTGGTGACATCGGGAACCTCCACATGCTGAGACCAGCCAGCGCAGCCTGGGACACGGCACGAGAGGTGCGTCAATGCAGCGCTACGAGCGCCAGACCTGGCGGACGCGCCGAGGATTCGGGTGCGGTCCTGGGGGCCTAAGGTGGTAATCTGGTGAGTGCAGCACGACCGGGACCGCAGTAACGCAGGAGGATCCCCGCCTAACTAACTCCCTCTGCAACTGAGATGGTAGAAAGGCAAGACAGCCGATGGCGCAGAGCAGATTGCTGCACGCACACGAGGAGTGAATGAGCCGGCCTGTGTCAACCACACATTTGGAAACAAGCGCCTGGTGACACTGCCCCTGAGACATAATATAGCAAGCAGTGGTGAGGCGACCCTAGGCCTCTGAGAGACTTGGGGCTGGCATCCAGGTGGTGAACCCCTCCTGGTCGCACATCGGGAGACTGAGTGGGTGAACCTGCTGTGTCCCTGGAGGTATTAAAGGGCCCTACCACTCCTGAAATTGGCATTTAGTGACCTCACATGCAATTCCTATTAGCAGATTGGGCTGGACCTGACTGAGACAAGGGTGGGCCTTGGAGTACGTGATTGACCCCACCTGCTTTTGTATGCGTTCAGGACAGTCTGGGGGTGCCCTGCTCTGGGAGGTGTTGCCGCTGGATGCCCTGAAAAGTGCCAGAAGGGAGCCCTCTGTTCAGCGGTGAGGATGGGGTGGAGATTTCCAGACCCCTCAATAGACCTAGGACACCACGACTGGCAGAGGCTGTGGGCGACGACAGCCCGGCAGAAGAAAAGGAGAGCGGCCGGATGGCGCACACAAAAGGAGTAGGAATGGGCCAATCTAACCAAATCGACAAGTACACAGTCACTATGGGCCGCGATGAGGGCGGCTCGGGGGGAGCTCAGGGACAGAGAGATGAAGATCTCACCCAGGACCCCTCGCTGAAGGACATACTTTGGGCCATAACAGCATTCAGAGGAACCCTGGAGCCAAAGCTCGATGCAGTGACGGAAGAGGTCAATCTACTCAGAGCAGACTTTCATAAAATGTCGGACAAAATTGCCTCAACGGAAGCCGGCATCGATGGGTTACAATCAAAGGCCAAGTGCCTGGAAGATCAGGTTCTGAAATTGACCAAGAACCAGATGGACATCCTTGCTCGCTTGGATGATCAGGAATGCAGGGCCTGGTGCTACAACATTCGGGTAGTGGGGGTGCCAGAGGGCATGGTGGGTCCATCGGTAGATCTCTTTCTGGAGGACCTTATCATGAATAAATTGAAGCTGAAGCATCTCTCTAAGTTCTTCTCAATTGATAGATGCCATCACGCCCTGGGGCCAAGGCCCAAACCAGGAGCTCCCCCACGCGCGCCTTCTCAACTACAGAGATAGGGATGTAATCCTGCAAGCAGCATGCCAGCAGGAGGATCTGCAGCATGAAAACGCCACAATCTGTTTTTTTCAGACTTCACACTCCAGGTGCAGCGCCAGCGGTGAACCTTTGACGCAGTAAAACGGGCCCTGCGCGATCGGAACATCAAATACATGATGCTATTTCCAGCCAAATTGAAAATAATTGCGGAGGGTAAGACCTTCTTCTTCACTTCGGCAGAAGCGGCAAGCCACTGGCTAGAAGGTTGGAGAGTGGCTGGGTGAAGGGGAGGTAAGACCCAACAACACACCTCCAAAGAGCAGAATGAAGAGCAGAGAGGGGACAACCAGGATTCCGACACCCCAACGCAGCAGCAGAGACCATATAAGTGACCATTCCTGGGGCACTAGACTTGCAGAATGGGGAGCGCTATTGGGAGGGGGGTGAGTGGTATATCAAGCCTGCCACAGGATGCAAGAAAATATTGCTGGGACAACTGGCTGACGCAGGACTAGAGACATTCGCATGGAGGTGCACCCATAGAGAAGAATCGGGCATGACCTATCCGGGGGTTATATAAAGCATAGTGTGGCTGGAGGCTGACACGCACACCACTACAGTTATTATCATTACTCAGTTTGGGCGACAGGCACTCTGCAAGTTGGGGTGGTGGGAGGTTTTTCACTCACCGAGCAGGGTTACAGAGAAGGGGGGTTGGGATATTGTTTAATTTGTTTGTTCTTTTGTTTTGAAGTTTCCAGCTCAGGATCAACAATACTATGCACATGCACGACGAGGAGGGAAGGAGATGGGAGGCACAAGAGGTGGTCAAATGCAGGACACTATCGCTAGGGCACATGTGGGACACACACATCTCAAGGCCTGGACCTGGAATGTAAATGGTTTGGGGAATAAAATCAAACGTACTCTGGTAATGCAGCATATCAAAATACATGCCCAAGACGTCATACTGATCCAGGAGACACACATTAAGGGTAACAAGTACAAGGCGCTGGATTTCTTTGGATACAAACTCGTGGCCCACTCGGGGTACACCACCGACGCCAGGGGAGTAAGGATCCTGATGCGGACGGCCTTCCCGTTCATTGTGGAGAGGGTCTGGTCCGACGACGTGGGCTGCTGTGTGGCTGTGGCAGGGAGGTGGGAGGGATGTTGTGTCGATTTTTGTTTGTTTTATGTTCCCCCAAGGCTTCAGAAAATCGTCTTTCCAATGATCAGCACAATCCTGAGAGGACTGTCGATAGGCGCACTCCTGGTTGGGGGCGATGCAAATGCAGTTCTAGATCCGGAGCTGGATCGATCGAGTGCCACAATGAGTCAGAGGGATGAGGGGCTCCCAGTCGGCTGCCTGTCAGCCCTGGGGTTGGTGGACGTTTGGAGGGCGCATAACCCCCGACAGCAGCAGTATACATACTACTTTCTGACTTTCTCGGGCCTTCGCTTCTGGCTCGGGCATCTCAGATCACTCCCCAGTGTGTGTTACAGTTCAGAGGCTGCGTGTAAAAAAAGAGGTGTTCCCGAAAATAGACCAGTGGAGATTGAGGGACCGAGTGCTGAGGGATAAAATACGAGAGGGAACGGAGCTCTATTTCCAGGAAAATGCTGGCACAGTGGAGTCCTATCAGACAATCTGGGAGGCTTACAAAACGGTAATTAGGGGCCAGGCACAAGCACTTGTAGGGGGCCAAAAAAAGGAGGAGCAGAGGCATATGCGATCCCTAGAGCAGGAAATACTCCAGATAGAGAAGGAGGCGATGGAGCGGAGCGACTCAGGCCTGTGCCACACTCTGGCCTTGCGTCACTACGAACTGAGAGTGGCAGCAGAGGGCACAGCTCGAGCACATGCCTTAGCAGTGCAGCATCACCTCTATGATGTTGGTGACAAGGCATCTAGATTGCTCGCATGGCTCGAGAAACGCAATAGGGAGCGGTCATGGGTCACGTCAGTCCAAGATTCCAAGATAGGGAGGGCATGATACACACAGCCAGCGTGGATATCGCAGAGGTGTTTGCCGCATACTATGAAGAGGATTACTCGCCAGTCAACACGAGATCGGAAAGCGACTGCATTGAGTTTTTGAGCGATTTTTCGCTACCTGAGGTATCGGCAAAGGACAGAGAGGTCTTAGAGTCCGCAAATACAGAAGATGAATTATTAAAGGCACTGGGATCTCTAAAGGTGGGTAAAGCGGTGGAACCGAATGGGCTTCCTGCAGAGTCGTTCAAGGGTGTGGCCTCTAGAATAGGGCCACCACTGCAGCATGCAGGAAGGATCGAAGGAGGGCCAACTACCAGTAGACTAATGGACAGCCACTATAATGGTAATACACAAACAGAGGAGGCCACCTGATTGCTGTAGCTCCTACAGGCCGATTTCTCTCCTTAATGTTGAGGTCGAGGTCTTGGCCAAGACCTTAGCAAATAGGCTGATACCGATTATTACCAAATTGGTCCACCGGGATCAATGAGGCTTTATGCCGAATATATGTACTCGGCGCAACCTGCGCAGGCTTTTTGGGGTGCTGCACACAACAAGGGATCCCGCTGGCCCGCAAACAGTGCTGATGGCGCTAGATGCGTTGATGGCTTTGGATAGCATTGAATGGCCATATATGTTCGCCGTGTTAATGAAGCGGGGATTTGGCCCTTACTTCTGCAGGTGGGTGAAACTCCTCTATCAAAATCCAATGGCCCAGGTATGAGTCAATGGGTGTTGTCACAGCAGTTCCATTTGCGAAGGGGCATGAGACAAGGGTGCTCCTTATTGCCCTTGCTGTTCACCTTGGCACTGGAGCCACTGGTGAATTGGATCAGGAGAGATCCTATGATATGGGGCATTGTGGCACCGGGGGGCAGGGAAGATCGCATATCGTTAAATGCAGATGATATCTTGCGCGGCCGTACCACTCTATTGCCAGGGTGCTCCACCTCTTTGAATTATTCGGGAGCTACTCGGGATACATGATCAACTGGGCTAAGTCAGTGGTGTTTTCACTGGCGGGAACACCCCCGAGACAACAAAGCAAATACCTATAGTTCTGGAGGGTTTTAAATACTTGGGAATCCAGGTGGTACAGGATCAGCTCATGTTTTTCCAATAGAATCTCAACCCCCAGCTAGAGGGACTTTGCAAAGATATACAGCATTGACGATCCCTGCCACTGTCCCTGGCAGGCAGGGCAGCCCTCTTCAAGATGATGGCACTGCTGTGCTTGTTGTACATCATGCAAAGTACCCCGTATCCTATATCGCCGACGGTTTTTCAAAAAGTCGCCCAGGATATACGGGAATGGCTATGGCAGGCGTGCATGTCCAGGATAGCCTTGCATATACTACAGAGAGGAGTATACGATGGCGGTCTGGTGGTGCCGGATGTTATGCTCTACTATTGGGCATCGCAACTGCAGGTGGGCAATGACTGGGTTTACTCGGAGAGGGACGAACCAGCATACAGGGTGGATCGAGACGCCATGCCGGCAGAAAATTGTGAGGTGCTGCAGTATGCGCGATGGAACATCCCTAGCTGGCCCCCACACACAGCAACAGTAGTGACATGTTGGAGGGAGGCAAATCAGGTTCTGGGGTGGCAGAACAAATTGACCAGTAGAACACCACTATGGCATAGTGTTGGGTTAAAAGAGGTGTCCTCGCTTCAAGGGTTTTCAGGTTGGGAGATCATAGTTGTAGAGAGACTGGGAGATGTATAGAGGGGGGGGCACTCTCGTTTTAAGATCTCCAGCTGGAGTTTGGGCTGGTAGAGGCTCAGAGGTTCCATTATCTGAGACTCAGGCATGCATTGTTAACACCGCTGAGGGGAGACACCTCCCTTCCTGACTATTCCCCACTGGAGGACAGGCTTATGATCGACCCTATCCCTGAGAAAGCAATTTCCACTTTACCGTAAACTTAGGAACAATATGCCTGACCACTTGACAGCCCTGAGGGCAGCCTGGACAGATTACCTGGGCAACATAGACGAGGAGGAGTGGCAGGAGGCCATATGAATGCGCTTTTGCCGGATCCAGCTCCGGATTTTGCATCACTCCTATTACCCCTCGATGCTGCTGCACAAGATTGGCAGGGCACCATCACTGCAGTGCATCCGAGGTTGCCAGAATGAGGGCATGTTCCTCCATATCCTGTGGGAATGTGCTAAGATAGCGCAATTTTGGCTTAGGGTCACAGCGATAAAGGCCAGTGTAATAGGTACTGATGTGCCGCTGGACGCAAAATGGCTTCTGCTCATAATCAAGGGGGAGGTGGTCTGGGCAAAATATGTCACCATATGGCTTGTGATGGCAGCGGGGATCGTGAAACGCAATATTGCTAGGGGGTGCGGGGCACCACGTCCCTCTTCAGTGACAGCCTGGGAGAGGGACATTGACTGGTGCCAGAGAACAGAAGAAATGGTATATAAGAGCAGGGGTTGTATTAAGAAATGGGAAAAGGTGTGGGCCCCATGGCGTGCTTACAGGGGAGTGCTGGAGAGCCAGGTGGACACGGGAGTCACCCCAGAGGTCTAGAGACTAGTACTCCTTTAATGATGGTCCTTCTATATTGGTAAATGAAGTTTTATCCCATCCCGTCATGTGTCCGCCAAACTCATGTATAAATTTCTCTAATGTGCATGCTTTGGAAAATGTTATCATGCTGTCTACTGAGCGTGTTCAATAAAAAGAGTTAAAAAAGAAATAAATGTGCTGTGCCTGTATATGAATTATAAAGTAGTAATACTTGTTAGGTATGCATTTGGAAGTGTTTGTCAATGTGGGTTTTAACTTATATGACCGGTTTGTATATGTTTAGATCATGAGATATGTTTTTTCTGGCAGCAGAAAGTTATATATACGATGACATCCTTGAGTATATTTAAATATGTAGAGAACAATATATTTTTGGAAAGATGGCCGGAAGGTGCATATTTATTATGAAATCACATTTATGTTTACATGGTGATATATATTATTTAAGGCTGTTGAAGAATTCATGTATGTGGTGAGGGTGGGGCATTGCTTTAAACATGCTCTGTTTAAAATTGAGGAGGTTAATAGTACGGAATATCTATGTAAAGTTCTTACGCTAACTTCACTTGGTGTTTAATTTTCTTTGAGAAATACTTAATAAATGTTTTAAAGAAACAATAAATATTTGAGAAATTATGTAGGTATGCCATTAAGAAAAGCTTTTGTGCTTTGAAAAATTAAGAATTGTTGTTTTTTTAGTTTTAGAAACGTACTGATGCATGGGCACACTGAGTAATAGAGCAATGTATGCTCCTAGAGAGCCATGTATCCAATTACATATCAAGTGTGATATCTAGGCTTCACTCACACATAGCTCAGTAGAAAAGGATAGATATACTAAAACAGGTAGTTTCATACTGATAGGAGGACTTAAACAATGAGTCATAGATAAAGTCACAACTGTTATGTATCTAACAGCAATGGAGGTACTTTCACAGAAAGCCAGGCACTCAGCAGGTACTCATCCAATCAGCAAGTCACTACTAAGGCATTCATCAAATCACTCATGCACTGTCTACGCACTTATTCAATTACCCAGACACTATATATGCACTCTTGCAATCACACAGGCACTAATTATGTAGTCATTAAACTATACAGTCACTGCCAATACACTCGTCCAATCACACAGGCACTAATCATACAATCACAAAGGCTGTAGCTATGCATCCATTCAAACACTCAAGCACAACCCATGCACTCATCCAAACACCCACTTACAACCTGTGAACTCATCAAAATACTGAGGAACATCCAATTACGCAGGCAGTACCATTGCAGTGTACCTTTCATCCATCCAGTACCTATGCACTCATTCAATTACTGAGGCAATACTGTTGTACTAATACAATCACCCCAGTAGTATACTTGGATTCATGCAATCACTGAAACATTTGCAATAGATGCATGCAATCATTCAGACACTAGTCGTGCACTCATCTAATCAGCCAGGCACAACTGATGCACTCATTCAATTATCCAGGCACTACCCATGTACTTATCAAAACACCCAGGCACTACCTGTTCACTCAACCAAAAACATATCGTCAGCATCCATGTTCTCATCCAATCACTGAAACACTCTGCTAGTGTAGTGAAGACAGGGTTCTGCCTGCACACATTCCTATGTTAGCATAAGCGTCTTAGAAGTTAAACGCCATATTGCCACTTTGCCGCTTTTGCACACGATACTAAAGGTAAGTGTTATTATAATTAAAACTGCTTGCTTGCTTTTTCTTCACATGAGAACGGTCTGTTTTTCACATCCCTAGACTTACACCGCAACCTTAGTCTGAACACGGTGTGCAGGAGCCTTCAAGGTCAAATAACAATGTATGCTGTTGAATTCAGGTTGATCGGCCCACACTCTTGACACAACAAGCGCACAGCTGCAAATATCTGAAACTCGGGTGCCTTTAATATTGCATTGCATGTATGATGCTGGCACTTGGAGAAAACCTTTCCAGACATAGAGCTGATCCTGTGATGTGATTCACCTAAGCTGATCTTGGAGGTATGGAGTTCCCCATTCAAGCCTAGAGACCGTCTATTATTATAAAATTAGCTTATAGCCAGGGGAGGGTGGTACACAAGGCGTTATAAGACCTGTTTCCACTATCATGATAATATTATTTCTCCCTTTGTGTTTTATGGAATTGTAATGCTGATGGTTTTATTTCTGATCATTTGTCTGCATCTGTTAGCCAAAATACTGCATCTTAGAGCACATAGTTAAAAATAAACATTTTAAACTTTTTCGTGTCTATGATTACTCACGTTGTGGACTGATATGAGAATAAAGATGAAAGAGTGTTCTTGATTCCCACCATTCCTGAGAGTATCCTAAGTCGCTTGTTCTGGGTTGTCTAATCATTGGTAGCTTCGCTGTAGAACAGAGAACGAATGAGACACTGATGCTAGTTGGATAGGGGTTCTGGGTACTGATGTGAGTTTCTGGTACACCACAATTCACTGAGGTCCTAGTTTCCTGCACATTGTTCTGTGCATGAGCAGAATCCCCGCAACACTAGGTGCTATGTATGCACTTCAACAATTACACATGCACTAGCCATTCACTCTATAAATCACCTATATACTATGCATGCACTTCTGCAATCATCCAGGCACTAAAGTTGCACTCATTGAATCATCCAACCACTATCTATGCCTGCATTGACTAATTGAGGCATTATTCATGCGCTTATTTAATCATTCAGGCACTACTCATGTGCTCATCCAAACACTCAGATAGTAGCGATATACTCATGCAAACATGCAAGTAGTAACTATGCAGATATGGAACGACCCACAGAGTTCTCACATACTCAGGGAATCATCCAGGCACTACCTGTATCCTCAGGGAACCACCTAGATGCTATCTATTCACTCATTCAATCATCCAGGGAGTATTGATTTATTCAACCACAAAAACATATGTTTACAAGATCTAGTGAGGAATATATAGTCTTTTAGTACTATCTGGTGAATTATATGCAGCCTGTCACACACTCTTTGCATGTACTCAGAAGAATTAGTGAGCTATATGCTTTGATAGAGATTAATGTGCAGATTTGTATATGCACCGTTTCCCAACATTTGAATTTGATACATTTAAGTAGAAAAGTACTGAAATACTAAATACACAGTGGAAGAGAGGCACACAAACAGATCTTATGTTGTGTTTTCAGATTTACAGTGTTGAGACACTATATGTACTTGTACACTTTGGTTGATGTTCGTTTTAAAATTTATTGCAGAAGGGATGCACTGGTATTTCACCATGTATAAGTGAAAACTGAGATATGGTGCAGCTGTGTTGTAGGAGAGGGTGCTATAATGTTAAAGGTAATTCAGATATAAAGTTTTGTGTTTTGATTTTGGTTTGGTATATTGAAGTAAGTGCATGCAGTTATATTTCTAGGCTCATCTGTAGATTTAAAACTGTAACATAACATACAAACTGTTTTTGTATTATGTGTAAGTCAGTAGTAAAGTAGTTGGTATGTTGGCTAGAGTAAAAAATTAAGAGATACTTTTTTTTTTACTGAACAATATATACACATAACTACTGACAGTTAGAATGCCTTCAACAGTTCAGAGGAAAAAGCAACAGAAGCAACTACAGTATCTCTGTAGAACTGAGGCACAAAAGGTTAAAAATGCAGAAACAGTGGTAAAAGGGAAAAGAGCTACAGGTAAGAGGACAAAGTCATTTCTTAAAAATATATCTGGACACCTGTAAAGATTTGAAAATAATGTAAATGAAAACTAAACTATGAGAAACAATAAGAGTGGACAAAATCTATATTAGAAGAACAGAAAAGAATGTAACAAAGATGGGCAAACCTTAACCAAGAGACAGAAGCAGTTTAAGGGTATCAGAGCCAAGATGTTTCAAAGTAGAGTCTTTGAAAAATATGAAGAATTATAGAAGAAGGAGAGAGGCACTGAAACAGAAAGAACAAGTTGAGGTAGTGTTTGATAAGGCCTTTGATAAGGACGCTTTTCAATTTGATTATAAATAGAATGAAGTCTCTTGACAAAATAGTGTTGTACTTGAAGAAACAAAAACAGAAAAAAAGATTAATCAATAGTAGTAACCTTTTTGTGCACTTTTTAGTGGAGAATGGATACATACTTCTACTACAGAGCCTTTCTTTAATGAAAAAAGCTATCTGCAGGATAACACATCAGTTCATGTTGTTGATGAAAGAGGACAATGTGATGAAATGAAGAATGGCACTACTTCAGCCAAAGAGGTGATGGTGTCTAGAAATGTAAAACAAGTTATTGCAGAAGAGGTACAGGGAAGGCGTAGTCAGGTCTTGTATACAAATGGTATCGTGATCGTATTTGCAGTATTTGACAGCAATTCATTGATATACTAAGAAAACTTGTACATATCTTTCCAAGGTGAAGTTTGAAACACAAAATAAGTAATTTACAAGAGAATTGATCCTTGCAAGGTTAGAAAGCATACAAATTTGGGGGACACTTAGTACCTTGTGTATCAAAGATAGTGTGGCATAGCACCTTTCATCATTTCAGGATGTAAGCTGTACACCTCTCAACAATGCAAAGTTTAGTTAGGAGGTTGTACTATATAAAAATCCCTGCTTTATGTTCAGAAGAAATGAATAGAACACTTTTGTATGGAATATTGGCAGAGGCAGAAAAGGTTTGTGATGATGTTTGCATGCGAGCTGACCATAGATCTCTCATCTCTCCAACTTTCCCAAAACATTTGTCAAACTACTCATGCAAAAGGACACCTCCTTGACCAGGTGTTCTCTAGTCTAGCTGACCTTAAGGGAACCGACCCTATTCCACTATCATGGTCGGATCATTTCCTGATAAACCTTCTTTGGTCCCCTCAGACTATCCGATCCATGACGCAATTCTCCTGGGCCTTTGGTCGCCCATGGAACAAGCTTCCCCTAGAGAAATGGTCCCATTAGTTGCAAAGGACCAAACCCAGCTTAAACCCATGCCCAGTCAACGCTAATGAGGATTTTCTCGGTTGGATAGAGGAGTCACTTAATGCTGTCCTCCCAAAGATCAAGAAAAAGAAAACGGTGAGTCCCCATAATGCCCCTTGGTTCTCGCTGGAATTGCACACCCTAAAGCAGCACTGTAAAGTGAAGGAAATACATTGGAGTTAAGACATTCTTCCTTCAAAAAAACAGGACTATAGGCTAGCTATTCTTTCCTATAAAGCTGAATTAAGAAAAACCCAGGCCTCTTACTATGAGAGGAGAATTCTAGCAGCGTCCAACTCGCCCAAGGAAACTTTTTATATTATCAAAAAATTACTTAAAGCCCCCTCCCCAAGAACAGCCCAGACACTTCTGGCCAACGGTGCAACAAACTTGCCGAGTACTTTAACAACAAGGTCCAGCATATTTTGCAATCCCTCCCATGTAAGGGTGAGGAAGACAAACCCCCACACCCTCAGACGGATTTCCACTCAGGCCCCCCTGAATATACTCTTGAGGCCTCCCCCCCCGTGTCCCAGGAAAATCTCCTCTCTCTGTTGGCCACGGTAAAGAGTGGTTCTCCTACTGACCCGGCGCCACTAAACATTCTGAAACAGGTCACCCCAATAATAGCCCCCAATCTGATAAATCTGATCAATGCCTCGCTGGCCACTGGAATAGTTCCCTCCAAGTGGAAAGGGGCGAGGGTTAAAGCTCTACTAAAGAAGCCCAATCTGGACCCGATAGAATTGGGCAACTACCGCCCCATATCCCTTCTGCCAGCTATAAGCAAGGTGACAGAGAAACATGTCAAACTAACTCTCTCTGGGTTTCTGGAAAGCCACAGCTTGCTCCATTCTTCTCAAACTGGGTTCCGTCCGCGTCAAAGTACCGAAACTGCGTTACTGGCAGTAGTGGAGGAAAGTAGAAAAATCCTGGATGCAGGAGGCTCGGCGGCCATTCTACTCCTAGACCTGAGTGCCGCATTTGATACGGTGAATCACTCAATTCTGATCCGGCGACTCAGGAGCATAGGAGTGGATGGCACGGCGCTTCACTGGCTATTCTCCTTCCTGGAGGGGAGAACCTTTCAGGTCTTTGAAGAAAACATTGTATCCAAGCCCACCCATCTGCAGAGTGGTGTGCCACAGGGCTCATCACTCAGCCCGACTCTTTTCAATGTTTATATGTCCCCTCTAGAAGCCACAGTAGCTCCCCATGGAATCCAGATGATTACCTATGCCGATGACACACAATTGGTGGTCGGGCTTAATCCTACAAACCTAAAAACCCATACCCTTTACACCTGTTTACATGACATCTCAAGCTGGATGGATGCCTCCCAGTTCAAGCTTAACGGAGGAAAAACTGAGATTATGATTTTGGGCAGCACTCTCAGTTTTAATCCTAGCACAATGTGGCCCCGAGTATGGGTCCAGCCCCGGTCCCGAAAGCAGAGATCAAGAGCCCAGACCAGGACCTGAGTCTCAGGACCCAGGCCAGAAAAATGGCAGCCCTCTGCTATGGACTACTTAGAATGGCCCGAAAGGTCCTGCCTCTCCTCCCCTTTGAGGCCAGGAAAGTACTGGTCCAATCATTAATACTCTCGAGATTGGATTATGGGAATGCTCTGTATTTGGGCGCCCCCATCTCAGCAGTCATGAAACTCCAATCAGTGCAAAACAGTGCTGCCAGATTCCTGATAGAAACCACCAACAGACTTTTAGAAAAACCCGCCCTCCGTTCCCTTCACACAGTCTCTAACCACCTGGCTTTCAGGAAGCAATTAAAGACCAAGCTCTTCCCCTAGCCCTTCTGCCCCCCCCCCCGTGTCAGTTACCAGCGCTGGGACGCTTCCGGGTAGCCATGTGCTCTATAAATGCCCTTCCATTCCATTCCATTCCATTCCATGTTCAGTTTCATTTATTTTGTCCAGAACAGGACTCTACAGAAAATGAATAGTTGATAACAGGAGGAGTTGCAGAATAGGACCCAGGTATTGTAGTTGATAGCTTTGAAGAAGAGATTACAACATTTAATACAGTGTGCGCTAAAAAAACAGAGTATGTTTGTATATTTGTTGACACACTCACTACAAGAATGAAACACAGACTGATGACTCATATTTAAAAAATGAAAAAGAAAATGATGATAACTGGCAAACGTTTTCTGTGTATTTATTTGTAGAGGAACACTTTCTCTTGTCCATGCAGTAAGTTATATGTATGTACTATTAGGGGATAATAAAATGCCAGCTGGAGCTGTGCATAACAAGTCAATACTGGTTCCTATTCCAGAACCACTTCAACATTTTAAATGTTTAAGGGTCAATTTTTATGCAAAGTATACATCCATGTCCTGTATGGAGGCAAAGACGGGCAAGTTAATACCAACATAGCTGCAGAAAGGTTTACAAGACAAAGCACTGTACTGGATTAGAAGTGTTTTCTCAGCATGCTCAAGAATTTTTAATGACAATACTAAGACTATTAGAGGAAGAGAATTTGAATATCAATGAATAATTTGGTTTAAGTTATGAATGGAACAACAGTTGTAGCATTGTGAATTCACCTGTAGCACTGCAATTAATTTGGAATGATTCCTCTATTTGACATCACCAGATTAGAAGCTGTGGCCTTTGAAAATATAACCAAAAATACCTGTCCAAACTGCAGGTTAGAACTTAGGTGTATATCGTTATTACAAACGTTTGGGAAATATGTTTAAGTCATGCTACAATGATGCAGAGTGGATGGTAGTAAATTAGAACTATAGCAAACATATTTCATGAAGGAGTTAATAGTTAATATAACCTCTATACATTACATATAATTCCCGTGAAGAATCGGAAAAACTTTTGAAATAGCACTGGGAAGATATGGTTTAATCTCCATGTAAGTAGTACCTCAGTTATTCATCATGTCTCTACTTTCTTCAATGAGCTTCTTATAGATATAGGAGGAAGGTAACACATAAATAAATCTCTCTTTTAAAATAAGGGGTGTCTATAAATGTCTTTTTAGTGGCTCCATCTAGATGAAATAACTAAGGAGTTGGATCTATATGGGTTCTAGAAAAATTGGGAGATTATATATTGAGGTCTTAGACCCAATTTAAAGAATTATGATCTAAACAATGAGCTTGGCCTTCACCAGATTTCAATCCAAATCGAGAGATGGTTTTTGTAATGAGGGCTACTATTCATATCACGAATATAGAATATACAACTATATATAAAATACCCCTTTTTTGCATAATTCGTCTTCCTGTTACACCATTAAAGGAAACCCCATGTTCTTATTGGGTTTCGTTTCATCTGGGGATTTATAGTATATTGTTGGGAACATTTGTCGAAAGATATTTGCAGAAATATATAATCGCTACTCCGTCCAATTGGAAGGCAAGATTGTCCCTTATGGATTTTGAAATGGAACAATCGGTGGAACATGATTAGTTTGTTTCTCTAAACATGTATCTTTGGATCGAGCCCACTCTAAAATGGCAGATACGGCTAATGCTGATCAGTCCGTTTTTGATTATAGTGATTTGGCCATTCCTTTAGGCCCAAGATGTAACCTTATCTAAAATGGCGGACCCGCCCGAGTTTACAAGTCCTCTGTCTATCGTTGTTAATTTTATTAATGGCGGACGCCACGACTACTTTAAAAACGGCAGCGGAACTGGGCCGTAGTTTATTCAACTCACGAATAGATCGACAGGAGCAGGCCATGAGATTATTTAATCCCGGTGAGTGACCTTTGGCATTTGTGGATGTGCTTCTTCAGTTTACATGGTTTTAGCGTACCGAACAGTGGGAACCATGTGAGTCCTCGATATCGAGATTCGTAGCTTTATTAGACAGGTTACGCTATGTTATTTAAAAAGATGTGGAGAAGTCGAGGTTTTGTTTGTTTTTTCATCCTGATGAACCTAAGGATGGGCATGGAGATTAGATCTGTGTGTTAAATAACATCTTCTTCTTTGACACATATTTCGTGTCAACAGTGGCATTGTTCTCTTCATATTTATATAATATATATGAATGCATTTTAAGTTCGCTGCACATATTTTTTTGAATCTTTGATTTGAAAAGAGCAACAAGCCACATTTTAGCAACTTGACTTTTTTCTCAATGACATTTTAATCATGATTTATTTGGTCATTGTGACTCCCTTATAGGCAGATTGCTTGAAGAATATGAAAGCACTATTGACGAGGTGCAGTCTTGGCTATATAGGCCTTGTGTGAAGACCATAGCTCCTGTGGTTATACGAGTTTGGACCCGGGAAACAGGTACAATATGTCAGATAGAGATATAGATATATTATTCAAAAAAGATAAGTCTATTTGTCATCAATAGTTAAATATAATGTTAGATCGAATGTGGATAATGAATTGTATATCCTGCAATTTAGCGGAGGAGGCTGGTGTCCGCGGGCGTTATCTTCTTTCTGCGGTTTTAAGCATTTTTGGACACCGTTGAAGATTTTATCAAGGTACTATTATTAGGAAAAAAAGATCACCTCTTAATCATAAAGACGTAAGAGGCACAATATAAGTCTGGACCTGTATATAATCTGTGGCAGTGATTATATATCATTTTATATATATCTTTTCAGGGAGGAGACTGTGTCCCCCCATATCGAGCTACAATAGTGAGGAGCTATTTGTGAAGAAAGTCCTAATTGTGAAAGGAGAGACACATCGTCCTCCAGTCTATCTAAGATCAGGTGGGTAACTCCTTCCAGACTAATAAGAATATTTGAATGGTTATTGTATGGATGAGAGTGAGAGTCAGTTTGATATGAATAAACATGGGCAGCATCTTCTGTGAGACCGAGAGTATAATATTGGAAACATTTTATTCTAATGCCTTTTAGCCATAAGAAAATTGCTATATATTTCTTGTTAACAAACGACATTATGGTACGCAATGGCAAAGTATTATGAACTTATGCAATAATTTGTATTATAGTTTGTGCAATAATATCTTATATGTATTTTTTTATATTGTTTTTAGACATAATGACTTGGGAGATTTATTATAAGTGTTTGTTGGCCTGAAGAAGGTGGTGAACTGAACGATACCACCGAAATGCGTCGCTTTTTATTTTATAATTTTGTAGAAAGGATTCAAACATCATCTGGCTGGAATACAGGAGCTTCTGGCTCAAGAAGGCACTCAGAACCACATTAGACTTGAGCAGGAGAAATAAAGTGTGTGCTGCCTATCTAAACGTGAACATTATCATCTAGGTTCATGCATTTTAAGTACCTTGGATATACAACTCATTGGTGTTTGCTGATTCCTTGAAGATTATAAAGTTCTCCCTTTTGTTACATGGATGACATGGTTTTATTAAATTTTATGATATCAATAAAGAATATATGAGATTTTTTTTATATATTGTATTTTCGGTCTCTATTTTGGTGCTGGTACTAAGTTTAATTGATTGAATGTGAGTAAGTTGGTGTATGCTTCACAAGGAGCCCAAAGGGATCTTTTTGTTTGACATAAGTGTCTATTATTGGTGTCCTGTCCCTTTGGCGTAGTGGGACCCCTCTCGCTTTTTTTTTAATTTAGCACAGTCCGTGTGACTGGAGAGCCTGGGACCATGTCCCGTTGATACTATATATTTATACACCTTTGTGTTACTTTGTTCCAGCTTGTTCAGGCGGATGGATCCATTTAAAACCTTCGGGTTTAGCGAGGACCAATATAATAGAATAATTCATAGCAAAAAAGGTAATAAAATCACGGTCGTTGCAGGCAATGGTGAGAAATGGGGCACTTTACTCAATTTAAAAAATGGTAAGAACAGAAGCCAATGCAGAGTTTTTAATTGAATATGTTAAATCTGGCGTTATACCAATTGGTTTGCAGATACGGAATGAACCTGGTATGTTCATTGAAAACAAAAAAAATTTAGACTCAAATATCTAACCCCTTGCAGCCGAGATTGGATGCTTCTCATCATAGAAACTGCTCAGGAAATAATCATTATAGTAAGGGGGGCTATAGAAAAATTAGAACTTGAATTATCAGAAAAGACAGCATTAGGGGATGCCAAATCCAAGTTGGAGGAGATCAATAAGGATGTAGATGGTTATAGAGATTATTTAACTAATAAAAAATCTAATAAACTCAAAAAAGATATAAATAGATTTAGCCAGGAACTTGCCTACCCATTTCTTAAAGAGAACTATTACGATCAGAAGAATGAACCAGGATGGGATAGAAATCCATATAGAAGACCTAGGTACACACGGGGTGGCAGAAAACAAATAACATTCTCTGAGACAAGTGGGTCAAGCAGTGATGAAGAGTACACAAATAGGGAAGCAAATAGACGAGGCCCGACAGAACAACAGGGGGCTTTTTTAGAACAACGAAACAGAAGAGGCACGTACAATGGGAACCAGATGGAAGGTCAACAAGCCCGGGACCAACCCCCTCAGGAATACATGCAAACCAGGCGCCAGAGATGTTGGCGTTAGATAAGATCCCCATAATTAACCTATCTAGCAGATCTCTCAGTCATCATGAAATGGACATATTAGGCAGGGTTTTTAGTTTTGTTCCTACAGCAAAAACAAATAGATTCCAATTAGAAAGGGACCTTAAATCATTCTTTAGAAAAATCAGATTGAGGAGGTTCTTTGAAAATAAACCAACTAAGGAGTCTAATAACATCACAGGTTTTAAACCTAAATCCATATTCACGCCTTCTCTAGCCCAAGTGGGCTGTAATGTGGAGACTTTTGAAAAAGTTGTGGATATTGAGATTCAGAACATTCTTAAAAAGGAATTCACTCAAGTACAAAATTTGGATAGGGCCCAAAGAATAGCAATCAGTACCCTTAAGGAAGATCATTCCATCACGATCAAACCCGCTGATAAAGTGGGTGGGGTCATGGTGTTTGATACTAAGGATTATGATAACAGAATGCTTAGTCTACTTGATGTCCCTGAACATTATGAAAGGGTTCAGGAAAAGGAACTCAATATTCTTCTCAAGAAGTATAGCGATCTTTTGGACACAGCTAAAGAGCAGAATTGGATTTGTGAAGAGGAATTCAGGTTTTTATATAATAACAATCCCAAAACTCCGGCAATATATGGTTTGCCAAAGATCCACAAGGACCATTTAAATCCCCCCATGCGACCCATTGTCAGCTGCTTGGGTTCTATTTTAGAACCTGTGAGCAAATATATTGACTTTCTTCTTAGGCCTTTGGTTAGTCAGTTGAAATCATATGTCAAGGATACTACCCATATTATAAGCCTGGTGGAAAATAAATTGTTTTGTGAGAATACTTAATGTCTAGTAACTCTAGACATTGAGGCCTTATATACCAACATACTGCAGCAATCCAATGTGCAGGTAATTCAGGAAATCCTTGATAATATAGAATTGGAGGGAGCTAATAAAGAATTCATTATTGAGTGTACAAATTTGGTGTTGAAAAACATTTTTTTATTCAGAGACCAATTGTTTCGCCAAAAGAAGGGTACCAGCATGGGCGCAACCTGCGTGCCGAGTCTGGCATGTTTGTATGTTGGTCAGTTTGAAAATCACCATATTTATTATCAACTAGCACCCTTTTATGAGAACATTAGTGAGTGGCATTGTTTTATCGATGATGTGTTTTTCATATGGACTGGTCCAACTGAACAATTAGATGAATTCCTCAGTTGGTTAAATTTAGGCGGCACAAACCTTAGATTTACAGCACATTATAGTAGGGCGAGTGTCGATTATCTAGATATCACAATTGCAGCAAGGAGTGGGAAACTGGAGGTAGAATTGTACACCAAACCTATGGATAAAAACACCTTACTCCATTACTCCAGTTTCCACCCCAGATCCCAGAAGGATAACATTCCATTTAGCCAGTTCCTCCGGTTGAGGAGGAACTGTACTGAATTAGATGATTTTAATAAACACTCAGAAGTCCTCAAAATGAAACTAGAGGATAGAGGTTACCCTAGAAAATTTATATCATTTAAAAGAGCGTGGCTTTACAATAGAGAGGCGATATTTGAGGGCCCTAGAAGCAAAGAGAAGATGACAAAAGTAGTATTTGTGAGCCAATTTTACGAGATCAGCAACAAAATAAAAAATGTAATCAATAAACATTGAAATATATTAAACAATGATGAGAATGTTATATTAGAAAGACCTATTTTTGCTTACAAACGCAACACCAATCTTCGCAACCAATTGGTCCATACATACAGAGAGGAAACATTCCAAAAACAGAGGACCATTGACAATGTTACTCTTACTGGCAATATTAAATGTGGCAACTGCTCATTTTGTGCACAATGCATTGTGGCAAAGGAGATGCAACATAATGGCATAAATATAGTTGCTCACTCACTTAACAATTGTCGCAGTAAAAATATCATATACCTTCTGAAATGCCCCTGTGGACAAGCATATGTGGGGGAGACAGGTCGAGAATTGCGAATACGCCTTTTGGAACGTAAGTCAGCCATAAAAACAAAGAAGATTAATGCCCCCCTAGTCGCCCCTTTATTAGAACAGGGACATAAAGAAAATAACTTTGAATGGTTTATTTTAGAAAAGTTACCATGAATAAAAGAGGAGGCAACATGGAAGCTAAGAGAAAGGCGAGAGAACAATGGTATATCTGGATTTTTAATACCATTAGACAGGGGCTTAATTCCCGTGAAGGATGGGAAAAACTTTTGAAATAGCACAGGGAAGATATGGTTTAATCTCCATGTAAACAGTTATTAATCATGTCTCTACTTTCTTCAATTAGCTTCTTATAGATATAGGAGGAAGGTAACACATAAATAAACCTCTCTTTTAAAAAAAAAGGGGTGTCCATAAACGTCTTTTTAGTGGCTCCATCTAGATGAAATAACTAAGGAGTTAGATCTATATGGGTTCTAGAAAAAAATGGGAGATTATATATTGAGGTTTTAGACCCAATTTAAAGAATTATGATCTAAACAAAGAGCTTGGCCTTCACCAGATTTCAATCCAAATCGAGAGATGGTTTTTGTAATGAGGGCTACTATTCATATCACGGATATAGAATATACAACTATATATAAAATACCCCTTTTTTGCATAATTCGTCTTCCAGTTACACCATTAAAGGAAACCCCATGTTTTTATTGGGTTTCGTTTCATCTGGGGATTTATAGCATATTGTGGGAACATTTGTCGAAAGATATTTGCAGAAATATATAATCGCCACTCCGTCCAATTGGAAGGCAAGATTGTTCCTTATGGAAATAGCACATTTTGAAACAGAACAATCGGTGGAACATGATTAGTTCGTTTCTCTAAACATTTATCTTTGGATCGAGCCCACTCTAAAATGGAAGATACGGCTAATGCTGATCAGTCCGTTTTTGATTATAATGATTTGGCCATTCCTTTAGGCCCAAGATGTAACCTTATCTAAGATGGCGGATCTGCCCGAGTTTACAAGTCCTCTGTCTATCGTTGTTAATTTTATTAATGGCGGACGCAACGACTACTTTCAAAATGGCAGCGGAACTGGGCCGTAGTTTTTTCAACTCACGAATAGATCGACAGGAGCAGGCCGTGAGATTATTTAATCCTGGTGAGTGACCTTTGGCATTTGTGGATGTGCTTCTTCGGTTTACATGGTTTTAGCGCACCAATATAGTTTTAACAGTGGGAACCATGTGAGTCCTCAATATCGAGATTTGTAGCTTTGTTAGAGAGGTTACGCTACGTTATTTAAAAAGATGTGGAGAAGTTGAGGTTTTGTTTGTTTTTTCGTCCTGATGAACCTAAGGATGGGCATGGAGATTAGATCTGTGTGTGAAATAACATCTTCTTCGTGTCAACAGGGGCATTGTTCTCTTCATATTAATATAATATATATGAATGCATTTTAAGTTTGCTGCACATATTTTTGGGAATCTTTGATTTGAAAAGGGCAACAAGCCACATTTTAGCAACTTGACTTTTGTGTCAATGACATTTTAATCGTGATTTATTTGGTCATTGTGACTCCCTTATAGGCAGATTGCTTGAAGAATATAAAAGCACTATTGACGAGATGCAGTCTTGGCTATATAGGCCTTGTGTGAAGACCATAGCTCCTGTGGTTATACGAGTTTGGACCCGGGAAACAGGTACAATATGTCAGATAGAGATATAGATATATTATTTAAAAAAAACATAAGTCTATTTGTCATCAATAGTTAAATATAATGTTAGATCGAATGTGGACTAATGAATTGTATATCCTGCAATTTAGCGGAGGAGGCTGGTGTTAATCATAAAGACGTAGGAGGCACAATATAAGTCTGGACCTCTATATAATCTGTGGCAGTGATTATATATCATTTTATATATATCTTTTCAGGGAGGAGACTATGTCCCCCCATATCAAGCTAAGATAGCGAGGTGCTCTTTGTGAAGAAAGTCCTAATGGTGAAAGGAGAGACTCATCGTCCTTCAGTCTATCTAAGATCATGTGGGTAACTCCCTCCAGACTAATAAGAATATTTGAATGGTTATTGTATGGATGAGAGTGAGAGTCAGTTTGATATGAATAAACATGGGCAGCATCTTCTGTGAGACCGAGAGTATAATATTGGAAACATTTTATTGTAATTCCTTTTAGCCATAAGAAAATTGCTATATATTTCTTGTTAACAAATGACATTATGGTATGCAATGGCAAAGTATTATGAACTTATGCAATAATTTGTATTATAGTTTGTGCAATAATATCTTATATGTATTTTTTTATATTGTTTTTAGACATAATGACTTGGGAGATTTATTATAAGTGTTTGTTGGCCTGAAGAAGGTGGTGAACTGAACGATACCACCGAAACGCGTCGCTTTTTATTTTATAATTTTGTAGAAAGGATTCAAACATCATCTGGCTGGAATACAGGAGCTTCTGGCTCAAGAATGCACTCAAAACCTCATTAGACTTGAACAGGAGAAATAAAGTGTGTGCTGCATATCTAAACGTGAACATTATCATCTAGGTTCATGCATTTTAAGTACCTTGGATATACAACTCATTGGTGTTTGTTGATTCCTTGAAGATTATAAAGTTCTCCCTTTTGGTACATGGATGACATGGTTTAATTACATTTTATGATAAAAATAAAGAATATATAAGATATATCTTTTTATATATTGTATTTTCGGTCTCTATTTTGGTGCTGGTACTAAGTTTAATTGATTGAATGTGAGTAAGTTGGTGTATGCTTCACAAGGAGCCCAAAGGGATCTTTTTGTTTGACATAAGTATAGATTAGAACTATAGCAAACATATTTCATGAAGGAGTTAATAGTTAATATAACCTCTATACACTGCATAATATTTTAAAGATGTCAAACCGGATGGATAGAGTGCAATGACAAAGAGATGTCATTCAAATCAAGACTATGTAAAAAGCAAACACATTTTTATCTACTATTTCTACAACTGATGTTCCAAGGATAAATTAGGATAACTAAATGTGTTATTGTATTTTTCATTCTCTGTTTAATTTTAAGTAGCTTGTTCTGGTATGTTTTCAAGTAGTACCACTTGCTTGTTGTACCACATGAATATTTTTTTCTGTGTCCCGAGATAATGTCTTCTTACATATGCTGTACCTTACCAATTTAATTGGGGTCTTTGATTTACCAGATGGAATAGTGGAAAAATCTCAAGCTATGTTTCGTTTTTCATTTGGGGTTGTTCATGACAAGACTGTTCAGGTGCAGCTGAGTCTTGCTGCTGTTTAATGAATTCAACCAGTTACAGGTATTCATTTGGTTCTTTTGATTCCATTAAATATTTGTAGAATTAGTGAAATAAGTTAAAAACCAGCACAACTTTCAAAATGGGTTTGGGGACAATGGGTAGTTTGATGGGTGAATACAATTTCTTTGTTTGGTAGTTATATTTTTCATTATGTCATTTGAGATGTCATCAGTGATGTCATCAGTGATGTCACTGACCATGTCATGAGTGATGTAATATGTGATGTCATCAGCAGTGCATTGCGTGGGCGCGCGAGTTATAGTTAGCTGAACCAACTATAACGGGGCAATTTCTAGGGTTTTGTACGAGGGAAATGTCCAGCTAACTATAACACCCCTGAAACCTATGGTTTTTTCAGTGAATTTCTAAAGTTTTTTAAATGCCAATTCCTAACTATAATGTGCATGAAACCTATGTTTTTTTCAGTGAATTTCAAAGGTTTTTTAAATGCTAATTTCTATCTATAATTTATCTCTAAATCTATGATGTTTAATGATTTTCATTGAATTTCTAAATTTTTCAATTTCAGTTAGTCAATCCCTTTAATTATGTTTTTTTTAAATACTTTTTTATCACCTTTTTTTAACTTATTTTTTCAATTAATTCTTTTAAAAATTAAAAAATATTATTTGTTTTTATTGGGTTTTTGTAAAAAAAATTGTTAATGTTTTAAAATATATTTTTATATTTTTTTAAATATTTTTTAAACAATATTTTCGAAACTTTATTTATTATTTATATTTTCCATTTTTTGGAGATCCACGCACCCTATGCGCACCGTTCTCGATCCCTACGCGAAAGCATCTGCGTACGGTAAGTGTTGGGTACCTGTTTGGTGTGCGATTGCAATGCAACCGGTACGCGACTCCAAGCCAATATGCGACACGTACGATGCACGTTACGCGACTCTTGCGTGGTTCCGCGATGCGTCATGTGCGTGCAAGACGTGGTGGGTGCGCGAATCCCGCGAAATAGTTAACATTTAAAAAACATATATATATGTATTTCATGTGAATATTAATTGAAGACAAACTCTAAACTACTCATAAAAGTAATATATTTTTACATCTAATCCTATTTTCTTTTTAAATTCAATTTCGCGGATGCGCGCTTGGTGCGTGCTGCGTAAGCGCACGGTGCACGGATCCCATGTGACCTGAAAAAAAGAGATTTGATTGGTTCATTACACTTCCTGTTCTAACTATTGAAAGACCCCACCCATTTCAATCATTCTTCTTTGACCTTCTTTGGAGGAGCATCTCTTTGCAGAGAAGAAGCTTTTTTGACTAAGTTTTCACTTAGCTCAAACTTTTTTCTTTAGAAACAATGGCTTCAGGGCAGCAGGCATCTCCTGGATCTCCTCATTCATCTGAGGGTGATTTTTTGGAAGAGCCAGCACGCACACCATGTTTTTCATCTGTGGTGTGGACATTTTTCACGTATCCTGAGGGGCAAACAAAGACCAATGCCACCTTGGTGACCTGCAAGATCTGCCAGAGAGTGCTGTCCCGTGGGGATCCAAACAAAAAATATTCCTGCGGAACTGCGAGCATGATGAAACATCTGAGGACCCTTCATCCGGTAAATCTTGCTCGGGAGGAATGCCACAGAATGAGAGTCGTTCCTGCTCCTTCAGATTCATCGCAGCCAAGCACTTCAAGGGTGGATCCTTCTGCACAAATTTGGACATCGGTCCACAGTTCCAATACTTGAAAGTGCTCTGCATAAAATGCAATGCTATTTTATGCTACGGGGAGCAGTCAATTGATCTAATCTGCCGCAAGCAAGAGAGTCACCATTGCTAGTTTTTATTTTTCCCTGAAGTTCATTGTTTTGTTCCTCCAGTTCTGTTTTTTCCTTTTTTTTCAAAAAAATGCCCAAAATAAAAAAATGGTTCAAAAAAACAAAACAAAAAGAAAAGAAAAAAGAAGAACAAATAAGTTCTTCTAAGAACTAACTTTCCTGGTGTAAAAAAAGAGCTATATTTGTTTGTTGGTGTGTGAAAGTTTAGATGAATGTATGTGTAGTACGTAATTGACTGAATGAATGCATTAATAGCGTATGGTGAATGTATAAGTGCAGAACTATGAGGAAGTGCTGCAGCATCACACAGTAACCTCTTTAACTGCAGTGTGGTGTAATACTTCCAAAGCACAGGGATGCAACCTATGTACATAAATATGTTGCACATTTATGCTTCTCTCTGCACGGCTGCTTAAATTACAGCCATGTGGTGACACAGGCACCCTTGCACCATAGTGGAAGTATATGTGTGTCATGTGCTTTTTGTTTTTGTGCAGAAAGACACACCTTCCTGCACACAAACAATCAGTAAACGCATTTTACTCCTTCAATGTATGCTGAACATTTTAGCATGCATTGAAGATTTAAAAATGAGGAGAAAAGAAAACAATTCTCCTTGTGCTTTTGTACACCAATTACAGAATGGTGCAGCATTCACACACATATCAAGATTTATGATTTCTGATAAATCTGGAGATGTATCTTGTGCTAAGAGTATTCAGTGCAATCATGCACAACAACACTTAGAGAACAACCTTTCAACACAAAGCGGTTTGTATGATGAGGTTGTATTTACATGGAGTAGAAAAAGTACACAGAGCGCCTTTTCCTCTCTTTGTAAATATGAAAGAGTGTCTTGTGCAATAACTATGTTACAAAAAGTGACATATTTCTGTTTTAAAATCGCTTCCGAATGATAGAAGGTAAGCACAGAGTTTTGTCTGCAAAGATGCTCAAAGAAGAATGATTGAAATGATTGCCGTCCTTCAATAGGTACAATGGGAAATATTATGAACCACTCAAATCTGGTTTTTTGGAGGTCACATAATATCCGATAACAGAGAGATTTCAAAACTACATAGGTATAAACAGAGTGTTTTTAAAAACTTGTTCAATCTTTGTAGGTTCTTGCAGATCTGTCCATTCTGCATATTAATACTTAGTTACACTTACCTTCACAGTAATAGAAATTAAAAATGGTATAAATTTTTTTCAGATTTTTTTTGCAATGTAAATTGATGTAAACTGCTTATTTTAGAATTAGGATCTGTAACGAAAAGAAACAATAGTTATAACATGTAATAATACATTTTTTACAACACAGCATAATTTCAACAAAGTAATTTGTTTGCCTTTTTTGCTGTTCTCAGAATATATTGAATTTCACTAGAAATAGTGATTTCAATCGTACTTATCACTTAACAGCGGGCAAAAAAAAAACAATCAAAAAGATTGTTTAAAAAACCCCAACATGCTATTCTCAGTAAAATACCACAAAATACAAATCACACATATATGAAATGCTTATGGCTAACAAAATTTTATAACTTTAACTTAGAAAAACTGTAAATGTTGTCGCTTAAAAATATTCACCGAGTCAATGAGCACAAAAAAGTCCATAATTCAAACATATACCTTTCCTTGAGGTCAAATGGTATTTTTGCACTCCTTTTTATGTAAATTGTCCAATGGTAGTCCTATTAAATTCTAATAATAAATTCCTCAGAGAATGAATTTTCTTCCTAAAACTTTGACTTTAAAAATATTAGGTAGGAATTTGGTAATTTCCTAGGCAAACATTGTTTGAAAACCAACTGGGAACCATTACAAAGTGTCCAGCCTTTGTCACATTTTAGATAGGCAGTGTAACGTCCAGATGTGGTGGAAGGACCATCATGGAAAATTATTGCAATTGCTACAAAAGTCCTTCCTGATATTGATAGTTGTGTTGCTACAAACTGCTTTATTAAAGTATCCAATTTTCTTCCATCAGCTGTACAACGTTGCATCATTAAAATTCTGTATTGTCCATATTTTGTTAAAAATAATGTGGATAACATTTCTGATTTACATTGGCTACACTCCATGTTTTGATTTGCACCTTTAACTAATTTATTGAAAGACGCTGATTTACAGTCTGGTAATGTTAAATACAGAAATCTTTCAGTGTCTACATTAGTGGTACATGTATACATGGAATTTTCACAATGATATTCCCATTTGTAAGAAAGGCCAAAATTATTTTCTATTTCTACACCTTCATTTTCAAAAATGTTAAGCATATACATTAAAAATTCCTGAGCATCTTGTTGGATATTTTGTGTAAATTGTGTCGAACCAGAACACACATCCAAAAGATTACGAACATCTGAAACAGATTGTATTTTACTTGTATCTGTTGTCAATTTTTCATAAACAGAATGCAAAAGAGAACAAAATCTTTTTTCCCGACTCTGCATAATTTGTTCTTGCAAACCTTCAAGATAAAAAGCAACATTGACCACTACCTTCGCATAGTAGTTGACACCTGAACTATTTTCAAACTGATAACCAACAATCTCTTCAACAGTGTCCAATTTCTTTTTACTTGCAATCACAACATTATCTTGCTCTTTTCCCTTCTCGACACCTTCAGAATAGATATTCTCAAACCTTCTTTTTTGACCAATCACACGCTTTTCAAATACAGGATATTGACCTAAATTTGGAGCATACACCCTTCTTAACCTATTATACTCTTTTACACAGTTTGCATCTGCAGTAACCTTTGTCTCATCAAAATCAATCAAAAACAAACCAGATAATGTTCTGACTCGCGGCAAAGAAACATATGTCATACCCTCTTTAAATACAGTAGATCCAATGTTCACCAATGCACTGTCTACACTGAATCCTTGAGATTTATGAATAGTCACTGCATATGCCATAGAAAATGGAAATTGTTTCCTACGGACATATAAATCTTTAACAAGCAAAAAACGAACTGAACAACGACCAATTTTTTTAACTTCTTCAATTTTGTCAAGGTACTGTTGGCACCACTTCCGCTCAGCACGGGAGCAGAATGTCACAAGTTCCCAGTACCTCCCCTAGCCTTCCCAGTGTTCCGCGTAATAACCTGAGCGAACACACCAAGGGATTCCAGAGGGGGAAAGGGGATGGGACAGAGAAGAGACAGCCACTATTGTCCTCTTGGTTCATCTCTCTTCATGCCCTTCTATCTTCTTGGACAGGACAGATGAGCCTTTACTAAAAGAGAAAACAACATTTAAATCAAATATATCCTTCCTGCCTATCCATGTGTTGGTGTATTGTGTAATCCTCCTCTAGACACCCACCCTGTCTATAGTGACCTATGCTTCTCTTCGTTCGCTCTTTTTATCTCGGTTCTTTCTTTCAGTTCTTCTGTGGCACTGTAACTAAATAGAACAATATTAGTTTTCCTTTCCTCCTGTCTTTCTATTAAATAATCTTTAGTTTATATCTCCTTAGATGCCCTTACCCACAGACTCCAGACGAGCGCCTCGACTGGATTCTGTTCTGGTGAGTAATATCCCTCTGTACAAGTTTTTATTCTGTTTTCTGTGTGAGTCTGGAATTCCTTAGTTCTTTCTCCTCCTTGCTCTCTGATTCTTTTCTTGCTTCCCTTCTTTCTATTCTGTACACTACTCTCCACACTAAGAGTTCTGAAATTACACCTGATTGAAAATCTTTATTTTACATGGTATGAGTTGTTCTTGTGAAATGCCTTAAACAGTTGATTACTGCTCTGTTATTTCTCCTCAAATTATGCTGCCTTACACTGCGGTAGGTAATTGCCACTAATGTGCTCGAAGACGAGGCAGACTACTTCAGCTCCAGGAAAATATCTTAATAATTAATATCAGGAACAGTCTTACTTTGCTTTTCTCCGCTACGGACTAACAATGCTCAAATACGGGTTTGCGCGACGAAGCGTCTTATTCCTGACTGACTTCGCGACGCTTGCCAAAACACGACCTTCTCTCCTCAGCTTCTTGGTGAAGTGCAAAGCGGTAACCGCTCAACACCTGCACCTTCATACTCTTTGTGGAACGCTAGAGCGCTAACCTATAGCTCAATCGGTCCAGTGTTGGCGGCCATTTTGGGTTCAGCTCGATCCTTAAATAAGCTTAAGGAGCCGCTCTTCTTCTTATGAACGTTCGTTTCCAGCACCCTTGACCTTACCAAAGGCTTCAATCTTATCTTTGGTCTGACAGTCCTGACAGTACCCCCTCTCAAAGAGCTTCCTCCCGGCCTGGGCTTATTTGGAAATCGCCTATGAAACTCCCTAATCAATCTGGGGGCATGAACATTAGAGGATGGTTCCCAAGATCTTTCCTCTGGCCCATAGTTCTTCCAATCCAACAAATAGTACAATTTCCCCTTTTGCACCTTAGCATCCAATACTTGGTGTACCTCAAATTCTTCTCCTTTCTCAGTTTGGATTGGCTTTGGGGGGCTTTTAATTCGTAAATCCCTTGAAACCTTCTTTAATAAAGAGACATGAAACACGGGATGAACCCGCAAGCCTTTGGGTAACTGATAATTGACTGCACTTAGTTTCTTCTTAACTAGATAGGGGCCTACAAATCTTGGCTGAAACTTTCCTACCCCTTTAAGTCTAAGATTCTTTGTGTTTAACCATACCTTATCCCCTGCCTGTAAATCGGGCTCCTTTCTTCTCTTCTTGTCTGCATACAATTTGTAACTTTCCTTGGCCTTAGTTACATTTTCAGTGGCTGATTTATGTATGTGTGTCAGATGTTCTACTAAATCAGTAACAGCTGTTACATCTACTTCCTGGAAATTTAGAGATTGATGGGGATGCCTTCTGGTATTCAAATAAAAAGGTGAGTAACCTGTGGACATATTCTTTGCATTGTTTTGTGCAAACTCTGCGGCCCACAGATAATCCGGCCAATCCCCCTCCTGTTCTAACAAACACAATCTGAGGTAGTGCTCTAATTCCTGATTGGTTCGTTCAGCTTGACCATCAGTTTCTGGGGGATAACTGGTTGTGTACCTAGAATCTATACTCAATTTTTTTGTAAAAGCCTTCCAGAAATGAGATAAGAATTGAGAACCCCTATCTGATATTAACACCTTAGGTATTCCATGGGCTCGAACTATGTTCTGACTAAAGGTATGTGCCAAAGTTGCTGCCGTGGGAACCCCTTTTAAAGGTATAAAATGGGCCATCTTGGTAAAAGCATCTACGCACACCAAATAGTATCAAACCCTTTGCTAGATGGTAAATCTACAATCAAGTCTAAGGTTATAGTGTGCCATGGATAAGGTGGTGTGGGCAAAGGTTGCAATAGACCCTTGGGAGCTTGTCGTTCCGACTTTCCCCTAGCGCAGACCTCACAAGTGGTTACGTAATGTCGTACATCCTTAATTACCCCTGGCCATCAAAAACGTCTCCTCACTAGATCTTCAGTCTTCGTAATGCCCTTGTGCCCAGCCAATATGTCATCATGACTTTCCTTCAAGGCCTTTTGCTGCAGTTCTTATGTTGGCAGGTAAAGAGCCCCATTATGGTACGGTAAACCTCCTCGAATCTCTCGCCCAGGATCTTCTTTCACCCAGTTGTCCATTTCCGCCAAGGACATTGACGTCTGGTCTTGTTCTTCCCGCGACTCTTGCAACAGTGCTCCAATTACCCTATCAGCAGGTAAAATTGTTTGGCTCTTGATTTCTTCCAAATTTCCTTCTGTTCCCCTCCTGGACAAGGTATCAGCCTTACCATTTTGAGAACCAGGACGATAAGTAATAACAAAGTCATAATCTGCGAAGTATACTGACCAACGTAATTGTCTTGGAGTTAGAATTCGGGCTGACTTCAGAAATTTTAGATTTCTATGATCTGTATAGACAGTCACCTTATGCCTTGCCCCCATCAAATAATGTCTCCACTCCTTGAACGCATCTTTGCTAGTAGCCCGGTGGCAGTGGGCTGGCTGGCATAACGCTTGGATAACTGGTCGCGATTTCCCTGCTCTCCGCCCCCGCTGTTTACTAGCGCAGGCGATGTTTACTTGTACTGTATTTTACTGCTATTAACTTGTTTTTAAAGTTTGTGCAGGTCTCTCACCTTATTGGGGTTTCAGAGTTGGGCTGCCAGGGCGGGTTGGCGTATTTGCGGGCTCTTAGCAGCAGCGGGCGCCATCTTTGATCGGGCTGCCTTCCTTCCCAGCCCTGCCCCTCCTCCACCGCCCCGCCCCTACTTAAGAGCTTGGACTTGTTCTCCTATCGTGTTTGCAAGTAGCCCGGTGGCAGTGGGCTGGCTGGCATAACGCTTGGATAACTGGTCGCGATTTCCCTGCTCTCCGCCCCCGCTGTTTACTAGCGCAGGCGATGTTTACTTGTACTGTATTTTACTGCTATTAACTTGTTTTTAAAGTTTGTGCAGGTCTCTCACCTTATTGGGGTTTCAGAGTTGGGCTGCCAGGGCGGGTTGGCGTATTTGCGGGCTCTTAGCAGCAGCGGGCGCCATCTTTGATCGGGCTGCCTTCCTTCCCAGCCCTGCCCCTCCTCCACCGCCCGCCCCTACTTAAGAGCTTGGACTTGTTCTCCTATCGTGTTTGCTAGTAGCCCGGTGGCAGTGGGCTGGCTGGCATAACGCTTGGATAACTGGTCGCGATTTCCCTGCTCTCCACCCCCGCTGTTTACTAGCGCAGGCGATGTTTACTTGTACTGTATTTTACTGCTATTAACTTGTTTTTAAAGTTTGTGCAGGTCTCTCACCTTATTGGGGTTTCAGAGTTGGGCTGCCAGGGCGGGTTGGCGTATTTGCGGGCTCTTAGCAGCAGCGGGCGCCATCTTTGATCGGGCTGCCTTCCTTCCCAGCCCTGCCCCTCCTCCACCGCCCCGCCCCTACTTAATCGTGCAGCATGTGTCAGCGCAGCGGACGAGGTGCGCCGGAGTTGCGCCAGAGTTAAGCCCGTCTGCGCCCGTCCGCGGCCGACCGGGGCTAGGGGCACGAAAGGCTACCCGTTTACTTACGTATTCGCCAGCACTACTACTCTCCTACTGGGTCCCTGGAGCGGTTGACCCTCTGATCAGTACCCACCTGAGACAGCTTGATTTATACTCCCCCCCACCTCACTGTCCTCCCATTATCGGTCCACACTTAGTTCCTTCACCCAAAACACCATCCTGTACTCTCTTGCCCCCATCAGCCCCCCCAGCACCAACTTGCAATACCTCAGCAATACTCCTAAACACTAGATCCGCGGTTAGTCATCAATACGATCTATTTGACTATATTGACACCCATAACCCAGACCTTATATTTTTAACTGAGACCTGTGTTATATCCTGAGTGTTACATTTATTGTAATCAGCCTAGGTCTTCCTAGCTGCTCAGCCAGAATGAGAGATGGTAACGGAATGTTGGTGTGACTGTGATGAATGGAATGCCTGGGTGCCTGTGTGGGTGAGTGATGACAGTTGGAGATGGGCTGAGCAGCTAGGCAGGCTGCTCCTGGTGGGGCCGTGATATGGGCTGTTACATGGGCTGACATAGAGGCTGTAACAAGGGCCTAAGATAGGCTAATGATGAAGCTGGTACGTGGCTGAACCTTGTCTGAAGTGATCTGGAACTGGACCTAATAAAGAAGGCTTTGAAACCTACAACATGGCTACAAGTGTCATCCTGTACAGATCACAACATATTAATTTTGGCGACGAGCGGACTTGAACCCAAGCGTACTCAAGGACTGAACAGATCTACAAAGAAACTGTGGGAACCAGCGCAACTACAAAGAAACTGTGAGAACCAGCACAACTACAAAGGAAAAAAAGAAATGTACATGTAACAGTATGGAGTAAAAGGCAAGCCGGCCCCACCAGTGTCCAGTCATCGGACGGCCCCAACCTGTGTCCTGCCTGATCGTGCTCCATGGATTTGACCACAGGTATGGTCTGTATGTTAGGGTATGGATTGACTGGCTTTCACCCTACCACTTCATTTTGAATCTTCTGTATGGATGTATCTACTGCGCAAAGGAATGTGGCTGTTCAAGATGTGAGTTATGGACTAACTCAGTGAAAGTAATTCACACGTGCCACACAACAGTGGTGTGGTTCTCCTAAGATTGGTGTCTTGGTGACATATGGTTAGCAGAATTTAGTACTAACTTGTCTGCTGCTGTCTGGAGGTGTACAAGCATTGTGTTTGCCACTGCCCTGGATCGGGATGTCTCTTCAAAAATCCTTGGAGTGGATGCACAGAAAGGGAAATATCGTGTCTGTCTTTTATTTGTCGCATTTTGGAATTAATGCCAACGAGAGTATGTCCTAGAGGCCACTTAGGAGCAGTGGTTGCAGTGAAGTAATTGTGGCTATTTTCATCCATTGGACATTTGCCAGTCACAGCGTGTACTTACACGGTGAATTCACATGTCTGGCAAACTTCTACGTGTTTTTAAACTCTGCCATTACAAGGTCAATATCACTCGGTTTCGGCATGAAGGAACTATCAAGGTCAGATCTATGTTTCCTTTGGATTTATTTATTTTTCATCAAATAATTTGGCTTTCAGACACAAAAGGTTGAGTAACTGTTTTGCGGCGTTTTAAATTTCAAAGTGGAACTCGCGCATCTTACCGTCTTTATGGTGTCACGCGCAGCTGCCTTGGTATCTTCGTGACGTTCCACCATGTTCACTCGATTCTGCCGCCTCAGGAAGCCGGATGCACAGACGTGCTGTGAGCCATCCGGCAGGACGTCTGTAAACGTGCTGCCATCTATTGACTGGCCGCCGCTTTGTTCTTTCCCCTCTGCTGGTTCTCGATCTGTTCCTACGAGTCGCCAACCACGCTGCCTTGTTATGCCAATCACGTTTTCATCGTTTTTGTTAATGCAGCAAGTGCGATGCGAAGAAATGCCCTGCGATTTGTCTCTTCATTTGCTTCAATTTTGCCTACAGGGCTCACAGTTGGCTTGAGCATGCTAAGCAAGCTTTCACATGCGGTTTGAGAAGTTCTTAAAATAAGGTACTTTTGTTAATTTCTGTTTCCACGCACATGGTTCCATTCTTCCAGTTACTTTCTTTCACATGGAGTGTCTTATGGTCCACTAACGCTTTCACAACAAAAAGGAACCTGATGTGGGCATTTTGCAGCAATGCCACTTTAGCTACTGTCTTAACATCTTTGGATATGACTTTTCATGTTTTAACATCTTTGGATATGACTTTGCATTTTGGGTGTTCTGCTAAGACTGTCATTGGCCATTCGTGCTCAAATAGAAGTAGCTGTTGGTCAGCACAGGTCACGTCACTAGTGTTCTACTGTATATGGAATTGTATTGGTATTATCTAATGTTTCAAATTTTGTGATGCCACAGTTTTACGCTTTTTATTGGTTGGGACGTCCTAGTCTCCTGGTGGGTGGACATCATATGTTACCCCTTACATGAGGGTGGTTCTGGTCATGGTGGGTGGTTCCCATCTTCTTGTGTTGTGTGTGCAAGTCGTTTTACGTTGCACGTTGGTCTGATGTGTTGGTAAGTCGCCTTGCGCTGCACGTGTTGTCTGTTGGTATGTGTGTAAGTCGCCCTGCGCCTCGCATGTTGTCCTGTGTAAGTCGCCCTGCGCTTCAGATGTTGTCCTGTGTAAGTCGCCCTGCGCTTCAGATGTTGTTGTGTGTAAGTCGCCTTGTGCATCATGTGTTGTCCTGTGTAAGTCGCCCTGTGCTTCAATTGTGTCGGGTGTAAGTCGCCCTGCGCTTCACTGTGTGTACCCTCTATGTGGTCCATGTTGTGGTACACGTGTATTTGTAGTGTTGGTTCACCCTTGTTGTCTGTTTCTGGCCACGGGTGTGTCGTGTGGTGTGTTCACTTTTCACTACATGGTTTTCAAATGTTCAGGGGGAAGGATGGGGTCATTGCTAGTTTAAGTTGCTTGACAGTTTAAAGTTCCCCAAAGTATGTAGTGTTATTCTGCGTTGTAATATGGTGTAATAATCTTCATGAGGGAGGATGGGTAATTTTGATGCATGTATTTTAGATGTCGTTTTTGCCCATCTTTTCTTTATTTGCTTTGTTCTCGCTTTAGTGATGTTTTACTTTTGGTTGCATCCTTGAGTTAGGAACTTTACTGTTTATTTTGTATATAGTATTCTGCTGTAGTAATGTGAACTTTGTTTTCATTTTAAAAGGAAAGGGATAATGTTATATCCTGAGTGTTACATTTATTGTAATCAGCCTAGGTCTTCCTAGCTGCTCAGCCAGAATGAGAGATGGTAACGGAATGTTGGTGTGACTGTGATGAATGGAATGCCTGGGTGCCTGTGTGGGTGAGTGATGACAGTTGGAGATGGGCTGAGCAGCTAGGCAGGCTGCTCCTGGTGGGGCCGTGATATGGGCTGTTACATGGGCTGACATAGAGGCTGTAACAAGGGCCTAAGATAGGCTAATGATGAAGCTGGTACGTGGCTGAACCTTGTCTGAAGTGATCTGGAACTGGACCTAATAAAGAAGGCTTTGAAACCTACAACATGGCTACAAGTGTCATCCTGTACAGATCACAACAACCTGGTTCAAGGCTGACTCCCTACCCAACGTATTAGCCGCGCTGCCTCCATCATATTCTGCCATTCGAGCAGACCGGCCTGAGGGCAAACGGGGTGGTGGAGTAGCCTTAATAGCCCGGACCGACTTCAGCTTTCAGATTCTCCCCTCCCTACCCATTCCTGAGGTAGATTACCTTGTAGCTCGTTCAACCTTCCATCAGGTACCATTCACTTTTGTCTTAATTTACCGTCCTCCCCAGCCTACCCCATCCTTCCTTCCTAGCATTCAGGCTCTCTTAGCCACCCTGGTGGTTAACAACTCATCGGTACTAGTTCTAGGGGACCTCAATTTTTGGCCCAATGAACCTGCTGAGAGCCCTCAATCCAAAGAATTTACAGACTTTATGATTTCTTTAAATTTCTCACTGCTCACTCATGGCCCCACACATACACACGGTCACATGTTGGATCAAATCTGGGCATTAAACATTCCATCTACATCCCCCATAATTTCCCCGTGCTCTTGGTCCGACCATTCTATCATTTCCTTTTCCCTTGCACTGACCGCGTCGGTCAAACCTCCCCTTCCCAAAAACATCTGGGTCAGGAAATGGGGAAAAACGGACATGCCCTCTTTTTGTTCTACCCTGGCCAAAACCGCTCCCGATCTTACAGACCTCACTGCTACCTCTCAACTGGCCGCCATTGACAACTGGCTGACTTTGGCGGGCGACGAATTCGCCCCCCTGAGGCGACTCACTGTTAAGCGGTCCCATGCAGCCAATCGATGGTTCACTTCAGAACTAAAAGAACAGAAATTAGCAGCCAGAAGAGCCGAGCGAGCCTGGAGGAAAAACTATAGTCCAGAGCTAAAGACAATGTATTTGTCTGTTTTAAAAACTTATAAAAAGGGCATTCTTGCGGCTAAAACTGAATTCTACACCAGCAGGATTATGGCAGCTGAGTCTCGCTCAAAGGAAATCTTTACCACGGTTCATGAACCAGCGTTATCCAGTAGAACCACGGCTACCATTCCCCCCTCTCAGTCCCTCTGTAACTCGCTCAATGAGTTTTTTATTGACAAAGTAGCCAAAATTAAACTTAACATTCCCCCACCCTCCCTCACATTCGTCAATCCTTCTCCTCCGCCCACTGTCCCTAAACTCAATCTCATTCCACTTCTAACTGAGGACACTTTCTTCCCATTACTTCACCGAGTCAAATCTGGTTCTCCCTTAGATTTTGCCCCAGCCCATATCCTTAGGGAAATTTACTTAACCTCCCCCACTCCCCCTCTGACCCTCCTTAATGACTCGTTAAGGAAAGGAAATGTTCCTGGCATACACAAATCAGCGGTTGTAATACCTATTATTAAAAAATCTGACACTGATCCTTCCTCCCCCTCCAATTATCGTCCCATATCCCTACTGCCTTACCTAGCAAAAATTCTGGAAACTCATGTCACAACCACCCTAAGTACTCATGTCGAAATCAATCACTGTCTCTCCCCCCGTCAAGCCGGTTTTCGCCCATTGCACTCCACCGAGAAAGTGGTGATCTCGGTAATGGATGCGCTACGTGAAGGCATTGACACCAACCTCTCGCAAGCCTTGATTTTATTAGATCTGTCCGCCGCCTTTGACACAGTGGATCACTCCATTCTCCTCAATCGTGTCAGGGCGGCGGGCATAGAAGGCCTAGCCTTCTCGTGGATTGAGTCCTTCCTCACAGGGAGGGCCCAAGCTGTCCATCTGGCCAATTTCACCGCGGACTTTCGAAAGGTGGAATGCGGGGTCCCTCAAGGCTCCTCACTTTCCCCCCTTTTATTTAATTTATACATCCACCCCCTCATTCTTTCGTTACAGCAGATGGAGGTCACGGTGTTTAATTACGCCGATGATCTCCAGCTAATCTTTAACCTTTCTAATTCCCCTTCATCTGCCTCCAATGTTCAGACTGTAATGACATTCATTCAGGACTGGATGAACTGCAACCACCTCAAACTCAATCCGGACAAGACTGAGCTAGTCCTGACCGGAGGTGGTTGCAGTCCATGGACCTCCTCCCACTGGCCCTTGTCACTTGGTGTTCCCCCTCTTCCCGTCCCTAAGGTCAAAACTCTTGGGATTTTTCGTAACTCACAACTCTCTATCCACTCACAAGTTGGTTCAGTGGTTTCTGCTTGTTTTTTTTTCACTAAGACTAATTAGGAAGGTATCCCGCTTTTTCTCCCTTTCTGCTTTAAAAATTATTGTGCTGGCCATGGTATTGTCGCGAGTTGACTATGGTAACATCATCTACAATGGAGCTCCAGCCTATGCGCTCTCTCGCTTGCAGCTCATTCAGAATCAAGCGGCTCGTTTGATTTATGGCTTACCCAAATACCATCGTGCCACTCCCCTGCTCAAAGCTTTGCATTGGCTCCCGGTGAGGGAGCGTGCTCTTTTTAAACTCGGTTGCCTCACTTTTCAGGCCAGATCGGGTACAGCCCCCGAGTTTATTTGTGCTGCCATAAAACCGTACCTCCCAGGTCGCGAACTCCGCTCTGCCCACATGGCTCTCCTGACCACTCCTCGCTTCAAGAAAAAGAAGCCCCGCTCTTCTGGAACTCTCTTCCTGCCGCTCTCCGTACTTCTCCCTCATATATACAGTTTCGGAAAGATCTTAAAACCCTGTTATTTGAGCAAGCCTACATTGTTTAGCCTCTACTGCCGACTGCTACTGCATCACTCAAAGCGCCATGAAACCGCATGGTATAAGTGCGCTCAATAAATGTTTTTAAATTCAAATTCAAATTCAAATTGATGGCTAACAACTCCTTCTCAGTGATGGTGTAATTGATTTCCGCATCAGTTAGTTTTCTCGAGCGGTAAGCCACCGGGTGCAGTTGTCCTGTGATTATATGTCTTTGAGATAGCACTCCTCCTAAGGCCCAATTGGAGGCATCAGTTTCTACAAAGAATGGCTCTGAAGGATTGGGATGGAGTAATATTGGTGCTGTGGTGAAATCCTTCTTCAGCAGGTTGAAAGATTCTTCAGCTTCCTTAGTCCATTCCAACTGGACTGCTTTCTTTAGTAATCTTGTCATGTGAATCAATTTCTGAGAAAAATTTGGAATGAACCTCCTATAAAAGTTTGCGAATCCTATGAAACTCTGGATTTCCGTTACTGATTTAGGAGACTCCCATTCCAACACTGCCTTGATCTTGTTTTCATCCATGGTCACTCCACTCGGAGCTAACACAAACCCCAAAAACTCCACAGTGGTAACTCTAAATGCACATTTCTCCAATTTGACAAATAAATTTCTGCAGGACTTTCTTAACGTGTTCTTGATGTTCTTCCACTGTGTTGGAGTAGATGAGTATGTCATCTATATATACAATGGCGTTCCTATCAATTAATTCCTTCAGCACATCATTAATGAAGTGCTGAAAGGCAGCTGGAGCATTGCATAAACCATATGGCATTACTTGATATTCAAAGAGCCCATGCTTGGTCCTGAATGCCGTCTTCCATTCATCCCCTTCTCGTATTCGGACTAGATGGTACGCCCCTCGCAAATCCAGCTTGGTGTAGATTTTAGCTTCCTTCACCTGATCCAATAACACAGAGATTAAGGGCAAGGGATATCGATTTTTTACGGTTATCCGGTTTATTGCCCTGTAGTCTATACACGTCCTCAATTCTCCATTTTTCTTCGGAATGAAAAAAAGTGGAGAAGAGACTGGGGATTGTGATGGCCTTATAAATCCGTTCTCCAAATACCTTCGTAGATACTCCTTCAAATGTTCGTCTTCTCGCTCTGTTAGGGCATAAATTCTGCTACAGGGAAGATTACATCCTGACTCCAACTCGATTTTGCAATCAAAATTTCTATGCGGGGGAAGCTTCTCAGCTTCTGCTTCACTGAAAACCTCCTGAAACTCGGCATATTCTTCAGGCAATTCGATTGTATTTATCACACAGATGGTGGATTCTTTTTCACTTAGATGAAAAGCTGGCGTCCTTTCTTGATCTCGTAGACCTTCGTGATAACAATTCTCTTTACAATACATTGAGTTCAATGTTACTGTTCGGGCCTCCCAATTGATGGTAGGGTTGTGTTCAGAAAGCCATGGCAGTCCCAATATCAGTTGGAATTGAGGGGCATCTATTAATTTGAATTGTAAGCCTTCTCAAAGTCCTTCTTCAGATTCCAACTCCACAGGTTCTGTATGGCTTACTATGGGCCCAGATGAAAGGTTTGTTCCGTCTACTGCTCGGACCGCCTCACTTCTTTCTTTCATGATTGCCTGTAATCCGATCTTTTCCGGATACTTTATATCACAAAAGTTGCCCGTAGCTCCTGAATCAATCATGACAGTTACTTGTTTCAAAACTCTTTCTCTATACCGTAGCGTCATCATTACCACCATGTGCGGAGCCGCTGACTGTAAGGTATTCGCCAAGGTATGATTTGTTGGAGCTGTTTCAGTATTAGCAACCACCAGTCCAACTCCCCTTACTGGTGGTGCAAGGCGTTTTCCGACGTTTTCTGTTTCGGCTTCTTAGGACAATGCTGGACGAAATGTCCAGTACCTCCACAGTAAAGACATTGCTTGTTCACCCTCCGTCTTTCCTTTTCTTCTTTAGAAAGCAGTCCTCGAATTGCTCCTATTTGCATGGGTTCCCCCCCACGGGACAAGTCGTTTTCCTTGTTGCCTTCTGTCCTCACTCGATCGAATCTAGCCACAGTTGGACGATAATCTCATTTCCTCTCTCCTCTTCTCTCACTCTGACGAAAATCGATTTCGAACACTAGATCTATTAATGCCGAAACCTCTGTGGGCCTATTGGGTACTTGTGCTAATGCATCTTTTAATTCATCTTTTAGCCCACGATAGAACACTGCTGCTCTTTTGTTCTCCGGCCATTCGGTCTCCACAACCAATTTATTAAGCTGAGCCAGGTAAGCCACTAAGTCTCGATTGCCCTGTTTTATCTCCAATAACTCGTTGTCAGTTGCCTGCGAAACTCTTCTTCTGTCAAAGATTCGAAGAAATTCTTTTTTAAATTCATCCAAATTGTATAAGATTGGAGCATTTCTGGTGACCAAGGGCATGGACCAAGATGCGGCATCCCCACTTAGGTAAGACAGGATAAATGTCACACGAGACTGCGCGTCAGGGAAAAGTGCTGGACGACACATAAAGTGTAATGTACATTGTGTCAGAAATACTTGAGCCTTTTGGGGATCTCCACTGAAACGCTCAGGGGGTGCTAAAGGAATTACTGGGGACAGGGAATGAATTACTTGTGTAGTAACCTTAGGTTGAGAATCCCGAGAGTCACTAGTACTCCCTTTATTATATGCTGAATATCTTAAGTTTGGGCCAGACTCAAAACTACTCATCTTTAATGTTAAATCAGTAATCTTTCCTCAGCTCCCTATTTTCCTCTCACAAGGAAATCAACTCCCTTTGTATTCCCTCCAGGATTTCTCCTAACTTTTTTAGATCCAAACCTTCCGCCATTCTGCTCAGGTGCAAATAAAAACGTGGGCACTTCACTCTGTCAATGTACTGTTGGCACCACTTCCGCTCAGCACGGGAGCATAATGTCGCAAGTTCCCAGTTCCTCCCCTAGCCTTCCTAGTGTTCCACGTAATAACCTGAGCGAACGCACCAAGGAATTCCAGAGGGGGAAAGGGGATGGGACAGAGAAGAGACAGCCACTATTGTCCTCTTGGTTCTTCACTCTTCACACTCTTCTATCTTCTTGGACAGGACAGGTGAGTCTTTACAAAAAGAGAAAACAACATTTAAATCAAATATATCCTTCCTGCCTATCCATGTGTTGGTGTATTGTGTAATCCTCCTCTAGACACCTACCCTGTCTATAGTGACCTATGCTTCTCTTCTTTCGCTCTTTTTATCTTGGTTCTTTCTTTCAGTTCTTCTGTGGCACTGTAACTAAATTGAACGATATTAGTTTTCCTTTCCTTCTGTCTTTCTATTAAATAATCTTTATTTTATATCTCCTTAGATGCCCTTACCCACAGACTCGAGACGAGCGCCTCAACTGGATTCTGTTCTGGTGAGTAATATCCCTCTGTACAAGTTTTTATTCTGTTTTCTGTGTGAGTCTGGAATTCCTTAGTTCTTTCTCCTCCTTGCTCTCTGATTCTTTTCTTGCTTCCCTCCTTTCTATTCTGTACACTACTCTCCACACTAAGAGTTCTGAAATTACATCTGATTGAAAATCTTTATTTGACATGGTATGAGTTGTTCTCGTGAAATGCCTTAAACAGTTGATTACTGCTGTTATTTCTCCTCAAATTATGCTGCCTTACACTGCGGTAGGTAATTGCCACTAATGTGCTCGAAGACGAGGCAGACTACTTCAGCTCCAGGAAAATATCTTAATAATTAATATCAGGAACAGTCTTACTTTGCTTTTCTCCGCTACGGACTAACAATGCTCAAATACGGGTTTGCGCAACGAAGCGTCTTATCCCTGACTGACTTTGCGACGCTTGCCTTCTCTCCTCAGCTTCTTGGTGAAGTGCAAAGCGGCAACCGCTCAACACCTGCACCTTCATAATCTTTGTGGAACACTAGAGCGCTAACCTGCAGCTCAATCGGTCCAGTGTTGGCGGCCATTTTGGGTTCAGCTCGATGCTTCAATAAGGTTAAGGAGCCGCTCTTATTCTTATGAACATTTGTTTCCAGCACCCTTGACCTTACCAAAGGCTTTAATCTTATCTTTGGTCTGACAGTCCTGACAAATCTGATAAAATGTAATTTTTAAAAATTCAATTTCTTCTTTTGTCTGATAATTAACAAAATCCACCACTTTGCCCATTGCGCCATTAACGAAACCTTTTTCTTTATCCACATTACGCCTTAAAATTACCCGACAGTTTACACACACATATAGGTGCCGATTCTGATCCTGTAAAACCCGGGTACGAATGGTCGTACGGAGCGTATTCTCCATACGACTCGTACCCGGGAAATGCACCTTACAAACCAGCAAGTACGATTCGTACAGAAATACCATTTCCGTACGAATCGTAAAAAACAACGTGCGACGAAAAAATAACCACAATTCCGATCCGGGACGTCGCGTACGTGACGTCCGGACGGAGTCAGGCAGCGTTCTATGGACCAGCAAGTACGATTCGTGCCTACGTCACTCCGCACGGATCATTTTTTACGGCAGCCAAAAACTCCCGGGAAATTGAGGACGACGCAAAGAAGGAGCTGCGGGACGCGACAGACAGCCATGGACCCCATCCTACGTGTCATCCCGGCCTTCCTAGCCTACGACCTGGTGCACCGAAACTGCCGCGCACGCTGCAGAAGGTCAGCACAACACCCAGGGGCAAAGGGGGGGCGAGGGGCAGGAAACATAACCTCCACCTAATTTTTAAAATACCATATACTGTCCATACATTACCTCCAGGGTCAGGTCACTTCGGGGGGCGTGTCCACCAATCCCCGCGTACGCGTACCCATCACCACTACTATGGTGGTACAGGCCGCAACCACGCCCTCAGAGCGTGGGTACGGCCCATACCACCATTGTAGTGGTGATGTAGGTGTACACGCCGTACCCACGCCCTCAGAGCGTGGTTACAGCTCGTGCCACGCACCACTATACCACTACAATGGTGGTACGTGCCGTAACCACGCCCTGAGTGTGTGGGTACAGCCTGTACCACCATTGGAGTGGTGATGTAGGGGTACCCGTGGTACGGGCCGTACACACGCCCTGAGGGCGTGGGTACGGCCCGTACCACCATTGGAGTGGTGATGTAGGGGTACCCGTGGTACGGGCCGTACCCACGCTCTGAGGGCGTGGGTACGGCACATATTCCTACATCACCACTACAATGGTGGTACGGGCCGTACCCATGCTCTGAGGGCGTGGGTACGGCGCGTACCCCTACATCACCACTACAATGGTGGTACGGGCCATACCCACGTACTCAGAGCATGGGTACGGTGCATACCCCTACATCACCACTACAATGGTGGTACGGGACGTACCCACGCCCTCAGATCATGGGTACGGCCCATACCACCATTGGAGTGGTGATGTAGGGGTACGCGTGGTACGGGCCGTACCCATGCTCTGAGGGCGTGGGTATGGCACGTACCCCTACATCACCACTACAATGGTGGTACGGCCCGTAACCACGCCCTCAGAGCGTGTGTACGGCCCGTACCACCATTGCAGTGGTGATGTAGGGGTACGCATGGTACGGGCCGTACCCACGCTCTGAGGGCGTGGGTACGGCGCGTACACCTACATCACCACTACAATGGTGGTACGGGCCGTACCCACGCCCTCAGAGCGGGGGTATGGACCGCATCACCCGTACCTCTAGTTCACTAGCACATTAGTGATATAAGGCGTACACATGCCACGAATGTTGGCTTAGGGCCTGGTGCAGCATATAACCAGTATATTGGGGTGTGTACATGGCCAGGACAGCAGTGTTCAGCACCAAGGGTGCGGGTGGGTGGGTGGGTGTCTGCCAAGGAGTCCCAGCAGTGGACATAGACATGTGAGGGGTGGGTGCATATCACTACCAGCAGTGGACAGAGATATGGGGGTGGGTGCAGAGGACTCCCAGCAGTGGACAGACATATGAGGGGTGGGTGCCTATCACTCCCAGCAGTGGACAGAGACATGTGAGGGGTGGGTGCAGAGGACTCCCAGCAGTGGACAGAGACATGTGAGGGGTGGGTGCGGAGGAATACCAGCAGTGGACAGAGACATGTGAGGGGTGGGTGCAGAGGACCCTCAGCAGTGGACAGACATATGAGGGGTGGGTGCCTATCACTACCAGCAGTGGACAGAGACATGTGAGGGGTGGGTGCAGAGGACTCCCAGAAGTGGACAGAGACATGGGGGTGGGTGCCTATCACTCCCAGCAGTGGACAGAGACATGTGAGGGGTGGGTGCAGAGGACTCCCAGCAGTGGACAGAGACATGTGAGGGGTGGGTGCAGAGGACTCCCAGCAGTGGACAGAGACATGTGAGGGGTGGGTGCAGAGGAATACCAGCAGTGGACAGAGACATGTGAGGGGTGGGTGCAGAGGACTCCCAGCAGTGGACCGAGACATGTGAGGGGTGGGTGCCTATCACTACCAGCAGTGGACAGAGATATGGGGGTGGGTGCAGAGGACTCCCAGCAGTGGACAGACATATGGGGGGTGGGTGCAGAGGAAAACCAGCAGTGGACAGAGACATGTGAGGGGTGGGTGCAGAGGAATACCAGCAGTAGACAGAGACATGTGTGGGGTGGGTGCAGAGGAATACCAGCAGTTGACAGAGACATGTAAGGGGTGGGTGCAGAGGACTCCCAGCAGTGGACAGAGACATGTGAGGGGTGGGTGCAGAGGAATACCAGCAGTGGACTGAGACATGGGGGTGGGTGCCTATCACTCCCAGCAGTGGACCGAGACATGTGAGGGGTGGGTGCCTATCACTACCAGCAGTGGACAGAGATATGGGGTGGGTGCAGAGGACTCCCAGCAGTGGACAGACATATGAGGGGTGGGTGCCTATCACTCCCAGCAGTGGACAGAGACAGTTGAGGGATGGGTGCAGAGGACTCCCAGCAGTGGACAGAGACATGTGAGGGGTGGGTGCAGAGGAATACCAGCAGTGGACAGAGACATGGGGGTGGGTGCCTATCACTCCCAGCAGTGGACAGAGACATGTGAGGGGTGGGTGCAGATGAATACCAGCAGTGGACCGAGACATGTGAGGGGTGGGTGCAGAGGACTCCCAACAGTGGACAGACATATGAGTGGTGGGTGCCTATCACTCCCAGCAGTGGACAGAGACATGTGAGGGGTGGGTGCAGAGGAATACCAGCAATGGACAGAGACATGGGGGTGGGTGCCTATCACTCCCAGCAGTGGACCGAGACATGTGAGGTGTGGGTGCAGAGGACTCCCAGCAGTGGACAGAGACATGGGGGTGGGTGCCTATCACTCCCAGCAGTGGACCGAGACATGTGAGGGGTGGGTGCAGAGGACTCCCAGCAGTGGACAGAGACATGTGAGGGGTGGGTGCAGAGGACTCCCAGCAGTGGACAGAGACATGTGAGGGGTGGGTGCAGAGGAATACCAGCAGTGGACAGAGACATGTGAGGGTTGGGTGCAGAGGACTCCCAGCAGTGGACAGAGACATGTGAGGGGTGGGTGCAGAAGAATACCATCAGTGGACAGAGACATGGGGGTGGGTGCCTATCACTCCCAGCAGTGGACCGAGATATGTGAGTGGTGGGTGCCTATCACTACCAGCAGTGGACAGAGATAAGGGGGTGGGTGCAGTGGACTCCCAGCAGTGGACAGACATATGAGGGGTGGGTGCCTATCACTCCCAGCAGTGGACAGAGACATGTTAGGGGTGGGTGCAGAGGACTCCCAGCAGTGGACAGAGACATGTGAGGGGTGGGTGCAGAGGAATACCAGCAGTGGACAGAGACATGTGAGGGGTGGGTGCAGAGGACTCCCAGCAGTGGACAGACATATGAGGGGTGGGTGCCTATCACTCCCAGTAGTGGACAGAGACATGCGAGGGGTGGGTGCAGAGGAATACCAGCAGTGGACAGAGACATGTGAGGGGTGGGTGCAGAGGACTCTCAGCAGTGGACAGACATATGAGGGGTGGGTGCCTATCACTACCAGCAGTGGACAGAGACATGTGAGGGGTGGGTGCAGAGGACTCCCAGAAGTGGACAGAGACATGGGGGTGGGTGCCTATCACTTCCAGCAGTGGACCAAGACATGTGAGGGGTGGGTGCATATCACTACCAGCAGTGGACAGATATATGGGGGTGGGTGCAGAGGACTCCCAGCAGTGGACAGACATATGAGGGGTGGGTGCCTATCACTCCCAGCAGTGGACAGAGACATGTGAGGGGTGGGTGCAGAGGACTCCCAGCAGTGGACAGAGACATGTGAGGGGTGGGTGCAGAGGACTCCCAGCAGTGGACAGAGACATGTGAGGGGTGGGTGCAGAGTAATACCAGCAGTGGACAGAGACATGCGAGGGTTGGGTGCAGAGGACTCCCAGCAGTGGACAGAGACATGTGAGGGGTGGGTGCAGAGGAATACCAGCAGTGGACAGAGACATGTGAGGGGTGGGTGCAAAAGAATACCAGCAGTGGACAGAGACATGGGGGTGGGTGCCTATCACTCCCAGCAGTGGACCGAGATATGTGAGGGGTGGGTGCCTATCACTACCAGCAGTGGACAGAGATAAGGGGGTGGGTGCAGAGGACTCCCAGCAGTGGACAGACATATGAGGGGTGGGTGCCTATCACTCCCAGCAGTGGACAGAGACATGTGAGGGGTGGGTGCAGAGGACTCCCAGCAGTGGACAGAGACATGTGAGGGGTGGGTGCAGAGGAACACCAGCAGTGGACAGAGACATGTGAGGGGTGGGTGCAGAGGACTCCCAGCAGTGGACAGACATATGAGGGGTGGGTGCCTATCACTCCCAGTAGTGGACAGATACATGCGAGGGGTGGGTGCAAATGAACACCAGCAGTGGACAGAGACATGTGAGGGGTGGGTGCAGAGGACTCCCAGCAGTGGACAGACATATGAGGGGTGGGTGCCTATCACTCCCAGAAATGGACAGAGACATGTGAGGTGTGGGTGCAGAGGACTCCCAGCAGTGGACAGAGACATGGGGGTGGGTGCCTATCACTCCCAGCAGTGGACCGAGACATGTGAGGGGTGGGTGCATATCACTACCAGCAGTGGACAGAGAAATGGGGGTGGGTGCAGAGGACTCCCAGCAGTGGACAGACATATGAGGGGTGGGTGCCTATCACTCCCAGCAGTGGACAGAGACATGTGAGGGATGGGTGCAGAGGACTCCCAGCAGTGGACAGAGACATGTGAGGGGTGGGTGCAGAGGACTCCCAGCAGTGGACAGAGACATGTGAGGGGTGGGTGCAGAGGAATACCAGCAGTGGACAGAGACATGTGAGGGGTGGGTGCAGAGGACTCCCAGCAGTGGACCGAGACATGTGAGGGGTGGGTGCCTATCACTACCAGCAGTGGACAGAGATATGGGGGTGGGTGCAGAGGACTCCCAGCAGTGGACAGACATATGGGGGGTGGGTGCAGAGGAAAACCAGCAGTGGACAGAGACATGTGAGGGGTGGGTGCAGAGGAATACCAGCAGTAGACTGAGACATGTGTGGGGTGGGTGCAGAGGAATACCAGCAGTGGACAGAGACATGTAAGGGGTGGGTGCAGAGGACTCCCAGCAGTGGACAGAGACATGTGAGGGGTGGGTGCAGAGGAATACCAGCAGTGGACTGAGACATGGGGGTGGGTGCCTATCACTCCCAGCAGTGGACAGAGACATGTGAGGGGTGGGTGCAGAGGAATACCAGCAGTGGACAGAGACATGTGAGGGGTGGGCGCAGAGGAATACCAGCAGTGGACAGAGACATGGGGGTGGGTGCCTATCACTCCCAGCAGTGGACAGAGACATGTGAGGGGTGGGTGCAGATGAATACCAGCAGTGGACAGAGACATGTGAGGGGTGGGTGCAGAGGACTCCCAGCAGTGGACAGACATATGAGTGGTGGGTGCCTATCACTCCCAGCAGTGGACAGAGACATGTGAGGGGTGGGTGCAGAGGAATACCAGCAATGGACAGAGACATGGGGGTGGGTGCCTATCACTCCCAGCAGTGGACCGAGACATGTGAGGTGTGGGTGCAGAGGACTCCCAGCAGTTGACAGAGACATCTGAGGGGTGGGTGCAGAGGACTCCTAGCAGTGGACAGACATATGAGGGGTGGGTGCCTATCGCTCCCAGCAGTGGACAGAGACATGTGAGGGGTGGGTGCAGAGGAATACCAGCAGTAGACAGAGACATGTGTGGGGTGGGTGCAGAGGAATACCAGCAGTGGACAGAGACATGTAAGGGGTGGGTGCAGAGGACTCCCAGCAGTGGACAGAGACATGTGAGGGGTGGGTGCAGAGGAATACCAGCAGTGGACTGAGACATGGGGGTGGGTGCCTATCACTCCCAGCAGTGGACAGAGACATGTGAGGGGTGGGTGCAGAGGAATACCAGCAGTGGACAGAGACATGTGAGGGGTGGGTGCAGAGGAATACCAGCAGTGGACAGAGACATGGGGGTGGGTGCCTATCACTCCCAGCAGTGGACAGAGACATGTGAGGGGTGGGTGCAGATGAATACCAGCAGTGGACAGAGACATGTGAGGGGTGGGTGCACAGGACTCCCAGCAGTGGACAGACATATGAGTGGTGGGTGCCTATAACTCCCAGCAGTGGACAGAGACATGTGAGGGGTGGGTGCAGAGGAATACCAGCAATGGACAGAGACATGGGGGTGGGTGCCTATCACTCCCAGCAGTGGACCGAGACATGTGAGGTGTGGGTGCAGAGGACTCCCAGCAGTTGACAGAGACATGTGAGGGGTGGGTGCAGAGGACTCCCAGCAGTGGACAGACATATGAGGGGTGGGTGCCTATCGCTCCCAGCAGTGGACAGAGACATGTGAGGGGTGGGTGCAGAGGAATACCAGCAATGGACAGAGACATGGGGTGGGTGCCTATCACTCCCAGCAGTGGACCGAGACATGTGAGGGGTGGGTGCCTATCACTACCAGCAGTGGCCAGAGATATGGGGTGGGTGCAGAGGACTCCCAGCAGTGGACAGACATATGAGGGGTGGGTGCCTATCACTCCCAGCAGTGGACAGAGACATGTGAGGGATGGGTGCAGAGGACTCCCAGCAGTGGACAGACACATGTGAGGGGTGGGTGCAGAGGAATACCAGCAGTGGACAGAGACATGGGGGTGGGTGCCTATCACTCCCAGCAGTGGACAGAGACATGTGAGGGGTGGGTGCAGATGAATACCAGCAGTGGACAGAGACATGTGAGGGGTGGGTGCAGAGGACTCCCAACAGTGGACAGACATATGAGTGGTGGGTGCCTATCACTCCCAGCAGTGGACAGAGACATGTGAGAGGTGGGTGCAGAGGAATACCAGCAATGGACAGAGACATGGGGGTGGGTGCCTATCACTCCCAGCAGTGGACCGAGACATCTGAGGTGTGGGTACAGAGGACTCCCAGCAGTGGACAGAGACATGGGGGTGGGTGCCTATCACTCCCAGCAGTGGACCGAGACATGTGAGGGGTGGGTGCATATCACTACCAGCAGTGGACAGAGATATGGGGGTAGGTGCAGAGGACTCCCAGCAGTGGACAGACATATGAGGGGTGGGTGCCTATCACTCCCAGCAGTGGACAGAGACATGTGAGGGGTGGGTGCAGAGGACTCCCAGCAGTGGACAGAGACATGTGAGGGGTGGGTTCAGAGGACTCCCAGCAGTGGACAGAGACATGTGAGGGGTGGGTGCAGAGGAATACCAGCAGTGGACAGAGACATGTGAGGGTTGAGTGCAGAGGACTCCTAGCAGTGGACAGAGACATGTGAGGGGTGGGTGCCGAAGAATACCATCAGTGGACAGAGACATGGGGGTGGGTGCCTATCACTCCCAGCAGTGGACCGAGATAAGGGGGTGGGTGCAGAGGACTCCCAGCAGTGGACAGACATATGAGGGGTGGGTGCCTATCACTCCCAGCAGTGGACAGAGACATGTTAGGGGTGGGTGCAGAGGACTCCCAGCAGTGGACAGAGACATGTGAGGGGTGGGTACAGAGGAATACCAGCAGTGGACAGAGACATGTGAGGGGTGGGTGCAGAGGACTCCCAGCAGTGGACAGACATATGAGGGGTGGGTGCATATCACTACCAGCAGTGGACAGATATATGGGGGTGGGTGCAGAGGACTCCCAGCAGTGGACAGACATATGAGGGGTGGGTGCCTATCACTCCCAGCAGTGGACAGAGACATGTGAGGGGTGGGTGCAGAGGACTCCCAGCAGTGGACAGAGACATGTGAGGGGTGGGTGCAGAGGACTCCCAGCAGTGGACAGAGACATGTGAGGGGTGGGTGCAGAAGAATACCATCAGTGGACAGAGACATGGGGGTGGGTGCCTATCACTCCCAGCAGTGGACCGAGATATGTGAGTGGTGGGTGCCTATCACTACCAGCAGTGGACAGAGATAAGGGGGTGGGTGCAGTGGACTCCCAGCAGTGGACAGACATATGAGGGGTAGGTGCCTATCACTCCCAGCAGTGGACAGAGACATGTTAGGGGTGGGTGCAGAGGACTCCCAGCAGTGGACAGAGACATGTGAGGGGTGGGTGCAGAGGAATACCAGCAGTGGACAGAGACATGTGAGGGGTGGGTGCAGAGGACTCCCAGCAGTGGACAGACATATGAGGGGTGGGTGCCTATCACTCCCAGTAGTGGACAGAGACATGCGAGGGGTGGGTGCAGAGGAATACCAGCAGTGGACAGAGACATGTGAGGGGTGGGTGCAGAGGACTCTCAGCAGTGGACAGACATATGAGGGGTGGGTGCCTATCACTACCAGCAGTGGACAGAGACATGTGAGGGGTGGGTGCAGAGGACTCCCAGAAGTGGACAGAGACATGGGGGTGGGTGCCTATCACTTCCAGCAGTGGACCAAGACATGTGAGGGGTGGGTGCATATCACTACCAGCAGTGGACAGATATATGGGGGTGGGTGCAGAGGACTCCCAGCAGTGGACAGACATATGAGGGGTGGGTGCCTATCACTCCCAGCAGTGGACAGAGACATGTGAGGGGTGGGTGCAGAGGACTCCCAGCAGTGGACAGAGACATGTGAGGGGTGGGTGCAGAGGACTCCCAGCAGTGGACAGAGACATGTGAGGGGTGGGTGCAGAGTAATACCAGCAGTGGACAGAGACATGCGAGGGTTGGGTGCAGAGGACTCCCAGCAGTGGACAGAGACATGTGAGGGGTGGGTGCAGAGGAATACCAGCAGTGGACAGAGACATGTGAGGGGTGGGTGCAAAAGAATACCAGCAGTGGACAGAGACATGGGGGTGGGTGCCTATCACTCCCAGCAGTGGACCGAGATATGTGAGGGGTGGGTGCCTATCACTACCAGCAGTGGACAGAGATAAGGGGGTGGGTGCAGAGGACTCCCAGCAGTGGACAGACATATGAGGGGTGGGTGCCTATCACTCCCAGCAGTGGACAGAGACATGTGAGGGGTGGGTGCAGAGGACTCCCAGCAGTGGACAGAGACATGTGAGGGGTGGGTGCAGAGGAACACCAGCAGTGGACAGAGACATGTGAGGGGTGGGTGCAGAGGACTCTCAGCAGTGGACAGACATATGAGGGGTGGGTGCCTATCACTCCCAGTAGTGGACAGATACATGCGAGGGGTGGGTGCAAATGAACACCAGCAGTGGACAGAGACATGTGAGGGGTGGGTGCAGAGGACTCCCAGCAGTGGACAGACATATGAGGGGTGGGTGCCTATCACTCCCAGAAATGGACAGAGACATGTGAGGTGTGGGTGCAGAGGACTCCCAGCAGTGGACAGAGACATGGGGGTGGGTGCCTATCACTCCCAGCAGTGGACCGAGACATGTGAGGGGTGGGTGCATATCACTACCAGCAGTGGACAGAGAAATGGGGGTGGGTGCAGAGGACTCCCAGCAGTGGACAGACATATGAGGGGTGGGTGCCTATCACTCCCAGCAGTGGACAGAGACATGTGAGGGATGGGTGCAGAGGACTCCCAGCAGTGGACAGAGACATGTGAGGGGTGGGTGCAGAGGACTCCCAGCAGTGGACAGAGACATGTGAGGGGTGGGTGCAGAGGAATACCAGCAGTGGACAGAGACATGTGAGGGGTGGGTGCAGAGGACTCCCAGCAGTGGACCGAGACATGTGAGGGGTGGGTGCCTATCACTACCAGCAGTGGACAGAGATATGGGGGTGGGTGCAGAGGACTCCCAGCAGTGGACAGACATATGGGGGGTGGGTGCAGAGGAAAACCAGCAGTGGACAGAGACATGTGAGGGGTGGGTGCAGAGGAATACCAGCAGTAGACAGAGACATGTGTGGGGTGGGTGCAGAGGAATACCAGCAGTGGACAGAGACATGTAAGGGGTGGGTGCAGAGGACTCCCAGCAGTGGACAGAGACATGTGAGGGGTGGGTGCAGAGGAATACCAGCAGTGGACTGAGACATGGGGGTGGGTGCCTATCACTCCCAGCAGTGGACAGAGACATGTGAGGGGTGGGTGCAGAGGAATACCAGCAGTGGACAGAGACATGTGAGGGGTGGGCGCAGAGGAATACCAGCAGTGGACAGAGACATGGGGGTGGGTGCCTATCACTCCCAGCAGTGGACAGAGACATGTGAGGGGTGGGTGCAGATGAATACCAGCAGTGGACAGAGACATGTGAGGGGTGGGTGCAGAGGACTCCCAGCAGTGGACAGACATATGAGTGGTGGGTGCCTATCACTCCCAGCAGTGGACAGAGACATGTGAGGGGTGGGTGCAGAGGAATACCAGCAATGGACAGAGACATGGGGGTGGGTGCCTATCACTCCCAGCAGTGGACCGAGACATGTGAGGTGTGGGTGCAGAGGACTCCCAGCAGTTGACAGAGACATCTGAGGGGTGGGTGCAGAGGACTCCTAGCAGTGGACAGACATATGAGGGGTGGGTGCCTATCGCTCCCAGCAGTGGACAGAGACATGTGAGGGGTGGGTGCAGAGGAATACCAGCAGTAGACAGAGATATGTGTGGGGTGGGTGCAGAGGAATACCAGCAGTGGACAGAGACATGTAAGGGGTGGGTGCAGAGGACTCCCAGCAGTGGACAGAGACATGTGAGGGGTGGGTGCAGAGGAATACCAGCAGTGGACTGAGACATGGGGGTGGGTGCCTATCACTCCCAGCAGTGGACAGAGACATGTGAGGGGTGGGTGCAGAGGAATACCAGCAGTGGACAGAGACATGTGAGGGGTGGGTGCAGAGGAATACCAGCAGTGGACAGAGACATGGGGGTGGGTGCCTATCACTCCCAGCAGTGGACAGAGACATGTGAGGGGTGGGTGCAGATGAATACCAGCAGTGGACAGAGACATGTGAGGGGTGGGTGCACAGGACTCCCAGCAGTGGACAGACATATGAGTGGTGGGTGCCTATAACTCCCAGCAGTGGACAGAGACATGTGAGGGGTGGGTGCAGAGGAATACCAGCAATGGACAGAGACATGGGGGTGGGTGCCTATCACTCCCAGCAGTGGACCGAGACATGTGAGGTGTGGGTGCAGAGGACTCCCAGCAGTTGACAGAGACATGTGAGGGGTGGGTGCAGAGGACTCCCAGCAGTGGACAGACATATGAGGGGTGGGTGCCTATCGCTCCCAGCAGTGGACAGAGACATGTGAGGGGTGGGTGCAGAGGAATACCAGCAATGGACAGAGACATGGGGTGGGTGCCTATCACTCCCAGCAGTGGACCGAGACATGTGAGGGGTGGGTGCCTATCACTACCAGCAGTGGCCAGAGATATGGGGTGGGTGCAGAGGACTCCCAGCAGTGGACAGACATATGAGGGGTGGGTGCCTATCACTCCCAGCAGTGGACAGAGACATGTGAGGGATGGGTGCAGAGGACTCCCAGCAGTGGACAGACACATGTGAGGGGTGGGTGCAGAGGAATACCAGCAGTGGACAGAGACATGTGAGGGGTGGGTGCAGAGGACTCCCAACAGTGGACAGACATATGAGTGGTGGGTGCCTATCACTCCCAGCAGTGGACAGAGACATGTGAGGGGTGGGTGCAGATGAATACCAGCAGTGGACAGAGACATGTGAGGGGTGGGTGCAGAGGACTCCCAACAGTGGACAGACATATGAGTGGTGGGTGCCTATCACTCCCAGCAGTGGACAGAGACATGTGAGAGGTGGGTGCAGAGGAATACCAGCAATGGACAGAGACATGGGGGTGGGTGCCTATCACTCCCAGCAGTGGACCGAGACATCTGAGGTGTGGGTGCAGAGGACTCCCAGCAGTGGACAGAGACATGGGGGTGGGTGCCTATCACTCCCAGCAGTGGACCGAGACATGTGAGGGGTGGGTGCATATCACTACCAGCAGTGGACAGAGATATGGGGGTAGGTGCAGAGGACTCCCAGCAGGGGACAGACATATGAGGGGTGGGTGCCTATCACTCCCAGCAGTGGACAGAGACATGTGAGGGGTGGGTGCAGAGGACTCCCAGCAGTGGACAGAGACATGTGAGGGGTGGGTGCAGAGGACTCCCAGCAGTGGACAGAGACATGTGAGGGGTGGGTGCAGAGGAATACCAGCAGTGGACAGAGACATGTGAGGGTTGAGTGCAGAGGACTCCTAGCAGTGGACAGAGACATGTGAGGGGTGGGTGCAGAAGAATACCATCAGTGGACAGAGACATGGGGGTGGGTGCCTATCACTCCCAGCAGTGGACCGAGATATGTGAGGGGTGGGTGCCTATCACTACCAGCAGTGGACAGAGATAAGGGGGTGGGTGCAGAGGACTCCCAGCAGTGGACAGACATATGAGGGGTGGGTGCCTATCACTCCCAGCAGTGGACAGAGACATGTTAGGGGTGGGTGCAGAGGACTCCCAGCAGTGGACAGAGACATGTGAGTGGTGGGTATAGAGGAATACCAGCAGTGGACAGAGACATGTGAGGGGTGGGTGCAGAGGACTCCCAGCAGTGGACAGACATATGAGGGGTGGGTGCATATCACTACCAGCAGTGGACAGATATATGGGGGTGGGTGCAGAGGACTCCCAGCAGTGGACAGACATATGAGGGGTGGGTGCCTATCACTCCCAGCAGTGGACAGAGACATGTGAGGGGTGGGTGCAGAGGACTCCCAGCAGTGGACAGAGACATGTGAGGGGTGGGTGCAGAGGACTCCCAGCAGTGGACAGAGACATGTGAGGGGTGGGTGCAGAGTAATACCAGCAGTGGACAGAGACATGTGAGGGTTGGGTGCAGAGGACTCCCAGCAGTGGACAGAGACATGTGAGGGGTGGGTGCAAAAGAATACCAGCAGTGGACAGAGACATGGGGGTGGGTGCCTATCACTCCCAGCAGTGGACCGAGATATGTGAGGGGTGGGTGCCTATCACTACCAGCAGTGGACAGAGATAAGGGGGTGGGTGCAGAGGACTCCCAGCAGTGGACAGACATATGAGGGGTGGGTGCATATCACTACCAGCAGTGGACAGAGACATGTGAGGGGTGGGTGCAGAGGACTCCCAGCAGTGGACAGAGACATGTGAGGGGTGGGTGCAGAGGAACACCAGCAGTGGACAGAGACATGTGAGGGGTGGGTGCAGAGAACTCCCAGCAGTGGACAGACATATGAGGGGTGGGTGCCTATCACTCCCAGTAGTGGACAGAGACATGCGAGGGGTGGGTGCAGATGAACACCAGCAGTGGACAGAGACATGTGAGGGGTGGGTGCAGAGGACTCCCAGCAGTGGACAGACATATGAGGGGTGGGTGCCTATCACTCCCAGAAATGGACAGAGACATGTGAGGTGTGGGTGCAGAGGACTCCCAGCAGTGGACGGAGACATGGGGGTGGGTGCCTATCACTCCCAGCAGTGGACCGAGACATGTGAGGGGTGGGTGCATATCACTACCAGCAGTGGACAGAGAAATGGGGGTGGGTGCAGAGGACTCCCAGCAGTGGACAGACATATGAGGGGTGGGTGCCTATCACTCCCAGCAGTGGACAGAGACATGTGAGGGGTGGGTGCAGAGGACTCCCAGCAGTGGACAGAGACATGTGAGGGGTGGGTGCAGAGGAATACCAGCAGTGGACAGAGACATGTGAGGGGTGGGTGCAGAGGACTCCCAGCAGTGGACCGAGACATGTGAGGGGTGGGTGCCTATCACTACCAGCAGTGGACAGAGATATGGGGGTGGGTGCAGAGGACTCCCAGCAGTGGACAGACATATGGGGGGTGGGTGCAGAGGAAAACCAGCAGTGGACAGAGACATGTGAGGGGTGGGTGCAGAGGAATACCAGCAGTGGACAGAGACATGTGTGGGGTGGGTGCAGAGGAATACCAGCAGTGGACAGAGACATGTAAGGGGTGGATGCAGAGGAATACCAGCAGTGGACTGAGACATGGGGGTGGGTGCCTATCACTCCCAGCAGTGGACAGAGACATGTGAGGGGTGGGTGCAGAGGAATACCAGCAGTGGACAGAGACATGTGAGGGGTGGGTGCAGAGGAATACCAGAAGTGGACAGAGACATGGGGGTGGGTGCCTATCACTCCCAGCAGTGGACAGAGACATGTGAGGGGTGGGTGCAGATGAATACCAGCAGTAGACAGAGACATGTGAGGGGTGGGTGCAGAGGACTCCCAGCAGTGGACAGACATATGAGTGGTGGGTGCCTATCACTCCCAGCAGTGGACAGAGACATGTGAGGGGTGGGTGCAGAGGAATACCAGCAATGGACAGAGACATGGGGGTGGGTGCCTATCACTCCCAGCAGTGGACCGAGACATGTGAGGTGTGGGTGCAGAGGACTCCCAGCAGTTGACAGAGACATGTGAGGGGTGGGTGCAGAGGACTCCCAGCAGTGGACAGACATATGAGGGGTGGGTGCCTATCGCTCCCAGCAGTGGACAGAGACATGTGAGGGGTGGGTGCAGAGGAATACCAGCAATGGACAGAGACATGGGGGTGGGTGCCTATCACTCCCAGCAGTGGACCGAGACATGTGAGGGGTGGGTGCCTATCACTACCAGCAGTGGACAGAGATATGGGGTGGGTGCAGAGGACTCCCAGCAGTGGACAGACATATGAGGGGTGGGTGCCTATCACTCCCAGCAGTGGACAGAGACATGTGAGGGATGGGTGCAGAGGACTCCCAGCAGTGGACAGAGACATGTGAGGGGTGGGTGCAGAGGAATACCAGCAGTGGACAGAGACATGGGGGTGGGTGCCTATCACTCCCAGCAGTGGACAAAGACATGTGAGGGGTGGGTGCAGATGAATACCAGCAGTGGACAGAGACATGTGAGGGGTGGGTGCAGAGGACTCCCAACAGTGGACAGACATATGAGGGGTGGGTGCCCATCACTCCCAGCAGTGGACAGAGACATGTGAGGGGTGGGTGCAGAGGAATACCAGCAATGGACAGAGACATGGGGGTGGGTGCCTATCACTCCCAGCAGTGGACCGAGACATGTGAGGTGTGGGTGCAGAGGACTCCCAGCAGTTGACAGAGACATGTGAGGGGTGGGTGCCTATCACTACCAGCAGTGGACAGAGATAAGGGGGTGGGTGCAGAGGACTCCCAGCAGTAGACAGACATATGAGGGGTGGGTGCCTATCACTCCCAGCAGTGGACAGAGACATGTGAGGGGTGGGTGCAGAGGACTCCCAGCAGTGGACAGAGGCATGTGAGGGGTGGGTGCAGAGGAACACCAGCAGTGGATAGAGACATGTGAGGGGTGGGTGCAGAGGACTCCCAGCAGTGGACAGACATATGAGGGGTGGGTGCCTATCACTCCCAGTAGTGGACAGAGACATGCGAGGGGTGGGTGCAGATGAATACCAGCAGTGGACAGAGACATGTGAGGGGTGGGTGCAGAGGACTCCCAGCAGTGGACAGACATATGAGGGGTGGGTGCCTATCACTCCTAGCAATGGACAGAGACATGTGAGGGGTGGGTGCAGAGGACTCCCAGCAGTGGACAGAGACATGGGGGTGGGTGCCTATCACTCCCAGCAGTGGACCGAGACATGTGAGGGGTGGGTGCATATCACTACCAGCAGTGGACAGAGAAATGGGGGTGGGTGCAGAGGACTCCCAGCAGTGGACAGACATATGAGGGGTGGATGCCTATCACTCCCAGCAGTGGACAGAGACATGTGAGGAATGGGTGCAGAGGACTCCCAGCAATGGACAGAGACCTGTGAGGGGTGGGTGCAGAGGACTCCCAGCAGTGGACAGAGACATGTGAGGGGTGGGTGCAGAGGAATACCAGCAGTGGACAGAGACATGTGAGGGGTGGGTGCAGAGGACTCCCAGCAGTGGACCGAGACATGTGAGGGGTGGGTGCCTATCACTACCAGCAGTGGACAGAGATATGGGGGTGGGTGCAGAGGACTCCCAGCAGTGGACAGACAAATGGGGGGTGGGTGCAGAGGAAAACCAGCAGTGGACAGAGATATGTGAGGGGTGGGTGCAGAGGAATACCAGCAGTGGACAGAGACATGTGTGGGGTGGGTGCAGAGGAATACCAGCAGTGGACAGAGACATGTAAGGGGTGGGTGCAGAGGACTCCCAACAGTGGACAGAAACATGTGAGGGGTGGGTGCAGAGAAATACCAGCAGTGGACTGAGACATGGGGGTGGGTGCCTATCACTCCCAGCAGTGGACAGAGACATGTGAGGGGTGGGTGCAGAGGAATACCAGCAGTGGACAGAGACATGTGAGGGGTGGGTGCAGAGGAATACCAGCAGTGGACAGAGACATGGGGTGGGTGCCTATCACTCCCAGCAGTGGACAGAGACATGTGAGGGGTGGGTGCAGATGAATACCAGCAGTGGACAGAGACATGTGAGGGGTGGGTGCAGAGGACTCCCAGCAGTGGACAGACATATGAGTGGTGGGTGCCTATCACTCCCAGCAGTGGACAGAGACATGTGAGGGATGGGTGCAGAGGAATACCAGCAATGGACAGAGACATGGGGGTGGGTGCCTATCACTCCCAGCAGTGGACCGAGACATGTGAGGTGTGGGTGCAGAGGACTCCCAGCAGTTTACAGAGACATGTGAGGGGTGGGTGCAGAGGACTCCCAGCAGTGGACAGACATATGAGGGTTGGGTGACTATCGCTCCCAGCAGTGGACAGAGACATGTGAGGGGTGGGTGCAGAGGAATGCCAGCAATGGACAGAGACATGGGGGTGGGTGCCTATCACTCCCAGCAGTGGACCGAGACATGTGAGGGGTGGGTGCCTATCACTACCAGCAGTGGACAGAGATATGGGGTGGGTGCAGAGGACTCCCAGCAGTGAACAGACATATGAGGGGTGGGTGCCTATCACTCCCAGCAGTGGACAGAGACATGTGAGGGATGGGTGCAGAGGACTCCCAGCAGTGGACAGAGACATGTGAGGGGTGGGTGCAGAGGAACACCAGCAGTGGACAGAGACATGTGAGGGGTGGGTGCAGAGGACTCCCAGCAGTGGACAGACATATGAGGGGTGGGTGCCCTCAACACTTTACACAATGTACATGTTTAGAATATGTGAATGTGCCACTTCGTGAACAGAAGACACATCTGCCTGTATGACAGAAGTCAAACCATGATGTGCACACAAAAATACATTTACACAGTCATTGTATGAGCTGGCAGCCGAATTCTAAAAAGCCACTGTAAATAAGAAATGGGGTATCAGTAAGTACATATACATGGCACCACGGTGGTCTGGATGACTTGACACTCGTAAGTTTGTATCAGCAACAACCAAGGACTTACACACATGCAAACACACTGTGTGAACATGGATATGTATATTCAGAAAACAAGTGGTAATCAAACTGTGCCTTCCAGTGAAATGTGCCTGTGTGTCCACAGAAAGGGTAAAAGTACTTTATTTTGCACTTCCCTGGGAGACATCTGTCATGCAGGCACATTATTGTCCTTCACAACCAACTAGCAAAAAGAAGCATAGGAAAAATGGAGACATGTTGACAAGTGCAGTGAGTGCCAAGGTACAATACTTATTTTTTTTTTCTTTTTTTATTCCTCATATACCGAAGCGGGCATTCTAGGTGGAGAAACCCACCCTCTCTCCTCTTCCCAAGTTGTTCCGATCCTGATGTTTAATGTCCGAGGAGAGATGGGAAGGAAACACCCCTCTAGTAATGACTGTTTTCTTATTCCACTCCGTTCCATTCAATCTGTTTGTTTGGCCCTTCGATGGTTTGGAGACAAAGAACCAACAGTGCCCAGGTGAAAATCATTGGAATACACTCAACTGTTCCGCCATGCCACAAGAGCCGCCCAGATCTTATTGTAACTTGTACTATCGCAGGCCATATCCGATTCACTTATATAAATGAGGTATTTCAAACACTCTGCGAAATTAGGAGCATTTTCACTTTTCCAGGCCTTACATATTTCCCGTCGTGCTAGGATGATAACATAGAAAATAAATTTGGAAGCCAGATCGTTCACATGGGAATGCGTAGTTAATCCAAACATAATCATCCCAGTAGTAACTACTAATTGTATGTCCAGTACCTCAGCCAAGAAGCCTTGTATTTTAAGCCAATAGCTCTTTAACATTGGGCATTCTGCAAACATATGCAAATCATCTGCGGCCAGGAGTTTGCATCTCGGGCAATAGTGTTCTAGGCTTGTGATTTTAACTAGTTTTTTTGGTGATATATACGCTCTGTACATTGTAAAAAGGTGATTTCTTTTTAGGGGGGGCAGACTTAACTTCCGTGTGAAGCATCGTGAAGGAGTCCGCCCATAAATTCAATAGGATGTTAATGTCTGGATCCATGAGATTACCCCACAACCTTTGAAGTTCGGATTCCGTCACATCTTCCACCAAAATCAAGGCCCAATACCAGTGTGATAGCTCTTTTTTCCATCTGCCCTTCTTATTTACTAGATCAAACTTCGGGTTTGAGGTATTAGAATTCCATGGAATGGTAGCCCACCAACCCGAAAGCTGATAATATTTAAATCTAGTAAGTGTTCCTCCGGTCATGCTCGAAAGGGATTCCCAATCTAGGAGCTCTAAATCTCTCTGCATATCACTCCAATATATTAATCCTGCTGTTTTAAGGGGAGATGAAAGCTTATCCTTAAGACAATCTGGTGTCCCTGGTAAATCCCATATAGGGGCCTTAAGGGCATAATAAGGGATGCCCAATCATTTCCTAACATACATCCAGTTCTTCAGTGCGGTACCTAAAATGTTTAATCTCACCCTTTTGTAGTATTTAGGATCACCGTATTTAAAAAAAAAAATATTCCTGCCCTTGTGGGATACCATGAAGGAGCGCCTGGAACAATAAACCTAAAGAGGAGGCGTCTGTCTTATCCGCCAGAAGTCTAAAGTTTTTAAAATGGAAGGAATAGCAGTATATAAGTAAGTCCGGTAAGGCTAACCCTCCCATTTTCAGAGTTCTCCTCATTTTCTTCCAGGAGATTCTCAATGTCTTTGTGTTCCAGATAAAAGAGCCTATTTTCCCCTGGAGTTTGGCTATGTCAAATGGGCTAAACATTAATGGGATAGAATTAAACAAGAAAGTGATTTTAGGTAGAATAATCATCTTGATTAAATTCCCTCTCCCAAAGATGTTCAGCGGGAGGCCTGACCAACATTGCAGGAGGCTGCACACGTCCTTGCAAACTCTACTTAGGTTTTCTTTTGGTATCTCTGAGATATTCTGAGCTAGATGTATTCTGAGATACCTCATGCGTAACTTTGCATCTGGAGCTGCCACCTCCAGATTCCATTGCATGATCTCAGTTTTTTCTTTATTGATCTTATTGCCTGATATCTTCCCAAAGGACTCTGCCTGATCAAATAACCTGGGAATGGCTTCTTCCGAGTTAGCTGTAAACATTAAAAGATCGTCAGCATATAGGGCAAGTTTTAAAGTGAGATCCGCTATATTAAAGGGTTTAATTACTGGGTCAGCTCTCAACTGACAAACAAAGGGTTCGATGTAAAGATTGAACAATAAAGGGGAGAGAGGACACCCCTGTCTCGTTCCACGCGAAATATAGACCCAATCTGTAAGTAAACCATTTATCAAGATTTTTGCTCTGGGAGAGGAATAAAGTGATCTGATTGCTGTTAGAAAATTTTCAGGGAATCCAAAACTAGATAGGGCCGACCATAGATATGACCATTTAACTTGGTCGAAGGCCTTAGCTGCATCAATGGCTACAATAGTCAAGGGGAGTTTTTTCTCAATAGCAACATCTATGGCGGCAATAGCCTGAAAAGTTAATTCATTTAACTGCCTGCCTGGGATAAAGCCTCTCTGGTCTCCGTGTACTATAGATTTGATGACTTTAGCCAATCTCACAGAACTCCCGCAAAAATCTTATAGTCTATGTTCAACAATGAGATTGGCCTATACGACTCGATTTTTGCGGGGTCCTTATCAGGTTTCAGGATCAAAGTGACTGTCGCTTCTGATCAGGTTTGTGGGGTTATCTCACCTAATATAAGTATCTTATTAAATAAAGTCGTGAGAACCGGGGCAACTTTATCTAATCCAATTTGGTAGATCTCTGCAGGAAGTCCATCAGGACCAGCTGCCTTCCCTTTGGCCATCTTTTTGATCTGGTTAGAGGGCCCGATTCACAGAACTAACTTAAGACAAAATCCTAAACTTACTACCATTTTGGTATTCACAGAAGGCACTTACTCAATTTGGTATTCACAGAAGAAACGTACTCACTTCGTTATTCACAGAAGTTAGGAGTTCTAACTTTAGGACTCCTAAATGCCTTCTGTGAATACCGAAAGTCTTAAAATTAGGATTTTTCTCAGTTTAGGAGTCCTAAAGTTAGGACTCCTAACTTTACTACTACTAAACTGAGAAAAATCCTAATTTTAAGACTTTCGGTATTCACAGAAGGCATTTAGGAGTCCTAAAGTTAGGAGTCCTAACTTTACTACTACTAAATTGAGGAAAATCCTAATTTTAAGACTTTCGGTATTCACAAAAGGCATTTAGGAGTCCTAAAGTTAGGAGTCCTAACTATACTACTACTAAACTGAGAAAAATCCTAATTTTAAGGCTTTCGGTATTCACAGAAGGCATTTAGGAGTCCTAAAGTTAGGAGTCCTAACTTTACTACTACTAAATTGAGAAAAATACTAATTTTAAGACTTTCCGTATTCACAGAAGGCATTTAGGAGTCCTAAAATTAGGAGTCCTAACTATACTACTACTAAACTGAGAAACATTCTAATTTTAAGACTTTCGGTATTCACAGAAGGCATTTAGGAGTCCTAAAGTAAGGACTCCTAACTTCTGTGAATACCGAAATGAGTAAGTGCCTTCTGTGAATACCAAAATGAGTAAGTGTCTTCTGTGAATACCAAAATGGTAGTAACTTTAGGATTTTGTCTTAAGTTAGTTCTGTGAATCGCCCACTTGTATTTCTGAGCTCAAATAGCCTCTATCAGCCTCTGATAACTGTGGTAAATCGAGCTGGTTTAACCATTCTACTGCGTCATGAATTAAGGGACCACTCTCTTCTGCATATAGATCCTGCATGAACCGTTTTGCCTCTCCAGAAATTAGATCATTGTCGTGAGAAATGGCCCCAGTGCCGCATATAGTTAGGCCCTTGATCAAGTTTCTGGCCCTATCAGACCTGGCCTTCCAGGCAAGTAATCGTCCACATTTTTCCCCGTACGAGAAGTTTTGCAATTTACTTGCATCCCATCTATCTTTTACTGTTTTATCGATGTTAGCCTGATATTCAGCTCTCAGGAAATCCAGCTCATTCTGTATGGTAGCTAAATTAGCCTGATGTTCTAATGAGGCCTTCTGCAACTGTTGTTCTTTTAGTTTTATTTTAGTAAGGCGATCTTCTTCCTCTCTTCTTCTTACTTTATTTCTCCTAATCATTAAAGAGGTTAAATACCCTCTCAACCAAGCCTTAAAGGTCTCCCATACCATTTGATCTGTAGCAGTACCACTATTTATTTTAAAGAACTCAACAACCTCAGCCTCCAGTTCCCCTTTCACTTCTTCTTTTAAGAGTATTGATCTATCTAGAGTCCACCTTCTTACTTGATCATCTTGCTTAAACCTAATCTTTAATTCCACCATAGAATGATCTGAGATTATGGCTGGGATATAGGATACGGTGTCTACTCCAGATAGTAGTATTTGGTCTAACAAAAAGAAGTCTATTCTAGAATGGTGTCTGTGTCTGCGGCTATAGAAAGAATAATCTCTACTACTACCATTTCTGACCCTCCAAATGTCAAGTAAATTAAAGTCTATCATAATATTTTTAAGCTCTGTTTGTGATTTACGTGGAGGGGTAAATTTGACTCTTGAAGTTCGATCCAAATCTTCATTAAAAATCAGGTTAAAGTCCCCTCCTAAGATAATAGGTGTTTCATAATTTAGGAGACTCGCTTTTAGACTGGAAAGAGCCCCTGGAGAGTCGGTATTATGTCCGTAGTAGACTGCGCATGTAAATTGTAAGCTATCTATCGCTAGAGAAGCAGTCAGCCATCTACCTGAGCAGTCGGTCTCAAACTTCTCTACCCTAATCCTACTGTAAGCTCGAACTATAATTGCCACTCCCCTGGTGTTTCCTCTCTGATTGGAACAGAGGAGATCTTGGATCCATCTTTGACTCCTAAGCGCTGTCTTGCATTCTTGCGGCTCCAGGTGAGTTTCTTCAAGCAGACAAATGTCGGCCTTTGATTTATTTAGAAATTCACAAATTCTAAAGAGTTTCCTGCTTTCCCTTAATCCATTGACATTCCAGCTTACTATTTTTATTTTATTAGCTGTGTCTGTCATATAGGGGGAAATTCTAGAATAAGAGGCTCGAAGGTGACCTAAATCCTTTTTCTACGGAAGGGATGCTTCAAGTTACTCTCAGCCGTTATGGTTACATGAGGAATACTTTTTTTTTTATTACCACCACCCCCTGCACCCACCCCCCCACCCTTGAGGAACCCTCCCTTATGAGCCTTGGCGATCATGTCGCCATTTGAGAGCCCTAGTCCCTGTGTAGGCCAAGGTACAATATTTATTGACTGAAAACTTGAATCATGCCACCTGTCACATGGACATCCGTACCATGATGACACAGTTGGCAACACATCTGACCCACTGCCTGTCATGTGGAGTGCCACACATGTCCAAACACAGGACAATGCATTAGCTAATGGGCCTGCAATGTGTTGGGATAAGGAGCACCTGCACTGAGGAGACACCCTCATGGCAAGAAAGACTGTCCACACAGATGTCAGCACACACAGACCAAACTACGTAGCATCTCGCCCACACACTGGTGGCAAAAATGGATGAGCATGAGCCATGTATTTCCATTTTTGACACATGCTGCAAAGCACAAACATTAAACCCAGCAAAAAATGACTGGGTCACTGCATGTTGAGTGTCTGTCCAGACAATTATCACACACAGGTCAGACCCGGCAAGGAGACATAAAGTTTGGACATGTAGGCCTTGCCCACACAAACCCCCCATACCTGAAACAATGTGATTGAGACAGACCAAGAAGTGACACCTCTTAATCTGGGTTTACTCTAATGAGCATCAAGAATTCCTAAATGTACTCCACATCACCTCGTGAGGCTGCCAACACATATTTGTGACCAACAACCATCAACAGATAGTTGTACATAGACACACAGGCACTGCCCAGAGTGAAGATGCACAAGCAAAATGGGGTCAGCCTGTACAATAGGCAAATGTAGCACACTTCAGATAAATACAAATGAGGGCAGGGAACTATGCCACAGAGGCCAAACTATGCTGAACACACAGAGAATGGGCACAGTGTTGGATGACACACATGATTCTGAGGCAAGGGTGTCTTAGGATACTGTAGTGGGAACACTGCTCCATGGTCCTGGAATTATCTGACTGTAACCTGAGCTACCGTCCCGGCACTATGCATATCTCCCACTCATGCACATCATGTCTGAAGCCACAACATTGTTAATGCATGTTGCAAGTCCGTTCATTTGAAAACTCACATTCCTATGTTGAGACTCAGCATCATTGCCAACTAACATGGACACCCAAATGACTGTACAGGACAGGGCACAGTCAAGGCAACAACACATGTCTCAGACCCCCCCCCCCCGATGCAGAAAGCAATGTACACTTGGATTAACTGGCAGCCTAGATGACCATGTGCAATAGTGATTACAAACAGACCAGGGAAGACATGTCATTTAGGGGAATGGAGGAGGAACAGCACCGTTTGACTTTGGGGAACAGGATATGCACTGCACAAATTAACCCTCGCTGTGTATCCAGGCAACTGAGCACTTCCAAAAGCTGGTGACACACAACAAACACACACGTACCTACTCCCTTCCTGCTGCTGCAAATCCTGTAACCGCCTATCCAAGTCAGGATAGACCACCGCCAGGACACGCTTCATCTGTTGGGTCAGTCGTTGGCCCCCGCCGTGCTTGTGTGGAGGTGAGTCTTTCAGCTGCCACCGGGCGATCCTCCGGATCCAGCACCGGATGTCCTGCCAGCGTTTCCTCACCTGGGCGAGGCGCCGACTGCGACCCTCCACAGATCTCATGGCCCTGATGGCCTGCTTCCATATCTCCCCCTTGGCGTAGGCAGTTACCTGTGAGGATGAAAAAGTGAGACAACATCACGACACCTGCTCCATGTCACAGAGACACACATTTGAACATCTTTGATATGTTGAACAGGGCATATTATGCTGGCAACAAATTGCACCTTTGTCTTAGGGACATTAGTCTGTGTGGAAGCCCCAATGCACTACATGGCATTGAAAGTACACAGGTGGCATGAGGGGTGCATCACACTCCATGATCATGGCACACGCTGTGCATCACATGCAACACCAGGCTGATGGACAGCACCTCCAAGCAGTCACATGCCCCAGGCCACTGACGCAACCTCAGCAGAGTACACAGACACACACAGACACAGATCAATCACCTGCCATTGCCAACAGTGGATACAAACCTCACTCTGCACATGTGCCTCTTGCCTGTGGGGTGTCACAGGTGTGGTGCTAGCTCAGCAAGTCAGACACTCTGCACGGCTTACTTCTCACATCAGATGGGTGGAGCTGTTGCCTCCTCCATGCAGCTGGGGTGCAACACTCCACATAGACACTCACCCACATGACAAGGAACATTCACACACATCAATGTCCAGGGGGCGTACACATCATTTGGACACTCTCACCACAGATCCACTGAACTCACACACATCTGTGGGTACAGTCACCTGTCACACCAAGGGGGGCCAGGGAATCACCTCTGGACAATAGGAAAAAAATTGGCATAAGGATTGGGCAGGCTGAATGTGCCATGCACTATGCAGTGAATGTCACAATAAGCACAATGCAAGTGAGGAGTGCACACAGGAACTACATCATGCTCTGCATGGGAGACATAAGCCATTCCCCCCCCCCCGGGACCCACGCTAAACAACATTGCATGTCTGTCACACCTGGACACAATGCCAGAAGTGACAGTCACAAAAGAGGGGCACAGTCAAAGCTAGTGGAGTCAGCACTCACCTGCTCCCCTGGTCTCACATACAAGCTGGGGTACTGTGGGAGGATTACATCAAGCAATGCCTCATTCTCCTCATGGGTGAAAGGCTGGGCCCTCTCCACAGTCCCTGACATGGTACCAGAGGAATCACAAGCAGCAGCAGTGGTGTTGAGTGTAAGGTAGTGCAGGCAAGTGCACTCTCATGGGTGCTGGCTGACTTATATCTGCCTTGCTGGGCTGTTTCATTTACAGGAGTACAGAGTGATTGGTCAGTCTCATTTGCATCTTACGTTTCCTCCAATCCCTTTAAACATACCCCAGTGAGGGCCTTTGCATGGTTCAAAATTTGAGCATGATGTGAAGTCAACAACCACTTTCCAACATTGTATTTAGTTGCCAACTGCCTATTCCAGGCCACATGATTGAAAATTTTAACTTGAAAATTGGTATCCATGACAACCAGCATGCATTTAGGCCCTAATACTTGTCCCTCATGTGTCCCTATGTAATTTAGCTATCCACAAACAGGTACGGTTTGTTTCACACGTACTCCTACCGCACCAGTTGCACATTGCGTTTGCCACGTACGTGTACGACCAGTGTGTACACATACGTGGACTACCAGTGTGTACACGTACGTGTACGAGCAGTGTGTACACGTACGTATACACACTGGTCGTACATGTACGTGTACGAACAGTGTGTAGACGTACGTGTACGACCAGTGTGTAGACATACGTGTACGACCAGTGTGTACACCAACGTGTACACACTGGTAGTCCACGTACGTGTACACACTGATAGTCCACGTACATGTACACACTGGTAGTCCACGTACGTGTACACACTGGTCGTACACATACGTGTACACACTGGTCGTACACGTACGTGTACGACCAGTGTGTACACGTACGTGGACTACCAGTGTGTACACGTAGGTGTACGACCAGTGTGTACACGTAAGTGTACGGCCAGTGTGTACATGTATGTGGACTACCAGTGGGTAAACGTACGTGTATGAGCAGTGTGTACACGTACGTGGACTACCAGTGTGTACACATATGTGGACTACCAGTGTGTACACGTACGTGTACGAGCAGTGTGTACACGTACGTGGACTACCAGTGTGTACACGCACGTGTACGACCAGTGTGTACACGTATGTGTACTACCAGTGTGTAGACGTACGTGTACGACCAGTGTGTACACCTACGTGTACACACTGGTAGTCCACGTACGTGTACACACAGGTAGTCCACATACATGTACACACTGGTAGTACACATACGTGTGTACGGTCCAAACACACACCCGTACTCCGGCGGGAACACCAATGTGATGATACGGCCCGTTCACACGCCCTCAGAGCGTGTGTACGGTGCGTTTCACAGCTCACACAGGTGATAGGAGGTGCACACGAATGGAATGGAGGTGTCAGACTCGTGCACGGCTGTACATCAAGTCATAGCCATTGCAGTCCTACATGGGCAGGGCCTAGGTGTGTCAGGCAGTGATATGGCACATGTCTCCTCATGTTTTAGCACAATAGATGTGTGATGACCTGTGTACACATGTCATGTGTGATGGGGCAGTATGTGGCACACTTCCCCTTCCCACAATGCACATGTGTGCATGTAGTACAAATGTGTCAAGCACTGCATCACTGGTATGGCACAGTCACCAACACCCGCAAATGTCTCCTGATGCCAGGGACAGGGACAGTAACACCTGACATCTAAGTACCAGCGTGCCCCGATGTGACTATGTCCTGTGTGTGTCATGTGTTCCCATGAGCTTGCTGGTGTCGTTCCGTCAACTGCATCTGCTGTTGCTGAATCCAACATGTGTCTGTGTGTAGATGGGCATGGCACACATATATGCACACCATGTCACATGTGGATTCACACGTTACGTGTGTCTGGATGCTTCAAAGATGATTTTATGACATGAGTACATATCTGCGCCGTATCCATGTCTGTGTTTTTGTTTTTCACGTGTACCCCTTCATCGCTATGTGTATGATCTGTACATTTCCAATGACATGTGACCTGTGCGTCTAGATTGCCGCCAGCAGTCTGTATGAGATGACATCCTTCAAATGCAGATATGTGGATGTATGTCACTCCTGTGATGTCTCTGGCTGTTCACTTACACTGGCCCACAGCTAGTTTTGGGCCATGTCATGTAGAACTTGACTATCAACGGGTGTAGCTGGCTTGTCGTAGGAGTATCACCTGGCTGGCATACGTGTCCTGGATGTATAGCACAGACCTGACTCTGTATTTAGCAGATGTGTAGTAGCAGTTGAGCATGTGCTCAGTTCATTGACATTGATGTTGTTAGGTACTCACTCTTCGTTGTTCCTTCCAATTATCTGCAGGGCACCGCCTATCCCCCGACCAATGCCAGACTTGGCTGCCATGAGGGAACGTGACTGCATAAGACGTTACCGCTTCTCGCAACAGTTGATTGAGAACTTGACCGCAAAGCTTGAACAACACCTCCAACCGCGACTCAGGTATCCTACTGCGCTGACCCCCAAGATGAAGGTGATGGCAGCCCTACATTTTTTTGCCACCGGTATGTTTCAATTCACCATAGCTGATGTGGGTGGAATGTCACAGACCATGTTCTGCCGTGTCCTGCATGATTTTTTAGAAGCCATGTTGGAGCACCTGGATGAATTCATCAATTTTCCAACTCGTGAGCAGTTGACAGGTGTCAAGGGTGAGTTCTATGCCCTGGGAGGGATGCCCCATGTCATTGGGTCTATTGATGGGACACATGTGGCTTTGGTACCACCACAGGCACAGGAGGTCGCCTATTGCAACCGTAAACATTACCACTCTATAAATGCCCTTGTTGTGTGTCTTGCTAACATGCTGATTTCCCATGTCTGTGCATGTTTTCCAGGGTCAGCACACGCTGCCTACATCATGAGGCGTAGCAGGGTGCCAGAAATGATGCTGGGGATGCACAACGAACGAGCATGTCTTGTTGGTGGGTATACTCTGTTTGTCCTTTGTTTCGCGCTATTTTTGTATCTTACGGCATCTCCTGACCCACTTCTTTACATGATGTTTCCATGTAGGGGACTCTGGCTATCCCAGCATGCCATGGCTGATGACGCCCCTCCGCAACCCCAGAACAGCTGCAGATCACTGTTACAACAACGCACATGGGCAGACCAGGCGAGTGATTGAGAGGACGTTTGGCCTCCTGAAGAGCAGATTCTGGTGCCTTCACAAGACAGGTGGGTCCCTCCCATATGCACCGGTGAAGGCCTGCAAGATCTTCCTCGTGTGCTGCATGCTGCACAACATGGCAGTGGAGAAGGCTGTGCCACTCATTCTGGATCCGGATGAGCAGGAACATCCACCCGTGGAGGATGAAGGGCTTGGTCACGAGGCAAGTGACAATGAGGAGGAGGAGGAGGACGACATCCGGACTCAGCACATACGCAACTTCTTCTCATAATGGTGAGTCCATGGGTCTGAGTGTGCACGGCTGGAGCCTTGTGTGGCATGTGTTGCAATGTGTGTGTCCAGCTGACTGTATGCTAAGTGTTGGACCCGGCCTCGTGGCATGGTCCTTACCCCCGTGGATTGTGCCCGTTCCCCGCCCCGGCCTTCACGGGCCACCCTTCTGAACTGCACCGAGGCCCTTCCTCCTGAGCGGCACGAGGTCGCATACCCCTCGTGGCTCCGCCATCTTGTTGGTACCCACGTGACTCTGTGCACCAGCCAGCGCGACCCCGCTCAACCCGGCCTCGACCCCAGCGAAGCCCCGACATCGAGGCACCCCGAACTGGCCAGGGGGTGCCGCAGGAACCATTCATCACCCCCGGCGGAGGACAGTATCGATGGGACCCCCAACTGTCCTCCCCTCTCGAGGTGTGATCGCCCTGCAACTCCCTTGGGCCTGGCGCCTCTCCTGCTGGGCGTCTGGCCACCTCCACCCGGCCTCTCCGCCCCCCACCGGGCGCCTGGGTCCGGACATCAAAGGGCTCCAGACCAATATCTGGGGCGACCCCGCCACAGATCGGCAGTTGTATCCCGGAGTCGAGAGCCCTGCTGATTGAATCGCGGCTGACCCTACGGAGAAGAACTCTTGTCGGAACCATCACGAGCCCTGCTGACTGCGTCGCGGCCCCGTCTTGTGAACCCTTTGAAGCCACCTGGAACATCGGAGCCCTGCTGACGCTGTCGCGGCCCAACCTCGCTGAAACCTCCCTCGGAGCCCTGCTGACGACGTCGCGGCTCGAGCTGAGCAGAAACCATCTTGAGAGCCCTGCTGATTGGATCGCGGCTCTCCACGAACTGTCCGCCAGAGCCCTGCTGACGCCGTCGCGGCTCGACCCCTCCGAGATCCGGAGGTCCCCCAGCTTGAGGATAAGAACTGGGCCCCAGGTACTCTCATACCGCACTCCTGCCGAGGACTGTCCCGCTACCCCTACCCTTCCAAAGAGACACTGAGACTTTTGGTGGATCTCTCGATCCCTTCGTGTAAATACTGACCTCGTAACCTTTTTATTGCTGATAAAGAATTGCTTGTCTTGAGACAACCTCCTTGAGTCCTGTGTGGTGGTGTTACTGTGCTAGTACGTGACAGGAGAAGGATCTCTCAGGAGACTTCTCGGCAGCGCTCGGCTACTTCATACAGTGTGAGGGCCCCCCCTTGGTGGTCTCGCCGACTCCTCGGGGTCCGCCTTCCAACATTTGGTGGCCAGCGACGGGATCCGAGCCGAACGCAGTACGTACCAGCCAGTACCCAGTAGCTACCCATCCAAACGTACAGTAATCATGAGCAGCCAGGAAAACAACGCGACAATGGAGTTCCAGCCCGAACGGCTGGAAGAATATACGCACAAAGAGTTAAAACAGTTCTGCAAAGACAAAGGCATTGCAACCACCGGCCTAAGTACCAAAGAGGACATGCAGAAAGCTCTGAGGACATGGCTGGAGGCCGGGGCAGGCCCCTCCCAGGAAGAAGGTCCCTTACCCCTGACTGAGACCTCATCAACCGCACGGACTCCGGCAACCGGAGGAAGAAAGAGCCTAGAAACCGGCCTCTCCGAAGAAGAAATACGAGAGCGGGAGAAGGTCCGGAACCACGAGCTAGAGCTCGCACGACTGCGGCTGGACGGCGAACTCCAGCTGGCGGAAAAGAAACTGGCCCTAGAACAGCTACGGCTTCAAGAGGAGATAGAGGAGAAGAGGCGACACCGGGAGTTGGAGGAAAAGAAACTGACCCTTGAGCACGAGCGCAGTCTCAAGGAGCTCGAAATCAAGGCCAAGAACGGAGGGACCAACGCCCCCAGTACTAGAGACACTCTACCGCCTGCCGAGACCAAGGTACATATCCCGAAAGAGGTCGTCAAGGAGTACTACAAGAATGACGACATCCAACAATGGTTCAAGGCCTACGAGGTGGCCATGACCTCTCATCGGGTGCCCCGAAAAGACTGGGGCGCGGGCCTGTGGGGGCGGTTCCTGAGTGAGGGTCGAGACACACTGCTCCAGCTGCCGGAGGAGGTGATGACCTCCTACGATCACATGAAGGAGGCTCTGCTCACCCGCTACGGGCTAACCGCAGAAATGTACTGCCAGCGGTTCAGAGACTGCAAGAAAATCCCGGGCACCACCTGGGTGGAATATGTGGACTTTTTCAGTCGGGCCCTAGAAGGGTGGATCAGAGGTAGCAAAGTAACCACCTACGGGCAGCTGGTCGACCTCATCGTGTGGGAACATCTCTCCAACAATTGCTTCGTGGAACTGAGACAGCACCTCCTCGACAGCAAAATGACCGACCCGCGAAAACTCGCCGTCGAGGCCGATCGATGGGTCAACTCCCGGGTCCCCCGGAACTCAATGGGGGAGTACCAGAGGAACCCCACCGGACCCCCCGCCAAAGCGGTGGAGGGGGAGGGCCGAACAGGAACCGAGACCCTCCCGCCGGGGCCCCCAGGAGTCCCCCTCGAGGGCCACCGCAGCAACAACTCTCCCCGAGCCTAGCCCGAAGGGGGGCGCCCCCGGTCAGACCCGGACCACGGCCACCAGTAACGTGCTACGGCTGCCAACAAACCGGACACTATGCCAGCGATCCGGTCTGCCCCCTGAACCGAAGAAACGGGACCGGCGGGCCCCCGCCCCGACAGCTGGCGGCTGCCGCCCTGGGAGAAGGAGAAGAGGAAGAGGAGACCCTCGACCGAGGGACCACTGAATGGGAGCCGGCAGCCATGTCCCTGGTCTGCCTGGGTAGCTGAGAAATGGTACCCTGCACCCCCATCCCAAGCAACACCCAGAAGTACCGGCAGCATGTCACGGTCAATGGACAACGGGCCGAAGCCCTTCGTGACACCGGCGCCAGTGTCACCGCTGTCCGCTGCCACCTGGTGACCCCCGAACAGATCCTACCGAATGTGCTGTGTCCCGTCCGGATGGCCGACAACAGCGAAAGCCTGTGCCAGATGGCCCTGGTCCCCTTCGAGTGGGGAGGGGTGACGGGCCTGCTGAAGGTGACGGTACGCGACGACGCCCCCGTCGACTGCCTCCTGGGGAACGACTTGGAGAGTTCCCCCTGGGCTCAAGTAGAGCGACGAGAGCACCTCCGAATGCTGGGACTATCTGACTGGGCCTGTGCCATCACCCGGTCCATGACCGCCCGGGCCCCCCGCTCATCCTAGGCCTCCGGGGCCGCCCAGCCCGAGGGGCCCGCACCACCTCCCGCCAGCAGCGAGGGGGAGGCGGACACCGACCCTGGACCTAGTGAATCCTCCCCGAAGAGATGGCTTCCCCGTGCGCCCTACCAGAGCTGACACAATGGCGACACGAAGGGGGCCCCACCCGGGAGCAGTTCCAACAAGAGCAGCAGTCTTGCCCCACTCTCGAAGGGGTCCGCCAACAAGCGTCTGCCCAAACCAACGGGGACCAGACCGGCACCCACTGGGTCTACTGGGCCGAGGGCCTGCTATACAGTGAGCAGAAAGTGGCAGAACTCGGGGCCAGCCGAGTGTTGGTGGTCCCCCTCCGCTTCCGGGAGTTCCTGCTCAACCTGGCACATGATGTGCCCCTCGCCGGACACTTGGGGCAAGACAAAACGTACAGCCGTTTGGTGACCCACTTCTACTGGCCTCGGATGCGGAGAGACGTGGACAACCACTGCCAGTCCTGCCAGACCTGCCAAGCCAGCGGGAAGACGGGGGGTCGGGTCAAGGCCCCCCTCCAACCCTTTCCAGCCGTCAGCACCCCGTTCGAACGGGTCGGAATCGATATCGTGGGGCCCCTGGACCCCCAGACCGCCCTGGGCCACCGCTTCATCCTGGTCCTCGTGGACCACGCCACCAGGTACCCGGAGGCGGTCCCGCTAAGAACTGTAATGGCCCCCGTGGTAGGCCGGGCCCTAATGGGGATCTTCTCCCGAGTGGGATTTCCCCGCGAAGTGGTGAGCGACAGAGGCACAAACTTTATTTCCAGATACATGCGGTCCCTGTGGCAGCAGTGCGGGGTCACATACAAGTTCACGACCCCCTATCACCCTCAGGGGAACGGACTGGTTGAGCGGTTCAACAGAACATTGAAGGGAATGATCCAGGGCCTAGAAGAGCCCCTCAGGCGGAGATGGGATGTCCTGCCGCCGTGCCTCCTGTTTGCCTATCGGGAGGTCCCGCAGAAGTCCCTGGGGTTCAGCCCGTTTGAACTATTGTACGGACACCCGGTCCGCGGACCGCTCAGCCTGGTCAAAGAGAGCTGGGAGACGAAGCCCCAAGGCACCCCTCCTGACGTCTACCGATACCTCCTGACCCTCCGAAACCAGACCCGCAAGTTCCGAGCCCTGGCCGAAGCCAACCTTGAGGCCAGCCAGGAGGACATGAAGCGGTGGTACGATCGGAACTCCTCTACCATAGAATTCGAGCCAGGTCAGAAGGTATGGGTCATGGCCCCGGTTGAACCCGGCGCCCTCCAGGACAAGTGGACCGGGCCCTTCAAGGTAGTGGAGAAGAAAAGTCCTGTCACCTACCTGGTCGACCTGGAGTCCCCCCGGAACCCCCTCCGGGTCCTACATGCTAACAGGCTAAAACCCCACTTTGCCCTGACCGAACTCAGCCTGCTACTGGCGAACGACGAGGGGGGCGAGGACGACTCCGAGCCCCTGCCCGACCTCTTGCAGTCCAACGTCCATGATGGAACAATCGAGGGTGTCCAACTCGCCTCTTTCCTGACTCCGGAACAGCGCAACGACTGCCAGCAACTGCTGCAGGACTACGCAGCCCTCTTCTCCCTCACCCCGGGGGTGACCCACTGGTGCGTCCACGACGTCGACACCGGGGAGAGCCCCCCCGTGCGACACAGGGCCTACCGGGTACCCGACCGAGTGCGGGCATGCATCCAGGCCGAAGTAACGAAGATGCTGGCCCTGGGGGTCATCGAACCCTCCGACAGCCCGTGGGCCAGTCCTGTCGTCCTGGTGCCAAAGGCCGCAGCTCCCGGCCACCCCCCGGAGTTGCGATTCTGCGTGGACTACCGAGCCCTGAATGCAGTGACCAAGACGGACGCCCACCCTATACCCAGGGCCGACGAACTCATTGACCGCTTAGGGGTCGCTCGCTACTTGAGCACGCTGGACCTCACCGCCGGGTCCTGGCAGATCCAGCTCACCCCCGGCGCCCAAGAAAGATCCGCCTTTTCGACCCCGGATGGGCATTACCACTTTCGGGTGATGCCCTTCGGAATGAAGAACGCCCCGGCCACTTTTCAAAGGCTGGTGAACAAGGTTTTGGCCGGGCTTGAGGCCTTCAGCGCGGCCTACCTAGATGACATTGCCGTGTACAGCAACCACTGGGCAGAGCACCTCCTTCACATTAAAGCCGTCCTGGCCGCCCTCCAGCGGGCCGGGCTCACAATCAAGGCCAGCAAATGCCAGATCGGCCACGGATCCGGGACCTATCTGGGCCATCAAGTGGGGAGCGGGCAGGTGGCCCCTCTCCAACCGAAAATAGATGCCATCCAGGCCTGGGAACCCCCCACTACCCAGACCGCTGTCCGGGCCTTCCTGGGTCTCACCGGATACTACCGGCGGTTTATCCGGGACTGTGGGAGCATTGTTGGCCCCCTCACAGAGCTAACGTCCAAAAAGCAGCCCAAGAAGGTGCACTGGACACCCCGCTGCCAAGCAGCCTTCGACACCCTAAAGACCGCAATGTGTACTGCCCCGGTGCTACAGGCCCCTGACTACAATAAGGAGTTCGTGGTGCAGACGGACGCCTCCGAGAATGGGATCGGGGCCGTCCTGTCCCAGGCCGATGAAAAGGGGCTCGACCGACCAGTGGCCTTCATCAGCCGACGGCTACTGCCCCGGGAGCAACGATGGAGCACCATCGAGCACGAGGCCTTCGCTGTGGTGTGGGCCCTTAAGAAACTCCGGCCCTACCTCTTCGGTACCCACTTCCGGGTCCAGACCGACCACCGGCCCCTGCGGTGGTTAATGCAAATGCGGGGCGAGAACCCCAAGCTGCTGCGGTGGTCCATCTCGCTACAAGGGATGGACTTTGACGTTGAACACCGGCCCGGCAATGACCACACCAACGCCGACGGCCTGTCCCGCTTCTTCCGCCTTGACGAGGAGAATCCCCAAGGAGATGGGTGACTCTCCATGCCTTCGGCTGGGGGGGACGCCTGTTGGACCCGGCCTCGTGGCATGGTCCTTACCCCCGTGGATTGTGCCCGTTCCCCGCCCCGGCCTTCACGGGCCACCCTTCTGAACTGCACCGAGGCCCTTCCTCCTGAGCGGCACGAGGTCGCATACCCCTCGTGGCTCCGCCATCTTGTTGGCACCCACGTGACTCTGTGCACCAGCCAGCGTGACCCCGCTCAACCCGGCCTCGACCCCAGCGAAGCCCCGACATCGAGGCACCACGAACTGGCCAGGGGGTGCCGCAGGAACCATTCATCGCCCCCGGCGGAGGACAGTATCGATGGGACCCCCAACTGTCCTCCCCTCTCGAGGTGTGATCGCCCTGCAACTCCCTTGGGCCTGGCGCCTCTCCTGCTGGGCGTCTGGCCACCTCCACCCGGCCTCTCCGCCCCCCACCGGGCGCCTGGGTCCGGACATCAAAGGGCTCCAGACCTATATCTGGGGCGACCCCGCCACAGATCGGCAGTTGTATCCCGGAGTCGAGAGCCCTGCTGATTGAATCGCGGCTGACCCTATGGAGAAGAACTCTTGTCGGAACCATCACGAGCCCTGCTGACTGCGTCGCGGCTCCGTCTTGTGAACCCTTTGAAGCCACCTGGAACATCGGAGCCCTGCTGACGCTGTCGCGGCCCAACCTCGCTGAAACCTCCCTCGGAGCCCTGCTGACGACGTCGCGGCTCGAGCTGAGCAGAAACCATCTTGAGAGCCCTGCTGATTGGATCGCGGCTCTCCACGAACTGTCCGCCAGAGCCCTGCTGACGCCGTCGTGGCTCGACCCCTCCGAGATCCGGAGGTCCCCCAGCTTGAGGATAAGAACTGGGCCCCAGGTACCCTCGTACCGCACTCCTGCCGAGGACTGTCCCGCTACCCCTACCCTTCCAAAGAGACACTGAGACTTTTGGTGGATCCCTCGATCCCTTCGTGTAAATACTGACCTCGTAACCTTTTTATTGCTGATAAAGAATTGCTTGTCTTGAGACAACCTCCTTGAGTCCTGTGTGGTGGTGTTACTGTGCTAGTACGTGACAGGAGAAGGATCTCTCAGGAGACTTCTCGGCAGCGCTCGGCTACTTCATACAGTGTGAGGTGGTCTCGCCGACTCCTCGGGGTCCGCCTTCCAACACTAAGTGATGCGTGTTCAGATGTGTCACTTGAGTGATGATGTCCTTCCACACATTTTAGCTTAGACACACAATTGTAATATAGCATGGTGACAGACTTATTCCTGTAGAGTAAATTACCATGCATGCAGATGACAATCTCTTCCCTCACTTCTTGTGTGTCTGTCATCCCCAGGTTGTTTTGCATGCTGTCTGCTCGTGTCATCGTTGGGCTCCCGCTATTCCTCATGAGTATTGCAACGTGTGCTGAATCAGCATCCCATGCACGGACATGGGGAAAAGTCTATTTGTTTAAGGATTGCTGCACGGCATTTTGGTGTTGATAGGTGTTTGTAATGTGTGGGCACTGCTCCTGTGTATGTTGTGTTACTATACATACATGTCGACTCACCATGGGGCACATGACATGTTGCATGACTCCCATGTATTGATAGTCACCCTTCGTAGCAGTCATCTGTGATGGGACTGTGGATTCTGATGAAGGCATCAATGTGTGTACAACTTCCCTCTGAAACATACGGGATGCTACGGGTGGACATAGTGTGGGACATCCCCATTAGAGGATAAATGGGGAATTGAAGCCCCTCCGTGTGCAGCAGGGGGTGTTTGGCTCACACACTTCACTTGTGTGCCAGTTCAATGGATTTACAGCATCTGTGTTGTGAAGGGGGTGTCCAGTGTAGGTCCCACATGTTCAGCAAAATGACCTGTGAGTCTGTTCCTATTGATGCATTTCCCTAGGTGTGAAACTGAGTAATAAAGGTGTACCTCACCCTCCAAGGTGCCTCATCTCTGTCAATGCTGGTCTCTTGCCACTTTGCATGGGGCATCTCTGGCATAGTTGTCAAAGATTGGGCATATGAGTCTATGTGTAGTTTAGCAACATGCATGCAGTTCTTCAGGGATTAGAATATCCATTGTGCATGATGTCCATGGTTGTGTATGTATTTGGGCATGTTGGTTGCCACAATAGACCGTCAACACCTGCTGAGGGTGTGTATCCTTTGCGCAGCTCGTCCTTCAGTTTAATGATCCGGTGTCAGTCATCTTTGGGGATTGTTCATCCATTGTCTCTGGGTGTGCAATGTGAAACCGGACACTCCTCCTTTACATACGCCTGTTGCAGTAGTCCTTTCTGACATCCTTGTCTTTGTGTGCAACTAGTGGCATAGTTTCCAGTTCATGCCGCCTGCTGCTGCAGCCCCTGCAGCGAGGGCACAGAGAGTTTACAGATTCGGCAACACACACCTCAAAGATGCTCCTCCCTTCCTCCCTCCACCCATTCATTTGTCTGGCATCAGGTTGTCTGTGCCACTGTTGCGCCCACGCGGTGCCAAAGGCTGGACCGTCAGCACATGCAACTTGCACATTGCACGAACCTCATGTCCTTACATGACCCACATCACACTACAGTCTGATGTTGCAGCCACCCTCCAAGCATTGTCCATCCAAGGAGCTACCGCCTGCTCTCAGGCATACCCTAGGCGCCCCCACGACACCTTTGCATGATGATTGTGCAACTCCAACTGCCTACACAGCGCTGCCCTGCCTTCCAGGCCCTGTCACACCAACCAGGTAATGTCCCTCCTACTGCCCACCGGCTCCGTACACCAGCAAGGCCCTGGGAGTGGGACTCAAGCCTTCAGCATGTAGTATAGTGGCATAATCTGGCACATGGCCCAGGTATCATCTCTCAGCGTGTCAATCCTCAACGTGTCCAGGTCCCCCTCACTGGCATCACATGCACACAGCACCTCTTCATCAGCTCGTATGCCATTGACAGCCAGGTGCTCCTCAGCCTCACCAAAGACGCAGCCATTGGCAGTTCCAACATTCAAGAAGGCATGAGATCCATTGATGGATGGCTAAACATCAGCCACCTGAGGCTGAACTTGTACAGGACTGAGGTAATCATCTGAGGATTGTCCCCTTACAGGTGGGTCAACTGCTTGTGTCCCACCCGCAAGAGCCCTGCACATGCACCCAGTGGCCACGCACACAAGATGGTGGTGCATCATGGAATTGTCACTCACATTTGCCATGCTAATCACCAGCATCTGTACCTCAGGGTGCAACACCCTCTGCATGATGCACATGATCCACAGATAGATCCACTCCAGGGAAAGACAGACCATGCCCCAGGAGCACGACATCAGCCGTGTCAACTACTGCCCCGCCCTCTATGGAGCAAGTACATTCTAACACCCGGGAAACCAGTCCACATCCAGGCTGCATGTGCACACCTCAGCTTCAACATCCTGCGCCCCAGCCACATCCCCGTCCACCAGAGATAGCTGCAATGTATCACTGTGTGCTGCAGGATGACCTTCAGACTCCTCACCCACACTCAGGAGGCAGGACAGAACAACAGACCCCACACCAACCTTGGCCATCTGTCATCCGAGACCCCGTTGTGCCAACTCCGTGCATCCAACCTTGCCCTGGCCACCATTCTTCACATCCACCGTACTCCAGCATGCTGGACATAGTTCTCCCACCTGGCAAGACATACCTGCTACTCCCTCCCCGGCAACATCCACATGAGCCATGACCTCTACGCCTTCAGGATACTCTTCCCAATTAGTCTGTCTGCACAGTAATGCATGCCCCCCCTCAGCATCTTGAGGCCATCACGGGTGAGTATTGTGCTCCATGTCTGTATAGTATGATACATTGTGACCCATGTGTGTCCTGTCCCAGACTCAGATTCCAGGGTATGGATGGCTGGAGTTAGTTCAACACTCATGCATAGTTTGACATTTCCCCACACGTAGGTTGTGTACTCATGCAAAATGAATGCAACATGTAATTGTAGAAAAAGAGATTTATTCTCAGTGGGGTCCTGTTTAGTGTGGACAAATAGGTGCTATACAGTGTGCATGGAATCCAAAGTTCACAGGGGGAGATGGCATCCTTGTCAGTTGGAGTCATCAGAGTCCAGACCACAGTGTTGGTCATCATTGGTCAGACTGTGACCAGCAAGTCCATGTGGCAGAGAATGTCATTGGGTGAGGTGTTGCTGTTGCGCCAGTGGGCCAGTTGCCAGGCCAGGTGACCTGGGAGATGTGGATGGTCCGCTGCCTCTCACGGTCTTTTCCGTGGACGACCCACCTTCCTTGCGGGACCCTCAGATGCAGGCCTTGACGATGCTTGGGACGCTCCGTCGGATGAATCCTCCTCCTCCTCCCTCCCTGTGGCTGGTGCTGGTCTTCGCCTGGTGGCACAGGGAGTGTTGCCCATATTGTCGGCGATCCGACGGAGTGAACGGCTCTTGGCCGTTTGCACCGCCAGGAGCTCAGCCAGTCTAACCTCCATCCGTCCTTGGTGTTGTTGTTGACTGGCGTGTTGCTCGGCCTGCAGGTTCTTCATCTTGTCGAGGGTCCCCTTCATCTCTGTGAGGCTCGACACTACCTGGCTGATGCCCCTGGTGTCACGCCGGTAGTTGTCCAGGATGTGGCGTATGTGTGACATACCGGTTCCCTCAGCTGGCTGGTCAGGTTCTTGCCTCCGCCTGCCTCCACTCCCACCACCCCTGCCCACACGAGCCTGGCCTGCCGTTGTGGGCACATCGGGTCTACGGGACCCCTGAGGGATGGCATTATCGGGGTTGTCTGCCTCCTCCTCGGTGCCCGGAGAACCTTGTCCCTCCTGGTCAGACTGGCTGTGTTGTTTAGTGCGAGCAGGGCTCCTGGGTGTCTCCTGGGATGTGGCAGGAATGAGGGTGGTGGTTGGCATAGATGTACCTGACGCAGGTGCTGCAGGGGCTTGGGCACCAGAGGGGCCAGGTTGGTCGGGGTCATCCACGGAGTGGTGTGAGTCGTCGCTGCCGGTGGGATCATCTTCACGCTGAGCGTGGGACTGTGATTGTTCCCCCCCATTGTTGGGGGGAGGTCAATGACGTTGCCCTGTGTGTGAGAGAGAGACAATGTTAATGCTGTTTCATGCCACATCCATGTTTCACACATATTCAAGTTGTCACAGATCCTCCAGGTAGTTGGATGTGCCTAGCATTCCTCTCAATGTACACTTGGGGATGGGTATGTTGCGGGGGACAGATTGGTATGTTCTCCTGAGTGTTTGACCAGTAGAATTTTGGCTCGGATGCCTATTTGGCGATGGATTGGTCTTGTTGTGTCACATGTCCATTGTGAGAGTGGGTAAATCCGTTGCCTGCCCCGGGGGTGTGTGCTTGTGTGAGGGGGGGGGGGTGTGACCGGGCCTGCTGTTGGGTGTAGTGTGATTTGTCAGTAGGTCTCCCAGATGATGTGTCTGTCCCCTCATGGTGCATGCTGGCATGACAGTGAGTTTGAGTGCCTGTGCTAGATATCTGAGCTTGTGTAGTTGGTGTTTGAGTGTATAGTGGTCACAGGAGGGCCTTGTGCTTCATACAGCAGGGCCAAGTGTGAGCTACCTTGTCAGTACTTTGCCAGTCCCTGTGCATTGGGCATGGTGCATGGGTATGTACCTATGCCATATGGGCTGAGGGCATTGGTGTCTGCTTCGGAGTTGCACAATGTGTTGTGTGAGCCCCACCCTCCCAGCATCCCGGACATCCAGTCTTGGGTTTGTGGTTGGTGTGGCCTGGGACATGGCATTGCCTTTATTTGTGAATGGGGCATGGAGACATTAGTGGCATGAGCGTGGTTTTTGAGTGTGGTTGTGTGCGGTGAGGGCTTGGGGGATGTTGCGTGCATTTTGTGTATTTGTGGTGTGGATGGCATTCCCCCCATGTTACGTGAGTTGTTTGTGTACTCGCCGGGCTCTGCGACTCCTTCGACTCCGTGTACTCCCACCGGCGGAAGCATGGCCATCACCTTCTCCTCCCAGGGATGGTAATGTACAGGTCTGCGGGGCAGCCCGCCTCCAGTGATGTTACTCTGGGTGTATTCCTCGTTCATTTTCCTCTTGACTGCCCTGCGCAGATCGTACCACCTGGCTTGGCATTCATGCCTGGTCCTTTGGATGGGCGCAACAGCATTCACCTTATCGACGATCCTCTGCCACAGGCTTGGTTTTTGGGCTCTGCTGGGCTGTCTGACCAATGTTCCAAACAGCTGTGGCTCAACTCTGATGACTTCGTTGACAAGGAGGTCCAGCTCCGCCCTTGTGAACTTTGGACTCTTGTCTGTGGGCATGGTGTGGGGTGTGGGTGTGGATGGTTGTAGGTGTGTGGGTGTGAATGTGACAGTGTGTGTGTGAATGTGAAGGGGGGGTGTTTGTGAATGAGGTTGTGTGAAGGTGTGTAAGTTAAGGTGTAGTTAAGGTGTAAGTAAGGTGCAGTTGTTTGTCTGTGGGGTCTGGTAGCAGTGGGTCTGTTGCAAAGGCTCATGGGTTGTGTGTGTGGGCCCTTTTTATTGGTCCATTTGTGGGTGTGGCTGGGTTTGAATTTGTGGTGGGTGTGTTCTAAGAGGTTGACAAGCACGCTACTGATTGCATGAACCAACTGGTCAGCTGTGTGGCAGAACTTACTATGTTTCAGCTGTAAAGTTTCCTCAGCTATAGACATACTATATTTTGTGCTTGAATCAGCAACTGGCACGCTATTAATTTCCATTGGAAGTCAATCCTGGTAAGAGCTCAGTTTTCGCTCAGAGTCTGATGCGCTACATTTTGTTTGATTGTCTGTAGATATTTTAGGTTTACATTTCCTGTCCTAAATTCTCTCTGGAAGCATGCAAAACACAGCAGCTCTGCCCTTCTTTTTTCCAACTCCAGGTAAACCTATAATATCATGGCAAAGAAGGAAGAAGGTGTTCACACACTAAGCCAGGGTGTGTGGGACTTCCCTGGGTACGGAAAGAAAAATTTAATTACTTACACATTGCTTGGGTTCAGAGGGACAGGAAGTGTTCGAGCACATTTCAGTTCTATTTCCAGAGGATGTCAATGGTCTACTGAATATGAAGTGTGTTTAAAAAAAACTTGACTTGCATCATTTGTCAAAAATCAGTACTGTCTTGGAACGCTATCACTTTGGTTGTAGAATGCAACATGAGGGAGAGTCAGTGGAGACTTACATATCAGCATTACAGAAACTAGCAGCCACATGCAGTTTTGGTGTGCCGTCCGATGAAAGATTGCACAATCAGTTTATGTTAGGATGCATACTTGATAAGGCAAGAGATGCTCTTTGGTTGAAGGACAATCATACTCTCTCTGACTTTGACAATGGCTAAGGCTTGTGAGTCTTCCCTTCGCAATCATAAGTCAGGAGACGAAAGAAAAGAGGCAGTACAAGTGGTCAAAAAAAAGAGTCTTCCCACCAATAGTTTCCCTTCTTTATCCGAGAAGCAGGATGGAAGAGTGGTGAAGAAACAAGGGATTAAATGCTTCAGATGTGGAAATATTGGGCACGTTGCAAACTTCAGGAGTGTCTAGGATGGAAACCCTTAAGAAAAACTTGTGGCAAAAGGGATCACTTCAAGTCTTACTGCAGATTGGGTAGGAGCATGAAGAAAGTGAGAGAGATATTCTGTGACTCCTATTGCATGAGGAGATTGTTTTGCAAATAGGAAATGGGGAATGTGATGGACCAATGGAAATAGTCCAAGTAAATTGTTCCTCAGTAAAGATGCTGTTGGACTCTCAGGAAAAAATAACGCTGATTCCCAAAAAGTTCAATGAAGAATGTTTGAAGATTCAGTGTTTTTACGAAAGCCAGACATCAACCCAAAGTATAGGGTGGGCAGCCAATCAAGGTCATTTGTTACTTTTGGGGAACAATTGATTTTGTGAAGGGTTTATCTCTCTAAGATTTTTGTGTCATATAGGGGTGACTCTTTGATCAGTTGGGTTCATCAAAGAGATTTAGCTGTGATTTTAGATCCAAATGGAACCAAGGGATGGCTGGGTTCCGAATGATAAAATGACTGTGTCAGAAGTAGGAGATGCACATAGATTGATTATGAAGCACTTTTCCCTGAGGTGTTCCGGAAAGAATAAGGCCATTTCAAAAACTACATGTATCACATTAAATTGAAACCAGGAGTGTTTCCTAAGGGTGGGAAAGTAAGAAGTGATCCTCTAATGGTGAAGAAAGCTATGAAGTGTGAACTGGACAAATTGTTGAGGAGTGGGGTGATTCAAGAAGTGCAGGCCAGAAAGGCCAATGGAGAAGCCAGGCTGTGTGTTGACATGAGGGAAATGAATAAAGGAGTGGTGGCTGATCGTTATCCTTTACCCGACTTCACTGAGATGTTTTTCTGTTTGGATAGGGCCGAGTATTTCACCTCGTTGGACCTCACATCATCATACCATCAAATATTGTTGCATTCTCAATCACAAGTATTGACTTAGTTCATTACTCCATTTGGCATATATAAATAGTTTGTGGAGCCTTTGGCTTAATATCCTCCTCTGCGGTCATTCAAAGAGCAATGGAAGGTTTTTTTGCAAGGGGCTAATGCGGGCAAAGTTTATCAAGGTGATGTATTGGTGTAAGGCAGGACTCCAAAGGAGCACAATGTCAGGGTGTGTAAGGTGTTAAGAAGACTGAGCATATGCAGTTTGACTCTGATGCTTGAGAAGTGTAAGTTAGGAGTGGAGGATAATGAATATCTTGGACATCTTGTAACAACGTACGGTATTCGCCCCAAGAGGAGCCTCGTTTTTGCCATCAGTGAGATGCTGGATCCTACTTCTAAGAATGAGCTAGTCAACTTTTTGAGAACAGCTGAATTATATTCTATAGTAAAATCATTCTTGATGTTTCCGAGCCTGTAGTAACATGAGGCAGTTGTGAAAGAGAGGTGTGGATTTTACATGTCATGAAGAACGTGCCAAAGAGCTTGAGGATGCTAAAAGGAATTTGTCAAGCGCATCTAATTTATCTAGTTTGGAACCTGGTGTGAAAACTATTCTAAAGACAGACGTCAGTGCCAAGGGGTTAGGTGTTGTGTTGGAAAAAGAGTCTGCAGGCAAGGTGAACACTATCTTGCTTCTGTCTGGGGCGCTACGTGGTTCTGAAGCTAATTCTTCTGTCATTTAGAGGGAGGCTCTGTGTGAAGATGTCATGGGCCAGTTGCCTTGGTGATTTGGAATTTTCTTGTGGGAGAATCTTGGGGAAGGCAGTTACTGTGAAGTGCAGGACACGGCAATGTCGCCGACTGCACACACACTCAGCTCTGGTGCTTCTACCTCCGTCAACCACAAATCATCGCCACTTGCCATTCCAATGTCATGTGTGAGAGTTCCAGGAAGAGCTGGCTGGACAGTGGTTGGCCCTTGCTGACCGCTGCCTCTGGCCTACACTGTGGTCCAGTAGGTCACAAATATGGAACTGAGTCTTGATTTTCTGATGGCAGCTTTTATTTCACTGTACTCCCTTCGATCTGGTGCCAGCAACTCTGTGCATAGCATCCCAACGACACGTGTCTGTGGGTCCATGCTGACCACTGCCTCCGGCCTACACTGTGGTCAAGTAGGTCCAACATTTGGATCTGAGCCTTGATTTATTTATGGCAGAGATTATATCAGTGCACAGGCCTCATCGCAGACTGCATCCCCTTCCAGCTCTGGTGCCACTAACTCTGTGCCCTGAAAATCATGGACACTCTCTGGTTGAACTTTGGTGGCGTCTGAGTATATGGCCTGGGGGTTGTCTTCATCATCATGTAGCTGATACTGACTTGGTGTTAAGAACGAGTCTGTAGCATTCATCTCTTCCATATGGCTTGTTTCTGCTTGGTTCTGCCCTCTGCATCATGCCCTGGATTAACACCTTCCACTATCCCCCGATACACTCAGCGTCACTAACCTGGCACCTTGACATGGACTGACATATATTCTTTGCAAAACAATGACACAGCAATCAGCCTGCGGACTGGACTCTTCCCCTTCTGAGTAACTTGTCAATCCCAATGGACTCTGGCTGGCCCTCCACAGGGCAACATTGTAAAGTGGTGTCTGCATGGTCCAAGACTAAGACAGCTTCAACACTACACTGAACGTGAATAATACAAACTAATACACACAGATGTGTCATGTCTATGATTAATCAAGTATGAAATCCTGGACAAATGTAGGGGCAGTGATTCCCCCTCAAGTCCATGTTGATCATGTTGTGGTACTTGAGTCACAGGGTGCATCCCTGCATCATGGTGGTACATATCTGACCCCATAAGAAGGCCTGTTGTCAATTGTAGGTCACAAATGACAGCCTGTGCGTAATCATTTTGGACACATGTGAAACGCTGATGAGTGGGATTCCGTACCATCTTTGACACACAGAAATGGCATTTCGAAAACGTGACACCCAAACAGCCTCTCTGTACAGAGGTGACACACCCACCATCTATTTTCAAATAATAAGACTGTTAGCACTACATGTTGCACTTACACTTGTCAGAGAGACGTGCCTGTACAGAGGAGTGACATGCACTCGGGGAATGTGTGTTGGAATGAATTTATTTGTACATGCTGTGCCTGTGGTCATTTTGAAGACTGTCCCATGATTGCTAAGGACTCTGACAATGTGACGTGCTCATGTGAAGAAATTGGCAATGATGATGTTCCCACGGGCTATTCCTGCTGCGGCTGCAGTGGGGTGTGTTTCACCTGACTCATCTTTCTCATCATCGTCCGGTGCATCTGGCATTCGTATATATGGGGCATTTGTGTATATATATATGTTGTGCAACACACAACATGCAACGATTATCCTGCACACGATGTCTGGGCTGTACAGTAGCCATCCACCTGTGATGTCCAGGCACCTGAAACGTGACTTCAATGCACCAAATGTGCGTTCCATGATGCCCCTGGTGCGTTTGTGGGCTGCATTGTGCTGCCTCTGGGCCCATTGTGTTCGGGGCTCGGAGGGGTGTCATCATTCAAGGGCAGAGTGTATATCCTTGATCACCTGTGACAGTGCAGAGAGACATGAATCAATAGTTCGTTCTGCATGATTTGTTAGCAGGCTCACTGGTTCATCGGTGTGTGATATGTGTGACTTAGTGATTCCTGTTTGAAATGTACTGCTTGTAACAAATGAGCGGCATCAATGTGTATTACGTAGCATCACTGTTGCTCCTCCCTCCCCCGAGCCTATTTACTAGTGTGCGATGAGCGGCTTCATTACTTGACAACACATCATGTGTAGGCATATGGTGAGGATAGGGCGGACACAGATGTAGAGTTCATGGCTGGCTAAACTCGCGATGCGGTTGGGGGTAGGCCTTTGGCTTATGCTGCGGTAATAGCGACACACACAGCAGTTGGCATGTATGATCCCTGACCCCGAGCGGGCTTGCGCTCCCTCATTTACACCTTCGTCCGAGCCCGCACTCCGGGGGCATGCTACAGAGTTCGCAGGCTGATTGCTGTGTCATTGTTTTGCAAAGAATATATGTCAGTCCATGTCGAGGTGCCAGGTTAGTGTCGCTGAGTGTATCGGGGGATAGTGGAAGGTGTTAATCCAGGGCATGATGCAGAGGGCAGAACCAAGCACATGGAAGAGATAAGTGCTACTGCCTCCTTCTTACCACTAAGGCAGATTCATTCTCATCTTTGTCCTCTGAGGTTTCATGTGCCTCACATGTCGGTGGTGGTGTTTGGTCTGCAGCGCTGTGTGACACTGACACATCAGGGGCTGGAGATGCGGATGTAGAAGTAGCAGCAGAATTCATCTGTGCACTGTCTTGTGGCATCAATCCTATGATCAGGTTCTGCAGGACATGGAAGATCCCATCTACAGCTTTCTTTTGTGCTGCCGTGGAAGCCATTCTATGTGCCTGCATCCGCTCCATGTTCTCCATCACCCTCCTTATGTTTCCCAAATCACGGATGACATCACGGTAGCCACTTTACTGGATAGTTGTTGTTATCTCCGAGTCATGACTCCAGCGACGACAGCCATGGATTTTTGGAGGGCATGGGGTGAACTGTGGGTGTCCGCTAGGGAGTGTAGGTGGTCCATGATGGGACTTATAAACCCAGGCACGGCATGTAGTTTGGCTGCCATGAGTCTGAACCCCACCCGCACCTGTTCAGCCAGCTCCTTCTGGTGGACTAACACACGGCGTTGGAAAGCCAGGTGTTCTTACGTGAGGTGCTGGTAGACAGAAGTGGTGGTGGGTGCTTCCTGCTGTGTGGTCTGTGCAGGTAGTGGGCTCACCTCGATGGTGGTGGGCTGCCCTGCTACTGAAGGTGGGGTTTGGAGGTTGTCCATGAACCGCTGGATTTCGTCATAGTCGTTGTCCTGGGGGTCATCTACAACATAACAGACGTGATGTAGGGTCTGCTCTGCAATGTAATGGGGAGATGCAGTTTCACAGTGTGTTCCATGTATGTTTACACATTGGCGAAGTTTACATACGGACTGCGTGACAATGTACATTGTGGCTGTTTGTGAGTAGATGCCTTTTTGATGCGGGACAGAAGAAATTTGTACTCCATCACGGATGTGAGGTTGTACTCGTACATTGACATCTCACATTTTTTTTCTCTGCTTTTTTGGTGCATTTTCCTGCATGACGTGTGGGAATTCCAGGGCTTTTGCTGGTTATCGCTGAATTTTGTATCACGGTTTGGGATGTCGCTGCTTTTTGAGCGTTCGTGTTTTGCGTTATTTTTAGCACTGTCATTTGACACGTTATGGTGAGACTATTGCATGGTACAGCCATGTTGGGTATACCACGTTGACACGGCATTATTTTCCCGCGATAGACTGAGATGTTGAAAGTTGCGTTAATCTGACTTTGTGATAATTATCTCACAGTCTTGAGAATATCCCCCTTAATGTTTCTCTCTCTGTGCTGGAGGTGCTGAAAGAAATAAAACTGTAGTAAAGGAAACCTGGGAAAGGCCCTTCTTTATATGGCGATAAGTTCCTGTGCAGGGGGCAGGTACAAGCATCTCCATCCCTGGAATATCAACCATTCTTATCGTCAGTGCTTTCATATTATAACATGGTAATGGGGAGTGCCCTGGTTTGAACACCGTGCTTACCTTCTGAAAACTATGGACCCTTACTGTGAGCACATTTTCTCTACTTATGGGGATCAGTCTTTGCCAGTGTTTGCTGCTCAATTAAATTGTTTCTCATCTTACGAGCGTGTGATGTTAAATAGCCAAGCAGTTACCTCGGACTACCCGTGGACTCGTATTCTGACGGGGCACTTGATGCGTGTTGCTAAGCAACCAAGTAACCAAGAACTTGCGCTGGGACTTGCGCATTCAGTGTGGCCGCCAACTTGTACTTCACACGCTGAGATTCGTGTAACACGCTGTCTCATAACGCTGCCTCTTTCTCCTTTAAAAAAGTAACACAAGGAGGTTTGCGTATTACCCAGTACACAAAATAAAAGAAAGAAATAAAAAGTGGGAAAACACAAGCACTCACCTCCTTGATTTCAATTTCAGCTTCTCTCACATAGGGGCATATTATCAAGCATGGCGTTAAAATTATCACCGCTTTAGCGGCAGAAAACTGCTGCTAAAGCGGCGATAATGGGCTTGATAATATGCCGCAGAGAATTCCAATAGAAGCCCATGTTGACACCAGAACATGGGCTTCTATGGGAATTCTCAAGGGCATATTATCAAGCCCATTATCGTCGCTTTAGCGGCAGTTTTCTGCCACTAAAGCGGCGATAATTTTATCGCCGTTTTTTGATAATATGCCCCATAGTTCTCCCGGACTTCACGAAGGATCTGGAAACAGGAAGCAAGAAAGAGGAAATGTCTTTATTATAGACATACAAAACGGACTACATTTTTCTTCTACAGAAAAAAAGGAGATGAGAAACTAGTCTGCAAACTGCTAATTGTTTGCAGATGAGAAACTGTTTTACAAACTGCTATTGTTTTCTATGGTAGATTGTTACTCTAATTATTTTAACTTGTTACTTTAGATTTGTATTTTAGATTTTTATTTTGAGATTTTCTTACAGGTGAAATGTCAGACCAGAGTATGTCTTCTCCGTGATCATTCTTACCAATGCATGGGGAACCGATTATACCTTGGGAACAATGGCAAATATGTTTTTAATTTATATATTGGTGATAGGTGGGGATTAGTATGGTCCAGTGCGATGTCAAGTGATACTGCTTCATCATTTAGTTGTTGAAAGAAGAATAATGAATGAAGAATTAACAGGAATTTCGCTTAGAACGGGAGATGAGCAACCCAACAATATTTACAAAATGTCAATTCAAATGCTGGAATTGCATTTTACTCCCAAATCTAATGTAGTATTGGAACGTCATAAACTCTTCACCAGAGTTCAAAGAGATGATGAAGAATTTGCTTCTCATGTAGCTACTGTATGGGGTTTAGCACAAACATGTAGATTTGAAGAGTTGAATGACCCTTTAATAAGAGACTAGATAATGCTTTGTACTAGCAGTAAATAAATAAAAGAGAAACTTTTAATAAGAGAACAATCTCTAGAGAAAGCCATACCGATACCAAAAGGAATGGAACATACAGTTATGTGCTTAAACAAAATTGAAGGTACATCAAATAAAAAACAGGACAAAATCGAAGTTGTTGAATAATAAAATGAAAAAAAGGATGTGGAAGTAAACAGTGATTCAAGAAAACTAAAAACAGGAAAACTAAATATTCCAGCCCGAGACACATAGGGCCCTATTATGATGGTGGGCGGATCGCCACCGCCCGGCCGGCGGTGGCGATCCACCTGCCATCACAACCACATTTACCCCCCGCCATATTAGCATGGTGGGGGTACTGCGGCAGACGGAAAGTCCGTCCACTGCTTTTCCGCCGGTCGGCACTCAACACGATTGCTGACCGGGCGGAACTCAGGTCACAATATGCTGGCGATGCCTGGCAGGCACCACTATCCATATTATGATGTCCTGTTTACAAGGCCTTTCCATGATGGAAATTGCTTTGGGGGTCCGTTGCGGTCCCCCGGGGGGAGTTTGGGGGGTGGGGGGCTGCACTTGGGGATTACCTAAGTTACCCCCCTACATTGCATGGCAAAGTGCAACATGCCATCTTGGCATTGTGTGGGGTAACTAGAAAAAATATCGAAAAAAAATATAGAATGGACAGAATATCGAAGTGAAAATATAGAATGGACATAATATCGAATGGACATAATATAGTGGTTAAAAATATCGAAATGCAGGTAAGTAATATCGACTGTCAAAATATCGAAGTACATAATATAGGCACTAAAATATATCGAATGTTTAATAATATCGAATTTTTTTAAGTGTTTTCTATGTTAGTGTATGTGTTAAAAGTGTATATTATTTTTGTAATGTATGTTTTATTTTGAATTTTATGTTATTTCGTTTTTGCGTAATTTAATTCCGCAGTGGGTTGTGAGTTTATAGGGGAATAGGGTGGGAAGTAATTTAATTATAGTAAATAAAATATACATTTTTAGGAATTATTAATTATTTTTAATCGAATTTTGAATTTTAGTTCTGTAGCGGGTTGTGGGTTTATAGGGGAATAGGGTGGGAAGTATTTTAATTGTAATTAAGTAAATATTTATTTCAATTTGTATTGATAATTAATTTATTGTTAATTAATTAATAATTGGTAATTAATTTTTATTAATTGGTAATTCATTATTATTAATTGATGCATTGATAATTATGTTAATTGTATTAATGTATTATTGAGAGTGTGTTGTGAGTTTATAGGAGAATAGGGTGGGAAGTAATTTAATTGTAATTAAGTAATTATTGAAATTATTTTTGTGTATTGATAATTAATTTGTTAATTAATTATTAATTGGTATTTATTTTATTACTTGTTACATTTTTAGTTTTGGAAATTAATTGGTTGTTAATTAATTATTAATAGGTAATTATTTTTTGATAAATACTTTTATTGATATTTATAATTAATTAATTATTACATATTTTGTAGTTGGTAATCAATTTTGATAAATTTTTTATTGGTGTTGATAATTAATTTATTTTTATTTAAATATTAAATCATTACTTTCCCTACTGGTGCACTCACTGGAGTGGGAATAGTAATTTTTACCCCTACGCTATCCAATGCTTTCCCTACTGTTGCACTCTCTGGAGTGAGAATAGTAATTTTTACCCTCCCGCTATCCAATGCTTTCCCTACTGTTGCACTAACTGGAGTGGGAATAGTAATTTCTACCCTCCCGCTATCCAACGTTTTCCCTACTGTTGCACTCACTGGAGTGGGAATAGTAATTTTTACCCTCCCGCTATCCAACGCTTTCCCTAACGTTGCACACACTGGAGTGGGAATAGTAATTTCAACCCCTACGCTATCCAACACTTTCCCTACTGTTGCACTAACTGGAGTGGGAATATTAATTTTTACCACTACGCTATCCAATGCTTTCCCTACTTTTGGACTCACTGGAGTGGTAATAGTAATTATTACCCCTACGCTATCCAACGCTTTCCATATTGTTGCACTCTCTGGAGTGAGAATAGTAATTTTTACCCTCCCGCTATCCTACGCTTTCCCTACTGTTGCACTCTCTGGAGTGAGAATAGTAATTTTTATCCCTACGCTATCCAATGCTTTCCCTACTGTTGAACTTACTGGAGTGGGAATAGTAATTTTTACCCTCCCGCTATCCAACGCTTTACCTACTGTTGCACTCACTGGAGTGGGAATAGTAATTTTTACCCCCACGCTATCCAACGCTCCCTACTGTTGCACTCTCTGGAGTGGGAATAGTAATTTTTACCCCTACGCTATCCAATGCTTTCCCTACTGTTGCACTTACTGGAGTGGGAATAGTAATTCTTACCCTCCCGCTATCCAACGCTTTCCCTACTGTTGCACTCACTGGAGTGGGAATAGTAATTTTTACCCTCCCGCTATCCAACGCTTTCCCTACTGTTGCACTCACTGGAGTGGGAATAGTAATTTTTGCCCTCCCGCTATCCATGCTTTCCCTACTGTTGCACATTCCGGAGTGGGAAAAGTAATTTTTACCCTAACAATATCCAACGCTTTCCCTACTGTTGCACTCACTGGAGTGGGAATAGTAATTTTTACCCCTATGCTATCCAACGCTTTCCTTAGTGTTGCTCTCTCTGGAGAGGGAATAGTAATTTTTACCCTTACGCTATCCAACGCTTTCCCTACCGTTGCTCTCACTGGTGTGGGAATAGTAATATTTACCCCTATGCTATCTAACACTTTCCTTACTGTTGCACTCTCTGGAGTGGTAATAGTAAATGTTACCCTCCCGCTATCCTACGCTAAAAATATTGAATATTTTTTATTAATATTAAGTTAATATATATGTGTTAAAAAATAAAAATGTATGTTTATTTTTTTATAACTGACAATTATTTATAAATTTTAAGGTTATTTAAGTATTTTTAAGTATGTTTTAGTTAATTATATTTATTATTTAATTAATTTTACATTACTTTTAAAAAATGCGATATTTTAACAAACTATATTACTTACGACGATATTTTGGATTCGATATTTTTGTACTTACCTGTTTATAGATAGGAATTCGATATTTTGGCATTCTAAATTTTGCCCACGATATTTTGACATTCTATATTCTGTCAGTGATCCATTGCATGGATGCTGCTTACAGCAGCACCCTCCGCACTGTTAGGTATACAGGATGCGACTGCCAGGGTGGCGGTTGCATCCCAATCAGTGGTACAGGACCGCCGCACCGCTGGCGGTCCATCCGCCTGCCATCCTAATGGGGCCCTAAGTGTTTCCATTGTAGTTCGCTAGGGCACATTGCTTCTAGTTTAAATTGTCTTGCTAGAAGTGTACTCTATAGGAATTGTGAAAAAGGGGGCATTTTGCAAAAGTTAGCAGGACAAGAATGCCAGAAAGGAAAAAAAGTACAAGAAGTTGACAATGTGTGTGAGAATGTACATATAATTGTATAGACAGTTGAAGAAATGAAAAATTATTTCATAGAGAAAGACATAAATATGGTATCGGAGATTCCAGATGTGAAAATGGAAAGTGTGGATAATCTAGACAACCCACAATCTAAGGTTTCTTTTGAAGGGAAGGACATAAAGGTGTTAGCAGATTCCGCAAGTCTATGCACTCTTATATCTAACTAGTCCTATAAGGAGAATTGGCTTATAGGAAGTGGTCCGCAGTAGAATAATCCTGACATTCGAGCAGTAGGTTCTGCAGGCAAAAGGATAGAAATTGTTGGAATGTGTTGGATGACTATAAGATTTAAAGGAGAGGCTGTGAGAGGAAGACTTTATATCACAGATTTTGGTTAAATCTTTTGGGGTGGCGTCACCACAAGGATTTGAACATAATACTAGATCTGACTGCTAAAGAACCATGAAGGAGAAAACGAATGTTGAGGAAGTGAATGATTGTACTGAAATGGTAAGAAAGTATCCCAAAGTGTTCAGTTCAAAGTTGGGCTTATTAACCCTTTCAGTTTCGGTTTCAGTGTTTCAGTGCTCATGGGGCTATCTCAGCCCCCGAGCACCGAAACACTTGGGAGAGGTATCGTTGGAAAGGGGAGAATCTCCTGTAGTGATGGCTATTCATCTTGTCTTGCTCATCTTCTGCTGTCACCATGTGGAATGTTGGTATTCATGATGACAGATTAGAATGTTGGGTTCCTAGCTCTGTGAATTCAGTTGGGAGCTTGGGGCTGAGCTGTGAGGAGACAGCTCCTGGTGGGGTTTTTATTCCATACTATTTAACATCCTGATACCTTGTACCATCTACTAAATAAATACTTTATTCTTCAAGAACCTACGTGGACCTGACTATCATTTTCCACTTCACTACAATTTTGGCGACGTTCTGGGATTTCAACTTTATTCTTACTTCAAATTTCAAGCAGCAACAAATGGACTTTCTTCAACAAGGTAAACATTTAAATTTTTATTTCTTCAAGTGACTTCCTAGCATACTGGCAACCCAACTACTGAACCCCACCAGTGACCATTCAATCAGTCGCCCTCATCTCAACAAGCCAGTCCCTGCTGTAACTTTCTTCTATTTTTCAAGTCTAAGTTCCTGACTTCTCCATCACTTCGTAACTGATGTTCCTTTCATGCCACTTTTGGACAGTGTGCCTTCAATTTCACAACGACCAGTCTTTGCTTTGCTGATAAGCGTCTCAATGATTTACTTTGCCTTGTTTCAACTTTAATGCTGATGTCCTGCCAACTTTAACCAATTTCATGCTGTACCTATTGTACCGGTTTGCCCTCAGCAACTTACTGCTATTTCTCTTGCCTGCCATATCATATTCTGCCTCTTCAAGTACAATTCTCACAGAGATGCAGCCGGCCTGATCACCCTGCTGTGTTCATCTGGGTTTGGTAGCAAGTTTTGCTCTTCATTCAGCGATTTTTGCAGTCAGTGTTTGTTTAAAGGCAACGGTTTTGGGGACTGTGACAGTGATTAAATTTACCTCATTCTGTGAGCATACTGCTTTAATGCCAGCGCCATACATAAAGGCTAAGTGTTTCTTCGTGAATCCTTTAAACAAGCGCCATCCAATTAATGTTTTTGGAGCCTGTTTCACGACCTGGTTTAAACGCTTATACATTTCTTCTGCATGTGAGGCAATTTTTTGAAACATTTGCGGTAATTTTTATTTTAATATTCATTATGGGCCTTGATTCATCATTTTCACTTGGCAGTTCAACCGCCCACTTAGTTTTTGAAAAACAGCGTGTGCCATGCTTAGCGCGCGCTCTTACCTTCGTATTTCAAGCTTCAGCCGCAACAATGCTTCCTTCAATGACGTACTTGCTCTCCGTCTTTGAAGCTGCCTCCGTGTCAGCAGAGCAACGTTTGGTGCAATTTCCTGCTTTGAGCCATCCTGCAAGGCGTGCTGTACGTGCCGCCATCTTGTGGTTGACAACTACTACCATACTTATACCTGACTCATCCTATTACAATTCTTCCGGTATTTCCTTCAATTGCCAACCGTGTTTTATTTTCAACATGAAGGCAGGCAGTTTCATCGTCAACATGAGCACCGAAGGTACATTCTGTCACGTTCTGTCACGCTGCGAGTTCGTCAGGATTATCGTCTCACCCAGGATGTTTAAGAAGGATTTGTGACTCTGCGAATGTGTCATTTTCCGTGGCATTTTCTTCACAACAACTGCAAGTCATTTCATCTCTGAGCCTATAATTGCTGCATTGATTTCACGACTTCTATTTAATTGAAACTTGGTCATGTTCCTAAATATTCTGCTTTGTTGTTTTATTTACAAGAATGTTTTTCTTGGCATAGTGAACATTATTCTTTTATCTGAGTACAGTGTGTCATCTTTTGTGTTTTGATTGAAATTGCTTATTTTCATTTCTTAACAAGTTTTCACATTCTAGTGCACACTCGGGTACTAGGTCGAGTACCGGTGATGTTAGTTCTTGTATCCATTCAAAATGTTTGAGCGAACCTTCACTTTCTATTCCTATTTTGTGAATGACAGGTTCATGTTTTTAAGAACGTAATCTCAAGCTGTAATGTTTGGTTCTTATTTCAAAATGATGCATTTCGCGTTTCTGCTGTGCAAGTTATAATGACATTTTTCATATTTCTGTATTTCTAATGACAGTACGTACATGTTTTTAAGGTTTATTGCTGACGTCAGTTCTCAGTTTTAGTGCACAAAACCTTTTCTGATTTTTAAGAGCTCTATGATTTTATTCTATTCTTATGCCAGTTTTCTTCTTTGCGCAAAGTGTTTTTCATGAAATTTCCTGGCAATTGAGGTTTTATTCTAATTAAGTTCGTACTCCAGTGTTATTCCTGAGCTTCATTTATTCTTCTGTTGGGAGTACTTTTTCTTCCATTATTATAGTTGTTTTTCTGCTGTTGTTTCTGACGTTCGTTGGTTTTCATCTCCACTCCTGTATGGCCAACAGTTGTGTTGTGGATGTAACTCTCAACTTTGCGTCGTTTTCTTATTTTTGCTATCTTTTATCCTTTTTACTGTGTGATTTCCTCTTCTTTTTGTGTCATTTTTAGGGAGAAGATGTGTTCTATCTCGTTCTATCTCCTATATGTTCCATCTCGTATGTGTTCTATTACCTTATATCTACTATATGTTCCAACTCTTATCTCCCTCTTCATGTTTTTTCTTCTTCGCTTATCCTTTATTCTTCTGTTATATTAGGGTATCTTCTTTTCTTTAATTATAGTTGTGTTCCCTTTTCCATATTCCTTCCTGCTTTGTAATTGCTCTTTTTTCGTTATGTCCTTATCGTACTCTGTGTATTCTCTTTCTGATGCTATGTGTACGTTGTACATTTTAGTTGTTTTTATAAAAAGGTATAAAGGGGAAGATGTGTAGTGATGGCTATTCATCCTGTCTTGCTCATCTTCTGCTGTCACCATGTGGAATGTTGGTATTCATGATGACAGATTAGAATGTTGGGTTCCTAGCTCTGTGAATTCAGTTGGGAGCTTGGGGCTGAGCTGTGAGGAGACAGCTCCTGGTGGGGTTTTTATTCCATACTATTTAACATCCTGATACCTTGTACCATCTACTAAATAAATACTTATTCTTCAAGAACCTACGTGGACCTGACTATCATTTTCCACTTCACTACATCTCCCCTTTCCAATGGCAGCCTTCCCTAGTGGATCCCTGCTTGGGGATCACCTCAGGAGGGCGATCCCCAAGCAGGGATCCACCCACTAGCACCAGGGAGGGTGGTAGCAGCCCCTTGGGCAAGGGCCTTTGCTCCCCCATGTCTTTTGGGCCAAATTAAGTCTTTCTGCCTGCCCTGGGGGGCACATGGGGCAGTAGCCCCCAATCTGCCCACCCGGGAGGGGCAAGAAGCCCACTAAATGCCAGGGATTTTTTTGGGGCAGATTTTAATTAGGGTTGTGGCTGCCCAAAATGGGCATGCCCATGCCCCCACCCACTCCCCGCAACAATTGCAGCCTTCATGTCCCCCCTGGGGGGCAGATGGGGCAGGAGTCACCAATGTGCCCCCCCGGGGGGGAAAAAGCCCACTAGAAGCCAGGTATTTTTTTAGGCAAATTTTAATTAGGGTTTAAGCATTGGCATGCCCATTTTGGGCAGCCCCCACCCTAATTAAAATTGTCAGTAGCCCCAATCAGCCCCACCAGGGGTCAAAAAGCCCACTAGACGTCAACGATTGGCTATTTTTATGCGTGGGGGTTGGGGCTGTCCAGAATGGCCATATCAATGCCCCTACCCCCCAAACAAATAGCCACAGTGTTTCTGCCCCCCTTGGGGCATATCGGGGCAAACCCACCCCCGATACCCCCCAGGGCGGCAGAAAGCCGACTAGGCATGGACTTGTTTTTAGCAATATGCCTACCTGTGGATTTTGGGCCCTAACGCAGCCGGCACATAGGGAAACCTAGCAAACCTGTACATTCTTGAAAACTAGACACCCAGGGGAATCCAGGATGGGGTGACTTGACTGGCTCTCACCAGGTTCTGTTACCCAGAATCCCATGCAAACCTAAAAATGTGCCCAAAAAACCAAATTTTCTTCACATTTCTGTGGTGGAAAGTCCTGGAATCTGCATGGATCCACAAAATTCCACCCACCCCGAGTTTCCCAAAATCTTCCGCGAAAAACCAGGGGGGACGCTGGGTGGAAGGAAATTTGTGGATTCACGGAGATTCCAGAACTTTCCCACACAGACATTTGAGAAAAAAGGGATTTTTTCAGCTATATTTGAGGTTTGCAGGGGATTCTGGGTAGGAAAACGTTAAGGGACCCACACAAGCCATACCTCGCTAAACTCCTCCGGGTGCCTAGTTTTCAGAAATGTATGGGTTTGGTAGGTTTCCCTAGATGGCCGCCGAGCCCATGGCCAAAAACTCATGGGACCCCCTTTGCAAAACCAGGTTGGTTTATGATAGGTAATTTTGATGTCGCCTCAATAGGTTTTGGGCCCTTGCCTGTCACGGGCCCTTGACCCACCCATGCAATCAAGGTACCATTTTTCTTGGAAGACTTTAGGGAATGCAGGGTGAGTGGAAATTTGTGGATCCACGCAGATTCCAGAACTTTTCACCACAGAAATGTGAGGAAAATGTGTTTTTTTTTACAATGTTTTAGGTTTGCAAGGGATTCTGGGTAACAGAACCTGGTGTGAGCCCATCAAGTCACCCCATCCTGGATTTCCCTGGGTGTCTAATTTTAAAAAATTTATAGGTTTGCTAGGTTTCCCTAGGTGCCAGCAGAGCCATGGTTCAAAAACTACAGCTCGGTACTTTGCCAAAAGAGGGACATTTTTCGCTGTGAAACTGTGGTGTGTCCACGATGCGTTTTGTGCCGTTACCTGTCGCGGGCACTAGGCCTACCCACACAAGTGAGGTACCATTTTTTTTGGACAATTTTTTAGGTTTGCAAGGGATTCTGGGTAACAGAACCTGGTGTGAGCCAGTCAAGTCACTCCATCTTAGGTTCCCCTGGGTGTCTAGTTTTAAAAAATGTATAGGTTTGCTAGGTTTCCCTAGGTGCCAGCTGAGCTAGGGTTCAAAAACTACAGCTAGGTACTTTGCATAAAAAGGGTAATTTTTCGCTGTGAAATTGTGGTGTGTCCACGTTGCGTTTTGCTCCGTATCATGTCACAGGCACTAGGCATACCCACACAAGTGAGGTACCATTTTTCTCGGAAGACTTTAGGGAACGCGTGGTGGGTGGAAATTTGTGGATCCAGCCAGATTCCAGAACGTTTCACCATAGAAATATGAGGAAAATTTGTTTTTTTTGACAATTTTTTAGGTTTGCAAGAGATTCTGGATAACAGAACCTGGTGTGAGCCAGTCAAGTCACCCCATCCTGGATTCTCCTGGGTGGCTAATTTTCAAAAAAGGAAAAGGTTTGTTAGGTTTCCCTAGGTGCCGGCAGAGCTAGGGTTAAAAAACTACAGCTAGGTACTTTGCCAAAAAAGGGTCATTTTTCTCTGTGAAATTGTGGTGTGTCCACGTTGTGTTTTGTGCCGTTTCCTATTGCGGGCACTAGGGCTACCCACACAAGTGAGGTACCATTTTTCTCGGAAGACTTTGTGGAACGCGGGGTGGGTGGAAATTTGTGGATCCACGCAGATTCCAGAACTTTCCACCACAGAAATGTGAGGATAATTTGTTTTTTTTGACAATTTTTTAGGTTTGCAAGGGATTCTGGGTAACAGAAACTGGTGAAAAGGCAGTCAAGTCACCCCATCCTGGATTCTCCTGGGTGTCTAGTTTTCAAAAATGTATAGGCTTGCTAGGTTTCCCTAGGTGCCGGCAGTGCTAGGGTTCAAAAACTACAGCTAGGCACTTTGCAAAAAAAGGGTAATTTTTCATTGTGAAAATGTGGTGTGTTCACGTTGCGTTGTGAGCCGTTTCCTGTCGTGGGCACTAAGCCTACCCACACAAGTGAGGTACCATTTTTATTGGGAGACTTAGGGTAATTCAGATTTGTAAAACAACTGTTATTACCCATTATTTTGTTCCCATTTCAAAAATACATAGGTGTCTTTCATACCATATTTTCCATGTATACATTTTTCCAGAATAATTGCTATATACCCGGTACATAATAAAAAACCATTGCAAGTCGCTGCTCAGTTTTTGACTCTGGGTTCGTCTGGTTCTTGGTGAACCTACAAGTCCTATATATCCCCACAACCAGGAAGGTCCAGCAAATGTAACAGTATATTGCTTTCAAAGAGTTGTCATAATTAAAAGAAATTACATGTGAAAACGTTGACACAAAAGGCTGCTTTTTTCAACTAATTTTCAATTTTTCCTTTATTTAACTGTTAGTTTCTATGAGGAAACCTTACAAGATCTACACAAATGACCCCTTGTTGAATTCAAAATGTTGTCTACTTTTCCGAAACGTATAGCTTTCCTGGATCCATTATTGTTTTCATAACCATTTCTACCATTAACTGGAAGGAGGTTGAATGCACAAAAAATAGCAAAAATAAGCAATGTCCCAGAAAAATGCCAAAACTGTGTAAAAAATTGTGGTTTTCTGACATAATTCTGCTTGTTCCTAAAAGCTGGGAAGATGGTGATTTCAGCACCACAACCCCTTTTTTGATATAATTTGCAGGGAAAAATACAGACTCTTTCATCTGTAGTCCTTTTTTTTGCATTTTTACCCAAAAAAATAAAATGTTGCTGTATTTTGGCTAATTTCTGGGTCCCCTCCAGGGGAATCCCCAAACCCTGGGCACCTTTAGAATACCCATGATGTTGGAAAAAAAGGACGCAAATTTGGCATGGATACCTTATGTGGTCAAAAAGTTACAGGGGCCTAAGCGCGAACTATCCCAAATAGCCAAAAAAGGCTTAGCACTTAGCACAGGGGGGGGGGGGGGGAAGGCCTAGCAACGAAGGGGTTAAAGGGATGCTCACATAAAATAAAATTACAAAATAATGCTAGACCGGTGGTCCACAAACTAAGGAATGTTCCTAACATGATAATAGAACCATTACGGCGAGATTTGGAAAACTTATTGGAACAAGAGATTTTTTAACCTATTGAGGCATCGGAGTGGTTGGCTCCAATTGTGATAGCTCCGGAGGAGGGAGCGAAAATTCATCTTTGCATAGACTTGAGAGATTTTAATAAGAACATTTGGGTTGATAGGCAACTCCTCCTTAATATATCTGAAATGCTATCTACTATGGAGGGTGAGCCCATCTTTAGTGTGCTGGACATGTCAGCTGCCTATCATCAAATCAAATTACATCTTTTGCTACACCATTGGGTGCATTCAGATACAGAAGAAAGCCTTTTGGTTTAGCGTCGGCCTCTGCCGTATTTCTAAGGGTATTGAAGAACATTTTTGGAGACATGAAACAAGTATGGTGTTTCCAGGATGATATCGTGGTTGTGGGGAAGGATGCATAGGACCATGATATATTGTTCCGAGACATAATGGAGCAATTAGAGACATGATCTAACTATAAAAAAATGGACAAGTACTAATTGAAGGAAGAACAAGTTGATTATCTGGGACATGAAATAAGTATGAATAGTAGAAGACCATAGAAAAATATTGTGAGTGCTGGGGCCATGGCTTCTAAACCATTGAATAAGGATAAACTGAGATATTTCTTAGGATTAGCAAAATATTGTGCTAAATATGTGGAAACTTTCTCAGAGATTGTGGAAAAATGTGATGTTTATCTGGAACGACAAGTGCAAACAGGCTTTTGAGATGATTAAGGAGAAAATAAGTAAGGCACTTTTCGTGTAGGAATAGGAGCAGTATTGATGCAAATTGTGAATGGAGAAGAATGCATTTTCCTGTTTGCGTCTAGAAGATTGCAGGGTGCAGAACATTCATATTCAGTCATTGAAAGGAAAGTTTTGGCCTGCGGTTGTGGGATAAATCATTTTAGATTTCATGTGTGGGGTCTTCCATTTAAAGTATGTACAGATCACAAACCATTGACTTCTGTGTTCAAAGGGGGAAGAGGGTTGGAATGAAGTGTGACTTCGCGCATATCAAGGTGGGTGTTGTCTGTTATGGGGTATAATTTTGAGGTGGAATATCTAAAGGGGCAGCAAAAATGTAATTACTGGTTGCTTGTCAAGAATGCCATGGTCAGGAGGAAATATACAATGACATTGTACAGGATGGTGAGGAACGTGAAATGGCTTTATGCAGTGAGGAATGGAATGGTGAAATGGAAGAGGATTCCATATTAAAAAGTGTGTAGATGAAGATTGTTCAAGGTTAGAATCATGAAGATGGTGTGGATAAGGAAATGAGAGAATTCTTTAAAGTAAATGATGAGTTAAGCATGAGTGAAGGGAAAGTTAGTTCACAAACAAATTATGGATATTGCTCATGAATTGGACGAAGTATGTTTAAGCGGAGGGTCAGACAGGCTTTTTGGTGGCCTGGCATAAACAGCGATATAGAAATATTAGTGAAGGATTGTCACATATGTGCTTACAGTGACAAGTTGAAAATTGTGAGGCAACCTGCTTTGGTTTGTACCGAGTTTCCATTGAAAACTTGGAAAAGGGTAGCAACAGAATTTTTTGGACCTGTGGATAAGTTGGGTTTTAGGGACAAATATATTCTTGTGCTAGTGGATTATCATTCTAAATGGTTTGTAGTGGTGACAATGGGTAAGATCAATTCTGCCATTGTGATAAGATTCTTTGAGAAAGATTTCCTGGAAGAGGGCCTGCCTGGGATCCATTGTGTCTGACAATGGAGTACAATTTGTCTCCAGGGAGATGACAAATTATCTGAAAGGAATGGGGATTACACATGAAAGAGTGGCTCAGTTCAGACCACAGGCAGATGGCTTTGTAGAAAGAATCAATCGTCTTGTGAAGTTGGGATGGGGAATATTCAGCTATCTCTTGAGAATGGGTTGTTGTAGAGACAGGAGTTGAGAAGGATGATATAGGCTCACAGAATTGTCCACGTTCTACAAGGAGTGTGTCTCTGTTTGTGTCCTTAAATGGAAGAGAGCCAGGAAAAAAGAATGTCCTGTGTGGCTGATCAATAAAGATAACATTTGGGTTGAATGGGGTGAAATGAGGATGAAAGTGGAAAAGGGCAAAAGAAAATGGGACAGGTGTACAATCTGAGGAAAGGTGTGAAAATGTTATGGATCCAAGTACGAGATTGGGTAGTAATGAGTAAGAATGAATGGGTTTGCAATGGTGAAAGTAAGTATATGTGAATTTTCTAAGTTAAGGAGGTTAAGAGGAGTATGGTGATGTTGGAAAATGGAACTACATGGAGCCCAGGGGGCATATCAATTGAGAAAACAAGGCCTAGGCAAGGCAATATAACTTAGTGCTAAAGAAGCAAAAGACAACAAATAACAAAGGCTCTGTGTACAAACATGCACAAATGCTGTCAAATTTTTGGTAAAATTTATTATATTGAAAAATATATTTTATACTTTTTGTAATCTATTGTTAAAAAGTACATGAAAATACCATAGGATGACAGTTATTCATGTAGGGCTATAAATACCTCACAACTCGTAATTGATATTGCCAATTTATTCAAAGAGATATTTTCGTCAATCAATATGTAATACATATTGCAGGTGCATGTTTTAATTCAGAACATTGGAATTCGGATTCTAGACATATAATTATATCAGGAACACATCTGATTAATCTTTACACACATGATACAATACAGTATATATATATATATAGGGAGAACTGGCGGTATTATTTAAATGACGCGCGTTTCGGCGTAGCCTTCCTCAGGGTTCCATCTCAGTAAATACTGAAAGAAAAAACAAATACAACAAGAGAGCCTATGTTAGATGCCAATTGTCAATGCATCTAAAAATTATTAATGACGATAAAGATGAAAGGATGGGTGAGGGGTGGAGGAAACAGCTGAAGTCCTCCAGTAGTGTACCAGATGGCAAGGCCGCAGAATATGAAAAATGTTTTAAAAAACGGAAATAAGACCCACTTTCCAAGAACTCATTGATGAGTATAAACACCTACAATGTGCAGAAAAATTAATATGTTACTATTACAAATATAAAGTAAATGCTTTAAGAAGAATAGAAAAAATGAAAAATGTCCTAGAGAAAGTGATCCAAATGTACGCAGTATAAGGAGAGTTATCTATATCTAAGTTTGAAAACCTTATTGTTGCATGTAGGGTAACATGAAGAGATTCCCAGGGAATTGGAAATATAATGTTCTGAAGAGATACAAAAAACCAACAGGTCAAGACTCAAGATCTACAGGGCTAACGATACATGGGATATTGTATAAAAGTAAGGACTATGTATGAATACCTTATGTGGTATGAGGTTACTGCATAATTAGTGTCTGAACAGTGTTTCTGCTTTAATAAGGAATGATTTGCTGACCAGAGGTTGATATAGGTCCTCGCTGAAAAAATTGTGACAGAGGAGGACACTAGTGCACTATAACTAGAATAGCAAAAACATTTTTTTGAGACGGTATACAATTTGCGTCAAAAGACAGGTTTAAAAATGGCGGTGGCTTACTTAAATGTCAGGAAACACTTACCATCCGATGCTATCAACTGATGTATTGTTGCTAAGATGAATAGATGCTTGACTGAGGGAGGATTCAGAGGTCAAGTCCTTATCTATAGAGAAGCATATGTAGTATAATGCGAGTGTCTGGCTTACCTCGTATATGTAGCCAAGTGCGAAGCAGCATCCGGGCAGCGTGGCAGAAGAGAAACGTCATCAATACAAGGGTATTTAATGCCGGAAGGAAGGCAGCGTGAACGGCTGGAAGTGACAACACTAGAACATCATAGCATAGGACGTAACTATACGTAGAAGGTATACGTGGGGGCCATATTGGATATGCTGGAAATGAGCGAAGAATAATATGTGAAGCTGAAATATAAAAGCTGATAGCTAAAAATCACATGGGCAGAGTTAACCTACATTTTATGGGAGATATACAAACTAAAGGAAATCTTAAAAGATAGATACAGATTCATTCTGTTATTTTCTGTTGCTGAAAAGTAGTACTTTACATGTAACTGGTCTTCACGGTGTTATAGCAATAGCTTAAAATAAGAACATGCTGGCTAATGGCTGTTATTTTCACAACTCACAAAGGTTCTAATATAATAGAGAAAGAAGGCAAAAATGCTAACAGAATACAAAGATAAATACATATTTGTGATGACAATGAAAGGTCAAACAGAAAATATTGTTTTGTGGAGCACAGTATTAATTATTTAGATGTCCATACGATTGGATAGACATGGGCACAGATAAATACATTAAAATAGATCAAGACTAACAGATCACATGAGAGATCAAGTGGAGAAAATCTTAAAGTGAAGCACAGTATATATTGATGTCATCTCTGACAAATTCGATGGACAGGGACATGAATTAAATACATCTAGGTTTACAGCTAGAAATAAGGATGGTGTGAAGGATGGTGACGGGTGGACTGAATGCTGGTTATAATCTGCAGGACTAGGTGTTTAATAATTGAAATGAACGCTGTTATAATCTGTAGGGCTAGGTGTTTAATAATCTCCATGTTGAGTCCCTGTTCGGCAGTGCCTAACAAAAAAATCCCAAAGACTTTTCTACGCTTTCATATAGCTTCATTATTGATACGTGGATTGTTGTGTATTTTTTCCTCTATAAACCAGCATATGTCCTCTGGAGTGTGGTTGTTATCTAGATAATGCTGCACTATTGGGCCTGCGGTTTTCTTGGTCCTTACTGCATATCGGTGTTCAGTGAGACGTATACTCATAGTTCTTGATGTCTCCCCCACATAGCCTAGATTACAGGGACATAATAGCAGGTAAATTATGTCTTTCGTTTTGCAATTAGTCAAGCATGTAGATTAGATAACATGGCTATTGAATTGCAATTCCGAAGTTTCCATTGCTTGAGGACATGATTTACATGTATTGCAATGAAAATTACCAATAACAGGTCTAAGTCTGTCTACTGATGTTTGGATTTCCACAGAGGTGTGTTACATTCTGGAGTGCACAACATGATCTTTCAAATTACTGTTGCGCCGATAGGCAAATAGAGATTTAGGGAGTTTCTCGGAAGATGATCTATTGATATTGAGAATTTGCCAACTCAAGCAAACAGCTTGTCTTATCCTTTCGTTTAACATAAAGGTGCCGATTCCGATCCGGTAAAAAAAATTCCCGTACGACTCGTATCCGTATTTCTTTACGTACGAGTCGTACAAGTCCCATACAAATGGCAAAGTATGATTCGTACTGTAAAATTACATGCGAATTGGCTCGGGAAAAGTCAACGAGACGTCCCCAGACAGATTTACGTACGAGTCATAAAACTGAAGTCCGAGCGCACAAGTCCGATCCGTACCGGTGTCCCGAAAACCCAAGCGTATAGAAAACATCCCGTATGGAGCGAACTTTGTATGACCACTACCCCGGGTACACTTGGGCCCGGGGTACGAGTCGTATGGACACCCCACCCCACCCGCGCATGTACACGCCGTACCCCAGCACCCGCGTATGTACGCGCCGGACCCCCCCACCTCAGCACCCGCGCCTGTACGTGCCGTACCACAGCACCCGCGTATGTACGGGTCATACCCCCTACCCCAGCACCCGTGCATGTACGTGCCGTACTCCAGCACCCGCGTATGTAAGCGCCGTACCCCCCACCACAGCACCCACGTATGTACGCGCTGTACCCCCCACCCCAGCACCCGCGCATGTATGCGCCGTATCCCAGCACCCGCGTATGTCCGCGCCGTACCCCCCACCCCAGCACACGCATATGTAAGCACCGTACTGCCCACCCCAGCCCCATACTTGGACGCACCGTACCCCAACACCATACCCCAGCATCCCCCCATGTACGCGCCGTACCCCAGCACACGCGTATGTAAGCGCCGTACCCCCCACCACAGCACCCGCGTATGTACGCCCCGTACCCCCACCCCAGCCCCGAACTTGGACGCACCGTACCCCAACATCGTACCCCAGCATCACGTATGTACGAGTCATACAACACCATTGCACATGTGAACACTGTACAACAACATAGCCATGGACGCACCTTACCTACCCGAAAAAGACTCGTACTGAACCAGGACACTGTAAAACAGCACAAGGACCGTTAATTCGACTCGCACAACACCACAAAACACGTCTTCAGGACAAAAAATAACTAAAAGACTGACCTGGCACATCCTAACAGTCAAACAGAGGCCCAAAATCACAACCACCTCTTATAACACACCCACCAAAAGTTCAAACACAGCCACACCCACAAATGGACCAATAAAAAGGGCCCACAAACACAAACCATGAGCCTTTGCAACAGACCCACTGCTGACATACATCACACACAAACAACTGCACCCATACACCTTAACTCACACATCTTCACACAACCTCCTTCACACAGACCCCCTCTACACATACACACACACCTACACATTCACACCCACACACCCACAACCATCCACACCCACACCCCACACCATGCCCACAGACAAGAATCCAAAGTTCACAACGGAGGAGCTGGACATCCTTGTCAACGAAATCATCAGAGTCGAGCCACAGCTGTTTGGAACATTGGTCAGACAGACCAGCATATCCCAAAAAACTAGCCTGTGGCAGAGGATCGTCGATCGGGTGAATGCTGTTGCGCTCATCAGAAGGACCAGGAATGAATGTCAAGCCAGGTGGTACGATTTGCGCAGGGCAGTCAAGCGCAAAATGAATGAGGAATACGCCCAGAGTAACATCGCAGGAGGTGGGCTGCTCCGCAGACCGGTACATTACCATCCCTGGGAGGAGAAGGTGATGGCCCTGCTTCTGCCGGTGGGAGTACACGGAGTCGAAGGAGTTCGAGAGCCTGGTGAGTACACAAACAACTCACGTAACATGGGAGGAATGGCATCCACACCCCAACTACAACAAATGCACTCACCGACCCCCAAGCCCTCACCTGACACAACCACACTCTAAACAACGCTCAGGCCACTAACATGAGTATGCCCCATTTACAAAGCAAGGCCATGCCATGCCCCAGCCTACACAAACCACAAAACCAAGACAGGATGTCCGGGATGCTGGGAGGGTGGGGATCACTAAACATGTTGTACAACTCAGAAACAGACACCATTGCCCTCAGCCCATATGGCCCAGGTACATACACATGCACCATGCGCAATACACAGGGACTGGCAAAGTACTGACAAGGTAGCTGACACTTGGCCCTGCTGTAGGCGGCACAAGGCCCTCCTGTGACAACTGCAAAATCTAACACAAACACAACCAGATCAGATATCTAGGACAGGAAATCACACTCACTGACATGGCAGCATGCTCCATGGGAGGACAAATACATCACCTGGGAGACCAACTGCCAAATCACACTACACCCACCAGCAGGCACCGTCAATCAATCAACAATCGATCAGGGTACTTGTAAGGCACGCTACTTACCTGTGAGGGTCTCAAGGCGCTGAGGGGGGGGTTCCAATACTGCTCGAAGAGACAGGTCTTGAGGAGTCATCAGAAGGCAAGCAGGTCTTGTGTCAGTTGTAGATGGGTTGGGAGGGTGTTCCAGCTCCTGGCGGCGAGGTAGGAGAAGGATCTGCTGCAGGCGGGCGTACGTTGGATGCGGGGGACAGCTGCGAGGGCGAGGATGCTGGAGCGGAGCGGAGCTTGCGGGTGGGGGTGTAGAAGCTGAGTCTGATGTGCAGGTAGGCTTGTCCAGCGGCGTGGAGTGCCTTGTGTGTGTGGCTGAGGAGCCTACAGGTGATCCTCTTGTCGATGTGGACCCAGTGCAGGTCTCTCAGGAGGGGGGTGATGTGGCTGTGGCAGGGGGCGTTGACGATCACTTGTGCTGAGGCATTGCAGAAGCGTAGTAGCCGCCGTTGGTGTGTGGATGGGAGTCCTGCGTAGAGTGCAGTGGCGTAGTCCAGTCAGCTGCTGACGAGGGCCTGTGTCACTGTTCTAGTTGTTTAAGTCGGGATCCACCAGTAGATCCGGCGGAGCGTGCGTAGGGTGTCATAGCAGGAGGAGGAGACGCCGTTGACCTGCTTGGACATGGAGAGGGAGGATGCGAGGATCAATCCTATGTTGCGTGCGTGTTTGGTGGGTGTGGGTGATGTCCCCAGAGCGATTGGCCACCAGGAGTCGCCCAGGGTGAGGGTGTGGGTCCCAGGATGAGGACCTCCATCTTGTCTGAGTTCAGTTTCAGATGGCCACTCCGCATCCAGTCGTCGATGGCCCTCCGACCCTCGTGGATGTTTGTCTTGGCGGTGTGAGGGTCCTTGGTGAGGGAGAGGATGAGCTGGGTGTCATCGGCGTAGGAGATGTCTTAGAGGTTGTGGTGGCGGGCCACTTGTGTGAGGGGGCCATGTGGATGTTGAACAGCGTCGGGCTGAGTGATGATCACTCACCCCTCACACAAGCACACACCCCCGGGGCAGCCAAGGGAGTCACACACTCTCACAATGGACATGTGACACAACAAGATCAAGCCGCAGCCAAAAAAGCATCCAAGGCCAAATGCGACATGTCAAAGACCCTGGATAACCTTTCAATCAGTCCCCTGCAACATACCCATCCACATGTGAACATTGATGTGAATGCTAGGCACATACAACTACCTGGAGTAATTGTGGCAACCAGAACATGTATGAAACATGGATGTCGCATGAAACAGCATTAACATTGTCTCTCTCTCACACACAGGGCAACGTCATGGATCTCCCCCCAACACTGGGGGGGAACAATCACAGGCCGAGGCTCGGCAGGAAGATGATCCTACCGGCAGCGACGACTCTCAGCACTCTGTGGATGACCCCAACCAACCTGGACACTCTGGTGCCCCAGCCCCTGCAGCACCTGCGTCAGGTACATCTGTGCCAACCACCACCCCCATTCTTGCCACATCCCAGGAGACACCCAGGAGCCCTGCCCGCACAGAACAACTGAGCCAGTCTGACCTGGAGGGACAAGGTTCTCTGGCCACCCAGGAGGAGGCAGACAACCCTGCAAATGCCATCCCTCAGGGGTCCGGTAGACCCGATGTACCCACAACGGCAGGCCAGGCTCGTGTGGGCAGGGATGGTGGGAGTGGAGGCAGGCGGAGGCGCGAACCTGACCAGCCAGCTGAGGGAACTGGTATGTCACACATACGCCACATCTTGGAGACATACCGGCGTGACACCAGGGGCATCAGCCAGGTAGTGGAGACCCTCAACAAGATTAAGAACCAGCAGGCCGAGCAACATGCCAGTCAACAACAACACCAAGTACGGATGGAGGCAAGACTGGCTGAGCTCCTGGCGGTGCAAACAGACATAAGCCGTTCACTCCGTCAGATCGCCGACAACATGGGCAACCCTCCCTGTGCCACCAGGCGAAGACCAGCACCAGCCACAGGGAGGGAGGAGGAGGAGGAGGATTCGTCCGACGGAGCGTCCCAAGCATCGTCATGGCCTGCATCTGAGGGTCCCGCAAGGAAGGTGGGTTATCCACAGAAAAGAGCATGAGAGGCAGCGGACCATCCACATTTCCCAGGTCACCTCGCCTGGTACCTGGCCCTCTGGCGCAACAGCAGCACCTCGTCCAATGACATTCTCTGCCACATGGACTTGCTGGTCACAGTCTGACCAATGATGACCAACACTGTGGTCTGGACTCTGATGACTCCAACTGACAAGGATGCCATCTCCCCCTGGGAACTTTGGATTCCATGCACACTGTATAGCACCTATTTGTCCACACTAAACAGGCCCCCCACCGAGAATAAATCTCTTTTTCTACAATTACATGTTGCATTCATTTTGCATGAGTACGCAACCTATGTGTGGGGAAATATCAAACTATGCATGAGTGTTGAACTAACTCCAGCCATCCATACCCTGGAATCTGAGTCTGGGACAGGACACACATGCGTCACAACGTATCATACTATACAGACATAGAGCACAATACTCACCCGTGATGGCCTCAAGCTGCTGAGGGGGGGCATGCATTACTGTGCGGACAGACCAATTGGGAAGAGTATCCTGAAGGCGTAGAGGTCATGGCTCATGTGGATGTTGCCGGGGAGGGAGTAGCAGGTATGTCTTGCCAGGTGGGAGAACTATGTCCTGCATGCTGGAGTACGGTGGATGTGAAGAATGGTGGCCAGGGCAAGGTTGGGTGCACTGAGCTGGCACAACGGGGTCTCGGATGACAGATGGCCAAGGTTGGTGTGGGGTCTGGGTTTGTGGCCTGCCTCCTGAGTGTGGGTGAGGAGTCTGAAGTTCATACTGTAGCACACAGTGATACATTGCAGCTATCTCTGGTGGACGGTGTTCTGGCTGGGGCGCAGGATGTTGAAGCTGAGATGCTGAAGGCTTGAGTCCCACTCCCATGACCTTGCTGGTGTACGGAGCCGGTGGGGAGTAGGAGGGACATTACCTGGTTGGTGTGACAGGGCCTGGAAGGCGGGGCCAGCGCTGTGTAGTACGTTGGAATTGCACAATCATCATGCAAAGGTGTTGTGTGTGCGCCTAGGGTATTCTTGAGAGCAGGCGGTAGCTCCTTGGATGGACAATGCTTGGAGGGTGGCTGCAACATCAGATTTTAGTGTGATGTGGGTCATGTAAGGACATGAGGTTCATGCAATGTGCACGTTGCATGCGCTGACGGTCCAGCCTTTGGCACCACGTGGGCGCAACAGTGGCACAGACAAGCTGATGCCAGCCTAATGAATGGGTGGAGGGAGGAAGGAAGGAGCATCTTTGAGGTGTGTGTGTTGCCGAATCTGTAAACTCTCTGTGCCCTCGCTACAGGGGCTGCATCAGCAGGCGGCATGACCTGGAAACTATACCACTAGTTGCACACAAAGACAAGGATGTCAGAAAGGACTACTGCAACAGGTGTATGTAAAGGAGGAGTGTCCGGTTTCCCATGGCACACCCAGAGACAATGGATGCACAATCCCCAAAGATGACTGACACCGGATCATTAAACTGAAGGACGAGCTGCGCACAGGATGCACACCCTCAGCAGGTGTTGATGGTCTGTTGTGGCAACCAACATGCCCAAATACATACACAACCATGGACATCATGCACACTCGATATTCAAATCCCTGAAGAACTGCATGCATGTTGCTAAACTGCACATAGACTCATATGCACAATCTTTGACAAGTATGCCAGAGATGCCGCAGGCAAAGTGGCAAGAGACCAGCATTGACAGAGATGAGGCACCTTGGAGGGTGAGGTACACCTTTATTACTCAGGTTCACACATAGGGAAATGCATCAATATGAACAGACTCACAGGTCATTTTGCAGAACATGTGGGACCTACACTGGACACCCCCTTCACAACACAGATGCTGTAAATCCATTGAACTGGCACACAAGTGAAGGGTGTGAGCCAAACACCCCCTGCTGCAGACGGAGGGGCTTCAATTCCCCATTTATCCTCTAATGGGGATGTCCCACGCTATGTCCACCCGGAGTATCCCGTATGTTTCAGAGGGAAGTTGTACACACATTGATGCCTTCATCAGAATCCACAGTCCCATCACAGATGACTGCTACGAAGGGTGACTATCAATACATGGGAGTCATGCAACATGTCATGTGCCCCATGGTGAGTCGACATGTATGTATAGGAACACAACATGCACAGGAGCAGTGACCACACATTACAAACACGTACCAACACCAAAATGCCATGCAGCAATCCTTAACCAAATAGACTTTTCCCCATGTCCGTGCATGGGACGCTGATTCAGCACACGTTGCAATACTCATGAGGAATAGCGGGAGGCCAACGATGACATGAGCAGACAGCATGCGAAACTACCTGGGGATGACAGACACACAAGAAGTCAGGGAAGAGATTGTCATCCGCAAGCATGGTCATTTACTCTACAGGAATAAGTGTGTCACCATGCTATATTAAAATTGAGTGTCTAAGCTAAAATGTGTGGAAGGACATCATCACTCGAGTGACACATCTGAAGACACATATAAGTCACTTAGCATACAGTCAGCTGGACACACACATTGCAACACATGCCACACAAGGCTCCGCGCGTGCACACTCAGACCCATGGACTCACCATTATGAGAAGAAGTTACGTATGAGCTGACTCCGGATGTCGTCCTCCTCCTCCTCCTCATCGTCACTTGCCTCGTGACCAAGCCCTTCATCCTCCACGGGTGGATGTTCCTGCTCATCCGGATCTAGGATGAGTGGCACAGCCTTCTCCGCTGCCATGTTGTGCAGTATGCAGCACACGAGGAAGATCTTGCAGGCCTTCATCGGTTCATATGGGAGGGACCCGCCTGTCTTGTGAAGGCACCGGAATCTGCTCTTCAGGAGGCCAAACGCCCTCTCAATCACTCGCCTGGTCTGCCCATGTGCGTTGTTGTAACGGTGATCTGCAGTTGTTCTGGGGTTGCGGAGGGGCATCATCAGCCATGGCATGTTGGGATAGCCAGAGTCCCCTACATGGAAACATCATGTAAAGAAGTGGGTCAGGAGATGCCGTAAGATACAAAAATAGCGCTAAACAAAGGACAAACAGAGTATACCCACCAACAAGACATGCTCGTTCGTTGTGCGGCCCCAGCATCATTTCTGGCACCCTGCTACGCCTCATGATGTAGGCATCGTGTGCTGACCCTGGAAAACGTGCACAGACATGGGAAATCAGCATGTTAGCAAGACACACCACAAGGGCATTTATAGAGTGGTAATGTTTACGGTTGCGATAGGCGACCTGCTGTGCCTGTGGTGGTACCAAAGCCACATGTGTCCCATCAATAGACCCAATTACATGGGGCATCCCTCCCAGGGCATAGAACTCACCCTTGACACCTGTCAACTGCTCACGAGTTGGAAAATGGATGAATTCATCCAGGTGCTCCAACATGGCTTCTAAAAAATCATGCAGGACATGGCTGAACATGGTCTGTGACATGCCAGCCACATCAGCTATGGTGAATTGAAACGCACCGGTGGCAAAAAAATGTAGGGCTGCCATCACCTTCATCTTGGGGGTCAGCGCAGTAGGATACCTGTGTCACGGTTGGAGGTGCTGTTCAAGCTTTGCGGTCAAGTTCTCAATCAAATGTTGCGAGAAGCGGTAACGTCTTATGCAGTCACGTTCCCTCATGGCAGCCAAGTCTGGCATTGGTCGGGGGAGAGGCGGTGCCCTGCAGAAAATTGGAAGGAATAACGAAGAGTGAGTACATAACAACATCAATGTCAATGAACTGAGCACATGCTCAACTGCTACTACACATCTGCTAAATACAGAGTCAGGTCTGTGCTATACACCCAGGACACGTATGCCAGCCAGGTGATACTCCTACGACAAGCCAGCTACACCCGTTGATAGTCAAGTTTTACATGACATGGCCCGAAACTAGCTGCAGGCCAGTGTAAGTGAACAGCCAGAGACATTACAGGAGTGACATACATCCACATATCTGCATTTGAAGGATGTCATCTCATACAGACTGCTGGCGGCAATCTAGACGCACAGGTGACATGTCATTGGAAATGTACAGATAATACACATAGCGATGAAGGGGTACACGTGAAAAACGAAAACACAGACATGGATACGGAGCAGATATGTCCTCATGTCATAAAATCATCTTTGAAGCATCCAGACACACGTAACGTGTGAATCCACATGTGGCATGGTGTGCGTATTTGAGTGCCATGCCCATCTACACACAGACACATGTTGGATGCAGCAACAGCAGATGCAGTTGACGGAACAACAACAGCAAGCTCATGGGAACACATGACACACACAGGACATAGTCACATCAGGGCACGCTGGTACTTAGATGTCAGGTGTTAGTGTCCCTGTCCCTGGCATCAGGGGACATTTGCGGGTGTTGGTGACTGTGCCATACCAGTGATGCAGTGCTTGACACGTTTGTACTACATGCACACATGTGCAAAGTGGGAAGGGGAAGTGTGCCACATACTGCCACATCACACATGACATGTGTACACAGGTCATCACACATCTATTGTGCTAAAACATGATGAGACATGTGCCACATCACTGCTTGACACACCTAGGCCCTGCACATGAAGGACTGCAATGACTATGACTTGATGTGCAGCCGTGCACGAGTCTGACACCTCCATTTCATTCGTGTGCGCCTCCTATCACCTGTGTAAGCTGTGAAACACAACGTACACACGCTCTGAGGGCGTGTGAATGGTCCGTATCATCACATTGGTGTTCCCGCCGGAATACGGGTGTGTGAACGGACCATACACACGTACGTGTACTACCAGTGTGTACATGTACGTGTACGAGCAGTGTGTACACGTACGTGTACTACCAGTGTGTGCACGTACTTGGACTAAAGTCGTACACGTACATGTACGACCAGTGTGTATACGTACGTGTAGACACTGGTCGTACACGTACGTGTACACTCCCATTGTGTACACGTACGTGTACGACCAGTGTGTACACGTACGTGTACGACCAGTGTGTACACATACTCCTATCGCACCAGTTGCACAGTGCGTTTGACACATACGTGTACGACCAGTGTGTACACGTACGTGTATGACCACTGTGTGCACGCACGTGGACTATGGTCGTACTCGTACGTGTACGACCGTTGTCCACGTACGTGTACACACTGGTCGTACATGTACGTGTACACACTGGTCGTACACGTACGTGTACACACTGCTCGTACACGTACGTGTACGACCAGTGTGTACACGTACGTGGACTACCAATGTGTGCACGTACGTGTACGACCAGTGTGTACACCTACGTGTACGACCAGTGTGTACATGTACATGTACACACTGGTAGTCCACGTAGGTGTACACACTTGTCATACACGTACGTGTGCACACTGCTCATACACGTAAGTGTATGACCAGTGTGTACACGTACGTGGACTACCAGTGTGTACACATATGTGTACAACCAGTGTGTACACCTACGTGTACTACCAGTGTGTACACGTACGTGGACGACGGTCGTACACGTACGGGTATGACCGTAGTCCACGTACGTGTAAACACTGGTCGTACACGTACGTGTACACACTGGTAGTACACGTACGTGTACACACTGGTCGTACACGTACGTGTCAAACGCACTGTGCAACTGGTGCAGTAGGAGTACGTGTGAAACGCACCGTACCTGTGTGTGGATAGCTAAATTACATAGGGACACATGAGGGACAAGTATAAGGGCCTAAATGCATGCTGGTTGTCATGGATACCGATTTTCAAGTTCAAATTTTCAATCATGTGGCCTGGAATAGGTAGTTGGCAACTAAATACAATGTTGCAAAGTGGTTGTTGACTTCACATCATGCTCAAATTTTGAACCATGCAAAAGCCCTCACTGGGGTATGTTTAAAGGGATTGGAGGAAACGTAGGATGCAAATGAGACTGACCAATCACTCTGTACTCCAGTAAATGAAACAGCCCAGCAAGGCAGATATAAGTCAGCCAGAACCCATGAGAGGGCACTTGCCTGCACTACCTTTCACTCAACACCACTGCTGCTGTTTGTGCTTCCACTGGCACCATGTCAGGGTCTGTGGAGAGGGCCCAGCCTTTCACCCATGAGGAGAATGAGGCATTGCTTGATGTCATCCTCCCACAGTACCCCAGCCTGCATGGGAGACCAGGGGAGCAGGTGAGTGCTGACTCCACTAGCTTTGACTGTGCACCTTTTTTGTGAGTGTCACTTCTGGCGTTGTGTCCAGGTGTGTCAGACATGCAATGTTGTTTAGAGTGGGTCCCGGGGGGGGGGGGGTGGCTTATGTCTCCCATGCAGAGCATGATATTGTTCCTTTGTGCACTCCTCACTTGCATTGTGCTTACTGTGACATTCACTGCATAGTGCATGGCACATTCAGCCTGCCCAATCCTTAGGGCAATTTTTGTCCTATTTTCCAGAGGTGATTCCCTGGCCCCCCGGTGTGACAGGTGACTGTACCCACAGATGTGTGTGAGTGGAGTGGAGCTGTGGTGAGAGTGTCCAAATGATGTGTACGCCCCCTGGACATTGATGTGTGTGAATGTTCCTTGTCATGTGGGTGAGTGTCTATGTAGAGTGTTGCACCCCAGCTGCATGGAGGAGGCAACAGCTCCACCCATCTGATGTGAGAAGTAAGCCGTGCAGAGTGTCTGACTTGCTGAGCTAGCACCACACCTGTGACACCCCACAGGCAAGTGGTACATGTGCTGAGTGAGGTTTGTATCCGCTGTTGCCAATGGCAGGTGATTGATCTGTGCCTGTGTGTGTCTGTCTACTCTGCTGAGGTTGTGTCAGTGGCCTGGGGAATGTGACTGCTTGGAGGTGCTGTCCATCAGGAGGTGTTGCATGTGATGCACAGCGTGTGCCATGATCATGGAGTGTGATGCACCCCTCATGCCACCTGTGTATGCCATGTAGTGCATTGGGGCTTCCACACAGACTAATGTTCCTAAGACAAAGGTGCAATTTGTTGCCAGCATAATATGCCCTGTTCAACATATCAAAGATGTTCAAATGTGTGTCTCTGTGACATGGAGCAGGTGTTGTGATGTTGTCTCACTTTTTCATCCTCACAGGTAACTGCCTACGCCAAGGGGGCGATATGGAAGCAGGCCATCAGGGCCGTGAGATCTGTGGAGGGTCGCAGTCGGCGCCTCGCCCAGGTGAGGAAACGCTGGCAGGACATCCGGTGCTGGACCCGGAGGATCGCCCGGTGGCAGCTGAAAGACTCACCTCCACACAAGCACGGCGTGGGCCGACGACTGACCCAACAGATGAAGCGTGTCCTGGCGGTGGTCTTCCCTGACTTGGATAGGCGGTTACAGGATTTGCAGCAGCAGGAAGGGGGTAGGTACGTGTGTGTTTGTTGTGTGTCACCAGCTTTTGGAAGTGCTCAGTTGCCTGGATACACAGCGAGGGTTAATTTGTGCAGTGCATATCCTGTTCCCCAAAGTCAAACGGTGCTGTTCCTCCTCCATTCCCCTAAATGACATGTGTTCCCTGGTCTGTTTGTAATCAATATTGCACATGGTCATCTAGGCTGCCAGTTAATCCAAGTGTACATTGCTTTCTGCATCGGGGGGGGGGGGTCTGAGACATGTGTTGTTACCTTGCCTGTGCTCTGTCCTGTTCAGTCATTTGGGGGTCCATATTAGTTGGCAATGATGCTGAGTCTCAACATAGGAGTGTGATTTTTCAAATGAACAGACTTGCAGCATGCATGACCGATGTTGTGGCCTCAGACATGATGTTCATGAGTGGGAGATATGCTTAGTGCCGAGACGGTAGCTCATGTTACAGTCAGATAATTCCAGGACCATGGAGCAGTGTTCCCACTACAGTCTCCTAAGCCACCCTTGCATCGGAATCATGTGTGTCATCCAACACTGTGCCCATTCTCTATGTGCTCAGCATAGTTTGGCCTCTGTGGCATAGTTACCTGCCCTCATTTGTATTTATCTAAAGTGTGCTACATGTGCCCATTGTACAGGCTGACCCCATTTTGCTTGTGCATCCTCACACTGGGCAGTGCCTGTGTGTCTATGTACAACTATCTGTTGATGGTTGTTGGTCACAAATATGTGTTGGCAGCCTCACGAGGTGATGTGGAGTACATTTAGGAATTCTTGATGCACATTTGAGTAAACCCAGATTAATAGGTGTAACTTCAGGATCTGTCTCAATAACAATGTCTCAGGTATGGGGGGGTTTGTGCGGGCAAGGCCTACATGTCCAAACCTTATGTCTCCTTGCCGGGTCTGACCTGTGTGTGATAATTGTCTGGACAGACACTCAACATGCAGTGACCCAGTCATGTTGTGCTGGGTTTAATGTTTGTGCTTTGCAGCATGTGTCAAAAATGTAAATACATGGCTCATGCTCATCCATTTTTGCCACCAGTGTGTGGTCGAGATGCTACGTAGTTTGGTCTGTGTGTGCTGACATCTGTGTGGACATTCTTGCTTGCCATGAGGGTGTCTCCTCAGTGCAGGTGCTCCTTATCCCGACACATTGCAGGCCCATTGGCTAATGCATTGCCCTGTGTTTGGACATGTGTGGCACTCCACATGACAGGCAGTGGGTCAGATGTGTTGCCAACTGTGTCATCATGGTACGGATGTCCATGAGACAGGTGGCATGATTAAAGTTTTTAGTCAATAAGTATTGTACCTTTGCACCCACTCCACTTGTCAACATGTCTCAATTTTTCATATGCTTCTTTTTGCTAGTTGGTTGTGAAGGACAATAATGTGCCTGCATGACAGATGTCTCCCAGGGAAGTGCAAAATAAAGTACTTTTACACTTTCCGTGGACACGCTGGCACATTTTACTGGAAGGCACAGTTTGATTACCACTTGTTTTCTGATTACACATATCCGTGTTCACACAGTGTGTTTGCATGTGTGTAAGTCCTTGGTTGTTGCTGATACAAACTTACGAGTGTCAAGTCATCCAGACCACCGTGCCATGTATATGTACTTACTGATACCCCATTTCTTATTTACAGTGGCTTTTTAGAATTCGGCTGCCAGCTCATACAATGACTGTGTAAATGTATTTTTGTGTGCACATCATTGTGTGACTTCTGTCATACAGGCAGATGTGTCTTCTGTTCACAAAGTGGCGCATTCACACATTCTAAACATGTACATTGTGTGAAGGGTTGTGAGTCCCAAGGGATTGCAATGTTTTTGGCTATGGTTTCCTAAGTACTCACAGGTCTCAGAGTGCGGGGACACCTTCAGCCTTGAGGTGTGTTATTTGGCCTTGGGTGCACCAATACTGTTTCGTTCACAGTGAACAAGAGGTGGCATGGATTCATATTCTTGCTGTGCTCAACTGTCCCCAGACACTGGCTTCTCAGTATAATTTGATATCAAGTTATTTGCTGTTGTGTCATGATCTCCATTGTTTCCAAGTGTCATGGTGGGTCAACCAACTGGGGAGTGCAGGGTTACGTATGTGCGGACTATTCTAGATGTTACTCATGATGCATTTCCTGATATGTCCTGTGACATTTTTATTTGGACTCATGTGTCTGTTGTATACAGGTGACTGATTATTTTCTGTCTCTTCACCTTGCCCACAGCATCATCGGAGGACACCGAGGGAGACACCTGCACGGATGTGGAGGAGGGATCCAGCACCGCTGCCACCACTGCTGCCGAGTCTGCGGGAACAAGTGGCATGGAGGGCGAGGGGAGTCAGGCGGAGGACCTGTCTAGTGACAACACTGACAGGTCCGATGCTGAACTCCTCCAGGGGGCGGAGGCTGCTATGACCCCTCCATTCCCATCACCCCCCTCCCAGTTGCTCCGGTCCCTTCTGTCCGTGCTAGGCAACACTGTGTCTCCTTCGTGCCAGGCACCACACCCCCTACCCCTGTTCCCCCTGCTGCCCTCACTGCAGAGTCTGTGGACATTCTGCGGCAGTTGCAGGTTGGCCAGACATCGATGCTGAATGTCCTCCATGGCCACACCCGAATGATGACACAGATGGTGTCGTACATGGAGGGCATGTCATCAGCGATGTCTGGCCAACGGATGTTGCTGAGGTCCATGGTCTCCTGCAGTGCTTCGTCCCCCCTACCCCTGCACCATCCACACTTCCCACTCCCAAGCATACACAGACATTCACAAGCACGCACCCCACCGGACACAGGCAGCACACCACCGCGTAAGGGCAAGCGCACTCCTCCTGGCACCCACACTCAGGGGGATGAGGGCACACCCACTGGGTCTGGGGCACACAGGCATACACGCAGCCACAGTCCGAGGCCGCATGGCGTACTAACCAGTCCCTCCAAAGGCACTCCCCTCGGCTCCCCTACCACACATCCTGAAAAAGAGACCTACTTGGCTGTGCTGGGCCTCAGCCCCGCTGGCTCTCCAGCCCGCAAACGGGAACGGCACTCCACGGGTAGGGGAGTTGAGTCCCCCCCCTGTCCCCCCCTCCCCCAGTAGCACTGTACCCCATCACTCCGACCCCCCCCTCCTTTGCGGCTGTGTTTTCTTCGGGTGAAGGGGAGACGCTGGACGACCTGGCAGCAGTGTGCAGCGCCGAGCTGACCTCCACCTTTGGCGCTGCCCCACCCCCTGTGGTGGAGGCTTCCGTCCCTGCACCCACCACACCTACCCTTCCACCTCCTGTCCCTGCGGTGCCTGGTCCTTCCCCACATGATGCCCCCCCCACTCGACGAACCTGAGGGTTCTAATGTGCAGGCAAGCTAGGGGAGACGCGTGGCCATGTGTCCCCCCGAAGGGCTTCAGATCTGGACTGGCCATGTGCCTTTGTAAATAGTGCCCTTAACTACATTTTCATTTAATGCTGAATAAAGCATTTTCTTTTCAGTTTGAACACATTTGCATTTCAGGTATTGATGTGGGTGCTGATGGTCCCGGAGTTGGGGTGGTGGTAATGTGTTATGTTTCAGGAAAAAGTTGTAGTCTGATGCTAATGGGGTGGACCATGGTATCTGCGTGCCATCACAATGTCTCTGCAAAGTATATTTGGCCGTGTGTGCTATTTGTGTTTGGAGACATTGTCCCAAGGATTGTTCATTCCTCTGTGGCACCTGACATCTACCCTGCAGGGAGTTGCACTTTTATTGTGCTGACCTGTGTCTACATTTCCTTTGTTGGTGACGGATCCCTTCAACTATGACCATGCCTGCTCAGCAATGTCTCCGGCTGCATCCTCTGTGCCATCCTTGCAAGTCACTGTACTTGTGTACTGAGTATGTTGTCATGCCTTAATGGCGACATTCAGCATTTTCCGCACTATGCAAGTGTGTTATCCCAGCCTAGCGCACATTTGGTACTTGTTCTGCAGGGTATTTGAGCACCTTAGTGACAATTGTGGGCATTGTATCTGTGGGAAGTCCACCCTATTCCTTCCATGAGAGGAAACATCTTGATGCCTGTCCCAGCACCTGTACATTCCTATCAGTCCTGGGATGTGCGTGACAGTGTGTGTTCCCTTTGGCTCTCTTAGTGTAGTGGCCATTGACATGAGTATACAGTCTTGTGGCATGATCTCTGTGTGTGTATTGTGCTGCCTCCGCCAGGGGTGGGTATGCATGTGTCAATTGTCCTCAAACCCACATGTGTTGTGTCATGCAGTGGGGGAAGGACATCCATCCTCATGGGAGTGGGACACTGCTGTCAGTGATGTGTTTTTATGGCACTATCAACATAGTCGAACATTAGGGATGCGTACATACACCCATGGAGTTGTGCTCATCTGATCATGATGTACACACCCCCATGACTGTCCACTGCTGGTTTTCCTCTGCACCCACCCCTCACATGTCTCTGTCCACTGCTGGGAGTGATAGGCACCCACCCCCATGTCTCTGTCCACTGCTGGGAGTCCTCTGCACCCACCCCTCACATGTCTCTGTCCACTGCTGGGAGTGATAGGCACCCACCCCCATGTCTCTGTCCACTGCTGGGAGTCCTCTGCACCCACCCCTCACATGTCTCTGTCCACTGCTGGTATTCCTCTGCACCCACCCCTCACATGTCTCTGTCCACTGCTGGGAGTGTAAGGCACCCACCTAGTGATGTAGGGGTACAGGTGGTACGGGCCGTACCCATGCTCTGAGGGCGTGGGTACGGCGCATACCCCTACATCACCACTCCAATGGTGGTACGCGCCGTACCCACGCCCTCAGAGAGTGGGTTCGGCCCGTACCACGCGTACCCCAACATCACCACTCCATTGGTGGTACGGCCTGTAACCACACCCTTAGAGCGTGGGTACGGCCCGTACCATGCGTACCCCTACATCACCACACCAATGGTGGAACGGGCCGTACCCACGCTCTGAGGGCGTGGTTACGGGCCGTACCACCATTGTAGTGGTGACGGGTATGCGTACGCGGGGATTGGTGGACACGCCCCCAAAGTGACCAGACCCTGGAGGTGATGTATGGGCAGTATATGGTGTATTTTAAATTAGGTAGAGGTTATGTTTCCTGCCCCTCACCCCCCCTTTGCCCCAGGGTGTTGTGCTGACCTACTGCGGCTTGCGCGGCGGTTTCGGTGCACCAGGTCGTAGGCTAGGAGGGCCGGGATGACACGTAGGATGGGGTCCATGGCTGTCCATCGCGTACCGCTGCTCCTTCTTTGCGTCGTCCTCAATTTCCCGGGAGTTTTTGGCTGCCGTAAAAAATGATCCGTGCGGAGTGACGTAGGCACGAATCGTACTTGCTGGTCCGTAGAACGCTGCCTGACTCCGTCCGGACGTCACGTACGCGATGTCCCAGATCGAAATATTGGGGATGTTTTCGTCGCACGTAGTTTTTTACGATTAATACGGAAATGGTATTTCTGTATGAATCGTACTTGCTGGTTTGCAAGGTGCATTTCCCGGGTACGAGTCGTACGGAGAATACGCTCCGTACGACCATTCGTACCCGGGTTTTACAGGATCGGAATTGGCACCAGAGTGTCTGGCCACAAAGACAGTGGAAACATTGTTTTTAGTCGTGCTCTCTTTCAAAAGATGCTGTCTATCGTAGAATCTTGCTCTTTTCATCGAGTCGCTTATGAGTTTTTTGGGGTAACCTCGAGACAAGAACTTCTCTTTCATAATAACAGCTTTGGAGTCAAATTCTGAAAGACATGTACAGTTCCTTCGAAGATGGAGGAACTGCCCAAAAGGTATACTATTGTTTTGGGCAGGAGGATGGAACTGGTGTAGTGAAGCAGCGTGTTATGTGCTGTGGGCTTTGTATAAAGATCTACACCTAATGAACCTTCAACGTCTTTGATGGTAATGTCTAGTAATTCGACATGAGCATTACTGGAATTCCCAGTAAAGCGGATATTGCTGTCACTTAGATTGAGCCATTCAAGGAAGTTTGCCAGATTGTCTGGAGTGTCAATCCATATGAAAAAAATGTCATCTATATAACGTGCCCATTTAGATAGAGACTCAGTAAATGGTGCTATTTCATTATAGATGAATCCTTGTTTGAATATAGCCATGTAGATATTAGTTACTGGGGGGGCACAAGAGGCTGTTTGTAGAGGTTGCCCAAAAATTCGAAAACATTATCTTCCAGTACTATTTGGTGGCACTCCAGAATAAAAATCCTAGAGCATTGAATGTTTCGGTTCATCATGAACCAATTCACAGCTTCTAATGCTCCTTGTATTGGGATGTTACTATAAAGCGCTTCAATATCCAAGGTTTTCAAAGTGAGCATTGGCATAGAAGGTGTTATTTTCAATGCGGTTTATAATGTCCCTTGTATCTTGGACATATGATGGTGTGGTAGGGACATGTGGAAGAAGAATGGCATCTAGGGAGCATATGTAAGTTTATAAACCATAGGTTTCCATGTCCAGAGGGCATATGTTGGAGAAATGTTTTTCTTGTTTTAAATGTTGTGTATTTTGCAATTTGTTTTTCTTATTATCTTAAAGGGAGAGGTCTATGAAGATGTTATGGGCAAGTTGCCTAGGTGATTTGGAATTCTCTTGTGGGAGAATGTTGGGGATGGCAGTTACTGTTATGTGCTGAGGGGAACTGGATGTTTCTCTCTCTGTGCTGGAGGTGCTGAAAGAAATAAAGCTGTGGTAAGAGAAACCTGAGAAAGGCTCTTCATTACACTCTGATAGTTTATTTGGTGGTAACAAAGTGGAGTAAGTTTTTGTGGGGCAGCTCTTTCAATGTTAGAACAGACCACAAACCTCTGAAGGAAGTATTTTGTAAAAAAGGGGTTGATGCTATTTCCAGTAAGATTAGAAGGTGGTTGGTAGGACTTCAAGAGTTCAACTTTGTGGTAGGTTATGTACCTGGGGTTATGAACACCATTTCAGATTGTTGCTCTAGGTTGTTTGTGCCTAATGGAGAAGAAGATGCAAATAGTGAGTATGTATACGGTGGCGAAGCCCTGATGGTATGTGCCATATTTGAAGGAATTGTTCAGGAGGAAGAAGGGAAAAGATTAATGATGCGCAGTTAAGAAGGTATTACGTAGGCTGAAAAAAGGCTTGTCCGATAGGACTAGAATCTGTGAAGAATTGAAAGGTTTTTCACAAGAGAAAGAAGAAAATGGCCTCATAAAGAGCGGGGAAAGGTTAATTCCTCTGGACAAGGTGAGGATGAGGCTCATTGAGAATGGCCATCATGGTTTTCCTGGCATATCCAAAATGAAGGAGAGGGTGAGAATGAACTACCGGTGGGCAGGCATAGATTTTATGATCGAGAGGGTGCTGCGCAATAAGTGGAATGCAATAGAAGTGACAAGATTCTAAAATGCAGAACACTACCGATGGTGATCAGAGAGGTGATACCTGAACCATTGATAGAGTTTGCTTTGGACACAGGGGGTCCAATCAGAATTTCAGGTGGTGAAAGGTTTATCATAACCAACATGGATATGTTTTGTAAGTGGCCTGCACTCAATGTGATCAAAACTGTGGAAAGTTGTGATGTGATTCAGTTTTTGGAAGGGAAGGTTTTCCTGTGTCATCATTAGGTGATAATGGTGTTCAACTGCCATCAAAAGTGATGGAAGACTTTTTGAGGAAGAGGGGCATCAAACATAAGACCACATCTTTATATTATCCTTCTACACGTGATATGATTGGTCATTTCAACAAGGTTTTAAAGGAGTGTATTCAGCTTGAGGTGGTGAATGGCATGGATTGGGTAGATGAACTCAAGAAGAAAGTCTCCATATACCAATTGACTCCTCTTTTATCAACAGGAGTCACACCTTTTTTGCTATGTAAGGAGAGGGTTCTAAATGACCTGGCTGATCCAGCATGGATAAAGAAAGTACGATGCTCTGGTGCCAGTGTGTTGTCAAGGCGTGAAGAACTGCATGAAGAGATGAGTGTGAACAGAGGGAAAGTGTTGTAGAGAAAGAGACTAGAACATTTTGACAAAAGGATGGCAGTACAGGAGACTAAGGTTAAATTTGGTGATTGGGTCAGAAAAAAATACCCTAGAATTGGGGGTCTGTGGGGCAAGTTTGAGGGTAATTAAACTTGTTAAAAATGCTAATAAAAACTGATGATCAACAGATTTGGAACTTGGGCAGAGTTGCTGTGTGGAAAGGTGTAGGCCTGGGAGGTGGTTTAACTGCCTGCCCTGCCATCACTGGGCATGCTCCTTCCTCTGCTATCTCTGAGCATGTTTCTCATGGCCACATTCCCAAAAGCAAGGCAGTATCTTGATCTTTAGATTCCAGTGCTGCTAGCACCTAGCAAACAGGAAAGGTTTGCACATAAGTAAGAGGCCTGCACACCTTCAGGATTTTGTGTGACCTTAGAACATACTGTTATGATTGTTAATCTATTTTAGTGATAACATGTAATAGCTCTATTTTGATAGATGCCTGTATATAAGTTTTAACTGTTCATTACTGTAATGGGGGAGGTGTGTGGTATGTTGCACTTAATCCTTCTAAGGGCCCTGTGAGACTCTAGAAGGGCCATGCATGTTAAGCTCCAAGGGTGAATGTTTCCATTCAAACCAAGCAGTGGTTGAGCTGTGACCACTGGTGATGGATGGGTTGTTAGAGTCTTACTTAATAAAGAGGTGACACAATCCTTTTGCAGATGGGTCACTGGGTCAAAGGTTACATTAGCAAGCCAATGGAGGCTCCACCAGTGTAAATACAGTGCATTCTCAGATTCTAAAGTATCTCGAGGCAGGAACACCAGCAATTTATAGCGGTGTTCACGATCTGCCAAACTGTTTATTATAGTAATTGGTGCTACACTGCATGACAGGAAAAGGGCAGGAAATTATCATATTTCAGTCAATATGGAACATTCCTGCCTTTCCCCACGCTGGCACCCTTTTGGCTGCCTAGTGCCAACGCTGGCATCCTTGCACCGTGGTTAAAGGGTGCCTGCATTGTAAGGAGGTTTTTTCCTCTTTGTATGTGTGGTGCAGAATGCAGCACACATACAAAGAGGGAAAACTGAGGAGATATAAAAGGTGGCCTTGCATGGCTTCATAAATCTCATTTTTATGTTGCATCGTTCCTGCACCACATTGCATGATGCAAGAGCGATGTAAAGGGGCCCATAAATATACCCCTTTACTTCTTAGTAATTTCTCCAAAATAAACAAGATAACAAAGTGAGTAGATTCATTAAGCACTCATATCAAATTAACTGGCACATGCATCAACAATGCCATTTGCGATTCCTTAATAGCGAAAAATAAGGATTCGCTAATAAGGAATAGCAAAAGGCTATGCATGTAGAAATCGCTTACAAAATAGCGATTTCTAAACATTCCTTAATTGCTACTCGCAAATAGCGAGTCGCAGTTACGGAATACCTCCCCATTGATTCCTATGGGCCGAGAGGCCCATAGGAATGAATGGGAGGACTTTCTCAATTTGCTAATCTCAATTAGAGAATTGCTTTAGTGCATTTTTCAAAGTTTTTGCAAATTACCATGAAGTTCAACTTCATGGTAATTTGCTCCCCCTATTAGCGAAATCGCAAATTTTTAAACTTTCATGCATTACATTTAAGGAATCTCAATTTGGGATTCCTTAAATGCAATAGCAATTTAAGGAATCGCTATTTAGAGATTCCTTAAATAGCGATTTTTGCATTTGGGATGATGCATCCCAAATGCAAAAATACCGGTCGCAAAGGGGCAGATTCTGCTAATCTGCCCGTTTGCGAGCAGTTTTCTCGTTGATGCATGTGGCCCTAACTTCGTTATTTGCACCTGAAAAAGGTATCTAAAGAAACATAAACGGTGAGAAAATAACAAGTTACTCCATTTATTACCAGCTAAGCTGAAAAGAACAGCTTGATGTTAAAAACATAAAAGAGAAAATTGTCTTGATGCCTTGGGAAGAATGCTCAGTTTCCTTCTTGTCTGAAGGAAATATGAACCATGCTGACCTCAAAAATTAAACACTTGAAAACATACCATGGTTTTCAGAAAGGTTTCCTTTGAATGGTAATTCCCTTGACAAGTATTTGTCTGAGAAAATTCTACAGCATTATTCTGTGTTTTGGTTCAATGAACAGCATATTGCTTTTTTGAAAGAGTCTATTCTTCAACAGGTCAGGCTATTCTTGTGGTTCACCCTTTGGTACAAAGGCAATTATTCCTACAGTACATCAAGTTTATAGAGTAAGAATTTATTTGTACATGTTGAAAATTATAGCGTTACACTGACTTTGTTCAGTTGCAAGGAGAAATTATATTTCTTCATAGGTGGCACATAAAGCAAATTTGTCTTTTACTTTTGTGATTTATAATCTTATAATTATTTCTACAATATGCTTTAAAAGTTTGCACTACAGAAAGTAGACGAGCATAGACCGAGGCTGTAATTATGCGTATTATATGGAAATGATGTATGCATCGGGTTTCCAAAAGTACACACTTCTTCGTGGTAAAATTAACCCATATCTACTGGGGTGTCAAGATATTTGAGGAGTGCAGAACTAATATGCATTTTAATGTTCAAATTGGTACAGTATGACTTTCCCATTTCTTAGGTTTTCGAAAACCTAATTTTGCTCTGTTCTTTTTGCAAGTCTTTTTTTTATCCTAAACGCCAAACTGCCAATTTTAAAACATGTATGACAGCTTTTGTATGCCTAATTATTGTGCACCAAATAAGTTACATTTGATTTTGCTTTAATATCAAGCACCTAATTAAAAACAACAAGGATTATGAGAATGACAGATAATTCACCATGAAACAAGTTCAGGAGCAAAGATTCAGGTCAAGATAAACAACAGGAATACGGAAAGAATCAGACACACAAAATAGGGGGGATTTTTGAGACTCAATGGACAATCAAGGCTGCACATCAAAGTTTTTTTTCAAATAAGAGGCATTTTTATTAAAGACTTGCATCTCCTTTGTGCCATGCTATGGGGCTCAAGAGCAACTTAACTCTTAAGTTAAATTTACCAAGCCACGCAAAGCCACCTTGCGTAACGCAATGCAGTGCAAATCAATGTGTTGCGTTACTTTGCCCCTGGGAGGCATTTCATGGGTGGAGCATGGGTATTCCCAAGCATCCACACATGGACTTTGGTGCATTCCCAGATTTATCATTACTGGTAGACCTTGGAAAATTCTATGCATACCCGGGTGGGGCGTAACAAGGAGAAATATATTTATTTCTCCTTGTTACTTTCTCTTTCTATGTGTGCCACATTCTGCAGCACGCATAGAAAGAGGTAAATGCCTCTCAAGATTGTTTTTGTGCTAAAAGATGGCCCTTCCTGTACAAAAGCAATCCTTCTACAATGCAGGCATCCTTGCAGCATGGTGCAAGGGTGCCTGCATTGGTACTAGACCGCACATTGTGCACCAGTGCAGGGAAAAGAAAGGAATACGGTGAATAATCTTAAATATAATCTTAGATAAAGTTCATTCCTGCCCTTTCCCTATCACGCAGCGCAGCATAGCAAGTCTGCTATGCTGCATGATTTTTTAAAATAAATATGCCCCTCAATGTAAAAATGAATTATCTGCTCCTATCAATGCGTATTGAGGTATTTGGGATTTCTGTGAGATGTTTTAATTCATGGTACAGTCCATGAATACCAGCTAGAAAAACAAGGATGGGTGATTTATTTATACTTATGGCATTTGTGCTGCAAAGGTTTCTGAGATCCTTCAGTGGCAAGAATGGCCATAACTGTAAAACAACAGACATCTGATAGAATATCAATGACAAAAATACTGTGTCAAAAAGATCTAGGACCAAAATATCGAGAAGGTAAGTGCAAATAGGTTAGTATAGTAGTAAGTAGTTATAATATTTATATGGTTAAAAATATACCATAGAAGATGCAAATTCATACGGTTTCTGTTTGCTCCATATCAATCAATTAAACCTGCAGTTCACCAGACCTGCACATGTCAGAAGTACATATAAAATACCATTCAATAAAATTTACCATAAAACCTCAGTTAAAATTCCTTAAAACTATAAGACACAATTGTATACCGCCACTAGCAAGGAGGACTATGCTTTTGCATTTCGAAATGGGGAAGGCAGAGAGTTTTTTGGTAGAGTGCATGATAGAGTGCATGTATAGTGCATAAAGGACAAATTATACTTAAAACTCCCTGACTTAGGCCTAAGCTCACAAAGACTATACTGCTCTCTAAAATACAACAAATTCATTCAATAACCTGAAGGAAAACCATGTACTAGCATTACAAAGTGAATATATATAGTACAGACTTTGATAAGCACAAAATAAAGTGCGTGTGCAATGGATAGAATAATTTGTTGTTCTTGGTGCTCACTGCCTGATGCTGAACGGTAGATATCCACTCATTCCTCGCCTCTGAGGCAGTTGCGGAGCCTATGCATCGAGTGGATTCCGAAGGCTATGTGCAAAACGTGCTAGGCAGTTGTAAAATAACGAACAAGTATATAAAGGTGGTGAATAGTGATTATCCCATCACCTTCCTTAATTTACAGACGATACAATGAACTTGAAAACAGTGTGACAGACCATGTCTGTTTGTAATAACTGTAGATATAACAGTGCAGGTCTGCATTGCTTGATCTTCAAAGTCCTCAACAAGGGGACAAGCAGAGCCTTTCGGTTCTTTTTATTTAGCCCACAAAAAGGAAAGAATGCAGCTGTGATTAAGCAGAGGCTGAGTCGCAGGAACACACAGTAAGGTCATGTCCACATCTAGCTGTTGAAGGATAGGCAACCAGTAGATGTGACAAACCAAGGCGGAATCTGACTAGATAATAATAATAGGAACTCTGGATAGTGAGCAAATATGGTTCCATGAGCCTAGTTGTTACTAACAAACCATGGGGCAGATTTACAAGCCCCTTGCGCCTCATTTACGCCGCCGTTGAATCACTTTTGTGACGCAGCGGCAGCGCAAATCCTGCGCCATGGTGCGGGGTACTTACAACGTGACGCATCTGGGAGATGCGTCACATTGTAAAGCCTTGCGCCACATGTAGGCATTCCTGTGCAGGGGGGGCGTTCCGGTGCAGGAACGCCTCCTAAAAGTGGCTGATTGAAATCTACAAGATTTCACTCAGTCACTTTTATGCCCATGCTGTGTCAAAACCCTGCGCTTGCCTGAAGCAGGCGTTAGGATTGACGCAGCATTAACAAGATAGGGCCCCCCAGAGCATTGCTGGAGCTGCGTCGCGCTTGCGACGCAACTCCAGCAATGCGCCAGTTTTACGGCGCAGATGCGTCACGCATCTGTGCCGTTTTTGCCCCATGGTGTGCCGCATTGTAAATGCGGCGCATCCATGGTGGCGGAGCTGTGGCGCACAATAACTGGCGCATCCCTGCTAATATGCAGGGATGCGCCAGTTATTGTAAATATACCCCCATATGTTTTAGCTCAATGTTTACGAAGCTCCGCCGCCTATCTTTTTCTCATCTTGTGATCCATCCATTCTTTATTAACCACGGTTTTTCATGCGCCTAGAAATGCTTGTGGCTTTATTGAAAAGATCTTGCCTCTCTATCATTAATTCCACACTGAGATCCATAGCATTGGTGAAGCTAACAAGACAAGATCTCTTACATGGCCAAGACCCAATTCTTCATGGCAAGTGGATGCCGGTACAGACCAAGGTAGATGTAAATGTTTGAATACAAATTTGTTTTCGGCGACCTGTAATAATAATGACACCTGTATTCACCATATCCCTGCTCCATAGGTGGCCGCTGAGACACATCTAGCCTTGCATAGGTTAAGCAGCACACCCATTGGACAGGATCCTAATCTCTTAGCGAACCTATGAATAGCGCCCATATTTTGTTCGAAATGGGAGCATCTGACCAGGGCCAAATGTTTCCAATTGCATGCCTTATCAAAAGGTAGCCCTAGATACGTAAATGTGCTCACTGTCTACAGTCCTGTGCCCTGGATATGGAATAATCTCTGCCTATTTGACGGCCGCAGATCATGGTGAAGGACATTGTGTTGTTGATATGCAGCCCTAGGTATCCCATGTATGCTGCTAACCCCTCCAGCAGCCTCTGGAGATCAAGAGCTGGCCTCGACCTGAGGACACAGTCGTTTGTGTACATTAGCACCGAGACTGCTCTGTTACCTATCCTTGGGGATCTAGATTTACTATTCTTAACTCCACATATATGTGCCTTGACTATATATATATATAAGTATAGTAAAACGTTACTTCCCCATAGAAACTTACCTTCACAATATTTTTGTCCTCGATATTCTTGACACGTTGTTTTGTCCACACAATATTTTTTCTCTGAAATTTTGCCCAAACACCCTTTTTCCATATACCTGACTACTACTGAACGCACCACAACTTTTGTCTGCCTGTGGATAGCATCATTTCTCTGTTGAACACTGGTTTTAAAGGAAGACAGGAAGCAGTGGCTTAGCAAGGAGTAGTGGGTGGGGCGATCCACATCGGGTGGCACGAGTTTGATGGTAGCAGTCTCCCCCCGCTCTCACCTGTAGACAGACGCCCCTGGGCATGAGATTGCACTCTATAACTTACATTTACATTACATCGCAGGGTGGCAAACACAGGAATTGCCTGCACTTCCCTCCCCCACTCTTACAAGCGGCCGCTGCGGGGATTGCCATGGGTGGCAAAAGGTTTAGCTACCCCACTCACAGGAAGCCTGGGGTTATGGTGGCTGAGCACAGAAGAGCTTGCTGTGCAAGTTACCCTCTCAAAGATGTAATAAAATGGTAGTTGTGAGCCTCAGAAGAGACACAGCTGAACTTTGTGAACACTGAGCAGTTTAGGCTATGGGTGCATTATGCCGGGCTGGCTAAGAAAGGTTAGGCAGCTTATACCCATTCTGAGGGGAACTGCATACTGAGCTCTGCTGCAGCCAGAAATTGGAGTTGTCATGTCCAGTGCAACAGATAAGTAGTGGTGGGCAAGGGTGCTTCATGCTTCCGTGGGGTTATTTTACAGTTTGGTATACCTTTGAATGACCCTATTGATATGCTACACAATGATTTAGAAAAGATGAAGAAATTTGCATGGGGTGGCATGAAAGATCAGAAGTCACATTGTCTTTCATTTCAAGCCCTGAGAAGAGAAGGAGAAAGTCACATAAAAATAGCAATCCTCTGAGCTGTCTTAGTCAAAAGCTGTGCAGCATGCGTTTGTTGATTGATGAAACTGTTGCAAAGCCTTGGCCAAACCACAGTGCCATGATGACATCAGTTCTTGCTGTTTGTCTTCTGCCAGCAGCACCGCCAGTCAGGGGACTCCATCCCCCATAGAGCTCAGCACCAGGAAGCGTCAGGAGGCGCCAATGCGAATCCACGCGCCAGGAAGTGCTTAAAAGCTGTTGCGGGCTCCTGAGGCACGGGACGCGCACAGGCTTGCCCGGGCAAAGCCCTGGCAAAGGGCAGGCCCATCTGCGCCCGTCTGCGTCAGGACAAGGCTGGGCTGGGCCATCCCTCTTGGTTCTGTAAGAACTTTGCTGGTCCTTTGGACAACTTTATTTGATAAGGCATTAACTGTGAGTTTTGAAACAGTTTCTTAATCCCTTTTCTGGCCCTTTCCAACTTTTGCTATATCACCCAGTATATTAATTTGGTCTATATACAAAGAAGTACTTGTTGGGCTGTCTAAAGACTACAACTGCTTCTTTTCCCACTGTACTGGGTTCTATTCTCCTTTGGCAGAATGGGGAAAAGGAAGTCTACCACTAGTGAGGGGCCTAGTTTAAAAAGTAGTAGAACAAAAGTTGCACTCAGATCGGCAGCTAACAACTGCGTGCTAGACCGAATTGATGATCTTCTGGAGGAGTGTTCAGGCATTTTAGCTCCAGATCCTAATTCACCTCCCGCAGATAATCCTCACTCTCCAGTTGAGACTGTCCCTACCATTAGCATAAAACATAAACCTGCTGTACAAATTCCTTCTATCTTCACTAAACATGCCACTAGGAGCGCAAGGAACAAGTCTCCCAGTCTTAGTAAGGCAACGCGGTCTGTAGCAAACCTCAATGTTGCAGAACCAGGAATCTACAGTTCTTCCTTAATTGATGAGAGAAGCCCGACAGTCGTGGTGAATGGTGATATTGGTAAAATTGATAGCTCGAATCAATCAATCAGGGATTTAGAAAGCGTGCTACTCACCCGTGAGGTTCTTAAGGTGCTGGGGGAAGGGGGGAGTGCAGCTCCGGTTTAGTCTAAGAGCCACGTCTTGAGGTTCTTCCTGAAGGTGTGCAGGGTGGGGGAGCGTCTGGTGTTGACTGGGAGCTCGTTCCACGCTTTGGCTCCGATGTAGGAGAAGGCTCTTCCACCTGCTCTGGTTCCGCAGATGCGGGTGGCTCTGTCAGCACGAGATCGGCGGAGGGGAGGTTAATTTTGGGACGTGGATGGAGAATCTCTCATTGAGGTATTTGGATCTGATGTTGTGGAGGGATTTGTAGGTGTGGCTCAGCAGTTTGAAGGTTACTCTCTTCTCGACAGGGAGCCAGTGGAGGTCTTGTCTGTGTTGGGTCATGTGTTCGTACCATGGGGTACAAAGGATGAGTCTGGCTGCGGTGTTCTGGATGGTTTGGAGTTTGTGTAGGAGAGTTCTGTTAATTCTGGCGTAGAGGGTGTTGCCGTAGTCCAGTCTGCTGGTTATAAGTGCGTGGATGACGGTCTTTCTGCATTCCAGGGGTATCCATTTGAAGGTCTTGCGGAGGATGCGAAGGCAGTTGAACTAAACTGTTGGAGGTGATGGAGTTGATCTGGCGGGTCATGCTGAGAATGGAGTCAAGGATGATGTTGAGCTTCCATGCATGGTCTGTAGGGGTGGGTGGACTCCCGAGGGTGGAGAGCCAACAGGTGTTGAAGAAGTAACAAAGATTTTTTTAGACTCAGGTGCTTATGTCGACTATTTTTCAAAATTGTACTCAGGGACTACAATGGATACAATAAATAACCAGCAAGGTAATGTAACAAACCCTGCAATAATAACACCGTTCTGTAGCCTAGAGGACACCCTAGCAGCAATCGACGCGGTAAAGCCCGGGAAAGCCCCAGGCCCTGACAAATTACCAGGCAACTTGCTAAAGCACGATAACGCTGTATGGGGGCCATACGTCAACTGTCTCTGTAATGCTGTGGCCGCAGGTGCCCCAATGCCTGAGTCTTGGAAAGGGATTGGAATTATCACTATTTTTAAAAAAGGTGACCGCCAAGACCCTGCTAATTACCGGCCAATAAGTCTAATCAATGTTTTACAAAAGATATATGCTAAGCAGATTTTCAATACCAGGCTGGGTTTAGAGCTAAGACCAGTACCATTGACCAGGTTTTTAGATTAGTTTGTATGAGCTGGAAATATACGATTTTAAAAAAAGAACACTTGTATGTAGTTTTTATAGATCTGAAAGCCGCCTTTGACCTCATCCCTAGAGATTTGCTCTGGAGATCCTTAAGAAATCAAGGTGTACCAGAGGATCTTCTTGTGCAAATAATAAGATTGCATGAAGATAATTATGCAAAGGTTAGATGGGGTCTGAGGGGAGAGCTCACTGAGGCAATCCCCATAAGGAGGGGTATAAGGCAGGACTGTGTACTGGCACCCACCCTATTTTCACTATATGTAAATGATGCCCCAAATTACCTTCTGGGATGTACTCATGATACGCCAAAGTTGGGTGAGGTGCCAGTACCAGCTCTTTAATTTGCGGATGACAGTATTTTAGTGTCACAAACCCCAAAGGGCCTTCAATGTCTATTAGACTCCTTTAGTGTCCATTGTGATTCCAAGGGCCTAAATTTTTTAATTATCTAGGCAAAACACTAGACACTAAAATGTCCTGGTACCCACATTTGGAAAAAAGCAAAACTATCCTGATCCAAAACTCCTTACCAATACTAAAAAAAACATGGGAATAGTATCACAAAGGCAGTGTCCCCCAAACTGGAAGTGTACAAATGCAGGGCACAAGCAGCATCCCTCTACGGTGCAGAAATATGGGGGGCTACCTGTAGGAACACTTTTGCGGGGCAAGAAAATACGTTTTTTAGAATGCTGCTGTGTCTTCCTGTGCGAACATCTATTATTCCCATTGTCATGGATTTGAACATAAAACGTATTGACCATCAGGCTATATTGAGACCTTTGCTATTTTGGGTGCGATTGTGGACCACAACAGAATTAGCTAGCTATAAAGAAAGGCTAGAGGAGATCATAAGGTTTGACCGAAGTAACACTCTCCCGTTGGTTTAGACATGTGCATACATGGTTTGGTAAACTTGGGCTAAGGCATTATTGGGAAACTCCTACTCTATTGACCGCAACTGCCAAAAAAACATTGAAAACTGCTTTTTGGGAGTTTATACAGAACAGTGTTTCCCACAACCCAGACATTGGTGGACTAACGTCTCACTGGCGCTACCTTTACACCGCGGTACGTTTACATTGCGGTCATTTCAATGCAAGCCGTTACAATGACTTGCGCTGGTTGGCGCTATACACTAAAGAATAGTATGATTTAATATTCCACTACCTTCCCTACTGTTACGTAGGCTGGAGTTGGAATAGTACATCATACTATTCCTAAATCCAGCGCACACCAGCGCAAGTCGTTGTAACGACTTGCGTTGTAATAACTGCGATGTAACGTACCGCGGTGTAACAACCGCGTTGTAACGTCACATATTTGTCTCCGTTCTTGCTTATAAAACCAACTCCAGTTTTTGAACAATATCTAGATGAAATGCAGCCCCAGTTGGCAAAAACATTGATAATGAAATTCTGCTATGGTATATTGCAAATCAATTCAAATACAGCGAAATGGGGTCGAAGAACTGGAGTGATCAATAATGAGGATTGTTGTGTCTTATGTCAACCCAATACACAAGAAAATGAGTTACTTATATTATTCTTCTGCCCCGCATATGCCATGCCAAGGCAAAAATGGATTAAACCCATCTGTCGAAACCTGGGAACTAGGTCTTGCTCTGAAGCATTTAGAATACTAAAAACCAACATCATACAGAAAATCATTTTTAGTGTCAGTAGATATTTATTCGCTGTGGGTATAAGAGAGAAAAAAGGTCTGAAATGTTAATGTCCTAAAAAATGTATGTGTAGTCTTAATTTCTAATATGCGCTTTTTCTGCACTTGCACCTTGAAATTGCATAGAGCTCTTACTGAAAGAATTGCTGTACTCGCTTCGTCCAGTTCCAGTCCGCTTATAAGCATTTTTAAAGCACTCACACTTTTTTGCTGTCTAGATTCAAAGAGAGAAAGCACCATTTACCTCATTGTATGCTTTAGTATTGTGTCTAGTTGACCCAACCTGGAATCTATTCTCTTCAGGTTTTAACTCTATAGGATTTGAAGCTTAGCCTTTTTACTGCATTTTAATATATTTGACATCTCATTTGCCGTTGTTATTCTTAATATTCCTAATATAATTTCTTTTTCTAGCATTTGCACTTTCCTAAAACGGTACCAAAAGAATGTCCTTTTATTTCAATTGTGTTTAACCAACAAATATGTATAAATTGTGTACTTTGCATCTTTTATGCTTTTATAAATCAAAATAAAGATTAAATGAATGAATGAATGAATGAATGACATCAATTCTCTGCTACATTGTTTTGATATTAGGCGGAGACAAGACCACTGTCATGGAGTCCAGGTGCACGTCCAAAGAAAGGATCAAATAGTTCTTTGAGATTATTAAGGGCTGTTTTGTATTGAAAAGTACCAGAACAAAGGGTACCTTAGTGGCAGTGACATATGAGGCTCTGTGTGGAACACTGACAATGAGTGGAAAAGCTTATTGATACATATTTTATTTAAGGTGGACAAGTTGTTTACTTCAGACATTGAATGGCATGAGGAATTTGACATTCAGTTATCACATAGAATCATTTACCTTACAAAAGAAACCCAAAGACCACACTGCAGAGATACTGTCAGTTCCACTTGAGGAAGAGGAATGCAGATTTAAATCTATGATCTTTATGGCACAGGTAGCATCATTGATATTCATTCTTGTTCTCTGTCACTAGAGGCTTGATTTTTAATTCTTTCTGTTCACTTCAAGACAATGATACTATAGCAGGTCATTGTTTAGATTGGGATGTGGGAGTGATTGGTATTCATAGACCTTTAAAACTCATCTCACAATGTTATAATTCATCAGGTTCACAAGAAATATCTCACATTTGATACATGTGTGTGTTGCTTTAGTATTTCTGGATCAATTTTTGGGGTGCTTCCTTCAGAATGAATTTTGGGCCAACCATACATTGACAGCTGGTTAATGGATGTGTTTAAGGAATCCAGATCGGAGGCTGCCAGGGCAGATGGGGGATTTGGGAGCCCAATTGAAATAACTAGAAACATTTGCTGCTCTCACCCTAGGACCCCCGACCCAGATTCCTTATATTGATTCATTGATCAATCAATTTTCCAGAAAAAAACACAGAGTATGTGCATTGCTGGAGAATCAAAGATGGTTGGTAAACCAAGGAAATCCCTTATGGCCCAGTTGTCATTATAAAAACAAAGCTTCTGCACATTTGTGTAATTGCAGTGTGGTGTCCTCTCTTTGCAATCCCACAACATTGAATGTCAGAACTTTGAGTCTAGTGCACTATTTTGCCTTCTTCAGGGACACAGGACTGACAGGTACTACTGGCCCCAAACCTAGTAGTTGAGGTTATTTGCAATAGTGTGTTTCTTAAATATGAAGTGCAGGAAATCGTGGTACACTAATATCATGGACTAAATATCTAGGAACAAAATATCAAAAAGTAAGTAATAGATTTTCTATGCCGAACTCCACATATGTGGAACTTGACAATATATATTTCAAGGTACTGTTATGTTTCATATAGGTACCCCAATAAAGGCTCAGGTAGCATCCTTACCTTTCACCTATACTCTCCCCTACCATTACACTACATAACAGTTGTTGGGACTGACCTTTTACCTAGTTACGCTACTGCTTACAGGATGTGGGGTTTTCCCTCAAAACTAGCCTTATCCATAATGCATGAGGATTCTTGGAAACTCAGCAGAGCTACAATCTCCTGCATAATAATTATGTACAAGGGTCATTCCTTCCATCATCCTAAGTCCAACATGATCCAGCAAGGTAGAACCCGAGGGTGCCACTTTGGGTATATATACACCATATCTTGCTAAAGAGAAAAGGACTTTCATGCTGACACACACTGACGTGAGACGCTGAGGTTCCTGCACGCAGACACTCCAGCTCGCAGTGGTCTGACATCCCTTGCAGGGTGTCCATCTCGAGACCAAGACGGGGGTTTCACTGTCTCTCACTTCAGGTAATGGGGTTGACTTTATCCTAGAGGGATTCTTGGCTTTTGCACCACCATACATGCTAGGCACACTTAGGTACATCTAGTTAGGTTGCATTGTAGGAGTACCCATTTTACTGTCATGTTTTTTATATACTTGCCTGTATTAATTGTTTTAGCACAATGGTAGAAAGCTACAATCCTTTTACTCTGTTAGTGCTTATAATCATTTATATCTATTACTGTATAAAGGTTGTTTCAGAACACCTATTTTACACTAGAATGACGCTGTTTCAATAAATGCTTATTGAAAAAATTCTATTCCAAAGAGAGGGGACAATGGTTTTTGTTAAGGTCCAGCGTACATGCCCTAGACTACTAAAAGGAAAAAGGGTACAAAGTTCCTTGGTGCCTTAAAAATCTTGGTCAGAGACCTAGTTATAGTCACTTGAGGCAGGTTGACATGTCAGTTGAGTAGTGGGAGGAGAGAAATTCTTCCTTTTGCAACTAGTGCCCTCACACACCCAGCAAGCTAGTTGTCATGCTTCGTCAAATGTGCCTGCTCCTCATCGGGTCGGTGCTGCAGTACCCGACGGGCACCCATAAAGGGGCTGTTTATCGGAGATCTTTTGTTCCTTGCCGTTTGGTGCCGTCGGTGTGAGGGCCCTTGTGTGTTTGGATGTAGTAGTGAGTAGGGTGATTAAAATAGGTCAGGGGTCCTATGGAACCAACTTTATTCTAGCAGGGTCCCTGCCTGATTAAAAAAGGGGGGGGAGAAGCAACTATCTGACTATAATGGGTCACGATAAGGATGCTCTCCTCCTGGTGGGTCAACATGTTTCTCGCCTATTTGTCTGGGGGATCAGTGGCGATTCTTTCAGGACCTTAATATGAACCTTATCTACACTTAGTGGTACGGTGAGAGCCTACCTACCACTTAGTGGATCAGCTGGAAATGTGCCCACGAGTTCAATAGGCAACCTGCAAGGGAGATCCAAAATTTCAAAAACAAGATAGGTCTTAAATGCAGTTGTGAACATATACTAGTATCCTGCTGTCATACTTAGGTGAAGATCACTGGTGACTGCTCTGGAGAGCAGAAGTGCCTGTTTGATAATACACATTGCATGTGCATACCAAGTGGTGTAAATCATATCATTCATGTGACTCAAGCTAAAAAAGTGGCACAAGTTAAAAACATGGTGCTGGTTAAAAATGGTGAAGAATTGGCTGAGTGTGTGTCCCCAGTTGTAACAGTGAGTCCTCAGTTGTAACAGTGAGTCCACAGTCATAGAACTCACCTAATCGCTATTTAGTAAGTGCCTCATCATCTCCAGCAGGCTCTGGACACATTGGAGACATATGTCTAGAAAATGTAAAAAGGGGCAAGCATTTCAGTGAGGCATGTCATAAAACCTTCCTTCAAAGGCCTCTAAAAAGACCTGTGATACAGAGGCCAGACAGTGGTGCTGAGCATGGAGGGGTGGTGCGGCTGGTAGAGCACCCGTCCTGATTTTGTAGAGAAATGATCCCTATCGCGGTTCCGGTTTCCAGAAAAAGACAGCCTCAACTCCCACAGGTCATCAGAGGACCCAAGCATGTATGGGTTGTCTCTCTGAGCTATGGAGTTGTGGTCATAATTACGAAGGCGTGGTTGGATATAAAGGTACCTTTTTCTCACTAGGTAGGTACAGAGTCACTCATTAGCAGACTCGAACAAACATAGCCCCTGCCGCTAAACTCTGCTGTCGCTGATACTCGGAGGAGTCATAGAGAGTGTTCCATTGACTCACCTGGTTCAAGTAGAAACCGAGTGGTAGACCTACCCCGTACTGCTGGACCTGGGATGGTAGTTAGCTCTGAGAACGGGTCCTTCTTATACCTGCCGGTGTTCCTGCAGGTGCGGGTGTGGGGAGCCAAATGGTTTCAGCAGTGTACTGGACGTGTCACATGACAATCAACGACCGCCGGAAGAGATGGGGTAAAGCGTTGGCCATCTTAGAGTGTTGTGCAATGGACCAAGAGAGATGCGTGGCAGTTAGTATTCAGTCCAGGCTAATTATTTTCAAGGATATTTCTACCACAGCTAGCCACTCGATACGCTTACTGCATAGGTTTCTATTGTTCAGTGTGGATAGCAAGCTAGTCATATAGGATGCTGGTTTGATGTTTTCTGCGGCGTTAGGAGAAGGCAGAGTGTAGTGGATTTTCACGTCGCCCGTCTTGGAGTGGTGCGGCTGCCTATTACCAAGTGGGTTGTTTTTTTATTAAAGCAGAAATAGGTGGATTTACATGTCTGCCATCTTGGAGTGGGGCGACTGCCTATTACCAAGAGGGTTGTTTTATTATTAAAGCGGAAATAGGTAGCAGAGTATTAAGGGTTCGCGGTTATTTTGTGCAGCTCATGGGAGCTAATGAATTACCCATTTTAACAGGTGAGAATGTTTTTAATTGAAAGGAGTCAGTGAGTATATTATGACATACTCCATTAGGCATGTGGAACAGAGAAGAGTTACCGTATGGTAGTGTGGCATGGTACTTGTGCAATACATGAGAAAATGCTCCCTCGGTGTGACTCATATCACCACATAGTCCTAGGTGTTATTCCCTGCCATTAGTTAGTTGTTGGCAAGGGAACCCCAAGGAATCTCATCATTCAGTCCCTGCTGATCAGTATTAAGTCGGTGCACCCATCTTTGTTCAATCCTAAAAAGGGCCCCCTGTGTTGTCTGGGGGTGAGTTTCTAAGACTATCCACCGTAGACTGTCAGGGGAGTTTTTGACTTCTTTGCAATGAGTGTATAGTTTCGTGTTTGTATGTTGGCATCGAATGTTACTCTTGTGTTCTGTGATTCGAGTTTTGACCATACTCATAGTCATGCTTATATACATCGTATCACAGGGGCTCATCATTAAGTACACGCATTGAGTGACATTACAGTTGGTGTGTTTCATGATTTTCCATGTAAAGGAGTCCGAAAGGGTTATCTCTTTTGTGGGTTTGGTCTGGGGACACACCGCACAGGAGCCACTAGGTTAGGCCTCTGTTCATTTGGTCTTATTGTTTTTGGTCTTGTATGTATTATCATGTCTTTCAGGTTTTTTGTTCTTTTGAAGGCAAATCGGGGTTTGGGACCCTGTGTTCAGAATTCCCCAATGCTTGTTGATGACACCCTTTATCCGATTGGAATCCGGTGTATAGGAGGTGACGCAGGTCAGAATGTCAGTAGGCTCTTTAGGAGTGACTTCTAATAGGGCCTCTTGAGGATTGTTCCTGGCTCTTTTCATTGATAGTGCCACCTATCTTTGTGGGTACTGTCTCCTTATTAAGGAATTTGCTAAGAATTCGGCCTCCGTTTTGTAGTCATTGGTAGAACTACAGTTTCGCCTAATGCGAAGAAATTGACCAAATGGTAAATTATCTTTCAGGGCTCGTGGCTGGTGGCTGCTGTATAAAAGCAAACTATTACGATAAGTTGGTTTCTTCTATCTGGTGGTGCTTAGCTGACCGTCAGTGAGTCTGATGTTAAGGTCCAAGAAAGGTATGCTGGTGGATGAAACAGTGTGGGTGAATTTCAGAAATTAATTCTGGCTATTTATCTTCCGACACAATTCATTGCACATGGTCATGTCTTCTTTCCATAGAATGAGTATGTCGTCTATAAACCTCTTCCACAGTCTCAGATTTTCTGCATAGGGATCACTAGGGTGTAAGATGACACTCTCTTTAAATGCTGCAATGTAAAGGCAGGCCACACTAGGGGCAAACTGCCTCACCATAGAAGTCCCCTGAGACTGGTGGAAGAGTTGGGTTTTGTACTCAAAAAAGTTTTCTGTTAATGCCAAAGTCAAGCATTCCACTATGAAGGACACTGGAGTAGGAGATGCCCATGTTACCATCTCTAGTGCTGTTCAATGACTGTCAATGACTGTCAATGTGACTTGTTGGGGAATGTTACTGTAGAGTTGTTCCACATCTAGTGGTACCAATAATTTGATTTCATCTGTGTTCCTGGCATCTCCTAATATGCGTAGAATATCTGTAGTATCTCGCATGTAGGAGGGAGTAGATTTCAGAAATAGAAAAATACGGTGTTCTCAGATTTTTTGTTGTGAGGAAATCGGCCTCCTTTTTGCTGATCCAGCTGTTGGCTTCAGCTTCAAATACCATTCTGGAGATTTTTGTTGTTAGTCTGGGGGTGGGGTTCACAGTGATGGGTGTGTAATACCTTGTGTTGTCAAGTTGGCGTTTGCACTCAAGGTCATAATCAGTGGTAGATTGACTAACTGTTGCCCCACCTTTATCAGCCTGTTTGATAGTGATACTTGTATCTTCTGATAGTGACTTGGCAGCTGCCAGTTCACTTTTGGAGAGGTTATGGAAGGGAATTTGCCCTGTCTCTTGGGTGAGGTCTTTCAGTACTGCCTGTTCAAAAGTCAACACCTCCACAGAAATCATACTACTATTGGGGGTGAAAGTAGAAGGGTTTTGTAGTCCTGTGTCTTGTTCACTAGGTTTTAGTCTATCCTGAAAGAAGCTTTTAAGGTGGATTTTCCTGAAGAAGTTTTGTATTTCACATTGATCCCGAAAGTTGTCCTTTCTAGGGGTTGGGACATATCCTAGACCCTTCTCTAGTACTGATTTTTCTGTTTCTGTGAGGGATCTGTGTGAAAGATTCACTACTGGAGTCTCCTGCCCTGAGTTTTGCTCCTCGTCTCCATTGGATTTGGAGGTTGATCTTGCCATTTTACTTGTTTCTGTGCGCCTCTTCTGTGCCCTCTTCCTCTGCCCCAGCCTCCGCCTAAAAAAGGAGGGGTTACCAGTTGGGAAGAACCGTCATTGGCCTTGCGGGTACATGGGAAATGGCCAAAAGGGGTGGGGCGGACCGTGGTAGTTAGGTGTGTTATAGTTGGGAGGTTCGGGCAATTAGCCCTTCGTGGGTTGTTGTTGCCACAACTCCCAGTACTGGAGTCACTGCCAGAGGAGCCCCTCCTACTATTGGCATCTGCACCTTCATCAGAAGAATAGCTGTTCTTAGCTGATGTGTAATCCGCCTTCAAATATGGATACACCTTTTCTGTTTTGAATTTCTGAATATCCTTCTGCAACCTATTGACTTTTTGTTTCATTAGATAGATTTTATTCTCTGCAATCTAGTTATTCAGTTCAGCTAGCTTAGATTTGTATGAAGTTATCTGATTTGTGGTTTTCAATGCTCCTTGTGCAATCTGGATCCTAATCAGAAGGGCATCTGCAATGATCAGGATGAGCCAGTCCCTGGTGCACTTCCATGCCACTAGGGACCACTCCTTCTTGAATACCGCGTCCTCCAGGAAGAGCCTGGGGAAGTTATTAACAATGAGACCATTTGGGGCGATGTTTGCCCGCAAATACTCAGTCATCATAGCCCCGTGGAGAGTTATCTTCAACCATTTTTTTGTCATCGTCATTAAGGATGTCCAGTCTTCAGACTGGCTACCTGACGCTGAACTATTCTCTGTTCCTAGAAAAGAAAGGGTAGTCCTAAGGATCTCTTCAGCCATCTCTTCACCAAAGCTGAGTCCTTGGTTTTGCTCCATTGTAGTGGAGACAACCAAAAAGATTGTGTGTCTAACTGTTCCAGAGGATGCTAGTAGCATCTTTGGTATCCTATTCAAACTGTCCCAATGGGTGACCCTGTGCATACAATTATTCCAAAGAAAGGGTCCAATGGGCTTTTTGTAAGGTCCAGTGTACATGCCCTAGACTGTCAAAAGGAAGAAGGGTACGAAGTTCCTTGGTGCCTTAAAAATCTTGTTCAGAGACCTAGTTATAGTCACTTGAGGCAGGTTGACCTGTCAGTTGAGTAGTGGGAAGAGAGGAATTACTCTTTTCGGAACTAGTGCCCTCACACACCCAGCAATCTAGGTGTCATGCTTCATAATATGGGCCTGCTCCTCGTCGGGTCGGTACTGTAATACCCGACGGGCACCCATAAAGGGGCTCTTTATTGGAGATCTTTTGTTCCTTGCCGTTTGGTGCCGTGGGTGTGAGGGCCTGTGTGTGTTTGGATGTAGTAGTGAGTAGGATGATTTAAACAGGTCTGGGGTCCTATGGAACCAACTTTATTCTAGCAGGATCCCTGCCTGATTAAAAAAGGGGGGAGAAGCGACTAGCTGACAATAATGGGTCACGATAAGGGCACTCTACTCCTGGTGGGTCAACATGTTTCTCACCTATTTGTCTGGGGGATCAGTGGTGATTCTTCAAGACTTTAATGTGAAACTTATCTACACCCAGTGGTATGGTGAGAATCTACCTACCACTTAGTGGATCAGCGGGAAATGTGCCCGCAAGTTCAATGGGCAACCTGCAGGTGAGATACAAAATTTCAAAAACAAGATAGGTCTTAAATACAATTGTGAACATATACTAGTATTCTGCTGCCATACTTAGGTGAAGATCAATGGTGACTGCTCTGGTGAGCAGAAGTGCCTGTTTGATGATACACATTGCATGTGCATACCAAGTGGTGTAAATCATATCAATCATGTGACTCAAGCTAAAAACGTGGCACAAGTTAAAAACATGGTGCTGGTTAAAAACGGTGAAGAATTGGTTGAGTGTGTGTCCTCAGTTGTAACAGTGAGCCCACAGTCATAGAACTCAGCTAATCGCTATTTAGTAAGTGCCTCATCAATTTCAGCAGGCTCTGGACACATTGGAGATATGTGTCTAGAAAATGTAAAATGGGGTAAGCATTTCAGTGAGGCTCGTCAAACAATCTCCCTTCAAAGGCCTCTAAAAAGCCCTGTGATACAGAGGCCAGACAGTGGTGCTGAGCATGGAGGGGTGGTGCGGCTGGTAGAGCACCCGCCCTGCTTTTGTAGGCAAATGGTCCCTATCGCGGTTCCAGTTTCCAGAAAAAACGGCCTTAACTCCCACAGGTCGTCAGGGGACCCAAGCATGTATGGGTTGTCTCCCTGGAGCTATGGAGTTCTGGTCATAATTATGGAGCCGTGGTTGGATAAAAAGGTAGCTTTTTCTCACTAGGTAGGTACAGAGTCACTCATTAGCAAACTCGAACAAACATAGCCCCCGCCGCTTACCTCTGCTATCGCTGATACTCGGAGGAGTCATAGAGAGTGTTCCATTGACTCACCTGGTTCAAGTAGAAACCGAGTGGTAGACCTACCCCGTACTGCTGGACCCGGGATGGTAGTTAGCTCTGGACACATTGGAGATATGTGTCTAGAAAATGTAAAATGGGGTAAGCATTTCAGTGAGGCTCGTCAAACAATCTCCCTTCAAAGGCCTCTAAAAAGCCCTGTGATACAGAGGCCAGACAGTGGTGCTGAGCATGGAGGGGTGGTGCGGCTGGTAGAGCACCCGTCCTGCTTTTGTAGGCAAATGGTCCCTATCGCGGTTCCAGTTTCCAGAAAAAACGGCCTTAACTCCCACAGGTCGTCAGGGGACCCAAGCATGTATGGGTTGTCTCCCTGGAGCTATGGAGTTCTGGTCATAATTATGGAGCCGTGGTTGGATAAAAAGGTAGCTTTTTCTCACTAGGTAGGTACAGAGTCACTCATTAGCAAACTCGAACAAACATAGCCCCCGCCGCTTACCTCTGCTATCGCTGATACTCGGAGGAGTCTTAGAGAGTGTTCCATTGACTCACCTGGTTCAAGTAGAAACCGAGTGTTAGACCTACCTCGCACCATTGGACCTATAATGGTAGTTAGCTCTGAGAACGGGTCCTTCTTATTCCTGCCGGTGTTCCTGCAGGTGCGGGGCGTGGGGAGCCAAATGGTTTCAGCGGTGTACTGGGCGTGTCACATAACGTTCAAGGACCACCAGGAGAGATGGGGTAAAGTGTCGGCCATCTTAGAGTGTTGTGCTATTGACCAAGAGAGATGCGTGATGGTTAGTATTCAGTCCAGGCTAATTATTTTCAAGGATAGCCACTTGATACGCTTACTGCATAGGTTTCTATTGTTCAGTGTGGATAGCAATCTAGTCATATAGGATGCTGGTTCGACGTTTTCTGCAGCGTTATGAGAAGGCAGAGTGTAGTGGATTTACACGTCGGCCTTCTTGGAGTGGTGCGACTACCTATTACCAAGTGGGTTGTTTTTTTATTAAAGTGAAAATAGGTGGATTTACACGTCGGCCATCTTGGAGTAGTGCGACTGCCTATTACCAAGAGGGTTGTTTAATTATTAAAGCAGAAATAGGTAGCAGAGTGTTGAGGGCTCGCGGTTATTTTGGGTGGGTCATGGGAGCTAACGAATTACCCATTTTAACAGGTGAGAATGTTTTTAATTGAAAGGAGTCAGTGAGTTTATTATTACATACTCCATTAGGCATGTGGAACAGAGAAGAGTTACCGTATGGTAGTGTGGCATGGTTCTTGTGCAATACATGAGAAAATGCTCCCTCGGCAAGTATCAGGCCCATATGATGAAGCATGACACCTAGCTTGCTGGGTGTGAGAGGGCACTAGTTCCGAAAGAAGGGATTCCTCTCCTCCCACTACTCAACTGACAGGTTAATCTACCTCAAGTGACTATAACTAGGTCTCTTACCAAGACTTTTAAGGCACTAAGGAACTTCGTACCCTTCTTCCTATTGAAAAACGTCCCCACCGTTTATTCTGTGTATCTCTCTGAGACGAAGTGAGCACGAGTGACTGAGTGAAAAGTATGACACTGTTTCCACGATCTTGAGGGATCAGGGTTGTCTTGTTTGATAGTTGCCAAGAACTATTCTCTCCTTAGTAAGACGGGTTTCTAGTAGCACTGTGAGCCTGCTGGTATACAGGCTAACATACCCGGCAGGGGTGTCTAGAATCAGTATGACACCAACCCAACTGTGTATGTTGCCTAACCTCGCAGATCCTATATACGTTTATAGGAACTACACGACAGTACATGAATATTGAAATTAGGAATAGTAAATACTCTTTATCCCTCAATATTTTGTCCATGGTATTAGTGTGCCTTGCTATTCATGTACCTAATATTCAAGAATACAATTATTTGACACTCGTGTCCTGGAACCCATCCAAATATGGTTTTGCAAAATGGGCCAAGCAAGCCTTTTGCACACTTATCTCTTGTGGTAACAAGGAGGTACAACCAAGGGCATCTTGATAGAGATTTACAAGTCAAACAACAACACAATAGATGCAATAATGTAATATCCAGCCCAAGGACTGTCTTTTTTAAGAACAATATAAGTATTTTAATTTGAACAGAACTTAATATGATGCGCACTGAGTAAACAACTCTACAGGGATGCACTTTAAATTTCTGGGGTTCTTTAGAGAAAACATGGAAGTGATCATGATTAAAGCTCACCTGCAGGCCCACTATGTTTTAGTTGAGGAGCTGCCTAGCAGTCTGTGACCCATAGGTCAATCCATAGAAAATGACTGTTCAGTTCTTGTACAGGATAGCAATGTTCAATAAATAATCCCACCACACTGTGCATGCCAAAAGTTCATAGTCTTTCTAAGCTATATCGTATTTCATGACGTGGTGCACATTCCTAATTACCGAGTGTACAGATGAATTGGGTACACAGGAAGCTGTCACACTCACACGGGCTCGTTCAGGGAACTCCCTACTTCTACTCTCCATGATCAGCCACCTGGCATGGCAGCAGGTCTATGAAGATCCTTCCAGCAGTCTGTTGTAATTCCTGAAGTGCAAGAAGTATAGCGTCAGCACAGAAAATCTGCATCTTTCTCCAAAGTGATCATCAAATTAGACAGTATTTAATTTGTGGCTGATGTTGGCAGGTCGGACACAACCATTTTTCAGTCAGGTAGACTAGGTGCCCTTGTGCACTTCAAGGGTCTTGTCTGCACTCTCCCATGCTTCCCCTGTCCCTCTTGGCCACTCATCACGTTGGGCTCAAAAGCTTGGGTCTCCTCTTTGAGCAGGCTGACTCCTGCAGGACAAAGCTCTCTCCTTTGCCCACTCACAAAGCAGGCAGCTCCTAGAGTCACTGGTGGACCTACAGCTTCTTCCAGCAAGGCTTGCAGAATCCAGGAGATACCCCCTCAACTTTTGAAGACTGGCTATCATCAATATGAGTTCTGGAACTCAGCAGCTCTTATCCTCAAAAAGTAAAGTAGCTCAAACTGAGACAATGTGGGGATGTTTGGGACCAACTTTTCACACCGTATTTTCAGACTGGGGATGTCGATCTACTGTCTGTGTTTACCAGTCTTGCCTGGTTTCCTTTCATAGTTCATTTTTCCTCTTCAGCGCAGACAGATGTAGGCTCCAAGCATGAGTACCCACAACATGAGCACAATAGCTGTGAAGATCTGCACCTGTCTCTCATCAGCCTGTCGGGGTTGGGCACTCATATGAAAACAAAGGACCAAGGCTTTCCCCAGAAACGTTTCTTTCAGTAACAATTGCCTATGCTGATTCATCCTCATTCCTCTACGTTTAAACAAATGGCAGTGCTGGGTAGCAAATAAATAGCAGTCCCTTGCAAAAAAAATTACATATAATTTCTAAACTGAAGAAAGCGAATAAGCCATGGGAAACAACCTTTACAACGCAGTCATTACATCGCACTACATTTACAACGCAGTCATTACATTGCTACATCCTTTACAACACATGTCACTACAACGCATGACACTACAACGCAGGCATTACATCACATGTCATTACAACGCATTCAAGTACAACGCATAGTACCCCTACACTATCCAACACTTACCCAACTGTTGCACCCCCTGGAGTTAGAATAGTAATTTTTACCCCCAAACTATCCAAAACTTACCCTATTGTTGCACCCACTGGAGTTAGAATCGTAATTTTTACCCCTACACTATACAACACTTACCCTACTGTTGCACCCACTGGAGTTAGAATCGTAATTTTTACCCCTACACTATCCAACACTTACCTTAAATGCAATGTAATGGTATGCGTTGTAAAGGTATAATGCGATGTAATGGAATGCGTTGTAAATGTAGTTTTAAACAATTTGTTGTAATGGCATGCATTGTAAATGTATGCGTTGTAAAGGATGTTGCGTTGTAAAGGCATGCATTGTAAATGTATGCGTTGTAAGGTCATACATTCATAAGCCATAGGTGGAATGCTTGAATTAATCTCGGCCACTGGTGATTGCTCGGGCCGCATCCCAGTCCAATATTTGTCCACTGTGCCTCCTCAGGCAGGAACCGTAAATATGCAAACCAGTCTTTTTCCTGCTCCAAAGGGAACAGCCCAGCCTGACTGCTAAGCCAAGTCCCCTCTAAAAATGTAAAAGGGCAGTCCTATCTCTATCCCTCTACACTTCTGAATCTAGAGTTAAACCTTCTTCCATAGAAATGCAGGCAAAATATTTCCACTGTATGGGGGATATTTTGCAGCCTCTATCTTGTGCTATATAAGACCAGGGGCTATTCAAATAGATCCTTAGATGCTTCTGGTTACAGCATACATACTTGCTGTTATACACTATACATGCACATGCACTTGCCATTCACAAAGGGATGTCTGCACAGGGTCTGGCATGACATGAGTGGACCTTTACTTGAGGGGGTCTGTCAACATCACACATATCCTTGAACAGGTTAAAAAAAGGCCTGATCAGCCACCCCCCACTAAACACGCAGTACCCTGCTACGAAGCATTCACTTTGTATGGTGAGAAACGCTGGAGGTAGCCTAATGTCTGACCATTGGTGTGCTTTTGGAACCTCCATATGACCTAAGGGACAGGGTCCAGACATTAATGGCAACACACACACACACACACACACACAGTACATAGTTATATGGTAGCAATTTTGTTATTGGTTGCAGGGTCCAGGTTATGGAAATACTGGTGGCCAACAATCAGAGCCTGCAGACAAAACATCCATAGCACTGACAACATGAGATGAAAATTATGTTCGAGATTTCAAGTTGCTGATATACTGAAAAGGATAGCTCTGGACCTTTAGGATCCCCAGATTATTACAACTAATATTAGTGGTGCAGAATTTGGGTGAGTCTCTAGAGTGCCCCCATTTAAACCAGTTGCGGCAGTCAGACCCCTGTACTGAAAAGAACTAAGGGGCATATTATCAAGAAACGGCGTTAAAATTATCGCCGCTTTAGCGGCAGAAAACTGCCGCTACAGCGGCGATAATGGGCATGATAATATGCCTGTGAGAATTCCCATAGAAGCCCATGTTCTGGTGTCAACATGGGCTTCTATTGGAATTCTCTGCGGCATATTATCAAGTCCATTATCGCCGCTTTAGCGGCAGTTTTCTGCAGCTAAAGCGGCGATAATTTTAACGCCGTGCTTGATAATATGCCCCCAAGTACGGAATGGCACATGCTGATAGCCTTGGTGGACAGGTCTGTTGTGTCATTTAGTCCAATAAAAGGAGACAAAGAAGTATTACATGTAGGATTTTTTGGTTTACATATGTCTTTGGTACTGTTTGACAAATCTGCATAGAACATTCCAACATGTCAAATCTTGTGTAGATTCTTCCAGAGGATGAACTTAGTGGGGGTCATTAAAGCTACATTCCAATTTCAGTGGATCTTAAACTTTTGATTTCTTGGATCCAGGTGAGCACCACTCAGTGCTTAATTTGTGCCGGTGCTTTCCGGTGCTTAGCACCGGCAATTATTCATCAGGGCAGGGTCTACACTATGCGTCTGCATGTCATATTGCATTGAGGTAAAGTAAATATAATTACCTCACTGACTCACAGTGGACACTGTTGTTCCCGAGTCCATGGTGAAGAGTTTTGAGGCTGTGAGAGACAATATTAGAAAGATTCCACTTTCCAGCTATATCCATGATGCAAATATTAGGCCCTTAGTTCAGTGTTGTCAGTGGGCGGGACACTGAGATTCGGCTGGATTTGGTACTGCAGGGGTAGGGGCTGTGCGGCAGCGTACGTAGATTATTTTAAAATTGCCACACCCTGGCGCACACACACCCGACAGTCACCAGCAGCAGTTCAGCTTGACGTTGATGGCTGGCAGCAGCAGCAGGCCTAATAATAAAGGCAGTGCCGCCCACCAGTAACCGTAAGTATCCAAACCAATGCTGCTTGCTTGCTAATAAACAGACTTACACACACAGCTGACAGGCAGCCGAGCCGATGCTAAATTTTCACTTGCAGCGCCATGCCACTGCCGCACACGTTCGCAATAACCGCCATTTCTGGCTAGGTACTGGTAACTAAATGAATGGCTCTGCTTTGTTCTGTGAAGCACTTACTGCGAAAAAACGTTTACCAATTATGAGTTAAGTGGCAGCTGATGAAAGTGCCCATAACTGACAAAAGGAACATGCTTTGTAATGTAAACACCAGATTAAGGTATTCATGGCCAAAACCCCCACTCCTTGTGTTGGCACCGCAGAAGTTGTTAGGAAACAACAGGTGGTATGGCCTGAAAACATGGGTGCCACATCCTCACCTCCTTGTCCCAGACGAGCCTGCAATGCTCAGTGCACCAAACACCACAGTGCAGAGGCGGTGCCCCGGCTCTCCCTCGCCCTCCCCTCACTTACCCCTCATAGCGCAAGCTGTGCTCAAGTATCGGCCTCGGAAATGAGTCACCCGCTTGTTCCGCTTGCGGGCTAGCAGGCAGAAAATCACTGCAGGTAGGAAATGATTGAGGGTTACCCTGGGCCTGCTTCTTTGTGACTGCCACTGTGCTTGCTTCTAAGAGTCGGTGTAAAGTATGGTAAACCTGTGAATACTTCAACACTGGCGATTCGGGGCACCTGGTTTCTGGCCAATGCTGACTTGTCAGGCTAACCTACATTGTTCTTTTTGTTCAGGTTGTCTTCCAGATATCGCAGCTGTAAAACTAACACGTATCGCATATGTAAAACTAACAACTGTTACCCTCTCTGCCTGCTCCCAATGGAATCTTCCCAAGTATCTCTCTTTAATGTGGTAATGTCCTTGTGTAAGTGAATTAAACCCAGATCTACTGCCTTTGTCAATGTTTGTGCTACTTCCCCTTACTGCTCACCTTCCCATCATTGCATTGCCTTTGGATATGTAAATAATTTTAACTTTTGTATACCAAGGTCAAGGAAGAGTAGATATAACTTAATCTAGAGGAAAGTGAGCGTAGACTGACAGGGGAGAAAGTCGCAAGGACAGACCCCTGATCTTAGGAAGAGTTCCAGCACATCATTCATAGTGCTAGCCATAGGGCACCGAAACCCTTAGGAACTTCCATAGAGTGCACCTGGAGCTGGGTGTATCATAGGTGTTGCCTGCGTTCCTTTTACATGACATATGATGCCCATCATAGTAGCTTCTCAGGGCACCACTGTGGCCTTCTTAGCAAAGCTACCATCTTGCCATACATGGAAAGGAGCATATCTCTCTAGCAAGACAGTGACGGGAACGGGTGTCGCCACGGTGCAGTATGATCTTGCCACCGTGATGTTCTCAATGTGATGTGGGGTAAGTAGGCGTGGCTTATCAGATCAAGGAGGGGACGAGTGTGTTTAGTAATAGAAAACAATAGGACGGGGTAAAGTCACCATTGTAATGTGGAGAGGAGTCAATAGGTGATGGAGGGTAGTCACTTACTTGGTGTGAAGTGTGAAGTGAACTGAGTCGGAGGCCTGGCCTCTCAGTGGAGAGTTTCATTTTTCAGGTAGTGAAGTCCTTCTGCTCTCATTGCAGTGCACCAGTCGCCCAATGACAATGACACCCGCTGCATAGCTGCCAAGCTTTCAGATTCCTATGAGTGCCATTTTCATAATTTCAGTAATTTCAGTGTAATTATGAGTGACGTTTCAGCGACTATGAATTACACTTTCTGGAGAGCAAAATCAAGCAATGAAGATGAGAGAAACATGTAAATATCAGACATTGCACCCATTTGTGTATTGAGATTGTCTGACGTTTTAAGCTGAATCATCACCCTTTATTAAAGCATCCGCTACATTATGCTCCCAAACAGGGCGTTGCACGTCCATGATTGTTTAACACCTTTGAGTGATGTTTGTAATTTTTGGACAAGGTTATGCTGAAAATGTACTCTATTTTGCTCCGGAGCAAAACTATTTCTCCAGTGTGGCCTGCAACAAAACCTGAGTCCAAAATATCTATAATACTTTAGGCCTCCTATTCTTAATCCCTAAATTAATTACATTGAAGTTACTTTTTCAAATGTGTAAGTTTGGAACCTCGTTTCAAAACCTTACTATGTGGAAGGTTCCCTTGCGGAAATTCAGATCTGGTATTACATCTGACTTTTAGCAGTTCCAGTTGAGGATGTGGGTGGAATCAATAGAGTAAGTGGGTGGAGCCAGTGGAGGAAGAGGGTGGAACCCAGAAAAAATAGATGTGGCCTCCGACAAACATTTGAGCCCCTGCACTTCATATTTTACAAATTAAGCACTGGCGCCACTGAATCATTATTGGAATTTCGGGACTCGCAGTGATGCACTATTGGAAGCCAAGGACCCCAGCCTAAGCATTTTTGACGACTGAACTGCAAAACAATAAACACAAAATACAGACACATTTCAACAAACAAATTCACGTCCAATTATAATCAAATTCAAAATTGTGTAATTTTAATGTGAAGGATGGAATATTTCTAAATTCAACTGAGGACGCTTATCATCCACATTATATTCTGTCTGATGCACTTGCACTGCTCCCACAAATCAATCTGAGGATAATAACTTACTTTTCTCCCTCCAATTTCCAAATCCTTCACCTTTATATAACGTTTTAAAATTTACAATTCTACATTTTGCTATCTCTTTGATGTACACTTTATTAATCTGCTCATATGATTTAATTTTCTAAGCAGTTGCGGAACCCCTGAGAATGTGTCATGGACCTCCAGGGGTCCCTGGACCAGAGGTTAAAAACTATTGTTCTAAATTCTAATTCCCTAAATGTGCATGAAGTTGCAGGCATGAGTGCCCACTTTGCGGTTTAAACCAACTGGCATTCTGTGGGGTGTGGCAGTCGGGGGTATCTATCACCCTATCAGTCCCTTCAGCTCCTCAATCACCACCACCACACATATTAAGATTTTAGAGGTCTCATTGGGGAACAGGACGGAGTAATGAGGCTCAGTCGTCTGAGTATCCAGCAGTGGTATGGAGAAGCTGTACCTGACTACATAGGCCAGCTTGCTGTTTAGATCATCTGCTGTTTGTCTTCTTTCTCCTGCTGCACTGTAGTTTCGATGTCCACCTCCTGTCCTCTGTTCTTGTACATCATGCTAGTGGCCTCCTCTGCTTCCTGCAGAAATGGCGAATATGACTCATTACAACGCGAGCCATTACTCCGAGTGCCATTTCAACGCGGTCGTTACAACGACCGCGTTGTTACCACGCAAAGCCATTACTACGCAAATGATTACATCGACTTGCAGTAGATGGCATGCTGACATTAGAAATGTAAAATTTACTATTCCAACTCCAGCCTACGTAACAGTAGGGAAGGTGTTGGAATAGGAAACTATACTGATGCCCGCGTTGTTAGGGTTGTTTCCTGAAATGGCTACCTGGTGGGAGATTAAGCACTGACTTTTCTTGTACTTCCTTATAATTGCCCATTGCCCTTGCATTTAAATTCCACTTGTCTGCATATAAATTGTTAGCAGCCTTATTGAGGAACTATATTATGTGGTGCCTTGCTCTTGACTATTTCTGGATTACAAACCCTGTGTGCTGTTTTCCCTTATTTATTCTTGGCTAGACAGCACATGCGCCGTCTTAAAGAGACGTGTTTTGTTCTATCTGTGGACTTACAGGTTGTCCATCTTCTACCATTGGTAAACTTCAGTGTCGCTCTCATTTTATTTGATGCCATTCGTTATGACTGCGGGCATCATGCCTTCTTCTTGGGATTGGACCTCCCATACCAAATGGAACAAGTGCACATCTCCTTACACTGCAGAACTATTCTATCTTTGTTTTCAAGCAGTCCATAGGAGTACTTGTGTTTTCACACCATCTCTTGTACACATACGTATGTACCACTAAACTGCGAGCGGGTGTACAAAAGCAAATGCTCACTCCATCGTCCATCTTGCCATAGTACTAACACCAGCCAATGATATTGGAGCATTTTCAGTGCTCACCAGTTACATTGCACAATGACACATACATTGTCGTAGGCAGGGGAGAGCGTAAGTGATTGGCCCGAAATCATAAATTGTTCAGCCGACCCGAGATTCAAAACCTGGTTCCCCACTTTCCCAGTCAGCAGCTCTTACTGTTATGCCACATCTTCATTTCACTTCAAAGCTCCTCAACTGTTTCTAAGTATCAATAACACATTTGTTTAGACCCTTTCAACATGGAACAAACATTGGTAAAGCCAATAGATCTCTGTAATGCCAGAGCTATTGGCCTTGTCAATGTCTTTTAGACATATTGTCTATCAGCGCATCTGCTGTTCAGCCTCGCTGAAAGTCACTGAACAAAGTGCTATGATGCGGTCAGTGCAGGCCACTTCACAGCAATGTTATCTTATAGGAGAGGCAGGACAATAAACTCAACGGAGGCAAAGAGACTCAGCCTCGGCTCAACATTCTGTGTTTCTGGGCTTTCAGTAACTTCCAGCCATGCTGAACAGCAGATGCGCTGCTAGACAACATGGCTAAATTACATTCACGTTGACAAGGCTAATAGCTCAAGCATTGCTGATACCCATAGTATTTGACACAGCTTTTTCTGTTATATTTGTCATACAGTACAGTTGCCATCAATACTGTCCTGTTTTATTTTGATTTAAACTGATTTCAAACTTGATCTTGACAGCCTTGGGAAAGACTAGCAAACACAAAGGTGTGGTGTAGTGAAGTATGACTGGGTGAGGTCAGCAAGAGCAGCTAGTAAGGATTTATTTACACAAGTTTCCTCACACTTCCCTCAGCCCTCCACCATCAGTATGACTTTAATCACTTCAAGAACTAAGAATAAAACACGTGTGAAGCCTGAGTGCAGTGCATAGCACCTAGCACCCAGTGTCTACAATGCAGGGCACAGACTGTTAAGACACAACGTCTGTGTAACCATTGTGCACTACTGAGCATCGCAGACTCAAAGGACCCATGGACAGTCACAGGGCACAACAAGTATAGTCGAATTATAGAGAGATCATTAACACTTCTCTGCTGCAAAAGAGCTCTTCTACTGTGATTCAAGTTTAGTTGTATGGTGTTATCGGGATGAAAAGTCTATAGCTCAGAAACAATAGCAGTACAAGAAGATCTATCTAATAATACTGGTGTATTGAAATGGTCTGGCTCACTAAGAAATACTTGTACCTGCTAATAATCACCTGATTTCTTGCAGGCTGAACTGCAACAACCATCTGAGGTAACTGAATAATGACAGTGGGAGGCAGCAGTCTCTATATTTTCCAATTTGAGCAAATTCAGACTCTGTAAACAAAGGTTTAATTACACCAAGGTGGTCATAGTATTGTCTCCTTTTCCTATGATGATGCTGACAATCACTACTGAGTGTAAGTGTGATTCGCCAAAAGGTATGGGGAAAGCAGGGGAAAACACTACAGATGTAATGTGAAACATAGTGGCTCCAACAGAATGAAGACAATCAGAACAAAAATGTTAAAAGACAATGTAATCACTCACCATGATCAAAACTGTCTATCATAGATTCATCACAACCTCCAAAGAGGGATTAATATTGAAACCTGCCAAGAGGCAAACTCACTCATGCTGGTAATTAGAGAGGTGGAATCTTTATTATGCTAGTTCTGTGCTTATGGGATGCACCCCAATACTTTTCAGTAATTGCCTTATCCAACCAAGAAATGCTCTAAGAACAGTAACATAATTAGCAAAGTCAATTGTAATATGTTCTGGGACTTCTAAGTAAAGAAATAGGAGTCTATACATTCACTTAACTGGGCAGAGGCTTTGTTGCCTCAAAATCCTGGAAACCACACTTGAAGAAGTCCTGAAAGACAATGTTAATAATTCTTAGAGTTTAGAAACAGGTTTAGTTTAAGGGTAGTAATGGTGTATAGGAGTTAGAAAGGGGTTTCTAGAGTTCTGGTAGGGATTGGGTTTAGGTATAGTAAAGGATTTTTAGGGGTCGGGGATGGGCTGGAATCAGGGATAGTAAGGATTTTATGGGTTAAGAAATGGGTTGGGTATAGTTTAGAAAGGTGTTTTTGGAGTCTGGAGGACTGGGTTTAGGGGAAGTAATTTGTTTCAGCTTTGAGGGCTGGGTTGCGTTTGGGGTAGAAAGGAGAGTTGGGGGGTCAACACCCAGAAGGAAAAAATATATTCATTTAGGACCCAGTGATGGCTAGTCTATAAGGATTTGTATGATTTTAAAGAGGCATTGTTTGTTTTTGATTCTCCCTTTAACAGGTTGAGTCAAATTGAAATCATGGAACTCTTCTCTAACCCAAGCTGTTTATATGACCAATCCATGTTTCTTCTAAATAATTTAGTAAAGGCACCAATTTTTCCTCATTATTTAATAATGTGATTTAATTATTGTAGTGTAGATGTTATGTGCCTGCTCAGTAGGAACAGAATAGAATGCAGCCACGTTTTATTATAAATATGGGCACTTGCATTCCGGTCATTCCCACGCTCATGTGTTATAATTCTACCGCCAATTATGCTGTTGTGATTGAAATTTCTCCCCTGCCTACAGTAGAGACTTGTTAATATTTCCAGTATCACCTTATTATGAAGATTTCCAAATATTACTATATATTTCTGAGGGTTGTTGTAATACAGTAGACATCAATCACAGTTTGTATTAGTTCCTCAGGGATTTCTATGCCTTTTTGGTGTTGAGGGAAGGACCCTTACTTAACCTTACTTATTTGGTGTGGCAGGCATTAGTCTGGCTAAATGCATGTTGCAGTTCTGTGAGACTTTCATTAAGACTGCACGAGAGGAGGTATGTAAGTTCATGGCTAAAAAGATCAGTTTTAACAAAGCCTTTTGTACAAAGATTAAACATGTGCAGGTACATAATAAATGTAGATGTGTTACTACTTGATAACCACATAGTCGGTCACTTGTGTTTGAATCTATATTAGACCCACAATGGGGCTTGGCCTTTTCATGGAAAAAACCCAAAGCAATGCTAACTAATTTTCTATTTAATTTTTGCGCAGTATGTCTGTGTGTTAAATGTTTTCTTGACCAAATCAAATATAGTAGATTAAGAATTTATCACTAAAAAGCGGTGTGAGCATTATCTAAATAGGCATTTGTCTTCCATCAAAGAAATAATTCTTGAAATTGTATTTCCTCTCTTTTTAAAAAGATTATTGAGTGATCTTTATTCCACATGTCTTTAAGTTGCAATATTTTTAGTGAAGTTACCGATAGGTCATGCAATGGATTTTTGATAGGTTCCTACTCATCATTTCATGCCAAATTTGGTGGATCAACATATGTTTGCTGCAGCACTTCATTCTGTGCATGAATTTCCTGTAGCGGTGACTGGGCTCTTAACAAGTTCACCAGCAATGAAGCTTGTGATAATGTGAAAATTGTAATCATTTCTATTCTCTTGGTCCTCCGATGGACATTTTTGTGTGCCGAGAGGGGTTGTTTATAAAAGGGTTTCAACAGTCATCCAATGAGGAGCAGGAATTGGGCAACTGAACTATGGACTAGACTCATGTAATTTACTCTACACACAATGTTATATAGATGGGGCTCCATCTGTGATCTCGGCTGGTGCTGCTGCCCATCGGAGGGACTTCTTGGACTTTCATCCCAGCTCTTTTGAAATCAACACCGCGCTGCAGTCACTTGGGGAATTGTTGCTGGTGTGCTGACACTGACCCTGCAAGAACCGGCGTATTCAGGACTGCGAGGACCAGGGTGCTGTGCACGAAGCAGATCAGCCGCACCTGGTCCTCTTCCTGACTCCTCCCCCAACACCTTAAACAGGTGGTGAAGCCCCCTGATCGTGGGCTCCATCTGTGATCTCGGCTGGTGCTGCTGCCCATCGGAGGGACTTCTTGGACTTTCATCCCAGCTCTTTTGAAATCAACACCGCACCTCGCGGCCCCCGCTTCGCGGGAGCCGCTCGAGGGACCGGGACTCTGCTGCAGTCACTTGGGGAATTGTTGCTGGTGTGCTGACACTGACCCTGCAAGAACCGGCGTATTCAGGACTGCGAGGACCAGGGTGCTGTGCACGAAGCAGATCAGCCGCACCTGGTCCTCTTCCTGACTCCTCCCCCAATACTGTTGCCCTCCATTATATGAACGTCTCCCTGCCTACTCGCGCTAGCGGGACGTGCGCGGGACGCAGCCCGGGGCGAAGACCGGGCAAAGAGCGGGCCGTTTGAGGCCGTTCGAGGTCAGCGAGGTCAGGTCGGGGCTACCCTCTTTTGTATATCATTTTAACAGTTCTGTTGCTCCTTATTTGTTGATTAGTTACTATTTCTTACCCACAGTCTAGCCAGGGGGTTGCCGTTGTTGTTTACCAAGCTATGTCTACAAGGCAAACACAGAGCAAGGCCGCAAATGGCGGCCCCTCAATCATTGGTCCTATGGACGATTTTATTACTCGTACTAACACAGCCATAGACTATGAGATTTCTAAACTCCAGACTCGAGTTTCCCTGGAACTGGCATCCGCTAGGAGATTGTCCCAGGTAATTGATCAGTCAAAAAAATCTTCCCTAGGCCATATAGCTACTGTGGTTACCCCGGTGCGCCCACCTATCCCCCACTGTGTAGTTGCACAGGTTGATGTTCATCACACCCCGGTTCTCCCCACATTACCCCCCACTTTAGAGCCACTGACCCAGGATAGTGCAATGAATTCTCTTAATACGCCTTTTAAGCAGAATGTTAGTTCTAATAATTCTATCCCTGCTATGTTTCCACTCAGGCGCTCAATTAACAAAAAATATCAACCCAAAAAAAGATGCACCTCCCGGTCTGCTTACGGTCGCAAGAAGGCTAAAATTGTGGTTGCACAATACCCGAATTTGACTAGTGCTCCGACATTAAATTCCATAAAAGGGCGTGTGCCCAGGGATCAACCACATCATGTGGGAGCTAAAGAGGGTCCAGTCTCTGCTCCCTTGACTGCTTCTACGGTCACGGAGTCAGAGGTTGAGGTTGAGGGCCTACATGTAGAGAATGGGGTAAGTAATGAAGGAGAATTCATAGGTTTAGTTTGGGAAACCCTCAAAAAACTTCTTACTCCTCTCGATCTTAGACTCTCACGTATTGAGAATAATCTGCTCGAGATGGAAAAGAGCATCATTGCTCTGGCCACTCTCGGCCTGAGAAGTCTAGAAAACCAGGGTTTTCCTGCTGTTGAGCCACCCCCCCATGGTTTAACCCCTCAAGTCCCGCAAACCTCCCTTCCTGTCCCCGCCACTGCACGTTTGATTCCTACATCAGGGACTGTGGGTGCGGATCCTACTAACACCGCCTCCATACCTAAGGCTCTAAAGCGTCCTACCCCCCAACTATTAGCTAAATTCAAAGTTGGTGCACCGCGTAGGCCCCCTCCTAGCGAAGTGGCGTTACATTCATCTAAGAGCCCTCCTGCTAAGAACAACTTTAGAGGGGGTTACATTGATCTCCCTCCAGAGGCCAATGATCATGTGGTTGTGCTGACGGGTGTCCCTGAGTTAGGAAGTGGCCATCATGAGAACTATGAGTCTCTGAAGAACAAGACAGTTCATTGGCTTAACGTGAATAGACCAATCCCTATTGGACAGAGAAGTAGAATCTTGATGGTACACAGAACCCCCTGGGTGGGCCCCTCAAAGAAATCTAGTCCCAGGGACTGTATAGTGGTGACCTTTGAGGACCCTCACACGGCACATTACATCTGCTCCTGGCCTACTGGTGAAGGTTCTCTTGTTACACCAACGCCATTGCCCTTTTTTTACCCTCCGTGTCCTAGTTACACACGGGAAGAGAATTGGTCTGTTGTACACCACCATAACTGGAGGAGCCATCCAAAAAAAGTTCAAGATTCATGTATAAATTGGTATGGTTTCTCCACCTCGAATCGGTTTGCTGGGCTTGAGGAGGTAGATTGACTCGTATGCCAACCGGTTCCCCAGGTCCCCTTATTACAGGCCTTGGGGCACAACGACTCTTCTCTTGTAGTGTCTGTTCCTTCGGTTGTTAGCTCCCTTAGTCTAGAGGGAACGTTTTCTGTTTTACCTATAGAGGAGAGTTTGTATACGCCATGTATTTCCGACTCCCAAGTAGTAGGGGATCAACTGAATCCATCTTGTACTATCCCCTTGCCTCCAATTCAGGATGTTTTGCCAATTCAAAATGTTTCATCAATCAGGAGGTAGTCTGATGTAGCAATAGCACCCTATCACCACCAGTTTGAGCCACTACCTAGGCTAAACAGATCTACTGCGGAGGGGGTAGGACCTGCGTCCATTCTGGCCACACTAGATAATCCTCCAAGGGAGATTACCCCTGACGTCCCTTTGCTAAAGATTATAAGTTGGAATGTAGCAGGGCTCGCCCGTAACTTTGAAATCCCTGAATGGAATGCCTTTTTGGACCCTTATAACATCTGTCTTTTGCAGGAAACGTGGTGCCTTGAACCTAAGCACAGAGTGGGCTTTACGACCTACTTTGTTCCAGCCTCCCTTCAATATGGACGTAAAGGCCGCCCGTCGGGTGGCCTTCTTATATGGGTTAATATTGCTTTAGGTTTAAGTGTAACCCAAAAGCCGACGCATTCTCCTGATCTCCAGAGGATATCCATCCTTTGCCCAGGGGGCAGGAAGTTGGAGGTCTTTAACCTCTACTTAAGGGGGGCTAGGGGCGGGTCTTCTACTCTATCCTCCACAGGATTAAGTAACGATCTTTCCGCCTGCTGTATTGATTCTTATATTCTTCTCGCAGGCGACTTTAATTGCTGTTTCGAGCCATTGGCCAGGGAGGATATTTTGGATACCTGGGATGAGGATATAAGGAGAGGCATTCCCACCCTGACCCTAGACCCGATCCCTAAATGGTCCCAGAGCGCGGTAGACATCAATGCTCTCTGTATGGAATTTGACCTAAGATCAACTAATGGTCGATCCAAATCGGATCTTTTGGGTGCGCACACCTATAACAGGATGGGACACACTTCTAGAATAGATTATGTTCTGTTGAATTATAACTTGTGGCCACTCCATTACGATATGGAGGTTATTTCGTCTTGCGATAGCGACCACAATCCTCTCTCCTTAACATTGATTTCCCCCTGGCAGGCTGGGAACATAGCTGAGTTCCCCTACAAGTGGAAAACCTCCCATGAGCTTGCTCCTTCGCGCTGTGGCAGGCGCCTAAAGTGGGCTAAAGTAGCAGCGGATGAGGAAAGGATGGCACAGGCAGGGACCACTATGGCAGCATCGGGCACGCGCCTTGAAGCCCTGGGTACCACCAGCCAATCTGTTTCATCATTATTCACAGAAACCATTGCGCTGTTAAGTGATTTGTTTATTATACCCCAACCCAGCGCGAATGTTTCTGCGAAAAGTGCTCCTAGGGCAAGAAACAAGTGGTATTCCTCTAAATGTCGGGCCGCAAAGGGGGAACTTATTTCTGCAGTGAAAAGTAAGGATGCAGGCAGCATTAGATGGGCGAGGAAACGCTATAAAAAAGTTATGGCTGAGGCAAAGGAGGCCCATGATTATAGTTTTTGGTGGGATTTAGTGGAGGCAAGCTCCAGGAAAGACACCAAGGGGTTCTGGGAGCTGCTGAGAGCTAGGGACAAACCTTTTGATTCCCTGCTTACCTGCAATATTCCTAGCGATCTTTGGTTTGCCCACTTCTCTAAACTCTACTCTGCCCAAAGTGGGGTACTCCATCCTAACATGGGCCTTCTCGCCAGCTTATCAGCTGAGACCTCCATTAATCCCTGCCCCTTCAGCACTGAGGAAGTTGCAAGGGCAATTAGTTGTATTGTTTCTAACAAGGCTGCCGGACCGGACGGAATCCCGGGTGACTTGCTGAAGAAATACCCATTACCCTGGAGTAGGTTAATTGCATCACTATTGAATGAGGTTGTGTCGGGAGGTTCTCTCCCTGACTCATGGAGGGGTGCTGAGGTCGTCCCTATTTTCAAAAAAGGTTGTCGGGACGACCCAGCTAATTATCGTCCTATTAGCTTGCTTGATTCTACACAAAAGGTTGCGGGCAAAGTGGTGCTAGGTAGGATTCTGCAGTGGATTGAAGAAAATCAGGTTCTGTCAGACTTCCAGGCTGGTTTTAGAGCAGGGATGGGTACCATCGAGCAGACGTTTCGCCTTCTAATGATATATTGGAAAGTGGTTGTGCTGGGTGGGGGCAGCTTGTATTTAGTCTTTATAGACTTGCGAACTGCCTTCGACCTGTTCCCACGAGTCCAACTGTGGAATGTCTTAGGTAGGTTGGGTTTACCTCCCTATTTGTTGGCCTTGCTTATAAAGTTTCACAAAAGCAACTTTGCTCAGATTAGGTGGGGTACCCAGGGGGAGAAAACATCTCATATCTCCGTAGATAGGGGCGTCTGCCAGGGATGTGTGCTTGCCCCCACTCTGTTTTCTCTTTATGTTAACGGAGTGGTGGAACATCTGCTCCAACAGCCGTCAGACGCACCATCCTTGGCTGGCAGAAAAGTACCTACGCTCCTTTTTGCGGATGATACCCTCCTAATTTCAAAGTCACCAGCAGGTATCCAAAAGTTGCTTTCTAGCTTTAAGGCCTTTTGTGATACCAAGGGCCTGTCCATAAATATAAGCAAGACCAAATTCCTTGTTCTCAACCCTCCCAGGAAAGCGGCTGTTCCTCCTTCCCTGGACTCTGTTCCCCTTGATAGAGTCAACGAATTTGACTATCTAGGTATCCGTCTATGTGCCAATATGAGCTGGAAGGCGCATCACCAAAAGGTGTTCTTGACCCACAAGAGGGTCACAGGGGCCCTGCTCAAGGAACAACGTGCCTCAGCTTTAAAACCTATTGGGGCACTTCTTGATATATACAGGGCAAGGGTGGTGAGTGCAGCTCTGTATGGTGCGGAATTGTGGGGTATACAAAGAGTTGACATTTTGACACACCTTGAAAACAACTTTCATAAAGACCTTATGAAATTACCCCACAGTACCCCCACAATTCCCCTCCTGTTTGACGCAGGCACACGCTCAATCAGCGAGCAAGCCAGGCTACGTCCCCTTTTATTATGGGCCAGGATATGGAATGTCCCTGAATTGAGTAGTTACGCAGATGCCCTGAGCGAAATCTTATCCTCATCCGGTTGGCATAAGGTAATCTGGCTCAGGGAGGTTAAGCGACTTCTCTATGACCTGGGTTTAGGAGATGCTTGGGTCAATAGAACAGCACCCTCAAAACAATTGCTCAAAAAGATCTATTGGCTCTGGGTGGATAATGAGAGGTTGTGTAACCCCAATCATTGTAAATCTGTCGCCCAGTTTTTGTTAGTCAAGGAGATCCCTTTCAGAGAACCTTATTTGGATGCAATCTCCAACCCAGGTGATAGAGCATTATACTTTAAATTCAGGGTGGGTGTTCTTCCTCTAGGTCTTTTTACGTCTACCTGGAAACCTCCATACCAAACTGTCCCTTACTGTCCCTTTTGTAATTTAAGGGTCGAGTCCTTAGCTCATCTGTTGTTCGAGTGTCATGCTTATTCTGTGCCTAGGTCGAGATGGCTGAAGCCTTTATGTAGGAGCCTAGGTACAAGATCATACTTGGAAGCTTTACGCATATTGCACTCTGACGCTCGTCCCTTCTTTGCCTGCTGTTTAGCTAAATTTTTGGGTTGGGCTTGGAGGATAAGATCTGCAAGGAAACAGCTGTTACAGTAATATCCTTTTTTTAAACTTTTAGATATCCGACAGTATATGGAATTTAATAATCATTTTATCTTGTAACTGTATTGTATTATGTCTAACTGTTGAAATAAAGCTTTTTGAACTGAACAGATATAAGATTAATACTGCAGGCTAAAATCTCCTGAAGAAACGTAGGTGAGCCAAAATTCATACACTCTGAGAATTCAGATAAAACAATTCAGAATAAGAACATTATTATTTACTGTCCTGGGATCTCTCTAATCGGATCACCTTTAGACATTAGCAAAATTTTAAATTGAGAATGCTCAATCACCTTTAGTGGATAAATCATGATAATTGAGTCAAATTTAGATAATATATTTAGTTGATCAAATTCTTTAGCAGAATGAGTACATCAAATAGAAAATAAGACATTTAATAAAACTGATTAATACCCAATACAGATACATGAAATGCCACTTATAGTTGTCCCAGAAGAGAGGGACCATCAAGCGCATGAACCCATGAGTTAATTTGGAAAGGAATCCAGTTCAGTCCGTGCTGAAAAGTTTTGCAAATCTTATCAGTCAGTTTGTAATTTGCCTGCATGCACAACAGCAGCTATCTGTCACCACTATCAGCTGCTCGGGAGTCTCTCTCCAAAAAGTAATTCCCCTGAAACTTTCTCATCAGACAATAATATATTCTTAGCATTTGGGGGGATGACACCTCCTGGTGTCACCTCATCTGATCAGACCACTCAGTCCATTGGTAAGTTCGTATTGGACTATGGATCAGCCCACATAAACAAAAAACAAAATCCAGAGGAAATAGGCAAGTGTCCTGCAAATTGTAACATAATATAATAGAATGATGAAAAAGTTGTAGTTGTAGTATAACTTATGATGCACTTGAGAACATTTAATATAAACAAAGTTTATTCAAATAGAAATAGGGTAGTGCTTCATTTTAAAAGTACCAACATGTGAATGCACGTTAACATATAAACAAACATTTTTTTTTATTTCAAGTAATTATAATTAGTACATGTGTAAAGATTTTTATTTAAAGTTTCACTAAAACAGCATCTTTTAGTAGAAAGGTGTAGCACCTATTTTCTTTTCGTTATTTTGGTATACACACATAAGCATTTTAGTAAAGTTTACTATCAAAATCAGGATTAATCATACTATCTCATGAATCTCATTTGGTATTCTATTATGTGAATGTACTTTAAAACTGATTAGAGGTAAACCCAATAGCGTGAGTGTTCACCATGCACATTAAATGATAAAATGCTTTTTTTTTTATAAATAACAACCTATAATATTTATAGATATATCATCCACACTACTCTCTTTCTGCGTGCTTTTCATGCAGTAATTAAAATACTTTGTTCTGGTCATCATTTCTATAACGTGTAGTTCTCACACTTTTTTTTCTCAATCAGTGTCTTCTTCAGTTTCTGTTCGTCTTTAAAATGTAAATGAATTCTCCCGTTCTGTCAAGTTTGACTCTGGTGGCTGACAGAATGCGTGTTTGTACACTTTATAAATAATTGTATTCAGTGATGAAGTGAGGTATTCTGGAAAGGCAGCCAAGCCATGAGATAATGCAAATTGTAACATGCTTCTAATTACCTTCGCTATAGGGTTAAATGAATGGCCCTGCATTTTACTTGAAATCCTTGCTTTTTAATTTTCGAGCTGATTATCAGTGTCTTTATTTGATCAATTTTTGGAACACTGGGTACTCGGTCTATCAATGAGTGTATGGAGGCCTGTGAGCCCTGTGTTCTGAGTGTCTCTCTACAATACAGGAACCAAGTCTGTTTTAACAGCTGGTTCCCCCTTTTAAGAAGCACATAATTGGCTGGAGCCATGTTATCTATTGTTTATGTTCGTTGTTAACGTATTTGTAAATACTTTGCTAATGAATATCTGAATGTCTACACATTAATATTTAATTACTCTGAATATTTTTGAAGACTCACAAGGAGCATAGCTGTCATTATTTAAAGGATCTTTGCTTTAATTGGTTTTCTTATTTACCTGTAGAACTCTGTTGAAAAAGAAAATCCGAATAAGATTGTATTTAAAATCTTTAGGGCCAGATGTACGACCATTCACTTTTGCGAGTCGCAAAAGTGAATGTGCAACTGTGTCTCAGACACTGTTTGTGATTTCCAATGGGGTCTTTAATATTCATGAGGCAAGCACAATTTGCGACCCCCTTGAGAATGACTAGCACTCCCAGGGATAGTGGCCTGCTTGGGTCAGCAGACCACCATGCCTGTGAATGCTTTTTAAATTAAGCAGTTTTTTAAATACATCCCGTTTTCCTTGAAGGAAAACAGCATGCATTTAAAAAAGAAAAATGAAACTTTTCTGTTTCATTTTTTAAGGGCTGGCAAGGGTCTCTTGGGACCACTGCCAGCTCTTTAAAAATATTCACGCAAACACTCACAAAGGAGAATGGATCCCCTGGGGACCCCTTCCTGTTTGCGGTCGCAAAACAATAGTACATTGCATTGACACTGGCTATTTGGGAGGGATGCCCCTTCCTAATAGCGAGAGTCTCATACACTATTTAGCGAGTAAGTGACTCGCAAAATAGAGTTTCTACATGCCAGAACCCATTTTTGCAGTCACAAACGGGCCGATCTCCTGTTTGCACAAGAAACGGCTGTACATCTGGCTCTTAGGGCCAGATGTACAACCCATTTCTGCATGTGCAAATGAGTTAGCAACCCGATTGTGAATATAGGGTCATGTACAAACCCTATTTAGTGAGTCGCAATTTACTTGCGACTCGCTAAATAGGATTTGCGACTCGCAATTACGAAGGGGCGTTCCAAGGGCGTCCCTTCCTAATTGAGACTTCAATAGGGTGGTAACGCACTCACAAATGGGAAGGCATCCCAAGGGGAGCCCTTCCCCTTTGCAAATGCAGGGGGAAATATTTGTTAGGGGCAGGCAGTGGTTCCAGGGACCACTACCTGCCCTTCAAAAATGAAACGAAAACTTTTCCTTTTTTATTTTCTTTTTAATGCATCCCGTTTTCCTTTAAAGAAAACAGGCTCCATTGGAAAAAAAAAATGTTTTATTGAAAAGCAGTCCCAGACAAGGAGGTCTGGCCACCATACCTGGGAGGTTCAGCCATTCCTAATGGGGTCGCAAATTGCAAGGGTCTCATGAATATTGATGAGGCATGCAATTTGCGATTTCATTGGGAACTGGAAAGAATTTTATTTCTAAAGTTGCAAAGTCTGTTAAACCTTCAAAAACAACCCCCACCTTGAGGCAGTGTTTTGAGCTATCTTGAAAACACAAATATGCCAGCAAAAAACCCAGAGCATTCTCCAAATGTGCCCTCTTAGATTCCGGGGAGTCCACAGAGGCCCCATAGAGTTTTCTGCTGATGGCCCCTCTGAGGTATAATATTGGTGAGGGGGTTTCTCCCCCACTCCCTGCTATTCATGGCTAGAACATGTAAACTGTGTTGACTCTGACAGTCACTGACTAACTGGGTCCTGACTCTCACAACAGAGATAGCTGGACTGTTTGTGTGCTCCTGATGGGTGCGGTGTCCAAGTCTCGTGGTTTCTTGGGCCTGTGCCGTGCCACTGTGGACAGAGTGGGAAACATCTGTGTGATGCTGAAACACAGTTGGATAATCGGCTGGCCTTCAGCTGCTGTGCTAGAAGCCCACTAGGTGGGAGTTACTTTCTGGTTGAGGTGCTGGAGGACCTCAAACTTATTTGACGATGGTCAAGGATAAAGTGCATAGGGGGCCCAACAAAGATTAATCAATAAATGGCAGCGGGGGTGGTGCGTGACCAAGAGGTGGCCTGGAACACCTATAGGGCCCTATGGGCACACAGATCCTGGTGGTGATCGAGGAGTCCAGTGCCAGTGTCCAGGCCAAAAAAGACTCGGTGTGTACGGATGTCAATCCACTGCATGCAGACCTGCCTAAAGTAGTGGAAAGATCACTGAAGACGGAACAATACTTTGCAAAGCTCCAAGAAGATGTCAAGGCCCTCCAAACCACGGTGGTAACCTTGAAGTCCCAGATGCAGAAGCTGGAATCATGAGCAGAAGATGCTGAGGATCATTCCTGGTGCTGCAACCTGAGATTTTTCTGGGCTCCAGGACACACAGAGGGAACAGCTCCAGAACTCTTTCTGGAGTGCTGGACACAACAGACGCTCTCGGAGCTGGTCCTGTCGAGTGTCTTTGTGTTGGACCATGCACATTGAGCCCTGGCACTGCCTCTGCCACTTGGGAGTCCACCGAGGACCTATGTATATAATTATTGATTTACTGTATCCTGCAATATAGAAAGGTTCACCTTTTTTAAATAAATGGTTAGATATAGTTGAATAACATAGTTAATATCTTCTACAAACCTTTATTTTGTTATTTTTTTTTTTTTAGGATTTTTACGGTACGCGCACGGTACGCTTTATGTATGGTGCGCGTACGTAATATTTATGCTCCATGTGCGCATGCGTACGCGATTTACGTACGCGTCCGTACTTCCAGTGCGACGCGTAAGCGCTTGCTCCCTACGCGGAAGCGCACGTTACCCGGAACCGCCGTACGTGCGTGCGCACGTGCCTCTAATGCGCATGCGCGCGTGCGCGTGTCTTAGGTGCGCGCATGCGTACTTTTACCGTGCGCGCTACGTATGCTTACCGTACGCGCACGGTAAAAGTACGCATGACGTAGGTCATGTGATCCAGAAACAACACTTTTCATTGGTTTAAACTTGTTTCATTTCCAGAAACTTCCAACACCACACCCATTCCCCTCATTACTGCTTGTGATTCCCTAGGAGAAGGAGCTGAATTGTCTTTGGGATACAATGGCAGAGTAGCAGTCCTCTTCTGAGAGTGAGCAGGGCAGCAGCATCATCAGACAGAGAAGGAGGAAACAAAAGAATTCTTTTGTTTGGGAATATTTCACATTTCCAGAGGGGCAGAAAAAGGTAAATGCTCCATTAGACACCTGCTCACTTTGTGAGCGTGCCTTATCTAGAGGTAATCCAAGGAAGAAGTATTCCTTTGGTAATTACACTATGTTTAGACACATTAGGGATGTACATCCCAGGACTTTTGCTCGACATACTGAAGCAAACCCTCCAGTAAGTCACCCGAGCACATCCGCAGAAGCTCAGCCGAGTACATCTTCGGCAGCTCAGCTGAGCACTTCCTCTGCGGTGGGAGCATCACCCTCTTCTGCTCCTCTGGACATCTACCCTCGGTTTCAGAGAGTACATATAAGGTGCAACACTTGTTACTCTCTTATTGCTATGGGGGAATCTAGTATTCCTCTAATAGATAATAAGAATGAGCAGCACAAGTGCGGTCCCTTCTAATATTCCCATTCTTTCTTTTCTCTGTCCCTGTATTAACAAAAGGGCTCTTTTAAGAGACACCCTACCTCACAATTTTTTTAAAATTTATTTTATCAGTTTTAAAAAAAAAACTTTTTTACCGCGCGCACCTTTTAAAAAATATATATATATTTATTACACCCTTCAATGTACTTGAGGGACCACAAGGGAAATGACAAAAGCAGAGTGAGGAGAAGTGAAAACAAGGGACTACAAAAGTAAATGTGTGATAAATACAGATATTTCAAACTCACCTGACCAACTTAATTTTCATTAAATGTTTTTTTTAATTGCTAGAAAAAAGGATTAATTTAACTAAAATTTCTTTCTCAATCTGTAACAAAAGAAAAAAAGTATTAATATTTAACAATACATTTTACAATACAGTACACATATTTTCATATTTAACAAAGACATGTTTTGCCCTTTTTTTGCTGTTTTCAGAATATATTGAATTTCACTGCAAATTGTGAAACCAATTGCATTCATCACTTAACAGTGGGCAAAAAAATTAACAATCTGAAAGATTGTTTAAAAAAAGCCCTGAATCTCTTCTCAGTAAAACATACCTTGATAGAAATATAATATATATAATAAAAATATCATCTAACAACAATAACTATTTGCAATAAATAACGTCTGTAAATCTTGTTGCTTAAGCTCATACACCCAAATAATATCTGTCAAACAAGTCCACAAGAGAAATTTTTACCTTTCCATGAGGCCAAATGGTAACTTTTTAAATTCTTTTTTGATGAAATATCCAAAGTTAATCCAATAAAATCGCAAAAAATGATTTGTTCAGATGTTGCAATTTGTATCTAAAATTTTGGTTTTAGAAAAAATAAATAGGAATTTGGTAATTCTGCAGGCAAATGTTGCTTGAAAATCAATTGAGAATCATTACACAGTGTCCAGCCTTTTTCACATTTAAGATGAACTGTGTAATGACCAGAAGTTAACGAAGGTCCATCATGGAAAATTATTGCAACTGCAACAAAAGTTTTTCCTGATATTGATAATTGTTTTCCTACAAACTTCTTTATAGAAGTGTCCAATTTTGTTCTATCAGCTCTACAACGTTGCATCATTAAAATTACATACTGTCCATATTTCTTTAAAAATAACATTGAAAACATGTCTGATTTACATTTAGAACATTCCATGCTGTGATTGGCATCTTTAACTAATTTACTAAAAGTGACTGATTGACTCTCTGGTAATGTTAAATATATGAACCTTTCAGAATCAACATTAGAGCTGCATGTGTTGAAACATTTTTCACAACTATGTTCCCATTTATAAGAGAGACCAAACATATTTTCTATTTCTATCCCTTCTTCTTCCAGTACCATAAGAATATACATCAAGAATCCCTGTGCATCTTGCTGGACATTTTGAGTAAACTGTGTACTTCCTGAACATACATCTAAAAGTTTTCTAACATCAGAAGCACTTTCTATTTTAGTTTTATCATTACTCAGCTTCTCAAAAAGAAAACTCAGCAGAGAACAGAATCTTTTTTCATGATTTAGTATTATCTGCTCTTGCAAACTTTCAAGATAAAATACAACATTCAGCACTACATTAGCGTAGCAGTTGACACCAGAGCTATTTTCAAAATGACAACCAACAACCTCTTCAGCATTGTCCTTTTTCTTTTTGCTTGCAATCACATCACTCTCCTTTTGTTTTCTCTTCTCTACATCCTCATTACAGATATTCTCATTTCTCCTTTTCCGACAAACAACACGTTTTTCAAACACAGGATACTGACCTAAATGAGGAGCATAGCTTATTCTTAATCTATTATATTCCTTTACACAGTTTGCATCAGCACTAACTGTTGAGTCATCAAAGTCTATCATGAATAGACCAGATAATGTTTTCACTCGTGACAAAGCAACATATGCCATACCTTCTTTGAACACAGTTGAACCAATGTTTACAAAAGCACTATCTACAGTTAATCCTTGAGATTTGTGAATAGTTACAGCATATGCTAGAGAAAACGGAAACTGCTTCCTACGTACATATAAGTCTTTCACAAGCAAGAAACGAACTGAACAACGACAAATGTCTTTAACCTCTTCAATCTGATCACATTTTATTTTTAAAAATTCAATTCCATCTTTTTTCTGGTATTTCACAAAACCCACAACTTTACCCATAGCTCCATTCACTAAACCTTTTTCTACATCCAAATTTCTTCTTAAAAATACTCGACAGTTCATACAAACATAAAGATTTTTTTCTAATCCAGCTGTTTTCGAAATGTTCTTCTCTAGAGAATCCAATTATTTTTAAGTTTGCCTGTTAATGTAATAGTAATTCCTTCATGCTGAATTTTGTCCACTGCTTCCATTTTCTTAATCTCTTCCTTTTCCAATTTCAAAAGTTCCTCATTGAATATCGAGCATTCACGTACTGTAGGCATTAAGTAGATTACAGTATTTTTTTCTGCAATGTTCTGGTATATTTTCTCTGCAACTATTTCTTCATTTGGAAATAAATTATGTAGCATCCGACTCTGTAATGCTTTTCTGCCAACTTCTGTGAGTAGTCCAATTCTGATATATTTCAGAATACTTGCATAATCTTCATCGTTTGCTTGCCTCATATTGGTAGTGAGTTCTTTGTACTCAAAGAATGACCAAATATTCGCATTACCAATACTTCCTAATGACCTCTTTGTGTCTTCATGTGTCACAGTATTAAACACTGGTTGTCCTTTAACTGGAGTGAGCTGCAGAAGATCCCCAAAAACTATAACATGTTTTCCTCCAAATAACACGTCATAGTCTCTCTTTAGAATTTGCTGCATTCTTAAATGCACAAAGGCAAGCATTAAGTTTGATACCATGCTTACCTTATCAATAATGAGAACTTGCATCTTCTTCAACACTCTTGAAACTTCGAAGCATGCTTCTCCTGTTAACTTGTGATATTCTATTTTGTTCTCATGCTCCACTGGTAACATTAGCAAGCGATGTAAGGTAATTCCTTTTATGTTATATGCTGCTAACCCAGTTGGAGCAGTAACAACACAAGACAAAGTTGAATCTGTTTTTTGCTGTAGGTAGCTTCGGATGACTTTAATTAAGAAACTTTTTCCAGTTCCAGCTTGTCCACTCACATAAATCCTGATTGGTTCAAATGATGCACATGAGCACTCTTTCTTTTCATGTAGAAATCCATGATCAATTTTATTTGTGACTTCTCTGCCAAATATTCAATTTCTCCAACAGATTTCAGTACCCGATTTCGCATTCCTGCAAGGCCTAAACTTACCCAAATTATTCTTCTGGATTTGGAGTACAGACTTGCAGATGATAACCTATCTGAGCATTCGTAGGACCCAATTTCTCGATGCGATAACATCTTTAAACTGAAACTGTATAGCTTCTTACTGACAGTCTTCTCGTGAGAAATCTCTTCCCACATTTCCTTCAATTCCGTTTTCTCAGATTTAGTGATGTAAGATGTGACATACCGAGCCGTTCGTGCTTCTGGAACTCTGCCAGTAACTGTGTGTTTGCCCAGGGTGTGAGGGACTGCGAGGCTCTGCAGCGGTGAAACCAGCTACAGCTGCGGCCTCTTCCCGGACACTCCCCTTTGCCTGCCTTCAAAAGACGACTCACGGCCCCCGCTTCGCGGGAGCCGTTCGTGATTCTGGAACTCTGCCAGTAACTATGTGTTTGCCCAGTGTGTGAGGGACTGCGAGGCTCTGCAGCGGTGAAACCAGCTACAGCTGCGGCCTCTTCCCGGACGCTCCCCTTTGCCTGCCTTCAAAAGACGACTCACGGCCCCTGCTTCGCGGGAGCCATTCGTGCTTCTGGAACTCTGCCAGTAACTGTGTGTTTGCCCAGGGTGTGAGGGACTGCGAGGCTCTGCTGCGGTGAAACCAGCTACAGCTGCGGCCTCATACCGAACACTCCCCTTTGCCTGCCTTCAAAAGACGACTCACGGCCCCCGCTTCGCGGGAGCCGTTCGTGCTTCTGGAACTCTGCCAGTAACTGTGTGTTTGCCCAGGGTGTGAGGGACTGCGAGGCTCTGCAGCGGTGAAACCAGCTACAGCTGCGGCCTCTTCCCGGACACTCCCCTATGCCTGCCTTCAAAAGACGACTCACGGCCCACGCTTCGCGGGGTCCGTTCGTGCTTCTGGAATTCTGCCAGTAACTGTGTGTTTGCCCAGGGTGTGAGGGACTGCGAGGCTCTGCAGCGGTGAAACCAGCTACAGCTGCGGCCTCTTCCCGGACACTCCCCCTTTTGTTTCTTGCTACCTATAAACACTGAGCCCAGTGACGCGGCGCGGGACGCGCGCGGGTCGTGCGCCGGGTGAAGCCCGGGCCAAGGGCGGGCCCGTTCTAGCCCGTTACAGGTGTTCCATATTATACTTTGCCGCTGTCTAGTATTTTTCCGTTGTTTAATTTTTGTTATTAAGAATGGCGACTACACGAGGGAGTAAGAATAAGGTGACCATGGATGCTACCAGTATTACTGGCCCATTAGATAATTTCATTGTAAGAGCCAATTCAGTTATTGATCAAGGGATTGCTCTTATGGAACGAAGAGTGTCACAAGACTTATTATTAGCAAGGCGTTCCTCTATGGGCCATTTTGCAACAGCTAAAACTCCCGACCAACAAAGTAATAAAGTAGTCCCGATTTCAGCACATACGGACTTACATAGTATCCCAAACGTAGTAGACTTGTCACTGTCAATGACGGAATGCATATCCTTCTCGCAATTAGAGAGGTCCCCGGTTCTTGTTTCAGAACCTTTGGTTCCAGATCCATTGTCACAAGACCCAATTAATAGTCAGACGAGGGGAGTAATTGAGGGTGCCATACCAAAAACATCTAAAAACCCTAAGAAAAATAAAAGCGAAAATAAAGTAAAAAAGACTAGGAATTTACAAAAAATCATTGCACCTGGGGATAAAGGGTTAGGTGAACTTCCCCTCAGGATTGTAGAGCGAACTGAACGGCAGTCAGAGGATGGTATTATCCATAATTGCCCAAGTGTGAATAGTGTGATATTGGATTTGCCTAGTGTTGGGGTCTCTCCTGCTATTTCCATAAATCCAAAGACTTCGGAGTCTGATTACAAGCTTTTTGAGCACATAAGGGAGCTTTTTAAAACATATCTCTCCCCCTTAGAAATTAGATTGAAGAAGATAGAGATGCAGCTAACAGACCTGGCTGCTTCCTCTAAGACCTCGATTAACACCGAGGCATCAAAGGCTGTGACTGGGATACAAACATGTATGAAAAAGGCAATGGTGGTATCTTCGATAGTTAAATCGCCAGCCGCCGTTATAAAGGTAAACAGAACGATATCTGCCAGGACAGATAAATATCCAATAGAAAAAATTAATAATCCTTCTGTTAATAGTGTACAGGAGCCAAATACACTTAAAGATCATCATTGGGGACCTAAACCTGGGACTTCAGCTATTAATTTGCCTCCGGAAGTATCTCCTTTTTTGGTGATTTTGACGGGGATCCCTGAACTGAAGGAGGATAAAGAAGAACCTACTGGATCCTTAAAAAACAAGGTCCAACATTGGCTCAATATAAATCGACCACTCCCTCCTAATAGGACGAGTAAGATTCTAATGGTCCGTAGGGTTTCCTGGGTGGGGCCAGAAAGAAAATCAACACAAGGTGATTGTATTTTGGTCAATTTTGAGGACCCGGGTATGGTCGATTATATTTGCTCCTGGGAGACGCAATGTAATAATGGGAGCATTGAAACCAAACGACTATCCTTCTTCTACCCCCCCAGATCTTACTCTTATCCACCTTATGATTGTAACTGGGTTACTGTGGGCACTCAAGATAGAAGAGCGGATATAAGGGAATGGGGAAGGCAACCCACCAGGGATCTAACATACAGGGATACCTGGAGAGGAATACCAACTTCCAACCGATATAGCAGCCTGGAGATGGTGGATTGACTCCATCGGACCGGTCAAGGTCCACTTGATCATAGCTCTAGCTTTAACAAACTGTATAAAAGTTCTAATCACCTGGTAAATGGCCCCCTAAGGGACGTTGATGAGGGTAGGGTCAAAAAGTCATTAGCTTCCCCAGTAGTTTCCCAATTATTTTTTGAGGAACCAGTTAAACAAGAGTATGAAATGTCTACACATTCTGTTTCTGTTCTTGATCTAAATAGTGTTTTAGCCTCAAAAGAAGTCCAGCCTATTGTGGAGTTAGATATTGAATGTAACTCTCCTTTGATGGAAACAAATCTGTGTGCTGATTGTTCCTCTGTCTTGGAGTGTCACGGAGATGTTGCAGGGGGGGAGTTGGCTCTTCTGTCCTGGAATATAGCGGTCCTATCAAATAAGGTAAATGATCCCATCTTCTGCGATTTAATCGAGAAAAATGATGTTATTTGCCTGCAGGAGTGTTGGGAACAGGTCGAGATCCATCTTGCAGGGTATCGTACATATTTCTCCCCTGCAATCCAGTCCAGGAGAGGCAGAAGCTCTGGTGGGCTTTGTACGTATATCTCTAATATGGTCAATTTGGATATAAAGCAACAGACTACAGGGGAGCAAAATTGTTATCAGGTCCTTCGTTTAACTGAAGGAGGAAACCGAATCATTATTCTAGTCAATTTATATAATAACATTCTGAGGGTAGACCAGAATAAAGTTTTCGAAGATTTAAATAACTCACTATGTTGTGCTATTGGCTCAGAACAAAATGATATTTGCATCATTTTTACGGGTGATTTTAATTGCCATTTGTGTCCTCATAGTAACTCGGGTATTTGCGGAATGGTTAACCTAATTGGTGACCCATGCACACACTTCGAGCATACCTCGTTGGGAAACTTGTTTAATAGTTTCATTTTTGCCTGGAATCTGGGTTTTGTAAACGAACTATGTACCCCCCAGGTTAAATTCCAATCCACTTTTAATGGGCGTGGTTTACAGTCTGTTATAGACTACACTCTGATTACTACTACTCACCATCGTAATGTCCTGTCGTTTAAAACATTGGACATTGTGATGAGTGCCCATTTCCCGATTAGCTCAACTTTTGATATCGAGACGAGTTCTAGACCTGCCCCAAGTGTAGCTGAAAATCTATTCCGCCATGCTATTTCATTGGCAAAACAAAATGGATATGCCATAAAATGGAATAAGGTTGACCCTACAAACTTTCTCCAGAATCTAATAATGGATCAATATAATAATTTCAAGATTTGCCTAGAGGACTATCCTGACCCTGGTGTGATTACTTGTGCCTTTGATCAGATTACATCATATATTGGTAAAAAGCTAACAGGAACATCATGAGAGGGGGCGAGACAAAAAACAGAGGGATGGTTCAACTCGGATTGCACTAAAGCGCATTCCAATTGAAAGCAGATCCTAAAGAAAAAACCTAAAGATATGCTAGAAGTTAGAGCCGCTAGGGCAGCCTACAAAACTTCATTAAATAAACGGAAAACGGAGCTGAAAGAGAATGCGTGGAATGCATTAGTAAAGGCTAGCTCCCTGGGAGATAACACTGCCTTCTGGAGAGCAGTTAATGCTCCCTTCTTTGTAGAAAGGAAATCTGACAAGATAGAGCTCGCTATTGAAGAATCAGCCTGGGTGGATCATTTCACCGAGCTTTATAAAAAAGATGTTTTGTTTAGTATAAACTCCAATCTTCAAAATCAGCAGGCTGTTACCGAGCCTATTCCTCCTGTGCTATTTCCTCTGAGGATTTTATTTTCTGTCTCCGAAGTGGAACTAGCTTTACTTGAAAGTGCAAGAAATAAAGCCCCCGGGCCCGATGGGGTCCCTATAGACATATATAAAGATACCATTTCCTTATGGACTCCATTGTTGACCAATGTGTTAAATAGCTTTAACATTAGGGGATTTCCACCGACTTGGCAGGAAGCCATAGTGGTGCCTATTTTTAAAAAGGGAGATCGAAATGATCCCAAATGCTATAGGCCTATCTATGTACTTGATTCTCTGATGAAAGTGGCAGGTAGAATTATTTTAAATAGATTACACACGTGGGCTGAGGAAAATGATGTTCTCTCTAAGTTTCAGTATGGCTTTAAGGCCGGTTTAGGTACGATTGAACAAGGACTTAACTTAGCCTTAATAACTGGTAAATACATGGTGGCAAAAAAAGGCAACCTTTTCATGACCTTTGTTGATCTTAGTTCAGCTTTTGATTGTTTGAATCATGAGGTCTTATGGGATACTCTAACAGGGCTGGGTATAGATTTAAATATTCTTAATTTTATCAAAGAATTATATAGAGGGGCAGGGGCAAAGGTACGTTTTGGTAAAAATGGAGAGTGTACCAACAAGTTCCCAATAATGAAAGGCGTTCGACGGGGCTGTATTTTGGCACCTTTCCTTTTTAATTTGTATATAAATGAAGTGGCAGAATTTCTAATTAAACAAGAACTAGATTATCCTCAAATTGATGGCACGGCGGTTTCCATTTTACTATATGCGGATGACGCGGTCATAATGGCTAGAACCCAAATGGGCCTCCAAAAGGCATTAACTAGTTTCTCTTCTTTTATGAGTTCTAGGGGCCTAAAAATTAACATAGGGTAGGGAACACTTTCTCCATGTGCTGCTCATCAAAGAAAAAACTTTCTTGTAACATTTTTATTGAAAAGTCTAAGATAGGACTTACAAGTACCTTCTCATATTTGGGGATTGTTTTTAACCAAAAAGGCACTTGGAAAGCAGCGATTAGGGCTAGGAACCTTGCATTTGCCCGTGCCTTAGGTGCAGTAAAACAGTTTGCTAATAAATTGGGTGGTAGGCCCGTCCGTATCCTAATGGATATTTATAAGTCCAAATATATCTGCCATAAGGAATTGGATTTGGTTTATATCTCGGATCTTATTAAAATCAACCCTTTACTCTTATGGCATAAGGTATGGACTTCAGAGGCAACTGTTTTTAATAGAATTATCTTGACCGATTGCCTTAAACTAGAAAGATGGAAGACATCCAGTGGATCTCTTATGTAAAGGAGTTTATGACCAACATGGGGTTTTCAACCTTCTTTGATAATCCCTGCTCGCTATCCGCGATCTCCAGAAACGCTTTTAAAAAAAGTTGCCTTGCCTTTCTGGAGAGCAAACGATGGCACGAGGAGAGAAGTAAGATATCTGTAATTCAACATAACTTACTTGTGCAGGGCCCTGGTTTGCAGCTTTATCTGTCTCCCGATCACTCTAGTTATGACAGAATGTTGCTAGCCCGATTGAAAACTGGCACCTATTATTGGCTGATAACATTCCCAGATAGTAATGATTGGTCCTCAAATTTAATCAATTGTCCTTGTGATGATCTTGCAACGCAATCGTCAATACATTGTGTTCTATTCTGTAAATTTTACACTTGGGGAAGAAAGAAATATTTGATTCCCCTCCTTAAGGCCTGGGGCTTAAGGCAGTGTAGACCTGCGTATCTAAAGTTGCTTCTATTAGAAGATGAAATAACTATTAACGCCGTATCTAAGTTTTTATAATTTGTAATTCGGTGTAGATCTTCTATGGACTAATTTTTAGAGACTGTTTTTATCCTACACCCCAACCATGATGTACCTAAGTTGTATGTACTTCAATTTCTATTTTTGTATTTTAAATTGTATTTATTTCTATTGTGCTTTTATGATTTTAACTCTGAAATCGAATAAAGCTATCTTTGACTTTGACTTTGACATACCGAGCAACAGCAATAGAATTGTCAGCTACATACTGAATATCCATGTTAGCATTCCACATGGATACAATGACTGGGTTGTAGTCATTTATATATTGTGACTCTTCTCTTCTTCTTAGGTTGTAGGTATTTTTAGGCGATTTTCTTGTAATAGTATGTCGCACAGCTGACATAAAACTGTTGACTCTTCCTTTTGAAAGAACAGGCCGTGGAAATCCAAATCGACATTTTGTGTAGAATTTTTCTTTACTCTTGTACTTTCGTCGACAGTATTTTCCACAGCGATGACTTTGGAAACGTAAAACTTGCTCTTTTAAGTGTTTCTCTTCTGTGCTTTTAGGTATAGCACATGTTGCATATCCTTCGATGAAACTTAAAACTGCATCATCAGAATCTGTTCCAAATTTTGGGGCATCCTTGATCCACAACAGCATATGAATATGAGGAGCACCTCTTGCTTGGTACTCTTTTCTCCAAAAGAAATCCACAACTTCTCCAAGAGGTGGATTTTTTTTTATTGCAGATGAAGGACATTAACCGGATCCAATGAGCACAATTCTCTTGCTGTCTTGTATTGGATGTTTTCAATATTTGAATTTGCCTCTCGAAGAAAATCCAGAAGATCATCCCAAGCGTACTCAGCACAGCTTAGGGTGAGAAACAATGTAAGAGTTCCTAAATTCCATAACATACATTTCAATTCTCCATGGCGTCGGTACCAATATTCATTTGTCCCACGCTGACAAGCCATTAGATTAATCAATTGAAATTCCAAATGATCATCTCGCTGTTGCACTTTGTTCATAAAATCCTTTGCAGACACATTACGTAGACGTACTACAGTTTTCAAAATGTGATTTACTGCATAAGATAGTGCTGACAAGTCGCTTTCAAATAAAAGATGGAACAAATAAGGAATACATTGACGAAATCTGGGATCTTCTGCATATAATCTTGTAGTCCGATACTCAGAAGCAGGAATCTGTACTGGACGTTCATCATATCGTCCACCTTTTACTGTAGGAAACAGCTGGGGAAAACAACGAGCTTCCAAGCTCTCCTCCCATACACTCACGGGAGTTCCTTGTGCTTTCTTCATCTGAAACAGATCAATAGTGTTTGCCATAACTTCTTTTGAATGAAGAGGATGTATGCTGAAATGTTCATAAATGTCTTCTTCTTTTGACTTATCCACTTTTTCAATTTGCCCAGCTGGTATTCCTGAGTCTGGTAGTAAAACTTCTTCATCTTCATCCATATAAATTGTTTCATACCATTTATTATTTCTTTTCAAATATAAATTTGCTCTTTGTACTTTTCGTACATCTACCAGCTCCTGCCAAATGTTCTTGTTCTTTGTTGGTACTCCATTAACCAAAATAACTAATGGTTCAGTTTCCAATGTATCTGCATCAATAGTTTCCATATTTTTTTTCAAATCCAATGGCAAATAGACAACTCTTCCTTTTAAACCTCTTTGTAAATCCGAAGGAGGTAATTTGCCTGTTTTGGGCTCCATACGAACTATAGTCTGGAACGGATGGACACATTGTATGAGTATAGACTCATACGTATTTAAATCACTAAGTTCTGCAGGAATTTCAACCAATTCTAAATTATTATGCACAGCTCTTGCTGGCATTTTATTTTCTTCTAACTTGTTATAACAGTATTTACAAATACGGTGATATTCACCCAAATCAAAACAATTTTACAGAAATAAATATGTAGCAAAATCCAACCACTTAGTATTATTTTCTTTTTCACTTTTTTTATAGAGATCAACATACCTTGTTTGATTTTTATAATGGCTTCTCCGGCAACAAATACAGGTAATATTTGGTCTTTCATTAGAGATGATAGTAAATGTTGACATTTGATCTTCAAAATTTTTACTAATAGTAGGTTCTACATTGTCTTCCACATTTTCTTCAATTTCTGTGTCATTATCTGCACTTTCTTGTTCCGGACCAAAGTAACAAAACTGAATTTCATCAGTAACCTTCTCTACATCTGATACAGATCCACGGAACAGAGCCCTATTCAACTCATTTAACTTTAGTGCTGGACTTTTAGCAAAATACAATCTTCTCACAAACTTTCTCATTTCAGTATGATGAACTGCCAGCATCCTAAAATGGTGAAAAACACTTTGGCAAACTTTCCTAGAAAGACAAGCCAGAGAATGTCCTTGCAAACCAGTATTCTCTCTCACTCTACATGGATCTAGTCTTTGAAGCACCTTAATCTTCAGTTTAACAATTTTTTTACTATATTCTCTTAGAAATTCACATAATTTATCAATAGATTCCTGTCGTACAGTACAAATACTACAACAATTCCAAGTGTACACAGGGGCTTTAGGACGTCTCCCCATAACCTCATCAGCTATCACTTCTTCCTCATTTCTTGGAACCATTTTCTCCTTTTCCATTATACAACCATCTTTCACTTCATAAGCACGACCTCTGGTGTCAACTGCATGCAGCAAACTATTACTTTGAAGATAACTCTCTTCATTAAAAAATGGTTCAGTACTTGAACTATGCATCCATTCTCCTAAAAACACTTTACAAAAGTTATTTCTTTTCACTACTCTTTTCGTTTTACATTACATTGACCATTTTATCTAATTTACAGATCCTGTTCAAAATTAAAATGAATAGTTTTCGTTTTAAATCTAAAGCCTTAGCTACAATTGATTCAATATCTTTTTTTCGCTTATAAAATTTCGCTTTCTTCTTATATTTTTTCACATCCTTTAGCAAATTGGACATCACTCTTCTCTGAAACATTTTTCTACGAATGTGTTTAAACGCTGTTTTTCTTTTTAAGTCAATCTTTATTGCTTCTAATTGTACATTAGCATTTTCTAATTTCTCACTTTTGTCCTGTTGTTTTCTACCTGAAACTCTATTTGCAGTGGGGACATTTTTCAAATTTGTTCTTTTTTTGAAGATATTTTTTTAAATATCCTTGGTTTGCTTACCAGAAGACTTTTTCTTTTTTCCAACATGAGGATCTTCAACTAATTTGGGTCCTCCAGTTGTCTTCAAATATAAATGTTTTTTCTGTTCTTTTCTCTTCCTTGATTTTATAGGCATCTTTAACTTATTTCACTGTTGTTCAGCAATACCTGAAAGAAACTAAAAAAAAAATACCTTTATGTAATTTGAATTTATTACTATATTTTTTTTGTGCTTTTCAAATCTTATAAAACTATCTACCCCTTTCCTACAAGTGAAAAACACAATAAAACCAACACGAATTAAAGCTTCCCCTTTCCTATGAATGTAATTCTAAAAGAACCAGAGTACCACGAATTTAATCTCTGACAACAATTCCTGTGGGCGCATGGTGTGATTCTAGGCAGAAAACAAAATTTGATTTGCAATTTGAAAGCACACTTACTACTGTGGTAGAGCAAGTGATAATTACTCTAACAGTCTGACACATTTTCATTATTTTTTTCAGAAACAGAAAAGAGCACATGCCCAAACTGCTTTTTGAGACCATGAACATGTACAACCTGAATAACGTACTACACTCTAGCAAAGGAAATGAGCCTTGGTGATGTTCAATATTTTAGCGTTACTCACTGCTATCTGAAACACCACACAGCGCTGAATAGTAAGCATGACTGTACATGAGAAACAGTTTGCTCTCTGCTAAGAGTGTGCTTCTGTCTACTGTCAAGTGCAAAAGAGATCTGCATTGATCCATGCGCAACTGCATAAACATTGGAGACATGTATGTAACACTACATGTGTGGTAAGTGTTAATTGGACTTTTGAACATGTACAAACTACATGACCCATTGCAGGAGTGGAAGGAAAATCTACCATGTTGATGTCAAATGTGTTTGCATAGCCCTCTCATTTGTGACATATTAATTTGGGCTCAATGGTAGCCATCACAGTTCAATAAAACAAGCTTCCCCTTTCCTACGAATGCAATTCTGAAAGAACCAGAGTAACACGAATTGAATCTCTGAGAACAATTCCTGTGTGCGCACAGACTCATGGTGTGATTCTAGGCAGAAAACGAAATCTGATTTGCAATTTGAAAGCACACTTATGACTGTGGTAGAGCAAGTGATAATTACTGTAACAGTCTGACACATTTTCATTTCATTTTTCAGAAACAGAAAACAGCACATGCCCAAACTGCTTTTTGAGACCATGAACATGTGCAACCTGAATGACATACTACACTCTAGCAAAGGAAATTAGCCTTGGTGAGGTTCAATGTATTAGCGTTACTCACTGCTATCTGAAACACCACACAGCACTGAATAGTAAGCTTGACTGTACATGAGAAACAGCTTGCTCTCTGCTAAGAGTGTGCTTCTGGAGACTGTCTACTGTCAAGTGCAAAAGAGATCTGCATTGATCCTTGCGCAACTGCATAAACATTGGATACATGTATGTAACACTACATGTGTGGTAAGGGTTAATTGGACTTTTGAACATGTACAAACTACATGACCCATTGCAGGAGTGGAAGGAAAATCTACCATGTTGATGTCAAATGTGTTTGCATAGCCCTCTCATTTGTGACATATTAATTTGGGCTCAATGCTAGCCAACACAGTTCAATAAAACAAGCTGCCCCTTTCCTACAAATGCAATTCTGAAAGAACCAGAGTAACACAAATTGAATCTCTGAGAACAATTCCTGTGTGCGCACAGACTCATGGTGTGATTCTAGGCAGAAAACGAAATTTGATTTGCAATTTGAAACCACACTTAAGACTGTGGTAGAGCAAGTGATAATTACTGTAACAGTCTGACACATTTTCATTATATTTTTCAGAAACAGAAAACAGCACATGCCCAAACTGCTTTTTGAGACCATGAACATGTGCAACCTGAATGACATACTACACTCTAACAAAGGAAATGAGCCTTGGTGAGGTTCAATGTATTAGCGTTACTCTCTGCTATCTGAAACACCACACAGCACTGAATAGTAAGCTTGACTGTACATGAGAAACAGCTTGCTCTCTGCTAAGAGTGTGCTTCTGGAGACTGTCTATTGTCAAGTGCAAAAGAGATCTGCATTGATCCTTGCGCAACTGCATAAACATTGGAGACATGTATGTAACACTACATGTGTGGTAAGGGTTAATTGGACTTTTGAACATGTACAAACTACATGACCCATTGCAGGAGTGGAAGGAAAATATACCATGTTGATGTCAAATGTGTTTGCATTGCCCTCTCATTTGTGACATATAATTTGGGCTCAACGGTAGCCATCACAGTTCAATAAAACAAGCTTCCCCTTTCCTACGAATGCAATTCTGAAAGAACCAGAGTAACACAAATTGAATCTCTGAGAACAATTCCTGTGTGCGCACAGACTCATGGTGTAATTATAGGCAGAAAACGAAATTTGATTTGCAATTTGAAAGCACACTTACGACTGTGGTAGAGCAAGTGATAATTACTGTAACAGTCTTACACATTTTCATTTTATTTTTCAGAAACAGAAAATAGCACATGCCCAAACAGCTTTTTTATGCTGAATACAAACCATCACAGTTCCAAAAATCAAGCTGCCCCTTTCCTGCGAGTGCAAGGCTAACAGAGCAAGAGCAACACGAATTAAATCTCTGATAACAATTCCTGTGTGCACACTGTCTCATGGTGTGATTCTAGGCAGAAAACAGTATTTCTGGGTGATACCAGTACACCTTAACTTATGGTGAAGACCTACTCCATAATATCTAACATGTTCAAGGCACTTAAATATCTTCCTTAACATAAAATGTTAAACACAACTTTTAAAGTGATAGGAAAATGTACCATGCTATTTTCAAATGTGTTTGCATTTGCCTCTCATTTGTGAGAAAGTGATTTCTACTGAATGCTAACCATCACACTTTAAGAAAACAAACTGCCCCTTTCCTGCGAGTGCAAGACTAACAGAGCAAGAGCAACACAAATTAAATCTCTGATAACAATTCCTGTGTGCACACAGACTCATGGTGTGATTCTAGGCAGAAAACATTATTCCTGGGTGATACCAGTACACTTTAACTTATGGTGAAGACATACTCAATAATATCTCACAACTTCAAGACAGTTAAATATCTCCCAAAACACAAAATGTGAAAAACAACTTTAAAAGAAGAATCACATTTCTATTATTTATATCAAAATGCTCCACATACATTCCCTCTCAAATTCATAACTCACCTTTAAAAGTAGTTAGTTCAGAAAGAAATGTGGCACTCAAACAACAGATTATCAGAGCCAGAATCTCTGAGCTGTACACCTCTCTCCTCTCACCAGAACCAGTTAATGGCAATGTTTCCCTCTCTTTTTCCACACATATACATGTTAACTCCAAATCACAGTGCTTCCCACAATTTTTTCAAATGGAAACACACATTTCTATTGGTTGCAAATTTCAACCCTTTCCAAATGATCCCTACCCCCAACATGACTTCTGCCTGCTACCATAGCAACAGGTCATGGAACACTGGTGTGAGCAGAGAGGTCAGAAGTTCAGCACACAATGTTTCTAATCCAAAGAGCAAGATTGCTTGACTTTTCAAACCTAACAGCAAATCCAAAGTAATGTTCTGTGGGTACACATTTGTCTGAGCCAATACAAAACATGCTTGTAAAAATCTAAACATACAGCCTAGTTTTACCTGTAAAATGGTTTGATTCAGCCAATCAGTTCTTTTAAAAAAAAAAAAAAAAGTATGTTAGCCTCCATTTTACAACTATCTTTCTTTTCATATTGCCATTCTACTGAAAGACACCTTCTGAGTGCATCCAGATCTCCTTGAAAGATGTTCACAGTGTGGATTGTAGGTCACAGCTATGTCTTCTGGAGTGAAAAGTTTACAGAAAAAAGAGGTATTGTGAAAGACCTAGCTTTGCCAAATGTAGACATTAAATGGATTGGTCAGAGAGGGTTAAAGTGGCACCAATTAATGCCTTTGGTGAAAACCTTTCTAAATCTCCCACAGCCTAACCTTATTATTGTGCACTGTGGTGGAAATGACCTAGGCACTTTAACTGGGGTAGGTCTGGAAATGCTTATTAAGGACACCTTTGTGCAATTGATGTCACTTTTTCCACAAACTGCCTTTGTATATTCTAATATATGCCAAAGGCAAAAGTGGAACTGGTCCAACCAATTTTGTCCGCAGATTGACAAAGCAAGAAAGCACGTCAATAAGTCTGTTTCTGCTTTCCTCAGAGACTATGGTATGGGTTCTATATACCACAACAACTTGCGTTACAACATGCAAGACATTTATAGAGGTGACGGTGTACATTTCAATGATGAAGGGAACAGAGTCTTCCTCTTGAACTTTAGACTCTGCATCAGTACTTACTTATAGGTACAAAAAAACACTCCATGAACACAACGGCTCTTTTTAGAGCCAACCAACATCCAAACATTTCATTTTGATTTTTAATTCTATTTTTTTTATTTTTTTTTTCCGCCGTACCCCGCGATTTTTTTAAAAAAAATAAAAATTTATTTTTCACACTTCTGGGTCCTTCTTGGACCCCCTGACAAAGGCTAGGGGGTCTGCAACTCTCTACCTTGCCCCCTTTTCACGTTCTCCACCTTTGTTTTTTAGTGTGAGACACACAAAATGGCGGCCGACACTTCCTGATTTCGACCGACTGGAATGTTTATTGTCATGTAACCACCAATCAGAATTACGCTCGTGCACGGCAGCGTGCGCGTACGGTATGCTTACCGTACGCGCACGGTGCGCGCTTATAGATATATATGTACTTTTAACTGAAATATTCTCAGGAACTACTGAACAGATTGACCCCAGATATTCAAAAGGCACATCCCTGACCTCAGGACTACCTCTTTCCCAAATTTCAAATAATTCTGTTCAGCCGTTCGGGCTGTACCTTGGACTAAAGGTCCCTATGGAAAAATGCATGGGGAAAATGCTTTTTGGGGCCTCCCTTTTTTCTCGGCCCCCGCTTGACTAATCACCCCGAGACTTTCAGGGTAGGAGCGGGGCGGAGCGCCCCACCTATTTTGAAAAATTCGCGAGGATTCGTCAACCGGCACCAAAGTTATTCAAAATAGAATTTTTAGATTTCCTATGGAAACACGGTCCTAACTATAACTATCTACTGGCAACCGCCAGTAGATAATATATATCAGTAGATTATATATATATATATATATATATATATATATATATATATATATATATATATATATATTACCTACTGGCGGTCGCCAGTAGGTAGTTATAGTTAGGACCACGTTTCCATAGGAAAACCTCAACATTCTATTTTGAATAACTTTGGCGCCGGTCGACGAATCCTCGCGAATTTCTCAAAATAGGTGGGGCGCTACGCTCCGCTCCTACCCTGAAAGTCTCGGGGGGATCCGTCAAGCGGGGGCTGAGATAAAAGGGGGGTCCCAAAACGCGTTTTTCCCATGCATTTTTCCATAGGACCTTTAGAACGAGCTACAGCCCGAACGGCTGAACAGAATTACTCAACATTTGGCAGAGAGGTAGTCCCTAGGTCAAGGAAGTGCCTTTTGTAGGTTTGGTGTAAATCTGTTCAGTAGATTCTGAGAAAATAGCGTTTAAATCAATATATATATCTGAGCCCGCTTACGGTACGCTTACCGTACGCTTACCGTAAGCGTACGGTGGCGTGCGCGAGCGCGATTCTGATTGGCTCTTAGATCTTAGTAAACATTCGAATCGGCCGAAACCAGGAAGCGGCGGCCGCCATTTTCTGTGTTTCACTCTGAAAAAAAAAGAGAGAAAACAAGAAAAGGGGGCAAGGAGGAGAGTTACAGACCCCCTAACATTTGTAAGGGGGTCAAAGAAGGACAGAAAAGTACAAAAAAAACATTTATTGATTTTTTAAAAAATCACGGGGTACGCGTACGGTAAGCTTACGGTAAGCGTACGGTTAAAAAAAATAAAAATGAATAAATGAAATGACGAATTAAGAGTTTAGAAATTAGGGAGCTCTAAAAAGAGCTGTTGTGTTTATGAAGTCATTTTTTTAGTGGTACCTACAAGTAAGTACCGATGCAGAGTCTAAGGTTCAAGAGGAAGACTCTGTTCCCTTCATCATTGAAGTGCACACCATCTCCTCTATAAATGTCTTGCATGTCATAACGCAAGTTGTTGTGGTAAATGGCACCCATACCATAGTCACGGAGGAAAGCAGAAACAGATTTGTTGACGTGCTTTCTTGCTTTGTCAATCTGCGGACAGAAATGATTGGACCAGTTCCATTTTTGCCTTTGGCATATGTTGGAAAACACAAAGGCAGTTTTAGGGAAAAGTGTAAACAGTTGTGCAAAGGTGTCCTTCATAAGCATTTCCAGACCTACCCCAGTCAAAGTGCCTAGGTCATTGCCACCACAGTGCACTATTATGAGGTCAGGGTGTTGGATTTGAATGAAGGATTTCACCAATGGCATCAATTGGTGCCACTTTAACCCTCTCTGACCAATCCATTTAATGTCTACATTTGGCAAAGCAAGGTCTCTCACCATACCTGTTTTCTCTGCAAACTTTTCACTCCAGAAGACATAGCTGTGCCCTACAATCCACACTGTGAACATCTTCAAAGGAGAACTGGATGCACTCAGGAGGTGTCTTTCAGTAGAATGGCAATATGAAAAGAAAGACAGTTTGGAAATGGAGGCATACATATTTTTAACAAAACAAAAAGAACTGATTGGCTGTTTCATACCATTCTAGAAAAAAAACTAGGCTGTATGTGTAAATTAATAGAAGCATGTTTTGTATTGGTACAAAAAAATGTGTAACCAAAGAACAGTACTATGGATTTGCTGTAAGGTTTGAAAAGTCAAGCACTCTTGCTCTGTGGAATTGAAACATTGTGTGGCGAACTTCTGACCTAACTCCACACAGCAGTGTTCCATGAGCTGTTGCTATGGTAGCAGGCAGAAGTCAAGTTGGGGGAAGGGTACTAGGCAGAAGTCAAGTTGGGGGAAGGGTACTTTTGGAAAAGGGTTGGTTTTCAACCAATAGAAATGTGTGATTACATTTGAAAAAAAGGGGGAAGCACTGAGATTTGAAACTTACAAGTATATGTGTGGAAAAAAAGAGGGAAAGTTTGCCATTATCTGGTTCTGCTGAGAGGAGAGAGGTGAACACAACAGAGATCCTGGCTCTGATAATCTGCTGTTTGAGTGTCACATTTCTTTCACAACTAACTAATTTTAAAGGTGAGTTTACAGTTTGAGAGGGGATGTATGTGGTAACTTAAGAAATGAATAATAGAAATGGGAATTGTTTTTGTTGTAGTTACACATGGTGGTTTCATAATGTGTCAGTCTGTAAAAGTGATTTACACTTGCCCCGAAAAAAAAAAGAGCAGTAAGTGTGCTTTCAAATTGGCAAAGAAATTTCGTTTTGGGACTAATGTGAAAACATGACTCTGTGTGCATAGAGGAATTATAGGCAGAGATTTATTGCGTCTTGCTCTGGTGATTTCACAGTTGCATTAGATGGAAAGGGGGAGCGAATTTTTTGGGGAAGAAGCAGAGTCTTAGCACACACCCATGTGCTTGTCATGTATAGTCATGCACAGTATTTACAAGCGAGTGGGGTTTTCAGGTTTCAGTCTGTAATGCAAATACATTCAGCATCACTAAGGCTGGTTGCCCTTGCTGGAGTGTAGGCAGTCACCGAGAATACACATGGTGGTGGTCTGAAAAAACAGCTTGGACATGTGCATTGAAATAAATCAAAAAAAAAGGTTTCATAATGTGTCAGTCTGTAAAAGTGATTTCCAATTGTAAAAAGTGATTTTCACTTGCCCCGAAAAAAAAAAGAGCAGTAAGTGTGCTTTCAAATTGGCAAAGAAATTTCGTTTTGTGACTAATGTGAAAACATGACTCTGTGTGCATAGAGGAATTATAGGCAGAGATTTATTGCGTCTTGCTCTGGTGATTTCACAGTTGCATTAGATGGAAAGGGGGAGCGAATTTTTGGGGGAAGAAGCAGAGTCTTAGCACACACCCATGTGCTTGCCATGTATAGTCATGCACAGTATTTACAAGCGAGTGGGGTTTTCAGGTTTCAGTCTGTAATGCAAATACATTCAGCATCACTAAGGCTGGTTGCCCTTGCTGGAGTGTAGGCAGTCACCGAGAATACACATGGTGGTGGTCTGAAAAAACAGTTTGGACATGTGCATTTAAATAAATTAAAAAAAAAGGTTTCATAATGTGTCAGTCTGTAAAAGTGATTTTCACTTGGCCCAGAAAAAAAAAGAGCAGTAAGTGTGCTTTCAAATTGGCAAAGAAATTTCGTTTTGGGACTAATGTGAAAACATGACTCTGTGTGCAGAGAGGAATTATAGGCAGAGATTTATTGCGTCTTGCTCTGGTGATTTCACAGTTGCATTAGATGGAAAGGGGGAGCGAATTTTTGGGGGAAGAAGCAGAGTCTTAGCACACACCCATGTGCTTGCCATGTATAGTCATGCACAGTATTTACAAGCGAGTGGGGTTTTCAGGTTTCAGTCTGTAATGCAAATACATTCAGCATCACTAAGGCTGGTTGCCCTTGCTGGAGTGTAGGCAGTCACCGAGAATACACATGGTGGTGGTCTGAAAAAACAGCTTGGACATGTGCATTTAAATAAATTAAAAAAAAAGGTTTCATAATGTGTCAGTCTGTAAAAGTGTTTTTCACTTGGCCCGGAAAAAAAAAGAGCAGTAAGTGTGCTTTAAAATTGGCAAAGAAATTTCGTTTTGGGACTAATGTGAAAACATGACTCTGTGTGCAGAGAGGAATTATAGGCAGAGATTTATTGCGTCTTGCTCTGGTGATTTCACAGTTGCATTAGATGGAAAGGGGGAGCGAATTTTTGGGGGAAGAAGCAGAGTCTTAGCACACACCCATGTGCTTGCCATGTATAGTCATGCACAGTATTTACAAGCGAGTGGGGTTTTCAGGTTTCAGTCTGTAATTCAGCTTCACTAAGGCTGGTTGCCCTTGCTGGAGTGTAGCACTCTGGACATGGGCTTTTTAAAAAATCTGAAAAGTGGTTTCATAATGTGACAGTTTGTAAAAGTGATTTTCACTTGCCCAAAAAAAAGAGCAGTTTGTGTGCATTCAAATTGGCAAAGAAATTTCGTTTTGTGACTATTGTGAAAAGAAATGTAGTAATATATTTAAATACAATAAAGGATTTTTTTTTAGTTTTTTTCAGGTATTGCTGAAGAACAGTGAACAAAATTTAAGATGCCTACAAAATCTAGAGTTCAAAAAACGCTAAAAAAAAAACTATATTTGAAGACAACTGGAGGACCAAAGTTAGTAGAAGATGCTCATGTTGGGAAAAAGAAAAAATCTTCTGGTAAGCAGAAAAAACAATTTCTTAAAAAAATATTCAAAACAAAGAAAAATGTACAAAATGTCTGTCCTGGAAAGAATGTAACAAAACGAAGAGAACAGCAAAAAATTGAGAATTTAGTTAATGCAAATATACCTTCTGCAACTGAAAAGTTTTACATAAACAGAAAAACAGCGTTTAAAGAGATACGTAGAAAAATGTTTCAGAGAAGAGTTATGTCCAATTTGATAAAGGATGTGAAGAAATATAAGCAAAAGGCTAAATTTTATAAGAGAAAAAAAGAAATTGAAGCCATTGCAGCAAAAGCATTAGAATTAAAAAGGAAACTATTCATTTTAATTTTGAATAGGATGCGTACATTAGATAAAATGGTTAATGTACTGAAATCACAAAGCAAAAGCAAAAGAGTAGTGAACAGAACAAACTTTTGTAAAGTGTTTTTAGGAAAGTGGATGCATAGTTCAAGTAGTGAACCTTTTTTTAATGAAGAGAGCTATTTTCAAAGTAATAGTTTGCTGCATGCAGTTGACACCAGAGGTCGTTCATACGAAGTAAAAAATGGTTGCATAATGGAGAAGGAGATAATGGTTCCAAGAGATGAGGTACAAGTGATGGCAGATGAGGCAATGGGGAGACGTCCTAAAGCCCCAGTGTACACTTGGAATTGTAGTAGTATTTGCACTGTGCGTCAGGAATCTATTGACAGATTTCGAGAGTTTCTAAGAGAATATAGCAAAAAAAGTGTAAAACAGAAGATTAAGGTGCTTCAAAGTCTGGATCCATGCAGAGTGAGAGAGAATACTGGTTTGCAGGGTCATTCTCTGGCTTGTCTATCTAGAAAAGTGTGCAATAGGGTTTTCCATCATTTTAGGATGCTGGCTGTTCATCATACTGAAATGAGAAAGTTTGTGAGACGGTTGTATTTTGCCAAAAGTCCAGCAATAAAGTTAAATGAATTGAATAGGGCTCTGTTCCGAGGAACGGTATCAGATGTAGAGAAGGTTGTTGATGAAATTCAGTTTTGTTACTTTGGTCCTGAACAAAACAGTGCAGAGAAGGACACAGTAAATGAGGAAGAAGTGGAAGAAAATGTAGAACCTTCTGTAAGTAAGACATTTAATGATCACATAACAAAATTTGCAATAGTCTCTAATGAAAGACCAAATGTTACTTGTATTTGTTGCCGCAGAACTCTTTATAGAAAACAAACTAGGAATGTTGATCTCTACAGAAAGAGTGAAAATGAAGATAATTATAAGTGGAAGGATTTTGCCACATATATATTTCTTGAAAATTGTTTTGAATTGGGTGAAGATCAGCGTATTTGTAAATACTGTTACAACAAGTTAGAGGAAAATAGAATGCCGACCAGAGCTGTACATAATAATTTAGAATTGGATGCTATTCCTGCTGAACTTTCTGAATTAAATACATATGAGTCTATACTCATTCAATGTGTTCATCCGTTCCAGACCATAGTACGTATGGAGCCCAAAACTGGTAAATTACCTCCTTCAGATTTACTGAGAGGTTTAAAAGGTAGAGTGGTGTATTTGCCCTTGGATTTGAAAAAAAATATGGAAACTATTGATGCGGATACTTTGGAAACTGAACCATTAATTATTCTGGTTAATGGTGTACCTACAAAGAATAAGAAGATTTGGCAGGAGCTGGTAGATGTGCGGAAAGTACAAAGAGCAAATTTGTATTTGAAAAAAAATAACAAATGGTATGAAGCAATTTATATAGAAGAAGAAGAAGAAGACGAAGATTTTCAAGAAGACACAGAAACACCAACTGGACAAATTGAAAAAGTGGACAAGACAAAGGAAGAAGAAATTTATGAACATTTTAGCATACATCCTCTTCATTCGAAAGAAGTTATGGGAGACAATATTGATCTCTTTCAGATGAAGAAAGCAAAAGGAACTCCCGTGAGTGTATGGGAGGAGAGCTTGGAAGCTCGATGTTTTCCCCAGCTGTTTCCTACGGGAAAAGGAGGACGATACGATGAACGTCCAGAACAGATTCCAGCTTCAGAGTATCGGACTACAAGACTATATGCTGAAGATCCCAGATTTCGACAAAGTATTCCTTATTTGTTCCATCTTTTATTTGAAAGCGACTTGTCTGCACTGTCTTATGCAGTAAATCACATTTTAAAAAGTGGAGTACATTTACAAAATGTGTCTGCTAAGGATTTTATGGAGAAAGTGCAGCACCGAGATGATCATTTGGAAACACAACTGATCAATCTGATGGCTTGTCAGCGTGGGACAAATGAATATTGGTACTGACGCCATGGTGAACTAAAATGCATGTTACGCAATTTAGGAACACCAACATGGTTCCTTACCCTAAGCTGTGCCGAGTACGCTTGGGATGATTTACTGGATTTTCTACGAGAGGCCAATTCAAACATTAAAAACATGGAATACAAGACAGCAGGAGAACTGTGCTCATTGGATCCGGTTAATGTTTGCAGATATTTCAATCATAGATTTGAGGCTATGATGTCCTTCATCTGCAATAAAAAAAATCCACCCCTTGGAGAAGTAGTGGATTTCTTTTGGAGAAAAGAGTACCAGGCAAGAGGTGCTCCTCATATTCATATGCTGTTGTGGATCAAGGATGCCCCAAAGTTTGGAACAGATACTGATGAAGCAGTGTTATCTTACATTGAAGAATATGCAACATGTGGTATACCAAAAAGCACAGAAGAGAACAAGTTAAAGGAGCAAGTTTTACGTTTCCAAAGTCATCGGTGTGGAAAATACTGTCGACGGAAATACAAGAGCAAAGAAAAATACTACTCTAAATGTCGATTTGGATTTCCTAGACCTGTTCTTTCAAATGGAAGAGTAAACAGTTTTATGTCAGCTGTGAGACATACTATCACAAGAAAATCACCTAAGAATACCTACAACCTTAAAAGAAAAGAAGAATCAAAAAATATAAATGACTACAACCCAGTCATTTTATCCATGTGGAACGCTAACATGGATATACAGTATGTAGCTGACAATTCCATTGCTGTTGCACGATATGTAACGTCTTACATTACGAAATCAGAAAAAACAGAATTGAAGGAAATGTGGGAAGAGATTTCTCACGAGAAGACTGTCAGTAAGAAGCTGTACAGTTTCAGTTTGAAGATGTTATCGCATCGAGAAATTGGATCCTACGAATGTTCAGATAGGTTATCTTCTGCAAGTCTCTACTCGAAGTCAAGAAGAATAATTTGGGCAAGTTTAGGCCTTGCAGCAATGAGAAATCGGGTACTGAAATCTGTTGGAGAAATTGAATATTTGGCCGAGAATGACCCAGAAAGTACAGATATATTGAAAACAAACATGTTGGACACATATTATCCCAAGAGAAGTCATCATCTGGAGAACATGTGTCTCTATGAAGTGTTGCAGAACTACATTTATTCACGGAAAGCTGCAGAAGACATTAATAATGGAAAATATAAAGTTGTTGGTGAAGAAGGATGTTTGGTGAAGCAAACCAAAGGAAGTTTGATAAATCACCGGAAGCTGAGTTGCGACACTACCGACAAGAAAGAATTTTACTACTTGGCTCTTTTACAGTTGTTTAAACCATGGCGTACAGAGGATGAACTACTGGGAGAATTTCAAAGCTATGAGGATTCATTTAATGCTTGCAAAGACAGCATACAATGCAATACATTCACAACTTATCTGCAAATGTTAAATGAAGAAATTGAACAGGAAACTACAATTGCAGCAGAAATAGCTAGAGACAGTTCTCAGGACAGCCAAAGTTCAGGAACACACAGTCAAGATCCCCTAGGACAACCAATCGTTGAAAATGAAGCATCAATAGCCATGAATGAAGTGGAAACGGCTATGAATCAAGCTCAAGAAGAATTTATAGACTTAGAAAATTTGGAAAGACAACTGAATCAAGAGCAGCAACAAATTTATGAAGAGATCAAAAACAAAATTGATCACGGATTTCTACATGTAAAAAAAGAGTGCTCATGCACATCATTTCATCCAATCAGGATGTATGTAAGCGGACAAGCTGGCACTGGAAAAAGTTTCCTAATTAAAGTCATCAGAAGCTACCTAAAGCAAAAAACGGATTCTACTTTGTCTTGTGTGGTTACTGCTCCAACTGGGTTAGCAGCATATAACATAAAAGGAATCACCTTACATCGTTTGCTAATGTTACCAGTGGAGCATGAGAACAAAATACAATTCAACAAGCTAACTGGAGAAGCATCCTTGGAAGTTTCACGAGTATTGAAGAAGATGCAAGTTCTCATTATTGATGAGGTGAGCATGGTATCAAACTTAATGCTTGCCTTTGTGCATTTAAGAATGCAGCAAATTTTGAAGACAGACTATGACGTGTTATTTGGTGGAAAACACGTCATAGTTTTTGGAGATCTTTTGCAACTTACTCCAGTTAAAGGACAACGAGTGTTTAATACTGTGACACATGAAGACACGAAGAAGTCATTGGGAAGCATCGGAAATACAAATATTTGGTCCTTCTTTGAGTACAAGGAACTTACAACTAATATGAGGCAAGCAAACGATGAAGAATATGGAAGTATTCTGAAAGATATCAGAATTGGACTACTCACAGAAGTTGGCAAAAAAGCATTACAGAGTCGGCTGCTACATAATTTATTTCCAAAGGAAGAAATAGTTGCAGAGAAAATATACAAGAATATTGCAGAAAACAAAAGTGTCATCTGCTTAATGCCAACTCTACGTGAATGCTCAATATTCAATGAGGAGCTTTTGAAATTGGAAAAGGAAGAGATCAGGAAATTGGAAGCAGTGGACAAAATTGAGGATGGAAGAATTACTGTCACAGTAACAGGCAAACTGAAAAATAAATTGGACTCACTAGAGAAGAACATCTCCAAAACAGCTGGATTAGAAAAAAATCTATATGTTTGCATGAACTGTAGAGTGTTTTTAAGGAGAAATTTGGATGTTGAGAAAGGTTTAGTTAATGGAGCGATGGGAAGAGTTGTGGGTTTTATTAATTATCAGAAAAAAGAAGGAATTGAATGTTTAAAAATAAAATTTGATCAGATAGATGAAGTTAAAGATATTTGTCGTTGTACAGTTCGTTTTATGCTTGTGAAAGACTTATATGTACGTAGGAAGCAGTTTCCGTTTTCTCTAGCATATGCTGTAACTATTCACAAGTCTCAAGGATTGACTGTAGATTGTGCATTTGTGAACATTGGTTCAACTGTGTTCAAAGAAGGTATGGCATATGTTGCTTTGTCACGAGTCAAAACATTATCAGGTTTATTCATGATAGACTTTGAAGAATCAAAAGTTAGTGCTGATACAAATTGTGTAAAGGAGTATAATAGATTAAGAAGAAGCTATGCTCCTCATTTAGGTCAGTATCCTGTGTTGGAGAAACGTGTAGTTTCTCGTAAAAGGAAAAATGAGAATATCTGTAGTGAAGATGTAGAGAAGAGGAAAAAAAAGAGGAGTGATGTAATTGCAAGCAAAAAGAAAAAGGAAAATGAAGAACAGGTTGTAGGATGTCATTTTGAAAATAGCTCTGGTGTCAACTGCTACGCAAATGTAGTGCTGAATGTTGCATTTTATCTGGAAAGTTTGCAAGAGCAGATAATAGTAAATCAGGGAAAAAGATTCTGTTCAGAGCTGAGTCTCCTTTTTCAAAAGCTGAGTAAAGATAAAACTCAAATAGAAAGTGCTACTGACATTAGAAAACTTTTAGATGTATGTTCAGGACGAACACAGTTTTCTCAAAATGAACAGCAAGATGCACATGAATTTTTGATGTATTTTCTTCAGGTAGTGGAAGAAGAAGGAGTTCCCATTGACATTTTTTTTGGTCTCTCTTATAAATGGGAACATAGTTGTGATAATTGTTATAATATAAGTGGCTCTATTGTTGATAATGAAAGGTTTATTTATTTGACATTGCCAGAGAGTAAAACAGTCACTTTTGCAAAATTAGTTAAAGATGCTAATCATAGCATGAAATGTGGTGAGTGTAATTCTGACATGTTGTCAACATTAATTTTAAAGGAATACGGACAGTATGTAATTTTAATGATGCAACGATGTAGAGCTGATGGTTCAAAATTGGATACTTTAATAAAGAAGTTTACAGGACAGCAATTATCAATTTCAGGAAAAACTTTTGTAACTGTTGCAATAATTTTCCATGATGGACCTACTGTTACTTCTGGACATTACACAGTTTATCTTAAATGTGAAAAAGGCTGGACACTGTGTAATGATTCTCAATTGATTTTCAAACAACGTTTGCCTTTTGATTTAGCAAATTCATATCTAATCTTCCTGAAACCTAAATTTTAGAGAGACTTGGCAAGATCTGGACAAAACAATTTTACCATTTTACTGGATTACCATTGCAATTTTGTAAAAAAAATTTTTTTTAAATTATCATTTGGCCTAATGGAAAGATAACCAATTGTAATGTGGACTTTTTTAATTTTTAATGAAATTTTGAAAAACCAATAATTTTGAGATTATCGGTAACTTCTGCACATTTTATATTTTGGAATGTTATTGGACTGCCATTGGAAATTTTTTCAAAAATGATTTCAAAAATTACTATTTGGCCATGTGGAAAAGTAACCAATTCTATTGTGGACTAAATAAATGAATCAAAAAATTTTCATGAACCAAAATGTTACAGAGAATCTGTGAGATCTGGACAAATTAAACTTTAGAATTTTATTGGATTACCGTTGGTAATTTAATCCAAACAAAAATTTAAAATTACTATTTGGCCTAAAGGAAATGAAATCAGATGTTTTTTGGAGTTATTTGAGATATAATATTGTGATTATACTTCTGAAACAAACATATCAGACGGTATTTTAAAGGAATAAGTATTGTCATTAGATGATATTTTTTTACAATATTATGCATTTCTATAATGTTAAGTTTAAGTAAAAAAAGAATCAGGGCTTTTTTAATACAATCTTTGTGATTGGTATTTTTTTTTGCCCGCTGTAAAATGATGAATGCAATTGCTTTCACAATTTATAGTGAAATGCAATATATTCTGAAAACAGCAAAAATAAGGCAAAAATATTTTTTGGGAAAAAATGTAAATATGTGTACTGTATTATAAAAAGTTTTTAAAATATTAATACTTTTTCCTTTTTTTCCAGATAGATATAGAAAATTTACGAAAACTACAAACATTTTTAAAACTATTTTTAAAAAAAAGAAATGAATAAATATTTTTTCAGTGAGTATGGTAAGTCAATAATAATAATTGTAGTCTCTCAAGGTCAATGTAATGTCATAAATGATTTTTAGTGTTTTTAAAAAAACAAAAAAAAAAAAGTACGCGCACCGTACGCGTACGGTAAAAAAAAATAAAAAAAAGTTTTTAAAAACATATGTAAAAAAAAGATGAAAGATAAGGTTGGCTCTTAAAAGAACCGTTGTGTTCATGCAGGGACAGAGGAAAGAAAGATTGGGAATATTAGACGGTACGACAAGTGTGCTGATCTATTTTACTGTTCACCAGGGAAACACTGGTCTCCCTATAAGTAATTAGATCGTGACAAGTGGCGCACCGTACTTCAACCCTCGCAAACCGAGGGTTAATTTCCAGAGGGCCAGCAAAAGGAGATTCTCCCCCCACAGATGAAGGGCTCACCTGACCTGCAGAAGAAGGAGTCAGCCCTGCAGATGATGGTCCAGGCTGAGCTGCTGTGGATGTACTGGCTCGTCTTTCTGAAGAGTTACCTCCAAAAAGATGACCATGTGTCCTTCTGTGTACATCCTGGAGGTGTCTCTTCATGGTGTGATTCCCAAAGGAATACTTCCTGTCAGGATTACCTCTAGAAAGTACACGCTGACACAGCCTGCAAGTAACTAAGGGTGCATTCACCTTTTGCTGGCCTTCAGGAAAAGTAAAATAATCCCAAACATAAGAAGGCTTTTGTTTCCTCGCTCTCTGCCTCAAGACAGTGCTGCTGGTGCTAGCCTCACTCTCAGAAGGGCTCTGCTGTTCTGCCATCGTATCCCAAAGACAAACCAGCTCCTTCTCCCAAGGGATCACAAGCAGAAATGAGGGGAATGGGTGTGGTGTAGGAGAGTTCTAGAACTGAAAGTAGTTTCAACCAATCAAAAGTTGTGTTTCATGATCACATGACCTACCGTACGCTTACGATACGCTTACGGTACGCTTACGGCAAAAAGTACGCATGCGCGTAAAAAAGACACGCGCTTGCGCGCATGCGCATAACAGTCACTCCCCGACACTTCCGCGTAACGTGCGCGCGTGGCGTAAGCGCGCACGCGTCCCACGCGCAGTACGCGCGGCTACGCAAAGTGCGTAACTATACGCAAGCAGCGTAGAAAGATTACGGACGTTGCGTAAACCGTACGCTTACCGTGAGCTTACGGTACGCGTACTAAAAAAAAAAAAAAAAAAAAAAAAATCTGGAAATAAATTTTACATGTTTATTTTAAAAAATATATAAAAAAAACATATTAAAGAATTTAAAACATTTAAGCATAGTCTTTATAAAAGGTAAGAAAATAAAATTAAAAATATGTTAGAAAAAATTGAAGAATAAAAAAAAAATTTGCATTTTAAAAACCTTGCAAATTCACTGAAAAAACCATGGGTTTCAAACACGTTATAGTTAGGAATTAGCATTTAAAAAACCGTACAAATTCACTGAAAAAACCATGGGTTTCACACACGTTATAGTTAGGAATTAGCATTTAAAAAACCTTAGAAATTCAGTGAAAAAACCATAGGTTTCACACATGTTATAGTTAGCTGGACATTTTACTCGTAAAAAACCAATGAAATTGCCCCGTTATAGTTAGTTCAGCTAACTATAACTCGCGCGCCCGCAATGCACTGCTGATGACGTCACATATTACATCACTCATGACATGGTCAGTGACATCACTCATGACATCACTGATGACATCTCAAATGACATCACTGATGACCTCACTGATGACATCATCCTTGTGATAGAGTGGCAGACCTCCTCTCACCCTAATATAACCTTTGATACACACATTCAAAAATAGAGACTAAAATTTTCAAAACAATGGACATACCAATACCAGTTACAACAACCTATTCAGTAATTCTAAGATCCACATAAACATCCACTCATTCACCAACAGTCCAATACAGTCACTCATACATGTACTCACTCAACACATGTACTCATACACCTATACATCCTGTTACACAATGCCACTCATCCACAGAGTTACTCACACACATAGTCACTCATGCTAATAAAGAATCAAACATCCATTTACTTGCATATACAGTTATACACACACCACCACACTTACTTCTACAGAAACTTACACATACTTAGTCTTTTAAACAATCACTTATAGAAACACATACTTATTCATACAGGAACTCTTTCAATCTCTCACATATACTCACATATATACACCAATAGTCACATATACTAGTTTTAAACATATGTAGTTACTCATAAAGACACTATTGAGACAGTCATTCACTCACTAACACACCCATACACACACTCATCCACCCATACAGTCCTGCACACATGCTGTGTTCAACACACACAAAGAGTGAATCATTCATTCATGCACCTATGCACTACATAATACCCCCCACCGAACCATACAGACACTCAGACTGATACTCCAAAAACAACTAATAACCTATATAGACACCCATGTAGCTACTCACCAACCCATGCAACCACTTATACACAAAGTGAGAGACTGATACAGATATTTTCATATTTAAACATTACACAGTAAGCCATGTATTCACTATGATACACTTAATCAGTCAGTTACACAATAAATTTTTCAAAAACAAAGCATCCATTTAGACACTTATATACCCATTTATTCTTCCATTGACCTTGAGATATACATATATAAAACATATTTAATTTTCAGAAAAACACACATTCACTGGATGATGTCATCAGTGAGGTCATCAGTGATGTCATTTGAGATGTCATCAGTGATGTCATGAGTGATGTCACTGACCATGTCATGAGTGATGTAATATGTGACGTCATCAGCAGTGCATTGCGGGCGCGCGAGTTATAGTTAGCTGAACTAACTATAACGGGGCAATTTCATTGTTTTTTTACGAGTAAAATGTCCAGCTAACTATAACATGTGTGAAACCTATGGTTTTTTCACTGAATTTCTAAGGTTTTTTAAATGCTAATTCCTAACTATAACGTGTGTGAAACCCATGGTTTTTTCAGTGAATATATATATATCTATAACCAATAAAGTCATAAAGAAATAGCAACAGATCAAGCATTTCTCATGATTAAGACATATTAAAAGCATTCATGCCAAACAGTAAAAGCATCTTTTTGGTAGAAACAGGTGGACAATGGGGAGGCAGGTGGGACAGTGAGGAATCCACAGGCAGATACTGTATCCACCATAAAAGGCGTTACCGAAGGTAAGTAACTTGCTCTTCTGATGGATACTTCTGCCTGTTGATTCCTCACCTTTTGAATTTTTTGAAAATAATCATCAGTGATGTCACTGACCATGTCATGAATGATGTAATATGTGACATCCTCAGCAGTGCATTGCCGGGGCGCGAGTTATCGTTAGCTGAACTAACTGTAACGCCGGAATTTCTATGGTTTTGTACGAGTGAAATGTCCAACTAACTATAAAGTTCCTGTTTTTCAGTTAATTTCTATGGTTTTTTAAATGCTAATTTCTAACTATAACATGCCTGAAACCTATGGTTTTTTCAGTGAATATATATATATATATATATATATTGATATAGATATACATATATATTACCTACTGGCAGTCGCCAGTAGGTAGTTATAGTTAGGACTAAGCCTGGGCGGTGGACTACGCTCCGCTCGCGGAGTTTGCGAAGTTTTGGTAACTTTGCGATTCGCGTAGAGCACGAAGTTGCCGAATACTACGCAATCTACAGTGTAGCGTATTGTTTTGCTTCCTTGCGCGCTCAATATGCGTTCTCGTGAGCGCGGTAATGTCTTAGCGTGACTCTGCGTTCGCCGACTCGATTTTCTATCCGTTCGCATGCGCCACGAGATTTGTACTATGGCCGCCCGATCCAGCGAGAGTGTGCGAACGCAAACACGTCATTCAGACGCGCGAGCTTACTTCCGGCGGCTGTCTTGGTAAGATTGCGCTCCCAAACACGCATAAACCACAATCTGGCGAAGAATATCTCTCGAGCATCATAAAACCTTCTCGAAAATGATCATTTTGCTCAGAAAAACTCCTCAGATTGTGATTTGGCTGTAGTCTTTTGTGCAAGGAGTCCTTTTTTTTTACTCTCTTTTTCAGGAGGAAGGAAGTGCCCCTGAGTCTCCAACTTCGTGTTCCTGTCCAGCAGGCTCCTCCCAGTGCTTTGTCCATGTGCTGTTCACTTTCATTTGGATTTGGAGCTGGAAGGATCACTTTTTGTGTCTGTGCTGCATCCTATCATTGGATTGGATTTATTTGAGGACTTTTGGATTTGAGCTTTAATTTTAAGTAATTTGGAGAATTGGTGTACATGTTTGTTTGTACCTACATTTTTCTGGGATTTTCATTGTTTTTAAAAATTATTGTTGTGGGTGGCCTGTACTTTCAATAGGGGCCTAGTTGTTTTTCTTTGAAATTTCAGCCATGTGTCCATGTTTCTGTGGTGTCTGTTGAATTTAAATATCATGTAGGGCATGGATGGCATAGGATTGAATTGCTAAATGTGGTTGTGGTGTATTTCACTGTTTGGGTGTGTGTGTTAAATACCTTTGTTGGATGTGTGTGTGTGCTTGATGTGCAACTTGCGTAGCCCTGTTGATTTTCATTTTTGTATTAAAGCTGTGTTGTTTAGCAGGCCTCCTTTGTCTGGTTATATATAGGCCTGCTTCAGTTCATTGTTTTCCATTTCCTGTTGTGACTGTGAGTGACCATGTGGCTTGTGGCCATTTGGTGGTGATAGTTTAGTAGTGTGCTTCTTTTTCCATATAGGCATGCATGTCTTTTCTTTGTTCCCCTTGGCTTATGCTTGTTGTTGTGGCCTGGCCATGTGTGTGGCGGCCTTTTGTGCAGACAGGCAGTGTGCTTTTGGCATAGGCTTACATTGTCTGTCTTCCATTTCTTGTTGTTGTGCGTGGCTAGCAGCCATTTTGTGGAGCTATCCAGGCAGTGTGCTTGCTTTTGCCATTCAGTTCCAAGCTTGTGGCGTAGTCTGCCAGTAAGCCCAGAGGTAGTCATCATCAAATCATGGGTGCATAAAAACTATTTGTGTTGTCTGCTGAATTTTAACACCATGGATGGCATTGGATTGAATTGCAAAATGTGGTTTTTGAAGTGGAATTTCAGTTTTTGGGTGTGTGTTAATGAAATCGGGCTTTTCATCCAGTAACCCTAGGAGTTCAACTCACGTACTTTTGGCAACTCTGCACAGCACGACAACGCAGACTTACTTTTATCTTCTTCGCGTGCTCAATATGCGTGTTTGCGCACGCGATAACGACTATTTGTACAGTTCGCGATGCTGAACATGCAGAATTTGCAATCTGGCAAACAATATCTCGTGAGCAACATAAAACCTTCTTGAAAATGATGATTTTGTGCATTTTGCTAAAAAAAACTCCTCAGGATGTCATTTGGCTGTAGTTTGGAGCATGGAGTCATTTTTATTTATTTTTTTAATTTTTAAAAGAGGAAGTTCCACAGAGACTCCAACTTCCTGTTCCTGTCCTTTGTATTCACTTTCTTGTTATTATTGTGGTGGGTGGCCTGACCATGTGGGTGGTGGCCATTTTGTGAAGCCAGGCATTGTGCTTTTGCCATAAGCCTGCATTGTCTGTCTTGTATTCCTGACCTTTTCTTGTTTTTGTGAGTGGCCTGGCCATGTGGTGGCGGCCATTTTGTGGGACCAGCCACTGTGCTTTTTCCATAGGCTTCCAAGCTTGTGGCCTAGTCTGCCAGTAGGCCCAGGGGTACTACTACTCATCAATCATCATGGGTGCATGAAAGTTAAACAACTGTTTTTGTGTTGTCTGTTGAATTTTAACATCATGTATGGCATGGATGGCTTTGGATTGAATTGCAAAAGGTGGTTTTTGGGGTGGAATTTCAGTTTTTGGATGTGTGTTAAATAAATAGGGCTTTCAGCCAGTAGGTAACCCTAAGAGTTCAGCTCGCATACTTTTGGCAACTCTGCACAGCGCGACAACGCGGACTTACAGTTTTTGTCTTCTTCGCGTGCTCAATATGCGTGTTCACACACGCGATAACGTCTTTTTGTACAGTTTGCGATGCCGAACACGCAGAATTTGCAATCTGGCAAACAATATCTCGCGAGCGACATAAAACCTTCTTGAAAAAGAGGATTTTGTGCATTTTGCTAGAAAAACTCCACAGGTTGTCATTTGGCTGTAGTTTTTGGAGCATGGAGTCACTTTTATTTTTTTTACAATTTTTTAAAAGAGGAAGTAAGTTCCACAGAGACTCCAACTTCCTGTTCCTGTCCTTTGTATTCACTTTCTTGTTATTGACAATTGTGGTGGGTGGCCTGACCATGTGGGTGGCGGCCATTTTCTGAAGCCAGGCATTGTGCTTTTGCCATAGGCCTGCATTGTCTGTCTTGTATTCCTTTTCTTGTTTTTGCGAGTGGCCTGGCCATGTGGTTGCGGCCATTTTGTGGGACCAGCCACTGTGCTTTTGCCACAGGCCTCCAAGCTTGTGGTCTAGTCCGCCAGAAGGCCCAGGGGTACTACTCATCAATCATCATGAAAGTTAAACAAATGTTTTTGTGTTGTTTGTAGAATTTTAACATCATGTATGGCATGGATGGCTTTGGATTGAATTGCAAAATGTGGGTTTTACTTTTTTCCTGGGGTATATTCCACTTTTGGGGTGTGTTAAATAAATGCCTTTTTATGTGTATGTGTTCGTTGTTGTTGCTCCCTGATGCTGCATCCATCCCATGTGATGCACACATTTTTATTTAGGGCAAACAGGCTCCACTGCATTTATGTTTTTGTTCTTTGCTATTCTTATTCTTCCTGAGTATACACAGTCCAGTACACCAGGAGCCCTGGCCTTGTTGTCAAAGTCTAATAAATGGCTACACTGTTGTTGTTCACTGACTTAATAACATTTAATAATTGTGACCACCCACCACACACTAAGAAGTTAAATATTATATTAGTTTGATTGCACTATCTTTTGACTGATTTTCTTCTGGCTTCTTTGCTTTTAGGTGCACCCATTGTGGTGCCAGACCGACGTCCTGCTGCTGTACACGACGCGACGTGTGAGTGACCTGACCAGCCATCTCTGCAACTTGAGCAGCTGAGTGCTGCTGACATCTGAAGAAGATGCCCCCAAAGAAAGCAGGTAGCAGGTCCTCCAGTACCAAGAAAGTTGCCATGGAGAAGAAGGAACAGAAGAAGAAGGAAGTGTCACTTAAGTCTGGTGTGCCGCCCAAAAACTTTTTTGGGACACCAAAAATGACGCCTCCAGCAGCGGTGTCCGGGGGCGAAGCTGGGGGCAGCATCTCCACATCATTGGGCCCAACCCACCAACCCAGGCCCAAGCAGATGAGTGTGGAAGAGGTAGCCAGCCTAATGGTGGAAAACAGTGATGCTGAGCCTGACCTAAACTTATCGCTATCTCAAAGTAGTACACAATCAACGCCGGAGGGATCACAGCAGATAAGTGGTCAACAACAACAGCCACAACCACCGCCCGCAATAGTAGTTGTTGTTCCTCCCGAAGTAGGGGCAGTTCAGGAAATTGAGCCTCATGCAGAGGAAGAAGAGGAAGCCACTCCTTCAGAAGTTCCATTGTCTTCCAAATCCCCAGCAAGGAAAAGGAGGGTTAGTCCATCAAGTTCTTCACCAAGCCCCCCTTCTGATGATCAAGATGCCACTTGGAAGCCACAAACTGAGTCTGAGAGAGAGACACGTCCCAAGATCAGGGTAGGGAAAAGGAACGTTTCAGAAAGCCTTACACTTATGGAGGTTGATGTAGAACAGCAGGATGCTGATGATGATGAGCCAGTCATCACAAACATCACTCCCGGCCCAGAGGAGATGGAGACCAACATTATTACCCTATCCAAAATGGCTGCGAGGGATGTAGCACGCATACCTCCAACACAGGTAACACCAACACGACCTCCAGCTTCCATATTTACATTAGCAAAGGGCCGGCAGCATCCTACATCCTGCACAAGCACCACCTCAGGAGAAGTAGGTAGTGGTACTGCACAGAGTCAAATTCAACGCACACCCTCCAGTTCATCCGGCATTGGAAGTGGCACCTCCTGCAGGAGACAAAATGTAAGCTCCCCAGTGTGAGACTTCTTTACGGTTAGCAAAAAGGAGGAGCACATTGCTTTATGCTCCATTTGTCATACCTCTGTTAGTCGTAATAAGCTTGGTACATACTATGGTACCGGAGGCCAAATGATCCATCTGAAAAAACACCACGCAATCCACTGGGAGGAGCACCTTCGTCGCATAAAAACTGGAACCACTGCTGTTGGTGGGGATAAACGAGTAGAAGAAGGTCCGCTCACGGTGGAACAGGAAGAAGAAGAAGAGGGAGACATTCTCTGTAGTAGTGGTACACAAAGTAGGCCTGTCCTCAGCACTGCAGTGGTAATGCCCACATCCTCAGCAACATCTCAGTGGCACAAGAGTTAGAGTCAGCCTGAGACACCAAAGAGTAATGCATTGAAAAAAAGTGCGACGTTGAGCATAACAGGAAGGAATACCACGCAGCCTACCATTCTTAGCATGTTTACTAGGTCGGAGTTGCAGTACGAACGCAACCACCCAATAGCATGTTTGTACAATGCGAAGCTGGCTAAAATCTTAGCACCGGACCTTCTCCCTTTTTCTTTTGTTGAAGGGGTGGGTTTTCTGGAATTTGTGACAACCATCTGCCCAAACTGGAAGGTTCCCAGCCGCTACTATTTTGCCAGAGTCGCTTTTCCAGCACTACATCACGACGTGCTGGAATTGCTTGGAAAAGCCTTAAAACAGAGTGCTGTTCAGATTATCCACCTGACAACAGACATGTGGACCAATTGCCAAGCCACTGATTACATGTACATCACTGCACACTGTGTCACTTTTTAGAGATCAGATATCTGCAGGTGTTGACACTGCTGAGATTTTTACACACTCGCAAACATGCAACTGTAGCCATGTTTGCTATGGAGAAATCTCATACTGCTGCAAACATTTTGGATGAGTTTAACAGCAAGGTCTTTGAGTGGCTGCGACCAAGAGGGCTTAACATTGTTTTTTTTTGCCACAGACAATGGCAGTAATGTAGTTAGGGCCATGAAAGATGGTGGCTATTTCAGGGTCCCGTGTTTGGCACACTGCATTAACATAGTTGCTCAAGACTTTCTGAAAAATGAAAGCAAAGTCAGCAACTTACTGACCACCTGCAGAAGAATATGCACACATTTCAACCATTCTTTTAAAGCCCGGTAGCAGCTGAGGATCATTCAACATGAGCATAAAATGCCAGTCAAAGCACTCATCCAGGAGGTGCCAACACGTTGGAACTCAACTTATTACATGCTTGAGCTTCTGTTTGAGCAGTACATACCACTCAATGCTTATGTCATGAAAAGGTCAGGAGATCCTACTGTAAAAGGCATGACCGTTGAGATGGCCCAATGGGACCTCGTTAAATGCCTGCCAGAGATGCTACTTCCTTTTGAGGTCTTTACACGTGAAGTCAGCAGGGAGGACTGTACTATGGGCCAAGCTATCCCATTGTTGTACATGCTAGAGCAAGAGCTGAAGGAGGTGTCTGAAACGTACGCAAGTGTGGATGACAAAGTAGACGCATATTATTCGGCGGACACCTAAGCCGTTCGCTTATCTGAAAATACAAGGATTCAAAATAACATTGTGTCACATCGACATTACATTACTGCCTCAATTTTGGATCCACGGTACAAATTATTTCTGAACAGTAATGAAGTAATTCCTTTTTCAGAAGTGGATGTTGCCAAGTACAAAACTGAGGAAGCCACTGACTTCGAAAACGAATGTCTCTTAATTAGAGGCCCGCCACCCCTGGCCAGAACAAGTACTACAGGGCACCCAGAGTCAAGTTCTACTTCAGAGCCTGAGAGCAGTGTGTTTGCCTCCCAGCAGTCACCAACACTACCAGCAATAACATCAACAACAGCACCAACATATCATCAGCCACATTAAAAAAAACAGCAAGTGATTGGTTTCTACGGAAAGGGTGTTGTACGTCCATTGCTGATGCTAAGGCAAAAGAGGCCAAGCAAATCGGAGCACCCCTGAACATTGAGCGGATGGTCTAGGCCTATCTGGATGACACAACAGAGGTCTTCATGGAGCAAAGCCCATTGGTGAATTGGTATGGGAAAAGAAGCCAATGGCCAGTGCTCAGCAGGCTGGCGATAAAGTATCTGGCTTGCCCTGTTGCAAGTGTCTCTTCTGAGCGTGTTTTCAGTGCTGCTGGTGCCATTGTAACTGTGAAAGGGACCAGTCTCTCGCCCAAAAGCGTGGAGAGGTTAACCGTGATCAAAATGAATCAGCACTTTATACCACCAGAGTGCAAAATATGTGAATCACAGCAGGAAGAGGAGAGCAACTTTGATGACATAAGTAGTGGGTTACTTGACCTACTTCTGTCCGAACCACCAGAGTTTGAGGACGAGCTCCACTTTCCGGACAACTAGGCTTTCAAATTGTTACTTTCTTCCTTCCTTTATTTGTGTGTGTATCTGTTTTTCTGGTTCAAATCTAATCACAACAAATCCATCAACACCGTCTCCTCTTTTTATTTCCCTATTGGAGTTGCACGTCTGTGCATAACTGTCCACTCCACTCCTCAGAGTCCTGCTCCATCTTCCTTACTCTCCCTAAATACATTTCCAGCAAGCCAGACATTGGATGGAGATGGAGAATAGTACAATAAACGTTGCCTCTAACAGTCCCTCCATAAGAAGTGAAATGTGACTTCAGCTATCTTCCGTTTTGTTTCCGAGCCGAAAATCATCATGTCAGAAGGCTAGGCATCTGATCTGACAGCCAAAGAGAAGAGCAAGACAGGTAATGATTAATGAATGATGGCATGCATTGCATTGGATGCTTGCTGACTCAGAGTGAATGTGCATGAAGTCGAACTATACTAGTTTACCTACAAAGTAAAAGTGACTCAAGTGACAGTCAATGTTTCCTTGTTGTTTAATAACCACATTCCACTCCTACTACTGCAGGTGCAGGCCAATACCCGTTGCAATTTTTTAATATGGAATATAAACTTAATCTGAGTCACTACAGACTGAGTTGGTGTTGGATAACATGTACCACACGGTCATGATGATGACCATACTATCTTTGCATGCAGTCAGTCAGTTGGATCAGAGATAATTGATGGAATAACTGCGTTTCATGGACTGGCATAAAAGGTAAACACAACAATTCAACAAGAACCACAGCAGACCTAGGCTACATGTCCGTGTAGTGGTGTGGAGTAGAGTGTAGTGGTATGACTGACAATGGCGCATTGATTTAGTCACTTGATTTGGAAAATGCTAGGTTGCTGTATATGGCTTTTGTCTGGCTCTGTCAAAATTTAAGGGAAATGGAGGTTGGGTCACGGGCCGGCCCGGTGCCGTGGTGGGCCTGTTCTGTGCTGGCTCCTGTCCTGTTGTTGTTGTTGTAGCTTACTGCTGTAGAGTAGACACGATGTATCCAAGCCGCCTAGTCTGAAAATGTTCTCTGAAGAGTCTTGTCTTATCTTCTTGCACTCCACCGTAATTGAGTTTTTTTTTTTATTCAGTTATTTTTCAATACCCCCTTCGTTTTTTCATCTACATTTACAGGCCGGCCTTTACCCTGTGCTATAGTGGGAGAAACAACTCACACTTACCTTACCAATCTGCATCATGCAGGCAGTGGTACCCAAGATTGATGTGCGGAGTGTCCATGGAAGGGAGGACCAAGATGAATGACGAGATGCAACTCCACAATTGGAACAGGATAATACAGTAACTTTAGTATCATTCATCATTCGTCTTTTAATTTATTTGATTCCTTTTTTCTCTTCAATCATTACGACTGTGTGTTGTGGTTTGTTTGGTAATTGATCCCTACAACTATTTTTTCATTTTCTTTGCTAGCTTTAAAACTAAAAGTAAGCCCGGTACAGCATGTAATTTGGGTCTCTCTGAGGGCAGACAGGCAAGGCAAATTTCATATTAATAATTTCTGCCTCATACTGTCTAATTGTTGAGTAGTAGTTAGTAAGTACTACTCATTAACCATCAAGTTCTCTACATCATCGTGCATGCATTTCCTTTTTCTCCCTTTATAGATTTATTAGATAATGGATCATGGTTGTCTTCCAAGATTGTGTTTTACTTTTGTTGTGTCCATGCGTACTGTCTGTTTTTCTTTGTCAAACCTTTCCTAAACCCCCCTTCCCATCCATTCATCAATCCCTAACCCTCTTTCCCCGGGCTGTGTGATTTATATTAAGGTGTGATATGACTATATTAAATGTACACCAACAATTGATCACACGCTTGCTGGGGCATATGTGGTGAAAGCAACACTAATTCAATTTCAAGGCAGGGCAAGGATCTTCTGCTTGCCCACCCATGCTGTACTTTACTTCGTTCTACTACTCCTCCCACAGTCTCTCTCAGGCAAGTGACTGTCTCTTTTTTTTTCAAATGCTAGTGCAAGTGTCTACTACTACCACCACAACATTGGCATCTTCTCCATTCTCTTGGGAAACCATGCAGCCACTGCTGTGCGGAACTTAATCATCATCAATCACAGGTAAGATAAGTTTGGTGGGAGGTATAATGGACTAGGAGAAGAGACTGACAGTACTAGTAGGACAAATAAAATACCTCAGCGAGGGGTACCGCATCGATCTGTTTCGGTGTTACAAAATCGGCAGATATTTTAAATCAAACACTGGCTGCGGGCCTGCAGCAGCAAGGAAACCATGTTACGTAAATTCGTAAAACAGTAACCCACCCACAAAACATTAACATCGTATGTTTAAGTAAATATAATGTATTACCCTAACAAAAATAAACTATCCCACTCTGACCTGACCCACCCCTCTCCCTAACCCCAACCAATCTCCAAAAGTCCAAAATGTCCATAAACCCCAAAACCCACCCACCAACAAAAGGAATTAAACAAGGGGCAATTCAACGAGGTTCTAAATTCGGCTGGCTTTGAGATGTTTATCGACCAGGATCTTGAACCGCTCCTCTAGGTGCTCCTTCAAGCATGCCATCTAGAGGAGCATCTGGCGGCGAAATGCCCTGCAGTTACATCCAGGGTGGGGGGCAACAGTGCTTGATGTTATTGAAGCACGGCAGCGGACGGCTGCCTGACCACGGTGCTGTAAAACTAGAGGCGGGGCCTGGCTGGGGCCCGGGGCATTGGAGGAGGCTGCAGCTGCAGCCGCCTCCTCCTCCTCCTGTACCTGAGCCACCAGCCGCCGGTACTTTTCACAAATGGCCTCCAGTTTACGGTGCCGGGCCCTGGCTGCCAACTCCTTCTGCGTGGGTTTTGCTTGGGAAGGAGGATCTATATCAAGAAAGAAAAAGAATATTGTAACCAATATTCTTAGCAAAACAATAACACAAAATTAATTCAACACATAGTGGCGCAGTATCACTAGCAAGCACAGTACATAACATTTGTGGTAATCTATCCTCCTACTTCCTCGGACTCTAACATTTGTGGGAGTTTCAGGCATTATACTAGCACTATGGACTCCAGTACACACCAGTCGTCTTCTTCTTATCTCTAGTTTAGCGAAATTACATAACCTTGTTGTAGCCGGCATTCCAGGTCAGTCAGCTAACCTTGCACCCAAGAGAAACAGATACAAGTCACATGATGCAGACTCACGTTAGTTTTATTTACTACTACTGTCTGCAGGTGGGGAAGCTCATCATTTTGTATTACGGGTGGCACTGGCCATACTTTCTCTGTTACATGAGGGAATTGCTCAATTTCACTTACATCCTGCCCTGGGTACTGCAAAAAGGCAGATTGTTTATCTGATCCAATGATCATTGCTTATATTATAGATAGGAACACGACATAAGGTCAGTAGCGGTCGGTGGTGGGAGTGCTGCCAGGTGGTGATGTGGGGAGGGGCAGGGTGGGGGTAGTAAACTATGGATTACGGACAATTACAGGTAAGTAAACAATACATATAAATAAATAAAACAAATTTTGTTGCACGCACTGCATTGCATTTGGCGGAGCAGTGCGCACAATGAAATTTGTTTTATTTATTTTTATATTTACTTACCTGTATTTGGCCGCAATACATAGTTTACTACCCCCTACCTTGCCCCTCCCAACGTCAGCGCCCGCCAGCACTCCCACCACCGACCGCTACTGACTAGGGTACTTTGTTTTCATCGATTGTTGTTAATGCAACTTACATCATCACTATTCCAAATCGGGTACTAGAGTAGAGTCAGTAGACAGACACTAGTAGTATTATTATGGTCCCTCGGGTCATCTAGTCCTACTCTACTCTTTGGAAAGTTAGCCTAACTCATGTAACTATTTTAGATTCATCATGTCTACTCTTTTGCGCATATTACCTCTCAGCTTGTTGTGCAGTAGACGCCTTTGAGGCCACATGAGTGTTGCGTACAACTGAAGAGGTAAAAAAAAAAGCCACTTTGTTATGGAGTTCGGTTAGTCCGTATTGCTTAGCCATCACATGTACATGTTACACTTTTTGGCATGACTGCAAAATTTTTGCATAATTGCACTATACTATCTAACGCGCACCATTTTTCTCATAATAGGCGGAAGATTCCCTTCTACAAACCAGAGATTTGCAGAGCTTATGATGCATGTAACCAGTATTTCTACATTCTACGGTGAGGGGTCTTCCAGAATTTACACAGATCATTTGTCTTCTATCATGCACTTGTAAATATTTACTGTTTTAATCTCATGCTTTTTGCTGTTGGGGCTGGCTGTAGTAATAATTTTATAGAATGACGTACAGAGCTTGTTACTTATTTGAAAATAAACCTTTTGAACTTACACATAGACTCTGTGGTATTTGGTGTGGTGGGGTGGACTTACACAAGTGAGTGAGCAAAAGGGTGTTATGTTCTGGGTTGTGTCATCATCATTGGGTATCTTCGTGTGGGGGGTCGGGACCTAATGAGACACTATAGCTAGTCGGTCAGGGGATTGTGGGTTCTTCTGACTGAGGTGTGAGTAAGGGTCAACCTCCCATCACCAATATCCTATTTTCTTGTGCATAGTTCTGTATGTGGCTGTGCAGAATCCCTACAACAGTAGTAGTATGTACTATCCTATCCAAAATACTAGTCAAATATCTGGTGGGCATTTTGTTGGTGGGAATTGTCAAAGCCTCAAGATTAAGAAGACTAGAAGAGGACAACCCAAAGGACAGGACACAGTGGCTACAGCTATTGGTCAATCTGATTTTTATTCCAAAGAAAACCTTCAATAAAGAGTGGCCAACTGGGAAAGCTTAGCTACAGACAGACTAATAGTAGTAGTAGTACAGAGAGTCATAGCAGAGGCAGTTAGAAGGAACTTAGAGGCGCGGGGACACGCCGGGAGGACTTACACAAGTGAGTGAGCAAAAGGGTGTTATGTTCTGGGTTGTGTCATCATCATTGGGTATCTTCGTGTGGGGGGTCGGGACCTAATGAGACACTATAGCTAGTCGGTCAGGGGATTGTGGGTTCTTCTGACTGAGGTGTGAGTAAGGGTCAACCTCCCATCACCAATATCCTATTTTCTTGTGCATAGTTCTGTATGTGGCTGTGCAGAATCCCTACAACAGTAGTAGTATGTACTATCCTATCCAAAATACTAGTCAAATATCTGGTGGGCATTTTGTTGGTGGGAATTGTCAAAGCCTCAAGATTAAGAAGACTAGAAGAGGACAACCCAAAGGACAGGACACAGTGGCTACAGCTATTGGTCAATCTGATTTTTATTCCAAAGAAAACCTTCAATAAAGAGTGGCCAACTGGGAAAGCTTAGCTACAGACAGACTAATAGTAGTAGTAGTACAGAGAGTCATAGCAGAGGCAGTTAGAAGGAACTTAGAGGCGCGGGGACACGCCGGGAGGCGTCACCAGGCGCTTTACAAGCTCCTTTAAACTAAACTAAACTAAGGGATAACCAAAATTTGGAAACAGATAGTCAAGGTTAAAGAAGCTTTTGTAAAAAATAGAATTAAGAAGTGGAACCATAATTAATAGTTCGGAAAAAAAAGGTGCAGTAAAAGTTAGGGAAATATAATTGTTAATATTAACCACTGGAGGACTTACTGGGGCCAGCAGCAGGGGCCTCGGTAGAAGAGCGGTCCTGTGGTTGTTGTCCCGCCGACTCGGACCCCGTCTTCTTGTCCCTGGGTGGTGCTGATGATCATGTAAGATATAATAAAGAAAGAGACAACCATTAGGGAGTGCTGTGAAACATATAAATCATTTAAAAAAAAAAACATCAAAAAACATTTTAGGAAACAACAATTGCAATAAAATTGACCTATCTAATCAGAAGGATCGACTACTCATTTATGAACACTCCAGTGTTCCATAAACATTCTGATTCCAGAATACTAACAAAGCCTAAGTACCACCTGACCTAGACCACCTATTCCAGACGGGCCAATTGTTCACTAAGTCTGCATTTCCATTTTTTTTAACCATCAAAAATGCATAGATGAGAAGGAAGACACATGCATAAATTTGTGCATACACCAAATTGTGGGTTGGTTGCGTCTGATCTTGTTCTGCTACTGACTGACACTACTAAGCCGACCACTCACTAAAGAAACTACAAAAGGTTCTACGTAGGACTGGGGTAAGCAGCACTCAGTGACAGAGGAGGCGTCACGCATACCGTAAAAAAATTATGAACTAATACTAACTAAACCTAGTATCCATCCACCACTATTTCACAGAAGGACAATGGAAGGACTAGAGTCTATCTAGCAATAGCATTACCTAACTTCAGTTCTCTAAAGTAAACTCTTACATTAATCAGCCCAAGCTAGCGCAAAGTTGCAAACAAGTCAGAGTAGCGCCGAGCACCTGTGTTCTACAATCAGATTTTGAAACGTAATTTACCAGCAATGTAAGCAGCAGTAATCTTGTTTTTCGTCAAAAATGTAAACACAATACTATATATTAGCTACTCACCAAGCCCCACGACCTCGACACCTTGCAGGTCCAACAGGACCTGCTCCCGGTCCAGGATGTCTGACCACCGGTGGGCCAGCTGGTTATGGGTGCGCCGAACCCCTGAGCAGGGAAACACTGCCCGGCGCACCTTCGCCCACCAACGGTAACGCTCCTGGGTAGGGTACCCGGAGCCGGGCCTGCCGCCTGCTGCCAAGGTCAAGGGGAGGTGGCGCTGGATAAAAAAAACAAGGGCGGCCACCTCCACCTCGACAGAAAGCTGGCGGGCCTGCACCCCTACAGGGCGCATTCTGTCACAAGGCAGGCGGATCTTGGACACAGGTGGCTTGCCCTTTGAGCCCTTAGTGCCCTTGGCCATGGTTCTGGGTGGGTGGGAGGCGGAAAAGAAAAGATAGAAGGGAAAAAATAAAGTTAGGGGGAAGAAGTAGTAGCGTAAAGAAAGAAGTAATATAAAGTTTAAAAAAACACAGTAAACGTAGAAATAAAATGTAAAATATAAACTTAGGGACAGAGAGAGATAAATGATAAATAAAAAAAGTCAGAAAAACTGTAAAAAACTAAGGATTGCAAAGATTAAGGGAGGATAGAAAAGTAGGCCCAGAACCATAGCATAGAGTGAAAGACAAGATGGCCGCGCCCATTCGTGACCGCGTAGGTAAGTTTGCGCGATATTTCTCGCGAACACGCAATAATCGTCGCAAACAAGTAAAACGTAAAACGCGCTCCTGAACATGACATGCGCATCGCAAACACGCTATACGCGACCCAGAACAGGAAATAAGGCATCGCGAGCGGGACAATTGAAAAACAAGATGGCCGCACCCATAGGCGCCCGCAGGGGTAAGTTCGCAAGATATTATCCCTCGAGCGTGCAAACAGCACCCCGAACACGCAAAACACGCTCTCGAACAAGAAAAACGCATTGTGAACGGGCGCCCCAAGCAACTATGCAGGCTCACGTAGCTACGCGTAGCTCGCGTAGTGCAATCACATCTTAGCGTAGCTTCGCTTAGCGTGAATACGCGAACTACGCCCAGGGTTAGTTAGGACCCAGTTTCCATAGGAAAAGCGTTTTTTGATTTGCCAATATCTTTGGCGCTGGTCAACGAGTCTTTGCGCAATTTTCAAAACTAATGGGGTGCTCTGATCAGCTACTGTCTTGAATGTTTCGGGGTAATTCATCAAGCAGGGGCCGAGAAAAAAGGGGGTTACCAAAACGCTTTTTCTCCATGTTAATTTACATGGGAAACTTTAGCTAAAGCTACAGCCTGAACTGCAGAATGGAATTACACCAAATTTGGCAAAACGGTAGGTCTTGGTCTAGAAAGGATGCTTTTTTGAAATGGTGTAAATCTGTTGAGTAGTTCCTGAGAATTTAAAAAAATAAAACTATCGATATCTGAGCACCGAGAAGGATTCGCAAACACTTCCGGGCATGAGCTTCACTCTGAATGGCTGTCAACACTCCAAACCAGGAAGGATTGACTTGGTAACTGAGTCACAAGAAAAAGGGTGATAAAAGATGAAAAACAAGAAAAGGGGGCAGGATAGAAACACCTAGCCCTGCTCTGGGGGGTCCCAAAAAAAGCATTTTTTTTTTTAACGGATGAATTTGCGCTGGGTGCACAAATCCAGACAAAAAAAAATAACATAGTGCGGGCTCCCACGCTTCATTTTCTATAAGCCCCCAGGTGGGCCAGCTCCCAGGGGCAATGCCTCATTTATTAGTGGGGGCTCGCAGGGGCCCCTGCAGCCCCAGGGACCAACACCTCCCTGAGGCTTGAACAACAATAAATTCATGGGGGTCCCAATGCCCCATGCTGCCCCCGGACCACCACCTCCCTGGGGCTTTGAAAATGTAGGGAGGGGGCCACGCAGCCCCCCTCCTGGAGCACTTGATGGCCCTGGGGCCGCCTCCCCTCAGGCCCAGTTCCTGCAATGCCCTGGAGTGTCCACCCCCAGGACATTGCTGTTTGCTATGGCAGGGCGGGAGCATGGTTCCTGCCCTGCCATAGCAAACTCTGCTTTGCTTCGTTGAAGCGAGAGCAGAAAACCTGCTCTTGCTTCAACGAAGCAAAGCAGGATTGCTTTTGAGGAAGTGGAGTTGCATGTTTGCAGCTCCCCTTGCCCAAAAGCAATGCCGGCTCCCGCAGGAGGCAGGGTGCCGGTTGGGACGGTGGGGGCATTGGGGCACCCCATGGTCCTTAACGATAAGGGCCGGCACCATGGGATGGGATCCCCGTGGCCAGAAGTGTCCTCAAATAAAAATAATTTAAATAGTGGCCCTGGGAAGTCTCCCTTCCGTATAAATACATTTTAAAAAAGGAGGCCATGCCCCAGTGGATGGGGTCTCCGGGGCCCAAATCCACCTCGGGAGGGCGGCCGTGCAGCCCCCTTCCCGTTTTTTTTTTAAAGGCTCAGGCCCTGATGGATGGGGTCCCCAGGGAACCAAAAATACTAAACGAAGGGGAGCCACAGAGCCCCCTTCTAAAAATATATACTTTTTGAAAAGCCGGCATCTAGCCAGAAGCCCCGCACCCTCCCTGCACCACTCTGCAAATACGCCCCCTGGTGTGTTCTATGTTGGGGAATTAAGTCCCCTTGAAACCTGAGGGTCGCTGGGGGCCAAATAGCCCACCAGGTACCTCCAGTAAGCGCCACACATCTGGATTGCAGAGAGGTGGTCCGAGGCCATGCCCCTTTTTACACCACTCTGCAAACATGCCTTGGCGCACTGCTGGTGGGGCAACAAGGTCCTCTTGTGTCCTGAGGACCTCAGGACACAAGTGGACTTCATCCCCCAAACAGCAGTGCACCAGGAGCCGGGTTTGCAGAGTGGTGTAAAAAGGGTGTGTGGCCTAGGACCACTCTCAGCAATCCAGGTTTGTGGCACTTACTGGAGATACCTGGTGGGCTAGTTGGCCCTCAGAGACCCTCAGGAATGAAGGGGACTTAATACCCCAACTTAGAACACGCCAGGAGTTGCATTTACAAAGTGGTGGGGAAAGGGGGTGTGGCCTTTGTCCACCTCTCAGCAATCCCACTGTGTGCGGCTTACTGGAGGTGAGAGGTAGGCCCGTCGGCCCCTTAAGGACAACAGCAGTGAAGGGGACTTCAATTCCCATCCAAGAGCGCGTCAGGGAGCGCGTTTGCAGAGTGGTGGGCAAAGAGGACCTGGCCTGCTATGGGAACTTAGAAATCCTACTGTGTGGGACTTGCTGGAGGTAATAGGAGGAATAGTTGGCCCCCAAGGATGTCCTTAGGGGCCAAATACCTCTTTTGTTACCTCCAGTAGGTCCCACACAGTGGAATTGCTAAGACATCTTCGGAGGCCATGCCCCCCTTTCTCCACCACTCTGCAAACATGCCTCCTGGCAGACTACGGGATGGGGGATGAAGTCCAATTTACTCCTGAGGGACTTTGGGGGCTTTAGAAGCCTTCCTGGTACCTCCTGTAAGTCCTACACAGTGGAATTCCTGCGCACTGGTCGGAGATCCAGCACTCTTTCTCCACCACTCAGCAAACGCGACTACTAGTTAAAGAAGTGTTTGCAATGTAATAGGCTTCGCATTTGCGAGAATTAGAGATATTGGCGTTGTTAATATAAACGTTTTTCGCTAATGTTTTTTGGAGTGGTGTGGATGTACGTTGTGTGTAGTGGAATTATGTGGTATGTTGTGCAGTGAAATTATGTGGATAGATAGTATGTGGTATTTAGTGTATAGGAATTATGTAGAGTGGGATTATGTGTTATAGAGAGTAATTATGTGGTATGGTAGTCTGCGTTGTGGAGTGGTAACGTCAGGTTGAGTCTTCCTCGTTTCCGTAGAAGCTCAACTATGAACTCAGTGAGGCCAAAAAAGAAGGAATCACTGAAGAGCACTTGTGGACCTAGTCAGAGGAATGGGCAGGGCCACTGGAATTATGCGACTGTTTGGCTGCACTGATTTTCACACAATTATACATTTCTGCTTTAGCCACATAATTCATCATCTGCTCCCTAATCTGAAAAAATCCTTGTTTCTAGCTCAAACATCTCAAACGTTACCAAAAATGCAGCGACAAGTGTTACAGCGTGGTGGAAGGCCCATTGCAAACCTAGAATGGTCACCTGTTACTTATTGCTAAATGTGGGTGTTAAATTGGCACTAAGGATGTGCAAGCCAATCTTGCTTCCTTCTGTGCCTCTCTTGCCTCTTTCTGCATTTCTGTTGCTTCTTTCTGCAAATTTCTTTCTTTTTCTGCACTTCTCTTGCCTCTTTCTGCAAATCTCTTCTACTTTCTGTACCTCTCTTCCCTCTTTCTGCATGTCTGTTGCCTCTTTCTGCACCTCATTTGCTTCTTTCTGTGCCCCTCTTGCCTCTTTATGCACCCTTCTTCCCTCTTTCTGCACCTTTCTTGCCTTTTTCTGTACCCCTCTTAATGCCTTTTTGCACCCTTTGTGCTACTTTCTGCAGCGCTGTTCCTTCTTTCTGCACTTCTTTTGTTTCTTTCTGTACCTGTCTTGCTTTTTTTGCACCCCTCTTGCCTCTGCCTCTATCCCTCTTCCCTCTTTCTACACTTCTGTTGCTTCTTTCTACATTTATCCTGTGTCTTTCTGCACCTCACCTGCCTCTTTCTGCACCTCTATTGCCTCTTTCTGCTGATCTGTTGCCTCCTTCTGGACTTCACTTGCATCTTTCTGTATCTCTCTTGCTTCTTTCTGCACCTCTCTTGCCTCTTTCTGCACCTCACTTGCTTCCTTCTGCATACCTTTTGTATGTTTCTGCACCCCTCTTCCCTCTTTGTGCAATTCTCTTGCCTCTTTACCCACATCTCTTTCTTCTTTCTGCACCACTCTTGCCTCTTTCTGTACCTTAGTTCCTTCTTTCTTCACCTGTATTGTCTCTTTATGCACCCTTTGTGCCTATTTCAGCACCTCTGTTGCTTCTCTCTGCAGTTCCACTTTCTGCACCCCTCCTGCCTCTTTCTGTACCCATCTTGCCTCTTTGTGCACCTTTCCTATACGTTTCTGCACTCTTCGTACCTCTTTCAGCATCTCTATTGCTTCTTTCTGCTGTTCTCTTCCTCATTCTGCACCCCTCCTGCCTCTTTCTGTATCCCTCTTGCCTATTTGTGCACCTCTCCTACCTCTTTCTGCACCCCTCTTGCCTCTTTTTGCACCTCTGTTGGTTCTTTCTGCACTGCTCTTGCTTCTTTGTGCATCTCACTTGCCTCTTTTGGCACTTCTCGTGGTTCTTTCAGCACTACTCTTGCTTCTTTCTGCATCTCACTTGCCTCTTTTGGCACTTCTCGTGGTTCTTTCTAAACTTCTATTGCTTCTTTCAGCAATTCTGTTCCCTCTTTCTGCACTTCCCCTGCTTGTTTCTGCACCTCTATTGCGTCTTTCTGCACCACTGTTGCCTCTTTCTGCACTTCTCATGCTTGTTTCTGCACCTCTATTGTGTCTTTCTGCACCACTGTTGCTTCTTTTTGCACTTCGCTTGCTTCTTTCTGCACCTCTCTTGCCTCTTTCGGCACCTCTGTGGCTTCTTTCTGCTCCTCTCCTGCCTCTTTCTGTACCCCTCTTCCTTCTTTGTGTAACTCTCTTGCCTCATTCTATACCTCTCTTCCCTCTTTCTGCACCACTCTTGCCTTTTTCGGTACCCCTGTTGCTTCTTCCTGAACTTCTCTTGCCTCTTTGTTAGAGGTACTTTAAATCTCCCTGCCCTATTATGTATTAGGGCCTTATAGGGGAGGTCATGCCAATCACAGGGGTATCCCAACCCATAGTGTACCCTAGTGTATGTAGGTGTTTTCACTGTATTCTAAGTGTCTTTCAGCATAGCACTGGCTCAGGGTCTTGTTAGCCAGGGTCAGTTACCACCAGTACCAGTCAGCAAAAGGTTGGGGGCATAGGATGACTTTGCAACAAGGCCTCTTTTTGCACCACTGTTGGTTCTTTCTACATATCTCTTGCTTCTTTCTGCACTTTTCTTCGTCTTTCTGGACTTCTGTTGCCTCTTTCTGCATTTCTCTTGCTTCTTTCTGTGCCTTTCTTCCTCTTTCTGCACATGTCCTACCTCTGTAGGCATAGTTAGAAATTAGTATCTAAAAAAGCCTTTAAAATTCACTGAAACAACATAGGTTTTAGGGACGTTATAGTTAAGAATTTGCATTTAAAACACCTTAGAAGTTCACTGAAAAGACCATAGGTTTCAGGGACGCTATAGTTAGACATTTCACTAGTTCAAAACCAGAGAAATTTGGCCGTTATAATTAGTTGAGCTAATTATAATTTGTGCCCCTGCTATGCACTGCTGATGAGGTCACATATTACATCATTCATGGCATGGTCAGTTACATAACTTATGATATCACTGATGACATCTCAGAGGACATCACTGATGACATCACTGATGACATCATCCATGTGATAATCTGATGCACCTCCTCAGACCCTAATATAACCCTTGATACACCCACTCTAAAATGCAGACTACCATTTTCAAAACCATACACACACCAATACCTACTACTACATACCCACTCACTGATTCCTATATCTACACACAGATCCACTCATTCACCCACACAGCCACTCAAACATGCAGTCACTCATCAATACAGCACTATCATATGCACTCATACACTACAGAAACTCACACACCGCCACTCATCCAAAGAGTTACTCACACACCTAGTCAGTCATGCAAAGAATCAATCACACTCCCATTTACTCACCTATACAGTTATACACATACCACCTCACTTATTCATACAGATACAAACACATACTTATTCTCTTATACAATCACTGATACGAGCTCACACTCACCCATACAGCCACTCTCATTCTCACTCACTCTCACATATAGTCATTTACATACTCCAACACTCATATATACTGCCTTTCACATATGTAGTTACTAACACATGTAGCACTGAGCCATCCATTCACTCACCATCACATCCATACACACACTCACCCACCCATACAGCCCTTCACAGATGTACTCTTGAACCCATACACCCAGTGAATCACCTTCTCACACATCTATGCACAGTCACACACCCCCATCCACCCACACAGACACTCAGACAACCAATCAATAAAAATAACCCATATAGACACTCATATAGCTACTCACCAACCCTTGCAGCCGCTATCACACCAACTGACAGACTGATACAGACATTTACACAGTTTAGTCACTAACCCATGCATTCAGTAAGACATGTTTTGTTGCAGGGATTCTGCTTATACACAGAACTATTCGTAGAACCCCAGGACCTCAGTGAGTTGTGGTGTACCAGAAACTCACCTCAGAACCCAGAACCCAGTATCCGGCTAGCATAAGTGTCCCATTCGTTATCCGAGATTTAGCTCGGAGGTCCCAATGAAAAGACAACCCAGAACACGCGACTCAGTACATACTCAGGAATGGTGGGAATCGGAAATACCTGTTCGTATATTATTCTCACATCAGTCCACAACAAGAATCAACAGAGACACGGTGAAAATAAAAAGAGTTTATTTTTATAGACCACGTGTCCTAATATGCAGTACTTTGGCTAATACAAGCAGACAAATGATTAAAATCAAAACCATCAACATAGTTACAATTCCATAGAATATAAAAGGGGTGATCATGTTATAATGACAGTGGATACTACCACTTTCCCTTTACTAAGAAGCTAATATTATTATTAGTCTAACAGAAGGTCTCTTAGGCTTGAATAGGGGACCCCATACCTCAAAGATCAGCTTAGTGAAATCACATCACAGGAGCATCAGGAGTCTTCTCGCAGGAAGGCTCGTCTTCGGTCTGAATAATAAACATGATGTCCGTGATATTAAAAGCACCAACTTTCAGGTATGTGCAGCTGCTCGTGTGTTATGACTAAATAGTGGGTCGATCAACCTAGAGTGGAAAACATGCATTGTCTAACAACTCAGACTGTTTGTCACATCGTGTGCAGACCAAGGTCGCTTCGCAGAGCTCGGGATGGTAACAACAGATTGCTCTCGTGTGAGGCAAAACTCGAGTCAGCAGTTCGTTTAAGCAATAACATGTGAACACAGTGTCGTGTGCAAAAGCAGCAAGATGGCTTTCTAACTTCTGACGTGGTTATGCTAACTTAACAATGTATGTACGTATTGAGGGAGTCCTTACTACATGCCCCCTTGATCGAAGCACTACTTAGTATGCAAGAAAAGAGAGAACGCAGAGTTCAAGCGCGACAGAGCAGAACAAGGCGTATCCAATTTAAAAAGGAACTGGTCAGTTCAGGCAAAGTTCGAACAGGAAAAAACCAAAAAGCGATAGAAAAAACAAAAAACCTCAAACGTGCCGTGGGAGGTGAAAAATGAAAAAACGCCTCACCGGGCAGAAGTGCAGACGTACAGGGACAGTTCAAGACACGTGAGGAAAACACAGTGGACGAAAGTTCACTCAATCCATGAAAGTATATGCAGCATATGTGGCCACAGCTTCCAGCAGAAAATCATTGGCACGGCCACTGAAGGTTTCAGCCCTCCAGTTAAGTAAAGAAAAGGAACATACGTGTTCTTCTATCAGCGGAGCCTCTAGCACCATCAGAGGGCAACCAGCGTGTACTTCCAAGTAACTCATATCCAAGAAGTCATATGCCGCTCTCACGACGTCCCAATTACCCAGGATACCATGCGCCGCACCGCAGGCCATAATCCGAACACCAGAACAGGCAGACTCGTGAGACACTAAGGGCCTCATCAGTCGATCAAAATCCGGGTCCGGAGACACCATGTTGGTTAGGCACAAATCCATAGGCCATTCAAACGGACAATCTAGGCAGTGGAAGACAGGTTGCACGCAGGTGAAGTAGGAATACCGGAAGGATAATCCATATGCCAGGCTCAAAGTCGCCAACGGCAGGACACCATAGTAATCAAGCATCCTGTCACGAAGAAGCTGCAGACGGGACAGGCTGACGTGTGGCACAGAAAGAGCAGCCATTCCGCAACATGAAAAGTAAAAGTAGCACACCTGCCACTAGAGCCAGAATTAACGGGACACCTCCAAAGACGCTGGAGAAAATAGAATGAAAAAATGCCGGAATCACACCAAAAATAGCTTGGAAAGAGGTCACGAGGCCCGAGCCCACAAGTTTAAAAAAATGAGCCAGGCCAGTCGTGGACGAGGCATTGAAAATTGTTTGGATCAAAGCACCAAAATGCAGGGGGAGGTCAGTATTCAAAAGCGCCTCTACCTCGGTGCGCGTATTTGCCACGTGAAGGACAAATGTTTCCCGGGAGGAAGTCAAAGGCACCTCCTTTTGGGACAATAGCGCTCTTATTCTGCTCATCTTGTCGAACTCTGCTTTCAAGGTTGGAATTGAAGGCCAGATTGAAGCATCCAGCCTCCCATGCGGGGGTGGAAACAGGACGTTATTGCAGCAGACAACCCTCTGTGTTACAGTTACTATATACGGGATCCCTACTAACATCCCGCAGCAAGCTTCATTGTTTAAAATTAAATAACTACCGTTTGCAAGCAGCGTGAAAGATGGCGTAATCACTGGTACCGGGATACCTTTGAGGACGCAGGCCAAATTCGGAGCGTGTACATTACAAGCACTGTGCAATTGAATGTGCCTACAGACAACAGAATGATCAGGTGACGTTGTACATTCTTCACCCTTCAGATAAACCTCAGTACCGTCCCGTGTACATCTATACGTAAAGGGGAGGGACCAGACTTCATGTATGAAAGCGGTGCCCAGCTGTTCATATCTACCCAGAGCATAGTGTTTCATACAAGAGGTAAACTTAAAAAGCGCAAACGGTAGACTTATCAATCCGTGTAAGAGCCACACAGCGGAATCGACTTCCGCAACAGAAAAAGGTAACGGCTCCAATTTCTCAATATGGAGCAAGGAATATGTAGCATCCTTCATGGACATGAACTGCTGTTTGTCAGTAAGGTTAAAGGGAAGAAATAACGATGTTGTATTCAGATAGTCCCAAGGGACCTTCCCTGCCTTCAATGTTTGTAATGTCCATGCAAACTGCATAACAGAACGCAACTGGTTTTGACCATGATACAACACAGACATATCATCCTGCACAATATCCACAATTGAAGATACAATATTATCTAATGTATAAATGCGAGAAGAAAGAGTGTTAATGCTGTTATCAATAACTGCTAATACTTTTTCCATATTAGCCTGATCAATAGCTCTCAATCTTGAAGCAGCCTCAATTTGCGACAGTTTCCATACTTCGTTGTAAATAGCATACGCCCATCTCTTGGATCTGCCACCCACAGGACCTTTAACAAAATCATTCAAATCTATTTTGTCATGTAACTTTGATAAATGAACTCTGACAGATGCCAAGGTGGAATGTCGCAGACAGGACTGACATAATTTCCCTACAGAGTATGTAGTTACTGTATGTGACGACTCAAACCGGGGGTCCACGCGATCTTGAGTATACCCCGGTTTCAGTCCTAGAAAACGACGTTGACAGGTATCAGAACTGCTTTGCCAAATTAACCATCCCTCACTATTGAATTTCGAAATATTGAAAGATGAATTAGAAACTAATAACTGCAAAGCAGGAAGGGACAGATCTGTGTGATTATTCCAATTTGGGTAAGCACCCAGATCCGGCACAGAAGGCGAATTTAGTTTTTTAGAAGTGGCCAATCCGAAACAGGTGGTTTGGAAGATGGTTGCATTTAAAAACAACATATGATTTGGTACTAGACAGGCACGGTGTAAAGCTTCAGTTCCCTGAACCTGCCACGGTTTGGAACCCCAAACCGACTTAAGATCAATAGTAGCCTTCCATAGATCATAACCTTTGATTGACAACTCATCCATAAAGGACTAAGAATATAGCAATTTGGTGTGTGTCAGTCTAACCTTGGAGGCAGACTCAGGCTTAACTTTAAAATAAAAGGATGCCGGGGCTGAAACACTGAAATCAGTAAAATAAGTAAACTTATCAACTAATGTGTGTGAACTGCCAAACGAGGGGGTGGGACAATGTTCCCACTGGGTAAAATTTACAAAATTTCTAAACAAATTTGATTTATGCAGGAAGTGATTGCCATAATGTTGAAAACAATACTGTTCCGCATAGTTAGCCGCATTGTCATACAAATCCTCAGCATCAAAGGCGGCATAATATTTCAAATCTGAAAACAGTGCTTCAATGGCGTGTACATCCCAATCATCAGAACGTATGTTCTGTTTAACTACATCACCCATAGAAACACGAAATACATTAGGCACATTAATGACCTCTGTAGGCCCATGAATTTCAAATTTAACTGTATCCCAAGCGATTCCATCCATGACGGGCCAGGCAGTAATATTCACAAAAGTCTGGTCCACGTGTAGGATAAGCATACTCAGTCTCATCGGACAAACCACCAGCCGGTGGTATCAGCAAGGGATCAGTAACTGAATGCATCTCGATTGCAACATCAGACAAGGTGGTAGAAGCAGGAACCATCATCGAATTTCTTTGCATTGTCTGGCATGAAACTGCCGGAGTCATACTAAGAAGTATCGGCCACTCGCTGAAGTTTGACATTGTCAATAGAGATGTACCTGTTTTCTTTGCGACCAGGAAGTGGAGGTAAAATGACTGTTCTTGTACCCTGCACTCCAAGCACTGGAACTGGTGCACGATAAGAGGGGCCGAACTCCTTCTTGTTCTCCACCTTCTCACGGACCAGATCACCAACTCGGGGTAGCCAGCCGACTACCGGAATCTGAACCTCAGCTTCAGATGTGGAGGGCAAATGTTCTTTCGAAAGAGAGTCTCTGGCTTCTTGTAGAGTCTGCAAAACAGCACAGTGATCATCTACGTCAAAGGGTGCGGTCGACGCCGCAATGTCTAGACCATCAAGGTCTGGAACAAACATTCTGATTCCGAAGAGCATCATGTACGGGGTCCGCCCACCCAGAGACCTTCTAAGGAGATTATTTAGTGCACGTTGGACGTTATACAAATGGGCTAGCCAGTTCCGGCCTGTGCCTAAAACACGTGCTGTCAATGATTGCTTTAAGTCACGGTTCATTCGCTCCACCACACTATTACCCTCAGGTCGGTAGGGAGACGAAAATTTGACTAGGACCCCCAAATTTTTCATAGCCTCCTTGTAAGCCTTAGAGGCGAACGCAGGGCCCTGGTCAGAATGGAAGGTACCACACGCAAAAGTTCCCACAAAGACACGCAAATCCCTGATGACAGTCCGCGAGTCAGCACTCCTTTGTGGCCATACCCATAGAAAACGTGTGCACGAATCCACTGCAACCAAGATGTACTTGTACGCAGTATCAGAAGAAAAAGGACCGCAGTGATCTAAATAAACACAACCAAATGGCTTATTAGAGATGTACAGCTGTGTCTGTGGTGGGCGCGCAACAGTAGAAGCTTTAATCTGTTGGCAAATGTCACAATCAAGAACATAAGCGCGCGCTTGTTTATATAAACCAAACCACCAGTAACGTTGTTGTAGCAGAGATATTGTAGCTGACACACCGGCGTGGGCTGACGCCAACCCCTCGTGCGCAGCCAAGATCAGTGCTGGTCTGCAGTCCGCGTTGGGAATTATTCTATCACCAACGTCGTTAATCCTCACTAATGGGACGTTATCAGGACTTAAATGATAAATATACCGAGAGGGAAAACCCTTCGGGTAATCTCCTCCCTTCTCTGTAGCAGCAATAGCTGCCAAGATGTCATCATCAATCTTACTTTTGGATCTTGTAACTGCTGCCACTAAGTATGTAGCCACTGCTGTTTTCGCTGCCTCGTCAGTTAAGCTGTTGCCGACAGCATGGACACCAAGCCGCTGGTGACCAAGAGTGTGAATAACACTTACGAGAGGGAGACGTTCTTTAAAGTCCGCCACTCGAACCCAAAGCGTTTTATGCTTAATTATGCTACCTTTAGTGTCGCGGTAATCATTCTGAGACCAGAAGTGTAAATTGTCATTGTAGGACTGGACACAGTAGAAGGAGTCACTCACTATAAGAGTAGTGACTCGGGGATCAGCAAACTCCAGTGCAAGCACCAGAGCCCGGAGCTCCGCCAATTGCGCGGTACAATCACCCAATGACTGCGTATGCACTGCATCAGATTGGAATTCACCATTTACGAATGTACCTACGACAATTGCGCAAGCCGCAGAATAAGCGTGCTTCGATCCAATTGCGGGTTGCGCAGACCCGTCAGTGTATATGACACAATGGTATTCTTCGAGCGGGCGCAAAGACAGAGGTGCCGGATGAACGAATTCATACTGCAAGTACTCTTGAGTCTGTAATGAGGCATCAAAGATGTAAGTGACGTCTGGCGACGTCAGTGTTGTAGCCCATTGTATCCACCGTGGATGCAAAGCTTTAGAATTGGGTACACTTGCTTTAGTCACTGCCACTAAAGCAGGATATGGAGTTACAACCAGAATCTGTTTCCCATGCGACAGTGCGCGTTCCTTGAGGATCGCCATCTGCACAGCAGTCAGAACTTTTTCGACCGTGGAAAAACGTAATTCAGCAGAGGTGTACAAGTGGGATTTGTACGCAATGGGGACTGTGTCGCCCTCATTAAACGTCAAATACGTGAACCCCACGGCGCCTGGTACTATTCTTATTACCAGGTTAGTGCGGTTATCACGTGTCAGCAAGTATTGTGAAGCAAGAAGGTCAGCCTGTAAAGACTGTAAAATAGCAGAGTGTTCTAGCTGCCAGCTAGATTTCCAAAACGAAGGCTGTACCAAGGCGTAAAGCGGCTTGATACGCTGGGCATAATCAGGAATGTACGTACGGCCGAAATTCAGAAAACCCAGCAGAGATTGTAATTTCTTCAGTGTCGTAGGAGCACTTAAGCGTGCACACTTTTCCAGAAAGCGGGGGGCTAACCCCTTACCTTCATTGTTGAGCTCGTAGCCCAAAAACAACACCATATATTCTGCGATGTGTGACTTCGCAAAATTGAATTTGTAGCCATAGTCAGCAAAAGTCACGATAATATTGTCAACCCGAGACAGATGCGGCATCAGCTCATCATCCGTAAGATAGATATCGTCAACATATGAGTATGCTTCGGGGTCTATTCTTTCTAAAAGAGAAACCACGCGAGCAGAAAAGACGCCAGGGCTATTTTTGTAACCCATGGCTAATCTTGTAAACTGTTTTTGTTTTCCGCCTGAAGTAAACGCTGTCCACTGGCTACTCAGTGTGGACAGGTTGTGGCTAAAAAAGCCATTGGAAATGTCAAGTGTCGTTTTAAATCTTTTACGCACGAGACTGTCGACCAAAGCCGAGCTATGTGTATTTTGTACCGCGCAGGTCCGGCAATGGGAGTTTAGGTGCCGGTAATCCAAAACTAAACGGTACGAGCCGTCAGGCTTCGTTACAGTGAATAAAGGGTTATTCATAGGGGACACACATGTTTCAATAACACCCTGATATTCCAATTGTTCAAGGATTGCCGCGACGTGGGGTCTCGCTTCACGACGCATAGGATATTGAGGTTGAGGCTGGGGCATAGACCGCAATGGAATCTCATGGCAGGGGGACAATCTGTCCCATCCCACCTGAGTACGATACACCGCCGGCGCAAGCGCAAGCGCCCACTCCTCAGCATACACTTCAGCTTGGTCCTTAGGCACTGTGTGCGCAAAGGACGGGAGGATTACTTCCTCCCCTCTAGGAGCCTCTAAAATGAAAGCTGGGGGCCAATCTGCCTCCGCTAGGAGGATATCATAGGTGGTGGTCAGATTATCCCAAAAAATCCCTTTTATGGTACGTTGTATGTCACCCTCTATTAATAAGACTATTTCATAAAGTCTGTCAGGGGGAGCCACTCTGGTGTCAGCTGTTTCAACAGTAACCGATATATCAGTTGCTGTCACCGCCAGAAATGGACGCAGAGCTTGACGGACTATGGTAATTTCCGCTGCGCTGTCCAGGAGCGTCAGCGCCCATGTCCGGTTCCGAAGCTGTGTCCGCACTATCTGAGGCATACCTTGCCGTCAGAGCCGCCACTTTCTTCTTCTGAAACGGGGGTCTTTGTCGTGCAAATTCGTCCTGATTGCCTTTACCCTCAGTCTGTCGGGGCTGGTCACGCTGTTGTGGAGCACCCCGACCTTTGCCACCGCCTCCGCCACCGGACTGTGTAGCCGATGTTTCCTGTGAAGAACGAGGAGAGCGCTGTTCAGAAACCTGAAATCTATCAGGAGACTTTATAGCAGCACGATCGCGCAGATCATAAGTGCGTTCACTACTAGACTGTACGGGAGAGGCAGGCCGAGAGCCCTGTTTCTGTTGCTGCTGCTTTCCCTGTTGTTTAACCTGCCATTTTTGTTTTGGGAAAAAGGGCCATTCGTCCTTACCAGACGTTTCTGCCTTACCCTGCTGTTTGAGATCGGGATTCTTTATTACAGGCTTAACTCCTAAAGAGCTACGACCCAAATCCCGATATGCCTCTGCGAATATTTTCGCAAATTCCTGCGGTTTGTCCTCCTCAGGAACTCGTTTCAGTTCATTACGAACCTGGAAATGCAAAGCATCACCCTTCAGATTACCAATTATCATGGTAGCCACCAGGTCAAATTGCCCGAGGAGCCGCATCCCTAACTCTATCGCAGACTCCGCACCATGGTTCTCTTGAACTCTTTTGATAACGGAGGGCAGCTGCAACATAGACGGAGTGCCAAAGCACTGCGCGTACGTCGCTGCAAAGACCTTGCCCCAATTTGCACAATCATCAATGTGGGGGACCAAGTCCTTAGGCAAACTAATGGTGAGGATCCTGTGTTTCTCCACAGGAGTAGTATTCGGGTAAACCGCTTCTATTTGGTCAAATTTTTCAGCAAGCCAAAAGGGGAAATCATCCCTAGTTTGGGGGCGCTTGCCCATAACAGAATTAACCATAACAGGACTAATGACCACCGCGTGATGATCAGTAGGCTGTCCCGCAACAGCAGGTGCCCCCGCCTGCATATTGCGCGACACATACTGCACTAACGCCCTATATACCGTAATGAGGGCAGTGTGTAGTACACGCAACTCAGCCACCGTCACCGTGAGGTAACGGGGATGAGGCGTAAATCCGGCTAGTACCGGCCAAGTGGCCCCTGCAATTGATAAAGGGCCCATTCTCGGCGGTATAACCACATGGGGAAGGGCGCCATTAAACCAAATATGGTGCTGCCAAGCAGATATTGGTATTTCCTGTGTCCTATACGGCGTATAGTTCGCCGGCACTGCAGCGGCAGTGTAAGAATGAAAGGTGTCATCATCCCCCACCGCTGGAATCGTCACCCAAGAGTAGAACAACTCATAGGGATGAGCCGCATCGGCTCCCACTACAAAGATGACGTTCATACCAGTGTCCGGTACCCCATACTGCGTCAAATGACGTTTCAGAGCTGCACGGCTATGCGCCGCAATATCCACCGACATCAGGACAACACACACGTGAAACTGTCAGTAGCACAAGGGTTCACTAACCTTTTTAATTATCAAGCTTGAAAGAACCTATATCAATAGACCTAGGTAGGTTTAAATCCGTCAGACTTGTTATCCGGAAACAAGAATGAGGGTGTTGTGGACAAACGCGAGCACTACTAAGGCGTTTCAACTCATAGACCAAACGTTAGGTGCGCCATGTTGCAGGGATTCTGCTTATACACAGAACTATGCGTAGAACCCCAGGACCTCAGTGAGTTGTGGTGTAACAGAAACTCACCTCAGAACCCAGAACCCAGTATCCGGCTAGCATAAGTGTCCCATTCGTTATCCGAGATTTAGCTCGGAGGTCCCAATGAAAAGACAACCCAGAACACGCGACTCAGTACATACTCAGGAATGGTGGGAATCGGAAATACCTGTTCGTATATTATTCTCACATCAGTCCACAACAAGAATCAACAGAGACACGGTGAAAATAAAAAGAGTTTATTTTTATAGACCACGTGTCCTAATATGCAGTACTTTGGCTAATACAAGCAGACAAATGATTAAAATCAAAACCATCAACATAGTTACAATTCCATAGAATATAAAAGGGGTGATCATGTTATAATGACAGTGGATACTACCACTTTCCCTTTACTAAGAAGCTAATATTATTATTAGTCTAACAGAAGGTCTCTTAGGCTTGAATAGGGGACCCCATACCTCAAAGATCAGCTTAGTGAAATCACATCACAGGAGCATCAGGAGTCTTCTCGCAGGAAGGCTCGTCTTCGGTCTGAATAATAAACATGATGTCCGTGATATTAAAAGCACCAACTTTCAGGTATGTGCAGCTGCTCGTGTGTTATGACTAAATAGTGGGTCGATCAACCTAGAGTGGAAAACATGCATTGTCTAACAACTCAGACTGTTTGTCACATCGTGTGCAGACCAAGATCGCTTCGCAGAGCTCGGGATGGTAACAACAGATTGCTCTCGTGTGAGGCAAAACTCGAGTCAGCAGTTCGTTTAAGCAATAACATGTGAACGCAGTGTCGTGTGCAAAAGCAGCAAGATGGCTTTCTAACTTCTGACGTGGTTATGCTAACTTAACAATGTATGTACGTATTAAGGGAGTCCTTACTACAGTTTAATCACTAACTTATACAGTCATTCACGTACCTACCAAAGCATCTAGTCAGACACTCATACGCCCACTCATTCTGCAATACACCTTGGCATATATATATATATATATATATATATATATATTATCTACTGGCGGTCGCCAGTAGATAGTTATAGTTAGGACCGTGTTTCCATAGTAAATCTGAAAATTCTATTTTGAATAACTTTGGCGCCGGTTGACGGATCCTCGCGAAATTTTCAAAACTAATGGGGCGCTCTGCTCAGCTCCTACCCTGGAAGTCTCTGGGTGATTCGTCAAGCGGGGGCTGAGAAAAAAGGGGGGTCCCAAAACGCGTTTTCCCCATGCATTTTCCCATAGGACCTTTAGTCGAAGGTACAGCCCGAACGGCTGAACAGAATTACATGAAATTTGACAAAGAGGTAGTCCTCAGGTCAGGGATGTGCCTTTTGCATATATGGTGTCAATATGTTCAGTAGTTCCTGAGACAATTGCAGTTAAAAGTACATAAATATCTATAGCCGCGCACCGTGCGTGCACGGTGCCGTGCGCGAGCGTAATTCTGATTGGTGGTTACATGTCAGTCATTATTCGAATCGGTCGAAATCAGGAAGTGTTGTCCGCCATTTTGTGTGTGACAGTGAAAAAGAAAGGTGGAGAACGTGAAAAGGGGGCAGGGTACAGAGTTCCTGACCCCCTAACTTTTGTCAGGGGGTCCCTGAAGGACCATGAAGGGTGAAAAAAACATTTTTTTTTTTTAAATCGTGGGGTGCGCGCACTGTGCGCGCACCGTCACGAGGTGCGCGTATGGCGGAAAAAAAATCATTAAAAAAATAGAATTAAAAATCAAATTTTAGTGTTTAGATGTTAGGTGGCTCTAAAAAGAGCCGTTGTGTAAATTGAGGGACAGAGGAACAAAAAAATGGCAAAAATTATAGGGTGCCGCACGTGTGCTGCTGTATATTGCTCTCTATTAGGAGAATGCTGGTGTCCCCATAAGAGAGGTGCGTGCCCGGCGGAAAAAAATCATTAAAAAAATAGAATTAAAAATCAAATTTAAGTGTTTAGATGTTAGGTGGCTCTAAAAAGAGCCGTTGTGTTAATTGGGGAACAGAGGAACAAAAAAATGAAAAAAATTATGGGGTGCCGCATGTGTGCTGCTGTATCTTGCTCTCTATTAGGGGAATGCTGGTGTCACCATAAGAGAGAAGAGCATTGCACGCATTGCACCGTATATGCACCCTCTTAAACAGAGGGTGTATATCCAGAGGAACAAAAGCAGATGAAGTGCTCGGCTGAGCTTCCGATGATATGCTCGGCTGAGCTGCTGCGGATGTGCTCGGCTGAGCTGCTGGAGGGTTTTCTCTAGCAGCTCGAGCATAAGCCACAGGATGTACATCTCTAACGTGCCTGATCATAGTGAAGATACTAAAAGAGTATTTCTTTTTAGGATCTCCTCTTGATAAGACACGATCACAAAGAGTGCAGGTGACTTTTGGAGCATTCACCTTCTTCTGCCCCTCTGGAAAAGTGAAAAATTGCCATATAAAAGAGTTTTTCTGTTTCCTCTGTCTCTGTGGCACAAGGGTCTCCTGCTCACTCCCAGAAGATGACTGCTGCTCTGCCATTCTCAAGTACTGGAGTACTGGAAAAGCTGCTCAGCTCCTTCTCCCAGGGAATCAGAAGTAATAATGAGGGGAGTGAGTGTGGTGTTGGAAGTTTCTGGAACTGAAACTACTATAAACCAATGAAAAGTGTTGTTTCTAAATCACATGACTTGCCGTGCGCGCACCGTGCGCGCAGGGTGTGCGCACGGAGCACGCACGCATGCGCGTAGGCGCACGGAGCACGCATGCATGCGCGTACGGAGCACGCGCGCATGCGCGTACGGAGCACGCACGACGTAAGCATGCACACACGGAGCACATACTACGCATGTGTGCACCGTGCGCGCACGGACAAAAACCATTAAAAAAAAAAAAAAAAATTTTTAAAGTGTTTATAATTTGATTTATAATTTGGTAGAGGATATTAACTATGCTGTTCAACTCTATCCAAATAAAAAAAAAAAACTGAGCCATTCCATATTACAGGATAAAGTTAATCTATAACTCTATATATAGGTAGCTTATTGTAAAATAAATATTTAAAAAATATAATAATACATTCATAAATTAGCATTTAAAAAGCCTTGCAAATTCACTTAATAAACCATAGGTTTCACACACGTTATAGTTTGGAATTAGCATTTAAAAAGCATTTGAAATTCACTAAAAAACCATAGGTTTCACACACGTTATAGTTAGGAATTAGCATTTAAAAAACCTTGCAAATTCACTGAAAAAACCATAGGTTTCACACACGTTATAGTTAGGAATTAGCATTTAAAAAACCTTGCAAATTCACTGAAAAAACCATAGGTTTCACACATGTTATAGTTAGCTGGACATTTCACTCTTAAAAAACCAATGAAATTCCCCGTTATAGTTAGTTCAGCTAACAATAACTCGCGCGCCCGCAATCCACTGCTGATGACGTCACATATTACTTCACTCATGAAACCAAGTTGGTCTCCGCCTTGCAGTGATTTTGTCTGCAGCATTATTTTGAAATTTCTGATAATCAACGACTATTCTTTGAATACCTGGTTGTATCTGCCTTCAGCGTAGACACTCCATATAACATATGACTGTATCTTACATAGCAGCGCAGTACCTTTATGTATGGCCTGACCAGTAGGTTCTCGGCAAACAACATGTAGATTCTCTGCAATGCTTTCATTATCTTTAACTACTTCACAGTGGCTGGAGCTGCGCTTTGACTCCACATGCACTAAGCATGGATTCCATACTTCGACAAATGCACACGTGGCACGTACAAGCAGTTTGCTTGGACTACGGCAAACTGTCTGGTATAGCACTGTCGTTCTTCAGGTTACTTATCCCCTATCTCATCCCCATTTGCAGCCTCTTCTCCAATCTAGGTATATACCAATGACTACACCACACATAGAGCTTAGTATTTCACGTCTTTATCCTCTCCGTGTAACTGGAAACTCAACATTCTAAATCACCCTACATGGCATTCCACTCTAACACCAACATCATGGCTTTACAGATTCCATCAGGAGCCAAAAGGGTTTTGTCATTGCTAACTCGCAAGTCACTACAGAGAGAACAAGAGGTTAAAACTAAAATACAGAATAAAACCACAAAATACTTAATAAAAATAAAAATTTGAAGCTTTCAATCAAATAGCTGCTTAGTATGGGCAAAATGAAAAAAAGGCACAGCACTATGACTCATATGCTTGCAGGCATCATCTGCTGTGTGCACATATTTATCAAGATGTTATGGAGGCCCCAATGTGATGACATATTGAAGCAAGTATCACCACTCATACACAATTCTACATCATGACGCAGCATCCAATTTGTTTTTTAGGTCGAGCCTAGACAGCGCATGCGCTGTCGCAGGACCTGTAGTAAATATAATACCGGGGGTAATTTCTCCTGCCACTTGCCATTGGTTAACTCTGGCATTGCTCTTCTTAGCTGGCTTATTGCACCGACCAACTACTGTTAAGTTACGCTGCAGGTCTGTATCTTTTAATTTAGGGACTACTTCGTTGTTGTTGACTACACTCGGTGTCTGTTGTAGTTTTTCTGTCCCTGTTCGCTTTATTTCCTCTATGCATTGACCCTACTAGGGTTCAATTGCAGGCATTCGGCATTTCTCACGCCATTTATGGAGTGCGATTCGCTTTTTTAATTTGGGTTTCTAGGAATTTTTAAATAGTTGTTTTGCTCGTGAAAAAGCATTCCTACGCTCCCGATCAAGCGTGCACTTAGTACTCTCCCAGGGGCATAAGTAGGCATCCACTTTTGTGCTCCCTCCTTGTTTTGTCTTGCAGCTGATGGAGAGCACCCCTGCTTCCCATCTCTGCAGCCAAATAAGCTGTAGAGTACTGGAGGCGGCGCACGGAGGTCTGGAAGGTGAGCATGACGCTCAGGCTATTTGGTGCCTATTCCCTGCCTCCCACTCTCCCCTCTCACTCACTCTGCACCCATTGAGCTGCCAGGTGGATTAGACATGACGGCGCCTAACTAAACGCCAAGCTTCAGTACATTTAAAGAAGGTCACACTGCTCCCACAGATAAATAACATGTTTGAAGAGGAGCGGGACGAGATCAAAGCGCATGTGCAATGCTGCAGCAACAAGGAATGTGGCGCTGGCCTGTGGCTCCCGCCTGACAGTGCAGCTGTGCAAAAGGCTTCTCTGTAACAAGCATTGGCAAAGCCAAGAGGTTTCGCCTATGTGAAATCTACTGGGTTTGTTAATGTTTTGTTTTTTTACACATTGCTGATGCGGCACAAGTTTAGCAAAAAGTACTGGCAAATTTGATAGGTTTGCTCTGGAGGGATGGGAGGCAAGAACGCTTGGCTTTGCCACTGCTTTTCTTTACATAGCACTTTCTGTTTGGTTGCGCCTTAAGCAACAGATGTCACCTCCACCCACTACCTAAACCAATGGAACTCATTTTGTCAATCTCCGCATCAGCCTGAGAGAGTGAGTCTAAACAGCATCTTCGATGACCTAATTAATGGACTGATCACCTTCGGGTGTGTTTATCACAACTGATCAGTGGCGGACATGCGACAGCCACCTGTGATCCTGGGCGGTTTAGATACTGACCTCAGTTTTTAAGCGAGTTGGTAGATTAGCGCTTTGAACAAAAACAACATCCTCGAGGCGCTGCAAAGCAGACGGTCTTACAGAACATCAAACAACACAAGACTGCACTGCCCAGGTTATTTTAATGAATGTGTCCTTCAATGGAATAATTTCCAGGATTTTACTAATCCTTTCACATAGCTGCTTTCTAATAGTTACATTTCATAACTAAACCAGATTAGTCGCACACTGCTACACCTACCAGGCGAATGTGTGGGGTTGCTGTGTAAGCTGCTAAAATCGTATCAGGTCTAGTACCTCTCGTAGCGCGCAGGTGCGTAACCATGAGTCCGTCGACTCCACCGGCTCAAGGGAGCCTGAATATAAAGTTAAACCAGATTGGTCGCACACTGCTACACCTAAAGAGCGTGTTCCCCCAATGAAAATGGTCCCTGAAGGTCAGCGTCGGCGGATACACCTATGCTCGAGTGTGAATGCAAGTATGCGTGGTGTGTGCCATCCCTGGACACGTGTTTCGAGGTAGTTGCCTCTCGTCAGCAGGGAGTAGGAAAATGTGTGGGGTTGCTGTGTAAGCTGCTAAAATCGTATCAGGTCTAGTACCTCTCGTAGCGCGCAGGTGCGTAACCATGAGTCCGTCGACTCCACCGGCTCAAGGGAGCCTGAATATAAAGTTAAACCAGATTGGTCGCACACTGCTACACCTACCAGGCGTGTTCCCCCAATGAAAATGGTCCCTGAAGGTCAGCGTCGGCGGATACACCTATGCTCGAGTGTGAATGCAAGTATGCGTGGCGTGTGCCATCCCTGGACACGTGTTTCGAGGTAGTTGCCTCTCGTCAGCAGGGAGTAGGAAAATGTGTGGGGTTGCTGTGTAAGCTGCTAAAATCGTATCAGGTCTAGTACCTCTCGTAGCGCGCAGGTGCGTAACCATGAGTCCGTCGACTCCACCGGCTCAAGGGAGCCTGAATATAAAGTTAAACCAGATTGGTCGCACACTGCTACACCTACCAGGCGTGTTCCCCCAATGAAAATGGTCCCTGAAGGTCAGCGTCGGTGGATACACCTATGCTCGAGTGTGAATGCAAGTATGCGTGGCGTGTGCCATCCCTGGACACGTGTTTCGAGGTAGTTGCCTCTCGTCAGCAGGGAGTAGGAAAATGTGTGGGGTTGCTGTGTAAGCTGCTAAAATCGTATCAGGTCTAGTACCTCTCGTAGCGCGCAGGTGCGTAACCATGAGTCCGTCGACTCCACCGGCTCAAGGGAGCCTGAATATAAAGTTAAACCAGATTGGTCGCACACTGCTACACCTACCAGGCGTGTTCCCCCAATGAAAATGGTCCCTGAAGGTCAGCGTCGGCGGATACACCTATGCTCGAGTGTGAATGCAAGTATGCGTGGCGTGTGCCATCCCTGGACACGTGTTTCGAGGTAGTTACCTCTCGTCAGCAGGGAGTAGGAAAATGTGTGGGGTTGCTGTGTAAGCTGCTAAAATCGTATCAGGTCTAGTACCTCTCGTAGCGCGCAGGTGCGTAACCATGAGTCCGTCGACTCCACCGGCTCAAGGGAGCCTGAATATAAAGTTAAACCAGATTGGTCGCACACTGCTACACCTAAAGAGCGTGTTCCCCCAATGAAAATGGTGCCTGAAGGTCAGCGTCGGCGGATACACCTATGCTCGAGTGTGAATGCAAGTATGCGTGGTGTGTGCCATCCCTGGACACGTGTTTCGAGGTAGTTGCCTCTCGTCAGCAGGGAGTAGGAAAATGTGTGGGGTTGCTGTGTAAGCTGCTAAAATCGTATCAGGTCTAGTACCTCTCGTAGCGCGCAGGTGCGTAACCATGAGTCCGTCGACTCCACCGGCTCAAGGGAGCCTGAATATAAAGTTAAACCAGATTGGTCGCACACTGCTACACCTACCAGGCGTGTTCCCCCAATGAAAATGGTCCCTGAAGGTCAGCGTCGGTGGATACACCTATGCTCGAGTGTGAATGCAAGTATGCGTGGCGTGTGCCATCCCTGGACACGTGTTTCGAGGTAGTTGCCTCTCGTCAGCAGGGAGTAGGAAAATGTGTGGGGTTGCTGTGTAAGCTGCTAAAATCGTATCAGGTCTAGTACCTCTCGTAGCGCGCAGGTGCGTAACCATGAGTCCGTCGACTCCACCGGCTCAAGGGAGCCTGAATATAAAGTTAAACCAGATTGGTCGCACACTGCTACACCTACCAGGCGTGTTCCCCCAATGAAGATGGTCCCTGAAGGTCAGCGTCGGCGGATACACCTATGCTCGAGTGTGAATGCAAGTATGCATGGCGTGTGCCATCCCTGGACACGTGTTTCGAGGTAGTTGCCTCTCGTCCGCAGGGAGTAGGAAAATGTGTGGGGTTGCTGTGTAAGCTGCTAAAATCGTATCAGGTCTAGTACCTCTCGTAGCGCGCAGGTGCGTAACCATGAGTCCGTCGACTCCACCGGCTCAAGGGAGCCTGAATATAAAGTTAAACCAGATTGGTCGCACACTGCTACACCTACCAGGCGTGTTCCCCCAATGAAAATGGTCCCTGAAGGTCAGCGTCGGCGGATACACCTATGCTCGAGTGTGAATGCAAGTATGCGTGGCGTGTGCCATCCCTGGACACGTGTTTCGAGGTAGTTGCCTCTCGTCAGCAGGGAGTAGGAAAATGTGTGGGGTTGCTGTGTAAGCTGCTAAAATCGTATCAGGTCTAGTACCTCTCGTAGCGCGCAGGTGCGTAACCATGAGTCCGTCGACTCCACCGGCTCAAGGGAGCCTGAATATAAAGTTAAACCAGATTGGTCGCACACTGCTACACCTACCAGGCGTGTTCCCCCAATGAAAATGGTCCCTGAAGGTCAGCGTCGACGGATACACCTACCTGAGAATATTTTTTGGCAGCCTACGCAGCAACCCCACACACATACCTACTCCCTGCTGACGAGAGGCAACTACCTCGAAACACGTGTCCAGGGATGGCTAACGCGACACTCACTTTCATTTTAAACTTTTGGCATAGGCGTACCCGCCGACGCTACTTCATGGACCACAATTCTTTTGGGCAACACGCTGATAGGACTAGCAGAGTGCGGCCAATCGGATTTTTGTTTATATTCAGGCTCCCTTGAGCCGGTGGGGCTGACGAGCTCATGGCTACGCACCTGCGCGCCTTGAGTGGTACTTTACCTGAGAATATTTTTTGGCAGCCTACGCAGCAACCCCACACACATACCTACTCCCTGCTGACGAGAGGCAACTACCTCGAAACACGTGTCCAGGGATGGCTAACGCGACACTCACTTTCATTTTAAACTTTTGGCATAGGCGTACCCGCCGACGCTACTTCATGGACCACAATTCTTTGGGGCAACACGCTGATAGGACTAGCAGAGTGCGGCCAATCGGATTTTTGTTTATATTCAGGCTCCCTTGAGCCGGGGGGGCTGACGAGCCCATGGCTACGCACCTGCGCGCCTTGAGTGGTACTTTACCTGAGAATATTTTTTGGCAGCCTACGCAGCAACCCCACACACATACCTACTCCCTGCTGACGAGAGGCAACTACCTCGAAACACGTGTCCAGGGATGGCTAACGCGACACTCACTTTCATTTTAAACTTTTGGCATAGGCGTACCCGCCGACGCTACTTCATGGACCACAATTCTTTGGGGCAACACGCTGATAGGACTAGCAGAGTGCGGCCAATCGGATTTTTGTTTATATTCAGGCTCCCTTGAGCCGGGGGGGCTGACGAGCCCATGGCTACGCACCTGCGCGCCTTGAGTGGTACTTTACCTGAGAATATTTTTTGGCAGCCTACGCAGCAACCCCACACACATACCTACTCCCTGCTGACGAGAGGCAACTACCTCGAAAGACGTGTCCAGGGATAGCTAACGCGACACTCACTTTCATTTTAAACTTTTGGCATAGGCGTACCCGCCGACGCTACTTCATGGACCACAATTCTTTGGGGCAACACGCTGATAGGACTAGCAGAGTGCGGCCAATCGGCTTTTTGTTTATATTCAGGCTCCCTTGAGCCAGTGGGGCTGACGAGCCCATGGCTATGCACCTGCGCGCCTTGAGTGGTACTTTACCTGAGAATATTTTTTGGCAGCCTACGCAGCAACCCCACACACATACCTACTCCCTGCTGACGAGAGGCAACTACCTCGAAACACGTGTCCAGGGATGGCTAACGCGACACTCACTTTCATTTTAAACTTTTGGCATAGGCGTACCCGCCGACGCTACTTCATGGACCACAATTCTTTGGGGCAACACGCTGATAGGACTAACAGAGTGCGGCCAATCGGATTTTTGTTTATATTCAGGCTCCCTTGAGCCGGTGGGGCTGACGAGCCCATGGCTACGCACCTGCGCGCCTTGAGTGGTACTTTACCTGAGAATATTTTTTGGCAGCCTACACAGCAACCCCACACACATACCTACTCCCTGCTGACGAGAGGCAACTACCTCGAAACACGTGTCCAGGGATGGCTAACGCGACACTCACTTTCATTTTAAACTTTTGGCATAGGCGTACCCGCCGACGCTACTTCATGGACCACAATTCTTTGGGGCAACACGCTGATAGGACTAGCAGAGTGCGGCCAATCGGATTTTTGTTTATATTCAGGCTCCCTTGAGCCGGTGGGGCTGACAAGCCCATGGCTACGCACCTGCGCGCCTTGAGTGGTACTTTACCTGAGAATATTTTTTGGCAGCCTACGCAGCAACCCCACACACATACCTACTCCCTGCTGACGAGAGGCAACTACCTCGAAACACGTGTCCAGGGATGGCTAACGCGACACTCACTTTCATTTTAAACATTTGGCATAGGCGTACCCGCCGACGCTACTTCATGGACCACAATTCTTTGGGGCAACACGCTGATAGGACTAGCAGAGTGCGGCCAATCGGATTTTTGTTTATATTCAGGCTCCCTTGAGCCGGTGGGGCTGACGAGCCCATGGCTACGCACCTGCGCGCCTTGAGTGGTACTTTACCTGAGAATATTTTTTGGCAGCCTACGCAGCAACCCCACACACATACCTACTCCCTGCTGACGAGAGGCAACTACCTCAAAACACGTGTCCAGGGATGGCTAACGCGACACTCACTTTCATTTTAAACTTTTGGCATAGGCGTACCCGCCGACGCTACTTCATGGACCACAATTCTTTGGGGCAACACGCTGATAGGACTAGCAGAGTGCGGCCAATTGGATTTTTGTTTATATTCAGGCTTCCTTGAGCCGGTGGGGCTGACGAGCCCATGGCTACGCACCTGCGCGCCTTGAGTGGTACTTTACCTGAGAATATTTTTTGGCAGCCTACGCAGCAACCCCACACACATACCTACTCCCTGCTGACGAGAGGCAACTACCTCGAAACACGTGTCCAGGGATGGCTAACGCGACACTCACTTTCATTTTAAACTTTTGGCATAGGTGTACCCGCCGACGCTACTTCATGGACCACAATTCTTTGGGGCAACATGCTGATAGGACTAGCAGAGTGGGGCCAATCGGATTTTTGTTTATATTCAGGCTCCCTTGAGCCGGTGGGGCTGACGAGCCCATGGCTACGCACCTGCGCGCCTTGAGTGGTACTTTACCTGAGAATATTTTTTGGCAGCCTACGCAGCAACCCCACACACATACCTACTCCCTGCTGACGAGAGGCAACTACCTCGAAACACGTGTCCAGGGATGGCTAACGCGACACTCACTTTCATTTTAAACTTTTGGCATAGGCGTACCCGCCGACGCTACTTCATGGACCACAATTCTTTGGGGCAACACGCTGATAGGACTAGCAGAGTGCGGCCAATCGGATTTTTGTTTATATTCAGGCTCCCTTGAGCCGGTGGGGCTGACGAGCCCATGGCTACGCACCTGCGCGCCTTGAGTGGTACTTTACCTGAGAATATTTTTTGGCAGCCTACGCAGCAACCCCACACACATACCTACTCCCTGCTGACGAGAGGCAACTACCTCGAAACACGTGTCCAGGGATGGCTAACGCGACACTCACTTTCATTTTAAACTTTTGGTATAGGCGTACCTGCCGACGCTACTTCATGGACCACAATTCTTTGGGGCAACACGCTGATAGGACTAGCAGAGTGCGGCCAATCGGATTTTTGTTTATATTCAGGCTCCCTTGAGCCGGGGGGGCTGACGAGCCCATGGCTACGCACCTGCGCGCCTTGAGTGGTACTTTACCTGAGAATATTTTTTGGCAGCCTACGCAGCAACCCCACACACATACCTACTCCCTGCTGACGAGAGGCAACTACCTCGAAACACGTGTCCAGGGATGGCTAACGCGACATTCACTTTCATTTTAAACTTTTGGCATAGGCGTACCCGCCGACGCTACTTCATGGACCACAATTCTTTGGGGCAACACGCTGATAGGACTAGCAGAGTGCGGCCAATCGGATTTTTGTTTATATTCAGGCTCCCTTGAGCCGGTGGGGCTGACGAGCCCATGGCTACGCACCTGCGCGCCTTGAGTGGTACTTTACCTGAGAATATTTTTTGGCAGCCTACGCAGCAACCCCACACACATACCTACTCCCTGCTGACGAGAGGCAACTACCTCATAACACGTGTCCAGGGATGGCTAACGCGAGACTCACTTTCATTTTAAACTTTTGGCATAGGCGTACCCGCCGACGCTACTTCATGGACCACAATTCTTTGGGGCAACACGCTTATAGGACTAGCAGAGTGCGGCCAATCGGATTTTTGTTTATATTCAGGCTCCCTTGAGCCGGTGGGGCTGACGAGCCCATGGCTACGCACCTGCGCGCCTTGAGTGGTACTTTACCTGAGAATATTTTTTGGCAGCCTACGCAGCAACCCCACACACATACCTACTCCCTGCTGACGAGAGGCAACTACCTCGAAACACGTGTCCAGGGATGGCTAACGCGACACTCACTTTCATTTTAAACTTTTGGCATAGGCGTACCCGCCGACGCTACTTCATGGACCACAATTCTTTGGGGCAACACGCTGATAGGACTAGCAGAGTGCGGCCAATCGGATTTTTGTTTATATTCAGGCTCCCTTGAGCCGGTGGGGCTGACGAGCCCATGGCTACGCACCTGCGCGCCTTGAGTGGTACTTTACCTGAGAATATTTTTTGGCAGCCTACGCAGCAACCCCACACACATACCTACTCCCTGCTGACGAGAGGCAACTACCTCGAAACACGTGTCCAGGGATGGCTAACGCGACACTCACTTTCATTTTAAACTTTTGGCATAGGCGTACCCGCCGACGCTACTTCATGGACCACAATTCTTTGGGGCAACACGCTGATAGGACTAGCAGAGTGCGGCCAATCGGATTTTTGTTTATATTCAGGCTCCCTTGAGCCGGTGGGGCTGACGAGCCCATGGCTACGCACCTGCGCGCCTTGAGTGGTACTTTACCTGAGAATATTTTTTGGCAGCCTACGCAGCAACCCCACACACATACCTACTCCCTGCTGACGAGAGGCAACTACCTCGAAACACGTGTCCAGGGATGGCTAACGCGACACTCACTTTCATTTTAAACTTTTGGCATAGGCGTACCCGCCGACGCTACTTCATGGACCACAATTCTTTGGGGCAACACGCTGATAGGACTAGCAGAGTGCGGCCAATCGGATTTTTGTTTATATTCAGGCTCCCTTGAGCCGGTGGGGCTGACGAGCCCATGGCTACGCACCTGCGCGCCTTGAGTGGTACTTTACCTGAGAATATTTTTTGGCAGCCTACGCAGCAACCCCACACACATACCTACTCCCTGCTGACGAGAGGCAACTACCTCGAAACACGTGTCCAGGGATGGCTAACGCGACACTCACTTTCATTTTAAACTTTTGGCATAGGCGTACCCGCCGACGCTACTTCATGGACCACAATTCTTTGGGGCAACACGCTGATAGGACTAGCAGAGAGCGGCAAATCGGATTTTTGTTTATATTCAGGCTCCCTTGAGCCGGTGGGGCTGACGAGCCCATGGCTACGCACCTGCGCGCCTTGAGTGGTACTTTCCCTGAGAATATTTTTTGGCAGCCTACGCAGCAACCCCACACACATACCTACTCCCTGCTGACGAGAGGCAACTACCTCGAAACACGTGTCCAGGGATGGCTAACGCGACACTCACTTTCATTTTAAACTTTTGGCATAGGCGTACCCGCCGACGCTACTTCATGGACCACAATTCTTTGGGGCAACACGCTGATAGGACTAGCAGAGTGCGGCCAATCGTATTTTTGTTTATATTCAGGCTCCCTTGAGCCGGTGGGGCTGACGAGCCCATGGCTACGCACCTGCGCGCCTTGAGTGGTACTTTACCTGAGAATATTTTTTGGCAGCCTACGCAGCAACCCCACACACATACCTACTCCCTGCTGACGAGAGGCAACTACCTCGAAACACGTGTCCAGGGATGGCTAACGCGACACTCACTTTCATTTTAAACTTTTGGCATAGGCGTACCCGCCGACGCTACTTCATGGACCACAATTCTTTGGGGCAACACGCTGATAGGACTAGCAGAGTGCGGCCAATCGGATTTTTGTTTATATTCAGGCTCCCTTGAGCCGGTGGGGCTGACGAGCCCATGGCTACGCACCTGCGCGCCTTGAGTGGTACTTTACCTGAGAATATTTTTTGGCAGCCTACCCACACACATACCTACTCCCTGCTGACGAGAGGCAACTACCTCGAAACACGTGTCCAGGGATGGCTAACGCGACACTCACTTTCATTTTAAACTTTTGGCATAGGCGTACCCGCCGACGCTACTTCATGGACCACAATTCTTTGGGGCAACACGCTGATAGGACTAGCAGAGTGCGGCCAATCGGATTTTTGTTTATATTCAGGCTCCCTTGAGCCGGTGGGGCTGACGAGCCCATGGCTACGCACCTGCGCGCCTTGAGTGGTACTTTACCTGAGAATATTTTTTGGCAGCCTACGCAGCAACCCCACACACATACCTACTCCCTGCTGACGAGAGGCAACTACCTCGAAACACGTGTCCAGGGATGGCTAACGCGACACTCACTTTCATTTTAAACTTTTGGCATAGGCGTACCCGCCGACGCTACTTCATGGACCACAATTCTTTGGGGCAACACGCTGATAGGACTAGCAGAGTGCGGCCAATCGGATTTTTGTTTATATTCAGGCTCCCTTGAGCCGGTGGGGCTGACGAGCCCATGGCTACGCACCTGCGCGCCTTGAGTGGTACTTTACCTGAGAATATTTTTTGGCAGCCTACGCAGCAACCCCACACACATACCTACTCCCTGCTGACGAGAGGCAACTACCTCGAAACACGTGTCCAGGGATGGCTAAAGCGACACTCACTTTCATTTTAAACTTTTGGCATAGGCGTACCCGCCGACGCTAATTCATGGACCACAATTCTTTGGGGCAACACGCTGATAGGACTAGCAGAGTGCGGCCAATCGTATTTTTGTTTATATTCAGGCTCCCTTGAGCCGGTGGGGCTGACGAGCCCATGGCTACGCACCTGCGCGCCTTGAGTGGTACTTTACCTGAGAATATTTTTTGGCAGCCTACGCAGCAACCCCACACACATACCTACTCCCTGCTGACGAGAGGCAACTACCTCGAAACACGTGTCCAGGGATGGCTAACGCGACACTCACTTTCATTTTAAACTTTTGGCATAGGCGTACCCGCCGACGCTACTTCATGGACCACAATTCTTTGGGGCAACACGCTGATAGGACTAGCAGAGTGCGGCCAATCGGATTTTTGTTTATATTCAGGCTCCCTTGAGCCGGTGGGGCTGACGAGCCCATGGCTACGCACCTGCGCGCCTTGAGTGGTACTTTACCTGAGAATATTTTTTGGCAGCCTACGCAGCAACCCCACACACATACCTACTCCCTGCTGACGAGAGGCAACTACCTCGAAACACGTGTCCAGGGATGGTTAACGCGACACTCACTTTCATTTTAAACTTTTGGCATAGGCGTACCCGCCGACGCTACTTCATGGACCACAATTCTTTGGGGCAACACGCTGATAGGACTAGCAGAGTGCGGCCAATCGGATTTTTGTTTATGTTCAGGCTCCCTTGAGCCGGTGGGGCTGACGAGCCCATGGCTACGCACCTGCGCGCCTTGAGTGGTACTTTACCTGAGAATATTTTTTGGCAGCCTACGCAGCAACCCCACACACATACCTACTCCCTGCTGACAAGAGGCAACTACCTCGAAACACGTGTCCAGGGATGGCTAACGCGACACTCACTTTCATTTTAAACTTTTGGCATAGGCGTACCCGCCGACGCTACTTCATGGACCACAATTCTTTGGGGCAACACGCTGATAGGACTAGCAGAGTGCGGCCAATCGTATTTTTCTTTATATTCAGGCTCCCTTGAGCCGGTGGGGCTGACGAGCCCATGGCTACGCACCTGCGCGCCTTGAGTGGTACTTTACCTGAGAATATTTTTTGGCAGCCTACGCAGCAACCCCACACACATACCTACTCCCTGCTGACGAGAGGCAACTACCTCGAAACACGTGTCCAGGGATGGCTAACGCGACACTCACTTTCATTTTAAACTTTTGGCATAGGCGTACCCGCCGACGCTACTTCATGGACCACAATTCTTTGGGGCAACACGCTGATAGGACTAGCAGAGTGCGGCCAATCGGATTTTTGTTTATATTCAGGCTCCCTTGAGCCGGTGGGGCTGACGAGCCCATGGCTACGCACCTGCGCGCCTTGAGTGGTACTTTACCTGAGAATATTTTTTGGCAGCCTACGCAGCAACCCCACACACATACCTACTCTCTGCTGACGAGAGGCAACTACCTCGAAACACGTGTCCAGGGATGGCTAACGCGACACTCACTTTCATTTTAAACTTTTGGCATAGGCGTACCCGCCGACGCTACTTCATGGACCACAATTCTTTGGGGCAACACGCTGATAGGACTAGCAGAGTGCGGCCAATCGGATTTTTGTTTATATTCAGGCTCCCTTGAGCCGGTGGGGCTGACGAGCCCATGGCTACGCACCTGCGCGCCTTGAGTGGTACTTTACCTGAGAATATTTTTTGGCAGCCTACGCAGCAACCCCACACACATACCTACTCCCTGCTGACGAGAGGCAACTACCTCGAAACACGTGTCCAGGGATGGCTAACGCGACACTCACTTTCATTTTAAACTTTTGGCATAGGCGTACCCGCCGACGCTACTTCATGGACCACAATTCTTTGGGGCAACACGCTGATAGGACTAGCAGAGTGCGGCCAATCGGATTTTTGTTTATATTCAGGCTCCCTTGAGCCGGTGGGGCGACGAGCCCATGGCTACGCACCTGCGCGCCTTGAGTGGTACTTTACCTGAGAATATTTTTTGGCAGCCTACGCAGCAACCCCACACACATACCTACTCCCTGCTGACGAGAGGCAACTACCTCGAAACACGTGTCCAGGGATGGCTAACGCGACACTCACTTTCATTTTAAACTTTTGGCATAGGCGTACCCGCCGAAGCTACTTCATGGACCACAATTCTTTGGGGCAACACGCTGATAGGACTAGCAGAGTGCGGCCAATCGGATTTTTGTTTATATTCAGGCTCCCATGAGCCGGTGGGGCTGACGAGCCCATGGCTACGCACCTGCACGCCTTGAGTGGTACTTTACCTGAGAATATTTTTTGGCAGCCTACGCAGCAACCCCACACACATACCTACTCCCTGCTGACGAGAGGCAACTACCTCGAAACACGTGTCCAGGGATGGCTAACGCGACACTCACATCATTTTAAACTTTTGGCATAGGCGTACCCGCCGACGCTACTTCATGGACCACAATTCTTTGGGGCAACACGCTGATAGGACTAGCAGAGTGCGGCCAATCGGATTTTTGTTTATATTCAGGCTCCCTTGAGCCGGTGGGGCTGACGAGCCCATGGCTACGCACCTGCGCGCCTTGAGTGGTACTTTACCTGAGAATATTTTTTGGCAGCCTACGCAGCAACCCCACACACATACCTACTCCCTGCTGACGAGAGGCAACTACCTCGAAACACGTGTCCAGGGATGGCTAACGCGACACTCACTTTCATTTTAAACTTTTGGCATAGGCGTACCCGCCGACGCTACTTCATGGACCACAATTCTTTGGGGCAACACGCTGATAGGACTAGCAGAGTGCGGCCAATCGGATTTTTGTTTATATTCAGGCTCCCTTGAGCCGGTGGGGCTGACGAGCCCATGGCTACGCACCTGCGCGCCTTGAGTGGTACTTTACCTGAGAATATTTTTTGGCAGCCTACGCAGCAACCCCACACACATACCTACTCCCTGCTGACGAGAGGCAACTACCTCGAAACACGTGTACAGGGATGGCTAACGCGACACTCACTTTCATTTTAAACTTTTGGCATAGGCGTACCCCCCAACGCTACTTCATGGACCACAATTCTTTGGGGCAACACGCTGATAGGACTAGCAGAGTGCGGCCAATCGGATTTTTGTTTATATTCAGGCTTCCTTGAGCCGGTGGGGCTGACGAGCCCATGGCTACGCACCTGCGCGCCTTGAGTGGTACTTTACCTGAGAATATTTTTTGGCAGCCTACGCAGCAACCCCACACACATACCTACTCCCTGCTGACGAGAGGCAACTACCTCGAAACACGTGTCCAGGGATGGCTAACGCGACACTCACTTTCATTTTAAACTTTTGGCATAGGCGTACCCGCCGACGCTACTTCATGGACCACAATTCTTTGGGGCAACACGCTGATAGGACTAGCAGAGTGCGGCCAATCGGATTTTTGTTTATATTCAGGCTCCCTTGAGCCGGTGGGGCTGACGAGCCCATGGCTACGCACCTGCGTGCCTTGAGTGGTACTTTACCTGAGAATATTTTTTGGCAGCCTACGCAGCAACCCCACACACATACCTACTCCCTGCTGACGAGAGGCAACTACCTCGAAACACGTGTCCAGGGATGGCTAACGCGACACTCACTTTCATTTTAAACTTTTGGCATAGGCGTACCCGCCGACGCTACCCCATGGACCACAATTCTTTGGGGCAACACGCTGATAGGACTAGCAGAGTGCGGCCAATCGGATTTTTGTTTATATTCAGGCTCCCTTGAGCCGGTGGGGCTGAAGAGCCCATGGCTACGCACCTGCGCGCCTTGAGTGGTACTTTACCTGAGAATATTTTTTGGCAGCCTATGCAGCAACCCCACACACATACCTACTCCCTGCTGACGAGAGGCAACTACCTCGAAACACGTGTCCAGGGATGGCTAACGCGACACTCACTTTCATTTTAAACTTTTGGCATAGGCGTACCCGCCGACGCTACTTCATGGACCACAATTCTTTGGGGCAACACGCTGATAGGACTAGCAGAGTGCAGCCGATCGGATTTTTGTTTATATTCAGGCTCCCTTGAGCCGGTGGGGCTGACGAGCCCATGGCTACGCACCTGCGCGCCTTGAGTGGTACTTTACCTGAGAATATTTTTTGGCAGCCTACGCAGCAACCCCACACACATACCTACTCCCTGCTGACGAGAGGCAACTACCTCGAAACACGTGTCCAGGGATGGCTAAAGCGACACTCACTTTCATTTTAAACTTTTGGCATAGGCGTACCCGCCGACGCTAATTCATGGACCACAATTCTTTGGGGCAACACGCTGATAGGACTAGCAGAGTGCGGCCAATCAGATTTTTGTTTATATTCAGGCTCCCTTGAGCCGGTGGGGCTGACGAGCCAATGGCTACGCACCTGCGCGCCTTGAGTGGTACTTTACCTGAGAATATTTTTTGGCAGCCTACGCAGCAACCCCACACACATACCTACTCCCTGCTGACGAGAGGCAACTACCTCGAAACACGTGTCCAGGGATGGCTAACGTGACACTCACTTTCATTTTAAACTTTTGGCATAGGCGTACCCGCCGACGCTACTTCATGGACCACAATTCTTTGGGGCAACACGCTGATAGGACTAGCAGAGTGCGGAAAATCGGATTTTTGTTTATATTCAGGCTCCCTTGAGCCGGTGGGGCTGACGAGCCCATGGCTACGCACCTGCGCGCCTTGAGAGGTACTTTACCTGAGAATATTTTTTGGCAGCCTACGCAGCAACCCCACACACATACCTACTCCCTGCTGACGAGAGGCAACTACCTCGAAACACATGTCCAGGGATAGCTAACGCGACACTCACTTTCATTTTAAACTTTTGGCATAGGCGTACCCGCCGAGGCTACTTCATGGACCACAATTCTTTGGGGCAACACGCTGATAGGACTAGCAGAGTGCGGCCAATCGGATTTTTGTTTATATTCAGGCTCCCTTGAGCCGGTGGGGCTGAGGAGCCCATGGCTACGCACCTGCGCGCCTTGAGTGGTACTTTACCTGAGAATATTTTTTGGCAGCCTACGCAGCAACCCCACACACATACCTACTCCCTGCTGACGAGAGGCAACTACCTCGAAACACGTGTCCAGGGATGGCTAACGCGACACTCACTTTCATTTTAAACTTTTGGCATAGGCGTACCCGCCGACGCTACTTCATGGACCACAATTCTTTGGGGCAACACGCTGATAGGACTAGCGCGGTGCGGCCAATCGGATTTTTGTTTATATTCAGGCTCGCTTGAGCCGGTGGGGCTGACGAGCCCATGGCTACGCACCTGCGCGCCTTGAGTGGTACTTTACCTGAGAATATTTTTTGGCAGCCTACGCAGCAACCCCACACACATACCTACTCCCTGCTGACGAGAGGCAACTACCTCGAAACACGTGTCCAGGGATGGCTAACGCGACACTCACTTTCATTTTAAACTTTTGGCATAGGCGTACCCGCCGACGCTACTTCATGGACCACAATTCTTTGGGGCAACACGCTGATAGGACTAGCAGAGTGCGGCCAATTGGATTTTTGTTTATATTCAGGCTCCCTTGAGCCGGTGGGGCTGACGAGCCCATGGCTACGCACCTGCGCGCCTTGAGTGGTACTTTACCTGAGAATATTTTTTGGCAGCCTACGCAGCAACCCCACACACATACCTACTCCCTGCTGACGAGAGGCAACTACCTCGAAACACGTGTCCAGGGATGGCTAACGCGACACTCACTTTCATTTTAAACTTTTGGCATAGGCGTACCCGCCGACGCTACTTGATGGACCACAATTCTTTGGGGCAACACGCTGATAGGACTAGCAGAGTGCGGCCAATCGGATTTTTGTTTATATTCAGGCTCCCTTGAGCCGGTGGGGCTGACGAGCCCATGGCTACGCACCTGCGCGCCTTGAGTGGTACTTTACCTGAGAATATTTTTGGGCAGCCTACGCAGCAACCCCACACACATACCTGCTCCCTGCTGACAAGAGGCAACTACCTCGAAACACGTGTCCAGGGATGGCTAATGCGACACTCACTTTCATTTTAAACTTTTGGCATAGGCGTACCCGCCGACGCTACTTCATGGACCACAATTCTTTGGGGCAACACGCTGATAGGACTAGCAGAGTGCGGCCAATCGTATTTTTGTTTATATTCAGGCTCCCTTGAGCCGGTGGGGCTGACGAGCCCATGGCTACGCACCTGCGCGCCTTGAGTGGTACTTTACCTGAGAATATTTTTTGGCAGCCTACGCAGCAACCCCACACACATACCTACTCCCTGCTGACGAGAGGCAACTACCTCGAAACACGTGTCCAGGGACGGCTAACGCGACACTCACTTTCATTTTAAACTTTTGGCATAGGCGTACCCGCCGACGCTACTTCATGGACCACAATTCTTTGGGGCAACACGCTGATAGGACTAGCAGAGTGCGGCCAATCGGATTTTTGTTTATATTCAGGCTCCCTTGAGCCGGTGGGGCTGACGAGCCCATGGCTACGCACCTGCGCGCCTTGAGTGGTACTTTACCTGAGAATATTTTTTGGCAGCCTACGCAGCAACCCCACACACATACCTACTCTCTGCTGACGAGAGGCAACTACCTCGAAACACGTGTCCAGGGATGGCTAACGCGACACTCACTTTCATTTTAAACTTTTGGCATAGGTGTACCCGCCGACGCTACTTCATGGACCACAATTCTTTGGGGCAACACGCTGATAGGACTAGCAGAGTGCGGCCAATCGGATTTTTGTTTATATTCAGGCTCCCTTGAGCCGGTGGGGCTGACGAGCCCATGGCTACGCACCTGCGCGCCTTGAGTGGTACTTTACCTGAGAATATTTTTTGGCAGCCTACGCAGCAACCCCACACACATACCTACTCCCTGCTGACGAGAGGCAACTACCTCGAAACACGTGTCCAGGGATGGCTAACGCGACACTCACTTTCATTTTAAACTTTTGGCATAGGCGTACCCGCCGACGCTACTTCATGGACCACAATTCTTTGGGGCAACACGCTGATAGGACTAGCTGAGTGTGGCCAATCGGATTTTTGTTTATATTCAGGCTCCCTTGAGCCGGTGGGGCTGACGAGCCCATGGCTACGCACCTGCGCGCCTTGAGTGGTACTTTACCTGAGAATATTTTTTGGCAGCCTACGCAGCAACCCCACACACATACCTACTCCCTGCTGACGAGAGGCAACTACCTCGAAGCACGTGTCCAGGGATGGCTAACGCGACACTCACTTTCATTTTAAACTTTTGGCATAGGCGTACCCTCCGACGCTTATTCATGGACCACAATTCTTTGGGGCAACACGCTGATAGGACTAGCAGAGTGCGGCCGATCGGATTGTTGTTTATATTCAGGCTCCCTTGAGCCGGTGGGGCTGACGAGCCCATGGCTACACACCTGCGCGCCTTGAGTGGTACTTTACCTGAGAATATTTTTTGGCAGCCTACGCAGCAACCCCACACACATACCTACTCCCTGCTGACGAGAGGCAACTACCTCGAAACACGTGTCCAGGGATGGCTAACGCGACACTCACTTTCATTTTAAACTTTTGGCATAGGCGTACCCGCCGACGCTACTTCATGGACCACAATTCTTTGGGGCAACACGCTGATAGGACTAGCAGAGTGCGGCCAATCGGATTTTTGTTTATATTCAGGCTCCCTTGAGCCGGTGGGGCTGACGAGCCCATGGCTACGCACCTGCGCGCCTTGAGTGGTACTTTACCTGAGAATATTTTTTGGCAGCCTACGCAGCAACCCCACACACATACCTACTCTCTGCTGATGAGAGGCAACTACCTCGAAACACGTGTCCAGGGATGGCTAACGCGACACTCACTTTCATTTTAAACTTTTGGCATAGGCGTACCCGCCGACGCTACTTCATGGACCACAATTCTTTGGGGCAACACGCTGATAGGACTAGCAGAGTGCGGCCAATCGGATTTTTGTTTATATTCAGGCTCCCTTGAGCCGGTGGGGCTGACGAGCCCATGGCTACGCACCTGCGCGCCTTGAGTGGTACTTTACTTGAGAATATTTTTTGGCAGCCTACGCAGCAACCCCACACACATACCTACTCCCTGCTGACGAGAGGCAACTACCTCGAAACACGTGTCCAGGGATGGCTAACGCGACACTCACTTTCATTTTAAACTTTTGGCATAGGCGTACCCGTCGACGCTACTTCATGGACCACAATTCTTTGGGGCAACACGCTGATAGGACTAGCTGAGTGCGGCCAATCGGATTTTTGTTTATATTCAGGCTCCCTTGAGCCGGTGGGGCTGACGAGCCCATGGCTATGCACCTGCGCGCCTTGAGTGGTACTTTACCTGAGAATATTTTTTGGCAGCCTACGCAGCAACCCCACACACATACCTACTCCCTGCTGACGAGAGGCAACTACCTCGAAACACGTGTCCAGGGATGGCTAACGCGACACTCACTTTCATTTTAAACTTTTGGCATAGGCGTACCCGCCGACGCTTATTCATGGACCACAATTCTTTGGGGCAACACGCTGATAGGACTAGCAGAGTGCGGCCAATCGGATTTTTGTTTATATTCAGCCTCCCTTGAGCCGGTGGGGCTGACGAGCCCATGGCTACGCACCTGCGCGCCTTGAGTGGTACTTTACCTGAGAATATTTTTTGGCAGCCTACGCAGCAACCCCACACACATACCTACTCCCTGCTGACGAGAGGCAACTACCTCGAAACACGTGTCCAGGGATGGCTAACGCGACACTCACTTTCATTTTAAACTTTTGGCATAGGCGTACCCGCCGACGCTACTTCATGGACCACAATTCTTTGGGGCAACACGCTGATAGGACTAGCAGAGTGCGGCCAATCGGATTTTTGTTTATATTCAGGCTCCCTTGAGCCGGTGGGGCTGACAAGCCCATGGCTACGCACCTGCGCGCCTTGAGTGGTACTTTACCTGAGAATATTTTTTGGCAGCCTACGCAGCAACCCCACACACATACCTACTCCCTGCTGACGAGAGGCAACTACCTCGAAACACGTGTCCAGGGATGGCTAACGCGACACTCACTTTCATTTTAAACTTTTGGCATAGGCGTACCCGCCGACGCTACTTCATGGACCACAATTCTTTGGGGCAACACGCTGATAGGACTAGCAGAGTGCGGCCAATCGGATTTTTGTTTATATTCAGGCTCCCTTGAGCCAGTGGGGCTGACGAGCCCATGGCTACGCACCTGCGCGCCTTGAGTGGTACTTTACCTGAGAATATTTTTTGGCAGCCTACGCAGCAACCCCACACACATACCTACTCCCTGCTGACGAGAGGCAACTACCTCGAAACACGTGTCCAGGGATGGCTAACGCGACACTCACTTTCATTTTAAACTTTTGGCATAGGCGTACCCGCCGACGCTACTTCATGGACCACAATTCTTTGGGGCAACACGCTGATAGGACTAGCAGAGTGCAGCCAATCGGATTTTTGTTTATATTCAGGCTCCCTTGAGCCGGTGGGGCTGACGAGCCCATGGCTACGCACCTGCGTGCCTTGAGTGGTACTTTAACTGAGAATATTTTTTGGCAGCCTACACAGCAACCCCACACACATACCTACTCCCTGCTGACGAGAGGCAACTACCTCGAAACACGTGTCCAGGGATGGCTAACGCGACACTCACTTTCATTTTAAACTTTTGGCATGGGCGTACCCGCCGACGCTACTTCATGGACCACAATTCTTTGGGGCAACACGCTGATAGGACTAGCAGAGTGCGGCCAATCGGATTTTTGTTTATATTCAGGCTCCCTTGAGCCGGTGGGGCTGACGAGCCCATGGCTACGCACCTGCGCGCCTTGAGTGGTACTTTACCTGAGAATATTTTTTGGCAGCCTACGCAGCAACCCCACACACATACCTACTCTCTGCTGACGAGAGGCAACTACCTCGAAACACGTGTCCAGGGATGGCTAACGCGACACTCACTTTCATTTTAAACTTTTGGCATAGGCGTACCCGCCGACGCTACTTCATGGACCACAATTCTTTGGGGCAACACGCTGATAGGACTAGCAGAGTGCGGCCAATCGGATTTTTGTTTATATTCAGGCTCCCTTGAGCCGGTGGAGCTGACGACCCCTGGCTACGCACCTGCGCGCCTTGAGTGGTACTTTACCTGAGAATATTTTTTGGCAGCCTACGCAGCAACCCCACACACATACCTACTCCCTGCTGACGAGAGGCAACTACCTCGAAACACGTGTCCAGGGATGGCTAACGCGACACTCACTTTCATTTTAAACTTTTGGCATAGGCGTACCCGCCGACGCTACTTCATGGGCCACAATTCTTTGGGGCAACACGCTGATAGGACTAGCTGAGTGCGGCCAATCGGATTTTTGTTTATATTCAGGCTCCCTTGAGCCGGTGGGGCTGACGAGCCCATGGCTACGCACCTGCGCGCCTTGAGTGGTACTTTACCTGAGAATATTTTTTGGCAGCCTACGCAGCAACCCCACACACATACCTACTCCCTGCTGACGAGAGGCAACTACCTCGAAACACGTGTCCAGGGATGGCTAACGCGACACTCACTTTCATTTTAAACTTTTGGCATAGGCGTACCCGCCGACGCTTATTCATGGACCACAATTCTTTGGGGCAACACGCTGATAGGACTAGCAGAGTGCGGCCAATCGGATTTTTGTTTATATTCAGGCTCCCTTGAGCCGGTGGGGCTGACGAGCCCATGGCTACGCACCTGCGCGCCTTGAGTGGTACTTTACCTGAGAATATTTTTTGGCAGCCTACGCAGCAACCCCACACACATACCTACTCCCTGCTGACGAGAGGCAACTACCTCGAAACACGTGTCCAGGGATGGCTAACGCGACACTCACTTTCATTTTAAACTTTTGGCATAGGCGTACCCGCCGACGCTACTTCATGGACCACAATTCTTTGGGGCAACACGCTGATAGGACTAGCAGAGTGCGGCCAATCGTATTTTTGTTTATATTCAGGCTCCCTTGAGCCGGTGGGGCTGACGAGCCCATGGCTACGCACCTGCGCGCCTTGAGTGGTACTTTACCTGAGAATATTTTTTGGCAGCCTATGCAGCAACCCCACACACATACCTACTCCCTGCTGACGAGAGGCAACTACCTCGAAACACGTGTCCAGGGATGGCTAACGCGACACTCACTTTCATTTTAAACTTTTGGCATAGGCGTACCCGCCGACGCTACTTCATGGACCACAATTCTTTGGGGCAACACGCTGATAGGACTAGCAGAGTGCGGCCAATCGGATTTTTGTTCATATTCAGGCTCCCTTGAGCCGGTGGGGCTGACGAGCCCATGGCTACGCACCTGCGCCTTGAGTGGTACTTTACCTGAGAATATTTTTTGGCAGCCTACGCAGCAACCCCACACACATACCTACTCCCTGCTGACGAGAGGCAACTACCTCGAAACACGTGTCCAGGGATGGCTAACGCGACACTCACTTTCATTTTAAACTTTTGGCATAGGCGTACCCGCCGACGCTACTTCATGGACCACAATTCTTTGGGGCAACACGCTGATAGGACTAGCAGAGTGCGGCCAATTGGATTTTTGTTTATATTCAGGCTCCCTTGAGCCGGTGGGGCTGACGAGCCCATGGCTACGCACCTGCGTGCCTTGAGTGGTACTTTACCTGAGAATATTTTTTGGCAGCCTACGCAGCAACCCCACACACATACCTACTCCCTGCTGACGAGAGGCAACTACCTCGAAACACGTGTCCAGGGATGGCTAACCCGACACTCACTTTCATTTTAAACTTTTGGCATAGGCGTACCCGCCGACGCTACTTCATGGACCACAATTCTTTGGGGCAACACGCTGATAGGACTAGCAGAGTGCGGCCAATCGGATTTTTGTTTATATTCAGGCTCCCTTGAGCCGGTGGGGCTGACGAGCCCATGGCTACGCACCTGCGCGCCTTGAGTGGTACTTTACCTGAGAATATTTTTTGGCAGCCTACGCAGCAACCCCACACACATACCTACTCCCTGCTGACGAGAGGCAACTACCTCGAAACACGTGTCCAGGGATGGCTAACGCGACACTCACTTTCATTTTAAACTTTTGGCATAGGCGTACCCGCCGACGCTACTTCATGGACCACAATTCTTTGGGGCAACACGCCGATAGGACTAGCTGAGTGCGGCCAATCAGATTTTTGTTTATATTCAGGCTCCCTTGAGCCGGTGGGGCTGACGAGCCCATGGCTACGCACCTGCGCGCCTTGAGTGGTACTTTACCTGAGAATATTTTTTGGCAGCCTACGCAGCAACCCCACACACATACCTACTCCCTGCTGACGAGAGGCAACTACCTCGAAACACGTGTCCAGGGATGGCTAACGCGACACTCACTTTCATTTTAAACTTTTGGCATAGGCGTACCCACCGACGCTTATTCATGGACCACAATTCTTTGGGGCAACACGCTGATAGGACTAGCAGAGTGCGGCCAATCGGATTTTTGTTTATATTCAGGCTCCCTTGAGCCGGTGGGGCTGACGAGCCCATGGCTACGCACCTGCGCGCCTTGAGTGGTACTTTACCTGAGAATATTTTTTGGCAGCCTACGCAGCAACCCCACACACATACCTACTCCCTGCTGACGAGAGGCAACTACCTCGAAACACGTGTCGAGGGATGGCTAACGCGACACTCACTTTCATTTTAAACTTTTGGCATAGGCGTACCCGCCGACGCTACTTCATGGACCACAATTCTTTGGGGCAACACGCTGATAGGACTAGCAGAGTGCGGCCAATCGGATTTTTGTTTATATTCAGGCTCCCTTGAGCCGGTGGGGCTGACGAGCCCATGGCTACGCACCTGCGCGCCTTGAGTGGTACTTTACCTGAGAATATTTTTTGGCAGCCTACGCAGCAACCCCACACACATACCTACTCCCTGCTGACGAGAGGCAACTACCTCGAAACACGTGTCCAGGGATGGCTAACGCGACCCTCACTTTCATTTTAAACTTTTGGCATAGGCGTACCCGCCGACGCTACTTCATGGACCACAATTCTTTGGGGCAACACGCTGATAGGACTAGCAGAGTGCGGCCAATCGAATTTTTGTTTATATTCAGGCTCCCTTGAGCCGGTGGGGCTGACGAGCCCATGGCTACGCACCTGCGCGCCTTGAGTGGTACTTTACCTGAGAATATTTTTTGGCAGCCTACGCAGCAACCCCACACACATACCTACTCCCTGCTGACGAGAGGCAACTACCTCGAAACACGTGTCCAGGGATGGCTAACGCGACACTCACTTTCATTTTAAACTTTTGGCATAGCCGTACCCGCCGACGCTACTTCATGGACCACAATTCTTTGGGGCAACACGCTGATAGGACTAGCAGAGTGCGGCCAATCGGATTTTTGTTTATATTCAGGCTCCCTTGAGCCGGTGGGGCTGACGAGCCCATGGCTACGCACCTGCGCGCCTTGAGTGGTACTTTACCTGAGAATATTTTTTGGCAGCCTACGCAGCAACCCCACACACATACCTACTCCCTGCTGACGAGAGGCAACTACCTCGAAACACGTGTCCAGGGATGGCTAACGCAACACTCACTTTCATTTTAAACTTTTGGCATAGGCGTACCCGCCGACGCTACTTCATGGACCACAATTCTTTGGGGCAACACGCTGATAGGACTAGCAGAGTGCGGCCAATCGAATTTTTGTTTATATTCAGGCTCCCTTGAGCCGGTGGGGCTGACGAGCCCATGGCTACGCACCTGCGTGCCTTGAGTGGTACTTTACCTGAGAATATTTTTTGGCAGCCTACGCAGCAACCCCACACACATACCTACTCCCTGCTGACGAGAGGCAACTACCTCGAAACACGTGTCCAGGGATGGCTAACGCGACACTCACTTTCATTTTAAACTTTTGGCATAGCCGTACCCGCCGACGCTACTTCATGGACCACAATTCTTTGGGGCAACACGCTGATAGGACTAGCAGAGTGCGGCCAATCGGATTTTTGTTTATATTCAGGCTCCCTTGAGCCGGTGGGGCTGACGAGCCCATGGCTACGCACCTGTGCGCCTTGAGTGGTACTTTACCTGAGAATATTTTTTGGCAGCCTACGCAGCAACCCCACACACATACCTACTCCCTGCTGACGAGAGGCAACTACCTCGAAACACGTGTCCAGGGATGGCTAACGCAACACTCACTTTCATTTTAAACTTTTGGCATAGGCGTACCCGCCGACGCTACTTCATGGACCACAATTCTTTGGGGCAACACGCTGATAGGACTAGCAGAGTGCGGCCAATCGGATTTTTGTTTATATTCAGGCTCCCTTGAGCCGGTGGGGCTGACGAGCCCATGGCTACGCACCTGCGCGCCTTGAGTGGTACTTTACCTGAGAATATTTTTTGGCAGCCTACGCAGCAACCCCACACACATACCTACTCCCTGCTGACGAGAGGCAACTACCTCGAAACACGTGTCCAGGGATGGCTAACGCGACACTCACTTTCATTTTAAACTTTTGGCATAGGCATACCCGCCGACGCTACTTCATGGACCACAATTCTTTGGGGCAACACGCTGATAGGACTAGCAGAGTGCGGCCAATCGGATTTTTGGTTACATTTCATAACTGTTTGTACAGTTTGTACTACCCCAGAAGAAACCCAAACAGAGTGGAGCATGGGGGTGAATTTGCAGCGCACACTATGAGGACAGATCTCAACAACATGCAGCTAACCCACTGAGCTATCTGACCTCGGAAGAAAATAAACTAAGACTCAGCTCCTCACAGCAGACAAAAAAGAGGTCCTAGCAAACAAGCATTTGCAATGCAATAGGTCTCGCATTTACGTGAGTCTGAGCTATTGACATTGTAAATAACAATGCCTTTTATTTTTGTTTTTGTTTTTAGAACATAAATAAAAGGCATTGTAATTTACAATGCCAATAGCTTAAACTCGCGTAAATGCGAGACCTATTGCATTGCAAAGGCTTGTTTTTTATTCTTCTACTATAGTAGACGATTAACTTGGACCAAACGTATTTTCAAAAAGAAGCAGCTCAGTAGCAAATCGCAGGTGTCAGGTCCTCCTAAAAAGTTCAACAAAATTAAATAATGAAAAAAAAGGGACGGGGTGAGGAGGGGGCGAGTAGAGGAGCAGGGTTTGAGGGAGCAAGTAAACATTGCTGATAAGCAGCAACTAGTAACAAGCAGAGGTAGGGAAGCAACTAAGGGGGATATATAAGTAGCCAAGAGGGACCAGTAGTGTGTGGTAAGCTATATATGAGCTCGGAGAAAGGAGTGCAACAATGACATCTTGGAGTGGGGGGATGTGAAGGGGAAAGCTGTGCACAGGGGAGAGGGAGGTAGTACTCCCAACGGTGTGCTAAAAGCAAAAGAAAAATAGTTCCTTGAACGTGCAATGATTTAAGTCATTCTGATCGCAAGAATAGTAAAGAATCTGTATACTAGCTGAGGGACAAACACAGAAGAGGACTGCAGGCTATCGAACAAGTAGATTACAAATTACATTGACAACAAAGCTGTACAAAGCGGGTACTTGGGCCTCCCACACGAGTGAGGCACCATTTTTATCGGGAGACCCAGGGGAATGCTGGGTGGTAGGAAATTTGTGGTAGCCTGGTGATGCCACAACTTTCCCACACAAAAATGTGTGGAAAAAGTGATTTTTATCAGCTAAATTTGAGGTTTGCAGGGGATTCTGGGTAAGAAAACGTTGGGGGATCCACGAAAGCCATACCTGCCTGGAATGCACCGGGTGTCTAGTTTTCAGAAATGTGTGGGTTTTGTAGGTTTCCCAAGCTGGCCGCCGAGCACGGAGCCAAAAACCCAGGTTACTCCCCTTGCAAAACCAGGTCGTTTCGTCATAGGCAATTTTGATGTCGCCTCAATACATTTTGGACCCTTGCCTGTCGCGGGTACTTGGGCCTCCCACACGAGTGAGGACCCATTGTTATTGGGAGACCCGGGGGAACGCTGGGTGGTAGGAAGTTTGTGCCAGCCCAGTGATGCCACAACTTTCCCACACAAAAATGTGTGGAAAAAGAGATGTTTTCAGCTAAAGTTTAGATTTGCAGGGGATTTTGGGTAAGAAATCATTGGGAGATCCACGCAAGCCATACCTCCCTGGAATGCACAGGGTGTCTAGTTTCCAGAAATGTGTTGGTTTGGTAGGTTTCCCTAGCTGGCTCCTGAGCACAGGAGCCAAATACCCAGGTGACCCCCCTTGCAAAACCAGGTCGTTTTGTGATAAGGCAATTTTGATGTCGCCTCAATACGTTTTGGGCCCTTGCCTGTCGCGGGTACTTGGGCATCCCACACGAGTGAGGCACTGTTTTTATCAGGAGACCTGAGGGAACGCTGGGTGGTAGGAAATTTGTGTCCGCCCGGTGATGCCCCAACTTTCCCACACTAAAATGTGTGAAAAAAGTGATTTTTTCAGCTAAATTTATGGTTTGCAGGGGACTCTGGGTAAGAGAACGTTGGGGGATCCAAGCAAGCCATACCTCCCTATCATCCCCGGTGAGATTCTGGGTAACAGAACCTGGTGAGAGCCAGTCAAGTCACCCCATCCTAGATTCCCCTGGGTGTCTAGTTTAAAAAAATGTATAGGTTTGCTAGGTTTCCCTAGTTGCCGGCAGAGCTAGGGTTAAAAAACTACAGCTTGGCACTTTGCAAAAAAAAGGGTAATTTATTTGCACGGTGAAAATGTAGTGTGTCCACCTTGCGTTTTGGGCCGTTTCCTGTCACGGGCACTAAGCCTACCCACAAAAGTGAGGAACCATTTTTCTCGGAAGACTTTGGGGAACGCGGGGTGGGTGGAATTTTGTGGATCCACGCCGATTCCAGAACTTTCCACCACAGAAATGTGAGGAAAATGTGTTTTTTTTGACAATTGTTTAGGTTTGCAAGGGATTCTGGGTAACAGAACCTATTGAGAGCCATTCAAGTCACCACATCCTGGATTCCCCTGGGTGTCTAGTTTTGAAAAATGTATAGGTTTGCTAGGTTTCCCTAGGTGCCGGCAGATCTAGGGTTAAAAAACTACAGCTAGGCACTTTGCAAAAAAAAGGGTCATTTTTCACTGTGAAAATGTGGTGTGTCCACCTTGCGTTTTGGGCCATTTCCTGTCGCTGGCACTAGGCCTACCCACACAAGTGAGATACCATTTTTCTCAGAAGATTTTGGGAAACAGGGGGTGGGTGGAATTTTGTGGATCCACGCAGATTCCAGAACTTTCCACCATAGAAATGTGAGGAAAATTTGTTTTTTTACACTTTCTATGTTTGCAAGGGATTCTGGGTAACAGAACCTGGTGAGAGCCAGTCAAGTCACCCCATTATAGATTCCCCTGGGTGTCTAGTTTTTAAAAATGTATAGGTTTCCTAGGTCTCCTTAAGTGCCGGCAGAGCTAGGGTTAAAAAACTACAGCTAGGCACATTGCATAAAAAGGGTCATTTTGCACTGTGAAAATGTGGTGTGTCCACCTTGCGTTTTGGGCTGTTTCCTGTTGCGGGCACTAGGCCTACCCACACAAGTGAGGTACCATTTTTCACGGCAGACTTTGGGAAACACTGGGTGTGTGGAATTTTGTGGATCCACGCAGATTCCAGAACTTTCCACCCAGAAATGTGAGGAAAATGTGTTTTTTTGGATAATTATTTAGGTTTGCAAGGGATTCTTGGTAACAGAACCTGGTGAGAGCCAGTCAAATCACCACATCCTGGATTCCCCTGGGTGTCTAGTTTTCAAAAATGTATAGGTTTGCTAGGATTCTCTAGATGCCGGCAGAGCTAGGGTTCAATAACTACAGCTAGGCACTTTTCAAAAAAAGGTCATTTTTCACTGTGAAAATGTTGTGTGTACACCTGGCGTTTTGGGCCGTTTCTTGTCGCTGGCACTAGGCCTACCCACATAAGTTGAGGAATCATTTATTTTGGAAGACTTTGGGGAACGCGGGGTGGGTGGAATTTTGTGGATCCACACAGATTCCAGAACTTTCCACCCAGAAATTTGAGGAAAATGTGTTTTATTTGATTATTTTTTAGGTTTGCAAGGGATTCTTGGTAACAGAACCTGGTGAGAGCCAGTCAAGTCACCCCATCCTGGATTCCCCTCGGTGTCTCGTTTTCAAAAATGTATAGGTTTTCTAGGTTTCCCTAGGTGCAGGCAGAGCTAGGGTTCAAAAACTACAGCTAGGCATTTTACAAAAAAAGGGTCATTTTTCATGGTGAAAATGTGGTGTGTCCACGTTTCGGGTTGAGCCGTTAGCCGTTTGCTGTCGTGGGCACAAGGCCTACCCACACAAGTGAGGTACCATTTTTATTGGGAGACTTAGGGTAACACAGAATTGTAGAGCAACTGTTATTACCTATTGCCTTTCGATGCATTTCTGCCTTCCAAATGAAAGACAATGTGTAAAAAATAAGTCATTTTGAAAAATGACCTATAATTCTCATGCTAGTATGGGTACTCCCAATTTCGGAAATGTGCAAATATCTACTGTTTCTAAACTCTCTATTTTATTCCCATTTCAGAAATACATAGGTGTCTTTCATACCGATTTTTCCATGTACACATTTTCCCAAAATAATTGCTATATACCCAGTACATAATAAAAAACCATTGCAAGACGCTGCTCAGTTATTGGCTCTAGGTTCGTCGGGTTCTTGGTAAACCTACAAGTCCTATATATCCCCACAACCAGAAAGGTCCAGTGAATGTAACGTTTTATTGTTTTCAAACAGCTGTCATAATTAGAAGAAGTTACAGGTGAAAATGTTGACACAAATGGCTGTTTTTTTCAACTAATTTCCAATTTTTCCTACATTTACCTGTTAGTTTCTATGAAGAAACCTTAAAGGATCTACACAAATGAACCCTTGCTGAATTCAGAATTTTATCTACTTTTTTAAAATGTATAGCTTTCCAGGATGCATTATTGCTTTCATATCCATTTCTACCATTAACTGGAAGGAGGTTGGAAGCACATAAAATAGCAAAAACAGGCTGGGTCCCAGAAAAATGCTAAAACTGTGTAAAAAAGTTTGGTTTTCTGACAAAAGTCTGCTTGTCCCTGAAAGCCGGGAAGATGGTGATTTCAGCACCACAACTCCTTTTTTGATACCATTTGCAAGGGAAAATACTGACGCTTTCATCTGGAGCCCTGTTTTCCCATTTTTCCCCCCAAAAATAAAAATGTTGCTGTATTTTGGCAAATTTTTGGGTCCCCTCCTAGGGCAATCCACAAACCTTGGGTACCTTTATAATCCCCATGATGTTGGAAAAAAAGGACGCAAATTTGGCATGGATACCTTATGTGGTCAAAAAGTTACAGGGGCCTAAGCGCAAACTACCCCAAATAGCCAAAAAAAGGCTTAGCACATGGGGGAAAAGGCCTAGCAGCGAAGGGGTTAAGGGCTCCATAAGGACCATATTGATGGAGCAGGGTTTTTACTTTAAAACCGAATACCTTTTTCATTTTCGCATGTTATAACTAAAAGTACTACTGATTAATTATTAATTATTAAAAGTTTGTCAAATGTCGTCTAACCAACCTTATTAACAAAAGAATTACACGTGGGAATGCTATTGCATGGCTAAAATAATAAGTGAACTAAGTTGGTGAGCAAACTGACAGAAATCGATGTTGCTTATGTAATGTTATTGTGTTTGCGCTTAAATTAATATGCATTAATGGCTTTTGATGTTGCAAATGGCTAGATAAATTCATACACATAAGGGTATTAGCAGGGGCTTAACACTGTTTAATCATTTCCGTGCAGTAATTCTGTTTTATGTTTATTTTCACTTAAGTTGACTAATGTGGCCTACTACAAGATGGCTACCACCCGCAGCCTGCATTTGAGTTGATGGAAACTTTTGCAATGAAGCTTCGCGCTGCCTGTGACCTTGCCCACTCGACAAAACTGAAAAGCCATGATCATGACGACAAATCCACGATGGTTGCCAAGAGCCCCTGAACATGAAGATTGTTACAAAAAGTGAAAACTGAACTTATGAACTGTTGATCCCACCATTGGGATACAAATTATCTTATAAAACATCCGTGGATGTATCGAATTAGACATGAACATTCAATTTTCCTATTCATTATTTGGGACAATCTAAGTGTGAGAAAATCTCGCACAGTTGTGTAAATGTACCAAGATGACATTATTTCCGCCATTCATCCGTTCTGTATAATAAATTGTAACTTTACAGAATGTAAATTTTAGTATAAATATTAGTAGGCTATAGAGGTCTAGCGCTTCTTCTTCCCGAGCTGATGATCCGAGGTCCCTATGCTGACGGAGAGGACGATGACTCTACATGACGGCAGGAAACTCTAATTCTTCTACAGAGGACCGGTTCTGACTTAGGATCTGACATTTAGACAGAATAGGTAAATATGAGAGAAATGAATTTGCATTTAATTGGCTTTTCGTACAATTTTAGATAAACAAATAATTCTGTTTGAATCTCTGTGTCGGGTGATTATTTCTGGTCATGTTTATTGAATTTATTTGTGTATTCTTTGAAATGTTCTCGCTAGATTTATAAGCAACTAAGTAGATGCCATTGACCTCAAAGTACAGGCAGATCGGATAGGTATTAAAAGTGTGTGTTTGCCCTTATACATGGCACGGATAAGAGTGGTAGGATGAATGTTGTTGTAATGGGCCCCACCAGCGTGTGATGTGTGTGTGCGTGAGTAGCTGTGAGATCACTCCGTCCGTGGAAGTAGAGGGGATTCGGAAGCACTGATCTGCACCAGTTTCTTGGTAGCAGACTGATGGTTTACTATTGTCTTGGTCTGGCGAAATTGCGTGTATATAGGCTTGTTGATTATTGATTGCAATTTGTACTAACGCTATATGTTGGAGTCGTGTTGAGTTTTATGTATTGTGAACGGCTTCTGGGATGTAGGGAGTCGGTGACAGTTCCGTAGTAGGGCAGAGGGAGGGCTGCTCTCGGAAAAAGGCGGGATTGTTGGCCCTGTATGCAGACAGGGGAAAACGTGTGACAATTGAATTTGCACGTCGCATTGTCTGGGTTTGATGAGGTAGCATCGCCGTGTGTTGCAATTAGAAACGTATTTTCTGTATGAGAGAAGTGTGTATGATAGCGAAGGTTATCTGTGAAGCTCTGGTCTTAGGTCTGGGGGATCCGTATGGCATTCCGTTAAAGCTTACCACTGGAGAGGTAATAGGTATTCTCGGCGCTTGTTAGAAGGACAAGGCAGAGGTAAGCGCTGCTTTGTTAACGTGTGATATAATTCTGTAGTAGGACAGACTGTTCGCTGTTCTCGGGAAAGACAGAATTCTGTGTGAATGTACTACATTTTCTGGTGTGAAAGTGCGTAAATGGGAAGGCATTCTAGTTAATTGTGAAACACTTAGGAGCATTTTGGAGAAAAACAGTTAATTGATGCTTGTTAGAAGGGTAAAGTAGAGGGATGTGCTACTTTATCAACGGAAGTAACGATTCTGCAGTAGGGCAGAGGTAAGCGCTGCTCTCGGGAAAGGCAGAATTCTCGTGGGAAAGGTCTGTTGCTGTTCTGTGGCTAGCGAAGCAGACAATGGAGATGTTTGTATGTTCTAACTAACAGACTCGTAGAAGTTGAAACAAAGTCTACCAAGTAGTCTTGTAAAGGAGGGGTAGACGCGAGAAACTGGAGACAGGAGCAGAAGCTGCTGCAGTGACTGCTGACGTCAGGGAGACCGCGCTGTGATTGGACAGTGGGTTAGAACAGTGGAAGCACGGTGATTGGTGTGCTAGTGTACGCCGCGCTAGGATTGGGAGACATACAGGGTGACGTAGACGCTCCAGGAATGGTGCGTTAGTGTGAGTCGCGCTGGGATTCGCGGACTGAGTCAGTGACGTAGACGCTCCAGGATTGGTGCGTTAGTGTGAGTCGCGCTGCAATTGGACAAGAGATCGTACAGTTGTAGAAAGAGCAAACAGCTTGTGGAAAATAAGAAAAATGTACTACCAGGCTGAGGAAAAGAAGAAGAAATCCTTGCTTAGTAAAGTAAAGAACTGGTTCGACAAAGATAAAGATATAGTGACTAGGGAAGGACAGTTATTGCCCCCGATAAGAACCCCGGCATCCTTCATGGTTGCGAAGTATGGGTATCATACCTGTATTTGGTTAGATAACTGGGTGAAGTATACGAAGGATGATGGAGTGTTAGCGTTCCCGGAACATGGTTCATTCAATCTGGCCATACTGAGGAACTTACGGGAGCAGATGATGAATCTAGAGCCTCGGCCTAGGCCAACGCAGTTTGAGGCATTGACTGAATGGGAAGATGAAATGCATGAACGAGAAAAGCAGAGGGGTGGGGGTAGCTACAGGTACATGTTTGGGCGAAAGTATGATCGCGAAACCCATCATGACCGGATGAGAAGGTGGCGTGATGCTAGTATGACCGAGGGATTATATCCTGTAAGAACGGCAGAGGAATCAGGAGGGAGAAAGTGTACAGAGAAAGAACATAATATAGAACCCAGGAGATGTGGGGCAAATGAGTCTGATGATGATGTCTTGGAGGACATGCTCTATAAAAGACCACCCCCGTATAGACGAGAACCAGAGGTAGGAACAGCAGTGACCCCGATGAGAGACACCCTGCGGATTATTAAGACAGAGGGTACCACCCCTGGGTTGAAAAGCAGTTGTTCTCTGGCAGAAAGAGAAAGAGAGAGAGATAGAGAGAGAGAGAGAGAGAGAGAGAGAGAGAGATAGAGAGAGAGATAGAGAGAGAGAGAGAGAGAGAGAGAGATAGAGAGAAAGATAGAGAGAGAGAAAGAGAGAAAGATAGAGAGAGAGAAAGAGAAAGAGAGAGAGAGAGAGAGAGAGAGAGAGAGAAAGAGAGATAGAAAGAGAGAATGAACTTGAGGATGAAAAGACCAGAGAACTAGCAAAAACTACTTTTGAACTGACAGAGAAAATCAGAGAACTGACTAAAAATCTTGAAGCAGTTACAGTGCCCGTGACAATAGGCCCAGTTATGCCGATTTTTGTCAAGCAGAGGACGGGTGAGAATGGTTTGACAGTACCATATGTGAGCAATAGATTGATTGTTCCTCCGGAGCAGGCAGAAATGAGAGCAGGAGAAACACAGTGGAGAACAGGAGAAAATCAGTGGAGACATACCATATGTGGAGGAGAATTGAGTGTGCAGACTAACTCAAGTTTGAATTCTGGATGTATGGAAGGGAACAGAGGGTCAATTTTAGAACCGCAAAGAGTGACAGAACCAGGGGGTGCAGAAAAATCTGTGATAACTGCTGAAGATTTGAATGATTGGCTGAAAACTTTACAACGAAAAGAAAAAGAATCACAGGGAATTGATGTAGCTAGGCTACGTATGGAGATGGAAGAGATGATAGTAGGAACAATCCCTACAGAAACACTGAATAATTATCAGGAAGGGGAGATCCTCTTCCTGTGCAAGAGTGTCACATGGAGAGCAAAGAACATACATGACAGGTTGAAAGGAATAGCCAGTGAATTGGGAATTGACATGGATACGGTAAAAGCTTTACAAAAGCCTTACCGAGTGGATTTTGCAGATAAGGACATTGAGAATCTGAGCAATGCAGGCCGAACAGGACAGATTAAGGAAATGATTGCCTTGCTGAAGAAATGGGGAGATGTAGAAAGATGGAAAGACAGATGGTACCGAAAGCGAGATGATGGGGCAGATAGAACTTACTCGGCATTCCCCCTGAAAGAAAAAGAGAAGGCAGTGACAGCTTACCCCATGAGAGAGATTCGAGGAGGTGGGTACGTACATGTCCCATGGACCAGACAGGATATTTTATCATTTACGAATGATTTCCCTCGACTAAGGGAAAAGCCCGTTGAGTGGTACAGACAGGTTGACAGATTTTTAAAGCTGTCAAAAGTACTGTGGATTGACCTGAATAGTCTGTTTGATATAATTGTACCAGCAGACCTGTGGGCAGAATGTAAAATAGTCATAGACTGGCCCACTAAGGAATACCCGAGGGATCCAAAAACAGGAGCTCCAGACCCGGAGGTAATGAAGAAGTATGAGCAGGTTATGGCCTTCTTGAAAGGTACCTCCCAAGGAAACAGACTGGGTTAAAATAGATCGAACACACCAAGAATTGAAAGAATCAGTCCATGCTTACTATGAAAGACTGATACTAGCTTTTAAGCAGTTCAGTGGAGATGAACACCTGGGTGACAAGGATCTGAGCCATTTTGTGTATAGATTTGTGTATGGTTTGCGACCTGAAATCAGTGAAATAATACGGCAGCACACCGTAGACTGGCAGAGTAAGAAGATTGATGAGATTCTGAGACATGCAAAATACTTCAGTGATGAGATTGAGGCAAAGCAGAGGAAGTTAAAAGAAAAGGCAATGTGGGCACAGGTGAAAGTTGCAGAAAGACAGGAAGCTCAGTTGGTTGAACAGGCAAATAACCCAGGAAATAAACCTAGGTTTGGTCCAGGAAAAGGAAAGGGGAACATCAAGGAAGCCAAGAAAAAGTTCCCATGCCACAACTGTGGAAAATTGGGGCACTGGAAATCCGAGTGTAAGAATCCACCGTCTACTAATGATGATAATCCATCATTGAATTCACAGGTGCAGAGTGAGGGGTGTGGTCAGCATCGGCAACAGCAGAAGGCTGATAAGCAGCAGAATCAGGTGCCAAAACCACCCTTGCCACAGAGAAGAGGATCTCAGAAGTACAGCCAAGAGTCGGGATTCTACGATGAAGAGCAGGTAATCAAACCAAAACGCGCAGGCGCAGTTTCTCAGTACTGGCTGAAAAATGAGGGAAGCGACTCTGAGGGAGACTTCTGACGTTGCCGAAGAGAGGAAGAGGAGTGCGTACTTGGCGCAACTCTAGAAATAGACCAGGCAGGGCCTTTTGTAGATGGGAAAATTAATGGTGAGAGTGTCACTTTTGTAGTTGACACAGGGGCCACGAGATCAACTGTCAGGTCAGCTGATATAAAGAATCTTCCTCTCTCGGATGAAGCTATCCAAGTAGTTGGTGTGTCCAACACACAGATTAAGACTCTACTTACTGAACCAGTAAGAGTTAGAATAGGGAAATTTTCAGACATGCACCGATTCGTGGTGTGTGACACAAGTCCTGTGAACTTGATAGGCAGAGATCTGATATGCAAAATGAATTGCACTATTTTCTGTACTCCAGATGGAATAACCTTTGAGACACCTGATGAGGATGTTCTATACAGAATGACCATGGATAACAGAGAATGTGAGGCTTTGGGAACATATGCAATATTAAATCCAGATGCATTGCCCCCAGAATTAAAACAGACAGTGAAAGCAGCAGTTTGGGATTTTACTGGAGAAGATGTGGGTCTGATGAGAAATATAGATCCAGTAAAGATTACTGTAAAAGAGGGAGTGGTTTACCCAAACATACCGCAATACAGATTGACACCTGAAATAATTGAAGGAATAACACCCATAATTGAAAAGATGATCCAGCAAGGGGTGTTAAGAGAAATATTGAGCAGCCCATGTAATTCACCAATAATGGGACTGAAGAAACCTAATGGAAAGTTCAGAATAGTACAGGATTTGAGAAAAATTAACAAGATTGTTGTGCCATGTTGTCCTATTGTGCCAAATCCATCAGTGATTTTGTATCAGATTCCCCATGATGCAGAATGGTATACGGTAATTGATTTGTGTCATGCTTTCTTTTCAATCCCATTGCATCATGACAGCCAGCCAATATTTTCTTTTAGATTTGGAGAACGGATTTTGGCATGGTGCCGAATTCCACAGGGGTATACAGAGAGCCCTTCAATATTTAATCAATTGCTAAAGAAATCTCTGGAAAGTCTGACAATGCCTGAAAATTCGGTCTTGGTCCAGTATATTGATGACCTACTTGTGGCATCAAAAACACGTGAAGCTTGTGAAGTAGACACCATTGCATTACTGAATCACTTGGCAGACGGAGGATTAAAAGTATCTCCAGCCAAATTGCAGTTCTGTAAGAAAGAAGTCCAGTATCTGGGACATAATATTGAGAAAGGCCTGAGAAAAGTGACCATTGACAGGATCAAAATCATTAGAGGAATGAGAGCCCCAATGACACAAAGAGAGGTGAGAATGTTCCTGGGAATGGTGGGTTACTGTCGTCAGTGGATAAGTAACTTTTCCCTGATTGCCAAACCATTGATTACATTGACCGAAAGTGAGGTGAAAGACCCATTAGAACTAAACCCAGAAGAAATGGCTGCATTCAGAGAGTTAAAAGACAGACTATGTGAAGCTCCTGCCCTAGGAATGCCTGATTATGAAAAGGAATTTGAGCTGTATTGTAGTGAGAGAAATGGATGTGCACTTTCAGTGTTAATCCAGAAACATGGACGTCTGAGGAGGCCAATTGCCTATTTCTCAGCAACTCTTGATCCAGTAGCTGTGGGTTTACCAGGTTGCCTGAAAGCAGTAGCTGCTACCTGCAAAAGTCTGGAACAAAGTGAGGGAATCATAATGGGATACCCTGTACGGGTATTTGTACCTCATGATGTAGCAATCCTTTTGACAAGGAGCCGGACACAGTTCATGTCTCATAGTCAGCTGACTAAATATGAGAAAGTCATTCTTGGAGCAACCAATGTAAGCCTGGAGAGATGTGTGAATGTGAATCCGGCAACACTGTTGCCTGATGCTGAATGTGTGGGAGTGAGAAATGACGTTGATCTTGACTGCCTGGATGTACTTGATTACTGTACAAAGCCAAGGCCAGACATAAGAGATCTGCCACTGCCTGAAAGTGATCATGTGTTGTTTGTGGATGGATCTTGTCTGAGAACAGATGAAGGAGTGTTGAGTGCTGCATATGCTGTGTGCAAAGTCTCTGAAGTTGTGGAAGCATCACCTTTGAAAGGAGTTAAATCCGCTCAGGTGGCAGAATTGGTGGCACTGACGAAAGCATGCAAGATTGGGAGGAGTGTGAGAGTGACTGTGATGACTGACAGCCAGTATGGCTTCGGAGTTGTCCATGATTTTGGCCAGCTATGGCTACAAAGAGGTTTCCTGACCTCAAGTGGAACTCCCATAAAGAATGCTGAAGTGGTTGGAAAACTGCTAGAGGCGATACAGCTGCCTAAAGAACTAGCAGTTGTAAAATGTGCTGCTCATGGTCATGGTGATGATTTTGTAACTGTGGGAAATAAATTCGCCAATGACATAGCACAATACTGTGCAAGAAACAATCATTCAATTAACAGGAGTAAAGAGCGAGAAATATCTTCTTGTTCCTTAATGTTTACTAATGAGGTGGGAACATGGGAGGAAGTAAAACAGCTGCAGGATGAGGCAGGAGATGAAGAAATGAGAGATTGGGTGAAAGCAGGTTGTGCACCTAGAGAGAAAGATCATGTGTGGGTCTATAGGGATGGAAGACCAATCATGCCAAATAGCATGCTATCAACAATGGCAAGGATGTATCATGGCCAAGGACACCTGGGGAGGGATGCTATGATAAGAGCATTTAAGCAAACCTGTTACAGTCCAAAGTTCAGACTGATAGCAGAAAGTCTTTGCCAGAGATGTCTGATATGTCAGCAATTCAATCCTGGAAAGAAAACAGTGGTGAGCCTAGGAACAATAGGCAGGGAAGGAGGACCCTTCACAAGAATGCAGATAGACTTCATTGAAATGCCCCCAGTCAACAGATTGAGGTATGTCCTGGTGGTGGTCTGTTTGTTCTCCAGGTGGGTCGAGGCATATCCAACAAGAAGAAATGATGGGATAACAGTAGCCAAATTACTGTTAAGAGAGTTCATCCCAAGGTACGGGTTCCCAGTAACCATTGAATCAGACAGAGGAGGACATTTTTATAATGAAATCATGGGTCTAATTTGTGAAGCATTGAGTGTACAGCAGAAGCTACATTGTGCTTACCGACCGGAGGCTTCTGGTGTGGTTGAACAAATGAATGGTACCATCAAAAACAGGATTGGCAAAATGTGCTTAGCCACAGGAATGAAATGGCCCGATGTCTTGCCTCTAGTCCTGATGACCATGAGGTCTACTCCAGACAGAACGACAGGTTTGAGTCCACATGAAATTATCATGGGACGTGCAATGAGACATGCATTTGTACCAGTCAACAAGTTGATGACAATAACTGATGACATGATTTAGGATTACTGTAAAGGCCTGGCTGACGCAGTTCATTCTGTGTTTCACCAGGTTGGAGAAGACGCCACCACACTTGAAAAGAAACCAGCCCATGATCTGAGCCCAGGGGACTGGGTAAGGATAAAAGTCCACAGAAGAAGGAATTTCCTGGTTCCAAGGTGGGGAAGGCCAAGACAAGTCATCTTGACTACAACGACTGCTGTGAAGTGTGCTGGTGTGAAAAATTGGATACATGCAAGTCACACACTGAGAGTTCCAAATCCAAGAGATGGTACTGGAAAAGAATACTTTGAAGAATCAGATTCCAGTGATGATGCAGACAGTGAGGCAGTAAGAAGGAAAAAGAATCCTGAAAGTGGGGAAAGTGAGTCAAGGGAAATTTTCATCCCACCAGAAGAGGTTCTGAAGAGAACAGTGCAAACTGCAGAAGCAAGTTCAGACTCAGAAGAATTACCCGAGGTTCCAATTGACAGTGACCAACACAAAAAGAAAGAAAGAAAAGAGAAGAATATTCCAACAGAAGAGACACCTGAATCACATGGGGAAATTGGACAAGTTCCACCTGAGATAAATATTGAAGAAAAAGGGACAGACAAAGACAGTGAGGGACAGATTGCGGAAAAACCCCGAGGAGGAGTAGGGAACATTAACAACAAGCTTTGTGAAGGGACAAGTAGACAGCAAGAAGATTGCGTGTCGGAGACCCGAGGAGGGTCAGAAGTAGGGAAATCTCAATTGGTGGAAAAAGAGACTGTTGGAGAAAAGGAAGTTGTTGGGAAAAAGAAAACTGTTAATGAACAGGAGGCAACTGAGACAGAGTCTGAGGAAAGTGACAATGAGATACATGGAGGACGAGTTCTGAGAAAGAGAACTTGGCTTGGAGAAAGAAACAATAAAGAGGGAAAACAAAAGAGAAATGCTAAAGGTGATCTCTGGCCAAATAAGATAAAGAGACTGAGGTACAGACTGACACGAGTTAACTCTTCGAAAGCTGAACAAGTGAACGAAGTGTCAAGTCAAAATCAACCAAAGAAGAAGAAACAAAGATACCTGAGAGAACTAAAAGAATAAGGAAACCAAACCAGAGGTACAAGTCACCGGAATGGATATATGTGGCACTGCCTGAACAAGGAGAAGAGGCAGACAGCCAAGGAAGTCCAGAGGAGGCTTTACTGAAGGAGGTTGCTGAAGAAGAATCTGTGGGAATCCTGAGAGTTATCTTGTCCGACATTGGAGAAGAGATGGATGTTCAGGACCTGATACAGTTTGATGATGATGAAGAGACAGTGAAAAGTCATGAATATCCAAATTGAGTGAATCCAGGGAAAATTACTTGGAGAAGAGAAGAAAAAAAAAAAGAAATACTAAAAATTAGTAGATTGTAATAATCTGTTGGGTACTTGCTGCCCTTAAAAGTTCAGTAGAGGAGTAGAAGAGGCTAAGTCAAAAGACACGGTCAAATTAACAAAATGGCTAACACTGAGAATAAAAGTAGATGTACCTTTCTGAGAAGATGGTGAAAAATCTGCTGCTGCTGTACAGGTTTATTAATGCTGCTTTGGAGCGTGCTTGCTCTACTGATTTCATTTAGAGTCACTGTAGACACTTTAGAAGGTCATACTGAGAACAAAACTAATATAGGGAAAAGTTCACAGAAAATAGTACCGACTAGAACTAGCAATATACATATACATAAGGATAGGTCAATTAATGATTTTTCTAGCAATGTTTTTTCTAAATTGTTGTATGAGTACGTAAAGACAATGGAAGTAAGGGATTGCTACGTCTGCATGCAATTACCTGCCCCTGTTTCGGAAGGAGTGACTTATCATCATCTTCCGGCTACGTATGGAATTTCCTGTAGTGTGTTGATTAGTATATTTTATCAGTTAGGGAAATTAGATTATAATATGTCTAATGTAGATAATATTCTTGGGCAGTTGCCTATGAATAAAGCATTGAATCCTGCAAAAGAAGCTAACACTTTAGGAGAGATTTGTTTAGAAACCAAAGAGTTAACCTTAGAATATGTTTTTAGAAATAATTTAACTTGCAGTTTGAAAGGAGAAGAGAAGAATTTTCTAGACATGGTTGAGAGAAGAAGATTGAACATGCACAAGAAAGCAGAAGGGCATAAAATGAGTGACACAATGTGGGATATTGAGAAAGAAAAGGAGTTGAAAAATGGAGCCAGTCCAACTATGTCTATAGATGCCCCACAGAAAGGAAAACTGTGCATTACCAGGAAGAGATCCCAGTATGATTATTATTTCATAGGGACTAGTGAGTGCCATGATACATACTTTATTGCAACCGGATGGGGATTTAGAGGAGGAGAAGATCCAGTTTTCCCGGGAGTGTATTATATTTGTGGGAAGAAGGCTTATTACCGTTTGCCTGACCATTGGTTTGGTACATGTTATGTTGGCCTGGTCTTTCCAAAGATTTTTCACATGGATAGAGTAGATGATGCTGAACAAACTAATTTATTAACACGCTATAGAATAGAAACACGGACAGAAATTGTAGGAGATATTTTTGGAGCTTTAATTCCAGCAGTGGGAATTTCTTTAAATGCATTTGGCATTCGGAAGCTGTCAACTGTGGTGGATCGCTTGTCAACAAGCACCGCTGGAGGCTTTCTTTTGGTTAATACAGAAATGGTTGCTTTGCGTGCTATGGCGATGCAAAATCGACTTGCCCTTGACATTCTTTTGGCAAAAGAGGGTGGAGTCTGTGGAATGCTGAAAGTTCAACATTGTTGCACTTACATTCCTGACGAAAGTAAAGATCTAAAGGTTTATATCAAAAATATTACTGATTTGCATGGAGAATTAGTACCACTGGAAGCTTAAAGTATCTGGACTAGAATGGCTAATAAGATGAGTGCTATTAAGAATTTTATAGCTAAAATAGGTAGTACCATTTTTGGTAAGATATTATTTCCATTAACATGTGTAATTGTTGCATTATTGATACTTAGATTAGGGTGTATGTGTTGAAGATATAGAAGAAATAAAAAGAAAATCACAAAAGAAAATGTTAAAAGGAGACAAAAGAAACCAGAAAGAGATCCACAAGAAATAGAATTATAAGAGCTAAGAGAAAGAATGTATATAGAAACTAAAAAGGAAGATGAAATGGAAACAAGGGTTTAGAAAAAAATGAACAAGAAGATATTTTGAATTCTTCCAAAAGGGGAATCTAAATTAAAATTTTGGGGTTTTGATTTTTGTGGTGATTAGATATTACCAAAGGGGGGATTGATGGGGCAGGGTTTTTACTTTAAAACCGAATACCTGTTTCATTTTCGCATGTTATAACTAAAAGTACTACTGATTAATTATTAATTATTAAAAGTTTGTCAAATGTTGTCTAACCAACCTTATTAACAGAAGAATTACACGTGGGAATGCTATTGCATGGCTAAAATAATAAGTGAACTAAGTTGGTGAGCAAACTGACAGAAATCGATGTTGCTTATGTAATGTTATTGTGTTTGCGCTTAAATTAATATGCATTCATGGCTTTTGATGTTGCAAATGGCTAGATAAATTCATACACATACGGGTATTAGCAGGGGCATAACACTGTTTAATCATTTCCGTGCAGTAATTCTGTTTTATGTTTATTTTCACTTAAGTTGACTAATGTGGCCTACTACAAGATGGCTACCACCCGCAGCCTGCATTTGAGTTTGCAAGGAAGCTTCGCGCTGCCTGTGACCTTGCCCACTCGACAAAACTGAAAAGCCATCATCATGACGACAAATCCAGGATGGTTGCCAAGAGCCCCTGAACATGAAGATTGTTACAAAAAGTGAAAACTGAACTTATGAACTGTTGATCCCACCATTGGGATACAAATTATCTTATAAAACATCCGTGGATGTATCGAATTAGACATGAACATTCAATTTTCCTATTCATTATTTGGGACAATCTAAGTGTGAGAAAATCTCGCACAGTTGCGTAAATGCACGAAGATGACATTATTTCCACCATTCATCCGTTCTGTATAATAAATTGTAACTTTACAGAATGTAAATTTTAGTATAAATATTAGTAGGCTAGAGAGGTCTAGCGCTTCTTCTTCCCGAGCTGATGATCCGAGGTCCCTATGCTGACGGAGAGGACGATGACTCTACATGACGGCAGGAAACTCTAATTCTTCTACAGAGGACCACTTCTGACTTAGGATCTGACATTTAGACAGAATAGGTAAATATGAGAGAAATGAATTTGCATTTAATTGGCTTTTCGTACAATTTTAGATAAACAAATAATTCTGTTTGAATCTCTGTGTCGGGTGAATATTTCTGGTCATGTTTATTGAATTTATTTGTGTATTCTTTGAAATGTTCTCGCTAGATTTATAAGCAACTAAGTAGATGCCATTGACCTCAAAGTACAGGCAGATCGGATAGGTATTAAAAGTGTGTGTTTCCCCTTATACATGGCACGGATAAGAGTGGTAGGATGAATACTGGTGTAATGGGCCCCACCAGCGTGTGATGTGTGTGTGCGTGAGAAGCTGTGAGATCACTCCGTCCGTGGAAGTAGAGGGGATTTGGAAGCTCTGATCTGCACCAATGGCACATGGTGCCTTTGTGCAGATTGGGACAGTGCAGACTATGGCCCCCAAAAGGATCTCTGTGATCAACCTTGCTCCTCAGTGGGGCATCCTGGGTAGAATGTCCAGTGGCTACCACTTCAACATGTGAAGCATATGGATGAACATTTAGCATGGTGGTCAGACCAAATGTAAATGAACGAACATCCACAGCTGTATACGTCCCTCCTGCTAGTGGGGCATGAGTTGTTATTTTTCAACTGTTTAGTGTCCCCTCATGTAAAATGAAACCACTGGTCTTACAAGAAAAATGGCTGCATCTGCCCTTTGCAGAGGGCAATTTTCTTTAATTCAGGCCCGGACCTGACAGGTGGTCTACCACTGCCTTAAAAAGTTTCTACGTATCTTATTTAAAAAGCACAATTGGCTCAAAACTAGCTTTGAGGTACATCTAATCAAAATGGTCAATAATAGTACAAAAAAACCTGTTTCAGCTTTACAGCGCTCTGAAAACCATTCAATGGATAAGCAATGAATGCCCTTGTAAACTTCGTTACATTACCCTTTCTGCTGATGTAAATTTCCTGGCTGACAACTTTGGAAAAAGATATGTTAATGCGTTCAGCCTAATTAGGATATGCCTTTCATCTCTCCCGGGTGGTTGATCCTTCAGGCCCACTATCTCCCCCAATCCAGTTTTCACAGAATAAAAAAGGTTGTTCAAACAAGGCACGAGAATGTCAGTCTGTGAAAGGCCTTAATTACTTTGCAAACTATTGCTTTGTCTTGAGTGTCTTGACACATTCACATATCTAAGCATTTTACTGGGTGGTGAATTAGCTAATGTAGTTATATCGAAAGACATGAATTCTCGAAGGAGCAAGCTTTTCTTTTATAATAATAATTTCTAAGGTATTAAAAAACGAACACTAATACCTTCTGTATTGCAGTGCGTTTCTTTTTACTTGCTCTTATGCAGTCGTTGAATCACGTTTTCACCTTGAATGGGACCACTAAAATAACATGAAAACATACCTCAAGATGCTATTTCTTACCTCTAGAAACTCTGGGGCATATTATCAAGCCAGGCGATAAAATTATCGCCGCTTTAGCGGCAGAAAACTGCCGCTAAAACGGTGATAATGGGCTTGATAATGTGCTCTATGGAATTCCAATTGAAGCCCATGTTAGATGTGAAGGACATCTAACCTGAGCTTCAATTGGAATTCTCAAGGGCATATTATCAAGCCCATTAGCGCCGTTCTAGCGGCAGTTTTCTGCCGCTAAAGCGGCGATAATTTTATCACCTGGCTTGATAATATGCCCCCAAATCCTTTAGCTGGTACCAGAAAAGGCCTTCACACAATATCTGACTCGCCAGTCTTGTGTATTACGTGTTTTTAATACCATTCAATGACATTCTTTACTTAAAATTAAACAGCACAAAGCAAACAGTTTACAATTGTCTGTGTTACTATGTTTATGTTCAGGCTTATGTTTTGTGTCTGAAGAGGTGTATTTCCCTCGTGCTTTTCATCCTCGTGCCCTTGTGCCCACTGTCCTCGTGCCATGTTAGAATGCAGACCATGGCCTGTATTGCAGAAAGTACCTAACATTCACATATGTGATGCCATTCTCTGCATGCTGTGATTATACTCTCGGGGCTACACTATATGTTTTAAATGTCACCACCAACCACACACTAGCCTTCTGAGTCTCTGTGTTGTCAGTTGTATACTTGTTGTACGAAATTAGGGTTTTACTTGAGGGGGTTAACACCTACCTCAAGTAACAGACACAACCCTTGTAATGGTGAACCCATAAAGTCACTAAATTACCTTGAGCTCAACCCCTTGGTAGCTATGGCACAGAGGAGACATACTTAACTTAGAGGAAATGTGAAAAGTATTCATGGGGTTCAAAACCGGCAATAGAACGAAACACAACACAAGAAAAATCCCAAACCAATTTATAAGAATACGGTAAATTCAAAGAAACAACATTACAATAAAATGACAGAAATCCAATTGGAGGAACCGGAGATATGATTTTTAAATAGTTTTAAGTAGAAATAGTACCAAGAAGCACAAAGTTCAAATGGTAGTCAGTGGTCGCGGTAGAACAGGACCTAGATGCAATTTGACACTGACAGCAATAGATTGTGGGTCAGATAAACCAATCAGGTTTGTCCTGGACAAAACGTTACCTTATGACTTAGTCCTTTAAGTCCCTCTCCCCCACAGGAGTACACTTCTAAAGCCTCCTAACACCCCAGGTGAGGCATTTAGTGACTCACAGTGTATCAGACAAAAAGCCAACATCCATATCCAGTCCAGGTCCATTTGCCTCTGGTCAGTTGGGTAGTTGCAGAAGGTCTCTTAAAGCTTGTTGTTTCCCCTTATATGGAGCAGCGGGTCACCCTTATGTACCTTGGTGTCCACTTTTAGGGTACAAGAAGGAGAGTAGGCCCAACCATTTAGAGCTTTTCTTAGGCCCTATGTTCATTATTTTTGTGATCTTCCATAGGCCCAAAAGGACATGCCTGACAGGAGCTAGTGGGTGGGAATGCCCAATGGGGACGCTGTAAACAGTGGGGTAAAGGTACTCAGTGCTAACTTTACCCATTTTGGGCATTTTTAAGATGGTGAAAGACTTTGGCCAGTCTAAACGTGGACTCTGAGGGCTAGTGGCATGTGTGTGGTGTATACCATGGTAAGCCTAGTATAATTCCACACCTAACATTAAAGGTTGTTAAAGCCATAGTACACCCCCAAGAAACACAGAGTTAAAGTTCTTTAAAAGATAAAGTAGGGTTTTCAACAACAAGACAGTGAATACACAAGAATTGTATTGGCATCCTGTTTCCCTTCTTGAAAGTGCACCCAACTGTTATTTGAAAAAGCCCAGCAGACCTCTCAAGCAGGTTTAGACACTTGAGCAGGATTTGACAATGAAATGTCAAAAAGAGGCCACCTGTGATTGGAGAATGCCTAACTGGAATACAAAGGAAGGAGGCAGGCCTTGGTGTTAGCTATATCTGCTTGTGACAGCATAGGGCTTTTTAAAATTAATCAAGTTCCTGGGCCCAGCCCACTAGCCATCCTGTCAACAACTCCCAGAACTTTGCCTCAGCTTTGGGAGTTAGTTCACTCCTCATCAAGGAAACTATTCAAATGCTAGTTGCTGGTTGGTAGAAATGGGAGAGCAAAATGCAAATTGTATCAAGGTAAATCAAGTGGGGAAAAATGTTAATTTCTAAAAGTAACTTTTCCTTAATATTTGCTAGCTAGTTCCATGCCCAAGATAAAGTATTAGTATTTAATATTGGATCTCAATGTTTTCTTATGAAACATCCTTCAACCCCCTTGGGTGCCCTTGAACACGGGATGCATACGTTCAGTGCAAAGTGTCCAATACAACCAAATGCATTTTTGTTTTTACTTTCCTGAGGTACAGTAGTCATCTGTGTTATTGTCTGTCAGAGGAGTTTATGCTTTGCACTTTATTGAGTAGCCCAGTGAAATTTCTTTTACACTGTGCAGATCTTGAGAAAGCAGCATTTGGTTGCACTTATAAGGGCGTTAAGGATACATTTCAGTACAGAATAGTTTATTGATTTTTATTCAAGAAAAGTCTATAGTTACTCAATATTACATTCAGAAGTATGAAATATTTGTAAAAGTTCCATGGATAAAGAAGAGTCATAAATCCAGTAAGTAGATGATGAAGGTTTAATCATCAAGGCACAGTACTGCTCAGACAAGGTCCAACAGCATACATGACCAGATGTTCTGTAGTAAACTAACACTCCTCGCAACATGGCCACCTTTGGTCTTTAGACATTTCTCTATGTTCACACCTCTTAAGCCTCCCAGTATACCAATGTGCATTCTACTTTGTACTTGAAGGTTCCACACTTGTCAGTTGATGGTCTGGTCAGCTGGAGAGGTGTACTACTCTGCTGTATCTTAATAAACCTATCCTGTAACTTATCTAAAAGTATCTTGTGAGCCATCTACCTTTATTTACAACATTTTGGCAATGAGGGTGGGATTCTAATTGGGATCCTAACTAACACAAACAAACTGAGTTGCAGGTGCCAGGATTGAAAGTATACAGAAATTAAAGGGAAAGAAACACAAAAGGGAAAAGGATAAAAAGGCATTGTAACACACTTCCCCCCCTTAGGAGAAACCTATGAAGTAACATTAATACATTTAGTAACCCGTCTGATGTTCCATACTTTTCCGTCCTGGGTAACAACACTATTTTGATTTAATTTGACAACCTAAATAGATCTTCCAGATTTCATCTCGCCTTTAGGTATGAAACCAGGTTTGCGTATTCTAACCCAGTCTCAAACCACAAAATTAGGTTCCCTGACTTTTATGTGGCAATCATAATAATGTTTACATTTGAGTTGTTTAGCTCCTACCTTCTGAGCTACATCATCATGTTTGATTTCAGAGTTGTAATTTTTTGTAACTTTTTTAAACCACCAAGGGTACAGCTTAGAAATGGGATCTCTTCCTCTCAATAAACGGAACGGTGAGACGTCAGTGGTAGTTTGAAGAGTTATTAGGTACAACCAGAACTTCTCTCTCAATTTATCCTTCCACTGGGCACCAAAGTTACGTGTCAATAAAATGTCCTGCTTGAGAACCCTGTTGCATCTCTCTACTTGACCATTTTCCTGAGGTTCATGCAAAGCTGTGGTAACGTGACGAACATTTGAAAACTTGAGAAAATCAAACATCTCATGAGACTTAAATTGCACCCCGCTGTCAGATATAAGAACCTAAGGATAACCTTCACGGGCAAAAACCTCTTTAGGAAACAGAATGACACTCTAAGTAGTGGCATGGGGAACAAGTTTCACCTCGGGCTATTTTGAGTGATAATCAATCAGCACCAATGGAAACCTACATTCAGGTGGAAAAAAAAGGAAAGGTCCAGCTACATCCAACCCTACTTTCTGCCAAGGACAATCTGGCCATTGAACTGGAATAAGGGGTGCAGGATCACACTGAAACATTTTCTCACTAGTGACAAATTTAGGCCATTCTCTCACAACTCTGTCAACAAATCTTTCTAAACCAGGCCACCAGAACACAGACCTGATCAACCTTTTCATAGAAGACATTCCTAAATGACTCTTATGACTCATAGATAAAATGTGACGGCAAAGAGACGAAGGCGGAATGCATTTGCCCTGCTGGAACCTCATTTTTAGAAGGCCAACCAGTCCTAGTATAATTGACCACTTTACACAAAAGATCATCTTCACTCATGGCTTTTTTCCACATCTCTTCAGAAATGAAACTACATTTTCCAGACACAACTTCAGTGATATCAGCAACAATTTCCTCATCTTCACATTTGTCATCAGTACTGCAGGGGAGTCTAGACAAACAATCTGCGGTTACATTGATTTTGCCTGGAACATATTCAACTGTAAAAGTATATTCTTGCAAACGTGACATAAGCCTGGCTATGCGGGCAGCAGCATTAAGACCTCCTCCAGGAGACAAAATGGAAACTAACTGTTTGTGATCTGTTCTTAAAACAAACCGCGCAACCCAAATGTAATTGCGAAAATGTTCCACTCCCCAGACACAGGCCAACAACTCCCTCTCAATAACAGCATAATGCCTCTCTGTGATATTAAGCTTGCGGGATGCAAATGCGACATTCCACTCTTCGTTTCCCACACATTAAGACAAAACACACCCCAGACCATACAGGCTAGCATCAACAGTGAGCACACACATTTTGTTCATACAATATGGTTTAAGTGTGGGAGCAGCTACCATTTCTGCATTTATGCTGTCAAAGGCTTCTTTTTGCTTTTCTCCCCACACAAATTCGGCCTTCTTCTTCGTAAGTTCTCTTAAAGGCTCCATCTTAGTAGCAATGTTCATGATAACCTTGCTGTAGTACTCACACAGTCCTGAAAAGGAAAGCAGTTTGTCTTTACTGTCAGGTGCAGGTGCTTTCAAAATCGCATCAATAAGAGATTTTTTCGGAACTACTCCCACTTTAGAAAGCGTATGTCCAAGATATTTTACAGAATCCTGATATAATTTACACTTTTTTTTCATGTGTCAGTCCATACTCCAACTTTTCTGAGATGCTCTGAGTGTGTTTTCTTATCTGGAGAGAAAATTAGAATGTCATCTTGAAAACACTTAATGAAATACTGCATGTTCTTAAAAAGATGACACATAGACCTCTGGAATACCGAGGCCACTGACGCCAAACCCAAAGGCATCCTCTTTAACTGAAACAGACCTTGGGGAGTGATAAAAACTGCCATGTGGCGTGACTCCTTGGCAAGTTCAATTTGATGGTATGCAGACCTAAGATCAAGAGTGGAGAAAATCGTGGCACCTCTCAACATGCTTACCACGTCTTTGATGTTAGGCAACGGGTGACAATCAATAAGAATATTGGCATTAAGAGCCCTAATGTCAATGCATAACATCAAGGACTTGTCAGGTTTGCATGCTAAGACAATCAGAGAAACCCATTCTGAGGATTCAATCTCCTCTATCACACCACCATTTAACATTTCTTTCAAGGCATTACCCAATTCCTCCCTGATATTAATGGGAAAATTCCTTAGTTTTTGTTTAACAGGTGATGCTCCTTGTTTGAGCATGATAGCATGAGTAAAACGTTTAAGTTTACCTATAGATTCAGAAAAAACCTCAGGGAATTCTCTTTCTATATTGTTTTCTCCTCCACTGTCTTCTACTACCATGACAGGTTCTATGCAGCGGGATTGAGAATGATTCCTAATCTCCATTGGTGCCTCCAAACTAACATATTAACACCCTTTTTGGCAACATACAACTTGATAAAAGCGGATCGTCCCTTGAATTCAATATCAGAGGCAACATACCCAATAAAATCAATGGTAGAACCATCAAAACCCTGGGCAATGATATCAGGAGGATCTAGATCTTTGGTAGATCTTGTACCACCAAATTTCTCATTAAAATTATCTTCAGTATCAATGGACCAGGGTGAACTCGAATCTGCCATAAGTTCAAGGTTTTCACTTAAAAAACAAACCATACATTTAGGGGAATTTAAAGTCTCTCCTTCAACAATACAAATGTTCATCAACGAAACAACAATACCTTTTTCAATCAAGGAATCATCATTGGATGACTGAGTGCATCTCACACATGAGACCTCATTAGGTTGATCATATTTTACACATGAAACTTCGCTATGCTTATTATTAAAACTTCTACCTCTATTGAAAGTTCTCCTTCTGTCATCTCTACAAGCTTTGGAGAAGTGTCCCAGTTTGCCACATTTTTTACACTCTTTACCTATAGCTGGACAAAATTTAAAAGATGCAACATGGCTGTTACTACCACATCTATAACAAATTATACTCTTGTCACTATTCTTCCCTACTGGGGGAACTTTGCTGACATTGTTCATAGTGCATACTTCGTCACACACCTTGTTACTTTTTTTTTCACCTTTACTGTTGGTGTCTTCAATGGTCTTCATCCATTTCTCAGATAGCTCAAAAGCTTTGGCCATAGCAATGGTGTCATGTAAGTTAGGATTACCTAATATCCATAATTGCTCTTGTGTCTTCTTACTCGTGACATTAACAATAATCTGATCTCTTATCATCTCCTCTACCATGGCACCAAAATTACAAGAAATCACAAGGGTTCTAAGCCCAGTTTAAAAGTAATCAAATGACTCTGAATCTCTTAGCAACCTGGTATAAAATTTATACCTATTAAGTGCTATGCTGGTAGTAGGTTTAAACCTTGTTTCCATGCGTAAAAGTACTTCATCAAAAACACCCAGGTCACCTTGAACAATGGGTAGGGTTCTAAAGACAGCTTGACCTTCGGAACCAAGGCAATGCAGAAGAATGTTTTTCTTCTTTCATTGCCCATTCTATCCCCATCAATGGCCTTCATATAAGTTAAACATTCTTCCTTCCACCTTGTCCATGGAATGGGAGGGTCAGCCTTAGGTTGTATGGAATTTAGTAGGAGGTTCAAATTGCATGGTGGAAAATACTAGCAATGCAGTTACAAGAACAATATTAAAATGAACAAACAATGTCTAAACTATGTTCTATGAGAAATATTGAACATTGAAAAACATGTCTCAAAACATACAAGCAATGTGACGTTATTTAAATGAAGAAAAGAATGTCAGTCAAAAAGTGGTGGTAGCTGTGCACATCAGTGTGATGTGCAGAAGCGATCAATAACTCTTTTATGAATTGTGGTAGCTGTGCACATCAGCGTGATGTGCAGGAAAAATGACAAGAACCTTCACAAAGTATCAGAAATCTAAAAGAATACCTTTAGACCGGGATTCTAATTTTTTTTCTGATGTTCGCGCAGTCATGTGCATCGACGTTAACAAGTATAGTTAATGAAATGTGCAGTTGTGCGCATCGACGGTGTTCGGTTCCCTAGGTGAGTGAGGTATAAACAAGGAAAATGCTGAAAAATGGTCGATGGCGTCATGACGTAATCACGCTACCACAGAATGACATAGAGGCGTCAAACAACATAGGACGTGTGATGCTGATGGTAATGGAATTCCAATGCGTAGCATTCAAACGCGTCAGCTTCCTTCGACTCAAATGAAGAAACGTCTCCAAGCGCGTCAGCAGAAGCGGAGAATCTTCAAAAACGCTTCCAAAGATGCTGTTACTATGGAGCTCCGGAAGCCGATGTGTAGCACTCGCGTAACGGTAAAATTCCAAACATTTGAAAGATGCAGCAGGTAAAGATGGCACAAAATAGTTGAAAAATGATTTTGTGACGATGGAAACTGGTAGAAAAATTCAAATACGGTGGTGGAAAGTAGAATAGAAATTTCCATATTAAGGGTGAAGAAATGAAATCCAAACAGCTGTATAGCTCCAGAAGCTATGGGTCCAAAATCCCAAATGAGGTTGTACCACTCCTGTGCCTTCAATAGTAACAGGTACAGCTAAACTTGTCGCCAGTGTAAAAGTTCCATGGATAAAAAAAGAGTCATAAATCTAGTAAGTAGATGATGAAGGTTTAATCATCAAGGCACAGTACTGCTCAGACAAGGTCCAACAGCATAAATGAGCAGAGGTTCCAATTCTAATTGGAATCCTAACTAACACAAACAAACTAAGTGGCAGGTGCCAGGATTGAAAGTATACAGAAAATAAAGGGAAAGAAACACAAAAGGGAAAAGGATAAAGAGGCATTGTAACAATATTAAAATCTTTAATGTAAATCTATAAAGTGGTAAACTTTTTTTTAAAATTTTGGTGTGAAAGTTTAACCTATGCAGGTGTTACTTGATAATTCGTGCCATATTATAAGAGATGTTGTCTTAGTGTTCTTTTAGCTTTATTATGCAATTGTTGACGATCAAAAATATAGTTTCCAAAACAAAAAAATGAATTAGAGTAATAACAGGATAGAATATTTGGTTGTAGAATATTAGTGTCAAACAAAGTATACATTAACATTGAGATTGTAATGATCATAACTTACACCCATTATAATTAGAAATGTCTACTTCAGTTTTAATTTTTAGTTTCTATTGACAGTAGTACTCAACCCTGTAGTACTATTTCTTCAATTTGTGTAAATTACACACTTGATTGTAATCTATGCACTCAAAAGTGTATTAGTAAAAAATTACTAAGATACACCAAAAGGGTGACCATTTCTGCATACTTTCTGCATGCCTGTTTAAGTTACATGAACCAACTTTATTGACAACCTTGAGTTGAGCAAAAAAGAGGTTTAACTATGGATTTCCCACAAATACCAATTTTACAGCAAGGAACACACCCAATATTTATGATTTTCGCTGGGTAAGAACATGTAAATAAGAAGGATGTCTATATTCTGGGATGTCACATTTGGGGATAATAATATTCAGAAGAGTTCTTAAATCCACCTCCTATTGATTATGTTAGCACTAAGTGTCAAACAGTGGTGAACCCTGTGTGAAGGAATTTCAATAATTCCAACTTTCACAGTGCGACTGGAGTAAAATTAGAAAAGTCATGAAAAAATACTTTTGCTTGATATAAATAGTATGTTGAAATGTTAATTAAAATGTATAAAAAATAATTAGTCAACTGGCTTATATTGTGCCAGTGACATTACGTTAGTCGCATAAGTTACAACACTTGTCATACAATACGATTAACAAAATGAATACATTTTTGTGAATGGCATCAACAGAAGACTAAGGGGCCTATTAGGATGGTGGGCCTACTCTAGCGGTGCTGGGACTGGCCACCAGTGGTGCGGCAGTCCTGCACCGGCAATTAGGATGCCACCGCCACGTGGTGGTGGCATCCCCCATCCACATCATTGTGGTGGGCGGTGCACACAGCACCGCCCGCCACAATGCTGTGGCTGCACATTGTGCATTTGCATGCACACGTGGCAGACACCGAGCGGTACGACATCTTGCTTCATGTCAAATGGATATGTCACTGTGGTGACTGGTTAAGTACTCATGGTTTTTCAACCTGTTGTGGCACGTATTTTGCATGCATTGACACTGCATTATAAACTTCACATTTGGAAACGTACGTCGTCTTCAACTTTTCTGCTTGTGTACATGCACTTGGATGCCTTGGAGTGAGTATGGGAGCAAATGAGGCAGTATGGCAATGGTGTCCTGTGCGTTGTGGTGCTTCGTGGTGCTCAGTCCCTGCATTCATGTGTTCTCTAATCTGGCGCATAGTCCGGTAAGTGGACGGATTCTCAGGGACATTTGTCCAAGTCTGTGAGACAACTGCAAAGCACACAGACACAGTCACAGTCACTCATTGTTGCATCATACTCAACGGAAGTAGTTTGCGATGAGCTGTAGACGCTGGTCAAGGCTTTCTTCCTCACCATTGCCATCGTCACTGGGCATGTATGGTTTAAGGTGCGGGGGTGATGTTGGTGGTCTGCCAGATGTTTCAGTCATGTGCGGACCCTGGATACTCTGCACACACGTGTGTGATGTTCTGCCCGCCTGTCATACCACTTGCACGGTGATGGGGTGGTAGTGTTTGGGGTTCCTATAGATGGGTTCACTTGCCTGTGGTCGTATGAGGCCGATGTGTGTGCCAGCAATGGCTGCCATCAACATTTGGTATGCCTCCAAGCCAGGGCCCTCTCAAGGAATCTTCATTTGTGTAGCCCAACGATGCATTCGGGTGGGCCACTGTGTGCCAGAGTTATCACTTATGTCTCTCGCCAGGCCTGCTTCAGGACCCCCCTTTGTCTCTCCTCATTTTTACAAGTGCCAGGGCGACACATTCTTACCTTCCTGATTCTGTTACTAGATGTTGTCACTCTCAAGACGTGTGTTTTTCCATTAGAGGTCCTCCTGATGGGAGGATGAGGTTTTCTGAGGTGGGAGTTTAAGGCAAGTGCCACTTCTCATGCTCTCACTCAGGCCCTACTCCTCGGATTTCCTCTCTGCCACCCTCGTCCAGCGCCCCTCAACTCTCCATGGCTGCTCGCTCATGTGCATTTCATTTGTTGTATGGCGCTACTGATGAGTGTGTTGGGTGTGACAGTGCTTTACATCATGCACACATTCTACAGAGACAATCAGTCATGCAAGTATGTGAGTACATCAGTCAACGGGAAATGTCACGTTTGCCAAAGAGCATTTCAAGGTGTGGTAATCACATGTCATCCATGCTGGTGTGCAGCATTTTTGAGGACGTTTGGTCAGGAGACGCACTGACTCAGGACATGTGTGAGGACATTTACAGGCAGTGGCAGTTAGGCAGACTGCACGCCACACCAGTACATGTTGGGTGTGCGAGGGATTGCACGTATGTCTGATTTGCTGACAATGGTCACCTCTGGTTCTCTGCCTACGCCACTGACCCTTCACAGTTCGACCCCTGGCCAAGAGACGCCAGTCAGATGTCAAGGGATATTCAAGCCGGGTTTACAGGTTCGATGCTTCATTACACAACATTGGTACAGTGCAGGAGATCTTTGTCCTTTTTGACTCCTTTCCTCATTGAAGTCCATCGTGCCACGTGGCGTGGCTATGTATGTTCACTCTCCTTTCTTTGGACATTCCATGTGTGTGAAGACTTGGCTCATGGGTCACATTCTCTCATCCCTTCACAGTGAAGTGAGCCGCTGTACACTGTTCTAGTTGATCTGATGTGACAACCATTCCCAGAGGGCTGGCTTACAGGCCAGCCCACAGCCACCAAGCACAGGCATCACTGGACATGTGACCCTGCCAGCAAACGGGGCCGGATGCACGTGCCCGGGCCAGTTCGCATATACATGTACGGTGTCTGAGTAGTTACTTGGAATGCATGCGGGCTTCGTGCCACCCAAGATTAAACATGAGGTGCACCAATCACTTTCGGCAAATAAGTTGTGATGTGTGATGTCAAAGTCAGAGCGACGATGCAAATGCTGTATGTGTTTGAATGAGCGGTAGCTGGCATTTGCAGCGATGGCACGCATTGGCCCCACTTGAAAGTTGCAGGGTTGAGGCTGCAGCTTCCGTGCCACCAGGGTGTGGCACACACAATGCGGATGGGCCATCAGCCAATGGGTGCTTTCGGCGTCCATGTTTAGATGTTGTGGTGTGTGCGCTCAGCAACTGCGGGGCTCATCACTGTCTCCAATTGCCTACGGGGGCACCGAGGGTCACTCATGGGGATTGGGTGGGCCCGCACTTTGCATTTGGCAGGTTGCCACATTCATTGCGGTGCCGCCACGCTTGCTGGGAGTTGTAGTTGTTAAGGGGTTGCATGCGTGGGCTGTTGGGTGTGGCAGCATCTTGTCTGATGGAGGTGCAGCAGGTGGTGCAGCGGGAAGGCATGTGGCACAGGATCAATGGCAGCCCCGGGTGTTTAGATGGGTTCAGTATTCGCTCTTCCTCTCCGATGTTGTATTTCCGCCATCCGCAACATGGTAATTTTTGCGCAGCGGTAGAAAGGGCTGTCTGCAACATCTTGATTTGCTTGGCGGACAGAACGCGTTTCAGCATGCCGGGCCTGCCCTGTTGGCTCCGTACGCCACCCGTGCATATGCAAAAAACGTTCAGAGCCTGACAGACAGAGGAGGACGAAACATGGCTTCTGTGGGTCCATTGTGATTTGTTGGTTGCAATGACCGCACCTGTGGCGGTAATCATGACGGTTTACCGCCACCGGATGGCCTTCCGTCCGTCATCGGAATGGGCCCCATCATTTCTTGCTGCTCCTTTTAGCACTAAATGCCCATTCTGATGGAGACATACGGTTCTAATTTCCACGTAATTCTTGCGTCTACGTTGGACCATTTTGGCCATTTAGTAACCGTTGTTTTCTAAAACACTCAATATATGGATGGCATTTTCTAATTGATGGAATTTACTTGATGTTTTTGGGTTGCTATGGATTTTGGGTAACCTTGCTGGATTTACAGCTGTTAAGGAGGGTTTTTGTAGATGCCCTTCTGCTACAGAATTGTAAGTAATGTTTTATTGTTATTTTATTTTTTGGGAGGAAATATTTATTTTGTGCAATGTTAATAAAAATTAATTTGTCTATGTTTTGTATGCTTTATATGTTAGTTATGATTTAGTTGTATTGTGATCAAGTGTTGTCATATTTCATTATTTCAATTATTTATGTACTTTATGCATGTATTTTCAAGTTACATTTTTACCTTGATGTTTAATATTTATAAGTAAGGGAAAAAGTACAATTACTGGTTTTGAGTATTTCACTTTTTATTCTATTTTATCATTTATTCGGTTTGGGTTTATTTGTATGTTTAGTAATAATCGAATATATTTTAATGTATATATTTAGTAATTATTAAAAGAAAATGTGTGAATTTCAATGAACTGGTATAGGGTTGGGTGATGTGTTTCCATGGTGACCTGGAAAACATTGTGCCAGCCTTCTACTGCAATGTTTGTATTTTCTTCTTTGTTTAAAGTACTGTGGTAAATGTTCCACCACTCAGGAGAACCAGGATTGGTGTCTGTCCTGAGCAGTACAGATGGGCAACCCAGGTGTCCTCAAAGTAGTCAAGGAGTGGTGTAAATATTCCACCAATGTCATCACATCTAGGTACTATTTTTTAGATGGCATGAAGGCCAGAGCAAACAGTTCTTTCATTTGAAATTGAAAGGTGATTTTTGATGAGTAAAATTTAAACAGGATTTTTTTTAGGTGGTGCAAGATGGCTCTGTTATATTGGAAACAGCGCCCCTGTATTTGAATACAATTTTATTATTATGTGTATTATAGCAAATTCAAAATCAATAACTATGACATTGGGCGAATTGTTTTCTAATTTCTCTTTTATGGTATTGAATAGCTAGATTTAGGTTGCGTTTTGATTGTTTTGAAGCAGTGCAAATATGAGTGGTTAGTTGTTGTCTCTTCATTGTCCATAGATGGTAGTGGACATATTTTAAGCCAGATGGTTTTGTGGTGTTGCAAATATCATTATTCTTTTTGTATGGTTAATTGTTAGATTGGCAGAGATATCAATTTTCTGAGAGAGTCGTTGATGAAAGATTACCCATTTTTTCACGTGTTTGTTTTCTAGATATTGTCCTTTTCAGATTAGTTACAGATGGTAGTTAGGCAAAGCATACTCTTGTTGTTTTGTTTCAATTGTAGCTGTGGAACTTCTTGAGGTCTTTTTTGGTTTTATATTCTATTTTGTGTCTCCAGCTGCGCCATGTTTAGCAAATGATTGTGTTCAGTTACATTCTCCTCTTGGTCATTTACAGTGGTAGCCCTTCCATAACAACCATTAAAATAACATTTAGTATATTTCCAGTTGCTGTGATCCTTGCTACAGTGCACTGTTGGGATCTGTTTTCCTTTCAAAATATGAAAAAATAATGTAATACACTATGTGTTATATTTATTAATTATTGTTTATGTATATTTTCATTTTTTCCTTACATTTTGCAATTCTTTTTTGTGTATATTGCATGACAGTAGGGACCTTCTGGTATCTCAGTTTGACTTGTTTGGATAATTGTTTTTTTACATTACAGCAGGTATAAATTCAGTGCAGACAAAATAATTAGCTCAATTTATTTGAAAATTAAAGTGGTTACTTTAAAGTATTATGGCTTACTGTTTTCAAGTTGATTTGTTCACATCATTATATAGTGTGGCAGGCTTCTGTCCTCCTTTTAGTGTGCACGCAGGAAAATGGTTAATTTTTCTTTTCTTTTAGAGTACTTTGCTAATGGTATGTTTGTTCTGATTTTATTTTGAAACTCATGTTTTATTCCATCGCCATTTTTCTTATATGAAAATGCTAATGTAGGCGTATATGTAATTTTTTTTATCATTTAAAATGTTTTATGATGAGTTATGATGATTTATATATTTAAATGTACACATATTGTATTTTATTTTGATTTTTTATGATATTTCATGTTTAAATATTTTTATGCTTTTTTATTTTGATGTGCTGCTGCTATTTTGTGTATTTATATATTGTCTATTGAAATTATTTTTAAAATCATGATATCAAATTTGTGTATAATTATGTATGTATTTACGTATGTATATGGCATTTCTATAGAGTTGTGAACAGTTAATGCATTGGGATTTAGTGTTCTTTAAAGAGGTGCATCTTCAATTCTTTCCTAAATTGTAGCAGCGTTGGGCAGTCCTGATGGATATAGGGATTTTGCTACAGATCCTGTGTACACAAATGGAAAAGAGCTTTTGTCTTTTTTTATTTTTTACATTTCTTAGTCTGCAGTCTGATGGAGATTTGACTTTAGGTGTGCCAAGCACCACCAGAGATAGTGAGCTAGCCGGCAAGATAAGCTGGGGTGGTGGTGCTTGTGGTGGATTTGTAAATGATCCAGCTAGTTTTGAAGATGGTGTGGAGAGGCAAGAGGAGCCAATAGAGTTCCGTCAAAGTGGGTGTGATATTATCATAATTTTCCAGGCTCGTGGATGATACATGCTGTGGAGTGTAGTATGCCAGTGTGGGTTGTGGGAGGCCATGAAGTATGGTATTACTGCCATTCAGATGTAAGAGTACAAGGGCTTCAGCAGCAATTCTGAAGTCACTTTCTGGAATAAATGTTTTGACTATCTTTAGAAGAGAAAGCTGGTACTAGGCAGTCTTTGCTTTTTTTTGGTAATGTGTTCTTTGAGAAAGAGGTTGGAGCCTGGGGTGAATCCAAGTGATGTGCCATTTAATGAAACTTCGGGTTTAAAACACTCAATGTTCATGTCATTAAGCCATGTCTGTACTGTAACGTATTAGTTTGTTGGTCTTGGAATTCTGTTTTAGTTGAGTTGAGCTTCATATAGGCACTGTGTGTATAATGTGAAAGTAGTGTTTGGGGCACTGGATGGCTAAAGCAGAGGAGACTTTCAAGCAGAATTGTGTGTTATTGGCATACTGTTGAATCGTGATGCTTATATTCATGAGTAGAACTCCAAGCAGCTCTATATAAAGGCAAAAGATGATAGGAGACAGTATTGATACCTGGGGCACTCCACATGTGATAGGTATCGTTTATGACCTTTAGGTGCCCATGTGGAGAAACTGGTGTCAGTTGGAAAAGTAGGAGGTGAACAAGTAGACATTGCTTGTGAATCACATGTAGATGAGGGTAGAATAGTCAACTGTGTGAACAGCAGCTGAAAGGTCCACAATATCTGGAGGCTGGTGTATTCTTCATCTGTGTTCAAGAGAGCATTATCTAAAATCTGTAAAGTGGCGGTCTACCTGCATGATCTGAAGTCAGACTGGTAGTAGTGTAGGAGATGGTTAGCATTAACGTGATCTTAGAGTTGAACATAGACTGTTTTTTCAATGATCTTGCTTATGAATGGTAGCTGAGTGATGGCTGGCAGTTGGCGAGATCATCAAGGTCGAGTGTAGGTTTCTTTAGGAGTAGGGAGATCTAACCAGTCTTGAGGGCTTCTAGGAGGATGTCTTGACTGAGGAAGGCATTGACGGTAGGTAAGGGTAAGAGAGCATCTTCAGAGAGTGCTTTAATGAGGGATGATGGTAATAAATTGACAGGACACTAGTACTCACATGCAATTTTTTTGTAAAGTCATCAAAGATTTTTCCCCATTGGCCGTATTGACCTTTGTTGGTTGAATGGAAGCACTTTAAAGGAGAAAACATCAACAATACATTTCTAGTTTCCCTGGGTTTCTATTTAGAGATCATGGAATGTGTGAGCACTATATATACTTCTGTAGAAGTCTAGGAAAAGGAAATAAGTGTACATCTAAAGCTTCGCTCTTGAAAGAATAGAGGGAAGCAGAGAAGCCTGTCCCTCTCCAAGCCAAAAGGGAAACTGTCTTTCAACTGTGAGAACACCAATTAAAATAACAGGAAATTCAGATGCATCCTTATCTTCTTTCACACCACCAGGACCCAACCAAATCATTGCTTGAGAGGAGCATCTGCAACATCTCTTAACTATCCTATTGCATCAAAACTTGGACTGTAATCTGCACCTTAAACATCCCTGCACCCTGGTACTCAATGAATAGAAGGCATCTTTCAACCATTAATTCTCCACGTTCGCTGCCAAGTTCTTCCCTTCAGGCCTCACTATAGGCCGACTAATACAAACAATAAGCCTGTCTCTATCTAACCATAATCATAATAATGCACCTGCAAAGAAAAAAAATATATGACGGCAAGGCTAAATGCATATCACTTCAGGCATGTGGTTAGGCTAAGTTAACTCGGCAGATTATATGAACTTTGAAAACATGGTTATACATACACAAGTATAATTTCAAGAATAAGTGTAAAACCTCAGTAAAAGATTACATGATTCCATGTACCAACTGAACATTAGTACACTCGTGTATAAATCTCTAATCGGATAAATCACACATAAACACACTTTCTTCTCTAAAACAAATCACAGAAATCATTAGAACTTCACCATAAATAATTTCACCATGACTGAACATTGATCAAAGCCCTTTACAATTGGATGAGCTCATTAACATATTAAAACTAATTTGGCCAACTTACTATTCTAAAGATTTAATACCAGCAAATCCAATAAAAGCCAACTCCCATGTGTCATTACCATACTGGCTCAAATTGATCAATGCTTTCAATCAAGAACTTTATCCTAGTGATCTGAAGATTGGACAGATTATACCAATACTGAAAACGATTGTGCTGACCTAGTAGCTAAACTATATTGGTTAGATCAAGTGTAAGGAAATTCCTCTTTTTGAGTGGAGTGGTCACTTTTGCAGACTAGGATTGCTGGTTTTCTGCACACTGGGGCATTGTTGCCCAGGTCCAAGTGTATGTGCTATGACCCCTATAACATGGTAACATTGGCTAACTCCTAGTTAGCCTATTTAAAGTTCCAGTAAGGCCATTGTATATAGTGTAGGAAAATATACCATTTGTTTGGGAAGTTAACTGTCACCTGTGGACTGCAGCACATTTTCTGGATCTTGTCCAAAACACAAATCCAAAGGTCTGGAATCTCCTTGATAGTCTCTGGAAGGCTTACACTACAATTCCCACAATGCAACTGTCCACATTCTTAAATGTCCACTCCAGGTTGGGGACTCTTGGTGGAGATGATACAGGTGGGCTCTGTCAACCTGTAGCTGCAGGAAGTCTACTCCTTAATCCTTAATCCTTCTTGAAGCAAAACACAGTTCCCAGGGATGTAGTACCAAATTGCACAGCATGAGCAGTTATTCAGAGTGTAGGCCTTTGGGTGCAAAGTCTGATTCCAGCAGGGCAGTCTTTCTTTGCCTTGTAGTTTCAGGCAGCAGATCTGAGAGACTATGCAGCTCTCAGATATTTATTCAGTGTTCTGTGGCAACAAGCATGGGGCACCTCTGTCCAGTGTAATGCTGGGTGCCACCCAAGAGCTTGACAGCTTCCTCCAAAGTTTCAGCATCTCCTTGTCCCACAAAGCACTGCACTTCCAAAATCCGACATGGCTGATAACTCTCCAAAGGAGTAAGAGCTAGCTAAACCAACCCATAGCGTGGCTCATTTCCATCAGCTCTCCTCTTCATGACCTCTGAAAATTCCTATTCTAAACCTGCCATCTGTCTGGAGCACAGGATGTGGGGGTGAGTTGGCCTGCCATTCCTTACTGATCTGCTCTCTCTTTGAGCTCAGATTTGTTTACCCAGCTCCGTCTGCAGGCCCCATTCTACCCAGCAGCAGAGCTCTCTCCATCAGATAACCTCTGCACCTGACAGGCAACTTAGCACTTAGCGTCTGGTGCCTGGCTAAGCCTGTTAAGGCTGACCAATCAGCAAAGACCACTAGAAAGCTGGATTTATCTTCTGTACTAGTTATGATAAATTCAATAGTGACATGTGCATTTATCAACACCAATCTTTTAAGCCCTTGAACAATATTCTTAACTCATTTACTAGCAATATTTATAGATAAATAAAATATTGAAATGCTAGCCTAAGGGGCAAAGTATATACAATGGGGAAAAATGAAATGGGCAGTTTTCCCTCATCAGGGCATATACAACATATTTTATAAGCCCCCTGCCTTTAGTTACATGCCCTCTAACCCCTAGGACACGTAGGGGAGGCCCTGGAGGTACCCAGTATGTAAACATAAGGTAGGTTATCACTTTTAGAGTGCCCAAACCAAAGTCGAATTTGCACATGATATTTTATTTTAAAGACAGTCTACAAGGTCAGTTTAAGTTTTAAGTTTAAGTTTATTTACACAATTGTGAGTTTACTTAAAAGCATTGCAATAAAATATACAAAATAATACATATTAATTAATAATTCAGTAATAAAATCTCGCAATTCAGCATTTTTTTTTAAATATGATGGATAAAAAAGAATTCAGATAGTCACAGCTTTAAAATTGGGGATGCTATTGCACAAGAACATTTCAGTTCATATACCTGCCAACGAACGGACAATCCGCCTCTGGCCAACTAAAAGATAATATAACCATTGAAAAAGTAACTCATACATTACATAATAAAACCTACATTCATGATAAAACACAGTTAAATTCAAATGGCAAAATCTTTAGTGTCAATATACAATATTTCTAATAGTAAGAAGCAAATGAAGGTCACAATTTTAAGGCTGGAAGAACACTCAAGGGAAGTATTTCAATTCATTATTCATCCTTGGGGGGGGGGTTTAAAAGTCAATGGGTCTGCCCCTAATAGTGCTTTGGGGAACTCTAAGTTGTTCCTAGAGGATGATATGACTGTTGAATTGTTTCTTGCATCAACTGTACTGAACAATTTATGTATTCTGTAATCTTTGCTCCACTTTTAGCAGAAATTTGACAAAATGGCAGTTTAACTGAGAGTCCAGTGGGTCAAAACAGGCTAAAATTGCCTGTCTTCTTGATCGAATTGCTCTTTGATTAAAAACCTTGATTAACAGTTGTTTCCTTTCTGCCATTACAGTGTTACAAGAGCAAACCAGATGCAACATATCCTCCTTGCAACTCCCACAGAGGCGACAACCGGCAGGTAGATTTCCACGTAGCCAAGGTGCCATGTGTTCATTAACTGGTAATAGCCCCAGCCGGTATCTTAAAAACTGCTGCTTAATAAGAGCTGGGTAACCAGTGGCAAAGTAATCTTGTGGTGCAACAGACTTGTAATTGTTTAATGTCATCCACCCATATGCCCTTGTGCTAATGTGGCTTTATCTTCTGTAGCTGAATTTTAAGAAACTTCTATACCAAACGCTTAACGGCCTGTAGATCAATTGACATTTTCCAAAGCTGTTCAAGACCTGTAAGAGCAAGTGCCTCTTACAAATACTCTCTTCCTGGTGATGTATGATGATGCTGTAGTTCGTCCTACAACATATGATTCGATGTGTTCGATTCTGCTTTCTTAATTTTATTCCAGCATATTATGTATGTACAGCGTCTGGCTAGTGACTGCTTGACCAGTCCAAATTCTAGACTTATCTGAGCCGGGGAGGTGTAGCTTGGCAAGGAGAATATGATTCTATAAGCTTGCCCTCTTAAAGCCTCACTTCCATATGAGATTGTTGGAAGGAGTTTTGCTCTTACAACGTCCAGTAATGGTGTCAAGACAGGTCCGGGTACCTTTTTCTTCAAGTTTCTAAATGCTGCAGCTAGAACCAAGCCTTTCTTTTTGATCGCCTCCTTCTTTGCAAGAAAGTTCCTTTTATTTTCAATAATTACTCCGAGGTATTTGTATTCATCTACATTTCTCAGCCGCTCTTTACTCAAAAACAAGGCCTGTGTTTGTGTTTTCTTGACGTTATAACACATGGTTTTCGTTTTACCAAAGTTGATTTGCAGGCCATTGGTTTGCGAATGAATCATCATTGTGTCGAGGAGTCGTTGGAGACCCACCCAGATATGGCTTACCAGTACTACGTCATCGGAATATAAGAAGCTTGATATTGGTTTTACTCCTAGTTTCATGGCGTGAGGGTTGCATGATTGTAATGCTTCCGTCAGGTCTGTCAAGAAAAGATTAAATAGGGTTGGTGCCAAAACCCATCCTTGTTTTAGGCCTCGGGTAGATTTAATTTTCTGAGAAAGATGTGTGCCTGCTCCTATTTTGATTTGTGACCCTTGTGTCACTGTGCAGCATTATCAACATGTTTAAGAGATGTAAATGTAAATGTAAATGTCAAGGTACTTATAGAGCGCACTGTCACCAGACGGACACCTTGCTGTGGTAAACTCCAATTTGCTAACTTCCACCAGTTTCCCTCAGTCTATACAGTCCAAGGCTGATTTAAAATCAATGTAGCAGAAGTATTATGAAGATTTGGAAGCACACACAGGTAGCGTCCATAAGTAAAGAAATAGCCAAAATGTTCATGATCGTGCCGGTGGATTTGGTGAACCCAGTCTGATTGTATGGAATTATGTTATTATTAGAAGACCACAATGAGAACTCTTCCAGGACAGTTCCAGCAAAATATTTGGCATCGACATCCATCAATGTTATAAGCTGATAGTTTTCCGCAAGGGATCTATTCCCTCCTTTAAATATGGGAGATATAATCAACCCCTTCCAGGACGCAGGAATAATTTGTGTGCTCCTAACTTCCGTGAATACTGGTGTCAGAGTTTCGGGCCAAAAGTCTGGGTTATATTTGAAGACCGCAGGGGGTATGCAGTTTGGGCCCAGGGCTCCCTCTTTCCGCCCTTTCGTTATCTGCATTTTGATGGTATCTGTATTTTACTCAGACGAGCCCTTATACCGCCTGTTTGATGGAAGAACATGAAGATTCATCTGTGAGTATTCTTCTGATGGTTCATTAAAGTAGGTTTTTAAGTAGCGGACCCACAAAGCCTCTGTGATATGGAATTTACTCTTCTATTGTCTTCTTTCAGGAGTTGATTTACTGTGGTCCAGAATCTAATGTAGTTTTTACATTTTATATTGGAATGTAGTTTCACCCATAAATTGTTATCATTGTCTCTTTGGATTCGCTATTTGTAACTTTTTGATTAGTTTTTTTGTTTGACTTCAGTGCTGCAAAAGCTGTTAAAACTCCTGGCTTTTTCCTTAATGTCCTAAGCGCTTTGTTAATTCGAGTTTAGCACTCCCGAAATCTGGTATCGTGTGTTACAGTTGAGGCTTCCTGTTAGATTTGGGGGTCTCTAGTTGGCAATGGTTTGCACCTTTGTCCAAATAGGGACCCTTGTGTCTAGTCAGGGTAAGGGGCTACACTCCTAAAAAAAAACCTGCTCACCCCCTTTTTTGCTTGCCACTAGCAGGCAGGCTTATCTCAGAAGCAGTGTGTAAAGAATTTGTGAGCACATACAGTAATACAGTGAAAACACTACAAATGAATACCACACAGGTTTAGAAAAATAAGTAATCTTTACTAGACTTAACACAAGACCAAATGTCAAAATTCCACAATATTGTAATCAAAATAGACTCTAGATTGTAAATGTGCCACTTTACTCTCAAAGTACCTTGGATGTGTAATGCAGAACGAACAAAAGGGTCACAGGGAAGGTGATGTGCCGGTTCCTTACACCTAGGGGAGTGGATGCGTCGATTCCATACTGCTGCGCAGGGGAGTTGATGCTCACTTCCTTACTGTGTGAGGGGGTGAAGCGTTGGTTTCTTACTGTGATCCGTTGCGATGATGCTCCGGTGCGATGCGACAAAATGGCGTCTTGGTTACGGTGCGACAACGTAGATGAGATGAGTGCACGCCCAACAGTTGTGCGGCGACTCGGTGATCTTCTGAGCCACGACAGGCAACTGCTGCGGCGGCGACACACTTCTCGTCGTTGAGTTGCGCTTCCAGCTCCCAGCAACATGCAGTTTCTCAGAAGGCCCAGCACAACAGCAGAAACTTCATTTCCCAGCAAGGGATTTCAGGGGGGGAGCTGGGGGTGAAGTCTGGTATCCCTGAGACTTCAGGCAGGAGGCAAGCACAGTTCTATTCAGCCTTGTGCTGACGTACCCTGTCTCCTGAAGCCACCCCAGCCCCTGTCACTCACAAACCAGAGATGGAATACACAGCCTAGCAGAGGCAGTCTTGGATGGCTAGGCAAGAAAATACCTACTTTCTAAAGTGGTATTGTCAAACACAGACTGTTAAAACTAACTTTACTAAAAGATGTATTTTATCATTCTGAGTTCAGGCATACTAAACTCGTATTTCTACCTAGTTCCCTGAGTCAGTTAGGATTATAAAATCATAATTATATAATCATTCTGCCCATTCTGGCCTATGGGAACAGGTGGCCTTGCAATAGTGAAAATCTAAATTGGCTGTAATTCACTATCAGGACATACCACACACTAAAGAGCATGCCCTACCTTTTACATACAATGCACCCTGCCCTTGGGCCTACTTTAGGGTTGTCTGCTATGTAGAAAAGGGAAGGTTTGGGGACTGGAAAGTGGGTGCACTTACCAAGTCAACATGGCAGCACTGGGCTGCACACAAACTCTGCAATGGCAGGCCTGAGCCACAGGCTACAAGCTACTCCGGTGGGTGGCACAATCAGTGCTGCAAGCCCACCAGCAGCATTTGATTTACAAGCCCTTGGCACACACGGTGCACTGTACTAGGGTCTGACAAGTAAACCAAATAAGCCAATCATGGAGTCACTAATCAAGTTAAGTAAATTTTACTGTATATAGTTAGTTCAAACCTTTACAAATTTTGTGCTAAAATCTTCCGATTGGCTTTTAAAAAGTAAAAAGTACACAGGCAGTCTATAGTGTCATATTTAAAAAATTGAAGTTATCTTAGGTTATAATCTATTATTTGCACCTCGGTCATTTGATTTTAAAGATTTTGATCTCATACACTGTTTTCGATTTTCTGTATTAAAAAGCTAACTTTCTGCAAAAATCTGGTGGCCCTGCATGCTACCTGTAATAGTTTGCTGTTCAATGCTAACATGACTGCTCACCGACATGATCTGATTTGAAATATACTAAATGCATGTAATAGACTTCTCAGGTTATTCAGGGATGGACAAATGCACAGTAAATGAGTCAGAGTTTATTTTATTTATTTATTTATGGATTTATATCGCGCTAGAATCGACTCTTAACAAGAGTATCTCTGCGCACAGAAAAAAAAGAGAGAAGAAAAAGAGGCCGGCAGCTGCAGGAGGTATATCGTACACTTCAATTCAGCGTTACATAACTGGAACGGTTGACAGGTTTCTAAATTAAAAACATTTTAAGTTTTTTCCTAAAGACAAAGTTTCTTCTGCTTGACCACAGAGTCTGCAGAGTGATGTTGGCCATATTTGTTTCCATGCTGGAACCTGATCTTTTGAGATAAATGCCCCCATCCGAGTTCGAAGTCGCAGTTGTTGGGTAGCGGTTGTAATGTGGTTGACCAAATATGGTTGTGGGGAGCATCTCTCATATGTAGCTAATACCGTCCAGCCATGTTTTTTCTTTGCTAATGCGGCTTTATCTGTAATTCAGGCTTTTTGTTTTGCCGCATTATTGGCTATTTTTTTAAAAGCTGCACAGGTGTAATTGGTGTTCCATGCTTCTTGCATTTTGAGGTTTATCAATGCTTCTTCTAGAACTGTGTTCCAGGCGTTTTTTCCTTTTATTTGATTCTTTATTTCGATCCAACAGTACCCCATCAACGAATCCTCTTGTGCTGCTTTTAATTTACAACACATTTTTAATATTGCTGCTTGTCTTACTGGGTGCTGGTTTAATAACCCAAATTCCAGACGTACTTGTGCTTGTGATACAAACTTCGGGATCTGAAAGATGTATTTAAATAACTCTGATTGTTGAAGATTCAGGAAGTTTGCGTCTTGTCCTCTGAATAATTCCGAGCCGTACGTGAGGGTTGGGAGAAATTTGGCTGCGATTACTTTTAACAAGTTTAAATTGGATGGACACTTCAATTTTGTTTTTAGTAAATTTAGAGCGAAGCGTAGTTTATTAGCCTGGGCTTTTCTGAACAGTAAGTGATATTTTAGAGGCAACCTTGAGTCTACCACTACTCCTAGGTACTTGTATGTGATACTGTGCTCTATGATGTTTCCTGCCACGTGCCATTTGAATTTTTGCCGCCCTGTACGTGATGAAAAACAGATGACCTTCATTTTTTTATGATTGATGAGCAAACCATGCTCCCTGATGTATTTGTGCAACCTTGTGATGGAGCACTGTAGGCCCATTGGGGTCTGGCTGCATAGGACGATGTCATCTGCGTACTGCATGCTACTTATTTTGCGGTGTGCTAGCTTTGGGGGATCGCTCTGAATTTCCAATATCCTCTTATCCAGGTCTGCAGTGAAAATGTTAAAAAGGGTGGGGGACAGTACGCATCCCTGCTTTAGGCCAATGTGGGTTGGGATCTTTGCTGTTGTTCTTTCACCATTCCCTAATTTTATCTTGACCCAGGTGGATGTGTATAGGTTGATGATGGCCTGCAGTAACTTCGGTGGGATACCCCAGTTTGCCATCTTTTGCCATAGGATCTCCCTTGGTACCGTGTCGAACGTTGATTTTAAATCGACAAAACAGGTGTACAATTTTGTTGATTTGTCCTTTTCTTTTTCGACAAGAAGATTTAAGGTGAACAAGTTGCACAACGTGTTTGTTCCCGGCCTGAACCCGGTCTGTGTAATTGGGAGGATCTTATTCGTGGTGACCCATTCTTCCCGTGCTATCAGGAGATTTGATGTGTATATTTTGGCCTCTACGTCTATGAGAGCAATCAACCTATAGTTCGCCGGGTCCGATCTAACGCCTGCCTTAAAAATTGGGTGCAAAATGCTCCCTCTACATGATGGTGGTATACTTCCCGTTTGAAAAGCATGGTTGAACTATGGGGTGAGGTATTCTGTCCAGAATGATTGGTCGTATTTAAAGAGCCCGTTTGGCAAGCCGTTTGGGCCAGGTGCGCCTGTAGTCCTCAGTTTTTTTATAACCATTTGTACTTGATGTGGTTTGATCCAATTTTCACCAAAGTTTTGTTTGGGTTCTTCCCTTTTGTATTGGTGATGAGTAGTGTGATCTGATTTCAGTACTTGGAGGTTGAAATTGTTCCCTTAATTTTGCTCTAGGTGATGTATCCAATCTGCCTCTAGTATATTTGCGTTGTGTTCGTGGAATTCTCCATTTGCTATTTTATTAATTTCTGCCCAAAATTTCCTGTTATTATTTGATTTGCTTGTTTCCAATAGTTTTTGCCAAATGTCTGTTTTTTGATTTTTCTTTGCTATCCAAACCTCTTTTTTATATTTTTGCCTTAATTTGTGGATTTGTCACTGTGTGTCTTCACCCATGATCTGATCTTTTCCTTGTAACTTTCTAATTTCCTGGTTTAGAATCTTTTTTTTACTCACTATAGAGCCAAGATGTACCAGAGATGCTGTCATTGGATTTCTTCTATGGCGTTTGTTTTGGGAACCAAATTTGTCTGTTAAACTTATGATCATCTTTTCCCAATCGGCCCGATGCTCTACTGATCTTTTTTCTTCGCCTTTTTCCTGTACCTTTTTTACATGGGTCATAATTTCTTCGACATTCTTTCCATTCCATGCGAGTCATTTTAGGTTATATGGGCTTGGGGTTTCCGTCAAGTCGTTGCTTGCTGGTGCCCTTACATATTGAAGGCTAAGAACAATTGATTGCAGACAATGATCGCTCTCCAATTTGTGTATTATTTGGTAGCTGACGATCCTTTAGAGTACCTCCAGGTCCACTATGGTATAATCTAGGACTGATTGAGTCTGTTTAGCTATTCTGGTCGTGGCTGCGGGCTGGTCTTGTGGGAAGCGACCGTTGAAAGTGATCATGCCGATTTCAGCAAAATTTAAGGCACACTGCTGACCTTGTCTATCCTTTTTTCGGTGATTTGTTATCAGTGGTGGGATTTTTTTGCCTTTCAGTTTGTTTTGTGGGATATTTTGTGTGTAGTCTACTTGTAATAAAAACATGTTGAAGTCGCCTGATACTACCAATCCCGCCTGTGGGAAGGTGGATTGCAAAGTTTTGACCAGTGCTTTGAGAGTCGCGATTTTGTCTTGTTTCTTCTTAGATTCTGGGTGAATGTAGATGTTACAAATTACCAATGACCATATGTCTGGAGAGTCCCGCGATCCTGAACAGAGGTCTGGTGGTAGTACAATTTTGATACACTGAATCCATGTTTGTCCTGAGCCAATTAGATCGTACGTCCATAGTATACTGGTGTTCAGGTAGATTGATAATCCGCAGGCTGCCCTACCAAGTGAACCTCTTTTGGTGGCATATTGTTGGAATTCTTTGAAGCCGTTTATCTGAACCGATGTTATTGACCATGTCTCTTGGAGTAATAAGATATCAAATTGTTTTAGGGATACTAACAGATCTGCATCCTCTGTTTTGCTGCCTAGTCCATTTATGTTCCACGAGCCTATTTTCAAGTTACATTTTCATGCTTCATTTTTCCAATAGTCAATGGAACTTGATGTTGGGGGTAGCACTTTCCGAGTCTGACTGGTTGCTCCTGATGAACCTTGATGGATGATACGTAGGTTGGTCCATCCTTCCTTGGTGCTGGCAGTACGACAAAGTGCCCCCCGGAGTAGACCGCTATCAGATAGTGATCTTGACTCTGCCATCGGGCATAATGGGCCTGGATATCTTTCAGTTTCTGTTAATCTAATTTCAATTCCCCATTTGGCAAACTCTTCTCTGTGCTGCCAAAATTCTTTGGCATTCTTTGGATCACTCCAAGTTACCACTGTTTTATCTCTCCCCTTTGCATTTGAGAGTGGTTTGAATTGAATACATTCAATGTGATTTGTATTCAGGTGTTTTAGTGTTGAATTGGCGAGTTTTAAAATGGCACTGCGATAAAGGATGTCACGATTCCCTCTGGAGCTGTAGTGCGGGAAAATTTCAAGGGTTGTTAGACTTACTGGGTAAATTAGTTCTTTGTTTTCTTTAGAGTCCAAAAACATGATTTGAGTGCTTGTTTTTAATATGTTGACTGGATTGTACTGATTGGTGACCTTGTCCTGTACAATTGCCTCTATGCCAAATGCCGGCGAGTGGACTCTTAAAATCTCTGGCCCTTGTATCATAGTTCTCGGTTGGTACGCTTTGGCCATGAAATTTTCTTTTTGGACCTTAGTAATTTTTGAAAAGTAATGAGATGTGCTTTTTTGTCCTGCTTGGATCTTCTGTTTTGGTGAGCCATCTGCAAGTTGTTTTTTTTTGTTGCCTTGGATGGACTGAGCATCTTTTAGACTGCTTGGCTGTGCTGTTGTTAGGTCTGTTGGGGGCGTCTTGGATCTGTGTTGGTTGCGTTCTTGACTAACTTCCCCTAGTTCTTCCTGGGCCCTTTTGCTTGACTCTTTTCCCTTCGTCCCATTCACTGGTGTTGTTCCCGGCGAGTTTATATACTGGTAGCTTTCCAGTGATGTCCATTACAACAATTTACAATAGGGAGCACTTGCACTGTGCCACTGAATAGCAGTGGCACAGAGCCCAAAGTATCTAGACCAGCAAAACATATAGCAAAACACAGGAGGCAACAGCAAAAAATGGAAGGGAGACCCACGCCAATGGTGCCGGGTTTAACACTTCCTTATATACTTTGCTGTCACCTTTGGGATTTATTCGTTTAGAATGCTTTTCTCAAAGTATTGCAGTGAGCCTTTCCCATGTATTTACCGCTGTACTTTCTTTGCTTGAGATTTCCTGGAGCGTATCCATTACAGTTTCATGCAATTTGGCAAGCCCGACCGTAGTACTCTTAATACCTCTACAATTTATTAGATATGCTTTGTCTGTTATCTCCCTTATATGATTTGAGCGGGTATTATATGGGGAAAATTTAACTTCTTGTGGAAGATGGTCACTGTCGGACCTATCCATAATTTGGAATGAGCAAATGTGTTGAAATATCATCAGGGAGAGAAATGTATAGTCTAAACATGTACTAATATGATTAGAGTGAAATGTAGCATTAGGTCGGATATCTGTTTGAAACCTACCGTTTAGGGCCCTAATAGATAAATGTTCAAAATCATCCAGAAGTTGACAGACAATTTTCGTCCATTTCCCTAGTATGTTGTTGCCTTGGTCCAGTATTTCCCAAAGTTTAGATTGGGAGATTAACCCCTTCGATGCTCATGACGGAACGGTTCCGTCATGAGCATCGGTTGAGCTGTGCTCATGACGGAACCGCTCCGTCATGAGCACAGCCCCTGGGGAAAGCACTGGCGCTCCCCCCCTGGGGCATCGATCGTGCCCCCACAGAGAGGGATGGCAGCGGAAGAGTTTCCGCTGCCACCCCCGAGCCCCCCCACGCTTCCTGATGACGTCAGCGCGCACAGCGTGCGCCGGCGTCATCAGGAAGCGTTGGACGCGCTGGAATTCATTTCTTCCAGCTCGTCCAACGGGGAGGGTAAGTGTTTTGGTGCTGTGTTGTGGGGGGGGGGCCGAATTCCAGGGCCTTGAGGCATCGGGGGAGAGGAAAGAGTATTTCCTCTCCCCTGATGTCTCAATGCTGGGCATTCCTGTCCCACGATCGCGCACAGCGTCGCGATCGTGGGACAGGAATACCCCGCTGGACCCCAGGGATGTTGTTTTTGGCCATTTTGGAAGCGACCCCTTGGGCAAGGGTCGCTTCCCTGGGGGAGAATTTGTGGAAGACTTTTCTGCCCCCCCTGGGGGCAGATCGGTCCACTTTCGGTCCGTTTATGCCCCAGGGGGGGCAGAAAAGCCCACTAGACACCAGGGAATTTTGTAATATCGTTATGGGAAGCGACCCCTTGGGCAAGGGTCGCTTCCCTGGGGGAGAATTTGAGCACAGACTTTTCTGACCCCCCTGGGGGCAGATCGGTCCACTTTCGGTCCGTTTCTGCCCCCAGGGGGGGCAGAAAAGCCCACTAGACACCAGGGAATTTCGTCATTTTGTTATGGGAAGCGACCCCTTGGGCAAGGGTCGCTTCCCTGGGGGAGAATTTGTGCACAGACTTTTCTGCCCCCCATGGGGGCAGATCGGTCCACTTTCGGTCCGTTTCTGCCCCCAGGGGGGCAGAAAAGCCCACTAGACACCAGGGAATTTCATAATATTGTTATGGGAAGCGACCCCTTGGGCAAGGGTTGCTTCCCTGGGGGATAATTACTGCACAGACTTTTCTGCCCCCCCCCTGGGGGCAGATCGGTCCACTTTCGCTCCGTGTCTGGCCCCAGGGGGGGGCAGAAAAGCCCACTAGACACCAGGGAATTAGTGTAAATAAAAACAGAAGTGACCCCTTTGGCAAGTGTCGCTTCCAGGGGGCAACTTTTATAATATGTATTTGGCCCACCCGCCCCGGGACAGAGTAGCCTTTTTTTTCCCTGCTGTTTTCTGCCCCACCTGGAACATAACCCGATTGACCATTTGGGTAGTAATATAGCATGTTGTAATGTTTATTGTTTTATTTTTTGTGAATCGCAATAGTAATGTTTTTTTTTTTTACTTTTTTGTTCTAGGTGAAGGCTTTTGCTCTTTTCAGTTTGCCGTGTTGTTTCTGGCGGTTCTGCTGTTTGTGTAGTTTGGTAAGAGACTCTTTTTTGTACAATGTAAATGTGTTTGATTTCTCTGCATGAATTTTTTTTGCAAATGGTGTAATAATAGCAGTATGTTTGTTTTTTGAGTGTCAAAAACTTTTTGCATTGGTGCTCGATGTGTATTTTGTTGTCTTGTGAGTAATTTGTTTTTTTTCTTCTTTCTAGTTTGATATCGTTGGTTTTTGCTGTGTCACTGCAGAGTTGGTTTCTGGTGAGTGCAGCTGTCTCTTGTAATTGGATTGTATAGTTTTTGAGTACATTGATCTTTGTGATAAAGGTACACATTTCTTTACTTACTTGGTTTGCACATTGTTGGTTGTTGTTGACTTGTTTGTGCAGGTTCTATCTTAGTAAGTATAATGGCTAGCCGCAGGATGACTGCTCAGCAGGTTGTTGGTTTGCTGTTTGAGTCTTCCTCTGATATTGGTTCAGAGACTGACTCTGCATCTGAGGGAGAGGAGGCAGGGGACGATTCTGGCAGTGAGTTGTCTCTCCGTATAGAGTCATCGGATGATGAAGATACTCTTAGTGCAGATGAAGTGCCTGTGTTAGAGGCGGAGACTGATGTGCCGATAGTGCGGCAAGAGGCATCTGGGCTGCAGCCTGGGGCTGCAAGGCTTCCCGTTGGTGTAGTGCGGCAAGAGGCATCTGGGTTGCAGGCTGGGGCTTCAAGGCTTCCCGTTGGTGTAGTGCGGCAAGAGGCTTCTGGGCTGCAGGCTGGGGCTGCAAGGCTTCCCTTTGAAAGTGATGACCTCTGGGTTGCCCCTGGCATGGTGCAGCTGGCATTGCCAGAGTTTACTGGTGTTCCAGGGTCTAGAGTGAATACTGAAAACTTTTTGCCGGTCAATTTTTTTCAGTTGTTTATGGACGATGTGTTTTTTGCAGAGATTGTTGAGCAGACTAATTTGTATGCCGAACAGTTTTTGAGGGACAACTGTGCCAGTCTTAAGCCACACTCTAGAGCTACCCGGTGGACTCCCACAAATGTTGAAGAGATGAAGAAGTTCTTGGGTTTAACTTTTTTGATGGGCTTGCTAAGGAAGCCATCAATGTCTTCATATTGGTCTAGCAGTCCCTTGATGGCAACGTCTATTTTTCCGGCAGTCATGAGTCGTGACAGGTATTTGCTACTGCTTCGGATGATGCATTTTGTTGATAATGGTTTAGCGTTGCCACGAGATCACCCTGACTGTGACCGTCTTTTTAAGATTAGGCCTGTCCTTGATCACTTTGTTGAACGATTTCCTGAGATCGATGCACCTGGGAAACAAATTGCAGTGGATGAGTCTTTGGTGTTGTTCAAGGGCCGCTTGGTTTTTAGGCAATACATTCCTAGTAAGAGGGCACGCTATGGAATAAAGCTGTATATGCTGTGTGACAGTAGGACTGGATATGTCTCTAATTTCAGGGTGTACACCGGTAAGGAATCTAGGTTTAACCTCCCTGGTTGTCCGTCCACTTTTGGAGTGACTGAGAAAATTGTTTGGGAACTTGGAAGAGGATTTTTTAACAAAGGCCACCATTTATATGTAGATAACTTCTACACTGGTGTGCGGTTGTTCAGGGAATTGGCCAAAGTGGACACTCTTGCTTGTGGCACAATCCGCTCTAACCGTAAAGGTTTCCCGAAAGAACTTGTTTGTCAAAAGCTTGTGCGGGGACAGTGCAGTGCGTTGCGTTGCCAGGAGCTTCTTGCTGTGAAGTTTACAGACAGGAGAGATGTCTACATGCTGACTACCATCCATGATGAAAGCACTGCACCTGTGACTGTTTGGGGTCAGGTCGCTGAAGCGTGCAAACCTGTGTGCATTTTAGACTATAATAGGCACATGGGTGGTGTTGACAGAGTAGATCAGAGGTTGGAACCTTACACTGCTCTTCGTAAGGCTTACATTTGGTACAAGAAGTTGGCTATCTATCTTTTCCACTTGGCAATGTTTAATGCTTTTGTTGTGTTCCAGGATTCTTGCCCTGAGTCAAAGATGACTTTTGCTAAGTTTCAGGAGTCTGTAATAGGCAGCCTTGTTGTAGTGGAACAGGCAAGTGTTCCTAGAGTTGGACTGGTGGAGGATGTTGCTAGATTGAAAGAACGCCACTTTCCAGATCACATTCCTCCCACACCCGCAAAAGATTTTCCCAGTAGGAGATGTAGAGTCTGTTGGCGAAAAGGTTTGCGGAAGGAGAGTCGTATGTACTGCCCCGACTGTCCTTCTCATCCTGCACTGTGTCTCTCTGCTTGTTTTAGAGCGTACCACACACGAAATAATTTTTGGGAGGATTCTTGAGTGGTAAAGTGAACTGCCTGGTCTGTATTCTTTGGATAATTTGATTCTGTTTCAAGGTTGGTGTTAGTGCAATGTATTTAGTTGCTGATTTTCTGTTAGAAGATTTGTATCTATTTGCAATTTGTTTGTGTTTTTATTTTTTTCTAAAAAAAATCCTAAATGTGATGGTGGTGTGTGTAGGCTTGCGCTTGGCTGTTGGTGTGTGTGGACTGGCACTTGGTTGGTGGTGTGCGTGGAATGGTGCTTGGCTGGCGGTGTGCATGGACTGGCGGTGTGCGTGGACTGGTGCGTGGCTGGTGGTGTGCGTGGACTGGAGCTTGTCTGGCAGTGTGCGTGGAATGGTGCTTGGCAGGCGGTGTGCGTGGACTGGTACTTGGCTGGCGGTGCGCGTGGACTGGTGGTGTGTGCGGACTGGTGCTTGGCTGGTGGTGTCCGTGGACTGGCGCTTGGCTAGCGGTGTGCGTGGACTGGTGTTTGGCTAGCGGTGTGTGTGGACTAGTGCTCTGCTGGCTGTGTGTGAGTAGTGACATTCTGCTGGTCACTACACACACTGCTAGCTGAGTGCCACTCCACGCAATCCATCAGCCTGTGTAGTTGCTGTGTCTGGATTGTGGGCATGTGAAAGTGATGGGCCCTTGAATGGCGCTGTGTGCTGGTGTGAGTTTTGTTATGTGATGGGCCCGCGGCTGGCGGTGTGAATGGTTTTGTATGTCTCACACGTATGAAAGGTGTATGAATGGCCTGTAAAGAGGTTGGTGCCTTGTCGTGGCTTTACAGCTCACGAGCTGTGAGTCAATGGTTCAGTTTCTCGCCCTTTCAATTATTACCAGTGCATTTCATTTCTGTGAAATCACTTGCTAATACAATTGTATCTACTGAACCATCACTCACCCTCGTGCCAAATCCAACCAGTATGTGTGTGTGCTTGCGGATTAGATGGTTGTGCAGTAATATTTGTCTTTCTGAAGCAGGGTGTACCTTGTCCCTTTTTGGTGAATTTTGTAATGTGTTGCTTTTGTGCCTGGTGGTGCGAATGGTCTTGTTTGTATCACGTATGAAAGGTGTGTGAATGGCCTGTAAAGTGGTTGGTGCCTTGACGTGGCTTTACAGCTCACGAGCTGTGAGTCATTGGTTTGGTTTTTTGTGAATTTAATTATTGACAGTGCATTTCATTTTTGTGAAATCTCTTGTTAATAAAATTTAATACACTGAACCATAACTCGCCCTCGTGCCAAATCCAACCAGTATGTGTGTGTGTTTGAGGAATAGATGGTTGTGCAGGAATCTTTGTCTTTAGTTTCTCTGCCAAGGTACACTTTCCATGCAAGAATAACCCACCAACTGTAGATATTGTCGGAAACCCATGGGAGTTCATGGTGATGTCTCTTTTGTGAATTCCCCAAAAAATGTTATCCCCAATGTCCTGCAAACCTCAAAATGTCTGCCACATTTTCTTTGCATTATTATTCCAAAATTCTCACGCTGTAGGAACAATAGATAATCTGGTTTTGCAAGGGGGGTCACTTTGGTTTTTGGCCCGGTGCTCGGCGGCCATCTAGGGAAACCTACCAAACCCACGCATTTCTGAAAACTAGACACCCAGCGGCTTCCAGGGAGGTATGGCTTGCGTGGATCCCCCAACGTTTCCTTACCCAGAATCCCCTGCAAACCTCAATTTTTGCTGAAAAAATCACTTTTTTCACACATTTTGGGGTGGGAAAGTAGTGGCATCACCGGGCTCACACAAATTTACCACCACCCAGCGTTCCCCCAGGTCTCCCGGTAAAAATGGTGCCTCACTTGTGTGGGAGGCCCATGTACCCGCGGCAGGCAAGGGCCCAAAACGTAGTGAGGCGACATCAAAATGACCTATCGCAAAACCACCTGGTTTTGAAAGGGGGGTCACTTTGGTTTTTGGTCCGGTGCTCGGCGGCCATCTAGGGAAACCTACCAAACCCATGCATTTCTGAAAACTAGACACCCGGCGGCTTCCAGGGAGGTATGGCTTGCGTGGATCCCCCAACGTTTACTTACCCAGAATCCCCTGCAAACCTCAATTTTTGCAGAAAAAATCACTTTTTTCAAATATTTTGGGGTGGGAAAGTAGTGGCATCACCGGGCTCACACAAATTAACCACCACCCAGCGTTCCCCCAGGTCTCCCGGTAAAAATGGTGCCTCACTTGTGTGGGAGGCCCACGTACCCGCGGCAGGCAAGGGCCCAAAACGTAGTGAGGCGACATCAAAATGGCCTATGGCAAAACCACCTGGTTTTGCAAGGGGGGTCACTTTGGTTTTTGGCCCGGTGCTCGGCGGCCATCTAGGGAAACCTACCAAACCCATGCATTTCTGAAAACTAGACACCCGGCGGCTTCCAGGGAGGTATGGCTTGCGTGGATCCCCCAACGTTTACTTACCCAGAATCCCCTGCAAACCTCAACTTTTGCTGAAAAAATCACTTTTTTCACACCTTTTGGGGTGGGAAAGTAGTGGCATCACCGGGCTCACACAAATTTACCACCACCCAGCGTTCCCCCAGGTCTCCCGGTAAAAATGGTGCCTCACTTGTGTGGGAGGCCCAAGTACCCGCGGCAGGCAAGGGCCCAAAACGTAGTGAGGCGACATCTAAATGGCCTATCGCAAAACCACCTGGTTTTGCAAGGGGGGTCACTTTGGTTTTTGGCCCCGTGCTCGGCGGCCATCTAGGGAAACCTACCAAACCCATGCATTTCTGAAAACTAGACACCCAGCGGCTTCCAGGGAGGTATGGCTTGCGTGGATCCCCCAACGTTTCCTTACCCAGAATCCCCTGCAAACCTCAATTTTTGCTGAAAAAATCACTTTTTTCACACATTTTGGGGTGGGAAAGTAGTGGCATCAGCGGGCTCACACAAATTTACCACCACCCAGCGTTCCCCCAGGTCTCCCGGTAAAAATGGTGCCTCACTTGTGTGGGAGGCCCAAGTACCCGCGGCAGGCAAGGGCCCAAAACGTAGTGAGGCGACATCAAAATGGCCTATGGCAAAACCACCTGGTTTTGCAAGGGGGGTCACTTTGGTTTTTGGCCCGGTGCTCGGCGGCCATCTAGGGAAACCTACCAAACCCACGCATATCTGAAAACTAGACACCCGGCGGCTTCCAGGGAGGTATGGCTTGCGTGGATCCCCCAACGTTTCCTTACCCAGAATCCCCTGCAAACCTCAATTTTTGCTCAAAAAATCACTTTTTTCACACATTTTGGGGTGGGAAAGTAGTGGCATCACCGGGCTCACACAAATTTACCACCACCCAGCGTTCCCCCAGGTCTCCCGGTAAAAATGGTGCCTCACTTGTGTGGGAGGCCCAAGTACCCGCGGCAGGCAAGGGCCCAAAACGTAGTGAGGCGACATCAAAATGGCCTATGGCAAAAACCACCTGGTTTTGCAAGGGGGGGTCACTTTGGTTTTTGGCCCGGTGCTCGGCGGCCATCTTGGCAAACCTACCAAACCCATGCATTTCTGAAAACTAGACACCCGGCGGCTTCCAGGGAGGTATGGCTTGTGTGGATCCCCCAACGTTTCCTTACCCAGAATCCCCTGCAAACCTCAATTTTTGCTGAAAAAATCACTTTTTTCACACATTTTGGGGTGGGAAAGTAGTGGCATCACCGGGCTCACACAAATTTACCACCACCCAGCGTTCCCCCAGGTCTCCCGGTAAAAATGGTGCCTCACTTGTGTGGGAGGCCCAAGTACCCGCGGCAGGCAAGGGCCCAAAACGTAGTGAGGCGACATCAAAATGACCTATCGCAAAACCACCTGGTTTTGCGAGGGGGGTCACTTTGGTTTTTGGCCCGGTGCTCGGCGGCCATCTAGGGAAACCTACCAAACCCATGCATTTCTGAAAACTAGACACGTGGCGGCTTCCAGGGAGGTATGGCTTGCGTGGATCCCCTAATGTTTCCTTACCCAGAATCCCCTGCAAACCTCAATTTTTGCTGAAAAAATCACTTTTTTCACACATTTTGGGGTGGGAAAGTAGTGGCATCACCGGGCTCACACAAATTTACCACCACCCAGCGTTCCCCCAGGTCTCCCAGTAAAAATGGTGCCTCACTTGTGTGGGAGGCCCAAGTACCCGCGGCAGGCAAGGGCCCAAAACTTAGTGATGGGACATTTGGGATAGGCAATGTTGATGTCGCCTCACTACGTTTTGGGCCCTTGCCTGCCGCGGGTACTTGGGCCTCCCACACAAGTGAGGCACCATTTTTACCGGGAGACCTGGGGGAACGCTGGGTGGTGATAAATTTGTGTGAGCCCGGTGATGCCACTACTTTCCCACGCCAAAATGTGTGAAAAAAGTGATTTTTTCAGCAAAAATTGAGGTTTGCAGGGGATTCTGGGTAAGGAAACGTTGGGGGATCCACGCAAGCCATACCTCCCTGGAAGCCGCCACGTGTCTAGTTTTCAGAAATGCATGGGTTTGGTAGGTTTCCCTAGATGGCCGCCGAGCACCGGGCCAAAAACCAAAGTGACCCCCCTTGCAAAACCAGGTGGTTTTGCGATAGGTCATTTTGATGTCGCCTCACTACGTTTTGGGCCCTTGCCTGCCGCGGGTACTTGGGCCTCCCACACAAGTGAGGCACCATTTTTACCGGGAGACCTGGGGGAACGCTGGGTGGTGGTAAATTTGTGTGAGCCCGGTGATGCCACTACTTTCCCACCCCAAAATGTGTGAAAAAAGTGATTTTTTCAGCAAAAATTGAGGTTTGCAGGAGATTCTGGGTAAGGAAACGTTGGGGGATCCACGCAAGCCATACCTCCCTGGAAGCCGCTGGGTGTCTAGTTTTCAGAAATGCTTGGGTTTGGTAGGTTTCTCTAGATGGCCGCCAAGCACCGGGCCAAAAACCAAAGTGACCCCCCTTGCAGAACCAGGTGGTTTTGCCATAGGCCATTTTGATGTCGCCTCACTATGTTTTGGGCACTTGCCTGCCGCGGGTACTTGGGCCTCCCACACAAGTGAGGCACCATTTTTACCGGGAGACCTGGGGGAACGCTGGGTGGTGGTAAATTTGTGCGAGCCCGGTGATGCCACTACTTTCCCACCCCAAAATGTGTGAAAAAAGTGATTTTTTCAGCAAAAATTGAGGTTTGCAGGGGATTCTGGGTAAGGAAACGTTGGGGGATCCACGCAAGCCATACCTCCCTGGAAGCCGCCGGGTGTCTAGTTTTCAGAAATGTGTGGGTTTAGTAGGTTTCCCTAGATGGCCGCCGAGCACCGGGCCAAAAACCAAAGTGACCCCCTTGCAAAACCAGGTGGTTTTGCGATAGGCCATTTTGATGTCGCCTCACTACGTTTTGGGCCCTTGCCTGCCGCGGGTACTTGGGCCTCCCACACAAGTGAGGCACCATTTTTACCGGGAGACCTGGTGGAACGCTGGGTGGTGGTAAATTTGTGTGAGCCCGGTGATGACACTACTTTCACACCCCAAAATGTGTGAAAAAAGTGATTTTTTGAGCAAAAATTGAGGTTTGCAGGGGATTCTGGGTAAGGAAACGTTGGGGGATCCACGCAAGCCATACCTCCCTGGAAGCCGCCGGGTGTCTAGTTTTCAGAAATACATGGGTTTGGTAGGTTTCCCTAGATGGCCGCCGAGCACCGGGCCAAAAACCAAAGTGACCCCCCTTGCAAAACGAGGTGGTTTTGCGATAGGCCATTTTGATGTCGCCTCACTACGTTTTGGGCCCTTGCCTGCCGCGGGTACTTGGGCCTCCCACACAAGTGAGGCACCATTTTTACCGGGAGACCTGGGGGAATGCTGGGTGGTGGTAAATTTGTGTGAGCCCGGTGATGCCACTACTTTCCCACCCCAAAATATGTGAAAAAAGTGATTTTTTCAGCAAAAATTGAGGTTTGCAGGGAATACTGGGTAAGGAAACCTTGGGGGATCCACGCAAGCCATACTTCCTTGGAAGCCGCCGGGTGTCTAGTTTTCAGAAATGTCTGGGTTTGGTAGGTTTCCCTAGGTGCCGGCAGGGCTAGAGTTCAAAAACTACAGCTAGTCACTTAGCCAAAAAAGGGTCATTTTTCACTGCAAAATTGATGTGTGACCACCTTGTGTTTTGCACCGTTTCCTGTCGCAGGCACCAGGCCGACCCGCACAAGTGAGGTACCATTTTTCTCGTATGACTTTGGGGAACGCGGGGTGGGTGGAAATTTGTGGATCCACGCAGATTCCAGAACTTTCCATCCCAGAAATGTGGGGAAAATGTGTTTTTTTTGTCATTTTATTACGTTTGCAAGGGATTCTGGGTAACAGACCATGGTGGGAGGCAGTCAAGTCACCCCATCCTGGATTCCCCTGGGTGTCTAGTTTTCAAAAATGTATAGGTTTGCTAGGTTTCCCTAAGTGCCGGCAGGGCTAGGGTTCAAAAACTACAGCTAGTCACTTTGCCAAAAAAGGGTCATTTTTCACTGCAAAATTGAGGTGTGACCACGTTGCGCTTTGCGCCGTTTCCTGTCGCGGGCACTAGGCTGACCCGCACAAGTGAGGTACCATTTTTCTTGTAGGACTTTGGGGAACGCGGGGTGGGTGGAAATTTGTGGATCCACTCAGATTCCAGAACTTTCCATCCCAGAAATGTGTGGAAAATGTGTTTTTTTTGTCATTTTTTTACGTTTGCAAGGGATTCTGGGTAACAGACCATGGTGGGAGGCAGTCAAGTCACCCCATCCTGGATTCCCCTGGGTGTCTAGTTTTCAAAAATGTATAGGTTTGCTAGGTTTCCCTAGGTGCCGGCAGGGCTAGGGTTCAAAAACTACAGCTAGTCACTTTGCCAAAAAAGGGTCATTTTTCACTGCAAAATTGAGGTGTGACCACATTGCGTTTTGCGCCGTTTCCTGTCGCGGGCACTAGGCCGACCCGCACAAGTGAGGTACCATTTTTCTCGTAGGACTTTGGGGAACGCGGGGTGGGTGGAAATTTGTGGATCCACGCAGATTCCAGAACTTTCCATCCCAGAAATGTGGGGAAAATGTGTTTTTTTGTCTTTTTTTTACGTTTGCAAGGGATTCTGGGTAACAGACCATGGTGGGAGGCAGTCAAGTCACCCCATCCTGGATTCCCCTGGGTGTCTAGTTTTCAAAAATGTATAGGTTTGCTAGGTTTCCCTAGGTGCCGGCAGGGCTAGGGTTCAAAAACTACAGCTAGTCACTTTGCCAAAAAAGGGTCATTTTTCACTGCAAAATTGAGGTGTGACCACGTTGCGTTTTGCGCCGTTTCCTGTCGCGGGCACTAGGCCGACCCGCACAAGTGAGGTACCATTTTTCTTGTAGGACGTTGGGGAACGCGGGGTGGGTGTAAATTTGTGGATCCACGCAGATTCCAGAACTTTCCATCCCAGAAATGTGGGGAAAATTGGTTTTTTTGTCTTTTTTTTACGTTTGCAAGGGATTCTGGGTAACAGATCATGGTGGGAGGCAGTCAAGTCACCCCATCCTGGATTCCCCTGGGTGTCTAGTTTTCAAAAATGTATAGGTTTGCTAGGTTTCCCTAAGTGCCGGCAGGGCTAGGGTTAAAAAACTACAGCTAGTCACTTTGCCAAAGAAGGGTCATTTTTTACTGCAAAATTGAGGTGTGACCACGTTGAGTTTTGCGCCATTTCCTGTCGCGGGCACTAGGCCGACCCGCACAAGTGAGGTACCATTTTTCTCGTAGGACTTTGGGGAACGCGGGGTGGGTGGAAATTTGTGGATCCACGCAGATTCCAGAACTTTCCATCCCAGAAATGTGGGGAAAATGTGTTTTTTTTGTCATTTTTTCACGTTTGCAAGGGATTCTGGGTAACAGACCATGGTGGAAGGCAGTCAAGTCACCCCATCCTGGATTCCCCTGGGTGTCTAGTTTTCAAAAATGTATAGGTTTGCTAGGTTTTTCTAGGTGCCGGCAGGGCTAGGGTTCAAAAACTACAGCTAGTCACTTTGCCTAAAAAGGGTCATTTTTCACTGCAAAATTGAGGTGTGACCACGTTGCGTTTTGCGCCATTTCCTGTCGCGGGCACTAGGCCGACCCGCACAAGTGAGGTACCATTTTTCTCGTAGGACTTTGGGGAACGCGGGGTGGGTGGAAATTTGTGGATCCACGCAGATTCCAGAACTTTCCATCCCAGAAATGTGGGGAAAATGTGTTTTTTTTTTCATTTTTTCACGTTTGCAAGGGATTCTGGGTAACAGACGATGGTGGAAGGCAGTCAAGTCACCGCATCCTGGATTCCCCTGGGCGTCTAGTTTTCAAAAATGTATAGGTTTGCTAAGTTTCCCTAGGTGCCGGCAGGGCTAGGGTTAAAAAACTACAGCTAGTCACTTTGCCAAAAAAGGCTCATTTTTCACTGCAAAATTGAGGTGTGACCACGTTGCATTTTGCGCCATTTCCTGTCGCGGGCACTAGGCCGACCCGCACAAGTGAGGTACCATTTTTCTCGTAGGACTTTGGGGAACGCGGGGTGTGTGGAAATTCGTGGATCCACGCAGATTCCAGAACTTTCCATCCCAGAAATGTGGGGAAAATGTGTTTTTTTGTCTTTTTTTTACGTTTGCAAGGGATTCTGGGTAACAGAACATGGTGGGAGGCAGTCAAGTCACCCCATCCTGGATTCCCCTGGGTGTCTAGTTTTCAAAAATGTATAGGTTTGCTAGGTTTCCCTAGGTGCCGGCAGGGCTAGGGTTAAAAAACTACAGCTAGTCACTTTGCCAAAAAAGGGTCATTTTTCACTGCAAAATTGAGGTGTGACCACGTTGCGTTTTGCGCCGTTTCCTGTCGCGGGCACTAGGCCGACCCGCACAAGTGAGGTACCATTTTTCTCGTAGGACTTTGGGGAACGCGGGGTGGGTGGAAATTTGTGGATCCACGCAGATTCCAGAACTTTCCATCCCAGAAATGTGGGGAAAATTTGTTTTTTTGTCTTTTTTTTACGTTTGCAAGGGATTCTGGGTAACAGATCATGGTGGGAGGCAGTCAAGTCACCCCATCCTGGATTCCCCTGGGTGTCTAGTTTTCAAAAATGTATAGGTTTGCTAGGTTTCCCTAAGTGCCGGCAGGGCTAGGGTTAAAAAACTACAGCTAGTCACTTTGCCAAAGAAGGGTCATTTTTTACTGCAAAATTGAGGTGTGACCACGTTGAGTTTTGCGCCGTTTCCTGTCGCGGGCACTAGGCCGACCCGCACAAGTGAGGTACCATTTTTCTCGTAGGACTTTGGGGAACGCGCGGTGGGTGGAAATTTGTGGATCCACGCAGATTCCAGAACTTTCCATCCCAGAAATGTGGGGAAAATGGGTTTTTTTTGTCATTTTTTCACGTTTGCAAGGGATTCTGGGTAACAGACCATGGTGGAAGGCAGTCAAGTCACCCCATCCTGGATTCCCCTGGGTGTCTAGTTTTCAAAAATGTATAGGTTTGCTACGTTTCCCTAGGTGCCGGCAGGGCTAGGGTTCAAAAACTACAGCTAGTCACTTTGCCAAAAAAGGGTCATTTTTCACTGCAAAATTGAGGTGTGACCACGTTGCGTTTTGCGCCATTTCCTGTCGCGGGCACTAGGCCGACCCGCACAAGTGAGGTACCATTTTTCTCGTAGGACTTTGGGGAACGCGGGGTGGGTGGAAATTTGTGGATCCACGCAGATTCCAGAACTTTCCATCCCAGAAATGTGGGGAAAATGTGTTTTTTTGTCTTTTTTTTACGTTTGCAAGGGATTCTGGGTAACAGACCATGGTGGGAGGCAGTCAAGTCACCCCATCCTGGATTCCCCTGGGTGTCTAGTTTTCAAAAATGTATAGGTTTGCTAGGTGTCCCTAAGTGCCGGCAGGGCTAGGGTTCAAAAACTACAGCTAGTCACTTTGCCAAAAAACGGTCATTTTTCACTGCAAAATTGAGGTGTGACCACGTTGCGTTTTGCGCCGTTTCCTGTCGCGGGCACTAGGCCGACCTGCACAAGTGAGGTACCATTTTTCTCGTAGGACTTTGGGGAACGCGGGGTGGGTGGAAATTTGTGGATCCACGCAGATTCCAGAACTTTCCATCCCAGAAATGTGGGGAAAATGTGTTTTTTTTGTCATTTTTTCACGTTTGCAAGGGATTCTGGGTAACAGACCATGGTGGAAGGCAGTCAAGTCACCGCATCCTGGATTCCCCTGGGTGTCTAGTTTTCAAAAATGTATAGGTTTGCTAAGTTTCCCTAGGTGCCGGCAGGGCTAGGGTTCAAAAACTACAGCTAGTCACTTTGCCAAAAAAGGGTCATTTTTCACTGCAAAATTGAGGTGTGACCACGTTGCGTTTTGCGCCATTTCCTGTCGCGGGCACTAGGCCGACCCGCACAAGTGAGGTACCATTTTTCTCGTAGGACTTTGGGGAACGCGGGGTGGGTGGAAATTTGTGGATCCACGCAGATTCCAGAACTTTCCATCCCAGAAATGTGGGGAAAATGTGTTTTTTTGTCTTTTTTTTACGTTTGCAAGGGATTCTGGGTAACAGACCATGGTGGGAGGCAGTCAAGTCACCCCATCCTGGATTCCCCTGGGTGTCTAGTTTTCAAAAATGTATAGGTTTGCTAGGTGTCCCTAAGTGCCGGCAGGGCTAGGGTTCAAAAACTACAGCTAGTCACTTTGCCAAAAAACGGTCATTTTTCACTGCAAAATTGAGGTGTGACCACGTTGCGTTTTGCGCCGTTTCCTGTCGCGGGCACTAGGCCGACCTGCACAAGTGAGGTACCATTTTTCTCGTAGGACTTTGGGGAACGCGGGGTGGGTGGAAATTTGTGGATCCACGCAGATTCCAGAACTTTCCATCCCAGAAATGTGGGGAAAATGTGTTTTGTTTGTCATTTTTTCACGTTTGCAAGGGATTCTGGGTAACAGACCATGGTGGAAGGCAGTCAAGTCACCGCATCCTGGATTCCCCTGGGTGTCTAGTTTTCAAAAATGTATAGGTTTGCTAAGTTTCCCTAGGTGCCGGCAGGGCTAGGGTTCAAAAACTACAGCTAGTCACTTTGCCAAAAAAGGCTCATTTTTCACTGCAAAATTGAGGTGTGACCACGTTGCATTTTGCGCCATTTCCTGTCGCGGGCACTAGGCCGTCCCGCACAAGTGAGGTACCATTTTTCTCGTAGGACTTTGGGGAACGCGGGGTGGGTGGAAATTCGTGGATCCACGCAGATTCCAGAACTTTCCATCCCAGAAATGTGGGGAAAATGTGTTTTTTTGTCTTTTTTTTACGTTTGCAAGGGATTCTGGGTAACAGAACATGGTGGGAGGCAGTCAAGTCACCCCATCCTGGATTCCCCTGGGTGTCTAGTTTTCAAAAATGTATAGGTTTGCTAGGTTTCCCTAAGTGCCGGCAGGGCTAGGGTTCAAAAACTACAGCTAGTCACTTTGCCAAAAAAGGGTCATTTTTCACTGCAAAATTGAGGTGTGACCACGTTGCGTTTTGCGCCGTTTCCTGTCGCGGGCACTAGGCCGACCTGCACAAGTGAGGTACCATTTTTCTCGTAGGACTTTGGGGAACGCGGGGTGGGTGGAAATTTGTGGATCCACACAGATTCCAGAACTTTCCATCCCAGAAATGTGGGGAAAATGTGTTTTTTTTGTCATTTTTTTACGTTTGCAAGGGATTCTGGGTAACAGACCCTGGTGGGAGGCAGTCAAGTCACCCCATCCTGGATTCCCCTGGGTGTCTAGTTTTCAAAAATGTATAGGTTTGCTAGGTTTCCCTAGGTACCGGCAGGGCTAGGGTTAAAAAACTACAGCTAGTCACTTTGCCAAAAAAGGGTAATTTTTCACTGCAAAATTGAGGTTTGACCATGTTGCGTTTTACGCCATTTCCTGTCGCGGGGACTAGGCCGACCCGCACAAGTGAGGTACCATTTTTCTCGTAGGACTTTGGGGAACGCGGGGTGGGTGGAAATTTGTGGATCCACACAGATTCCAGAACTTTCCATCCCAGAAATGTGGGGAAAATGTGTTTTTTCTGTCATTTTTTTACGTTTGCAAGGGATTCTGGGTAACAGACCATAGTGGAAGGCAGTCAAGTCACCCCATCCTGGATTCCCCTGGGTGTCTACTTTTCAAAAATGTATAGGTTTGCTAAGTTTCCCTAGGTGCCGGCAGGGCTAGGGTTCAAAAACTACAGCTAGTCACTTTGCCAAAAAAGGGTCATTTTTCACTGCAAAATTGAGGTGTGACCACCTTGCGTTTTGCACCGTTTCCTGTCGCGGGCACTAGGCCGACCCACACAAGTGAGGTACCATTTTTCTCGTAGGACTTTGGGGAACGTGGGGTGGGTGGAAGTTTGTGGATCCACGCAGATTCCAGAACATTCCATCCCAGATATGTGGGGAAAATGTGTTTTTTTTGTCATTTTTTTACGTTTGCAAGGTATTCTGGGTAACAGACCATGGTGGGAGGCAGTCAAGTCACCCCATCCTGGATTCCCCTGGGTGTCTAGTTTTCAAAAAGTATAGGTTTGCTAGGTTTCCCTAGGTTCTGGCAGGGCTAGGGTTCAAAAACTACAGCTAGTCACTTTGCCAAAAAGGGGTCATTTTTCACTGCAAAATTGAGGTGTGACCACGTTGCGTTTTGCGCCGTTTCCTGTCGCGGGCACTAGGCCGACCTGCACAAGTGAGGTACCATTTTTCTCGTAGGACTTTGGGGAACGTGGGGTGGGTGGAAATTTGTGGATCCACGCAGATTCCAGAACTTTCCATCCCAGAAATGTGGGGAAAATGTGTTTATTTTGTCATTTTTTTTTGTGTTTGCAAGGGATTCTGGGTAACAGACCATGGTGGGAGGCAGTCAAGTCACCCCATCCTGGATTCCCCTGGGTGTCTAGTTTTCAAAAATGTATAGGTTTTCTAGGTTTCCCTAGGTGCCGGCAGGGCTAGGGTTAAAAAACTACAGCTAGTCACTTTGCCAAAAAGGGGTCATTTTTCACTGCAAAATTGAGGTGTGACCACCTTGCGTTTTGCACCGTTTCCTGTCGCGGGCACTAGGCCGACCCACACAAGTGAGGTACCATTTTTCTCGTAGGACTTTGGGGAACGTGGGGTGGGTGGAAATTTGTGGATCCACGCAGATTCCAGAACTTTCCATCCCAGATATGTGGGGAAAATGTGGTTTTTTTGTCACTTTTTTTACGTTTGCAAGGGATTCTGGGTAACAGACCATGGTGGGAGGCAGTCAAGTCACCCCATCCTCGATTCCCCTGGGTGTCTAGTTTTCAAAAAGTATAGGTTTGCTAGGTTTCCCTAGGTTCTGGCAGGGCGAGGGTTCAAAAACTACAGCTAGTCATTTTGCCAAAAAGGGTTCATTCTTCACTGCAAAATTGAGGTGTGACCACGTTGCGTTTTGCGCCGTTTTCTGTCGTGGGCACTAGGCCGACCTGCACAAGTGAGGTACCATTTTTCTTGTAGGACTTTGGGGAACGTGGGGTGGGTGGAAATTTGTGGATCCACGCAGATTCCAGAACTTTCCATCCCAGAAATGTGGGGAAAATGTGTTTATTTTGTCATTTTTTTACGTTTGCAAGGGATTCTGGGTAACAGACCATGGTGGGAGGCAGTCAAGTCACCCCATCCTGGATTCCCCTGGGTGTCTAGTTTTAAAAAATGTATAGGTTTGCTAGGTTTCCCTAGGTGCCGGCAGGGCTAGGGTTCAAAAACTACAGCTAGACTCTTCGCAAAAAAAGTGTAAATTTTCAGTGTGAAAATGTGGTGTGTTCTGCTTAGGTTTTGAGCCACTTCCTGTCGTGGGCACTATGCCTACCCACACAAGTAAGGTACCATTTTTATCGGGAGACTTAGGGTAGTTCAGATTTGTAAAGCAACTGTTATTACCTATTGATTTTGGATGCATTTCTCCCTTCCAAATGAAAGACATTGTGTAAAAATAAAGTCATTTTGAAAAATGACCAATAATTGTCATGCAAGTATGAGTATTCCCAATTTCGAAAATGTGCAAATATGCACTGTTTCTAAACTCTGTAGTTTGTTCCCATTTCAGAAATACATAGGTGTCTTTCATACCGATTTTTCCATGTATACATTTTCCCACAATAATTGCTATAGACCCGGAACAAAAAAAAAAACATTACAAAATGCTGCTCAGTTTTTTACTCTGGGTTCGTTGGGCTCTTGGTGAACCTACAAGTCCTATATATCCCCACAACCAGGAAGGTCCATTGGATGTAACGGTACATTGCTTTCTAAGAGATGTGATAATTAGAAGAAGTTACAGGTGAAAACGTTGACTCAAAATGCTGCTTTTTTCAACTAATCTTTAATCTTTCCTATATTTAACTGTTAGTTTCTATAAAGAAACCTTGATGGATCTACACAAATGACCCCTTGCTGAATTCAGAATTTTGTCTACTTTTTAAAAATGTATAGCTTTCCAGGGTCCATTATTGTTTTTGTACCCATTTCTACCATTAACTGGAAGGAGGTTGAAAGCACAAAAAATAGCAAAAAGAGGGTATGTCCCAGAAAAATGCCAAAACTGTGTAAAAAATGTTGGTTTTCTGACAAAATTCTGTCATTCCCTAAAAGCTGGAGAAATTGTGATTTCAGCCCAACAAACCCTTTTTTGATACCATTTGCAGAGAAAAACCCAGAAGCTTTCATTTGCAGCCTGTTTTTCCAATTTTTCACAAAAAAACCAAAATTTTGCTGTATTTGGACTAATTTCTGGGAACCCTCTAGGAGAATATTTCGAAGTTAGCGCACACAGGGGATAGACAAACGAATCATATATTGCTCTAATGAAAAAATTGTGGCGTGCTACTCAGAAACGAGGAAGCCCACCTCGCTGAACTAAACTGAGATATAGCTGGTGAACAGTCACCAGTGTACTGAGTGCACTGCTATGGAAAGAAACAAATGAGATAATTTTGTACAACTCAACTGGGTTACCATAAAATCTTGATGTGTTTAAACTGTAGTGAAATAACCAGCAGTCTGGTAAACAATCAATTAAACAAACAGCACTTAATTTGTTGCTTACTATTGTATTGAGAACGAAAAATGCAGTTACTGTTCAAGCTGTAACCAGTGAAACAATTGAAAAATAATAGTACACACAGTAATAAACTGCCCTAGAGCAGCGGATTGTATCATCAATTCTAAAGAAAATCAAGAACAAGCCCAATGCATTTCGGGATGATTCTCATCCCTTCTTCAGGGGCAGCTGAAAAAAATGAGAACAAAACAACATTGAGAACCGTAGCTATCTACATGCAAGAAATCTTTTTTGTCATCAAACATATACAATTGTGTACAAAATGCAGCGTATCAAGGCACAAAGGATTCACGACTGGCCTGTGTTAGAGCATTAGCAATTCAATGGAGAAGAGGTTATAGAGATGCAGAAAAGAGTGAATTACTCTAAATTTGTGATTGAAGAATATACGCAAATGTGCCCAAGAATACTGTTTTTGAAAACATTTTGAATGAAAGACACCCGTGAAAATGTGACTGTGAAAAGAATGGGAAGAAATCTAGAAACTCTTACTGATGTGCGAAGTGACGATTCAATGCAAAACTAACCAATAGCGCCGAAGGCTGCCAAACACTGGGGTAAGTAATGAAAAAATGCGTCAACTCGTAGTAAAAAGAAAGGATGAATGAAGTGTAAACGAGACTAAACACAACTTACTCTCGTGCCGTGATGGTAAAATGCTGTGTCGCTTATGTGTAGCTGAGTCAATAACTGTTCTGCTTTGTGTTAAAGTTTAGCTGTAGAATGAGAGAGAAAAACAACCAAGATTTTGACGGGGAAACGAAAACAACTGATGTTGAAATGGGAAACAAAAAAAAGAAGAAAGAAGCGGAAGGATGGGAACAGGAACCTACCCATGAGCTGGATGGGACCCTGCATGAAATGTAATCAATCCTCGGGTACTCAGTGCGAACGGGAATGAATCTGCCAACGGGCTGCTGAACGCGTGGACCTCCGGGAGGACCGGTGGTCAGAGACTGACTGGCTGGATTTTTAATTGGAACGAGCTGCGTGAACGCGTCCAGACGGACGTGATGGAAATGAAAAGAGGACTGGACAGACTGTGAATGCTGAAATGTGGAATAAAGTTATGCTGAAAGGAAGGGAAAGAAAGAAATAAGGGGATGCACACGTGTGGGTGTGTGTAGCCGAACTGAATGGTTGATGTGGGAACGAACAAACGCTGAAAATAAAAATAAAAAAGAAGGGAAAAATTCTTGAAACTGACTAATGATGGTATGATGGTGGAAGAGTGAGTTGGTGATAGGTGAAGAAACGCTGATGTGAAAGAAGGTGAACTCAGACTAGGAAAAAGCTGAATGAAGATAGGAATTTAGACGGAGGAGAAAAAAATAGTGGTAAGATAGTGTCTGATAAGACAATATTGCTAAGTAAAGCAGAAAAGGACTGTGGAACGGCTGATAAAAAAGATACTATGAAACATAGTAAAATGCCCAAACGAACCAAATATAAAGCGTACATAGCTGAGACACATATTGAATTGCTTAGTCTCTACAGACGTACAATCTGAAGGAAATTACTAAGGTATGATACTCTTTGGAAAACGGGACTGGAGAGATGGTGAGTCCGAATGAACACAAGATTCCCATATCATGTAATAAGTATGAATGACCAGAACCCTGGTGCTGGGGATGTCGTTTTATAGAAAACATTGCATCTCAAATCTGTCATTAAGACCAAAAGGTGTAAGGGTTTGTAAATACTTGATCCACCACGCTTCTCTCTGTGAGAGTAATTTGTCTGTGTTGATCTGAGTGTTGCAAGATTCTTCAGTTGGACAAACAGAGGAAAGCAATCCAGATCTCCAGCAATTCAAACCAAAATCGACTTTCATGCCACCCATGTCTCATAAAACGTTGGACACGTTCGAAACACTTGTCCGCAACGATCTGTCTAAACTCAATTTGAAACAACAATTTCCCACCAATTTGAAAAAACATGAACTGGCTATTATTAAGAACCTAGCCAAAGACAACAGATTGACAATGAAGCCAGCGGACAAAGGTGGCGCCTTGGTGATTATGGATCGAGCATTTTATGAACGCAATGTAGTCCTTCATCTACAAGACACCAACACCTACATCAAACTTCAAGAGGATCCAACATCATCATTTCAAGCAGTTCTGACACAGATCTTGAATCACGCAGAAGAAATGTCTTGGATAACCAACAAAATCCGCACTTTTCTCACGGTTCCATTCCCCAGACGACCTAAATTTTACATGTTGCCCAAGATACACAAAAATTCACAAAATCCACCGTTCAGACCCATTGTGTCTGGATGCGACTCAATTTTCATGCCAGCAGGTCAACTAGTGGATCATTTCCTACAGAAGTTTGTGCAGTCATGGAAAAGCTACATCAAGGACACCACTCATTTTTTAACTCTTCTTGATCAAGTTAACAATGTCTCAGAATCATGGCTTCTTTGTACAATAGATGTCACAGCCCTATACACATCCATACCATTGTTGGAAGGCCTTGAAGCCAGTGAATGGGCGCTACTCCAGCTTGAAGAAACCGCCATAGACAAAGTTTTCATCATGGAGTTACTTACCTTTTGCCTCCAACACAGTTATCTCGAGTGGAACAGTGATTTCTATCTACAGATAAGTGGAACATCTATGGGTTTTTCTGGCGCTCCTGCTTACGCTAACACGTTCATGGCCAAATTTGAAGAAGACCATATCTTTTCTGACAACACTTGGACTGACAACTTGGCGTTTTTTGCCAGGTTCATTGATGACATCTTTTTAATTTGGAAGAATTCTGAAGATTTGTTGATTGAACAAATCAGTCAATTAAATCAAAAGAATCCACGCATTCAATTCACTTACAACATCAGTCCGGAACAAATATCTTTTCTGGATGTACTAATCAAGAAACAATTCAATTCTCTGGTCACAACTATCTACTCAAAACCCACAGATAGAAATAATCTCCTTCTTTACTCCAGCTTCCATCCTCCATCATTGATTCGCAATCTTCCGTATTCACAGCTGATCAGAACCAAAAGAATCATTTCAGACAGCCATCTTCTAGGACCATCACTCCAAAGACAAGTAGAGAAATTCCGACAGCGGGGTTATCCAGCACCAGTTCTAGAGGCAGCCATGTCTAGAACTTCAAACAAAACACGAGCGGAACTTCTTGCACCCACAGAGAAAAATACCCATGCCAGACATGTTTTTGTTTCTACATTTTCCACAAGTTCACGGCGTATTCGCCAGATCATCAGAAGAAGATGGGAAGTATTAAAACAGGAACCGGATTTCAAAGATCTTTTCTCTACTGAACCCATCTTCGCCTTCACTCGGAGCAAAAATATCAGAGACATTTTATCAACACCTTCCACAATTGATTGTGATGAGTTCAAGGGCATGCAAAAATGCTACAACTGTGTCAATTGCCACAATGCAATCACTGGCAGCGTCATCCACCATCCGCGTTCAGGCAAAGCCATTAAACTTCGATACACTGGCACTTGTGACAGTACCAATGTCATCTATACTATCAAGTGTCCCTGCGGTTCAATGTACGTTGGTAAAACTTCCCGAAAGATTAAAACCAGAATTTCAGAACACAAAAGCTCAATCCGCACCAACAACCTCAAATCTCCGTTGTTTTCACATTGGTCAGAACATCATCACACTATCGCACAACTCAGATTTACCATACTTGAGATGATGCCTCGCAACACTCAGATCAACACAGACAAATTACTCTCACAGAGAGAAGCGTGGTGGATCAAGTATTTACAAACCCTTACACCTTTTGGTCTTAATGACAGATTTGAGATGCAATGTTTTCTATAAAACGACATCCCCAGCACCAGGGTTCTGGTCATTCATACTTATTACATGATATGGGAATCTTGTGTTCATTCGGACTCACCATCTCTCCAGTCCCGTTTTCCAAAGAGTATCATACCTTAGTAATTTCCTTCAGATTGTACGTCTGTAGAGACTAAGCAATTCAATATGTGTCTCAGCTATGTACGCTTTATATTTGGTTCGTTTGGGCATTTTACTATGTTTCATAGTATCTTTTTTATCAGCCGTTCCACAGTCCTTTTCTGCTTTACTTAGCAATATTGTCTTATCAGACACTATCTTACCACTATTTTTTTCTCCTCCGTCTAAATTCCTATCTTCATTCAGCTTTTTCCTAGTCTGAGTTCACCTTCTTTCACATCAGCGTTTCTTCACCTATCACCAACTCACTCTTCCACCATCATACCATCATTAGTCAGTTTCAAGAATTTTTCCCTTCTTTTTTATTTTTATTTTCAGCGTTTGTTCGTTCCCACATCAACCATTCAGTTCGGCTACACACACCCACACGTGTGCATCCCCTTATTTCTTTCTTTCCCTTCCTTTCAGCATAACTTTATTCCACATTTCAGCATTCACAGTCTGTCCAGTCCTCTTTTCATTTCCATCACGTCCGTCTGGACGCGTTCACGCAGCTCGTTCCAATTAAAAATCCAGCCAGTCAGTCTCTGACCACCGGTCCTCCCGGAGGTCCACGCGTTCAGCAGCCCGTTGGCAGATTCATTCCCGTTCGCACTGAGTACCCGAGGATTGATTACATTTCATGCAGGGTCCCATCCAGCTCATGGGTAGGTTCCTGTTCCCATCCTTCCGCTTCTTTCTTCTTTTTTTTGTTTCCCATTTCAACATCAGTTGTTTTCGTTTCCCCGTCAAAATCTTGGTTGTTTTTCTCTCTCATTCTACAGCTAAACTTTAACACAAAGCAGAACAGTTATTGACTCAGCTACACATAAGCGACACAGCATTTTACCATCACGGCACGAGAGTAAGTTGTGTTTAGTCTCGTTTACACTTCATTCATCCTTTCTTTTTACTACGAGTTGACGCATTTTTTCATTACTTACCCCAGTGTTTGGCAGCCTTCGGCGCTATTGGTTAGTTTTGCATTGAATCGTCACTTCGCACATCAGTAAGAGTTTCTAGATTTCTTCCCATTCTTTTCACAGTCACATTTTCACGGGTGTCTTTCATTCAAAATGTTTTCAAAAACAGTATTCTTGGGCACATTTGCGTATATTCTTCAATCACAAATTTAGAGTAATTCACTCTTTTCTGCATCTCTATAACCTCTTCTCCATTGAATTGCTAATGCTCTAACACAGGCCAGTCGTGAATCCTTTGTGCCTTGATACGCTGCATTTTGTACACAATTGTATATGTTTGATGACAAAAAAGATTTCTTGCATGTAGATAGCTACGGTTCTCAATGTTGTTTTGTTCTCATTTTTTTCAGCTGCCCCTGAAGAAGGGATGAGAATCATCCCGAAATGCATTGGGCTTGTTCTTGATTTTCTTTAGAATTGATGATACAATCCGCTGCTCTAGGGCAGTTTATTACTGTGTGTACTATTATTTTTCAATTGTTTCACTGGTTACAGCTTGAACAGTAACTGCATTTTTCGTTCTCAATACAATAGTAAGCAACAAATTAAGTGCTGTTTGTTTAATTGATTGTTTACCAGACTGCTGGTTATTTCACTACAGTTTAAACACATCAAGATTTTATGGTAACCCAGTTGAGTTGTACAAAATTATCTCATTTGTTTCTTTCCATAGCAGTGCACTCAGTACACTGGTGACTGTTCACCAGCTATATCTCAACCCTCTAGGAGAATCCACAAACCCTGGGTGCCTTTAGAATCCCCATGATGTAGGAAGAAAAGGACGCAAATTTGGCGTGGATACCTAATGTGGTCAAAAAGTTACAGGGGCCTAAGCGCGCACTACCCCAAATAGCCCAAAAAAGGCTTAGCACAGGAGGGGAAAAGGCCTAGCAGCGAAGGGGTTAATAGATCACTCGCCGAAGAGCCCATTAAGTATAGATTGAAGTCCCTGGATATTATAAAGTGGGTCGTATTCTCCATCTCCAACAATCTTGTTAGTTCATGCACTTACTTTTTGCTACCATTAAGTTTGTTTTTAGGGTAAATATATGTATTAATCAAAATAACATCTGTCACAATATCTTTGATATTTAAAGTACATTTGGTCACATTCATTCCTGTGGCCTTAAGGTCTTAGAGCTGTTGCTGATGCTCCACTAGCTATTGAGATAAAGGTTGCCAGCCCTCCTGAGGGATGCTCATATTTTGCTTGTTTTGTAGCTGGTGTGAAGAAGCCCATGTAGGCTTGTATAAAGACAGGTTCCACTTGTGACATTTCCTGGAGAAAAAAGATATCAAAGTACGATAAATAATTATGCATCTCTGGATCAGCTAGTTTGGAGTTTAGGCCATTTATGTTCCAAGAGCACATGCATAGCTGTCTGGTGTTCAGCCTTTTTTGGATCATTCAAACTGGATTTTGTCATAGTGAAGTAGGAGTAAGTATTACTGTCCTGACTAAGGGGAATATTATCAAGCCAGGCGATAAAATTATCGCCGCTTTAGCGGCAGAAAACTGCCGCTAAAACGGCGATAATGGGCTTGATAATATGCTCTGTGGAATTCCAATTGAAGCCCATGTTAGATGTGAAGGACATGTAACATGGGCTTCAATTGGAATTCCATAGAGCATATTATCAAGTCCATTATCGCTGTTTTAGCGGCAGTTTTCTGCCGCTAAAGCGGCGATAATTTTATCGCCTGGCTTGATAATATGCCCCTATATCTCTAATACCTTCTTGCGGCTTTTCCAGGGCAGCCTGTTCTAAGACTCTGTAGAATTTGCTTGATTAACACGACACCTTTGCCACACAACACAACTGCTCTGTTCAAGCAGCCAAACGATGGAACTCTTCACCCCAAATATAAGATCCACGAAACAACCTTATCTTCAGAAAGCTACTCAAGAGTTGGCTCTTCCCCACATAATCACCATACTCAAACATGAATATACAACATATCTCTCTGTATGTAAGCATTTATTTGGACTATAGATGTGTACATACATATGTTTATTACTTTGAATAAACATGTATCATAATTATATATAAATATTCTTTAGTTCTGCTTACCAAATGTGCATATTACTTATGGTTATGTTATTTTAGGTTTAACAAGTATATAGGTGGGGCCATGGCCAAGCAACATGATCAATAGGACGTGAGCCCCTGACCTTCCGGCTGGCCTGCCCAGTAATCCTGTCTAATCCTTCAAGCTTGCTCCTGTAACCAGCTCGGGTTAATGACTGCTGTACATGGATGCTGTGCTGCACCCGTGGTGACCATCTGGACACTCGATGGCCACTGAAGAGCGGGATTGTCGGCGGGCAAAACTTGGGCCGCTCTGGAAGCTGTGGTGCAGCTGGCTGCGTATGAAGAGGCTGAAGTCAGTTTTGGTCATAGCCCCGGCTGCTGTATCTCCAGCGGAGCATCGCTGGACTAGGTTCCCACTTCGGTGAAGGAGCAACTGCTGCCCCCGGTGGAGAGACGACTGGACAAAAAGCAGAGAGGGAAGACGGGAGAGCCTGTGGTATTCCTGGAGCGTGGCCTAAGGGCGTGGCCTGAGCCATTGATGTAGCTCCGGGGACAAAGAGCCGTGGCCACAGTGGTGGGTGGTGGATGGCATCCCCACCTGTAGCACTGCTTCCCTCTCCCCCCTGAGACTATTGCTGTTGGCTGGGGCCGCATTCCCACAGCCCTGGAGGGGAGTGTGAGGCTATAGTTCTTGCCAGAGGCGGCCAAGGAGGTAGGCTGAAGTCAGGCGGTGGCCCGGGAACCTTGGAGCCAGCAGAGCTGCCCAGAGGGGTACCTTCGCCTGAGACGGCTGATGAATGATACCAGGTACAGGGCAGAGATGAGGCGTGGAAGTGGAACCCTGCCCACCAGGTTTCCTGCCAAGGCCTGTACCTGAGGACATGGTCAGTGAAGGGCAGCAAATCGATTGTGCGCTACCCTGACACACATAGTTGTAGACACTGAGCAGTGGTCCTCCTAGCCGCTGGCGGCCTACGTTGGTGGGGTGGGGAATTTCCATGCAGTTTGGGACATCCACAGGACCAGGGAGAGTCACATAGCAAATGGGCATTGACGAGCGACCTGGTGGGCCTCGGGGCCTGAGAAACAACACTGGTGGAAGTGACCCAGGAAGGTACCCGCCTACCTACATGGTGAACGTGGCGAACAGTAATTGAAGCAAGCTGCCTGTGACGAGCGCCAAACAGGATTACACAGATACCAGTGGCTTCACTAGGGTGGCAGGATAGTCGCCCAGATAATGCAGTGGACGAGCCCCCAGCCTGTGCCCCATCTGCTAGAGTGGGCTACCAGAGGACAGCCCACCCCTTGGCGATAATGTAGTTGGAGCGGGACGGGGCTTCCCCCTGCCCTAACAAGAGTATAGGGCGCTGACCAGTGGCCTTGTGACGGCATGGGTAGTGGTGCCCAGGCAGTGACACTCCTATAAGTAAGACTGGTGCTGGGGGTGCCTGGAGGGGTCCTAACCGGTGATCACACTGACGCAGATTGAGAAGCGCAATCAAGATTGCATGTGGTGAGGTGGCCCCTTGGCAACAGCGGGATGCCAAAAGAGAAAACAGCACGTTCAATTGGTGCTAACACAATCATACAGTACACCACGCTGAGCAACCCTCTACAGTGCATAACCTGACAAACGGGTGGTGGAGAAGGGGGAGAATGGGGAGAGAAAGGAAAAAGAGAAGAACCCTCCTGCACAGACCTACTGGCGGCCATACAGGGATCCAGAAAAGCCCTGAAAAATCAAATTGAGACAATTTTGATTGATGTGAACCTCCTCAGGGTGGACCTGCGTAAAGTTGCAGACAATGTGTCCATGGATGGGAGCGACATCGTAGAGTTGAAAGGTGAGCTGGCGATGCTTAAGCAGCAGGTAGCCCAGATGACCACGACCACAACGGCCCTGGAATGCTGGGCTGAAGATGCAGAAGGACATGCACGGTGCAGCACTTTAAAGGTCCTGGGGTACTCGGAGCACGTGGAGGAGGCATGAACAGAACAATTCTTGGAACAGTGGATTAGCACTCACCTATGCCCGCGGGGACTGTCTAAACTCTTTTTTGTGGAGAGAGTGCATAAGGCTCTGATGCTACCGCCCCCGTCTTTAATAGCCAATGGATATCATAGCCAAAGTATTACATTGTTGTGACAGGGACTGCATCCTGCAAGCAGCAAGGGAAAGGCAGGACCTTAGCTACGAAAATCATAATTTACCCAGACTACACCAAACAAGTACAGGACCAACTTCAACCTTTCTGGGAGCTAAGCAGAAGGTGCAGGACATACAACTGCAGCACATGCTACTGTATCAAGCCAAACTAAAGGTAGTGGCACAAGGCAAGGCCCATTTCTTTGAGTACCTACAGAAGATGTGGGAATGGCTGGAGATCCGGGGAGATGCGCTCCCTCCCTGTGAACAACATGGATAGAGATGGAAGTAGGCATCTGTCCCAGAAAAGGGACTGAGCCAATTGAACAATCGACAGGGAACCCATGCATGGCCCCGCGGGAGAAACAGAGAGTCACCATGTATGAGGCTGGGGACATCAGGGGCCTGGTGTGGCCTGATGCCTCATCGACGCTGGAGCCGGGAGAACTATCGGATACGCTGAGCCTATCAGCAGGTGTTGTCCTGGAGACCATGATGGATGCAGCCCCCATTGCGTACATTATCTGAGGGGTGTCCTTTATTGAGACTCTGGACTGCTGGTTATTTTTCATAATCCTACTGAGTGAATGTACTGTGCACCAGACTTTGACCTAGGATGCAGTGAGTGTGAGGAAGAGAACGGGCTGTAGGCAAACTGAATGGACATGTTGTGTCTTTGGATGGGGTGGCTGGGGGGATGGCTACAGAGGATGACCAATGTTTGTGATGCATGCACCACTGAGATTGCACTGCATTTGATCATTGGTGGGCTTCTGCTGGTTATGTTGTTGGGCGGGCTTAGTCGGGAGGCTCGTTGCACCAAGAAGTTCATTAGCCCCTGCTGGGCTTCAGGTGAAGCTCTGCACGTCCTGGCAGGAGCATGAGGTGGACATTGATGATTGGGCAGTTGCATGTAATTTGTCCGTAGGAGGGGTTTTTTGTTACAGAATTATTTGTTTGTTGGTTGTGAAGGCATGCAGTGGTTGTTGGCAGCAGGTGGTGAGCAGAGGAATGAGCGATGTTTGGAATCACCAGCACACTGGCATGGCCAAGGAGGTTAGGTTTCTAAGCTGGAATGTTAGAAGCTTAGGCACATGCACAAAACTCTACATAGTGCTCTCATTCCTTAAGCATATTTGCAGGTCCTGAAGAGACCCTATATCTCGCACAGGGTCGAAACGCCGTCGACTGTTAAGAAAAGTGAACCAAAAAACAGCACTATTTAATTTTAGATAAATGCTGATTACAAATTGTTTATCCAGAATGGTCACTTTTGTAGTTCAAAAAGGAAACCATGTATATATGTCACTAAACATGTCACTTTATTTATAGGTTCCTTATAATTTCACTGGGACACCTTTTCACTAAAAATTTGTATATGTGAAAAACTGTTTTTTATAAATGTGATGTCATATAAACACAATTGTCTGATTAGATTGGCCTCTCCTGTGTGTTTTTGGTGACTCTCTTTCAGACATAACGCATAACCCTTGTTATCGCCATTGTGTGTTTTTTGGATTATCATAAATCAGTAGATATTAATTCAGAGGAGCCATTGTTTCTTGTTTATATACTTAATTCACCCTAGGCTCCATTGTGAGTAGGGTCCCCTTGTACTTTGTTCTCCTCATTCCTTAAGCAGCATAATATATCTGTAGCCTGTCTACAGGAAATACACCTAGATGACATGTGTGGCGCCAGGCTGGTGAAGAAATGGCAGGTCAGAAAATCCACTCCTCCTATTCAACAAACGCAAGGGGCGTGCTGGTGTGGCTCCCGGGATGCTGTTCACCCTAATATATTTGGAGGCAGATGTGAACGGCTGCTATGCGTTGCTAAGAGGGACCCTAGAGTGTCATGACATCACTATACAAAACACGTACACCCCAAATACAGATAAGCCTGCTTTCTACCAGTCCAAACAGGATCTGATTGCACTAGACTTGACACACCTCTTCTGTGGATGGGGGACATTAACTGGGTTCTGGACCCTGACCTGGACAGATACCCACCAAGACAGGGAACTAAAGCACAAATGGCAAAAAGGCCCCAGGAGGTGATGTGGGACCTGGGCATATGGGACACATGGCAGGAGGGGCACCTGACCCAGATGCTTTACACATGTTATTCGCCCACGCACAACACACATAGCAGACTGGACAGGGTATTGGTGGGGGCGATGTCCACCTTCCCAGAGGTTGAAGTGACGCATTTGGCCTGATTTGTGTCTGATCAGGCCCCAGTTAGCTGCCTGGTGAAATGGAATGACCCCATACAGGGGCCTAGAGTGTGGAGAATGCCTTCGGACACTCTAGAGGACCCATTAGGGAGGGAGACCCTTTCCCAGGCATTGAATGAGTATATGACTTTTAATTGTGAGGGGAAGTCCAGTGGAAGGCGATGAAGACGGTGTCTGTATGGGATTGATGTGTGTGGTCCACTGGCCATTGCAATGGAACCTAAGGGAGAAGGAGGATGCCCTATCAGTGCTTCAGGCGGAATACCGGGAACACCCGTCCGCTGACGAACGTGAGTGGGCGTTGCCACATGTATCAGTGACATATGGGTCAGGCTGGATAAGTACACACTTTGTCAGTAATGTCAATGACTACATAGAGAGGGAGACAAATCTGAGCGCTTCCTGGGCTGGGTTCTAGGAAGGAACAGACCCCGCCCACGTTGACCTGCTTGCTCACCTCGGTGGATGAAGTGGCACACACCAGGACAGAAATATTGGAGGTATTCCAGCAGCACTTACATAAAGTTTATAGCACAGACCTAGCGGTCCAGGCAGACTGCTACATACTGTTTTTGTGGGGTTTGCCCCTGGTGCGCCTCCCACCATTGGGGCTGAAGAAACTGGATGCCTAGTTGTCATTAGAGGAAATCTGAGCAGCGTTGCTAGCTCTCTCTGGGTCCAAGGCCCCTGGGGAGACGGCTTCCCGTCCGAATTACACCAAGCTTACTTGGCTGAGATAGCACAGGCCCTACTACAGGTATAAAAGGAGGCATTTGAACTGAGAGTTTTATACCCCACTATGAGGGAGGGGGAGATATTCATGTTCTTAAAACCTGGGTGAAGCAGGCCAGACCCAGCTGCCCATCGCCCGCTCACAATGATCAATTCAGATGTCGGAAGAAGCAGATCCTTCTTTCCTACTCTTGTCCACCACTCAAATTAACTTCATATTTCCCTATACTAATTCCCCACTGACCCTGTTTGGGTTTAAAGTAGCATGCTAGCCACCGAAAAGTGTTCTGACACCTCATCAGGGGTAGCAAGCACTATATAAATGCAAGCCCTTTCCTCTTCTATCCCTCCACTAGCCTTTTTCAATCAAAATAGCAAACTCACATGCCTACGCTCAAATTAATTTCATATCTCCCTACACTAATTCATACTAATCCTTCTTGGGTTCTGGAGTAGTGTGCTACTCGCTGAAAAAGCACTTTGACGCCTCGTCAGTGGTAGTAAGCGCTATATAAATGCAATTACAATTTCAATTACAATTTTGCACTGGACAATAGCTCACAGCTACCGCTTTGCATCACTTTGCATTTTGCAAACACCGATACAAAACCTTGTTGAATCTAGTCCAAAGTTTCCAAAACTACATGGCAAAAAGAGGTAAACCCATAAAACACAGATTGGCATATTATCCAGCACTGATTTAAAATTATCGCCGCTTTGGCGGCATTAAACTGCCGCTAAAGCAGCGATAATGGGCTTGATAATATGCTGCAGAGAATTCCAATAGAAGCCCATGTTCTGGTGTCAACCTGGGCTTCAATGGGAATTCTCAAGGGCATATTATCAAGCCCATTATCGCTGCTTTAGCGGCAGTGTTCTGCCGCTAAAGCGGCGATAATTGTAACGCTGTTTCTTGATAATATGCCCCAGAGTAACCAGCTATTCCGTTATGTTATATGCCTTCACTACTAAGTTACGTCGCTTCTTGTTTCACAGTACAGGTACTAAGGCGGGGTGAGAGTGATGGCAGTTTTGTTAACTAGCAGGAGTCAGAACATCCAGGCAACTTTCCTAAAAATGAACTTTATAAACTGAACCCACTGTTCGGAAAATTAGAAACAAAACTGTTACAACGGTTTAAAGAGGCATTTTCCCATAGAAAAGAGAGGGATCAGCTTGCCGTTGGTGAACATGTTAAAGGCTCTGACTTTTAGTAATGTGTCAATTTAATATTCCCTCTAAATTCAGCTGCTGCAATTCTGCAAAGCTCTAGGCCATTCACCTTTCTGCGTGACCTAGTTCGTGCTGCACAGGGGGGATTCATTTGAGGTTGCTTTGAGGCAGAAATGTAGGCAATCTGCTCTGAAATTAATCTGGAGATCTGGCAGAGGGTACATTATGTTAAGTAACATGCAAAGCATTTGACCCTTTCTTACATTAATTTATCTTTACCCCCATTGAGCATACAAAGTTGCAGCTCCAGGTATGCTTTTTATGGTTGACGATGGTAATATATTTATTATTGTGAATGAGAACGAATGATGGGGCATATCAACAACAACCGGCGATAATTATCTCTAAGCGCACTGAGCGCTAGGATAATTATCGCCGGCTAGCGTGAATTTTTATCGCTGAGGTAGCGTGCTATTAGCAACGCTTATCTCAATAGCGATAAAAATCCTCACGCTAACAGGCTAACGTGAGATTATCGCTGGAAACCCAGCGATAATCTAACGTTACCTTGTTGATAGGGACAGGCAAACTTAGCCATGATATCCTCCTTCCATAGGATATCATGGCTAAGTCAGAAAAATACCAGATGTAAAAAAGCAGCGTTAACCGCGGTTAGCGCTGCTTCTTTTGTCCCTAACAGGGTTAGCGACATTCTTGATAATAGGAGAAATGTCGCTTAGCGACATTTCTCCTATTATTGTACTCTGGAACGCCCCCTTTGCATCTCATTAGAGATGCAGGGGGAAGCGTAGAGTAAAAGGGTGCTAACATGCAAATTTGCATGTTAGCACCCTGTTGTTGATAGGGTGCTAGTTTTATCTCTGCTTTTTTGGCTTTTAAAGCCAAAAAATCTGAGATAAAGCCCTTGTTGATATGCCCCGATAATCCTAAATAGTCAAAATATAGCATTGGAGAGGTTGCACTTCTGGAACTCACTATGGGGCATATTATCAAGAAACGGCGTTAAAATTATCGCCGCTTTAGCGGCAGAAAACTGCCGCTAAGGCGGCGATAATGGACTTGATAATATGCCCTTGAGAATTCCCATAGAAGCCCATGTTCTGGGGTCAACATGGGCTTCTATTGGAATTCTCTGCGGCATATTATCAAGCCCATTATCGCCGCTTTAGCGGCAGTTTTCTGCCGCTAAAGTGGCGATAATTTTAACGCCGTTCTTGATAATATGCCCCTATAGATTCTAACACTCTCCTGTTGAAACCACAAAAATTCAAAAAGAAGAGAACCTTTGATCCCGCCTTCTCCAGTCTTGCCCCTATAATATGGAACGCTCTCCCTCCTGAAATCAGATCCAACCCTTCGACCCCTCATTCAAAAAGGAAGTCAAACGGCTGCTCCTGAATACACCTGCAACAACAGGCCTGCTGACACTCTAATTGACTACCCGGGTCTCCCATTCCACTTTGCATTTTGGTTACTTGATATCACCATGCTGCTGGCTGTTTTTAACACATTTCTGTGTGTTGATCCTCTTGTATGTACAATGTTCACTATTTACACCTTTACTTTGCGTTTCTGTAGAGCGCTCTGATACCCTGACAGGTCATGTTTCCGCTATGTAAAACTTTTCAAATAAATAAATAGATGAAGAAGTATATGCTGTCTCCAGCTCCTCATAGGCAAGAACTTTGCCATGCACCTTGTCCCCAGGGAACAGTCGCGCGCCAGGCTGAGGAGTCCTGGAACAAACACAAGATGCACAGAATCGTCACACTTCCTGTGGAGATTTTCAAAGTACTAAAAAGGATTGCCCAGGCCAGCTCACGTGCTGCCAACACACTTCTATGTATGCAGGAGCAGAGACTCCACTCAGCTCTTGAGCATTCTAATAAGAAACCCTGGCTGAGTAGGGAGGCAACACCGAGGCGGCCACAGAGGCATGCCTGTTAGATATGACCCCACCCGTTTTTGACTTCTAATTTCCATATTCGGAGAATCTGCCCTTTGCATCCTGATGCTCCACAGAATGGTGGAGCCGAAGCCCTTGTGCTTATTTAGCACAGCACTGGCATAAAGAAATGGAGGAGCACTGGCTGCATGGGGTAATGAATGATGTCCAGAAAGTCACAGTGGCACAGGTGACACTTGTGTTGGAGTGAAGTGAAGGGATGAAAGTAGAGATACGTGAATGGGGCTCAATTCCCTGCAAGCGCTGCCAATTGTAATCATGACAGGTGTGGTTCTGCCAACCGCCATACCAAACGTATTATTTAGGTGGGCATCCATGGGTGATCGGTACACTTTCCTCAGTGTACCAAGTCACCAGGCTCCATGCCTTTGTCTTGAACGACAGAATGTTTTCATGTTTCTATGCGTCCTTTATGCAATTGTAATTGCCTCAACCATCTTGCAAGTTTTTGGAAAACCCTTATCCTAAATAGATATCCTATTTTGAGTCAATTGTTCATGTGAGCAGATGGGTTGCTGTGTCTTTGTAGATTGATGAATATTTGGTTTTCAGATGTCCATGTGACACTACACTGTGATAAGTTGTTATTTATCTAAGGATTGGTCTGCATCAAGCTGCACTTCTCTGTCAGTGACCACATGAAGAACCTTCTTGAACCTAGAGTCCCATGTGTTTTTTTGTACAAATGCGGAAAGAATACAGTAGCCAGAACTAACCATTTCCGGATGACACTTTCTACATGAGATGGCCACGCATAATGCTTTATCTGTCTGACATTGTGCTTCTCTTTACTGCTGAACAAATCTGATGCAAACATGCTTTCATAGTACCATGATGACCTGTTTAGCCCCGTTTGACCCCTTCTGCTAATGTAGTCACTATGTCAGCCTTTTCTGTCTTCCTTTGGCGTTCCCCCTTTTGCCGTCTGAAAAATCTATTCTGAGTTTAGGCTCTCCACATTCTTGTCAGTTGTGACATATCAGAATCCCTTCTCCCCTTAAACTGCACCCAGGGCCGGCTCTAGAGCGGTGCAGCCGGTGCCATCGCACCGGGTGCAGGCTTCCTGGTGGCGCCCTGTTTGCAACTTTATTATGCTATTAAAGCACCTGCTGCCGCGTTCCTTTCCTCCTGCAATTTCGGGGCCTCACAAAAATGTCAAGATGACTCCTGTGTTTAATTTTCTTCCTGGACAGAGATCAGAGTTTTGTGTAGTTGAGGTTTTTGACTTATGTGATGGTAGCACAGAGGGTTAATATGCCTACTGCAAAAGAACGTGTACCAAGTAGATTACAGAGTGCATTTAATGTAAATACATCAGCAGGTTACTGTTTTTAAAAGAGCCATCATTTTGTTACTTGCAATTTATAACTTAATGTCCTAATATAGAATAGTGAGGTATTAACTTTCATCCTAGAACTGCATACACTCTGCAAAGTATAGAACAACGATTAATGTTGCAAAAAGGTTTAATTTGGGTAGAAATGGATTCTTATTATTAAAGAAAACTCCCAACTATGCTGTTTCTTTTTCGACTCTGAGTTTGTGCTTCTCCACACCAACTTAAGCACTCCTAAACTATACTGCCTACCAGTATGGATGACATGTGACTCCTACACCTGTTAGTCCTCTGGCTTATGTAACATTTCCTGTACACTGATGGAAAGTGCTCTGACATACTTTACTGTTATGAGTGGCGCTATATACGAATTCAATGCATCTGAGAGAGAGTGGTTCTGGAGACTTGGTCACTGTTAAAGGGTGCTAGTGAGAGAATCCATGGGGGAGATGGTCATTGGGGCGCCAACCGCCAAGTAACATTGACGCACTAGGCGCCACCAGCGCTAAAGCCGGCCCTGACTGCACCAATTGCTTCTAACTTCTTTAACAGTTGTCCAAACTGAGCTCTGTGAGCTAATTCTTTTTGCCAGCCGAAAATTGTACTTCCAAATCGCAAAATCTATTATGATTCCCTTTCCCACACAGGACTGTGATCAAGCTTAAGGGATTAGCATTCCCTGGAACTCGTGTTTGCTAAGGAACAAGTCTGATATTTTATCAGGAAAATGTTGCCATTGGTTTATGTCAGCAGGAAAATTGAGCTGTTATATCAATCAATCAAGCAGGGGTTTGTATAGCGCAAGCTACTCATCCAGAACGGGTCTGAAGGTGCTGAGGGAGAAGGGGGGCAGGGGGAGGTCCGCAGCTCCTGGGGATCACTGCGTTCCATCAAAGAGACACGTCTTGAGGTCCCTTAGGAACTTGGGGAGCGATGCAGTCTGTTGGAGGTGGCGAGGGAGGGAGTTCCAGGCCTTGGCCACGAGGAGGGAGAAGGAGCGCCCTCCTGTTCTGCTTTTCTTGATCCGAGGTACTCTTGCTAGGGAGAGCTGGGCCGAGCGGAGCGAGCACTGGGGAGCCTAGAACATGAGGCGGTGGTTTATGTTGGCGGGTCCGGTGTTGTGGAGGGCCTTGTGTGCATGGGTAAGAAGTTTAAAGGTGATTCTCTTCTTGACAGGGAGCCAGTGTAGGGTCCGTAGGTGTTGGCTGATGTGGCAGTGGTGCGGTAAGTTGAGGACTAGCCTGGCCGCGGCATTCTGGATATTCTGGAGTGTGCAGGAGAGGTTCTTGTTGATACCGGCATAGAGTGTGTTGCCGTAGTCAAGTCTGCTACTGATGAGGGCATGTGTGACAGTTTTCCTGTGTTCGGGGGAGATCCACTTGAAGGTCTTGCAGAGTAGGCGTAGGGTGTGGTAGCAGGAGGAGGTGATGGCGTTGACCTGGCAGTCCATTTTGAGTTTGGAGTCCAGGATGATTCTGAGGTTGTGTTCATGGGGGCAGGGGGTCCCCGAGGACGGGGGGCCACCAGGTGTCGTTCCAGGTGTCGGGGTGTGGGCCCATGATGAGAATCTCATGTTTTTCCGTGTTGAGTAGAAGGCAGCTGTTCTTCATCTATCTGTTAAGGACTTCCATTCCGTCTTGGAAGTTGTGTTTGGTGATGTTGGGTTTGTTGGATAGGGAGAGGATGAGCTGGGTGTCATCTGCATATGATGTGATGTTGAATCCGTGTGCTCTGACGATGGATGCGAGCGGGGCCATGTAGATATTGAACAGGGTCGGGCTGATGGAGGATCCTTGTGGGACTCCGCAGGTGGTTGGAGTCAGTTCTGAGAGGAATGGGCGGAGTCTGGCTTGTTGCGCTCTGCCGGAGAGGAAAGAGAGGATCCAGTCGAGGGCCTTGTTCCAGATTCCCGTGTTGTGGAGTCTGAGGGCTAGTGTGCAGTGAGAGACCGCATAGAAGGCTGCAGAGATGTCAAGGAGGATGAGGGATACAGTCTCTCCTCTGTTGAGGAGGGCGCGGATGTCGTCTGTTGCTGCGAGGAGTTTGGTTTGAGTGCTGGGGTTCTTCCTGAATCCTGATTGGGATGAGCCGAGGATGGTGTTCTCTTCGACGAAGGTGGCGAGTTGGCTGTTGATGGATTTTTCCATGACTTTATAGGAGTCTGACTCTTATTGGATGGCCTTGCTGAGTCCCTTCCTAGATGTCTGCATGTTCAAGATACATTGGCACTAATTACAAGTACGCTGGAGGTGTACATGCTGTTTATTACATGTGGTAAAATCCTTCCACCCGTGGGGGGGGAGTTAGAGGGCAGGATGGCAAAATGGCCGCACATTAGTGAGGCACATGCAGTCCGGGACGCCTAAACATCAAAATCCTGCACCTGAAGTGATTATTGAGTGCTGAAAATGCGTGCAAGCTAGAGAGGATAGTGCAGTGGGGTGTGGAGAGCTGCCAGACCCTGCTATCAGAGGCGGCATAGCCCCGATCAGGGAGACCGAGCGGTGAGGCCCACAGAGGAGTGGGATGTTGCTGTGGCCCTCTGTGTGAGAAGGGGGGACTGCGGCTAAGCAATGAGCGCAGAGACATGGTGTCTTCCCATTTGAGGTGACAGAAGGAGCAGAGGACAAGGTCATGGCTCCACAATAGTAGCCAGTGCCGGGGGCCCATCAGAACGAAGCCGACACCGCACTGTGGAAGAGGTATGAAGGCTGGGTGGGTGATAGGAGAAAGAGCAGCAACGCCATGAGCAACAGAAGAGGCCCCCCCCCCCGGTAATCGTGAGCTTGGGGTAGGGAAGTGGTGTCACCCCCTGACCAACCGGCATCCCTGAAGGTGGGGGATTTGGCGTGGCACCGGGTGGCGCACACCTGCGGCCCTCATGGAGGGATTCTAGGCCTCTGGAGAGGCAGACGAATCTGCCATTTTATGCCATCTCAAGAGACCAGTGTCAAATATGACACAAGAGCTGCAGCACTGGCATCTACAGCGAAAGGCTCTCGCATGGTGAGGGAAGGGAAGGGAAGGCAACCACGGGCCCACATAATAGACAGACCACTAACCCTGAATCAGCGGGTCTTGCTCCCCCCTCTTGGAGTGTGAAATTGGGCCTACCCCAGGATTCAGACAAGACACCAGGGGTCTGAACACAATGTAAGGGGGAGGCAATCATCGATTGCAGCATCTGGGAGCAGTGCACTTGCAAAAGTGGGGACAGCTCGACTAGAAAGGGTGAGCAACAAGAAGGTTCTGTGCGTCCTGCCACAAAGAGTGTATTCACGAATTTTGACTCCAGGGGATATGCCGGGAAACAGCAGAGACACACAAAGTCCCCAAAAAATGGGCAAATATGTCAGCAGATAATCAAAACTGCCATTCGAACCCCAAATATCAGCAAGGGGACACAGTCATGAACGGGACCTTGAGGTGGCGGAGGGGACCGACCCTAGCCAGCAGCCGGAAGAGGCAGCTATGGAATCGATGCTTGTGATAATGAAACGCAGCTTCACCTCGATCGAGTCCAAAATGGACACCATGTGCACACGCATGTACTTCATAACCCAAAAAATGGAAAAGCAAGATGGCAGAATAGGAGAGGCAGAACACAGAATCTTGAAACTTGAAAATAGCACCTCCCGCAGAAGTGAGCAAGTGAAGAAAATGGATCGCCTCCTGAAGATAATGTGCGGCCAAAAACGAAGATTTGAAAGCTAGGTCCATGAGGAACAATATAGGCATCCTTTGAGTACCCGAAACCCACAACACAGGGAAGATGAAGGAGTATGTGGAGCGTATGCTGGTCACTAGTTTTGGGAAGGACGCATTCGCCCTGCTGCTGGTGGTGGAAAGAGCGCACCGATCACTTGTGGGTTGACCTTCCCCCAGGCCCACAGTGGCTAAGCTCCTAAACTCCTGAGACTGCGACACAGCTTTACGCAGAGCAAGAGATCAACAGTCACTGATGTTTGAAGGACACAATATCGCCCTGTTTCCTGACTTCACAATGGTGGTCCAAGAAGCCAGAACTGCCTGGAAGTAGAGCTGTTTCACCAACATCAGAAGTGGAGTAATGAGAACACGCGTGAACAGAAATTACTATATAATGCCCAGACATGACACGCTTCTGTCTCTGAAACAAAAGGCACAATTTCACCAAGACATGAAAAGAACTGCCCAAGAACAATTGGAGGGATGCCTGCAATATGCTGAACTCCCACAGATACATGCAGGAAGGACATTCTTGGCCGTGCATAACTACGTAGATAGCATCACTGACAGCAAAGGACACTCCAGGTGCACCACACTGAAGTCCTGTTCACCCTCCCCCCATTGAACTACATGAAGGGAGGTCCTGCTTCACCCCTAGGTGATACCCCGGTAGGAATTCCCTCTAATTAGACATGGAGTTATTGCTTATATTGTTTCTCTTAAACCACTTTCTCCCCCTTTCTTGTTTCTCTTCTCAATTCTTAAACACTGACACTTTTTCCTCTCTCTGTCCTCTTTTTTGATTTAACTCTACATCCCTCAGAAACAGTGCTGTGGTACTTTAAAATTTGAAACCGCGTAGGAGGCAGGGCCCTACCCCTGTCTATCCCGGTATTAGCGAACCGCGAATGGTCAATGCGGTATGTACAAGTGCTTCGTGTAACGTTTTAGCTATAAATGCACTATGTATGCGATATTATACATCACTACGTGGGTTCCATCTTAGAGCGGTGGCCATCTTATGGTTGCCCTCACATAGGCTACATATTATGAAGCAAATACGAGCCTTTAGAGCACATGTGCCTTCCTTTGACTTCTCTATGACCTGGGCAGCTTGGCTCTGCTGCCCCAGGTCAGTCCGGTCTCACGAGCTCCCCGTCCTCTGGCCACCTGTGATTAGCATCAGGGCTTGACACACCATAAAGCCTTTACATTAAACACGAGCCTCCAGCTAATCTCTTTCACACCTGACTGTTCCTGCTTTATGGCTTGTTTCCCAAACAGGAGATGCTCATGTTTATTGGGGCCTATCGATATCTGATGTGGGATCTGAGCCTCGCTGGGTAAATAATTGTGGGCTGGTTGAACAGGAATGTGGGATTGTCACCATGACTCTGCCTTTTCTTTGAAGCCAAAATATGTGAATGACCACTTGTAAAACAGGGGCGGTGTTGCCCAAAGCGTAATATTCTGTATAAAACAGAAGACTGGTTTTTGTTCTGCAGACTGCCTCATTCAGTTGCTAAGGCTTCTGTGCGACGTAGTCTCACTCATTTAATGTCTAATAAAGATGTCTTTTTCATATTTCAGCTTCTTCTGCCAGCTTCTTTGTTACATTACCATGAGAGCGTCTTTTATAATACTACAGCAACAGGATAGCCTGAAGTCATAGGGTGCTATCCCTGGCACCGCTGGGGTCCTAAAATCCTCGGTACTTCAGTTGGCGCCCGACAGCGCGGCATCAATACAAGTGACTATCTGGAGGAGCGATCTTGTCAGAGGACAGAAATCTACTGGGGAGAACAGGACAGAAATCCACTAAGCAGGTACCGAGGTTCTGGGGGATTCTTTGTCTCTGCAGCCCAGTATATCTCTGATCTTTCTGACTTTGACTCTCCAAAAGATGTCACTCCCGATTAGAACCCTTTTTGGCGTGAGTATTATAGAAGACGTTTTGTTATGAAGAACTTGACAGTTAGAATTTGGATAACCTTTTGATTAATAAAAGTAAGAGTTAAGTATAAGTGGGTCGCTCCCACTCCTTTGGTTCTTTGGGTCTTTGATTTGGTTATCGCAATTACCAAAGCCGAGGGGTTGGTTTCTTGGTTTTTAATTTGGTAATTGCAATTACCATAGCCAAGGGTCTCGTATATTTGCGAGTGTATTGATAGAGATAACCCCTTGAAGTTTGAAGTTAGATTAGTGAGCTATAAGATGCCTGATCTGAGCAAGTTTGAAATGTAGAAATTTGTGTTGGCCAACTTTTGGTTTGTATAGGTTTGGATATGCGAATTGCAATTTGTGTAGGCAGGTAATGAGGAGATATTTCTCCATTTGGTTTAGATTATAATACTTGCGTTTTCCGCAGTATTTTTGGCATGCCTGTTTTTAAGCTCACATGGAAAAATGTGCTGCTTTTTTGGAAGGTACCATAGTTAAATCGGTTAGATTTGAAAACATATTACTTCCTTGGTGATTTTGTATCCCCAGGGAATTAAAATATGACATAATACACAACAAGGATCCTTCGTCCTGCGCAGTTTCATGAATAAAGATATGCAGAACGATTTTGTGTGGTGTTCTGCTAGGCAAAGCTAGTGAATTGAGCGCACTCACTACTTCTTGGACATATATCTGTCTGTTGGGCTGTTTATGCAGCCTTTTGGAATACTATTGAGAAGCGTTTCTTGTAAATATGACTTACAACTAGTATTTGCAAATGGTTTGGTTCAAGTATAGTCTGTGAGCTGTTCTTTCTTTCTGTCATGCGTATTGATTTGTAAGTCAACTGTGTGTTTAAATGTCTACGTGGTTTTCTCATTAGTGCAACTTCCATAAGTAAATTGCGACGGCGCTATTCATGAAAAATGGCTAAAGCACGCTGTATTGTCTGTTTGACCCCCCTTTCCGTTTATGTCTGAAATGAGCTCAATATGTGTTTGTGGGTCTTCTGATGTTTTCAGTCTGTTAAGCAAAATGTTGGTTAATTAATGTTAAGTAGAAACTTAGGAAAAATCCAGAAATGAAGAATGTGATGTGCTAAAATAGCCATGTGTTGCTATTTAATTTATAGAATGAGCAGTTGTGCACATATACAAAACTGCCGTTAAATGCTTCAAGGATAAAATTAGAACCACATTCAATAGATATAAATAAGGCCCCAAAAACGAAATTATCTATTTTTGCAAAAGTAAATAAATTTACAGCATTTTCCTTAGATGCATTGTATTAGATGTTCACAGGCAAACTTTTCAGCTGCAGTATATTTGATAGGAATGTTCATTCAGCCAGCACCTTCCCGGTTAAACACGGGTGGAATTTTGCATAACCGTCCTTTTAAATGAAAGTGGCGCAAAAATGTGACGCGTTTCAAATTGGGCTTATGCGCTTAGGCTTGTGAGTTAAATGTGTCCAAAATGATAGGCAAGGGATGCAGCTTGTTTTTTATACATGGAATTATCACAAAAACGAATAATTGGGATTTTTTTTAAAGAAAATTATCAATCATGGAAAAATTATTTTAAAAAAAATAAATGCTTTTCAAAATCGTTTTTTGATATTTATAAAGCTTAATACTCATACAATGACATCCTAGCATTAACATTTGATTTGAGTTGTGTTGCATCACTAAAATGGCAAGCATTCATGTGTACAATTTTCCCTTGGCGCAGGCGCAAACAAGCTCATTTTTATAAAGTATAAGTTATTATTTCCAATGCCTGACTCATGGGTTATGTAATAGACATTCTGGTAATGCATATTATGCAAGAAAATTGTAGGATACTCATTTTGTAATGCCTAAAAAAATCAAAGTCGAATTTGGGTAAAAGCACTGTTTAAACTGCATTTTCTTTCATTCAGAGTACTTTTTAAAGTGTCTCAGGCTTCAGTAAATACATACATTTAGGTTTGATATATATTTACAGGTTGTGCCTTCTTATGATTCAATGAGTTAATATGCCAGTACAACGGCTTGTTTTAATATCAGGGTTGAAGGTTCTAACTTCAGCTGGGCCTACTGAGAAGTTAATTAATTTAAGGTTGATGAAATGTGTACCATTGCATAGGATTGCAACAAGCATTTATTCTAAAAACTGGTATGTGCGTTATTAAGTTTTGTGAATTATTCACAGTACATGTAGTTTAATAATCTGGGAATAGGGATAATTTTTTAGCGCCTAAAAAGGAGAAATTATTTTTCAAAATAGAGTGAATTATTGCAAGTTAGGAGGAATTAGGAAGGCCTTCTGGCTTTGACAAATTCAGAGTGGCAGAAGCTGGGAGCTGGGAGAGCTGCAGAGGCTGGCTCGGTCACGCTGCTGAGATGCTATCTTTAGTTTTCCCGTAAACAATGGAGTTGACATTTATGACCTTTTAAATTAGGGCCTTGCCTCTGTGGAATGCAGAATGACCTTGCTACACAGGCCTCTAAAGCTGGGGTTTCTGGTTTCTCCATAACAACATCACTAAAACTAAAGAACTTAATTCCAAAGGGAAAATATAGAAAAGGGGTTTTCTTTGAAAGCCCAAACATCATGTTAAATGCTTTGCAGAACTGATACATTTGTGTTATTTAACAGAAAACGAAGTGTTGCATTAAGTCTTAGACAGAAAATAAGATTCTAAAAATGTTTTAAGGCTACATGCTAAGTGTGAACGAATTGACAATTAAGACTTATTTTTCACAGTGGAAATTGTAGGTGCCAAATTAATATGGAGTGTCAGTGTAACGATTTTTATTTCTAGAAATGTAAAACTTAAGTGGCTGGATGTTGCAAGGACTGACAAGAGGGTAACAGTTAAGTAATGGAAATTTATTTTTGTGTATTTGGTCCTATCATGAATTGTTTTTGCTGGTCCTGTACGTTAGACGAGAAACAGTAAAGTTATATTTGACAGCAGATTTCCATTGCCTGGTGATCTGCTGTCAAAAGGCGGGTAAGGGTAAGGATTTTAAACCTGACAAGTTAAACAGGCCCAAATATTGGGTTTTGGGCTGCAGTTTTACAGTGCATAAAGTACATGACATGGTGTTTGTGTGTCACCACTTATTACATATGCTATTGTTTTGTCTATGCTTTTTGTGCTTGATATACAGCAAGTATATCTGATGGCTTGACGTTTTGTGCGTTTTTATTATTTTTTGCATGTTTTTGTTGTTTTTGTTGCTGCTTTTGATACTATTACAAGTTTACCTGTGTTGTGAGGGGATGGTCATGACGATGCCCATCGCTACGCAACAATTGGTTGAACTTGTTCTGGTTACTAAATTCCACAGCTAATGATATTTCATGCTGTGAACATGAGAGACAACACTTCACCAGTGCATGTCTATTTGGCTATAATGGGGTAGTGAAGGAAAAAAGAGATATACAGGATCAAAGTGTGTCACCTGCAGTTAGTCACATTACTGCCCCCTTCCCTTAAGGAACAGGCAGCCCTACATTTATGTATCCTTGATTGGACCTAAGGATGAAATTATAGATCTGTGACTCAAGGTGGCCTAATCTCTATATTACATTAGTTAATGATGTTTTGCTTCCTAAGTAGCATATGGCTCTTGTTCCTTAAAAGAAAACTAGGTTTTCATTTTTCCCTGAAGAAGGAACTGGAACATTACCTAAGATTACCGTATATGGTGTAGTCACCAGCGGTGGAGTTAAAATGTATGTAACTTTTGCCTTTTGTGTATCACCCGTACTCTTGGTGTTGTGTCACATGCCTGACTATCACCCAAGTAAATTATTGTCCTTCCTATAGATTTTTTTTCTTTTGTTGCTTCTCCCCTGACCGATGTCGCATCATGCTTAGTTATTAGGGATTTTAGTTGTGTCCTAGTCCCAATTCCCTTTTCCGTATTCCTTTCACCAGTCAGCCCATTTATTATTGTAGGTGTATTGTTCAGGTACACACTTCCAGACTACAGTGATGTACCAGGGACCCCCATATTATGTACAATTCCCTTTTGCATGACCAGACTGGTTTCCAAGAATTTTCCTTAGGCCTGCTTCAATGTTTTTCAGCCTGACTGTCAGAGTAGCGATAGACTGGCTAACTGACTCAATATTATAGTAAGACAAGTTTTCCATCTCAAAGGGAGATAACTTACGTTTACTTTTTGAACATGACGAATTTTCAATGTCTATTTTTAATGTGGTTTTTACCCTTTTGTTCCTGCTGCTTTAATTTTTGGTGGGATCAGATGTGTTCTAATCATGCAAATATCAGGACCCTCTAGTTCTTGTCTTTTGTTTGCATATTTGACTATTAGCCTGTGTATTGCATATTGCACCTGATGTGAAAGGTTTCTACATGCCCATGATAATCTGTACCGTGTGATTTCTCTATTGAGATGTTCTAGATAAGAAATTTAGGAACACCTAGATGTAATCATTGAGAGGAAAAAAAATGTGTTTGCCCCATTACACAATGCCACCATATATGAAGACATCCATGTAGATAGAATTCTCGTGTAGTTATCTACCCTTAGATGATGGAGGCTCTCACACGGAAACCCAATTGAAAAGATTAGAGACACTGTTTTGCCTACTGTCTTTATACTTGTATTGCTTTTTGAGAATGACAGTGTATTCTAGACCAAAATTGTCCCATGGCGTGTGGCCACTCCTTTGAAGATCACAGGCCGCCTGTTTACAGTCCCCTTGTTATACAATGAACTGTTTAAAGCATCGCACTTGCTTCATCAGAAGGCGTGCAACATCAGAAAAGAAGGAGGAGCTGGTTTTGCCACAGAACCAGAATTTCAGTGCACAAGAGCGCCTGTCATGTGCTGGTAACCTCTGACAGTGTGCAGTCCTTTGAGCCCCTTGGCCTGAGTTTTTGGCCACACACCCCCCTCTTTTCCCTTTGCTCCAATGGAAGTGCAGTGCACCGGCGAATCCAAGATTGACAAAAGGCACTAATTCTAGGGCCCATGGAAGAACAGCCTGAGCGTCCTCTGACACCGAATGATGAGTGTTGGATCCTGAGAATGGTCCCGGGTCTGCACAAGATGATCTGTGCCCATGACCAATGAAGAGCATATTATTGTAGTGTCTGCCGCAGAGGAAAGATACAGGTGCACTGCCTTGAGAATTTGAGACTCTCGAGTGAGCTGTGGGTGTTTGCCAGGAGGGCACTCCAACTAAGCAGTACTTTTCTCATGAAAGGCTTGAATGAAGAGGCCCATGCAAAAGAAAACAACAGAAGAAGATTTGATGGACAATAGAAGCCTGCCAGAGAGGCTTTTTGAACGGACTCTGGGCATAGGTGGTTTCACAAGAGGTTTCTGTGTGATTGTATAGAGTAGGTGTTAAGGAGACTGATTGTTTTGCTGGCATTGTTTTAAAGTACTATTCTGTTCAGTATAAGCAGAATAAAGTCAATTTTCTGTGGAAAGAGTACCCCCTTTTCACCTTAGAGCATTGATGAGGGTCACCACTGTTTCACCTGAACATACAAAACAAATCACTGAATTGCATAGGAGCCCTAAAAAATGTTACTAGATAATTTTGGGATTTTCTTTTTGCTTAGGGTTGTGAAAAACTATTATTTAATTTGCAATAGTGGTTACTACTTTCTCCCGTTGTTTATATGTTCTTAATAACGTGTTTTCTAGTGTCTTTTCAAGCATGACATTGTCATTTATGGGTGGGATAGTTTTTTCTCTACTCAATTGACTTCTGCACCCGCTTCCCAACCTATGTCCTTTCCTACTACTGCTTCTTTGCATTCTTTTCACCCTATCCTGAACATGGGCAGGTTAAAAGATTAGAATTCGTAAGCAATTCTTTTGTACAGCTTCTGCATCAACATTAGTTAGTAGTGAACATCACTAATTATTGGGTGTGTGATCTTATGCCGCCTACTACAGACAGAGGTATTCCTTATTTTGTCCCGCCATATGTGGCCTTTGTGCTACTACATGTGTAAGGAAACATTTATCAGAAAACGAGCCATAGAAATAGGATGATGCTACAGCAACATCTCCATGACTTCATGAATATTGACCTAGACTCGGATTGATGAGAGTATAGTTATTGCCTATGTAAGGGCAAAAGGAGGGTCTGTGGTACTTTAAAATTTGGGACCGCGTAGGAGGCAGGGCCCTACCCCTGTCTATCCCGGTATTAGTGAACCGCGAATGGTCAATGCGGTATGTACAAGTGCTTCGTGTAACGTTTTAGCTATAAATGCACTATGTATACGATATTATACATCACTACGTGGGTTCCATCTTAGAGCGTTGGCCATCTTATGGTTGCCCTCACATAGGCTACATATTATGAAGCAAATACGAGCCTTTAGAGCACATGTGCCTTCCTTTGACTTCTCTATGACCTGGGCAGCTTGGCTCTGCTGCCCCAGGTCAGTCCGGTCTCACGAGCTCACCGTCCTCTGGCCACCTGTGATTAGCATCTGGGCTTGACACACCATAAAGCCTTTACATTAAACACGAGCCTCCAGCTAATCTCTTTCACACCTGACTGTTCCTGCTTTATGGCTTGTTTCCCAAACAGGAGATGCTCATGTTTATTGGGGCCTATCGATATCTGATGTGGGATCTGAGCCTCGCTGGGTAAATAATTGTGGGCTGGTTGAACAGGAATGTGGGATTGTCACCATGACTCTGCCTTTTCTTTGAAGCCAAAATATGTGAATGACCACTTGTAAAACAGGGGCGGTGTTGCCCAAAGCGTAATATTCTGTATAAAACAGAAGACTGGTTTTTGTTCTGCAGACTGCCTCATTCAGTTGCTAAGGCTTCTGTGCGACATAGTCTCACTCATTTAATGTCTAATAAAGATGTATTTTTCATATTTCAGCTTCTTCTGCCAGTTTCTTTGTTACATTACCATGAGAGCGTCTTTTATAATACTACAGCAACAGGATAGCCTGAAGTCATAGGGTGCTATCCCTGGCACCGCTGGGGTCCTAAAATCCCCGGTACTTCAGTGCTATGTGTTTACACAGAGCAGTTCTGCTGATATTCCGCAGCATTGGGATATTTGTTTGTTATGAGGGCAGGTTGCACCCTCAGGGTTGCAATTAGTTCACGGCAAGTTGGGGAGGCCGCTGTGGGTGGGAGGGAGGAGGGTAAGTAGATGGCATAACATACACAGAGCGAACAAGAGAGCAGGTCCATGTTTACAAATAGACAGAAACAGCAGGAGACCCAGGGAGAACGCTAAGGCATCAGTCCCAAGCAACTCAGGATCACATGGTAGATAGCAATAAGCAGATGGGTCTGAACTTTTTTACGTGCACTGTCTGGGGGCTCGGCAACCCACTCAAGAGACGACATCTCACGACTTATTTAGATAGACACAATATACACATAGACATGCTGCAGGAAATGCACACGGACCCGCAGCCAATACTACATTTGCTGCACGATGGGCATCGCACAGATAGTTTTCGTCATAATCCTCCCATTCGGGAGGAACCACCATCCTTTTACGAAAACACACCCCTTACATAGCGGAGGGAGCCCTGAATGACCCACGAGGAAGGTATTGTGTGGTTTGGGGGAGACTGGCATCCCATTCAGTTACACTGGTAAACTGCTATGGGCCCAGCATAGATGACAAAACTTTCTTTGTCAGTTTGTGGGGGCTTGTCATAAACATTGGCTCCTCTCATATTATCTGGGGTGGAGATTTCAACCTTACTATACAAACAGCCCTTGATCGTTCTCATCCTCAGCCACAACACCACACAAGGGTCCAACGTCAACTGCAAGCTGATCATGGAAGAACACTGTATAATTAACACATGGCGGACTACCCACCAATCACACAGGGAAGGAACCTACCATTCCACGGTGCATTCCAGCTTGTCTCTGCTGTATTTTTGGTTGGTGTCCAGGGAATTTGGGACTTGGATTACACATACTCTGATCACTCCCCGGTATGTTTGCAGATGTCCCCTCTGGGGAACCCCCCCAATTACATGTCCTAGTGTCTCTCTACACAATTGTTACTGGATGCTCCATTCAGGGTAGAACTGGGTCAGGAACTGGAGGACTTCCTTAAACGCAAAATAGATTATGAACCTACCCTGGCGACTGTCTGGGAGGCTCTGAAATTGACTATACAGGGCAGATGTATTGCTAAAGCAGGGGGTATACTGAAAGAGATCAGGCACACTATGCGGAAGCTGGAAAAGAATCTCTGAGAAATAGAAGAGGAACTTGTTGCAACTAATGAAGAGAAGGTGCATGCAAAAATTAGGGAACCACTTACTGAATACCAAAATATGGCTGAGAGGGAAAGCCTCTTCCGCTGAAAATATCACATAGCCAGGAGGTATGGAGAGGAAGAAAGGACGGGGGAAGATCTGGCTGAATTGATACGTGAACCCTGATTTTCCAATTATGTCATGGAGATCCGAAATCTGGAAGGGAAACCCCAAAAAGACACTGAGGTGATACTGCAAACTTTCTGGGCATATTGTTCCTTGCTGTACACCACTCAGAGATATGTCCCTTTAAATATAGAATCCTATCTGGAGGCAGTGGAGCTTGGATGGCGGAATGACACTCAACCGTTTGATTTTGAGGAAGATGAAATATGATCTGCCATTATGTAGCTGGGGTCAGGTAAGCCTGCAGGGCCGGACGGGCTCCAGTCAGAATTATTTAAAGCGTACATCAAAGTTCTGGCTCCATTCCTACAAAAACTATATGAAGAGGCATTACAGTTAGGACCCCTTCCGAATACCATCATCTCCCTTCCAAAGGCAGGAAAGCCTGCTAACAACAGCGAGGCCATTGTCATTTATAAATTGCGATGGTAAAATAATAGCCAAATTGCTAGCAAATCGACTCCGTTTGCTGATGGAAGGGTTAGTAGGGCCAGGTCAGGCTGAATTCATCTCAGGTAGGGCTACTTCATACAACTTACGCACCTTGTTCTAGATTATGCAGGACATAGATCGGGAGCTGAATGCCGTGTCACTGTTTCTAGACACCACTAAGTCTTTTGACTCCCGTGAGTATTGCGGCATATGGGTTTTCCCCCGCGCTTCAGCACAAGGAAGAATTCTTTGGCGAACATACCCCCTCGCCTACAGAGAAATTTCTGTACATAAGGCTAAGGCAAGATGTTGGGGCAGCCAACCCAGACTTCCCGAAGGAGCCGCCTACAGGTTGGTGGCAGACAAATCCTGGGCTTAAGATAGCAAAAAGAGGAGAAATGCATTATTTCTCCTCTTTTTTGCTTTTTCACCCTTGTGCAGCACACATGGAAAAAGCAAAATGTCATGGTTTGTTTATGTACATGAAGGTGTACCCTCCTGTACATAAACAAATCTTTTTAAAAATGCCATTGTGTAACTTTCATGTGTGTTGCACGAAGCAGCACATATGAAATTTACAAAATGGCATTTTAGGATTGTTTATGTACAGGAAGGGGCACCTTCCTCTACATAAACAATCCTCCCCTGCAGCGTGTTGTTAGGCGCAAGAGGCTAATGACACGCTCCGCCACTTTGTCGTACATATGGTCCTGTGACTGTCACCCAATTTAGTGCCATTCAGTAGTGACTAACAGTAGCTTTTGAATACTTTGAGGTCCTTTACAAATGGACACATAAGTGATTTCAATCTTCCTAACTTTATTCGCTGAGCCTAATAATGAAACAATTCTTTAAGACATAGTTGGCAACTACTTTATGCCGCTATTCAACTTTCGTTAGCTTTTTATATTAATTAATACTCTCAAGCAAAACGACTCAATTTATTTCCAAGATGGTTTGTTTTTGGAAAACTCTACAGCCTTATTACTAAAACCTCCTAAAACACTCTTTAGCAGAGCGAGGATTACTTATTTATGTGAACAGTGTAGACGGGTGATTTCAGCAGGCATCAGCACCGGAGAAAAAACACCTAATTTTCGGCATGCAATAAATACATGCAAATTTGTATTCAGTTATAGAAAAGATAAATATTGTTACTAATTCAGCTACGATTACATACACACAGTGCTTCATTTGAGCCGGTGGTGGCAGGTGGAGGCTTCCAGGACTCATTTGTCTTAACGGAGTTTTTATATTTCCTCATCAGACTTTGACCCGGAGAAGAGAGAGAAAGACACAAAAGGAGGAAAGGAGGGGGAAATAAAGATGGATAACAGCGACAGAGAGAAAGCCAGGATTAAAAACAAAGGGGCATATTATCAAGACAGGCTATCAAATTATCGCCGCTTTAGCGGCAGAAAACTGCAGCTAAAACGGCGATAATGGGCTTGATAATATGCTCTATGGAATTCCAATTGAAACCCATGTTAGATGTGAAGGACATCTAACAAGGGCTTCAATTGGAATTCCATAGAGCATATTATCAAGCCCATTATCGACGTTTTAGCGGCAGTTTTCTGCCGCTAAAGCGGCGATAATTTTATCGCCTTTCTTGATAATATGCCCCAAACTGCAAAAATTAAATAAAAGGGCAGGCCGCCGATGGCAGTGAAAGAAAGAGGCTTGAGGTGGAATCAAAACCAGGCAGCACCACTGGCAGTTGGCAATCACGACAATCGTCAGAGCCTGATGTGGGCTTCTGAGGGAGACTTTGGGCACCGGCACTTATTATTTGACAAATTAAGCACTGCATACAGATCTTTGCATATTCCTTTATCCTGTTGCTAAACTGTGTGATTTGTTGTTATAGCTCATATTCACACATATATTCAAGTTTTCTATAAATAAGAATCTCTCCTATATTTAAGATGGAACCTCTGCGTGTATTCCTTGAACAGGCTTCTGAGCCTCACATGCAGCCAGCGGTGGTCTCCTGTGCTTCAGTATGCGGCCAGTGTCTGCTCTCTTCCAGCAGTCAGCGCAGAGCATGAATAATGCATCCACTCTGCGATACGTTCCTCCTCGGCACAGAGATAAAGGCTGGCTCGGTTTGTCTTGATGGCATCTGTACTGACATGTTCCACTTTTGGTTTTATCATGTGAAATCTTTTTTTTCTTCTTGTTCGGGTGCTCCTGGCATTTTGGTGACTGCACATAGTTTTCGAATTCCCAAAAATGATCTTCCATTCAACAAGTAATCCTCATGAACCCTTAACTTTTGATGCCACACTAGCTATGCAACTTCTGTTTACATTGAATTGAATGATGTGGCACTACTGCTGTAGATCTTTTCTAATGTGTCTAAAAATAGTCACTTATTATACCAGTTGTCTATTGTATCAAGCGTAAACTGGCAACAATCGAAATATATTGATATGTGCATGATTCATTTTCAGTAGTCTTCCAACCAACAAAAGTGTGCCACCCAGAACGCAGCAACGGGTATCCTCATTTGAGTTGGCTACGTAGTAGCTGATCTGTGTTCTACAGAACCTACAGTGATGTTATGAAACTAGGATAGCAATAGGCAGAGCTTTAAGAAGGGGACTTCAGTTCAATTTCTCTTTAGTGAAACCCTGTTTTAAGATGGCCACCAAACACAACCATTCTAAGATGGCCAACAAACAAAACAAAACTCGCTGCTCATCTGCTTCAGAAGCTCTGAGGGAGCTGCACTGGTTGCCTATCAAACAGAGAATAATCTTCAAATCGCTCTGCATTGTGCATAAGGCACAGCAAAAAAAAAAGGACCTATACCCCTACAAAAAAAATGTAAAAAATACACGCCTGGTAGAGATCTCCGATCCACTACAGGCAATTATATTCATGAACCGAGATTTAAAAAAGTCAGACAAGGAGGACGCACCTTTATTGTTAATGCAGCACGTATATATGGAACAAACTACCAGCCCCCCTACAAGCTCATTCTGACTCAATAAAATTTAGGAAGGCACTGAAAACCTGGCTATTCCCTCATTAGCGATCTCCTTCTCAGCTTTTTGATCTGCTGTCTCCTTATTTAGTGTCTCTTAGCGCCAGGATACCATTTCTGGTCACAGTGTGCTCTACAGATAATAATTACACACATACATACCAAACATGAACACCATTTCAATATGTCTCTGTCTATCAGGTGGTTCCTATTCTAGGTCCATCCCTTTCCTGTCAGTGAGTTCCTGTTCTATCAGTATAGAAAGGACCACTGGTCAGTGTACCAGCGTGACACCTTCTTGCTCCTGCTCGTGGACTCTTTGCTCCTGCTTCAGCCCTGCCAGCTCTGCTCCAGTAATGTTGGCTCCAGCTCTACTTTAGTTCTCAGAATTGTCATGCAAGGCACCCTCTCTGTGCCCTGTTTTATGCCGTAGATATATAGTGTGTCCCAGTGGCCTTGCTATCCTGTCTGAAGAGGGGTGAAACCCCGAAACCAGTCCTAGGATGCTTGTTTCCGGTCCAGGGAGGAGCTGGCTTGGCAGTTCGGGCTGGACTGTTCCCATGAGGCACAGTGCCAAGACTGATTTGCATATGGCCAGGTCTAAACTGGGGTGGCATGGTGAGCAAAAGAATGATGGATTTAACCCAGATCTCTTGACTGGGGGTGAATGTTTTGATTTGTTCTGCATTCCGTCCATCAATTGTGTGTCTTAAGCTTGGTTATTAAGTAGTTATAAGCATGTCATGAGTCTAAAGCTTTTGATGACCCTGTGTACGCAATAGATCTCACTTCTCCAAGTTTGTGCATAGTTCATGTTTTATAGATTGCAATTGAAACCTCTATTGATGGTGCATTCTACAGCACACTCAGAAAGAGGAAAACGCCTCTGAGGATTGTTTTTGTGCAGGAAGGTCCTCCTTCCTGCACAAAACAATCATGCCTGTAACGCAGGCACCCTTGCACCATGGCACAAGGGTGCCTGTGTTGGTGCTAGGCAGCAGATTGTGCTCCAGCACAGGCAGAGAACAGGAATGCACCATATCTATTATGCAGTGTAGCAAGTTGTCTTGCTGGTTTATGGTTCATGAAAGAATGATAAATTTAGCCCTTGGTGTTTGAGTCCACGCAGGAAGACATAAACTCCTTCTTTTACTTTCAAGGACAAAATGCTGGAAAGTTGCTTAAAAGTAACACAGAGAGTACTCTGCACTACCTTGCATCAAGGGGGCACTCCATGTGTGGTAAAAAGTATGGGGTGGACGGAACTTGCAAAGTTTCTTTCCGTGGAATTCTGTGGAGTTATCTAAAATTGCGCTGATTTTTAGTACTGGGAACTTGTTCCACGGTGTAAAATCAGTGCAAATGGCACCACGTGGCGCATCAGGAGGCGATACTTTCTCAACGCAAATGGTAGCGACTGGCCACGACCGCAGGAGTTGAGAAACCTTGTTTGGAGGCATTCTGGCACTCAAAAAGTGAGCTAGGGGATGTACAATCTCACTTGCACTCGTCACCTTAACATTGGCAATCCCTGTGCGAGGAACTACCCTGCCATGCGGCCATGGGTAGAGTTTTGTCACAACTCAGTGCTCCAAGCAGAGCACGGAGTGGGCATAACTTCACAAATTCTGCTGGTGGAGCAGAATATTTCACCCACCCCTAGTAAATAGGTGTGGCTACGCTACCACCAAAGTTTTTGAGACACAAAGCCCTATCTACTACCATTTGTAGACAGGGCTATGCACCAAAAGACATAAACTTCTTTGAGGCAGGCATTAACTTGAAGAAATGTTTCTATTTCTCAAAACTTTTCAAACTTTCCTTTGTTCCACTGTACAGCACACAATGTTATTAAAATTCTAAAGTATGTTTTGGCATAGATTTTAGTACTGGAAGGATGTCCCTTCCAGTACAAATCACCTGCCAGACAAGACGTGCACACATTTGCACTGTTATGCAAAGGTTTGTGTGTGGTACTAGACAGGCTTAAAGATCACCAGCGCTGGAGAAGACAGAAGCATTTCCATATCCTTGTAGATATGGCATCTCCCTTCTCTCTCCCCCAGTGCAATGCTGTGCTACAACTTTTGTTGCTGTGCTGTGTTGTGCTATAAAACAATACCTCTCCCCACATGAGTTCTAATTTGTATAATCAATCAATCAAACATTTGTAGAGCGCACTACATACCCGTGAGGGTCTCAAGATGCTGGGGGGGGGGCGCTTCTGATCGAACAACCAGGTCTTGAGTAGCCTCCTGAAGGTCAGCAGGTCTTGGGTCTGTCGTAGGCTCAGTGGGAGGGTGTTCCAGGTGTTGGTGGCGAGGTGGGAGAAGGACCTCCCGCCGGTGGTTGTTCTTCGGATGCGCGGGACGGTGGCGAGCGTGAGTTCGGCAGAGCTGATCTGGCGGTTGGGGATGTAGATGGAAAGACATATGTTGAGGTAGGCTGGGCTGGTCTTGTGGAGTGCCTTGTGTGCGTGGATGAGGAGCTTGAAGGATATCCTCTTGCTGACGGGCAGCCAGTGCAGGTTTCTCAGGTGGGGGGTGATGTGGCCGTGGCATGGTATGTCGAAGATCAGTCGTGCCGAGGCGTTTTGGATGCGTTGCAGTCGTTTGATGAGCTTGGTCGGGGCTCCCGCATAGAGGGCATTTCCATAGTCGAGTCTGCTGCTGACGAGAGCCTGGGTGACTGTTCTTCTTGTATCTGTCGGGATCCACCTGTAGATCTTGCGGAGCATGCGGAGGGTGTTGAAGCAGGAGGAGGAGATGGAGTTGACTTGATTGGTCATGGTGAGCGTTGAGTCGAGGATGATTCCCAGCTTGCGTGCGTGCTCGGTGGGTGTCGGGGCTGCCCCCGGTGCCGTCGGCCTGCAGGAGTCGTCCCAGGCTGAAGGGTTGGAGCCGAGGATAAGGACCTCCGTTTTGTCCGTGTTCAGCTTCAGTCGGCTGGTCTTCATCCAGTCGGCGACGGCCTTCATTCCTTCGTGGAGGTTGGCTTTGGAGGTGATGGGGTCCTTGGTGAGGGAGAGGATCAGTTGAGTGTCATCGGCATAGGAGATTATGTTGAGGTCGTGCTGTCAGGCGACGTGTGCGAGCGGGGCCATGTAAATGTTGAACAGTGCCGGGCTGATGGAGGAACCCTGGGGTACGCCGCAGATGATCTCGGAGGCTTTGTATCGGAATGGGGGGAGGCGGACGCTCTGGGTCCTGCCAGAGAGGAAGGAGGTGGTCCATTCCAGGGCTTTGTCTCAGATCCCTACGGCGTGGAGGCGTGCACGTAGTGTGCAGTGGCAGACGGTGTCGAAGGCAGGGGAGAGGTCCAGGAGGATGAGGGCCGCGGTCTCACCGTTGTCCAGCAGTGTCCTGATGTCGCCGGTGGCAGCGATGAGGGCACGATGGAGCTGCTGGCTTTGTTGAAGGAATGGGTCTGACGGGGAGCCGGAGTGGATTGTGCTCATGGTCTTGATGGTGTCATCGATGCTCACGCTGGTCCAGGCTAGCAGGGGGTCGTGGTCGATGGTGTGCGGAGAGTCTGTTATGTTGCTGTCTGTAGGGGTTGTCTGGGTGTTGAAGCTATTGTGGATGTCTGCTATCTTGCGGTGGAAGAAAGTGGCGAGGGAGTCGCAGAGGGCTTGTGACGGCGGGATGTCGTTGGTGTTGGAGCTGGGGTTGGAGAGTTCCTTTACAATGTTGGAGAGTTCCTTGCTATTGTGTGCGTTGTTGTCGAGGCGGTCTTTGAAGGAGGTCCTCTTCGCAGTCCTGATGAAGTGATGGTGGTTGCGGGTGGCGTCCTTGTGGGCTGCGTGGGTGTTCGGAGTTTGTTCGCTGTGCCATTTCTTCTCTAGTGTCCATCATTCACTGCACCTTGGGACCACCACCATTTGAAAAATGTCCCATGCTATTTTCTCTCATAAATAGAAAGTAAAAGGATTTTCATACAAAAATGTCTAGCAATTATACCTTTCTTCCTCTCTGATGAGAGACAAGCCTGTTTGGATTTGTTTGCACTGCTATTTGCAGATTGGAAGAATTCTTCCCCCCTATTGAACTGTGCTCACGTGGGTCATGCGTTTCATTACTACATCTATTGGTCATTTTGTCCTTCATCCGCTGCGCCTTTGAGGTTACAAATGCTATGAGTTGGCATCTGCTGCATATACCCCTCTAGATTTTGCCTCTCAGTACATATTTTTAGTCAATTTTCCTAAACCCAACTGAGCACGATCCACAGACAATTTTATTTGGTTAAGATTTCTGCTTACTCATTTCTCTGTTAATTTATTCATTCTCGTTTACACACCTGCATAGACAACATTGCTTTACCACCTTGCTCCTCGGCACTCTGGGAGAGTAAATTCCTAGTCGCAGTTCACAGAATCAGGACTGACGCAATTTTACTCTCAGAAACGTCACGGTCGGATTTGATCTCAAATTTAGGATCATGGGCGGGTGTGTGGATTTTTGGGTGGGGATTCCTGCAAAATTAGACATAGAAAAACCCAAACGTATGTTTGTTGATCTTAATGTTTTTCTTGCTGATATTTTTATGTCCTGGAGGTGCACGCAAAAAGGCAGGAATACGTTTGTCCTGGTGAAATGTGTATAGGGGCTGTACTAGGTGCAGGGATTTCTACAATGCAAAAGTAGTTTCCAAGTCGAGAACAGAAAAAATATTAAACCGTGACTTACAAAAGCATTTATCAGAACTTGAAGTAGGATACAGGAGTACTCTCTTACGTTCTCTTACAAGCCTCTGTGAATCGGCCCTGAAACGTCCTACTTCTTACTAGCAAGAGTGCAAAGAGGGGACATTAGCATCACCTTTACAGGTGCACACGTTCTAGATAAAGGCATTTCCTAGAGTAATCCCGTGATCCTTTGTGAATTCCTGTGTATCACATAAAACCAGACATTGCTCCAAACACAGGGATAATTATTTAGGTGCAGCGTTCTCATGGTGTAGTACCCAGGCAGTGTTGCTTTATGGGTCTGGTATTGTATTTACATGCTCCCTTGCTTTGTAAATATTGGCACTCTATTGCAATGCTAAAAGAATGAAAGCATGTTAAAACAATAGCCATAAAAAAACAATAATTACACGACACAGCTGCAAAACTGAAAACATGAATAACTTATTCTTAAATTGTTTCTGGGTTATGAATTCTCTTTCGATCCCTTCACGTTCCTCTACCTCTCTTGCATGTCTAAAGATTTTCATGTGTCGCCCACACATAATTAATTCAAACATCCCTTTTTAATCTTAGCCAGTGATGCATAATTTATCGTGACAGCCTCATGAAGACAAGTTCATTGGAAGGTATGTGAAGTTGTTTGCGTCGAGCTGTGCTACGCTTGGGTTCAACGGGGACAACTGCTAATATTGTTCTGAAACGGTTTGCAGAATGCATCCGTTTCTCAACGCTTGATTTGCATTTTTCAAACCAGTTTACACCCTGGTACGTGTTTGCATGTCCTAAAATCATGTTTGTACGATCATGACATAGAGAAGAGTCCAGCCTCAGGAGTGAATTATTCTCTTGTGCGACAGCAGTGGGACTAAGAATTCAACTCAGGAGAACTGACCTTGATTGAAAATGGGATTACAAATATTGATGGAACAGATGTAAAATTAAATGCTGAAATGAGGTGTGCAATAAAGACTGATAATCTTACAGTTCTTCAATATATCCATATTTGAAAGTACTGAGAAATAAATAATTGGTATGAGTATGAAATGTGTAAATAGAAGAAAGACTATATGTATTGCATCTATCTGTCGTCACATGATATGTATTTGTTGCTCTACTCCCCTCCAGATGTTGGCCCTGGGGACCCCATTCCCAGGGGGCCTTGTGATATGCAAATGGGGGAGGGGGGATGGGGAATGCTCGGCCCCCCTCTTCGGGATGATTTTGGCTCTGGTAACCCCATCTCCTGGGACCTCTTTATGCTGGGTGCCCAGTTACCTCCGTTGGGGTCTGAGGGCGGGGGGGGGGGGGGGTTTCTCAAGGCCCCGTGGTCCCTGTCGGCTCTCGGTCTCTTGTGAGATTGGTATTGCTTTGACATACGTGCAGCTCCCTGTGAATCAAAGCGATTGCAGCTCTCAGCAAGCGGGAGTGGTTTTACAGATCATACTTGCTGACAGCAGAGCGTTTTTCTCTGACTTGGCGGGAGCTGTCAAAGCTCCTGCCAAGTCAGAGAAAACTGCTATGTCACGGGGTGGACACCCGGGGACATAGCAGGAGCTGACCTAGGGGGGCGGCAGTCACCAGGGCCATTATTTGCTCTAGGAGGGAGAACCGCTTGGCCCCCCTTTTTTCTTCTATTTGTCCCGGGAGGTAATGTTCCCCGGGGTTTGGGGGTCCACGCGGTCCCCTGCATCATAATTTTAAAAAAGCCCTGGGGAAGTGGTGGTCCCCCACATCAATTCACTGTTTTGCAATTGCAATTTGCTGTCTCTGTATTTTAAAAAAGGCCTGGGGAGGTGGTTGTCCCCGAGCTGCGGGGGAGGCCATAGTGGTCCCACCGCATTATTACTGTGTTTTACCTCAGGGAGGTAGTGGTCCCTGGGGCTGCTTAGGGCCATGAGGCCCCCACTTTCCCCCGGATGTGGGTGGACCCAGAGTGCCCACCCACATCCCATTTTATGAAAATGCTGCAGAGAGGTGGTGGTCCCCGGGGAGTGGGGTGTGGCCCACAGGCACCCCTCATATAATTAAAAATAAGTGCCCCGGGCGGTGGCTGCATTCAGTGCTTTAATAAAGCCTTTGAGGGGGACCTATGCTCACCCTTCCTTTAAGTTTATAATGTTGGCATGCCCATGGAATTTGGCCCACCCAGGGGATTCCTTACAAAGATGCATCGGAGCCAGCCAGCTCCAGGAGGTGTGCTGCGCGCCCCCCTCCAATCTTCTAATTTGCCCCAAGTAGTGGTCCTCCCGCATTCAATGAAACATGCCCCAGGGAGGTGGCGGTCTCACATTGTGGCCCCTGCGGAGGTGTGGGGGTCCATTCAGCCCACCGTATTTTTTTACAGTTTAAGCCCCAATGGAGTTAGCGGACGCTGGGGCTGGGGGGATCTAAGAGGCCCCCTTCCAAAAATGTATTAAGCCCCGTGGAGTTGGTGGTCTCCAGGGCAGCAAGGGAGGCTGTGTGGGCGTCCACCGCATTTATTAATAAATAAGCCCCAGGGAGGTGTTGGTCTCTGGGGCTTCAATGAGTCCCAGGAGGGGGGGCTGAGTGCCACCCTTCTTTATTACAATATCCCCAGAACCTGGCCCACCCTGGGGTGAATTAGAAATGAAGTGCAGGAGTCTGAAATATTTTTAAAACATGCTTTTGTAGCCCAAGGGGTCCCTGTGGAACACCCTCAAGGGGCCTAGGGGGTTAGGGGGTTTCTACCCTGCCCCCTTTTCTTTATTTAAATGTTTTTTCTGTGACTCGGTTCAGCCGAGTCACAAGATGGCTACCAACACTTCCTGGTTTGAAGTTTTGGTAGCCAATCGGATCTCAGCATGAGATCGGGAGGCATAGTGGACCTTTCGCTTCCCTATATATACAACTGGAAATTTCTTTAAATATTTCCAAAACTACGGAACAGATTTACACCAATTCACAAAAAAAGGTTGCTTTCTTAGCCAACAGCTGCCTTTCTGCCAAATTTGGTGTAATTCTGTTCAGCAGTTTGGGCTGTAGCCTTGTTTAAAATTTCCTAAGGAAATTAAAATGGGTAAAACGCATTTTGGGACCCCCTCTTTTTACTGGCCTCCACTTGACGGATCACCCTGCAATTTCCAAGGCAGTAGCTGAAGTGCGCATCAAACTACTTTTGAAAATTTTGTGAGCATTCGTCAAATGACGCCAAAGTTATAGGCAAATCCCAAAACACTCCCACTATGGAAACTACATCTTAACTATAACTACCTACATGTGACCGCCAGTATATGTATATGTGTATATATATATATGTGTATATATGTATATAGCGAAAAATCCAACTTCTCACATGAAGAATGGACCAGCACTCAAATCTCTGGAAATTTCCAATTTAATTCATATTATGGATCATTCTAGAGATTTGAGTGCTGGTCCATTCTTCATGTAAGAAGTGGAATTTTTTGATTGTTAAAGGTGTGATGTGGGATCGCCTCAAACCAGCACCACTGGTGATTAGGAAGCACTCCGGAATCCACAAAACCCAGGTTGCAATATATGTATATCTGCCTATATGTTATGTTATGTTAGCTGGTGTTTTATTGAGCGCTCAGCTACTCAAGCAGAGTGTCCCGGCGCTATCAGACCCATAACGGCAGAGCCCCGGCGAAATAGAGGAGACTTATTGGCCGAACAGCCACGTTTTGAGCTCCTTTCTGAACGACAGTAAGCTCTCACTCTTTCTTAAGGACAGTGGGAGGGCATTCCAGGCCCGGGGTGCAAGATATTTAAAAGACCGCCCACCGATCCGAGCACGCCTAATTGCCTGGACCGTGGTCAGAGACAATGACGCCGAACGCAAGGCTCTGGAAGGTAGGTGAAAACCAATTCTCTTCCTCAAATATATATATATATTCACTGAAAAAACCATAGGTTTCAGGGGCGTTATAGTTAGCTGGACATTTCCCACATACAAACACCTAGAAATTCCCCAGTTATAGTTAGTTCAGCTAACTATAACTCGCGCCCCCGCAATGCACTGCTGATGACGTCACATATTACATCACTCAAGACATGGTCAGTGACATCACTGATGACATCACTGATGACATCTCAAATGACATCACTGATGGCATCACTGATGACATCATCTATGTGATAAATTAGTACACCTTCTCACACCCTAATATAACTTTTGATACACCAACTAACACACTTAGCTCTAACTTTTTGCAACCAAAAATGGCTTCAGGGCAGCAGGCATCACCTGCATCACCTCAAACCTCTGAGGATGAATTTTTGCTGGAGGAACCACACAAAAAACGTTTTGCTTCAGTGGTGTGGAAATTTTTTACTTTTCCCGAAGGACAGAATAAGACCAATCCCACCTTGGTCACATGTAAGATTTGCAAAAGAGTCTTATCGAGAGGGGATCCTAACAAGAAATACTCTTGCGGCACGGCAAGTATGATGAAGCACATGAGGAGCCTTCATCCAAACAATCTTGCACGTGAAGAGTGCCGACGGATGAGAGACACTCCTGCTCCTGCGCCATCCAACTCATTGCAGCTGAGCATGTCAAAAGTGCATCCATCAGACCAAACCTTGGACATCCGTCCTCAATTTCAATTTTTAAAAGTGCTCTGCACTAAGTGCAATAAGACTTTGTGCTGTGGTGAGCAGTCGATCGTTCTGATCTGCCGCCGGCAGGAAAGTCATATTTGCTAGTTTTTTGTTTTTTTTTACTGTTCCCTGAAGTTCATTGTTTGGTTTCTCCTGTTTTTTTTTTCAGAAAACCCAAAAAAAATCACAAAATTGTTCAGAAAACCCCCAAAATTATAAAAGAAGAAAGAAGGAAAAAAAAGTTCTTGTAAGAACTAACTTTCCTGGTTTAAAAAAAGAGCTAAATTTCTTTGTTAGTGTGTGAAAGTTTAGATGAATGTATGTGTAGTACGTAATTGACTGAATGAATGCATTAGTAGCGTATGGTGAATGTATAAGTGCAGAACTATAAGGAAGTGCTGTAGCATCACACAGTAACCTCATTAATTGTAGTGTGCTGTAGTACTTCTGAAGCAGGGGGATGCAACATATGTTCATAAATATGTTGCAAATCTATGCTTCTCTCTGCAAGGCTGCTTAAACTGCAGCCATGTGGTGACATAGGCACCCTTGCACCATAGTGCAAGGATATCTGTGTCATGTGCTGTTTGTTTTACTACAGGAAGACGCACCTTCCTGTACAAAAACAATGAGAAAATGCATTTTCTCCTTCAATGTATGCTGAACATTTCAGCATGCATTGAAGATATAAAGATGTGGAGAAATTAAAACAATTCTCCTTGTTGTGCTTTCCTACACCAATTGTAGAATGGTGCACCATTCACACACATATCGAGATTTACAATTTCTAATAAATCTAGACATGTGTCTTGTTCTATGGGTATTAAGTGCAATCATGCACAACAACACTTATAGAACACCCTTTCAACCGAAAGTGGTCTGCATGATGAGGTTATATTTTCATGGAGTATAAAAAGTGCACAAAGTGCCTTTTCCTCTCTTTGAAAATATGAAAGAGTATCTTACACAATAACTATGTTACAAAAAGTGACATTTTTCCGTTTTTAAATTTCCTTGCAAATGATAGAAGGTAAGCACAGAATGTTGACTGCAAAGATGTTCAAAGAAGAATGATTGAAATGATTGCGGTCCTTCAACAGATAAAAAGATGAAATATTATGAACCCCTCAAATCTCTTTTTTTTCAGGTCACTTGATATCTGATTATGGTCAGATTTCAAAACTACATAAACAAAGTGTTTTTAGAAACGTGTTTCAACTTTGTAGATTCTTTCAGGCCTCTTCATTCTGCATATTGAGACTTAGTTAAACTTACCTTCACAGTAATAGGAATAAAAAATGTTATTCATTTTGCCTATTTTTCATTAAAATATAAATTCTTAAAAATTGCTCATTTTAAAATTTGGATCTGTGAAAGAAAATAAAATAAAAATTATAACATATAATAATACATTGTTTACAACACAACATAATTTCCACAAAGTAATTTGTTTGCCTTTTTTGCTGTTCTCAGAATATATGGAATTTCACTCGAAATAGTGATTTCAATGGTACTCATCACTGAACATCGGGCAAAAAAAAAACAATCAGAAAGATTGTTAAAAAAACCCAACATACTATTCTCAGTAAAATACCAGAAAATACAAATCATACATATATGAAATGCTTACAGATTACAAAATTTTATAACTTTAACTTATAAAAACTGTAAATGTTGCTACATTAAAATAATCACCGAATAAATGACCATCAAAAAGTCCATAATTCAAAAATATACCCTTCCTTGAGGCCAAATGGTATTTTTGCACTTCTTCTTTATGTAAACTGGCCAATGGTAGTTCTATTAAATTATAATAATAAATTCCTCAGAGAGTGAATTAGCTTCCTAAAACTTAGGCTTCAAAAATATTAGGTAGGAATTTTGTAATTCCCTAGGCAAACGTTGTTTGAAAACCAACTGGGCATCATTACAAAGTGTCCAGCCTTTGTCACATTTTAGATAGGCAGTGTAATGTCCAGATGTGGTGGAAGGACCTGTCATGTTCCCTTGCGCCTCTCACCAGCGAACCGGAAGCAGGGCACTCATCACTCGACACGGGACTCCTCCCCCTTGTTGTTTCCGGCAGGTTGCAGTCTAGTCTTTCGGCGGCACGTAGTGGACGCCGCCGGCCGGCCGGCCGGCCGTCACTTCCGGCTACCTTGGCTTATCACAACAGAGAACGGCAGGCTCGGCGCTTCGGATTCCTTCACTGAGCTTCGCAGGCACGCAGGAGCGTAGCGAAGGCTCTCCCAGCAACCGGAAAGTCGGTCCGGACCGCGCAAGGGCGCCCAAAGATCCAGCCTAGACGACTCGTACTTTACACGGAGCCGCCATATTCCTTGTTACCTCCCCAGAGCGCAGTGGCGCTTTCCTTTGCTTAGACGACTCGTGCGACGGCACGAAGTCGCCATAACTGCCTTTTTGCCTCCCCCAGAGCGCAGTGGCGCTTTCCTTTGCTTAGACGACTCGTGCGACGGCACGGAGTCGCCATACTGCCTTTCCTCACCCCAGAGCGCAGTGGCGCTTTCCTTTGCTTAGACGACTCGTGCGACGGCACGGAGTCGCCATACTGCCTTTCCTCACCCCAGAGCCACAACTGTCTTTTCTCCCTCTAGCGCAGTGGCGCTTTCCTGGTACTTGATATTTCCAACCAGCGCAGGAGCGTTCGACCCTGGTATTCATTCTGGGATCTTCACAATCCGCAAGGACCTCGGAGATGTCATCGCCTGTACTTCCACAGTGCAAGAACACCTCGCTCACAGGTAACCAAGAAGAGAGTCCTGCTCCACATAGCATTGTGTCTCCCCCAAACGCTCAGGGAATGTGCATGTTCTCGCTAACCCCAGCGCTTTAGTCACCCCTGTCTCCTCTCTTGCCTTAGGTATCGTGGACTTCTACACAGACCAAGGAGCCACGAAGGGTGTCCCGTCACGCCATCCACTGTCCCGCTCGCACCACCCTTCCTGGCAACCTCCCCCGGTTCCCTCCTTGAACTGGCTAGTGTATTTAGTCCTTCCAGTAACATAAGGGTTCAGGTAGGGGTTGTTCCTGTCGTCCCTGTGGGATCCCTCCACAAACACGAGGTAAGAATTGTGGGGGTCTGACAGGACCATCATGGAAAATTATTGCAATTGCTACAAAAGTCCTTCCTGATATTGATATTTGTGCTGCTACAAATTGTTTTATTAAAGTATCCAATTTTCTTCCATCAGCTGTACAACGTTGCATCATTAAAATTATGTATTTTCCATATTTTGTTAACAATAATGTGGATAACATTTCTGATTTACATTGGCTACACTCCATGTTTTAAATTGCACCTTTCACTAATTTATTGAAAGCCACTGATTTACAGTCTGTTAATGTTAAATACAGAAATCTCTCACTGTCTACATTGGTGCTACATGTATACATGCAATTTTCACAATAATGTTCCCATTTGTAAGAAAGGCCAAAAATATTTTCTATTTCTACACCTTCGTTTTCAAAAATTGTAAGCATATACATTAAAAATTCCTGAGCATCTTGTTGGATATTTTGTGTAAATTGTGTAGAACCAGAACACACATCCAAAAGATTACGAACATCTGAAACAGATTGTATTTTACTTCTATCTGTTGTCAATTTTTCATAAACAGAATGCAACAGAGAACAAAATCTTTTTTCCCGATTCTGCATAATTTGTTCTTGCAAATCTTCCAGATAAAAAACAACATTGACCACTACATTAGCATAGCAGTTGACACCAGAACTATTTTCAAACTGATAACCAACAATCTCTTCAACAGTGTACAATTTCTTTTTACCTGCAATCACAACATTATTTTGTTCTTTTCTTTTCTTGATACCTTCAGAACAGATATTCTCTAACCTTCTTTTTCAACCAACCACACGCTTTTCAAATACAGGATATTGACCTAAATTTGGAGCATACACCCTTCTTAACCTATTATACTCTTTTACACAGTTTGCATCTGCAGTAACCTTTGTCTCATCAAAATCAATCAAAAACAAACCAGATAATGTTCTGACTCGCGACAAAGCAACATATGCCATACCCTCTTTAAATCCAATGTTCACCAATGCACTGTCTACACTTAATCCTTGAGATTTATGAATAGTGACTGCATATGCCAGAGAAAATGGAAATTGTTTCCTACGGACATATAAATCTTTAACAAGCAAAAAACGAACTGAACAATGACCAATTTCTTTAACTTCATCAATCTGATCAAATTTAATTTTTTCAAATTCAATTCCTTCTTTTTTCTGATAATTCACAAAATCCACCACTTTTCCCATTGCACCATTAACTAAACCTTTCTCTACATCCAAATTATGCCTTAAAATTACCCGACAGTTTACACACACATACAGTGTCTTTTCCAAACCAGCAGTTTTAGATATTTTTTTTTCTAAACAATCTAGTTTTGATCTCAACTTACCCGTTAAAATAATAGTGATTCCTTCATGTAGTATTTTATCGATGGCTTCCATTTTGACAATTTCTTGATTTTCCAATTTTAATAATTCTTCGTTGAATATTGAACACTCACGCAGTGTCGGCATTAAGCAAATCACTGACTTATTTTTAGCAATTTTCACGTACACTTTTGCAGCAACTGCATTTTCATTTGGAAAGACATTGCAAAGTAATAGACTCTCCAAAGCTTCTTTCCCTTTTTTTGAAAGAATTCCAATTCTTATATCTTGAAGAATACTTCCATATTCAGCATCATTTGCCTGTCGCATATTTGTTGTCAGTTCTTTGTATTCAAAATGAGTCCAAATGTTCACATTACCAACACTGCCAAGAGACTTTCTAGTATCTTCACGGGCAAGTGTTTTAAATACCGGTTGTCCTTTTACCGGTGTCAGTTGCAGTAGATCTCCAAAAACTATGATGTGTTTTCCTCCAAATACCACGTCATACTCTGTTTTTAGAATTTGCTGCATTCTTAAATGCACAAAGGCAAGCATCAAGTTTGAAACCATGCTCACCTAATCAATAATGAGAAGTTTCATTTTCTTCAGCACTCTTGAAACTTCACAACAAGCTTCTCCAGATAGCTTGTGGTATTCCAATTTGTTCTCATGCTCTACTGGCAGCATTAGTAAACAATGTAAAATAATTCCTTTAATGTTATGTGCTGCCAACCCAGTTGGAGCAGTGACAACACAAGACAAATGCGACTCAGTTGTTTTTTGCAGATAACTTGTTATTACTTTAATTAAGAAACTCTTTCCTGTTCCAGCTTGACCACTCATATACATTCAGATAGGTTGAAATGATGTACATGAGCACACTCTCTTTTCATGAAGTAATCCATGGTTAATCTGCTCTTTCACTTGCTGATATATTTGTTTCTGTTCAACATTTAGTTGCTCTTCCAAGTTTCCTAAATGTATTGCATCTTCTTGTGCTTGATACATTGCTGTTTCCACCTCATTCATGGCAATCGCTGCTTCATTTTCAACAATTGGTTGTCCTAGTGGATCTTGACTCAGTGCAGCAGAACTTTGACTGTCTTGAGAACTGTCTCTAGCAATCTCAGCTGCAATTGTAGCTTCTTGATCAATTTCGTCATTCAACATTTTCACATAATTTGCGAAAGCACTGCATTGTATGCTATCTTTACAAGCATTAAATGAATCTTCATAGCTGGGGAAATCTCCAAGTAATTCCAGTTCAGAACGCCATGGTTTGAACATTTGCAAAAGGGCTAAATAGTAAAATTCCCTTTTGTCAGCAGTGTCGCAACTCAGATTTCTGTGATTAATTAAATTTCCTTTCCTTTGTTTCACCAGACATCCGTCAGAACCAATCACTCCATATTTTCCATCGTTGATGTTCTCTGTAATATTCTGTTTAAAAGTGTAGTTTTGCAACACTTCATAGAGACACATGTTCTCAAGATGATGACTTCTCTTTGGATAGTATGTGTCCAACATATTGGTTTTCAAAATATCTGTACTTTCAGGGCCATTTTCTGCTAAATATTCAATTTCTTGAACAGATTTCAGTACCCGATTTTGCATTCCTGCAAGACCTAGACTCACCGAAATGATTCTTCTACTTTTGGAATATAGACTTGCAGATGATAACCGATCTGAACATTCATATGCTCCAATTTCACGATGCGATAACATTTTCAAACTGAAACTGTATAATTTCTTACTTAGAGTCTTCTCGTGAGAAATCTCTTCCCACATTTCTTTCAATTCAGTCTTTTCTGATTTAGTAATGTAAGACGTTACATATCAAGCAACAGCAATAGAATTGTATGCAAAATACTGAATATCCATGTTAGCATTCCACATGGATAAAATAACTGAGTTGTAGTCATTTATGTATTTTGATTCTTCGCTTCTTCTTAAGTTGTAGGTGTTTTTCGGAGACTTTCTTGTGATGGTATGTCGTGCAGCTGACATGAAACTATTCACTCTTCCTTTCGCTAATACAGGACGTGGAAATCCAAAACGACATTTGGTATAGAACTTATCCATTGACTTGTACTTTCGTTAACAGTATTTTCCACACCTATGGCTTTGAAATTGTAAGACTTGTTCTTTTAAGTTTTTGTCTTCTCTGCTATTTGGTACAGCACATGTAGCATAATCTTCAATGAAAGACAAAATACTTTCATCTGAATCTGTTCCAAATTTGGGGGCATCCTTGACCCATAACAACATATGTATGTGAGGAGCACCTCTTGCTTGATACTCCTTTCTCCAAAAGAAATCCACAACTTCTCCAAGAGGAGGATTATTTTTTATTGCAGATGAAAGACATCTTAGCTTCAAATCTATGATTGAAATATCTGCATACATTGACAGGATCCAAAGAGCACAATTCTCCAGGTGTCTTGTATTCAATATTATTTATATTGGAATTTGCCTCTCGAAGAATTTCAAGTAAATCATCCCAAGCATACTCAGCACAGCTTAGTGTAACAAACCATGTAGGAGTTCCCAAGTTCCGCAGCATGCATTTCAGTTCTCCATGTCGACGGTACCAATATTCATTCGTCCCACGCTAACATGCCATCAGATTAATCAACTGAGATTCTAAATGATCATCTCTCTGATGCACTTTATCCATAAAATCCTTTGCAGTTACATTTTGCAGATGCATTCCAGTTTTTAAAATGTGATTTACTGCATATGAAAGTCCAGACAAGTCACTTTCAAACAGAAGATGAAACATATAAGGGATACATTGTCGAAATCTTGGATCTTCTGCATATAATCTTGTTGTCCGATATTCAGATGCAGTAATCTGCACAGGAGGTTCATAATATCGTCCATCTTATCCTGTTGGAAACAACAGCGGGAAACAACGAGCTTCCAAGCTCTCTTCCCATACACTCATGGGACTTCCTGTGGCTTTTTTTCATTTGAAACAACTCAATTGTATTCCCAATCACCTCTTTGGTATGAAATGGATGTACACTGTAATGTTCATAGATCTCTTCACATCTGGACATGTCCACTTTTTCAATTTGTCCACTTAATGTTTCACTATCTTCTGCTAAATCTATTTCTTGTTCTCCAACAAACACATTTCTATAGTACTCATTATTTTTTATCAGATACAATGATGCCTTTTGCACTTTTCTAACATCCACTAACTCTTGCCAGATTTTCTTATTCTTAGTAGGAACACCATTAACTAGAATGACTAGTGGCTCATTTTCTGCATGATCTACACCAATAGTTTCAACATTTTTCCTTAAATCTAATGGTAAATACACAACTCTTCCTTTCAATCCTCTTTGCAACTCTGATGGAGGTAATTTACTTGTTTTGGGCTCCATACGAACAATAGCCTGAAATGGGTGAACACATTGTATCAGAATAGACTCATACGTATTTAAATCTATCAGCTCTGGAGGAATAGCAACCAAATCTAGATTATTATGAACAGCTCTAGCAGGCATTTTATTCTCATCTAATTTATTATAACAATATTTGCAAATACGCTGCTCACATCCCAAATCAAAACAATCCTCTACCAACAAATAAGTTGCAAATTCCATCCACTTATCATTATCTTCTATTTCACTTTTTAAATACAGATTGACACCCCTAGTCTGATTTTTATAGTGACTTCGCCGACAACAAATACAAGAAACATTTGGTCTTTCACCTGAAATTACCTTAAACTTTGTGATTTCATCCTCAAATTTTTCTGTAATTACAGGTTCTACATTGTCATCAACATTTTGTTCTACTAATGTGTCAGTTTCTTCACTCTCTTGCTGAGGCCCAAAGTAACAAAACTCAATATCCTCACAGACCTGCTTCACATCTGAAACTGGCCCACGCAAAAGAGCACTGTTCAACTCACTTAACTTTAGTGCTGGACTTTTTGCATAATACAACCTTCTCACTAACTTCCGCATTTGAGTATGATGTACTGCCAGCATTCTGAAATGGTTAAAAACACTTTCACAAACTTTCCTAGAAAGACAAGCCAGAGAATGACCTTGCAAACCAGTATGTTTTCTCACTCTGCAAGGGACTAGTCCTTGCAACAGCTTAATCTTTTGTTTTCCTCTTTTTATAGTATAAACTCGTAAAAAACGACATAATTTTTCAATAGATTCCTGTCGTACACTACAAACACTACTGCAATCCCAAGTGTACACAGGGTTTTTAGCACGTCTCCCTAAAACTTCATCAGCTATCACTTCTTCTGCATTTCTTTCAACCATTTTCTCTTTCTCCCTTGGACAACCATCACTAACCTCATAACCTCTACCACTGGTGTCAACTGCATACAATAATTTTTCACTTAGTGAATAACTCTCTTCCTTAAAAAAAAAGGCTCTGAACTAGAACTGTGTTTCCATTCTCCCAAAAAAACATCACAACAATTTTTTTTATTAATAACTCTTTTCCTCCTACTTTTGGCCTTCATTACTTGGATTGGTTTATCTAGTGATCGAATTCTGTTTATCACTAAAATAAACAGATTCCTTTTTACTTCAAAAGCCTTTTCCACAATGCTTTCAATATGCTTCTTCTGTTTATAAAATAAAGCTCTCTTTTTATATTTCTTCAAATCTTTCAGCAAATTATGCACTACTCTCTTGTAAAATATTTTTTTGCGTAATTCCTTATACTGATTTTGTCTTCTTTTAACATACTTTATCTCCTTTGACTGAACATTTGCTTTTTTACTTTTCCTCTTATTTTGATTTTTTTCCTTACTTAAAAAATTATTTGAAGTTGCAGCATTCTTTACATTATGTTTGCTCCTACAAACATTTTTAATAAATTGCATTGTGATCTTACCAGAAGATTTTTTCCTTTTAGCCATATTATCTTATTCATTCAATACTTGTGGTTCATGTTTCTTCAAATAATCCTCCTGTCTCTGTTCTTTTTCTTTTTTTTTCTGGCATACTTTCTCGATTTTAACGTTGAAAAACAGTATCTGCAAAAAATAGTCACAAATAAATGTATATTAATAACTTTCAAATTTGCAATATTCCATTACTGTTCAAACACATTTTATATAAAAACAGACTAAAAAACTATAGCCCTGAACCACAAGTGTGACGATGATTAAAACACTACATACATAATGCGTACTACTTTGAAGCAGTTCCTGCCCTAAAGCCTACCTCACTAAAAGACTACTTGCTAACTAACTGAATGATTACAGTACTACAAAGAGACACACTGGGTGAGTAACAGGGTGTTTGCTAGAAGTGTATGAATACTAACTGGGGAATTGAAGCTGCGAAAGACAACTGTGTAGCTGATTAGAGAACTGAATGCATAGTGGATAGGCATTTAAAGCAGTCCATGTGCTAAGGCCCGGCTCACTGCATGAGTACGTGGGTACTGACTGAATGATTGGACTACAGCAAGGAGACTGCCTGGATGAATTTATAACTGGTAGACTTTTCGCACAGGGAATGAATTAGTACTTGGTAATAAAAAGGTCACTAAAAGACTGCAAAGGGAGTGACAAGATGTTTGCTGGACTATATGGATATTGACTAGGGAATTGAAAGTATAAAAGACACATCTCTAGGTGGTTAAAAGACTGCATGCATAGTGCATAGGGGTTTGAAACAGTCCATGTGCTAAGTCCTGGCTCAGTGCATGAATACTTAGACAGTAACTGAATCATTAGAGTACTGGAAAGAGAGTGTCTTGGTGAATTTATAAATGTTTGGGTTTTGGCACAGTGAATGAATTACTACATGGTGCTGAATAGGTCACTAGAACACTAGAAAGAGAGTGACAGGGTGTTTCCTGGAAGTGTATGGATACTGTCTAGAGAATTGAAGGTGTGAAAAACAACTGTGTAGGTGGTTAGAGAACTACATGCATACTGCATAGACATTTCAAGCAGTCTATTTGGTAATGAATGGTTTACAACATAAGTACTTAGAAACTAACTAAATCATCAGACTACTTCTAGGACAGTGCCTGGGTAAAAATTTTACATTTTCAGTTCTGGGGCAGTAAAGACAATACTACATGGTACTGTACTTTAGTGTCAATGCCTGACTCATTTAATCAACACATAAGCAAAGACTGCCTTCTAATGCTACTAAAACTTGACAACATGACAGGTTTTAAAACAGTTATCTGTCAGCAAATACACGATGTTACCAAACGCTTCTCTCACAGTGGTTCCCAAATGCACACAGACTCACAGTGTGATTCTAGACAAGCAACACTATCCCTAGGAGTTTACCAAAACTCATTCACTACAGTGGAAGAGGTAAGGGAACTGCACACAATCTACATATTTCACGACTGCACTTTAGTGTCAATGCCTGACTCATTTAATCAACACATAAGCAAAGACTGGCTTCTAATGCTACTAAAACTTGACAACATGACAGGTTTCAAAACAGTTTTCTACCAGCAAATGCACGATGTTACCAAACGCTTCTCTGACAGTGGTTCCCAAATGCACACAGACTCACAGTGTGATTCTAGACAAGCAACACTATCCATAGGAGTTTACCAAAACTCATTCACTACACTGGAAGTGATAAGGGAACTGCACACAATCTACATATTTCACGACTGCTCTTTAGTGTCAATGCCTGACTCATTTAATCAACACATAAGCAAAGACTGGCTTCTAATGCTACTAAAACTTGACAACATGACAGGTTTTAAAACAGTTATCTGTCAGCAAATACACAATGTTACCAAACGCTTCTCTCACAGTGGTTCCCAAATGCACACAGACTCACAGTGTGATTCTAGACAAGCAACACTATCCCTAGGAGTTTACCAAAACTCATTCACTACAGTGGAAGAGGTAAGGGAACTGCACACAATCTACATATTTCACGACTGCACTTTAGTGTCAATGCCTGACTCATTTAATCAACACATAAGCAAAGACTGGCTTCTAATGCTACTAAAACTTGACAACATGACAGGTTTCAAAACAGTTTTCTGCCAGCAAATGCACGATGTTACCAAACGCTTCTCCACAGTGGTTCCCAAATGCACACAGGCTCTCTGTGTGATTCTAGACAAACAACACTATCCCTTGCACTATACCAAAACACATTTCTTCATCTACAAGGAGTACTACATTTTACTGCAGAAACATAACTCATTTCACAAATTCATAAACAATAAGTGGTTTCTAAATCTACCAAAATATAAGAAAAGCATAGTTATCTGTCTACAAACACATGAAAAAACACAAATCCTTATCACAAAATGGTTTCCACATGCACACACACTGTCAATAAGATTGTAGAGAAAAAAAAATACTCCCTACACTTTAGCAGAAAAAATACATTAGTCTGATTAAAATAAAAATATTCTACATACATCCCCTCACAATTAAATAACTCACCTTTCAAGATGTTTTGTAGATTAAGAAGTATATCAGTCACACACCAGATGTCAGTCACACACCAGATTTTCTTATACAGAATCTCTGCACTGTGCACCTGTCAGCAGAACCAAAGAATGGCAAGGTTTCCCTCTCATTTTACACACATATACATGTAAACATCAAATCACATTCCTTCCCACATAAATTTAAAAGCAAACACACATTTCTATTGGTTAAACATTTCAACCCTTTCCAAATGATATAAACTTCAACCCTTCCCCCAATCTGCCTTCTGCCTGTTATCATAGAAACAGGTCATGGAACACTGTACTGAGCACACAGGTCACAAGTTCAGCACACACAATGTTGCTAATCAAAACAGCAAGTGTGCTTGACTTCTCAACATATCAGCTTATCATATATAATGTTCCTTTCACACACTTTTTGTTAACCAATAAGAATCATGCGTTTAAAAAACAGAAACATGCACCCTACCTTTCAGTGTAGAAGGTTGTCAAACAACCAATGATTTCTTGTCTTTTTTCAAAATTGCATCTTAGCCACCATTTTAGAAACATCTTACTTTCCAAACTGCCATTTCATTTACAGAGACTAGGCCTGGGCAAAAATTTCGTTCCGTTCGCGGAAATTGCGATAATTTGACATTTTCGCGTTCCGCAGAGAGCGCGAAAATGTCAAAATTTCCGCTTTCCGCAGCTTGGCGATAATTTGTTTCTTGCTCGTGCTGTAAACTAATACATTCTCGCGCGCGCGCGCGATCGCCTTACCTGAATCCCTGCGTTCGCCGACAAGTTTTCTTGATCCGGTCGCGTTCTCCATGAGATGTTGGAATGTTTTTAGCCATTTGCGCTGTCTCGCGACATTTCACGCCCGCAGTGACGTCATGCGTCGCGCGATCACATCTTTCTTCTCGCGATCATGCACCGCGAGACAACTCAAAACAAGATGGGCGCGCCCGCGAGCAACCACATGGGTAAGTTGGCGACCCGCAACCATACAGAAAAAATTCCGCATCTTTGCGATATTTCCGCTTGTTTGCGATAATTTTAAACATTTTCGCGATAATTTGAGAAAGTGGATTTCGCAAATTCCGCCCACCCCTAACAGAGACCATCTGAGTGCATCCAGACCTCCTTACAAGATGCTTACAGTGTGGATTGTGGGACACAGCTACATTTTCTGGAGCCAAAGGTATGCAGAAAACAAAGGCATTCACAAAGACCTAGGTTTGCCAAATGTAGACATTAAATGGATTGGACAGAGAGGGTTAAAGTGGCACCAATTGATGCCATTGGTGAAATCCTTCATGCAAATCCAACACCCTGACCTCATAATAGTGCACTGTGGTGGCAATGACCTAGGCACTTTGACTGGGGTAGGTCTGGAAATGCTTATGAAGGACACCTTTGCACAACTGATTTCACTTTTCCCTAAAACTGCCTTTGTGTATTCTAACATATGCCAAAGGCAGAAATGGAACTGGTCCGATCATTTTTGTCCACAGATTGAGAAAGCTAGGAAACATGTGAATAAATCTGTTTCTGCTTTTCTCCGAGACTACAGAATGGGGTCCATTTACAATAACAATCTGCGCTTTCATATGCAAGAGATGTATAGGAGAGATGGAGTACACTTTACTGATGAAGGAAACAGAGTCTTCCTCAACAACTTTAGACTCTGTATAGGTACTTACTTATAAGTACCAAAAACTCTCAATGAACACAAAGGCTCTTTTTAGAGCCACTCAAGAACAAAACACTTAAGCTTAATCTTTATCTCCCAACAATTTCATTTTTTTTTCCCTTGGCTCCGCGAACCCACCGGGAGAGAATCCGTGCATCCAACGCGATAGAATGCACGCACCGTGCACACATTTCGCCGCTTTAAAAAAAAAAAAAAAAGGGGGCCACAGGGGGTCCTTCTGGGACCCCCGAAGCAGATCTAGAGGGTCAGAGTATTTCCACTCTGCCCCTTTTATATCTTTTACACACTTATTCCCCTTCCATCTTCAGCCTCGCTTCTACCGAGGCAGAAAATGGCCGCCAACAGTTCCTGGTTTCGAATGTAGAGAGACGCTCGACAGCCAATTAGCATTCAGTGCGCGATCAGTAGGGTGCTCGCTCCGTTCGGGGAGGGTGCGCTTACGGTGCGGGTACGGTCCGCGGATCCTCCCCGGCCATAGATATCACTAACATTTTTACCCTAATTTTCTCATGAACTACTGAACAGATTCACACCAAATATGCAAAAGGCACGAGTCCGAACTGAGGACTACCTCTTTGCCAAATTTGGTGTCATTCCGTTCAGCGGTTCGGGCTGTAGCTGCGACAACAGATCCTATGGGAAATTGCATGGGGAAAATGCGTTTTAGGAACCCCCTTTTTTCTCGGCCCCCGCTTCACGGATCACCGCAAAACTTTCAGGGTAGGAGCGAGGCAGAGCTGGCCAAAAGTTTGGAGAATTTCGCGAAGATTCGTCAATCGGCGCCAAAGATATTCCCAATAGAATGTTGCAGATTTCCTATGGAAAATAGGTCCTAACTATAACTATCTACTGGCGACCGCCAGTAGATAATATATATATATATATATATATATATTAAACCAATCCTGAATTCCAAACATACAAGGCCAGGCGCTGACTCCGTGGGATGATAAATCAAAGAAATATTTTATTTCACAAGGACGCCCAGACGCGTTTCGACGGATAAACCGTCTTCTTCACTACATCTGGTCCCTCTACAGTGTTTGTTTATATCACTAGAACGAGGCACATTCCATCATGGTTGCCGCAGCAACTCTGTACATAGACATAAAGAAAATATCAGGTATGTCTAAACCATATAACAAAAAATGCAATAGTAGATAATATACACTTCGCATTTAACCTGTATTGGGAAAAATATTAATGCATTTTAGCAAAAAAAGCACCATGTATTGGTTTGACTTTTTCATAAAATACTGAAATTATTATGATACACTATTGTGTGAAATACAATGTGTCAAACTGATTTGATGCTTATATATATATGCCACAAAATCCCACAAAAGGAGAGTCGACGCCGTGTCGTTCAGTTAATCCGCTTTAATGTCAGCTGTCGCCAGTAGATAGTTATAGTTAGGACCGAGTTCCCATAGGAAATCTGAAAAATCTATTTTGAATAACTTTGGCGCCGGTTGACTTATGTTCGTGACATTTTCAAAACTAATGGGGTGCTCCGCTCAGCTCCTACCCTGAAAGTCTCGGGGTGATTCGTCAAGCGGGGGCTGAGAAAAAAGGGGGGTCCCGAAATGCATTTTCCCCATGCATTTTCCCATAGGACCTTTAGTCGAAGGTACAGCCCGAACGGCTGAACAGAATTACTTGAAATTTGGCAAAGAGGTAGTCCTCAGGTCAGGCATGTGCCTTTTGCATATATGGTGTAAATCCGTTCAGTAGTTCCTGAGAAAATCAAAAGTAAAATCATATACATATCTGGGCGGAGCCTAACCACACATCTCATTGTGAGATCTGATTGGCTGTCAGCACTTCATCCAAGAAGTGTTGGCAGCCATCTTTGGACCAATATACATGATAGCACCTCATTAAAAAGCATTGCAGTTAATAGAAGGTTTTAAGACTTTAGTTACATTATAAATCATTTGTTGATGGTACCATACTCATTTTAGGAATTGTGGTATGTTCTAAGGTGATTTTACCATGTGAAAAAGCCTTCTGCTGGGATATCATGAATCATCTTTGAGAGAAAACTATTTGCACATGCTTTTCCCACAGAGGTTTGGAAGGTGATCTATAAGCTAAACTGAGAGCATATTTTCTGTAAATTCACATTATCTTTCTCAGTCATGTGAGAATGAAGTCTGACATTCTCAGTAAAACATGTACATCCAACAAGGGCAAAGACTGTCAGTTGATTCCTTTGTGTTCTACTGCAGCTTCCCAGAGTGTTCCAAAGAACAGCTAGAGCGCTAACAGTCTTACTTATGACAAAGGTATGGCACACCTGAAGCCATCTTGATTGGAATAAAGTGGTAACATTTAAAACATTTAATTTACAAAGGAACAACATGAGAGGGTTCATTTTGCCACAGAATGTATGATTAGTGCTGCAGAAAGAAAAATTAGGGCACATTTTGAGTGACTTCTCAAATCCTCTTCTATTTCATTAAAAAATTCTGCCATACAGACTGAAACATGCACTTTCAATACCAGCAGCATACTTCCCTGGTGAGCAGTAGCTTTACTACAGTGATCTAATGAGCAACTAGAGTGCTACCATTCAGAATTTATGGAAAATGTGTGACACATCTGAATGCCTTCTTGATGGAATCAAAGTAAACAAGCATTGAAAATGCAATAGGTCTCACCCTCTTTTAAGTTAAAGCAATTCTTTTTGTAATTAGGTGGCTTTTTAGCTTTGCTTGTATTAGAGTTTTTCAAACTTTCATATACATACCATGCATATGTATGCATATATGTATATGCATATGTTTGCATGAATTTATATTTATATAGATATGCCGATTATATTTATATGTTTATATATGTATATGTATATATATACACATACATATATATAAATGCATATGCATATATACGCATATATATATGTGCATATGTGTGCATGTACAGAGAGGTAGAGAGGTAGAGGTGTATAGGTAGAGGTGTAGAGGTAGAGAGGTAGAGGTAGAGAGGTAGAGAGTAGTAGAGAGAGAGGTAGAGAGGTAGAGAGTAGAGAGCGAGAAATAGAGAGTAGAGAGTGAGTAGTAGAGAGTAGTAGAGAAAGTATCAGAGAGTGAGTAGTAGAGAGTAGTAGAGTGAGTAGTAGAGAGTGAGTAGTAGAGAGTGAGTATTAGAGAGTGAGTAGTTGAGAGCAGTAGAGAGTGAGTAGTAGAGTGAGTAGTAGAAAGTAGTGGAGAGTAGTAGAGAGTGAGTAGTAGAGAGTGAGTAGTAGAGAGTGAGTAGCAGAGTGAGTAGCAGAGAGTAGTAGTGAGAGAGTAGTAGAGAGTGAGTAGTAGAGAGTAGTAGAGAGTGAGTAGTAAAGAGTGGTAGAGAGAGTAGTAGAGAGTGAGTAGTAGAGAGTGAGTAGTAGAGAGAGAGTAGTAGAGAGTAGTAGAGTAGTAGAGCGTGAGTAGTAGAGAGTGAGTAGTAGAGAGTAGTGGAGTAGTAGAGAGTGAGTAGTAGAGAGTAGTAGAGAGTGAGTATTAGAGTGAGTACTAGAGAGTGGTAGAGAGCGAGTAGCAGAGAGCAAGCAGTAGAGAGTGTGTAGTAGAGAGTGAGTAGTAGAGAGTGAGTAGTAGAGAGAGTAGTAGAGAGTGAGAAGTAGAGAGAGTAGTAGAGTAGTAGAGAGTGAGTAGTAGAGTGAGTAGTAGAGAGTAGTTGAGAGCGAGTAGTAGAGAATCAGTAGTGGAGAGTGAGCAGTAGAGAGTAGTACAGAGTGAGTAGTACAGAGTGAGTAGTAGAGAGTAGTAAAGAGTGAGTAGTATAGAGTAGTAGAGTGAGTAGTAGAGAGTGAGTAGTAGAGAGAGAGTAGTAGAGAGTGAGTAGTAGAGTAGTAGAGAGTGAGTGGTAGAGAGTAGGAGAGAGTAGTAGAGTGAGTAGTAGAGAATAGTAGAGAGTAGTGGAGTAGTATAGAGTGAGTAGTAGAGAGTGAGTAGCAGAGAGAGTAGTAGAGAGTAGTAGAGAGTGAGTAGTAGAGAGTGAGTAGTAGAGAGTAGTAGAGAGCGAGTAGTAGAGAGTGAGTAGTGGAGAGTGATTAGTTGAGAGCGAGTAGTAGAGAGTGAGTAGTAGAGAGTGAATAGTAGAGAGTGAGTAGTAGAGAGAGTAGTAGAGAGTGAGTAGTAGAGAGTAGTAGAGTGAGTAGTTTAGAGTGAGTAGTAGAGAGTAGTAGAAAGAGAGTAGTAGAGAGTTAGTAGTAGAGAGAGAGTAGTAGAGTAGTAGAGAGTGAGTGCTAGAGAGCAGCAGAGAGTAGTAGAGTGAGTAGTAGAAAGTAGTAGAGAGTGAGTAGTAGAGAGTGAATAGTAGAGAGTGAGTAGTAGAGAGAGAGTAGTAAAGAGTGTAGTAGAGAGTGAGTAGTAGAGAGTAGTAGCGAGTGAGTAGAGAGTAGTAGAGAGTGAGTAGTAGAGTAGTAGAGAGTGAGTGGTAGAGAGTAGTTGAAAGTAGCAGAGTGAGTAGTAGAGAGTGAGTAGTAGAGAGTGAATAGTAGAAAGTAGTAGAGAGTGAGTAGTAGAGAGTAGTAGAGCGTGAGTAGTAGAGAGTGAGTAGTAGAGAGTGAGTAGTAGAGAGTAGTAGAGTAGTAGAGAGTGAGTAGTAGAGAGTAGTAGAGAGTGAGTAGTAGAGAGAGAGTAGTAGAGTAGTAGAGAGTCAGTAGTAGAGTAGTAGAGAGTAGTCAGTCAGTGTCAGTCAATGTCAGTCAATGTCAGTCAGTCAGTGTCAGTCAGTGTCAGTCAGTCTGTCAGTCAATCAGTGTCAGTCAGTGTCAGTCAATCAGTGTCAGTCAGTCAGTGTCAGTCAATCAGTGTCAGTTAGTCAGTGTCAGTCAGTGTCACTCAGTGTCAGTCAGTGTCAATCAGTCAGTGTCAGTCAGTCAGTGTCAGTCAGTCAGTGTCAGCTAGAGCAGCTCTGCTGACCTGGTTCTCTGGCTCTAAAGCAGCTCTGCTGACCTGGTTTCTCTGGCTCTACAGCAGGTCTGCTGACCTGGTTTTCTGGCTCTAGAGCAGCTCTGCTGACCTAGTTCTTATGCTACAGAGCAGCTCTGCTGATCTAGTTCTCTGGCTCGACAACAGCTCTGCAGACCTGGTTCTCTGGCTCTAAAGCAGCTCCGTTGACCCAGTGCTATGGCTCTGAAGCAGTTCTGCTGACATGGTTCACTGGCTCTATAGAGGCTCTGCTGACCTGGTTCTCTCCCTCTAAAGCATCTCTACTGACCTGGTTTCTCTGGCTCTGCAGCAGCTCTGCTGACCTGGTTCTCTGGCTCTAGAGCAGCTCTGTTGACCTGGTTCTTAGGCTCTAGACCAGCTCTACTGATCTGGTTCTCTGGCTCTAAAGCAGCTCTGCTGACCTGGTTCTATGGCTCTAAAGCAGCTCTGCTGATTTGGTTCTCTGGCTCTAGAGTAGCTCTGCTGACCTGGTTCTCTGGCTCTAAAGCAGCTCTGCTAACCTGGTTCTCTGGCTCTAAAGCAGCTCTGCTTGCCTGGTTCTCTCCCTCTAAAGCAGCTCTGCTGACCTGGTTTCTCTGGCTCTACAGCAGCTCTGCTGACCTGGTTCTCTGACTCTAGAGCAGCTCTGCTGATTTGGTTCTCTGGCTCTAGAGTAGCTCTGCTGACCTGGTTCTCTGGCTCTAAAGCAGCTCTGCTAACCTGGTTCTCTGGCTCTGAAGCAGCTCTGCTGGCCTGGTTCTCTGGCTCTAAAGCAGCTCTACTGACCTGGTTCTCTCCCTCTAAAGCAGCTCTGCTGACCTGGTTTCTCTGGCTCTACAGCAGCTCTGCTGACCTGGTTCTCTGACTCTAGAGCAGCTCTGCTGACCTAGTTCTTAGGCTCTAGAGCAGCTCTGCTGACCTGGTTCTCTGGCTCTACAGCAGCTCTGCTGACCTGGTTTTCTGCACTCACGACGCACGCACCCGACTTCGCGAAAATATATTTAAAAATAATATAAGTTTCTTATAAGTACAAATATATTATTTTGATGAATATCTTACATAATCTCTTGCCTTAATATGTATATTAAAGACACATACATATCATTTTGGAACATAATTTTTTTTTGCGGGAGTCGCTCACCCAGCGCGCCCCAGCACGTATATGATTTCACACGGGACCCGCAAGCGTGCAAACATCTCGTACCCTAATGCGCATGTGTCGCGAAGGCGCGGGAGCAGGAGTCGCAGACTGGTCGCATACCAATCGCGCATATCACGTGATATTAAATGTATATGATGTAACTGAAAAACACACAGCCGTCGCACACCATACACGGATCCTTCATGACTTTTCTAAAATTGCGGCTAGAATGCGCGCACCCACCGTGATGTGTACACTTTGAGTGCGCGACTGCGAAAAAAATTGGATTTTTTAAAAAAAAGAAAATGATATAAATATATTAAAATAAAAAATGAAAACAAGAAAATTAATCAATATTTCAGTTTTAATTAAAAAATGTTTTTTTGCAATTTTCAGAAAAATATATAATGTTATTTAATGAATAAAATATTTATAAATAAACAGTTAAAAAACTGTAGAAAATCAGTACAAAAAATAGATATAACTACTATCACACTTAAAAGTTAGCATTTAAAAAACCTTTGAAATTCACTGAAAAAAAGCATAGGTTTCAGAGACATTATAGTTAGAAATTAGCATTTAAAAAACCTTGGAAATTCACATAAAAAACCATAGGTTTCAGGGGTGTTATAGTTAGCTGCCCATTTCACTCGTACAAAACCATAGAAATTCCTCCATTATAGTTAGTTCTGCTAACTATAACTCACGCGCCCGCAATGCACTGCTGATGATGTCACATATTGCATCATTCATGACATGGTCAGTGACATCACTGATGACATCACTGATGACATCTCAAATGACATCACAGATGACATCACTGATGACATCATCCACTGAATGTGGTTTAGTTTGAAATTTAAATATGTATTATATATATACCAATCTGTATTGAAGATTGAGTGGATATATAACTGTCTGGATGGAGGATTTAGTAGCTGTCTGACTGTCTTTTTAAGTGAGTAATTAAAAGTGTCTCACTTAATACATGGATTAGTAACTAAACTATGTGAATGTGTGCAGCACTGTCTAGGTAAGCGAATTCATGTTGCTCGCATTTCTCCCCCAACATTCCTTTGTTGTACAAATCATTTACCTGGCATTCATTCGTTGTCCTTGTTGCAGACCATTTTTTGGATTCGTACTCTGTTGTGGATTAGTTTGCGTGACAATTACTGTCACCTCAAGTCCATAGGTGAGCGTTATTTTACCACGCGTTTTTCCCCTGATTTCTATTTTTAATCACAGTATATTCACCACCAGGGGCTGCAGCTTTTGTCCTCTTGTTTTATACACCACTCCCTTTATTAGAACATCTTGTTACAGTCTATTCCCCAACGGTTAGCATTTCACGGTTTCCCAAGCTTGCTGGCACCATCTCCATACGTATATTTGTACACCAACTGCTTTGCTCTTAACTTTTGAAACGACCCACTGTGTGTAGCATGTTAAGCACTACCACTAACCTCCATTCGAGCACGAATGTTTGTACATTGCCCCACAAGCGTGTGTACTAGAAGTCATTATGTTTACATTTATTCCAGGTTGGCCCCTGAAGAAGGGATTTTTATAATCCCGAAATGCATTGGGCATTTTACATCAACAACTTGAAATCATTTCCACAACGTAAAGAAACAACCACATTTGTCTAACAACGAACAAATGTATTTGTACATGAGGTTAAGACATTATTAACTTGTTGTACCTTTGTAAAGCTTCATCAAGTTTTTTGGTTTATCAATTAGTTCTAAACTATAAATGTTTATGTTCACTGCAATATGTGTACAGTTTATTGATATGTGTCATTGTGATTGGATATAACTTTGATTTAATTGTCCTCTTGGGGGGATCCCCAAGCTTGTGAACAGTGCAAGGCACAAAGTGGGTTTTCCTACTTTTTCCTTTTTCTATGATTCATTTCCGCAGTGACAGCGGAATTTGTTCCTTAGCACCCAAAGGCTAAACATTCCCAAAAAATACGTTAAAGTTCCCAAGACAGTCCATTTTAAGGTGTGCTCCTTACCTCTACTTTTTTTATAAAATGTGCAACATGTAAGGCTTGTAAGCATGGAATCAGCAAAACCACATTCCAGACAGCATTTGACAGCAAACCAACTAAAATAGGCAAAGCGATCACCTGCAAATCCGATTATGCTATCTACATTTTGGAGTGTCCGTTTGGGCTGCAGTATGTGGGGAGCACTAAACTGCAAGTCCACAAACGGATCCTCCAACATTTGCGAGCGATCTCGAACAAGGACATAAATTATCCTGTAGCTCGTCACTTCAATGAGATGCACAATAACGATGCATCCCAAATGAAATATTTTGTCATAGACACCATTCCACCTCTGAGAAGAGGTGCCGATAGGGAAGCATTATTACGCAAATTGGAGACAAAATATATCTTGGAAATGGATAGCAAAAGCCCACATGGGCTCAATACAATGGAAGACTTGTATACATGGCTGGACTAAATAGTGCTTTACAAGTACAACATTAACACTGATATTTTAATTCTTTAATAGTTTCCAGTACAAACTTACAGCATCCCCTGGCTAAAATTTACATTTTATATGTAATACGAGTTGATTCCGCACGTTCCCAAACTATGAATCACTTTCCCTATCAATTAATTGATAAATAGAATAACATATGAGATAAGATATAGCACACTAGGGTGAGCATTTAAAAGAATTAGCACGCATAAGCAATCAACAGACTAATTTAAGCATGACATATAGGTCCAAAGGTGATTCTTATCCAGAGGTATATCTTTTATTCTGGGAGGCAAACAAAGTAATTGGCAAAAAAATCAATATAAGATTCATAGCGGATATATACACATATAGGATAATTTTTTCCTTTTGCATTAAGCATGTATTATTGTGTGTAAATATAAAAAGGATTGTATCTGCGATTTGTCAATATGAGGAATTTTAAGTATGTAGCACAATTGATTGATAACCAATGTGCAGTATTGAATATTTATACTCCTGTTTGCCATATGACATTCTGACTTTTTGTGCGTTTTTATATTTATATAGAAAAATGTTTTTTATATTAATATTTATTAATTTTAAAGATCTATTTATAAAACGCATAGTTTTGCACATGTAGCCCTTTTGCACAGTGACCAATGTTTACATATGTATTAACAAAAATAGCTGCTTAATGTTGTTTCCAATGGGAACGTCTGTTTTTTATGTTCATTTGCACTAGCACTTTAAATTTGGGGAAGTATTGTCAGCGCGTCATGTGATCAAGGTCCTGGGAGACCGAAACGCGTCATGGCGGCACAGCGCATCTAATAAAAGAAAATTGCACCAAATAGGAGGTGTCCGTTCCTGCTTTCGGATTCGTGTTGCATCAGAATCCATGAGAAAAAAGGTTTCGTGGAATATATATATATATATATATATATATATATATATATATATATATATATATATTGCAACTGAAACTTGCACTCCACCTCTGGGAATGTGCAAACATGCCTACCAGCCATCCTCAGTGATAAATCTTTTATTCAGGCAATACAGGTAGTATGAAGCGTTTCGACTCAGGTGAGTTTTAATCATATACATTAACGTAGTGGTCACTCATTGGTCTTTTTAAATAGAATATGTAAACAGAGATAACCGACAAAGTTCATTGTTTCAACAGTAAAAAAAGAAGGACTCAAGGTGGCTAAAAGGTCTACTGCAAAAGTCAAAACTTCAAAGTTTAATTGGAGTCACTCAGTATGTCACCCCGTTCGATGCAATGGTTATTCAGATAAAATTCAATACTTTGCATCTCCAAATTAACCACATTGGGCCAGATGTATGACCCACCAATTTGCGAGTCGCAAATTGTGTTGCAGTTGCGACTCACAATTTGTGACTTGCAAATTGGGATGCACAACAGTGTCTGAGACACTATTTACGATTCCCAATTGGATCACAAATTGCATGCCTTATGCATAATAATGAGGCTGTCGCAATTTGCAACCATATTGGGAATGGCTGGCTCATCCAGGGATGGTGGCCTGCTGGGGTCAGCAGACCGCCATGTCTGTGACCGCTTTTAAATAAAGCAGTTATTTTTTTTAAAATTCAGCCTGTTTTCCATGAAGAAAAACGGGATGCATTTAAAAAATAAAAATGAAACTTTTCAGTTTCGTTTTTTAAGGGCAGGCAGTGGTCCCTTGGACCACTGCATGCCCTTAAAAAATATTTTGAGAACCACTCACAAAGAGGAATGGGTTCCCTGGGAACCCCTTCCCATTTGTGAGTGGTTTACCGGCCTTCTGTGAAGGGTGGTAAACTGCGACTGTTTTGCGACCGCAATTGTGGTCACAAAACAGTCATACATAGCTTCAGTAGTTGCTCTTAGGAAGGGACGCCCTTGGAATGCCCCTTCCTAATAGTGAGTCGCTAATCCTGTTTTGCGAGTCGCAAATTGATTTCTGACTTGCAAAATAGGATTAGTCCATGGGCCACACTTTTTTTGCGGTCGCAAACTGGTCTAAAACCCATTTGCGCCTGCAAAAAACTTTAGTACATCTGGCCCACTGACCATAGTTCCTTCATTTCCAGAATCCCAGGGGAGGTGTAGCGAGGCACAACGAGGAGAAATGTTTTCATTTCTCCTTGTTTTTTCCTCTTTCTTTGCGTGATGTGTTCTGCAGCACACATAGAAAGGGGAAATCCCCTCTCATGATTGTTTTTGTGCAGTAAGGTGTCCCTTCCTGCACAAAACCAATCTCCCCTAAAATGCAGACACCCTTATACCATGGTGCAAGGGTGCCTGTGTTGGTGCATGGCAGAGGGGAGAGCAAAGGGGTCAGTCATATCATTGTGGATATGATGCATACCTTTACTCTGGAAAGTTGCAACAGGGGCGGAGGCGCGCGGGTTTAAAACAACCCAACAACTAGAATTAAGCGCTTCGCGTTCTAGTTCCACGAGCGTCAAATTCACGTCCGGGTGAACCTACCTCTCTCTGGGTTATCGCGGCTTCCTGGCAAATCTTCCTCGCTCCTCACACTTGTGAATTCAGGCAGCGGTTGTCAGTTTCAATGTGCTTTACTCTATGGAACTTTACTGGACTCGCGGGACGCCCTCTCCTGGTGCTGGTTGCGGGTGCCTCACCTCCAGTCTTTCCTGCTGATATTACTGTGGATAGAAAAGAAAACGTCGCTAAAGTATCAAAGCCTCTACCAATGGTGGTAACACGCTTGCACTGCAGCAATTATCCGAATGCTTTAAAGTTAAGGGGGAACCTGCTCCTCAGCTTCTTGCATCTCGTTTCTGCAGAAACTTCAGGTGAGCCTTGATAGAACGCAAAGCCCACTTTATCGTTCTGCCTCAGCGAGATGGCAGAGCATCAAATAACACTTGCACATTTAGCACCTACAAAAAGAAACACAAGCACTCAAGCTGAGAGTGGACATTTTACAAAGGTTTTTTTTAGATAGTGGAATCAGCAATGGGATCTGATTTAGGCGCCTCGGGTGATGTTTTTTCTCCCTATTCCTCTTCCCACATCCCAGGAAATCCTGTTATTCATGTTACTACACCACCTTCCATACTGCCAGCCCTTCCTGAAAGAGTTATCGGTGACCCAACCCGGTTCGCCTCTTTTATTAATCAGTGTCAGTTACACTTTATGTGTACAGCAGCATGTTTTCCTACAGAGCAAGCGCAGGTGGCATTCATACTTTTGTATTTAGGGGAGCAGTGGCCACCTGGTCCATTCTCTTAATTGATCGTAATGATCCTCTTCTTTATGATTATGATGCTTTTAAGGAAGAATTAATTAGACTGTTTGACAGGCATTCCTTTATACGGTCCCTTGACTCTTAAGCAGCGAACCAAACATCTGATGATGTACCTTTCTGATTTCAAGCATTTGGTGGCAAAGGCAGGTTTACCAGTAGCAAAATGCAGTGCCTTGTTTTACAAAGGACTCAAGGACGAATTAAAAGACCTTTCGGCTCAAGTTGCAGACCCTCCAGATTCCTGTAGCACCCTTATAGATCTGGTGGTGAAACTAGACCATAGACTACATGAAAGAAAGAGAGAAAGAGGTAGGGGTCACCCGGACATGAATGAGACGCTCTTGGAACTAGAACGTGAAGCGCCCCTTCCTTGTCGTTGGGTTGTTTTAAGCCTGTGCAGCTCTGCCCCTGTTGCAACTTGCCGCAGAAACAGAGCATTTCCGACAGTTGGTCAATGTGTATTCCTCTCAGACAGCCACAGAGTAGAGGGACTAGGTGTGCCTGGATGGGCCATCTCGAGCGGAATGAGTTCAGGATAACTGTGCACAGCCCCACTTGCACTTCAAAAGACATGCCGTGCTGTCACATAAAGAACTTCACACTAGCCTTTTGTGCCTGCAGACAGACTGGGACCACAGCAGGGAGGCAGGAAATTCCAGATACTTCTGTGAGGAGAAGTCTCCAGATGTTTTCCCACTTCAAAGGAGACAATAGGTATACAAATCGGACCCTCAGATTCACTCTTCAGTTAACTTTCCTGACTTGTGGAAGGACTCTCAGAGGACTGGCAGGGTCTATGGCCTGCTGTGTACTCCGGAAGTCTGCTTTGCTGCATAAATACTTTGCACATTGCCTCTAAGCTGAGCCTGACTGCTTTTAGGCCAAGATGCAAGATGCTTAAGCACAGGTTAATTTAGTGACTTTTTGTGGTTCAACCTGGCAGGGATTGCGGCTGCTGCTTCAGTAGGATTTCACTCGCTTCATCCAACAACCCAATGTTTCACATTGGTGCTCAGTGGTGGGATTCAGTACTTGTGTCTGTGCAGTGATTGATAAAACACTAAAATCCCAGATAAATAATTTGACAGCAGAGTTGACCTCTTTTCTCCTTAGTTTTGTTTGGCTATTTTGTCTCCCTTTTCCATATTTAAGTTTTCTCCACCTCCTTTTTGTGTACAATGGAAATGGAACTGCTCAAGATTGATGACCTCAGCAAGGCTGAGCTGCAGATGCTCTTCAAGCAGGGGTAACTGAATGCTGGAAAGAGGGCCACAAAGGTGGACCAATATTATGAGGAGGTCAGGAGGAAGCAGTCCAACCTAGAGGAGATAGAGGATGACAATCCTGAGGAGGAAGAGGTGAATTTAGAGGAAGAGAAGAGTCTGGTCCTAGACTCTGAACGACAGCTCCCTGAGGAGCAGGATCACTGGGTTACAGAAAGGGAGCCTTCTGCCAGAAAAGGAGCAGTGTATCCACCCAAAGCCTGACCACTGAGAAGCTGGAGGACAGGAAGGCTGAAAGGGAGTTCAGATTACAGGTGGCCAAGCTTAAACTGGAGGAGAAAAAGCTGGCTAATGAGAGGAGCCTGAAGAACCTGGAACTGAAAGCTAAGAAACTACAGGACCCCCCAGCAGTAATGGTAGCAGTCCAGTGCCCTATGGAGAGGTGAGTGTCTGCATACCTGAAGACCTAGTGCCTAATTATGTGGTGGGGAATAATATAAATTAATGTTTTTCTGCCTGTGAGATAGCTATGAGGATGCATAGGGTCCCAGAGGAGTATTAGGGAGCTAGCCTATTAATACATATGCCCACAGTGGGGAGGGACACTTTTCGTACTTTAGAGGTGGGGGAACAGATGAGGTACACTCCTATACAAACCATTCTTCTCTCCAAAATTGAACTGTCCCCTGATAAATATTGCATTAAGTTCAAGGACAGCCAGAAACGTCCTATTCAGTCTTGAGTAGGTTTCCTGTGAACCACTCCAGAAAGGTACTGAGTGGTTGGGTGAACGGCAGTAAGGTAAAATATTTTATTGGACTGTACAGTCTAATTCCCGAGGGAGCATATGATCACTACCTGCTTTATAGAGCTGCACCAAAACATGATTAATAGAATCCTCACAGACCCTATGAAGCTTCCTTAGGAGATGGAACTCTCGGTCACTACCAGGGTATCCAAGAAGACATCTGGATGAGGACTCCCAAAAGGGTGGTCAAGGTTCATACCAGAAGAAAGAGGGAGAGGGGATAAAAATAAAAAGGCACCTGAAGTAGTTCACAGGGGAAAGGGAACCAGCCCTAATCTGACCACAAGAAAAATGGGTTTGTAGATAGGACCAATGTAAAGTTCATCCCCAAGGGCTATGAAGTTACAGGTTTCGGCACAAGGGGGATCTAAGTGCCCCAAGAGGGCACAGACCCCCCAGAGGATATGGCCCCAGTTAGTATTAGGGAGACAGCAGAGGTTACCCTAGTGTCTGCGGGTGACAAGGAGATGGTGCCCAAAGCCCACATGTCTTCCAATACTTTAAAGTATAGGTGTGGGTCACCATCAACGGGAAGAGTGTGAAGGCTTTGAGGGACACAGGAGCCAGTATAACTACAGTAAAGTGTCATCTGGTTTCCTCAGAGCAGGTGATACCTAATGCATTCCTCCAGTTTGTAGTAGCACATAACCAAGAGAGTCACTATCCAGTGGCTCTAGTTCCCTTTGAGTGGGGGAGGTCTCAGGGTCTCTTAAGATAGCTTTGAGCCCTGCCATGCCTGTGGATTGTCTGTTAGTTAATGACTTTGAACACACTGCCTGGAAGGACGTGGAGCTCAGGACACACGTGAAGATGTTAGGGTTGCCTGAGTTGGTCTGCATGACCATGCTGTCCATGGCTGCCCAAGAGATGAGGCAAAGAGGCCTGGAAAGATAGACTAGGAAAGTGCCAAGAAATAGAAGGGCAACTTTTGTGGGAAAGCAGCCCCTAAAAATCCCAAGGTACAAGTGTCCCAAGGTATAAGTGAATTGGGCACCGGAGGAGGCTGCCCCAGAGCTTACCATTGAGGACATTGCTCCCTGTGAGACCTGACTGTGTTTTCTGGATGGCAAGTTCAGGGGGCCCATGAGGCAGGATTTCTGCATGACACAGAATGAGTGTCCAACTCTAGATGGCTTGAGATGACAAGCTAAGGCCAGGGCAGCTGGTGACACCTCTGGAGATAAACTCATCTATTGGAAAAATCCCCTCTTGTACAATAAGCCTAAAGTATCCACGCATGTGGCAATGCATGTGGCGGTAGTCCCTCAGTGCTAAAGGGCCTTCCTACTGGGAGTAGCTCATGAAATACCCCTGCCAGGACATCTGCGGAAGGGACCTGTGAAAGGCTTGTCTCCCACTTCTATTGGCTTCAGATGAAAACAGTCTTGGATACATTCTACAGACCTCTCCCACCTGCTAGGCCGGTGAGAAGACACGGAAAAAGCTCAAGTTTCTCTTGACTCCCTTACCTGTTGTTGGCAACTGCTTTGAAAGGGTAGGCATGGACATTAGTGAATCCTAGGACAGCCAAAATGGACTTTGGCAAAGCATGTATCCAAATAAAATACAAAAATAGCTGTAGGGGTCAAATATATAAGCAAACATAATAAACATAACAAATATAATAAACACATAGGGGCCGATTCCGATCCTGGAGAAACCGGGTGCGAACCGTCGGACGGAGCATTTTCTCCGTCCGACTCGTACCCGGCCAAAAAACATTACAAAAATGCAAGTACGATTCGCATGGAAACACTATTTCCGTGCGAATCGTACAAAACACCGACCGACGAAAATATACATACAAATGTGATCCGGGAAACGCCGACGTGACGTCGGGACGCATTCAGGCTGCGTTACACGAACCAGGAAGTACGAACCGCACCGACGCCACCCCGCACAAATTATATTCTCCGGCAGCCAAAAACTGCCGGGAAATCAGGACGACGCGCACAAGGAGCACCTGCACGCGTCGGACAGCCATGGACCCGAACCTACGTGTCATCCCAGCCCTCATAGCAGTCTACAGGAACCGACGCAGACGCCGCAGAAGGTCAGAACAACACCCAGGGACAAAGGGGGGGGGGCAGGGGCAGGACACATAACCCCCACCCAAGTACCAAATCAGACATGCCCTGGACATACCTGACCTGCAGGACCTGGTCACCTCGAGGGGGTGGGGGCGTGTCCAGCAACGCAAGCGTCCGCCACAATGGAAGTGGATGTTGATGCGAACCGGCAACACAACAATTCAGGTACGTACCGTACCCACGCCTTAAGCGTGGGTACGGGTCGTACCACGCCCACCCCTATGTCACCCCAACAATGGCGGTACGGCCTGTACCCACGTTCTAAAGGCCTGAGTATGGGCCGTACCAGCATTGTTGGGGTGATGTAGGGGTACGCGTGGTACGACCCGTACCCACGCTCTGAAGGCCTGGGTACAGTGCGTACCCCTACGGCCCCCCATTGGGGCTCCGCACCGTACCCAGGCCTTAAGAGCGTGGGTACGTGTCGTACCACGCGTACCCCTACGTCACTCCAACAATGGCGGTACGGCCTGTACCCACGCTCTTCAGGCCTGGGTATGATGCGGACCCCCAATGGGGTGCCGTAGGGGTACGCACCGTACCCAGGCCTGAAGAGCGTGGGTACGGGTCATACCACGCGTACCCCTACATCACCCCAAAAAGCTGGTACGGCCCGTACCCAGGCCTTTAGAACGTGGGTACGGGCCGTACCACACATACCTCTACATCACCCCAACAATGCTGGTACGGCCCGTACCCAGGCCTTTTGAACGTGGGTACGGGCCGTACCGCCATTGTTGGAGTGACGTAGGGGTACGCGTGGTACGACCCGTACCCACGCTCTTAAGGCCTGGGTACGATGCGGACCCTTACGGCACAATGGTGGTACGCACCGTACCCACGTTCCAAAGGCATGGGTACGGGCCGTACCCAGGCCTGCAGATTGTGGGTACGGGAATGTACGGAGCGTACCCCCACCCGTGTATATATGGAGCGTACTCCCACCCGTGTAAGAATGGAGCGTACCCACACCCCACCAGTGTATGTACAGAGCGTACCCCCACCCGTGTATGAAAGGAGCGTACCCACACCCCACCAGTGTATGTACGGAGCGTACCCCCACTCGTGTATGAATGGAGCATACCCCCACCCGTGTATGTCCCGAGCGTACATGCCCAGACACAGGAGGGGTGGGTGCAGAGTCCTCCCAGCAGTGCCCAGACACAGGAGGGGTGGGTGCAGAGTCCTCCCAGCAGTGCCCAGACATAGGAGGGGTGGGTGCCTATCACTCCCAGCAGTGCCCAGACATAGGAGGGGTGAGTGCCTATCACTCCCAGCAGTGCCCAGACACAGGAGGGGTGGGTGCTGAGTCCTCCCAGCAGTGCCCAGACACAGGAGGGGTGGGTGCAGAGTCCTCCCAGCAGTGCCCAGACACAGGAGGGGTGGGTGCAGAGTCCTCCCAGCAGTGCCCATGGAAAGAAAAGGGTGGAGTACCCACAGATACAATGGCCACAAATGTCAGTCCGGTGCCCAAAGACCCTGCAGAACACGTAACACATGTGTGCGAGGCTGGGAGTACACACATGCATAGTGTGTAAAAGGGAACATGTCCACATGAAGTAATGTCAATAAACTCCATACACAAGTACAGTGACCACCAAGGATGCCACTAATGATGCAGGTGGAGACATTGCCCAGCATATATGGCCAAAGTTGAACGGATCCGTCACACACCAAGGAAATGTAGACGCAGCTCAGCACAACATATTGGAAACACCCTGCAGGGAAGATGTCAGGGTCCACAGAGGAAGGAACACACCTTGGGACAATTTCACCATACAGTAAGAACACACATGACCAAAGATTATTTGCAGAGCCCTTGTGATGGCACACAGATACCAGGGTTCACCCCATGAGCAGCACACCACAACATTTCCCAGACACCTAACACATTATCACCACCCCAAATCATGGAGCAGCACCACCAACAGCAATACCAGAAAAGCAGTAGTGTACAAAGGAAAAATAAAACATTGCTTTATTCAGCATGAAAATAAAAAATTGTTAATAAAAGTTCAATCTGTACAAGGCCCATAGGGCAGTCCATAGTCCAATTCCTGGTGGGGGACACATAGGGATGCGTGTCCCCTAGCTTGCCTGCACAGTTCATACCTCCTTTGCTTCCACAGGGGGGGGCATCATGTGGGGGGGAAGGACCAGGCACCACAGGGACAGGAGGGGCAAGGGTAGGTGTTGTGGGTGCAGGGGCAGAGGACTCCACCACAGGGGGTGGGGCAGCGCCAAAGGTGGTGGTGAGAATGGCGCTGCACACGGTTGCAAGGTCCCCCAGCGTCTCCCCTGCACCCGAAGGAACCACAGGCCCCAAGGAGGGGGGGGTCGGAGGGATGGGTCGCAGCGCAACTGGGGGAGGGTGTGGACAGGGGGGAACTCAACCACCCTGACCGGGGACTCCTTTGACCGCTTGCGGGGTGGTGTCACTTTGGGACTCAGGGACAGAGCGGCCATGAAGGAATCTTTGTTGGAATCTTGGCCAGGAGAGCTGAGGGGAGTGGATTCGGGGGGAGAGGGTTGTGAGGAATGTGGACACCCACTGTGGCTGCGTGTCTTCCGTTTGCCCCCCAACCCAGTGGGTGTGCCTACTTCACCCTGTGTGTGTGTGAGAGGAGGTGTGCGCTTGGCCTTCCCTGGTGGTGTGGTGCCTGTGTCTGGTGGGGTGCGTACATGGTGACGTCTGGGTGTGCGTGGGACAGGCATGGGAGTGGGAAGTGTGGATGGTGCAGGGGTAGGGGGGGATGCAGCGCTGCAGGAGATCCACTGCTGCAGTCAGTGTCGAGTCTATGGAACTCAGCAACTGGCGTTGGTCATACTGCGCAGCTGAGATGCCCTCCATGTATGCCTCCATCTGGGTGAGCACACGGGTGTGGCCATGGAGGACATTAAGCATCGCAGTCTGACCAACCTGCAACTGGCGCAGGATGTCCACAGACTCGGCATTGGTGACCTAGCACGGCGGGAAGGGACCCGAGCAAGTGGGAGGCCGGTGATGGTAATGGAGGGGGCGGGTAGAGATTGAGTGCTGCTTTCAGCTGTGGGAGCTGCCTCCGCCCCCTCTGGGAGCTCAGCCTCGGACCCGTCAGTGTCATAGTCGGTGGTGGGACTGGACAGGTCCTCCGCCTCACTCCCCTCAGCCTCCGTGCCACTCGATGCGCCAGACAAGACAGCACTGGTGCTCGATCCCTCCTCACGGTCCGTGCCAGTGTCTCCCTCAGAGTCCCCTGACGATGCTGTGGGCAAGGTGAAGAGACAGGAAATAATCAGACACCTGTGTACATATGTCACATGAGTCAAATCTACATAGGTCACAGTGCATAGCCTGAAAAGCAACATGAGTAACATCTACAATACAAGGTACATATGTAGGCCCTGCAACACACAGTTGGTTGACCCACCATGCCACTGAGAAACAATGGAGAGCATGACACAACAGCAAATTACTTGATATCAAATTGGACAGAGGAGCCAGGCTCTGGGGACAATCGTGCACAGCATCTGCACCACACAGCGTTGCCAAAAAAGGGATGAGCAGGAACCATGTCTATTAACTTTTTGCACATGCTGCAAAGCTAATACATTAAACCATGCCCAACATGACTGGGTCACTGCACCTTGAGTGTATGTCCAGACAAACATCACACGCAGGCCAGACCTAGCAAGGAGACTTCAGATTTTTACATGTAGGCCTTGCCCGCACAAACCACCCCTACCTGAGACAATGTGATTGAGACAGAGGAAGTACTTACACCTCTTACTCTGGGATAATAACACATGGCCTGCACTAAATCCTGATTGTACACAAACTACCCCTGGTGCGCCTGTCCACATATATCATTGACAATCAACCATCATCAGATTGTCGTACCAAGACACACAGGCACTGCCCACTGTGAGTATGCACAAGCAAAATTGGGTCACACTGTACAGTGGACACATGTAGCGCAGTTTACGTAAATACAGATGAGGCCAGGGTACAATGCCACAGAGCCCAAACTATGCCGAAGACACAGAGAATGTCCACATTGTTGGATGACACACATGATACCTAGGAAAAGGTGCCCCAGGGCACGGTAGTGGCCACACTCCTCCATGGTCCTGGATGGATATGACTGCAACTGAAGCAACCGTCCCTGCACTATGCATTACTCCCACTCATGCACATCATGTCAGAGGGCACAACATTGGACATGCATGTTGTAAGGCAGTACACTTTTAAGACACACTCCTATGTCAGGACTCACCATCAGTGCCAACTGACATGGACCCCACAATGACTGAACTGGCCAGGGCACAGGCAAGGTCCCAAAACCTGTTACACACCACCCCCACACATGATGCTGCAAGCATTGGGCACTTGGATTAACTGCCAGCCTAGATAACCTTGTGCAAGAGTGACTACACACAGACCAGGGAACACATGGCAAGGAGGGGAAGGGAGGAAGAACAGCACCGGTGTACTTTGGTGGAACAGGTCATGCACTGCACATTTAAACCCTGGCAGTGTATCCATGCTGGTGACACACAACAAACACACATGTACCTACCCCCCTTCCTGCTGCTGCTTCTCCCGTAAGCGTCTATCCAAGTTGGGGAAGACCACCGCCAGCACACACTTATGGATGTGGGTCAGACGCCGGCGCCCACGGTTCTTGTGGCTCTCAGGTGAGTCCCCCAGCAGGACCTGTGCGATCCTCCTCGTCCAGCACCGGATATCCTGCCAGCGTTTCCTCACCTGGGCTAGGCGCCGCTTCCGACCCTCCGTCTTCCTCACGGCACTGACGGTTTGCTTCCATATCTCCCCCTTGGCATGGACGCCTACCTGTGAGGATGCAAAAGTGAGAATACTTTAATACACCTGAGCAATGACACAGAGACACACATATTAATAATTTGTCTTGTTTGAACAGGCCATGGTATGCAGGCAACTCATTGCACGTTTGTCATAGGGACATTATCCTCTGGGGAAGGCCAAATGCACTATGTGGCATTGAAAGTACACAGGTGGCATGAGGGGTGCCACACAACCAATGATCCTGGATCACACTGTGCATCACAAGCTACACCAGGATTATGTACAGCACCTCAAAGCAGTCACATGCCCCAGCCCACTGACGCAACCTCAGCAGAGTACACAGACACACACAGGCACAGGACAATCACCTGCCATTGCCAACTGCGGGTACAAACCTCACTCTGCCCATGTGCCACTAGACTGGGGGGTGTCACAGGTGTGGGGCTGGCTCAGCACGGCAGTCACACAGCACTGCTCCCTGCTCACATCAGCTGGGCAGGGTATATCCATCCCTCATGCAACTGGCGTGCAACACTCCACATATGCAATCACCCACATGACAGGGGACCCACACACACACACCAATGTCCAGGGGACGAACACATCATTTGGACACTCTCAGCACAGGTACACTAAACAAACACACATCTATGGGTACTGTCACCTGTCACACTGGGGGGACCACAGAATCACATCAGGACTGTAGAAACAACATTCCCAGGAGGCGTAGCCAGGCTGAATGTGGCATGCACCATGCATTGATTGTCACAGTAAGCACTATGCAAGTGAGAAGTGCACACAGGAACTACAGCATGCTCTGCATGGGAGACATGAGGCATTCCCCACCCTGGGACCCACTCTAAACAACATTGCATGTCTGTCACACATGGACACAATGCCAGAAGTCACAGTCACAAAAAAGTGGCACAGTCTAAGCTAGTGGAGTCAGCACCCACCTGCTCACCTGGTCGACCATACAGCATGGTGTACTGTGGGAGGATCACATCCACCAACGCCAAATTCTCCTCCATGGTGAATGGCTGGGCCCTCTCCACAGACCTGGACATGGTGCCAGAGGAATCACGAGCAGCAGCAGTGTTGTGGAATGAAAGGATGTGCAGGCAAGTGCTCTCTCATGGGACCTGGCTGCCTTATATCTGCCTTGCTGGCCTGTTTCATTTACAGGAGTACAGAGTGATTGGTCAGTCACATTAGCATCCTACGTTTCCTCCAATCCCTTTAAACCTACCCCAGTGAGTGGCTTTGCATGGTTTAAAAATTGAGCATGATGTCAAGTCAACAACCACTTTGCAACAAAGTATATTGTTTCCAACCGACTTCTGCTGGCCACCTGATGCAAAAATGCAAACTTTAAACTCGGTCTCCATGACAACCAGCATGCATTTTGGCCCTTATACTTGTCCCTCATGTGTCCCCTATGTTATTTCAATATTTACACACAGGTACGGTGCGTTCCACGTAGGCCTGGGTGGTAAATTCCGTCCCGGTCGCGGAATTTGCGTAATTTCGCGTTCCGCGGAAAACGCGAAATTGCCCAAAATTCTGCTTTCCGCGACTTCGCGAAATTTTTTGCTTGTTCGCGTTCTCAAAATGCGTGTTCGCGAGATATTTCTCCCCGAGCACGCAAACAGCGATTGTGAACAGGAAAAAAGCATCGCGAACAGTGTTCGCGGAATTTCTGCGTGTTTGCGGAGATTTTTTACCATTTCGCGGAGATTTGCGTATTGCGATTACGCATATTCCGCCCACCCCTAGTTCCACGGCCCTAGGGCCCCCCAAATGCAGTGAAACGGACCGTACAGGCGTGTGTAGGGTCCGTATCACTATGGGAGTGCTGGCGTATGCGTACGCCATAGTAATACGGACCGTACACACGCGTGTACGGTCCCTATCACTATGGGAGTGCTGGCATATGCGTACGCCATAGTAATACGGACCGTACACACGCGTGTACGGTCCGTATTACTATGGCGTACGCATACGCCAGCACTCCCATAGTGATAGGGACCCTACACACACCTGTACGGTCCGTATTACTATGGCGTACGCATACGCCAGCACTCCCATAGTGATAGGGACCGTACACGCGTGTGTACGGTCTGTATCACTATGGCGTACGCATACGCCAGCACTCCCATAGTGATAGGGACCCTACACACGCGTGTACGGTCCGTATTACTATGGCGTACGCATACGCCAGCACTCCCATTGTGATAGGGACCGTACACACGCCCTCAGTGCGTATGTACGGTGCGTTTCACACCTGACAGTGGTGACAGGCGGCACACAGACAGGAATAGAGCTGTCATACTTGGCCAAGGCTGGACATCAAGGCATTGTCTGTGCAGTACTACATGTGTCGGGCACAGGTGTGTCAGGCTGTGATGTGGCACATTACTCCTGAGGTGTGAAGCAAATAACTGTATGATGAGCTGTGTACACATGTCATGTGTGATGGTGCACTATGTGCCACACATCCCCTTCACTCCTTTGACATGTGTGCATGTAATACAGACTTGTTGAGCCATGCGTCACTGGCATGGCACAGTCACCGACACCCGCAACTGTCCCCTGATGCCAGGTAAACGGAATGTTACACCTGAGATGTGAATGCCCACGTTGCACGCTGTAACTATGTCATGTGTGTGTCAAGTGTTCCCATAGGTTTGCTGTAGGTGTTTGGTCAAATGCATCTGCAGTTGCTGCAACCAACATGTGTCTGTGTGTAGATGGGCATGGCACACTGTTACGCACACCAGCCCACATGTGTAATCCAACGTAAGGTGTGTATGTATGCATCGACACAGAGTTTCAAAATAAGGACATATCTGCATTCTCTCAATGTATGTGTGATCAGTCTTGACATGTACTCCTTCATGGCAAGGTGTGTGGTCTGTCCTTTTTATATGACATGTGACTTGTGCCTCTAGTGTTCCGCAACCTGTCTGTATGATTAACATACTTATTCTGCACATATGCGGATGTCTGGCACTCCTGTGATGCATATGCCTGTTCACTCACACTGGCCCACCGCTAGTTTCATGCCATGTCATGTTGAGCTTGAGAATCCACGTTTGTGGCTGGCTCTTGGTAGGAGTGTCACCTGCCTGGCATACGTGTCCAGGGCATATTGCACAGACCTGACGCTGTATGTAGCATATGTGTATTGCCTGTTGAACATGTGCTCAGTATATTGACAATGGTGGTGTACTGTACTCACTCTTCGTTGTCCCTTCAAATTCACTGCAGGGCTCCGCCTCTCCATCGACCAATTCCAGACTTGGCTGACCTGAGGGAACATGACTGTATACGCCGCTACCGCTTCCCCCAACAGTTGATTGAGGACTTGAAGACACGGCTGGCACCACACCTCCAACCGCTACACAGGTATCCTACTGCACTGACACCCAAGATGAAGGTGATGGCAGCCCTACATTTCTTTGCCACGGGTACCTTTCAATATACCATTGCTCATGTTGGTGGCATGTCCCAAACCATGTTCAGCCGTGTTCTGCATGATTTTTTAGAGGCCATGTTGGATCACCTGGATGAGTTCATTAAATTCCCAACTCCTGAGCAGTTGACAGGTGTCAAGCATGAGTTCTATGCCCTGGGAGGGATGCTCCATGTCATTGGGTCCATAGATGGAACACATGTGGCTTTGGTACCACCACAGGCACAGGAGGTAGCGTATAGGAACCGCAAGCATTAACACTCCATTAATGCCCTTGTGGTGTGTCTTGCCAACATGGTGATTTCACATGTCTGTGCTCGTTTTCCAGGATCAGCACACGATGCCTACATCATGAGGCGTAGCAGGGTGCCTGAAATGATGCTGCAGCTGCGCAACGAACGAGCATGTATTGTTGGTGGGTATACTCTGGCAGTCCTGTATTTACCGTCATCTTCCTGTCTTACTGCTTCTCCTGACCCACTTTTGTCCATGATGTTTCCATGTAGGGGACGCTGGCTATCCCAACATGCCATGGCTGATCACGCCTCTCCGCAACCCCAGCACGGCTGCCGAGCACCGCTACAACAACGCCCATGGGTGGACCAGGCGAGTGATAGAGAGGACGTTTGGAATCCTTAAGAGCCGATTCCGTTGACTCCACAAGACTGGTGGCGCACTCCCATATGCACCGGTGAAGGTCTGCAAGATCTTCCTCGTGTGCTGCATGCTGCACAACATGGCAGTGGAGAAAGCTGTGCCACTAATCCTGGATCCGGATGAGCAGAACCATCCACCCGTGGAGGATGAAGGGCTTGGTCATGAGGCAAGTGATGTGGAGGAGGAGGAGGCGGTAGAGGACATCCGGAGTCGGCTCATACGCAAATTCATTGCTTAGTGGTGAGTTCCAGTGTCTGAGTGTGCACGCATTGGGCCGTGTGTGGCATGTGTTGCAATGTGTGTGTCCATCTGCATGTCTGCCAAGTGAGTCAGAGGTGTGTTTGGATGTGTCACTCGAGTGATGGTGCAATAGAAGAATGTTTTTCCAGAGTCATCATTGTCACCTAGCATGTTGACAACCTTATAGGTGTCGAGTACATGCACATGCATGCGGATGTGCTTCTTTTGGCTGACTTCTGGTGTGTCTCTCATCCACAGGTACTTGCGCATGCTGTCTGCTGGTGGCATTGTTGTGCTCCTGCTATTCCTCATGAACACAGCAACATGTGCTGAATCAGCGTTACATGCACGGACAAGTTTGAAAATCTCCTTAGGGTAAGGGATGCAGCACAGCTTTTTGGGAGTGGCATTTGTTTTGAATGTGTGTGCACTGCTCCTGTTCATGTTTGGATACTTTGCATACATGTAGAATCACCATGGGGCACATGACATGGAGCTGAATTCACCTGAATTGATGGTCAGACTTGGTGACAGTCATCTGTAATGGGATTGTGGATTGTGATGAAGCCATCAATGTGTGTAACACTGCCCTCAGAAACATATGGGTTGCACTGGGTTGACATGGTGTGTGAATTCCCCATTAGAGGCTCAATGGTGTATAGCAGCCTCTCCGTGAGCAGCAGGGGGTGTTTAGCTGTAACCCGTCACCAGTGTGCCAGTTCTATGGATTTCCAGCATCTGTGGTGCAAAGGGGGGTGCCAGTGTTGGTCCCACATGGTCATCCACATGACCTGTGTATGTGTTGACAGAGTTGCATTAGCATTCCGACACACATGACTAATAAAGGTGTCCCTCTGCCTCCAAGGTGCCTCATCTCTGTCAATGGTGGTCTGTTGCCACTGTGCATGCGGCATGTCTGGCATAGTTATCAGAGATGGTGCATATGAGTCTATGTGTAGAGTAGCAAGATGCAAGCTGTTTGTCAGGGATTAGAATCTGTATTGTGCATGATGTCCATGGCTGTGTAGGTATTGTGGCATGTCAGTCTCCACGACGGCCACTGTGCTGCATGTGCATCCATTGTGTGTGTGTGTGCCATGCTGAACCAGACATTCCTTCCTTGACATACACCTGTTGCATAGTTCCTTCCTGAGATCCTTGTCTTTGTGTGCTACTTGTGGCATTGTTTTCTTGACATGGCGCATGCTGCTGCAGGCCCTGCAGCAAGGGCACCCAGTGTCCACGCAAACGAGCTGGTGTTCATCATGGATTGCTTGCTGACATGTGCTATGCTGATCAGCAGCATCTGTGCCTCATGCTGCAGCACACTCTGCATTATGCACAAGATCCCCAGTTCCATCCACCTCAAGGCAAGAGAGACCATCCCCCAGGTCAACTACAACATCCGTGTCTAATCCTACCCTGCACTCTACGGACATGTGCGTTGCAACTCCCATGATACTTGTCCACATCCAGGGTGCATCTGCACAGCTCTGCTTCTACATCCGGCGACCAGGCCACATAAACGTCCAACAGAGATGGGGGGAATGGATCACTGCCAGCTGCAGGATGACCTTCTCAATCCACGCACACAGTCAGGATGCAGCCCACAACCACAACACAACCTTGTGGCACTGTGATCCAACACCCCATTGTGCCTTCTACATGCATCCAACCTTGGCTGGCCCACCATTCTCCACATCCACCTGACTCAAGCATGCAGGACATGGTTCTGCCACGTGTCTACAGATACCTGGGAGTAGCACCCCAGGGCACTCCACATGATCCCTGACCTCTGCGCATGACTGTTGCTCTTCTATATAGGTCTGTAGGCACAGTTGTGCGGGCACCCCCTCAGCTGGTTGGGCCCATCACGGGTGAGTATGGTGCTCCATGTCTGTATTGGATGATACATTGTGACCCATGTGTTTCCTGTGCCAGACTCAGACCCCAGGGTATGGATGGTTGGAGTTACTTCTGAAATCAGGCATGGTTTGACTTTACAACACACACATGTAGTGGAAAAATGCAAAATGACGGCATCATCTCGTGATTGTGATGATTTTTATTTGTGGTGGGGTACGTGTTTGGGGGGATGACAAGAGGTGCTTTGCGGGAGTGTAGAATCCAAAGTTCACAGGGGGAGTTGGTATCCTTGCCATTGGAAGTCATCAGAGTCTATGCCACAGTCTTTGTCAACATTGGTCAGACAGTGACCAGCAAGGCCATGTGGCAGAGAATGTCATTTGCTGATGTGCTGCTGTTGGGCCAGAGGGCCAGGTGCCAGGCCAGGTGACCTGGGAGATGGTGATGTTCCGCTGACTCTCACGGTCTTTTGCGTGGACGACCCACCTTCCTGCGAGGACCCTCAGAAGCAGGCCGTGACGATGCTTGTGATGCTCCGTCGGATGAATCCTCCTCCTCCTGATCCCTCCCTGTGGGTGGTGATGTTCTTCGCCTGGTGGCACAGGGAGGGTTGCCCATGTTTTCGGCAATCCGACGGAGTACACGGGTCATGTCCGTTTGCACCGCCACGAGCTCAGCCTGTCTTGCCTCCATCCGTCCTTGGTGTCGCTGTTGACAGGCATGTTGCTCGGCCTGCAGGGTCTTCATCTCCTCGAGGGTCCCCTTGATGTCTGTGAGGGTGGACGCAATCTGGACCATGCCCCTGGTGTCACGCCGGTATGTGTCCAGGATGTTGCTGACGTGTGACATTACCGGTTCCTGAGCCAACTAGTCAGGTTCGCGCCTCCGCCGTCCTCCACTCCCACCACCCCTGCCCACTTGCGCCTGGCCTGCCGTTGTGGGCACATCGGGTCTCCGGGACCCCTGAGGGATGGCATTTGCGGTGTCGCCTGCCTCCTCCTGGGTGCCCGGAGAACCTTGTCCCTCCTGGACAGACTGGCTGTGTTGTTGTGTGCGGGCAGGGCTCCTGGGTGTCTCCTGGGATGTGGCAGGAATGGGGGTGGTGGTTGGCACAGTTGTACCTGACGCAGGTGCTGCAGGTGGTTGGACACCAGAGGGGCCAGGTTGGTCTGGGTCATCCACGGAGTGGTGAGAGTCGTCGCTGCCGGTGGGGTCCTCTTCACGCAGAGCCTGGTCCTGTGAGTCTTCCCCCCCAGTGTTGGGGGGAGATCGACGACGTTGACCTGTGTGTGAGAGAGACAATGTTAATTGTGTTACATGCGACATCCATGTTTCATTCATTTTTGAGTTGGCACAGTTCCTCTGGGTGGTTGGATTTGGCTTGCATTCCTATCACAGTGCACTTGTGCATGGGTATGTCCCTTGGCCACAGCTTTCGACACTTTACCTATGTGTGACACAATCTTAGTTGATGCATCTTTTTGGAACGCAGTCAGCAGTGTAGTGAGCGGGCGTAGCAAGCCATGCAGAGCCGCCTTACGTGTTGCACTGTACGTGGCCAAATGTTTTTTTTTCCATGCTATTTGAGAATGCAGGTAGGTAACTTAAGCATTTGTGACAGGGTTCTGACAAACACAGTGGGTGGGTATACTGGGTGTAAGGTTAGGTTTGTGCCTGCAGCACGGATGTACTCGTGCACAGATTGACACATGGTCCAGTGTTTATCAAAGGTTAAAGGGGGGGGTTCACGCACTGCCAAACCTTGTCTACATGCACACAGTCCACCTGCTGACGAGCGGACATGGCCACACCTCCCAAGGGTGATTTGGTCTCCCTCTGTCTCCCTTTCTCCCTCCCTCTGTCAGCCTCCTCCCTCTGTCCGTCTCCCTCTGTCAACCTCCTCCCTCTGTCCATCTCCTTCTGTCTCCCTTTCTCCCTCCCTCTGTCAGCCTCCTCCCTCTGTCCGTCTCCCTCTGTCAACCTCCTCCCTCTGTCCGTCTCCCTCTGTCTCCCTTTCTCCCTCCCTCTGTCAGCCTCCTCCCACTGTCCGTCTCCCTCTGTCTCCCTTTCTCCCTCCCTCTGTCAGCCTCCTCCCTCTGTCCGTCTCCCTCTGTCTCCCTTTCTCCCTCCCTCTGTCAGCCTCCTCCCTCTGTCCGTCTCCCTCTGTCAACCTCCTCCCTCTGTCCGTCTCCCTCTGTCTCCCTTTCTCCCTCCCTCTGTCAGCCTCCTCCCACTGTCCGTCTCCCTCTGTCTCCCTTTCTCCCTCCCTCTGTCAGCCTCCTCCCTCTGTCCGTCTCCCTCTGTCTCCCTTTCTCCCTCCCTCTGCCAGCCTCCTCCCTCTGTCCGCCTCCCTCTGTCTCCCTTTCTCCCTCCCTCTATCAGCCTCTTCCCTCTGTCTGTCTCCCTCTGTCAACCTCCTCCCTCTGTCCGTCTCCCTCTGTCTCCCTTTCTCCCTCCCTCTATCAGCCTCCTCCCTCTGTCCGTCTCCCTCTGTCAACCTCCTCCCTCTGTCCGTCTCCCTCTGTCTCCCTTTCTCCCTCCCTCTGTCAGCCTCCTCCCACTGTCCGTCTCCCTCTGTCTCCCTTTCTCCCTCCCTCTGTCAGCCTCCTCCCACTGTCCGTCTCCCTCTGTCTCCCTTTCTCCCTCCCGCTGCCAGCCTCCTCCCTCTGTCCATCTCCCTCTGTCTCACTTTCTCCCTCCCTCTGTCAGCCTCCTCCCCTCCCTCTGTCTGTCTCCCTCTGTCTCCCTTTCTCCCTCCCTCTGTCAGCCTCCTCCCTCTGTCCGTCTCCCTCTGTCAACCTCCTCCCTCTGTCCGTCTCCCTCTGTCTCCCTTTCTCCCTCCCTCTGTCAGCCTCCTCCCTCTGTCCGTCTCCCTCTGTCTCCCTTTCTCCCTCCCTCTGTCAGCCTCCTCCCTCTGTCCGTCTCCCTCTGTCAACCTCCTCCCTCTGTCCGTCTCCCTCTGTCTCCCTTTCTCCCTCCCTCTGTCAGCCTCCTCCCACTGTCCGTCTCCCTCTGTCTCCCTTTCTCCCTCCCTCTGTCAGCCTCCTCCCTCTGTCCGTCTCCCTCTGTCTCCCTTTCTCCCTCCCTCTGTCAGCCTCCTCCCTCTGTCCGTCTCCCTCCGTCTCCCTTTCTCCCTCCCTCTGTCAGCCTCCTCCCTCTGTCCGTCTCCCTCTGTCTCCCTTTCTCCCTCCCTCTGTCACCCTCCTCCCACTGTCCGTCTCCCTCTGTCTCCCTTTCTCCCTCCCTCTGTCAGCCTCCTCCCTCTGTCCGTCTCCCTCTGTCTCCCTTTCTCCCTCCCTCTGTCACCCTCCTCCCTCCCTCTGTCTGTCTCCCTGTGTCCACCGCTGTCTCCCTCCCTCTCTCTCCCCTCTCCCTCCCTCTGTGTGTCACCCTCTGTCACCTCAGCCCAGCTTCCTGGGCACACACAGTTTGCAGGTCTTTCAAAGGCCATTGGCTTGTTCATGTGGGTTTGTTTCTTATCTCCGGGCACCCATTGGGCGGAGTGTCTGAGTCTGCGCTGCTGCTGTGGCGGTGTGTGCTGACACTCTTTCAGAGTGATGCGTCTTCATTAGCTGCTGTTATGTGCAAATTGTGCCTTCATACCCATGTCATCCTGCAACGCGGCCACCATTTGCAGGCAACACAGTACTGTGTGGGGACACACTGTTTGTATGGCTGGGCCCGAGGCCATATGGGCTGAGGGCATTGTTGTGTGCTTCAGAGTTGCTCTATGTTAGTTTTGAGGCCCACCCTCCCGGCATCGGGGACATCCTGTCTTGTGTTGGTGTTTTGTGTGGCCTGTGACTTGGCATGGCCTTGCTTGGGGCATGGGGCATGGAGGCGCTAGTGGCATGTGTGTGTTTTTGGAGTGTGGTTGTGTCCGGTGATGGCTTTGGGGGGGTTGCGTGCATGATTGGTATTTTGGTTGTGTATGGCGTTCCCCCCATGTGAGGTGAGTTGTTTGTGTACTCACCAGGCTCTCGGACTCCTTCTACTCCGTCTACTCCCACCGGCGGCAGCGTGGCCATCACCTTCTCCTCCCTGGGATGGTAGTGTACCGGTCAGCGGGGTGGCCCTCCTCCAGTGATGTTCCCCTGGTTGTGATCGTCCGTCATTTTGCGGCGGACCGTCCTCCGCAGATCGTACCACCTGGCTTGGCACTCATGCCTGGTCCTTCTGGTGGACCCAACAGCATTCACAGAATTGACAATCCTCTCCCACATGGCTGATTTGTCGGATATGCTGGTCCGTCTGACCAATGTTCCAAAGAGCTGTGGCTCGACTCTGACGATTTCGTCGACAAGGACCTCCAGCTCCTCCTTTGTGATCTTTGGATTCTTGTTAGTGGGCATGGTGTGTGGTGTGGGTGTGGGTGGTTGTGGGGGTGTTGGTGTGGATGGTTGTGGGTGTGTGAGTGTGGTTGTGAAGGTGTGTGTGTGTGAATGTGATGAGGGTGTGTTTGTGATGGTGGTTGTGTGAAGGAGTGCAAGTGTAAGGTGTATTGATGGATGCAGTATGGTGCAGTGCGTTGTCTCTGTGGTCTGGCAGTAGTGGATCTGTTGCAAACGATCATGGTTTGTGTGTGTTGGGCCTTTTTATTGGTCCATTTGTGGGTGTGGCTGTGTTTGAACTTTGGGTGGGTGTGTTATAAGGAGTGGTTGTGTTTTGGGCCTCTGTTTAGCTGTTTGGCAGTTGCAGGTCAATGTATAGGATGTATTTGGGCTTGTTGGACATGTTTTGTGGTGTTGTGTGCATCGAATTGACTCTCCTTGTGTTGTTTTGGTTTGTCCTGGTTCAGTACGCGTGTTTTTTGCGTCTGTACGGTGCGTACATGGGCCATGTTGTTGTACAGTGCTGTCCTTTGCTATGGCTTAGTACGACTCGTACATGCGCGATGTTGGGTGAGGGTGCTGGTGTAGGGGCCTGGGGTAGGGTGCGTACAGACACGGGCAGGGTGTTGGTCCGCACCGTCCATCGGTGGTGGTGTTTCGCACCGTACATACAGGGGGAGCTGGGTGTATGCTCCGTACATACACGGGTGGGGGTACGCTCCATACATACACGGGTGGGGAGTTGGTACGCTCCATGCATACACGGGTGGGGGTACGCTCCGTACATACACTGGTGGGGTGTGGGTATGCTCCAATCATACATGGGTGTGAGTAAGCTCCGTACATACACTGGTGGGGTGTTGATACGCTCCATTCATACACGGGTGGGGGTACGCTCCGTACATACACTGGTGGGGTGTTGGTACGCTCCGTACATACACGGGTGGGGGTACGCTCCGTACATACACTGGTGGGGTGTTGGTACGCTCAGTACATACACGGGTGGGGGTACGCTCCGTACATACACTGGTGGGGGTACGCTCTGTACATACACGGGTGGGGGTACACTCCGTACATACACTGGTGGGGTGTGGGTATGCTCCATACATACACGGGTGGGGGTACGCTCCGTACATATACTGGTGGGGTGTAGGTACGCTCCATTCATACACGGGTGGGGGTACGCTCCGTACATACACTGGTGGGGTGTGGGTATGCTCCATACATACACGGGTGGGGGTACGCTCCGTACATATACTGGTGGGGTGTAGGTACGCTCCATTCATACACGGGTGGGGGTACGCTCCGTACATACACTGGTGGGGGTTCGGCACGTACATCCGCGGCCGGGGGGCGTTTGGCGCGTACATGCAGGGGCTGGGGGGGTGTTCGGCGCGTACATACGAGGGCTGGGGGGGTGTTCTGCGCGTACATACGGGGTCTGGGGTGGGGTGTTCGGCGCGTATGCGGGCACATGTCTCCATGGTTGCTATAGGAGTTCGGTCCGTACGGTGTTTTTTCCATACGGTTGTAAAATCGAAAGGATGGGACTGATCGTACTTGCGCAGTCGGACTTCATTTTTCCGATTCGTACGGTAAATCGTCTGGGGATGTGTCAGACACATTTTCCGACCTGAGGACGTGTGGGGAACTTTTCCCAATGCGATTCGTACGGACTTTTTCCCATGCAAATCGTACTTGGCAGTTTGTACGCTACTTGTAAGATACGTACGGTAAAAAATCCAGATACGATTCGTACGGGGAACATTTTTCCAGGATCGGAATCGGCCCCATACTGTGGTAAAATGATCGAAGAGAAAAAATGAATCAATAAAATAAAAGAAGACGATACTATAAGTTACTATTTTATGGTCAATTTGGGAGTTGCATCTCGGCATTCCTCTTGATCCTTCCTTCCATGGATGCTCCATCCGTCAATCTTTGGTGCCACTTCCTGCCTGGCAGATGCAGATTGGTAAGGTAAGTGTGAGTTGTTTTTCCCAGTATAGCACAGGATAAAGGCCGGCCTGTAAGTGTAGAGGGAAAAACAAAAGGGATAGAGAAAAGTAAAGTTAAAATGCATAAATTACGGAGAAGTGCAACAAGATCACTTTCAGAGGTGGCATGGCTAAATCATGTCTACTCTGTTTCCAGCATTAACCTATAACAACAACTGGACAGAGCAGGCCTGTGGCGTCCACCCAACCTCCACTTAGCTTAGATTTTGAGCCCGACAGAGCACACATATACAACAACATAGCATTTTCCAAATTAAGTAACTAAATCAATGCACCGCTGTCAGTCACGCCACTGCACTCACCTCCACCACTACACAGACATGTAGGTCTGATGTGGTTGTTGTTGACTTGTTTACCTTTTAGGCCACTTCATAAATGGCCTCAGTTATTCCATCAATCATCTCTGATCCTAATGACCGACTGCGATGAGTATAGAATGGTCATCATGGTGTCCAGCTCTGTAGTGTACAGAGTGAGTCCAGATTGCATATTCAAAAATGCAATGGATCGGCCTGCAGTAGAAGTACAATTTTGTTATTAAACAACAAGAAGGAAAACATTGACTTGAGTCACTTTTTTTGTGTGTAGATTAAATACTAGTACACTTCATGCAAAATAACAACAACACAAACACCAATCACTCAGAATCAGCATCCAATGCATGCCATCATCGTTACCTGTTCTTAAGGGGCAGTCCATCTAAGCTCGGAAAGGAGGATAGCTATAGTCATGTTCTTTGGAGGAACGTGATGAGGCAGCACAGGCACACATTTCTTGTACTATTCTCCATCCAATATCTGGCTTGAGGGAAATTGATTTAGGGCGAGTCAGGAGGAGTGGACTGGAGCAGGACTCAGAAGAGTGGACTTACCTCTTTAATGACTGCATACAGTTGAAACTCCAATCTGTCAATAACAGAGTAAGACGATGGTGATGGATTTGTTGTGATTCGAACCAGAAAGACAGAGAAACACACAATTAATAAAAGTAAATAAGGAAGAAAGAAAGTAACAAGTTGAAAGCCTAGTTGTCAGGGAAGTAGAGCTCATCCTCAAACTCTGGTGGTTCACCCAGATTTAGGTCATCTAACACACTACTTCCATGACCTAAGTCGCTGCCATAATCTTCCTGCTGTACTACTTTAGGTATGGTGTAATCCAGTGGTATAAAGTGCTAATTCATTTTTATCATGGTCAACCTCTCCATGTTTTGCGGGGAGAGACTGGTCCTTTTCAATGTTACAATGGCACCAGCAGCACTGAAAACACGCCCAGAAAAGACCCTTGCGACAGGTCTAGCCAGATAGTTTATCGCCAGCCTGCTGAGCACTGGCCATTGGCCCCTTTTCCAAAACTAATGCACCAATGGGTTTTGATCAATGTAGACCTTTGTTGGGACATCCAGAAAGGCCTGGACCAACCGCTCAATGCTCAGGGGTGCTCTGCTTTGCTCGGCCTCTTTTGCCTTTGCCTCAGCACTGGACCTAACAAGCCCTTGCCATATGTACCATTTCTGTGCCAATTTTACTGGGGCTGATGATCCTGTTCTTGCTGTTGTTCTTGGTGTTTTTGGTGGTTTTGACTGCTGTGAGCCAACTGTACTGCCCTCAGGCTCTGCAGTTGAACTAGACGCTGGCTGCCCTGCAGTACTTGTTGTGGGCTGGAGTAGCAGGCCTCTAATTTCCAGCCATTCTTTTTTTAAGTGACTGGCTTCTGTAGTTATCCAAGTTTTGTACTTGGCAACATCAAAATGTGTGCAAATTCTTCTGCAGGTGTTCAGTAAGTTGCTGACTCGGTCTTATTTTTTCAGAAAATCTTGTAAATAATGTTAATGTAGTGCACCAAACACAGGACCCTGAAATAACCACCATCGTACATGGCACTAACTATATTACTGTTATTGTCCTTGGCAACAAAACCAATGTTAAGCCCTCTTGGGAGTAGCCATTCAAAGTCCTTGCTGTTGCTGTTTACTGCGTTGATTGGGTACTACTTTGAGATAATGATGTCAATTTCAACATCACTGCTCGTTGGCTTTGTCGTGATTAGACTTGTTGTCTCTGCGGCAGACATGGGTTTGGGCCTAGATTGGTGGTGTGGGTCCACTGATGCAGGGGTGCTGCTTCCAGCTTGCTCCCTGGACACCGCTGCTGCAGGCACAATCTATTGTTTCCCACAAAAGATCTTGGGCGGCACACCAGTCTTGGTAAGTGGCAGCTCTTTCTTCTCACTGGCAACTTTCTTGGCACTGGAGGACCTGGTACCTTTCTTTGGGGCCATCTTCTTCAGATGTCAGCAGCACGCAGTGGCACAAGTTGAAAAGATGTCTGTGGTCACATGTCACGTGACGTCGTGTGCAGTAGGACTTCTATCTGGCAGAACAATGGGTGATGACGCCTTCTCCTCTTTTGTGCACCTAAAAGTGAAGAAGCAAGAAGAACAACAGTGAAACATGGCATTTGTTGTTGTGGTTCAATTACTACTAGTACAAACAAGCAAATATCATATATAACTTAGTGTATGGTCACACTTGTTAGGGTAAATATTAATATTATTAAATTGTATTAATTCAGTTATTAAAAAAATATTGCAACAGTATAGCACGTTGTGAGTCTTTGACAAAAAGGGCTTTCATGGTGTACTGTGTACACTCAGGAAGGATAGGAAAGAAGAAGAATAAAAACAAAAATATAAATGTAATAGAATCTGGCATTGTGCCACATGTGGGATGCAGTATTTAGGGAGCTGCTGCTGGCAATGGGGATGGAAGCAGTAAGCCAAGAGAAACAAAGGAAAGACATGCAGGTCTATGGCAAAAGCAGCACACTAACTACTGCCACAAAAAGGCCACCAGCCACATGGTTGCTCACAACAAGCAGGAGGCCTGGCAAACAATGAACTCATGCAGGCCTATATGGTCAGACAAAGGAGGCATGCTAAACAACACAGCTTTATTGCAACAATGCAAAAACGAAAATCCACAGGGCTAGAAAAGGTTTGCAAGTTACACAACAACCACACCACACACATCCACAAAGGCATTTATTTAACACACACAAAAAAAGTGAAATACCCCCCAAAAACAATTTTTTTCAATACAATCCAATGCCATCCGTGCCCTAAATGTTGTTTAAATTCAACAGACACCACAGAAACAGTTGTTTCATGCACCCTTGAGTAGCTCTGGGTCTACTGGTTGGAAAACCCATAGGCAGACTTTGCCACATAGTGAATCAATTCAAATCAATAATATTGCAAATGTATTAGAAAATGCAGTGCTGCATTTTTAGCTCGGTAAAAGAAGAAGAAATTGCATGCGAATCAACAAAAAGGCATGGGCACCACAAAGAAGGCTTGCAGGCCCAATGAAGAAGCACACTGGCTGCCTTCACAAAATGGCCGCCAGCCATATGGTCAGACTACCACAACAACAAGAAAGGGAAGGCAGACAATGCAGGCCTATGGCACAAGCACACTGACTGCCATCACAAAATGGCCACCCACAACAACAAGAAATGGAAGACAGACAATGCAGGCCTATGGCAAACAAACACTGGCTGCCTTCACAAAATGGCCACCAGCCACATGGCCAGGCCACCACAGCAACAAGAAAGGAAGACAGACAAAGCAGGCCTATGACAAAAGCACACTGGCTGCCTTCACAAAATGGCCGTCAGCTACATGACCAGGCCACACAACAAGAAGCAGTAAGCTAGAGGAACAAAGGAAAGACATGCAGGCCTATGGCAAAATCAGCACACTAACTACCACCACAAAATGGCCACGAGCCACATGGTCGCTCACAACAAGCAGCCTGGAAAACATTGAACTCAAGCAGGCCTATATGGCCAGATAAAGGAGGCAAGCTAAACAACACAGCTTTAATGCAACATTGTAAAAATGAAAATCCACAAGGCTAAAAAAGGTTTGCAATACAACCATGTTAGATCTGGGGGTCTCCAGTTGGCAGGGTAGGTACCACTGTCCAAGTAGGGACCCTTGCTTCTAGTCAGGGAAAGGGGGATACACTGTTAAGATAACCCCTGCTCACCCTCTAGGTAGCTTGGCCTGAGCAGTCTAGGCTATCAAAGGCAATGTGTAAAGTATTTGTACCAACACTCACAGTAACACAGTGAAAACACCACAGATTTACTCCACACCAGTTTTAGAAAAATAAGGTATCTTTACTAAAAATTTCACAAGACCAAATACTACAGAAAAACCAACATACAATTAAAAAGGTTACTTTAAAGATAGTTCAAGAGTTTGCAGAAAGTACTTCAGGATGTAAAAATCAGTGTCCTGCACAATGCGACTCTCAATGCACAAAATGCGACACTCTCGTGCCCATTAGTACCTGTAGTTGCGCTAAGGTTCCCAAAAGCTATAACAAGGAAGATGGCAAAGGCGATGCGATACTCCTGAGACCTTGGGGAGGCTTTGCAGCAGCCCTGCTTCACGCAGCAGAGGTGGATGCGCCGGCTCCGATCTGTAAGGGGAGGATGCGATGACTTTGGCTTTCGTTGCGTAGGTTTCTTAGGGGGAAGCTTCATGCACAGGTACGATGCGACGATCTTTGGTGCAGCGCGATGCGCGGCGCAGCGCCGACTTCTGGCGCCGCAACCCTCGATGCGTCACGGGACGGGACTTTGCGTCGACACACACAGCAACTGGATACTTTCACGCACCGGCAGGGGTGCGGCCCGCAAACTGTTTCTGCGACGACCCTCGCAGCGTCAGGAATCTTCACGCACCGGGACGATGCTCGATGCACTCAGCGATGCGGGGACTCTGGGTGCTGCGATGACGCCATGATGCAATTCTCCTCGCACTCTCGCTCTTGCGACTCGCAACCGGATGATGCGTCCCTCAAATGGATGATGTGATGGGTACCAGTTACTCTTGTTCACGCTACTGCTTTCCAGCTCCCAAACACAGCAAAAAGACCTCCTGAGGCCCCAAGACTAGGCAAGCACTCCAAGGCAGGTCAGAACTCCCTCAGCAGAGTTCCAGGGGAGCTGGTGATTAAGTCCTTTTGTTCCTGTGACTTCTTAACAGGGAGCCAGCTCTCCTCAGGCCCTTGGAGATCAGAATCAAAAGAAGGGGACACAGCAAAGTCCTTCTCCTCTCCTTGGTAGCAAAGCAAAACAGCAAGCAGGCAGTCTTCTCCTCTTCAGTTCCTTCCAGCTTTCTCCTTGGCAGAGGTTCCTTCTTAGTTCCACAGTGATCTAAAGTTTAGGTGTCTGGGGTCCTCTTCTTATACTCCTCCAAGTCTTTGTCTCTCTTTGTTTCAGTGGGGGGGGTTCCCCTGCTCAAACCGGTTCCTGGGTGTGCTCTGCCCTGGAGCACCTGGTTCCTTTCAGAGTGAGGGGCAGGGTCGTTAGACGCTCAGCAGGAGGTGGAGCCTTCTTTGTGCTGGCAGAGGCAGAGTCCTCAGCCTGGCCAGCAGGGGGTGGAGCCGGCATTGTGCTGGCAGAGACAGCCCTACACAAACCCAGGGGCTACTCCTCCCACCCATTTAGAGCAGATCTCCCTATTCACCCTGCTGCTGACTCATCCAGACTCCTGGAGCCACCTAGCCCATCACATGACACCAGTCAGCCAATCTGCACACAGGCACACAGGAAGGTTAAACAGGAGAATAGCTACTTTCTAAAAAGTGCTATTCTCACACAGTGAATTTAAAAACCATCTTGCTAAAAAGATGTATAATTAAATTCTGAACACAAAGATACCAAACTTGGATTTTCTATCTTGCCTTTAGGGGAAGATAGGCATGTAAACAGCCTCCCCCATTCTGTCCTATGGGCAAGATAGCCTCTCAGCAGTGAAAAACGAAAATGCCTGTAATTCACTACCAGGGCATGTTACACACCTCAGTACATGCCCTACCTTTCAGATACACTGCACCCAGCCCAGGGGAGTACCTAGGGCCACCATAGGGATGCCTGACATGTACAGAAAGGGAAGGATAAGGCCTGGTCAGTGGTTGCACTGGCCAGGTCGACATGGCAGTCCTGGACTGCACATAGGCACTGCAAGCAGGCCTAAGACATCATTTTAGGGCTACTCCTGTGGGTGGCACAATCAGTGCTGCAGCCCACTAGTAGCATTTGAATCACCAGCCCTGGCACATTCAGTGCACTTTACTAGGGGCTAACAGGTGAAACAAATATACCAATCATGGATAACCAATCAATATAACAATTTATACAGAGAGCATATGCACTTTAGCACTGATCAGCAGTGGTAAAGTGCCCAGAGTCCTATTGCCAACAACCACGGGTCAGAAAAAATAAAGGAGGAAGAAGCAAAAAGTTTGGGGGTAATCCTGCAAAAAGGGCCATTTCCAACAAACCACACCACACACATGCAGCAAAGGCATTTATTTAACACACACGAAAAACACATTTTTCAATTCAATCCAATGCCATCCATGCCCTAAATGATGTTTAAATTCAACAGACACCACAGAAACAGATGTTTCATGCACCCATGAGTAGCTCTGGGCCTACTGGCTGATAGGCCTATTGGCAGACTACTGGGCTAGTAAATTAAATAAATATTGCAAATTAATTTCAAAAGTTGGAGAAAATGCAGTGAACTGTGCAACATGTTTCCTTTATAAAAGATGAAAAACTACTTACAAAGAAACAACTAGGCCTCTACTGAACTACAGGCCACCCACCACAATACATTTTTTTAAAAACAATGAAAAGTAAAAAAAAAATGTAGGTGCAATGCCCCAATCAAACAAACAACACCAATTTTCCAACTTACTTGTGAAATCTCAGATTCAAAAGTCGTCAAATCCAATTATATATGATGCAGCAGCCACAAAGAGTGAGCCTTCCAGCTCCAAATCTAAATGAAAAGTCAACAGGAGATGGACAAAGCACTGTGAGGAGCCAAGTGGGCAGGAACAGGAAGTTGGAGACTCTGGGGCACTTTCTTCCTCTTAAAAAAGTTGAAAAAAGAACTCCTTGTGCACATAAGTACAGCCAAATGTCAATCTGAGATTTGTTTTTTTATCCAAATCATCATTTCGAGAAGGTTTTGAGGCTGCTTGAGAGAGATTTTTCTCCAGATTGCAAATTCTGCATGTTTGGGATTGCGATCTTCGCAAAACGTCCGCTGGACGTCCAATGGCACGCCAGAATGACGTCTTCGCGATCGCACACTCTCTTGGCGCTCGTGAGCAGATGGAAAATCTCGTCGACAATTGAAGGCATTCTGGTAAGTTGCCCCCGTGAAAACTTATTTTGAAAGCTCAAACACAAAAAAACTCTGCTCTGCTGCGAAGCGCAGAGTTTTCGGTAACTCTGCATTCTACGTGGAATGCGTAGTTGCCAAAAATCCGCAAACTCCACGAGCGGAGCGGAGTTTATGCCCAGGGTTAATTGTTGCCCCCTTAACTGAGCTGACTTCTAAGAAGCAGCTCAAGAAGGTGGCAGAGGCTTGCGAGAAAGCCTTTGAGACACCCAAATAGGCCATGTGTACTCCCTCTAAACTCAAAGCCACCCACTTCGCCAAAGAATTCATAGTATAGAGTGATGCCTCAGAGCATGGGATAGGGGCTATGTTATCACCGTTGAATGAGAAGGGCCTAGACCAACCAAGCAGTAGGAAGTTATTTCCAAGGGGAATAGAGATAGAGTGCTATTGAGAAGGAGGCCTTTGCACTAAAGAATCTGAGCCCATACTTGTTTGGGACTCACTCTCAAGTTCAGAGAGACCATAGGTCCCTCAGATGGCTCATACAAATGAGGGGTAAGAATCTCAAACTGTTGAGGCGGTCCATCTCCCTACAGGGAATGGCCTGTACTGTGGAACACCGTCCTGGGTCACACCACTCCAATGTCGATGGTCTGTCCAGGTTCTTCCACCTTAGTGATGAGAACTCCCCGGAAGTTGGGTAGTTCTCCCCACTTTCAGCTGGGGGGGCACATATTAGACCTGTCAGCCTCGGGGTGGTCATCCTCCAAATAGTTTACCTTTACCCTCCTTTTTTTTTAAATTTGTTTTTGTTGGCTTGAGGACACTGTTACCTTTACCACTGCTAACCTGTGCTAAAGTGATTACGATCAATCTCTAAGACATAGTAACATGGGCTTACATCTGATTGACATATTTAATTTACTTATAAGTCCCTAGTAACATGGTATACTATTTACCCAGGGTCTGTAAATTAAATTCCACCACTGGGCCTGCAGCACTTACTGTGCCACCAACTTAAGTAGCCCTTTCAAACATGACCCAGATCTGCCATTGCAGCCTGTACGTATTATTACAGAAAGCTACAGTTGGTTTGGTCGGGGAGGAACAATTTCGTCAAAGTTCATGAGCTTAATTATAAAACATACATTTTGGCTTGTAGTAATAATGCTAAGTGGTTAAGCTAGAACACGAGACAAACAATTTTACACTGCATCAAAAGTATTTACTCTTAGTTCTGAGAAGCATTTTTGTGCATTTTTCAATGAGGCTGTCAACAATTCAATTAAATATTTCAGTGACATTAAATATAGTGAAAAAAGTGCTCAGTGACATGGGTGAAACAAGTGTCATTTATGCATGGGTGAGACAAACATATAATATATGTACAAATTATACAAGAGAGAAATATATTAAAATGGTCAGTATAGCAAGAAATCAGAGGCCTCTCGTAGATTGCACAATTGCTTGCTCATTTAGAACCAGAAGACCTGATGGAACTGAACCACCAACGACCGTCAACGATTCGACCCTGACAGAAGCGTTATTTAAAAAAGCGTAATAGCGGGTCTTCTTCTGGACAAGGTGAAAACGGAAGACAGCCCATTCATGGGGACAATTATCCGATAGTTGCCTTAAAGGATGCCGGAGACTGACAGGTAATCTGAAGGATTCAGGAAGACTCCAACATGTGTGACATCTCAAAATGAATCTGGAGGTTAGAACCAAGGGTAGACAAGCTACTTCACACCCTACAGGTAAAAACAGAAAATGTGGACGCAATATCCAGGAGGAATAACATACATATAGTGGGGTGTCAGAGTCCACCAACATAGAACACATGGAATAACATGTGTAGAATCTCCTCACCACACTGTTTGGGAGAGAGACTTTTTCAGAGCTATTTGTAGTGGAGCATGCCCACCGCTCATCGTGTCCAGACAGGTTCCAGGGGCTAATCCCCGCCCCATAATCACAAGGCTCGTAAATTATAGAGACCGAGATGCTGCTCTGTATAAAGCACGAGAACTGAAAACCTTGAACCATGAGGGCTCTGAATTATCTCTATACCCAGACTTTACACAGCAAGTTCAAGAGGCACGAAGGCTTTTTGTCCCAGTTAAGAGGAAACTTCATGAACTCCATTTGGCATGCAGTATTTTGAACCCTGCTAAGCTGTGGGTAATGTCGGAAGGAAAGGCACATCATTTCACAGACCCTAAACAGGTATTCTATTTTCTCAAACATAAGGTACGAATTGAAGGCAGATAACGATTACCCCGTTATACTTCAAATGAGGAAAATGATACTCGGGATATGGAGAAACAATAAGAGATCGTCTGACATTATGGATCAACTCGGAACATGTCGAACTGCAGTGAGAAGAGCCTGTTGCTGGAAAATCTGACCATAGTACTTTGTGTGCGAAAGGCATCGTGTACAACGCCAATCGGAGCCTGACATATAATATGACAATGAGATGTCAGTATAGTCAGATACTTAAGGTTACGACTTTTGTATGTTAAACTATACTATCATTACCTATCGGTGTCACGATAAAAGAGGCCGAAATGGTTGGGTAGCTTCATAGCAGGTGACGTCCGCCCCCATGTGTTTACCACCAAATGCATACCGTAGTTTTTCTTTCTGTTCAGTAGAGGGAGTACCGGGAAGGGGCAAAGCTTTTCTATGCAATGTTTGGATGTACATAGCGTCGGAGGGGAGTTGAGGGGGGTTATTTTATGTTGGATAATATTGAAAACATGTGAAATGCATTGTTTGACTGACCATGACCAATACTCACAGACCATAGAGAGACCTAGGGCGAATAGCTGAAGACCAATCTGACGCATCATGGATCCGTTTACTTAACTGGGATATAAGAGGTCTTAACAATCGCAAAACACCCAGAAGGTGGTAGCATACTTTAAAAGGCACACAGTGGAAGTGGCGATCATACAGGAGACCCACTTGACCCCGGTGAGTGGTGCTCTGACCTCGCAACGATTGCGGGTCCATTTTTGTGCAGCAGGATTTTCCTCACACACCTGTGGGGTCCTAGATTTGGTAGACTCCAGTTCCAAAATTCAATAGAAAGAGGTGTGTGTGGACCCATGAGGCAGGTATGTGGTGGCTCTTTGCTGTAAAGATAATCTGTGAATATTATTGGTAGGAATATACGTTCCCAACCATGATGACTTACCGTTCTACAATACCCTCAGTGCTCGTCTACACTAATGGGGGTATCTACCACAAATATGGGGAAGATTTCAATGGAATATTGAACCCAGTGTTGTATCCCTCAAGAGGTCCACCCCGACATCCCTGTGCAACTGCCCGGGCACTGCTCAAGAAAGTGGTGCGGTGGGATTAGTGGATATATGGAGGTATCGTATTCCCTCAGACACGGGGTCCACGCACTACTCCACCATGCATGACACTCACACTAGCATAGGCTATTGGCTGTTGTCCAAGAGTTTGGTGCCTCATGTCCTGTATTGTGAACCTTTTCCATGCATTTATTCTGATCATTCACCCGTGGCTTTGGAGTTAGAGCTCAGTGGCCAGAAGGCCACTGTATTTTCATGGTGGTTCCACCTTCTTCCTACTTGACTCTGTCTTTAAGGCAGAGGTAGAGCAGTCGATAGAATTTTTTTCGCTAACAATGTGGGTTTTGTAGACAGCTTTGCCACAGTGTGCAAGACACTTAAAGCTTACATCAGAGGCATCACATTCTCAAAGCATGAAGGAGTGTTAAAATCCCTGAGGGGCAGATTGACGCACCTGGAGGAGGAAATAGCTGACCTGGATTCGAGACACCAGAGCTATACTAAGAGAGATTAAGGCTAAAATAGAGGAATACCATGACACAGCCAATAGTGAAGTGGTACACATGAGCAAATACACAGCAGCGAGGATATCTGGAGAGGGGGAACACCCGGGGGCCACTTTAGCTGCCCTGATGCGCCCTTAGTGAGAGGCGGGGGATTGTGGAGTTGCGAGATGAGGAAGGGTGACCATTTTATGACACAGACCACATAGTGGATACATTCCGCAGATACTATGCTGAACGGTATCGCACACGTGTTCCTCCAGATGAAGGGGCTACAGTTGACTACTTAGATCACATAGCTATGACATGGCTCACTACAGAACATAGAGAACATTTAATGGCACTGTTTCGCCCTGCGGAGATACGCACTGCACTTGCAAGCATGCAATCTGGAAAGGCACCAGACAGGGTTGGGCTCACAGTAGCCTTTTACAAGGCTTATCAGCACTTACTTATACCACACTTGGTTATATTGTATGAAGAAATGGTACAAATAGGTATGATGTCCCCCTTAATGCGAGAGGCTGTGATTTTTACTCTCCTAAAGCCGGCCAAACAACCCAATGAGTGTTCCTCCTACAGGCCCCTTTTGCTGTTAAATGTTGATAACAAACTGTACGCTAAATTATCAGCAAACCAATTGGCAACCTTGATGCTGGGAGAGATACATCCGAAACAAGCTGGATTTGTTCCCACTCGTAGCATTACCTATAATCTCCATACACTCTTTGGAACTATACATCAAATAGACTCAGATGTGAGGGGTGCTGCCGTTTTCTGAGACGCTGAAAAAGCATTTGACTCTGTCAAATGGGTGTTCAAGCGAGCCCCCCTCCACTGAACAGGAGTGGGTGAGGTGTTCCTGATCAAGGTTTTGTTCACATGACCGAGGGCTCAGGTCCGAGTGGGCAACTCTGTCTCATCAGTATTTAATATCTCTAGAGTTATCCAACAGCGGTGCCCATTATCGCATTTACTGAATACACTAGTGGCGGAGCCACTGGCGTGTGCTCTACGTGAGTACCTCAGTTTACAATTGTGTTATCTTCGCATATGCGAACAACACCTTGATTTATGTCCGGAACCCAGAGAGGAGACAGATAGATAGATAGATAGATAGATAGATATATAGATAGATAGATAGATAGATAGATAGATAGATAGATAGATAGATAGATAGATAGATAGATAGATAGATAGATAGATAGATAGATAGATAGATAGATAGATAGATAGATAGATAGATAGATAGATAGATAGATATAGATATATATATATCTTCTGCTCGGTGAGTTGCCCCTTAGGTAAGCAGGACTCGAGACAACAGATTGCTGCGTCTAGCTTTATTGGTATGGATGGGTGATGCTTCTCGCTCAATCAAACAGCATTTTCGATAGCCTGATGTGTTTCGAATTACATTTCTTCCTCAGAGGCTGGCGGAATGAAACAGTGCATGACGGTTATCCATTTCCGTTTTATGGCTTTGTGAATGGGCTTGAATACACAGCATCATGGGAAATGGAGTCCTAAAATTATAATCCACACATTTTAAATATGTCAACTGAGTATATTACACACCAGAGAGGATATTCAGGTATGGGTCACGAGACTCAGTGGCTGTAAATGATGCCAGGAGCTTGAGGCTGGTTTTTACATGTTGGACGGTATTACCTAAATATATACGAGTTCTGGAGGGCGGTCATTCGGGAATCAGAGACTTCTACTTTGGACATGGACCTGCTATTAGCCCTGCTGAGATATGACAAAGGAATAGACATAGGAGACAGGAGATTAGTAGCTATAGGTCTACTGCTGGCCAAACGCCGGGTGGCGGTGCGGTGGGCCTAGAGGTCCAGTCCCCACCCTGACCAAATGGCACACCGATATGATATATTGCAGCACCCAGTCAGATGTATACAATGAATTACTCCCCCCACAAAGCTGCCCCAAGGGTATTTGGGGACCATACCAAACATACTTAGTAGGTTAGGAAACTGTGGAGTCTGAGGAAGAGGAAATAGGGACACTGTAGGAGACCTATTGCATGTCGAGTGGGAATAGACAGGGCCTTCTGGGAACATAAAGAGTGGTAGACCTTGGAGATCAGTGGGACATTTAAGACTGTTGCTATCAGAAGTGGACTATAAGATGTGGAATTCAAGTGTGTGTATAATATCAATGCTGCATGAAACTATGGCAGAAGGCATTTTATCAGATGCTTAAGAGGACTGCAAGATGTTACATATCTTTGCTATCACTAGGCTGAATCATGATGTAATGATCAATTATGGAAATTATTATATCTGGTCTAGTAGAATCTGGTCAACTGACATGACCTATTTATTTCAATAATGAAAACAATTAAAAATATTTTTTTTAATCCAACTTCACCAGTGAATAGGAATTTTTGTAAAACTAAAAATATTGTTTGAATTATTCCAGTATCTTGTCACAATCCGGAGATAGCAAAGTTATGACTGTATTCTGATTTTTAGTTTTTCACAGTAACGGCCCTTAATAGCGAAAATAACTTTTTAGGGTTAGTCACTGTGAGTACATGCTTGAACAAAATTCTTGTATGTACCATTTTTAGATACTATGCACCCTACGATGTGGGCCACAAGACCTAGTTAAGTATGGCGTATTTCCTATTTGAAAGTAGATTTCTTTTGTGTCAATAAGTGTTATTCTGAGAGGTTTGCTTGGAGGTTTAAAAGCTGTAGAAGTCAAGATACACAGGTAGACCTGAAACTATGTTTCCTCAATCAGCCTAGTGGATGGCACAACAAGTGCTTCAGTCCACAAGTGACATTTAAATTTTCCATGCCAATGGAATATTTTCCTACAACATATAACATGCCCATACTAGAAAGTTAAGTAGATCAATTAGCAGTTAGTCAATGTTACCATGTCTTAAGGGTCAGAGCACATACACTTGGGCCTGGAGTGCAGTGCCCCAGGGTGTAGAACTAAAAAACCAGCAAAGACGGTCAGCAAAAAATACGGGAGTGGCCATACTAAAAGAGGCACTTTCTCACACCTGTTATAATGTCAGGGCCAACATTATAGCAGAAATAGCAAAAATAATAATTTAGAGTGCTATGATATGTGTCATCAGGGGAGATGCGCGTGACATGACCTAAGATGGCCGCCTAGCTACGGAGCTCCGCCCTGCACCGCACCGGACATCGTGATTCCCTTTTTGGCGGTTTCAGTGCTTATCTAGCCAGAATGTGAGGATATCTTTGCTGCCCACCATGCTAATGGATAAAGACCAGTTTTATGCAAGTGACGTCTTAGCTGCTTTGCAGCCGCCATTTTGTATTTCATTCTACATCTCTTCTCCTCAAATCTTCAACATATGGTGCTCTGGACTGCTATTTTTCGATTGTTTCACTACTTTCTCACCTTCTCTATGATTGAGTAACTTTCTATATTAGGGGGTCTAATCATTCAAGAGAGTTTTTCAAAGTTTGTGAGGTAATTTTACCTCATCTTTTTGTGTGTTATTGGATAGGCCCTTTCTTGGTCCCTGGCTGTGTTGGAGCAAATATATACTCCACTACACTAAAAGACAGAAGTCCAACAATCCAAACTCTTGCTCTACCCATTCTACAGCTCCAAATAATTCCTCACACTCCTCTGAGGATTTGCGCAAAAGTCTCTCTCTAGCCCCAGAGCTTTACTGACCATGGCATCTAAAGCACAACTACCTTCATCTACCGTTAAGAGAATCAAACATGACCCCCCCTCTCCTAAATCTGTTTCTCCGGTTTCTCTAGATATTGTTTTGGAAGAAATGTGTGCCCTAAGACCAACTCTTGCCTACAGACTATGGATAACAAATGGTTGTCTATGGAATCCCACCTTACTATGGTGGAACAACATCTTAGCGATATACAGGACTCTTCCAGAATTTTTAATTTGGAGAAAGAGGTTCTACAACTAAGAAGATCAACCGAAGATATTGAAAATAGAAATCGCCACAATGACCTGCGCATTTATGGTCTTCCTGAAGGCCTTGAGGGGGATGACCCCGCTGCGTACTTTACTACTTTTCTTCCACAGCTCTTTGGTCTCCCTACTTCGCCCAAATGAAACATTCAACGAGCATATAGACTGAGTCCACATTGGTCTTCCTCATCTGCTCCATCTAGACTTCGTGGAATAATTCTTCTATTTCTACAATTCACAGACCTCCTATAAGTTCTAAGTGCGGCTAAATCCAAGAAAAAGCTGACTTGGCATGGCAAAAAAGTGTTTATTTCTCAGGATGTTTCAACGGCCACCGCCAAGCGGTGAAAAGAATTCCTGGATCTTCGTCCTGCTCTTCATTCCTTGGGTGCTTGGTATGGATTGTTCCAACCGTGCCTATTTAAGGTCACCTTCTTAAATAAAACCTATACATTTGAAGACCTGGTGGATCTCAGAAAATTCATTCAGTCTCATTCTACTGCTTCGATGGAGATTGCTGGCTCTCCTCCGATCAACTGACTTTAATGTTCTTTTGTGGAAGAGGTGTGGCGCAGCGGCCAGGGTGCCTGACTCCGGACTACTGGGCTCACGGTTTGATCCCCCGTGCTGGCGGCAGGTTAGCCCAGCACCATGTGACTCTGGGCAATAGCTTGCTTAATCTTCCCGAAGGCCCCCAGCGCCAGGACACCACTTCGGAGGTAGCTGTGCGCTTTACAAATACTGGTATTTCATTTGGTATTTTGTATTTTGTAATGCTCGTATCGTTGAGTCTGCTTTTAATGTATTACATGATTTAGTCTCAATGTTTTTCTTGTTTGCATAACTTTCTGTTTCCTATTACAAGTCCTTTGGAACCCAATATGTACCTGCCTCATGTTCCCGCTCCTGTCTATGTTTAAATGATGTCCTGGTGTGGTGCGTTGCCCTTTGTTGGAAATGCTGTTTTTGTTTGTCCATTGCCGCCTCTCATTCTTTTCTTTTTTCCCCGTAAAGGTACGTGCCACAGTCATTATCTTTGATATGCACTGTCTCCTCTTACTCTTATTCTTCTTTCCCTTTCCCTCTTTCCCCTGCAATATCTCTTTCCCTCTCACTCTCTTGGTGGTATTGCATTCTTTCTCATTTATGCTTCTCTATTTACATGATTTCTTGATATGTCTCACCTCTGTATTTCTTTCTTTCTCCTTGACACCACTGCAGTTTTTATCTCTTCCTTTCCTTCTCTCTTCTCTTACGTCATTATTTCATTGTTGAACGCCTTGTTCTTTATATATTGTTGATATTTTATTTTCAGAGTTATTTCTTGGAATGTGAAAGGTTTTATTAATCCAATCAAAAGACAGAGAATATTATCACATCTTGCCTCTTATAACCCTGATTTGGTCTTTCTACAAGAAACCCATCTTACAGAACCAGAGGCATTACAATTGAAAAAAAATTGGGTTGGTTCCGTTTTAGTTTAGTTTCTCCCACCCCTCTTAAAAAAATGGTGTTATAATTTTATGTCACAAAAAATTGAAATGCAAGGTTATATTGCAGGAGATAGACACAGAGGGGAGATGGTTGTTAGCCAAATTACTCATTAATCATACCTCTCTGACTGCAAAAAAAATGTATTCAGTTTAGAGATGATCTCATTATTCTAGGAAGTGATTGCAATAAGGTTGCCGACCCCTTTATTGACCGCCCGTCCCAAGTACGTTTCACTCCTCATAACCAATTTCTTAATTTCATTTCCCAATCACATCTTGTGGATGCTTGGAGACTTTCTCACCCTGACACTAGTGACTTTTCATTTTTCTCTCCACCACATAATTCTTTTTTTCGTCTAGATTATATCTTTCTTACGCAATCCTCATCTCAAAACCTTTTCTCTTCCTCTATCGAGCCTATTGTTATTTCTGATCACGCTCCGATTGTGGCTGACTTTGATTTGCTCCCTACGTACCCTAAATCTTCCCGTTGGCGTTTTAATAACTCCCTTCTGCTAGACCATCCTTTCTCTTCTGCATCTACTTCTTTTGCGAAATAATTTTTTGAACTGAACAATAATCATAGTACTTCCCCCCCCCCTATATAATATGGGATTATTTTAAGGCTACGGCTAGGGGTTTTATCATAGATTTTGTATCCCAAAAAAAGAAATGCTTCCTTTAACAACACAAAGGTACACTAGCAGCTATTAAATCCCTAGAGCACAAATGTAATACCTCACTGTTGGACTCTATCATACAAGATCTTGTCTGTGTTAAATTAAACGTTAATTAAACTTCCATTGATAACGCATCATCTATACTTCTCCGGAGCAGGCTCGCTACTATGGCAGACGCAATAAAAATGGTAAGTTTCTGGCTAATTACTGTAAATCCCAGAAAGACCGTTTTTTAATTGACTCTATTTGCTCCTCAGACGGAAATCTTATCCATAAAGATCAGGACATTATCAATTAATTTATGCAATTTTATAAAGATTTATACACCCCAGAATCCCTGCCCTCTAGTCCCCTTATTTAATCCTATTTCAGCAACATTCCTGCCCACTCTAATGGTCATCTCAACTTCTCTACACTTGAAACAGATTTATCCCTTACAGAAATTTCCAATGCCCTACCAGTTCTAAAGAAAGGTAAAACCCCTGGACCGGATGGCTTTACAGTCGTGGGTTTGTCAAGGGTAGACTAACTTCAGACAACTCTCGTCTATTTCTTAATATTTTAAACTAAATCCTTTCTCTATCCACATTCTTAGCGGCAATATCCGTTGATGCTGAAAAAGCATTTGATAGGGTAAATTGGTCTTTTTTATTTGAATCTCTGAAGTGGCATGGCTTTGGTCCAAAGTTAATTTCTCTTATTTCCTTATTATATTCTGCCCCTAGAGCCTCGGTGTTAGTTAATGGTTGTACATCTTCCTACTTTCCTTTACAACGTGGAGTCCGTCAAGGCAAGGTTGTCCCCTTTCCCCCTTCTCTTTATCCTAGCCCTCGAACCATCTTTATCATTGATCCGTAATAATGACTCTATATCCGGTTTTCCTTATGGTAATCACCATTTAAAACTCTCTGCAAATGCAGATGACTTTTTGCTTTCTATCTCCAACCCTGAAGTATCTATTCCTCCCTTGCTGCACGGATTCTCTTCATTCTTCCTATTCTATGGTTACACGATCAATGCGGATAAAACAGAAACTCTCGCTCTTACAAAATACTGCTCCCAACATTCCTTTTCTTCCACTGGGTTTTCTTGGAACAGATCTAAAATTAAATACTTAGGAGTATGGTTCTCTAACTCAATTTCTTCCTTGGTCAAATTAAATATGGTAGAGGTTTTATCCCGCATTGAAAAATTATTTTCATCTTGGAATCCCCTCTTTCTCTCGTAGTGGGGTCGGTTAGACTCAATCACAATGATGGTCACTCCCATTTTACTTTATACTTTCTCTATGCTCCCTATTTGCATTCCATCTTGTTATTTTAAGAAGATTGACTCTCACCTTTCCAAATTTCTCTGGAAAAATAAAAAAGCTAGAGTATCCTTATCTCTTCTCCGTAAGACAAAATGTAACCGGGGTGTTAATTTTCCTGATTTTCGTATCACAAATCCTTTTCCCTTCATCAACACCCTAAATGGCTCCTTTCTGATTCTTCCCCTTTTACGCCTCTATGGTTTACTATTGAACATTCTTTGCTTCTACCTTTTTCTCTTAAGAAAGTTGTGGCCTTTTCTGCCAAAACCCTCAAACCTCTCTTCCCTTGTTTAGGCACACATTTTCTTTGTTGAAACCTTTGACTCAACCAAAGACTATTTTCAGGGAATCTTTTTTATGTTCACCATTTTGGCATGATTCCCTTATTACAATGAATAACAGACTGTCTGTTGAAAATCCTGGAGACTAAAGGGAATAGCTTGGGTGAATGACCTTTTTGATGGTCAGACGCCTTGTTCTTTTCCTCAATTCCAATTTACCTTTCACTGTCCTCGTTCATTTTTGCAGAAATTCTCTATTTTATTGTCAGTTATTACTGATACATTCTATTCTCTTCCTTCAATTTCTCCCTCTACTGGGGAAAATTATCTTGTTAAGATTCTTGTTACTTTTTCTAAGGCCTCCCTAATATATAAACACACATTATCTCCTGATCCTGATCGACAGAAGAGTAAAGTAGAACTTGCCTGGGATCTGGATCTGGGATGTGAATGGAGCATCTATTTCTGAGACAAATTCAGGTCCCGTTCTCTCAAAATCTCTAGACCTGCCTCCGTCACTCAATCTATGTTTTTCCTTTATCATAGGTTTGATTTCTTATGTTTTTTAAAAAAGTTTTTTATTAGTTGAGCAAGAGATCAGAAAAGAAACATCAACTTTTTACGAATCGTAAAACACTGATCGGTTGATTAAACAAAGAAAAAAATCCAATAAATCTCAAAATCTAATTCAAAGAGTCGTGATTGCAGAATTATAGAAACCCTAATTCATAACATAAGTATAATCAATTGTATTTTACAGAAATAAGAAAAAGAAAACTTGTTTAGAATATGCAATCGGTAAAGTATCTCCAAGTAGACGAAAATCTTTTAATTGCTTCCGTTTGATTAGCATAAGCTTTTTAAAAAAAATTAGTACGCTTCATCTTGTTAAACCATTTCTCATATAGAGGTGCTTCAATCAACCTCCAATTTTGCAATATTAAAGAGCGAGCCACTTACACAGAAATTCCCAGAAAATTACCCCCTGATTTATCTAGCTTAACCTCTCTGCTACAAATACCGAAAAGAGCTGCCTCTGCTATTGGAATGTACGGCTTCTTTATAGCCCTGCTAAAATATCCGAAAATTCTATACCAAAACGTCTCAAGTTTAGGGCAAGTAAAAAATGTATGCCTCCATCCTCCTTCGGCTAGGGATAGAATTTATTTAGGGGCTTTGGAGTGTAATAAGCCATCCAGTGCAAAAGAAACAGCATTCTCTTAAAGTTGGCAGCTCTAAGGATTTTATAAACAGAAATAGTTTGCCATTCTATTCTAGAAAAAGAGCATGAGGCTTCCAAAGCAACTTTCTCCAAGAATTTTTCAACCGAAGAGGATTGAATTTGAGATCTCAATAATCTGTACCAGTTTTCTACTCCTCCTATTTTAGCAGAAAAAAGAGAAGTTGCAACCTTAGAAGGAGAACTGCTCAGTATTATTTTATATTTATTTAAGAAGTAAGCTATTTGTAGGTATTCAAAAAATGAGGGTTTACTTCGTTCATGACATTTAGACTGAACTTCATCCGATGTAATAAACCTGTCCTGGATAAAAAACTGATTGACCATGCCCAGCCCAGAAACCTGCCAGGTTCTAAGATGGGAAGAATGTAGAAAGACACCCAAATCCCTACATTCATTTAGCTTTAATGAGTAGAATCCAGAAAACCCGCTCTGTTTAAAGAATATCTTCAGTCTAAACATAAGATCCATATGCGTTTTATATCTTTTTTTGGGGGGGAGTTTCAAAGATTTTAGGAAAGTAGGAGTTTGAGTTCCCGCTTCTGCAATAATTTTATTAATAAAAAAAAATATCTCTAGATTTTGTAGTGGATAATAGACAGGCTGTAAAATCGAGAAAAGCGGAATCATAATATGAACGTATATATGGTAAGGCTAAACCACCTGATTCTACATCTAGTTGAAGAACCGAGAGTTTAACTCTGGATGCCTTCTTGTTCCAAATAAAAGATCTAATCATTGAATCGAGTCTTTTAAAGTAACTAGCATTTACCTTGATGACAATATTAGAGAAAATAAAAATTACTAGGGGTATTATCAACATTTTAATAAGCGCGACTTAGCCTATCAGGGTTAGCGGGAGACTTGCCCATCTTGTCAAAAGTTTCTGTATTTTATTACTAGTAGCTTCATAATTCAATTTGGCTAGCTGGCTAAATTGGCCGGTTACGAAAATACCAAGATAGCGTATAGGGTCTTATCTACGTGCCTGTTGCTCAAGGTTATCAGGGAGGAATTCAGGTCCAATATTTAAAATTATAATCTCAGTCTTTATTGGATTAATCCTATATCCCCCTATTAATTCAAATTGAGTAAACTCTTTCATAGTCTGATCAATGTTTAACCTAGCAAGACATAAATACAAAATGGCATCATCAGCAAATAACTTCAGCTTAGCCATACCTGGTATTGGAGGTTGAATATTCCTATTACCCCTTATTCTAATTGCTAAAGGTTCTATAAAAAAAGTAAACAATAAAGGTGATAAAGGACATCCCTGCCTGGTGCCCCGTTTAATATCCACTAAACCTATTTGACTACCATTTATTACTATCTGTACCTGAGCCCCCTGGTAAATGTTTTTTAACATAGAGATAATTTGAAACGGAAAATTTAAACTTTTAAGCCCAAAAAATAAAGGGTCCCAGTAAACTAAATCAAAAGCCTCTTCTGCATCGAGCATCGTAATACAAGCTGGTATCTTGTTAACATTAAAATAATCTAATGCTTGAATCAAAAACCCGGTATTAGATGTCATGGTCCGCCCTGCAATAAAGCCCGTTTGATCTTCGTGGATTACCTGTTGAGCCAATGGGGTAAAGCGCTGTGCCCAGATCTTCATCATGATTTTATAATCAACATTTAAAAGACTAATTGGTCTATATGAGTAGGCGTTATTGGGTTCCTTTCCCTTTTTAACAAAGCTTACAACGATAGCACTCTTAAACTCAGCCAGAACCGCACCACCAGTCTTAACAAAATTAAATAGTTTCTTCAGAAATGGAGTAAACTCTTTAGCAAACGTTTTATAGAATTTGATGGGTAATCCATCATCTCCTGAAGCTTTTGCCCCTGCCATTGAGTTTATAACTTCCAGAATCTCAGATATAGCTATTTTGCTTTGAAGTTGTTTTAACGAATTTAATGATAATCTGGGACATTATACTCCTGTAAAATATTCCTGAATCGCTTCAGACCTTATAGTATATTTTGTAGTATATAGTTGTTGGTAATGTTGTAAAAATACCCGGGCAATCTCTAGTCTATGTGAAACTTTTAAGTTTGTCATTGGATCTATTATCTCTGAAACACAAGCAGACCCCTGGCGCGCTTTTGATGTCCAGGCTAACATTTTCCCTATCATTTGGCTTTCTTCATAAACTTTTTGCATGTAAGACTGAGAGCTATTGATTCCCTCAAGAATAAAAAAATCTTTCAAATTCTTCCTAGCTCCCTCCCACTGACCCTGCGCAGGCGAATTACGAAATCTAGAAACGTTAAGGAGGGATAGCTGGAGTTCTGCAATTTTTGCCAAACGTTCTTTACTCTTGCCTACAGACACTGCAATCATTTGATTGCTGCTTTGAAGCCACCCCAAACCTAGAAAATGTCGGCTGTACCTTCATTCCGGTTGAAATATCCCATGATCCAAACCTTGAAACTCTCCGACCAGCAAGGATCCTGAAGAAGGAGGCGGTCCATCTGCCACCTGGACCTCCTCCTCTCCCCACATCCAAGCTGGAGATCGATTTGTACAAAGGAGTGGATGGAAAACACATTAAATCCGATTTCGGCAGCAGCAAGTATCGTGGATCGTGAAATCAAAACAAAATCGATACGTGAGGCAGTATGAAACTGGCGAGAATAGCAAGTGTATTCCCGAGCTATTTGATTAGCCGAACTCCAGACATCAATCAAATACAGATCCTGCTTCAGGGCATCAAAAGCTTTCTTTATCTGGGGCTTTACCTTTTTTTGTTCTTATTTGAGATATCAATTTTCAGGTTTTGTCTATAGTTAAAGTCACCACCTAAAATAATTTGCCCTGGCACACCAATAAGATCTTTGTGTATTGTTGATAGAATTGATGCATCATCTAAAATAGGCCCATAACAGTTAATGAAATTTGTAATATTACCATCAGCCTTAGCCTTAATCCAAATCCATCGACCTTGAGGATCACGATTTACCTGTAAAAATTCCCAATCAATATCTCTAGAGAAATAAATTGCGACCCCTCTCATAGCGAGACCAGCTGACACAAAGAAGGCACTTGAAAACCACCCAGGAATAAACAATTTCAGTAGATTAGTTTTCAGGTGGGCTTCCTGTAAATAAAGAATTTGGGGTTTTAATGTAACCAACCACCTAACCAGTCCGCCATAGTTTTGCCTGTTTAAATTACCATTAGCATTGAGCGATATTATGCAACATCTACTGTTTGGATTCATAGTCCCAATAATGATAGTCCCAATAATAAACAATCTTGGAAAACCATTTCCAATACTATATTTTTACTCTCCTGATTACTGCTGCTCCTTTTTTTTAATTTAAAGCCCCCTTCCTCCTACCCCCCACCCCAATGGTGCCCACGAGAAGGGCAGACCCACCCCCAAAGAATGTGACCTTGCCAGCTAACCACATTCCCTGCCCCCTACTGAACTTTTGGTACCCTGGTGCTGCACCATAGATGTCGTATCCCTTCACCCCCCTTAAAGTGAAACAAGCCAAAAATAAAGAGAAAAGAGTACTATTCCTGTAAATACAAAAAACAGCTAAATCAGATTGTTTCCCAGCTGAAAATGCCTTAGGCAACTCCTGGGCCTCTTCAATACACGTGAACAAGTGAAATTTCCCCTGTACAAGAACTTTAAGTTTCAATTGTTGCGCAATAGAGGCTTGCGCCCCTTGAGCTTTAAAAAGATACAAAAGTTTGACGAACTCTTTACGCCTTCTTGCAGCCACTACAGACATGTCAGAGAAGATTCTACATTTAGCCCAATCATTAATGTTGAATTGTCTCATCTGAATTGCTTTTGACAAGATTTTTTCCTTTATTCGGTAGTCCGCAAAATTTACTAATATAGTACGGGGAAATTTAGTATTGGGTGGAAGATGGGCTGGGACCCGATGAGCCCTAGTCAAAGTTAAATCGCCAGAAAATTCAGGAATCACCACTTTCTTGAGCATAGACTCCACCCATTGAAGTGTTTTCGCTCTTTCAGACCTCTCCGGAACCCCTACTATTCGCAGATTTGAGCGACGTGAAAAGTTTTCGAGTTCTTCAATTTTATCTTCCATAGATATTTTGTCCCGAGATACTGAATTTACTTGGTGGAGAATATTATTCATTTGTTCCTCGACTTGAGAAATCCTCGATTCAGCCTCTTGAATACGAGTAGGAAGGGTTTCAACTGCCTCTTCTGTTTTTCCCAATCGATGTAAAGCCCCTGTTTCGATTTTCTGTGCTTTCTTCATATCCCAAATTTCTTCAAGTATTAAATTCAGCATTGTTTTGATATCTAACTGGTGCGTGGTAGCCGTTTCATTTTGAGTTGCGTGTTCAACTTCTGCAGATCTTGAGAGCAGCTCATAGCTTTCCTTTGACAACAAGGGCTCTGATATCTTGGAACACTCCTGTTCTTGAGATTGAGCCTTCGATGATACTGATGTCATTTGCTGCACTTGCACAGAAGTGTTTAACTGGTATAGTTCCTTCTGGCTAGTAGGAGAATGTGGAAGCGGAGTTGCCACCGCAGTGGCCATAACATCCATTTGGAGAGGGTCAGGAAAACACCCTTCTGACAGCAGCTCCTCTACTTGCACAGGAGGAGCTGAGATTCCTGGGAGGGAAGGGGGTGCAGACTCGGTAGTTGAGACCACCAAAGAAGATAACGGTAACAAGGCAGAGAGCGCGGTTGAATCTCCTATTGATGTGGAAGTAGATTGCGCTACAGAGTCTTGTCTAGGCTTATCAATCCCCGGGAATGGAGAAGGAAGTAAATTCTTCTTAACGAAGAGAGGAAAGTCTCTAGAACTCTTCAGCTCTTGCTTTTGCTGGGCTACAAGAGCTCCTGGAAGTGTAACCAGGATTTTATCCTTCCCGATGAGTTCCGTGGCCTCCACCTGATTTATATCATTCAATCCATTCAATACCGAATCATCAATCTCTGAACTTTGAGAGCTTGAAGAAGATTCGTCTTGATTCAGTTTGCTGACAGCTCTTGCTGAAATCTGATTCAGTTTAGCTTTGGCTAGGCACTTTTTGGCTTTTTCTGTACTTGCAGTGTCCGGTTTTGCAGCAGCCGCTGCTAGCTTTAGCTGTTTCCTCATTTTATCTTGAAATACCCCCCTTTTTTTTTTACGCAACTGAGCAAAGATATCATAGTATTATAAAGACAAGCCCAGGACTCTTGTAATGTTTCTTGTATTGTTTGTATTGTTTATATTGTATTCTTTCAGCCAGTCCACTAATGTGCCTTTTACAACTGCACTGAACCCAAAACAGCGCTTCCTTCGAACTTCCACTTTTGAACTAGGATCACCAAACTATTCAGCTCCACAGAATTCCCTGCTCCAGCAAGGTTAGTTGAAAAACCAGGAGACCAGACGAGATGCCAAATGGGAAAAAACCAGCCCCCACTCAACAATGGAGGCATAGAAGTTTTCACAAGGCTGCTGATGATTACCTCTGCTCTTCGATACACCTCAGCCTCGACCTCGAGCAGTAGACGGTAGTCAGGGGCGTGGTTAAAGCCGGTAAAAAAATGAGCTCCAGTAAGCCGGCTACATCCAATATCCCACAGCGTCCACGTATCTCTTAAAGACCGACCAGCCGGAATTTCGCGGTTTGATTGATCATCCGCAGCAGAAACTGGAACGCAGCCGTGCCGATAAGTAGGTGAGAAAATGGCATGAGTTTGAGGCAGAGTTTAAGGCAGAGTTCTACTTTTGGTCCGCTTTTATCTCCACGCTGACCACGCCATTGCGAACTCCATCAGGAGGGGGAGGGGCAAAACCTGCAGCTAGGCATCAGCGGGACACGTCATAGGCTTTATTTCACCCCTATTTCTATAGCAAGTTTTTCCCACTCTACTGACACGAATTGTTGGACTTGTGGATCTCCCACAGCTGACCTCATGCACCTTCTCTTTCTTTGCCCTGCTGTTATTTGTTTTAGGAAGAAAATGTGGTCCCATATTTCTCGCATATTTAACATACACATTCCTTTTTCTAATCTCATCCTTTTCTTTGGGAGTCTACTAGAATGTTTAGATCTACTTACTCAAATACATGGTCTATTTGACCTCATGCTGACTTTAGTTTTCCAACAAATAGCACTTAATTGGAAAAACTTTCCAAATCTCTCCATCCAACACTGGTGGAATAATCTGTGCCATTTTCATCGACTAGATATTGCTTTTGCTTCCTCTTGTAAGCCAATAGTTAATAGAGATCTATTTTGGTTGCCACTTACATCATATTTAGCCAAAAATGTAATAACAAAAAATTCTCGTTTACATTCTGAAAATTTTCAGCCTTCGTAATTGTTCAATTTCTCTGTTCTTTTTTTCTCTAGAATCTTGTTGGCACATTGTTTTTTCTAATTATAATAAGATTACTTTTTACATTCATTTGAAGTTATGCAATATATATATTCCTCAGATTTAAGAGTATTACCTTTTTCCCCTTCCTTCCTTCCCCTTCTCTCCTCCCCCTTTTTGCCTTTATAAAGTATAAACAGCTTTCTTTGTGCTTTTATAGTGAGCTATACTTTGTATTCCTTTTATGATACCTTTCTTGTATTTGCTGGTTTTATGTATCTCCTGTTATTATCTAATACACTTTTTAAACATAAAAAAATATATATATTTCATCAAAATGCCAATGGAGGCCACAGTACTCTATGTGCTAAGGCCACCATTTCTACATCCATAGCCAGATAGACACATCCACACACACACACACAAACACATAAACACAATAACACAAGCACACACACAGGCACTCCTCAAAAGCACATATTCAGACATCCACACACACACACACAAACACATAAACACAATAACACAAGCACACACACAGGCACTCCTCAAAAGCACATATTCAGACTCTATAAATAACCCCACCCCTACTCTATCAACAAAATGGTAGCTGCTTCTAGTGACTGTGATATTTTCCTTCGACATGGAAACAACACCGCATGTCCTCTAGTCCTGGAATATATTGAAAACCATGTGAGAGTCCATTAAACGACATGGTTTCAACTCTCACCACACTTAGACATGAAGATAAAATGATGGATAGAATGTTTGAAGTAATCTCAGCTATTTGTAATCGCTGTAGCCTGTGTTCCAGACCACAATTGTAAGCTTATTTGAGCCATTACAGATAGGGACCAGCCGTAAGCAAATCATCTCAGCCCCTCCCACAAGGGACAATACAGACCGGAGTATCAGGCCAGATCTCTTCTGAAATGGACCACAAGTAATACCCCCAGACTCCAGCAACTCCTAGTGCTTAGGGAACAGCTGTAGACTGAAGCTCTCAGCAGCCTAAAACAGCTGAGGTCTAAACTCCAGCACCCATTCAAGCATGATGAGGTGTGGTGCAGCCAGGTGGCTGTGGTTCAAGAATAAGCAATGGGAAGTTCGGGAGGAGGGATAAACAGCGATGCATGCTACTTGCACTCACTGTCCAACCAAGGTTCTCACCTGCTCCTCTTATTGGCCGAGCCCTATTCCTCTTTTAACTTGTATATAATATAATTGCATGCGATAAGGTCACTGAACCGTGTATCTATTTCAGTGTAACCAATTGCTAATGTATATTCTGTAAACCACAAAATTATGTTCTAAGAACAAATCCACTATATTCATCATACATATTCAACAGTGGCAAACATTAAGATATAACACTGGTTAGAAAGATTACCATTCTGGCTTTGGGCAGCCCCCAGCACATATCGTGACACAGCTTCATGTATATTCATAAGCATATATTAGAAACACTGCTTAATGGGCTATAAAGCTAAATGTCTGGTGGTTAGTAATGATGCATCATTGAAGGCATGAGCCATACAGCAGGACATCTATATGCAAATGTTACTTCGTACAGAAGCAACATGCGCCAAGCAGCCATGTTATTTATGTGCCTCTTGGTCGTCTGTAGAGTTAAATGAGATCCAGGAATATGAACCTGAAAGCTTACACTCCAGGTATGGTTTTACAAAAGTTTTTCTCCTTTTCAAACTGGAACGCCATTTCACGTACAAATTCATTGAATCCGACCGATATGGTTATTGTAAATGCATTTTTACGGATTATAATTTGGATAGCACACACTGTTTTTAATTCACTCTAATGAATGTTTTGGTAAAAAAAGTCCTTTTTACTTCAAGTAGCGTACGAAATGTGCCATATTTTTTAATATATGGTATAATTCTGCTTTCTCCTTCAGCTGGCACACTTGTGGCAGCCTAGCACCATCACAGGCATCCTTGCACCATGGTGAAGGGTGCGGGCTCTGTGGTCAGTGGTGTTTGTTATTTCTGTATTAATTTAAGTGACTTTACACTGCATGAACTGGGCCAAAAGAGAGATGGTGCCTAGTTGACAAGTCCACATCAGCATTTAAAAGACTCACAGCCTTGATTAGTTTTCCTGACTCAGGCACAGAGCTTCTAAAAGTAACACAATGCAGCCCGGCAAGGCAACTTGCTGCATTTGATGAAAGACAGATATCAGAAATGCTCCATATTTATAAGGGGATGGAGGATTTCTGCTGCCTTCTTGCACTGGCGCACTATGTACTGCCTAGCACCAATGCAGGCACTCTTGCACGATGTCTGCGCTACAGGCAAGATCTTTGTGTAGGAAGAGACACCTTCCTCCTCAAAAACAATCTTTAAAGGCATTTTCCTTTTTATATGTGTGTGGAATGCATCACATGGAAAAATGAAGTAACAAGGGGGAACAAAGATATTTTTCATTGTTACGCCTTTGACTAGGAGATGTACCATTTTGGCATATTTCCAGGTTTACAATTCTTTGTAAATCTGGGAATGCACCAAAATTCGTGAGACAGTGTCCAAACACGTACCTGCTGCTAGATAACGCTAGGCTGCGATATGCGCTGCCTTGTATTATTTTGGATTTACTAAACCAGGTCCAGCCATGTAAGGTAGCTTTGCATTGCTTACCAAATCACTGTTAGAAATGGCATTCCTGATTGGCTGAGGTATGCAACCAGGCCAGGCAGAAACCACCACTCTAGTTAGGGTAAGCTAGACACACACTAAAAGATAACCTGTACTCACTCTCTGGTAGATTGGCACAGAGCAGGCAGGCTTCTCTAGTGAGGCAATGTGTAAATTATTTGTGCAACACACATAGTAACACAATAAATACACCACACAGGTTTAGAAAAATAGATTATTATATTCTGAACAAAACAAGACCATAACAATAAACATCCAATATATAGAAGTTGAGATATTGAATTATAAATGACTAAATACAGTCAAGCACTTAGAAGCAAGTAGTGCTAAACAGGTTACTTTAGGTAGCGCTGGACCGGCGGAGTCAAAGTTTGTGCGGACCTCGTGGAACCACAGGCTGGCTACAGGAGCGACACCGGCCCTGGTGAGCAAAGAACCTTTTCTGGTCGCAAGCAACGAAATGCGTCGATCTTTTTTACAAAGTGAAAGTAAGGCATAGGTTCCAATTCACGCAGTCGGGTCGATGCATCAAAGTCGAGCCTCACGGACAGGACTGCAAATCAGCACTTCATCTTCGTCGAACCTCAGAGTTGGAGACTTGGATTGGTGCTGCGTTGTTTTCGACCCTCGCTGTGAGGTCCTGCGTCATTGCTGAAGGGCACTAAATCTGTTTTGATCAGCACAGTGGTACCAATGCATCGATTTTGTCGCAAAACAGCTGTGGAACCCAATTTTGAGGCCCAGAACTTGGAGAGGGTACCTCAGGCAAGGGTAGGTCTCACAGATGGCAGAGTTTAGCAGCACCAGCAGAACTGCAGGAAATCTACAGTCTTCGGAAAACAGGAGGAATGCCAGCAAGCCCTTGGAGATCACTTGGAGGGAAGGCAGAGTCCAGCTCTCCTTCAGCAGAGTTAGGGAGCAGCAGGCAGCAGGGCAACAAGCAGAAAAGCAGTCCTTCCAGAAAAGCAGTCCGGTTGAGTCCATTAAGTAGCACAGCAGTCCTTCTGACAGGGGTTCTGTTCAAGATCCAGAAGTGCCTGATTTTGGGGGGTCAAAGTCCCAGTACTTACAACCAAAAGTGTCTTCGATGTAGGGGGTGACTTCAAAGCAGCTCTCTGATTTGCACAAGGATCTCTTTCAACCCAGTCCTGTCTGCCAGGCTATCTGTGGGGGATAATTCAGTGCTTTGTGTGTGGCCAGCCCACTACCTATTGAACTGTAAGTGTCAGCCCCTCTCATTCCTTCCTGTCCAGGAAGACCCATCAGAATGTAGATGAGTGCTCAGAATGCAGTTGAGCTAGCCTTACTGTCCTGTATTTATGTATTCCTGAGGGAATGCACAAAATGTAGCTGTCACCCACTCAGACGTGTATTGGAGACAGGCTGTGAAGTACGTAGAGCAATAAGTGCAGCAAAATGTCCACTTTTTAAGGGGAGCATACCTAAAATAGTAATGTTAAATCCAACTTCACCAGTAAGGAAATTTTTCATTACCATTTCAAAGATATGAAACATGAAAAAGCTCATCCTGTCTAATCAGGAATTATAGCTTAAAAGTGTATTAAGGAATTCCTAATGCTGGCAAATGAGAGGGGTAGGCCTCACAATAGCGAACAATGAAATAGGCTGTTTGTCACTACCAGGCCCATGCAAAACATAAAAGTACTTGTCCTACCTTTTACTTACATAGCATAGGGTTACCTAGGGCCCACCTGAGAAGTCACTTGTATGAATTGATAGGGGAGTTTTAAGGCGTGGCAAGAAGTTTTAACTGCCAAGTCAAAGTGCCAGTAAACTGAACACACAGGCGCTGCAGTGGCATGCCTGAGACAGTTTTGAAAGGCTACTTTTGTGGGCGGCACAGTTAGTGATGCAGGCACACTAGTAGTATTTGAAGTACAGGCCCTGGGTATATGGTATAGCACTTTACAAGGGACCTACCAGTACTTCAAATATGCCAATCAGGTATACACCAATGCCATCATCTTTAGGGGAGAAATACATGCACTTTAGCACTGGTTAGCAGTGCTAAAGTGCTTAGAGTCCTACAACCAACACAAATATTCAGCAAAATGTGGAGGCAAAAGCTAAAACGTCCAGGGAAAGACCACCCTAAGGATGCCAGGTCTAATACCCACTAAAGGACTCCTATTGCTTTGTGACGACTTGCGTCACGCAAAGGCAAAATGCAAGCCTTTAATTAATCAGGTCCTTCGTATCAAGATACACACAAGTCCAAACTTCTGTCTGGCTTGCCATCACTTCTCTGTCATTTTCTTGAACTAATTCAGACAGTGACGAAGGTTTAGGGAGCAAAGGGAGTTGAGAGGAACCTAGTTGCGTAGCAAGGACACCATGGGCCCGAATGCAAGAAAGGAAAATTGGCCCCTGATCATTGGTGGTGGTAAAGTACAGCAACAATTAGGGTTCAGTGGGCCCCTCAGGTCTCTGGGCCCTGGTACAACTGCACCTGCTGCACCATCGAGAGCTATGTCCCTGGGAAGATCATGCACAGTGAAATACTTTCATATGACAAGAGTCTTCTGAGTTTCTGATTAAACGATTATACCAGCATCTGAAGTACTAGGCACACATATACCTCTAGATGCTCGCTGGCACATACTGGGCATCACTTGCGAGACCAGGTGGCCTTCCCACAAAAAAACGTGGCTCACTTTGGCATCAGGGGTGGAAAAGCGTAAGATAGCCAGATTGTGGGGGCACTGCCCCAACAAATCTCTCAAATTGGAAGCCAGATTTAGACTGGTGCTGCCTGGCAGAAGAAGCTGTCTAACAAAGTAGGGGATGCCCCAAAAAATGGGAGAAAATATGGAGTCCATGGGAAAAGTACAGATCCTAGTCAAACGAAGACATGATTGCTAGGGAGAGAGGGAGAAATAGCATTGCAAAACAACTGGGAGACCGGCGATCCTTCTCTGTTATGTGTATTTTATCTTTGATCTGAGAACTGCTGATGGTGTTAACTGCGATCATTAATTATGATGATGGGATGTTTGTTTGATTAATAAAAATATATATTTTTAAACTATTATATCAGTTACTGTTTTGTTTTGGATATGGGCGTTTTGGTTTTGGAAGTATTCCTGCTTGTCAGATGCTGGAACTGGCAGAAATATTTAACTTTAATGGTGGGAATGTGTGGCTGTATGTATGAAAGGCTTTGTAAGTCAGACATACTCTTGATTATCGTGTTTGCTTCCAATCGAAAAAAAATATTTTAACATGCTTTTAGGTTTTGTGTGACATAATCAAATCTTTAGATTCAATGGTCAGCTTGGTTGCAACATATAGCACTGCTTGTATGATCAGAACGCACCCTACCACTAACAATTACAATAGTTAACTTCTTATACATATTTGTTTATAAAATCTATCACACTACTGCTAGTTAATTGCTTTATGGTGCTTACTTGTTTCAACAGTACCTATCAGAATGTATTTTAAGTTACTCATTTGTTTCTAGTGTATATAACTATATTTAATTATCAGAGTTTGATATATTTACTGCTCACCCTTCCCCTTACAACCCTTTGCCATCATCTGTAGGCATATCCAGGGTAAGTGCCCTAACTTGTTTTTGTACTGAAGCAAAATTATATCACACACTGGGTACCAATGCATTTCAACATCTATCTTTAAGCAATTTCCATTCTGAAAAAATTAAAAACAAATGTCCTTGTCGATTTTATTACAGCCTTGATAAAGTCCAATGGACGAAAGACGTGTTGGTGGTTATCCTGTATCTGGAACAAATAAATATTTAAGAAAATAAACAACCACAGACTCATTTGTTGAATTACTTATGCTCTTTGCAATTGCATATTTGTGCTCCAATATCTGTTCTAAATACATGTTTGGTAGTGTAATCGATGGTTGACTTTACCACCACACCTGCTGGTAGCAGGGTGCAGGATATTAATGAAACACCACTTCCTAACTGGGACATATGTAATCCAAGTTTGTATCAATCAGCATAAGTCTCCTGTACCCTACTGGGATGTGCAGCAGTCTTCATCATTGCTACCTATGTAATTCTATTCATGCACAGGACTCAGGTTGCAAAGGATGGATAATTTACACAATTTATAAGTCCTGAACACTCATATCAATAATTTCTAATGTGTGCCAGTTCAAAAATATTTCCACTTATCCTTAATTTAAGTACACTTGTACATTGTACTTTTCCCACAGGAAGCATGCAGCATACATAACAATACCTGACATGCCCCTATTTCTGTAATCCACGTCACAAATAAATTTGGTGTTTTTTTATACACACAGCAAGCGCTTTTCAAAACCTTGTGAATGTTCATAAAATCTTTTTCTTCGTGTTCTTGCTCAACCCTTTGTATTGCATATCTTTGACCACTCATCTGACCCTCGTTTCTTATCATTCTTGTGAGAAAATTATTTATGAGTAACTGAGGGTACCCTAGACATCACTGATTTTTTGTCAGTTTTTCAAATTATAATGCATACTGGCATGTATTTTGAATTGGAATTAAAGAGAGAATTGAAAAGCCACTGGTCATTGTACAAAATATGAAAATTGCAGTACTATCAAGCCATACGAGTCCTATACATAATACCTAAAATATGTCTTGGTAATTTCAATTTTAACTGGGTAATAAAGATAACAAAACTTTCTAGATAATTTGATGTTTTTGACGTTCCCTTTCTCCTATTTACTACACATTTCTTGACACAGTGAACCTAATCAATTCTGACCTCATTCGTAATACAATTTACCCACCTTGATTTCACTATCCAGTAAAGTCTCCCCATGAAAAGATCTTGAAATACATCAAATAATTACCCGAGGTAAAAAGGTAAAGACCCTACTTGAGGTAACTATAATGGTGCTCTTAGCAATGTCCAAACCCTAAGTCCTGTGAACACAAATATGGATGAATGACAAAACCCCATATTTTCCTGTTAAGTGGGTAAATCAATCCATGATTGAGTCTGTCAAATGTCATTGACAAATGGAGTGCTAGTGACTGTCATTACTGGTTGTGGAAAAGAAAAGTGGCTAGATAAGCTAAGGATAAATACCGACCTGGTGGTATATTATTTACACATTGAAAGTTTCTGGAAGCTTTTTATGCTCTGTGGCCATGAGATCACAAACTTAGAAAATTGAAAGATGTGCCCTATTAACACTGTGGCCTTGTTTGTCCTAATGCCAAGTTTGTATCACCCAGATTAAGTTACATATATTTCAACAGTTCTAATTTGACTCTGTGTTTGTAGGTGTGTCCCACCTGTACTCATTTTTGATGGCCAAGACATATTTCTAATCATAAAACGAAGAAGAATACGAGAAAGAGAAAGGCAGGAAAACAGTGTCAAAGGTAGAAAGGATGGATTAATAAGAACCAGCAAAAGTGAGGTAAATGACCAGAGAGTGTAGTGTGGTGTCTGAAAGAGGCATGAGGTGGAGCCAACACTAGTTACCTTTGATATTCAGAAACTTCCAACATTTGGCAACACCGTCAGCAGGCCTTTGAGAAACTCTTTGGGCAGAGCACTTCTTTTTTTCTACGAAATAAGCACTGCGTTTCCATGTTTCGTTTAATAATTTGTTTTAGCAGTATCCAACCCTAGATTAGATTTTTATCTTTCTTCCTTTCTATTCTTGAAAGACTTGCATACTTGCCACAGAGCATGGGAGCTAACCCCACCTTGTGAATATTTTAATTCTGCATAACTCACCCTCTTGTTTTTTGGTATATTATGTCTGAAGTTTATTTTAGAACTGAAACTGAAACTGAAAGTAGCCTGTCTAGCTACGTACCTAACTCCTCCTGCACCTCAACATTTCCAGTTATGTGGGTGTATTTGGTATTCATTGCTGTGGTCTCAGAATCTTTCAGATTTCTTTTCTCCTAAATGTACATCTTTTTAATCTAGGAGGGCTATTTACAAAGGTAAATTCACATGTGGAAATGTACTCACTTATAAATCTACTATTACACCTAGCAGTAACTTTACACGTTTTTGCTATTCACCATTTCATAAGTGTAAAGTTACTCCTAGGTGCGAACTTACCTTTCTCTAGCCCATAGCGAAATCTCCTACACCAGCATGTACAAGGGTAGAGCTACTACCTGGAACCTCTCATACATAGGTGAAGTTGTATCTTTCTGAGCCCTGGTTTTATTGCTCAAAGTGACTTTACTTACTGCATGAAGAGAAGTACCGATTCCACTGCTTGTTAAATTTAAAATTAACAAGATTTTCTGTTGCCACTTTCTTCTAACAGAGAAAGATAATTTGGAGTTGATTATGCTAGTACTTAGCACAATAACCCATCTGATGTCATTCATTTCAAATTCCATAGCTAATTAATTAATTAGCTGCTCCTTCCACGCTACCTTCTACTTAGTTACATTTTGGGGTATATCAGCAACACCCGGCGATAATTATCTCTCAGCGCTCTTAGCGTGAGGATAATTATCCCCGTGTAACGTGGATTTTTATCGCTGAGATAGCGTGCTATTAGCAACGCTTATCTCCTCAGCGATAAAAATCCTCACGCTAACTGCCTAACGTGAGATTATCGCTGGAAACTCAGCGATAATTTCACGTAGTGTGGCGTTAGCTTGCTGATAGGGACTCACAAACAGCCATGATATCCACCTTCCATAGGATATCATGGCTAAGTCAGTCCTGAAGCAGGCGTAAGGAAAGTAGCGATAACAGGGGTTATCGCTACTTTTCCTGACGCTATGCTTCATAGCGTGGGGCTTGATGATAGGAGAAATGTCACTTAGCGACATTTCTCCTATCATGTTAGGTCAGGAACGCCTACTTTGAATCTCATTAGAGATGCAAAGCTGGGTGTTAGAAATCCCCATGCTAAAGCAAGGTTTCACGCATTAGCGTGGCCTTGCTAATTAGGCGATAAAAAATTATTGCCGCTTTTCGGCCGAAAACGGCCGCAAAAGCGGCAATAACTTTTTATCGCCAGCTTGTAAATATGCCCCATTGTTCTCTAACGTACATGCCTTTGAGTAGTTTGTTAAATCTGTGTTTTTGTTTCCAAATTAATAAGACAGGAAATTCAGTTTTGAAAACAGTGGTCACTTTCTAATCACCCTGAAGAATGATCTCTGCAATTAGTTTTCGATGTATAGTCAAAATGGTACACTAATGGTTTCATAATGTTCTATTGACTTAAGATGTGGTGTAAAGCAGAAGTACCTGTTGTTCTGTCTATGTGTCATGCAGTCACTTTCCTTGGCTCATATGAGGCTCAAAATAAGCTCAGCTGGTAATTCTACATAAACACTTTATTTTCGAGAAGGTAACTGAGGGCCTCATGTAGGTAAATAAATGTTACCGTTTCTTAAATACCGAGCCGTACCGAATCGGTAAATTAGAATCGGTAAGTTATATGTAGGTAAAAATTCGGTAACAGTTACCGATTCGGTAACATTCGGTAATCACGAATCGGAATTCACCGAATCGGAAAATACCGAGGTGGTATTTACCGAATCGGTAAATACCGAGGTGGTATTTACCGAATCGGAAAATACCGAGGTGGTATTTACCGAATCGGAAAATACCGAATCGGTATGTACGGAATCGGTAAATAAAATCACATGACTTGACGAAACAGCTAATCCTGTGCAACCACAGCCCACCCAACCAGGAAGTGGCCACACCCAGGCAGGTGTACATAATTAGCCGACCCTGGAGAGGCTTGGAGTGCAGAGGAGAGGCAGGGAGCCGGTGCCTGTGCGAGCGGGAAAACGAACATCATGTCCAGCCAGAGAACACAGAGAGACGGAGGGGAAAGGAGGAGGAAGCTGAAATTTAGCCCCAAGGAACTCCAGGTGCTGGTGGAGGAGGTGGTGAAGCAGCACCAGAAGCTGTTTGGAAGGCAATCCCTGCAAGTGCCTGAGGCTGAAAAGCGCAACATATGGCTGGCCATCCAGGCCCATGTGAATGCTGTGGGAGTGACCCACAGGGACATAGAGGTCCTAAAGAAGCGCTGGTATGACCTGAGGATTGTAACCAAGAGGAAGATGGGCGACATCCAGAAGGAGGCCAGCCAGACTGGAGGTGGAACCAACAGGGCACCTGCCCTCACCGAACTGGAGGAGCTGGTGGGGGCCACAATCGAGCAAGAGAGCGTCGTGGGTCTTGGGGACGCCGACAGCTCTGCCAGAGCCGCCACACAACAAGGTAAGACGAAAGCACAGCAATGTAGCACCCCCTATCCCTATCCCACATCCCCCATTGTGAAACGAGAATCACACTGCAGTCCACACGTGTCAGTGCAGACAGGCAATGCATTCCGGGAGATGTAGTCAGGGAAACACCAACCATGACGTAAATGTTACAGGGCAACAAGGCATGTCACGCACTCGAGGCACAAGGAGACAGAGGACATTTTGGAATGTGAAATTATTTATTGTGACGCTTTCAATGCAGCCCTTCGGGGACACTGAGCCAATGTTGTATTTCTGTCCACAGATGTGACATCATGCAGGACAGGGCATGCTGCAGGAGGGACGGCACACCGGCCACAAATATCACCTCTAGCCAGCACAAGTTCAGACCAGGGAGCAGGCCCACTGGCAGCCGCACCACCAACACAGGCAGCCTCGCCGCAGCCAGAGCCAGCATCACCTCACCCAGAGCCAGCATCACCTCACCCAGAGCCAGCATCACCTCACCCAGAGCCAGCATCGCCACTCATGTTTGAATCACCGGCCACATCTCCGCTTGCAGGTGTGGGAATGAGGAGGCGTCCAGCAGCCAGGCTACGAGCCTTAGACACCTCGTCAGACGACAGCATGGGCCCTGAAGAACTCACCAGGCCCCAGGAAGGGAGCCATGCCACTGTGCCCCACACCTCACAGGCAGCACAGACGGGAGCAAGAGGGCGCCGCAGGTCGCGTGTCCAGAGTCCACCAGCACCCATTGACGGCCATGGTGTCTTCTTGGGTCTCGAGGGCCAAATGTTGAAACAACAGCGCCTGCAAACAAAGGCAGTCATGACAGTCCAGAGGCACATGCGGGTGATGAAAACTACATTAGTCAACATGGACAATAACATCAGCGGCATGGCTGCGGGCATTCGGGACATGTCCCAGTCAATCCAGCAGTTGTGCAGCAAATTAGATGCTGACATCGAGGCACGGCGCCGGGAACGGCAGAGAAGGGACACTACCAACAGGGCACTCAACCGTCTGGCAACTGCGACTTCTCTACTGTGCCGGCGCTCTGTGACGATGCAGGAGGGCCTAACACACTGCTGCAGCGACCTGTCTCGGGGGATGGTGCAGGTGACAAGTGCACTAGGGGTGCTATTTACTAGTCAGGCGTCGACAACTGCTGCAGGGGATGCTGCGGAGAGCATCGACACCAGCAGCAGGAGCAGCATCACACCCCCCGTCCCAGAAGCACGCAGGAGCAGCAGGCGGCTTGGGGTTGGCTCTAGTGAGGATGCACAGGCCGTGCCATCCACCACTGCAGCGCGTATGCGCAAACATTGATGTGGCCCTGCTTAGCCACTTCCCAATGGGTGACGTAACCCTGGACATACTCCTTGTATAGATGGTATATTGCCAGATTGGCTTGTTCATGTGTTCATGGCGTGGTGCCACATTAAAACTACGTCATGACTAATCACAACTGGCTGTGTCCCCTTACTTACTCAGAAATAGTTGCATGTGATCTCTGTCCGTCTCTCTCTCCCATCGATTGCAGTTGGCACTCTAGCTGCGTTGCCCTGTGGCTGGCCTGACTCATCCTCGTTGTCCTCAAAATATGTTAGTTCCACATCTGTGCCTTTTTTCGTGGCAAGGTTGTGCAGCATTGCACAAGTGGCAATAATCTTGCAGCAGGTGATGGGTGTGTACTGGCGTGCGCCTCCGCTCTTGTGGAGGCAGCGGAACCTGCTCTTCAGTAGTCCAAACGTGCGCTCCACCACATTGCGTGTTGTTTTGTGTGCCACGTTGTATCGTCTCTCACTCTGGGTTGATGGGTGTAGGTAGGGAGTGAGGATGAATGACCGGCATGCATATGCACTGTCGCCTAGATGAGTTAAAGGGAAACATCAGTCACATGCTTCTTTACACTATGATTTGCAGGTTGCAAGGGGCGTCACTGTTACTCACCTAGCAGGTATCCCTCTCCAAATTCTCCGGCACTCAGTCGTGTGTAGATCCCACTATTCTGGAAGATGTACGAATCGTGGGTGCTCCCAGGAAACTTTGCAACAATATCTGTGATGATGTTCCCTGCATCACAGATCACCTGCACATTGATGGAGTGGGTGGACTTCCTGTTCCTGTAGATGTGCTCTGTGTCAGCTGGTGGACAGATTGGGATGTGTGTACAGTCAATACAGCCGATGACATGGGGGAACTGTGCCATGTGATAAAAGTCTGTTTTTGTTTTCTGCAGTGCAGCCTGTGTGTTGGGGAAGCTGATGTAGTGGTGCATTCTCTGCATCATGGCATCCAGGAACTTCCTGAAGAAACGTGACAGGCAACTCTGGGATACACCACCCACCGCAGCTATCACCACCTGATAACTGCCGGATGCCAGCAGATGTAGGCTGCAGAGCACCTGCACATGTGGGGGTATGGCGTGCGCCCTTCTTATTGGCTGGTCCAGGAGTGGGTGAAGGTCCCTGATTAAGTCCATGATGGTTTCGGGGTGTAGCCTGTACCTCTCATGTATCTCTGCATCAGTCAGGTGGAATAGTGTGATGCGCTGTCTGTAGATGCGTTCCTCCCGTCGCCAAGCCCTCAGTCCTGCTGCCTGTAGACGTAGGCGCCTTGCAATGACATACATAGCGGCCATGTTGTCCACGCTGTTGCATTTTGGGATTGCTTATATGCACTGTTGATGGTTACCACCTGCTTTCAATCCGTGTTAATTACCGACTCTTATTTACCGATTTTCTTGGATTTCTTAATTACCGAGTGCTCCTACATGTCATTTTCATTTTTACCACTTCATATTTACCACTTCATATCTACCGATTCGTTAAGTATGTATTCGGTAAATCTGATTCGGTATTTTAGAATTCGGTAAATATGATTCGGTATTTACCGCCTCATATTTACCGAAAAGTCGTTTTTGGACTCCTACATCTCACTTGTCTGAATACCGGTCGGTAACGGCATATTTACCGAAAATCGGCCGTTACCGACCGGTATTTGGCTACCTACATGAGGCCCATAGTGACCACGTACCACGTCTTGTGAGTGGCTGTTGTAGCATAGGAGGAATGGTGAGAAGATAGAGAAAGTGGTCAGGCTGTAAGACATGCAGGACCTTATTTATGAGGCCAGGCGACAGTTTTGCGCTGCTGTTGTGTCACTTTTTGTGACGCATCGGTGGCATAAAACATGCCCCCTGTTATGCCCTATTCACAAAGTGACTCATCTAAGCAGATGTATCACTTTGTAAACCCCTGCGATACATTATACCTGTGTCAGGTTTAAGGTTGACGCAGTGCTATATCCATAGCTCTCCCCCTGCATTGCTGGAGTTGGGTCGCGCTTACGACACCACTCGAGCAATGCATAATTTTTGCACCGATAGATACATCAGTAATACTGACGTATCTGTCATTCCTTGCGACATGATGAGTCATACATTAAATATGGCGCATCCATCATGTCTCAAGGAGGGCGCAATGAAAAGTGATGCATCGCTGTTTTTACGCAGCGATACGTCACTTTTCATAAATGAGGCCTGCAGAGATTTCCCTGTTGGAGCATGCGAGCAGCGTGGCAGAGCAATCGGGGAACAGTGGCAGAGGTCCTCCTCATGAAAACTGCAGTTTCTCAGGACTGCACACTGGGCGGTTGAATCTCTTGGTGGTATTCTGGCACAGCGCCTTCTGGAAGGAAGTATGCCTCTAAAACAGAGACTGTTGCTGGACTTTCGCAATGCATAGCTGGACAAGCCCGCCCGACAAACACTGATGGAGGGAGGATACTGGAGGGCAGTGTGCATAAAGACCCTAAAGGTCAGGGTCAATGAAGTATGTCAAGAAAATGACTAACTTGGGAGACTCTCGGCAAGGGCAGCTTAGCTTGTCTGGTCAACCCCAACCCTTAATCGCAGGCTTCTTTTCTTCTGCATGAGAAAGCTCTTGTCCAACTGTTGCAGAGAGTGAATCAGCATATGATAGCATACGGAGGCACTCCCAGGTCAACCTTGAGCGTGGCTTTGCTGGATGTCTTACACCCACTTCAATCCCCTGATGGTGGGGGGTAAAACCTGTTAGACCAATGCAGGAGAGCTTTGACAGTATTCCGGAGCTGGAAACAATGGACGCTATCCAGGTCAGTGCGGGGCATATGGTGGGTAGCGGAAATGCATTGGGGAGATCAAACGCGCGTGATACAGCTTTGTTGTCTGTTGTGAACTCACATCTCCCCCCAGAGGCTGAACCAGTTAAGGAGATACCAAATAGTGTGCGGTGATTAACACCCCCTAGTGCTTCAATGCCTTTTCCTCCAGATCAAGAAATTTGCCCTCCAGAAATAAGCGCTGGTGACTCGTGAGTTCCATTAAGCAATGTCAAGAAGAGACCTGTGGTGATAGCTGGAGGGTCTGTTTAGTTTAGTTTAGTCTGTTTAGTGACAAAAAAGTTACAAGGGACAATCAGTAAGGTCAATATATCTGTTCAGAAATCGGGGATGGGATTGCCACAGTGGAGGAGTGAACATCAACATTAGAGCTCGGTGTAGGAGAAAATAGACATGGTAGAAACAATCTGAGAAGGTAGCACAAGGGCCAGAAGGGAATGATATTAGAGCATTCATGCTGAAGCTTCTCAAGGGTGCCTTCCCTGACCTCACAGCATGAAATTGAGACTTGGAGGTTCAGTGTGTACATCGGTTCCCACTGATGCTCAAAACACAATGGGGCATCCAGTCAGATATACCCCAGAGCTATCTTTGTGTATATTGGTAGCTCTTGCTCCGGCAAGCAATTTTGGAAAAAGCTCACCCAATGCCAAACAGAGCCCTGATGGCCATACCTTTTTTGTACGGCCTGATTTCTACCATGCCACGATGGAGAGGAGGTGGTGACTGAGGAAACTTATTAAGGCATTTCAGGATATCGGGGGAATTATTCTTGTTGCATCCTGGTTGCTTGAACGTCAACATTAAGGGAAAGACTTGGATTTTCACCTCAGAGATACAAGCTAAGGAGTATGTGAGGAACTTTCTACAGGGACACCAGGGTTAGGGTCATGAAATATTCTCGGTGTGGCGGGGAGGGCTTACAGTGTTATGTTGGTTTATGATTGAGACTTAACCCTCCCTTCATTGGAGTTAGAAGTCTTTTTTTTCCTTTTGGGTGGGGTCTTGCAGGTGAGAGAAATACATTCCGAGTCTATCTTTTATATCATTTAGGTTGTCTCTTACTCCCTCTACCTACTCTTGTTCTTAACTTATCTTTTGAGCTGGGAGAAGGGCACTGGGAGTGATATCGGGAACCATCCCTCAGGTCATGGGTGGCCTGACTGCTTCATGGTGGTGTTGGGTGGATGGGGGAGTGAGGAGTGTTGGGCGGGAAGTTAAGAGGAGAGAGTGGGTTTGGGTGGGTTTGTTCAGGGGTATGGTTCAACACAAGAGGAAAATCATGAGCAATGATTGGTGTGCATTGTTAAGGATTGATCTGGTTCATATGTGGAAAGCAAGGAGCAGTAGTAGAAGTGTCATCATCACCTTTGAGATTGCATTATGAGTAAGATCCGCATGGCTACTTTGTATGTCTATGGGCTGAATGATAGCCTTAAAAGGCAAGGGTTACTCTAAACCTGCAAATATTGCAGGTCTATGTACTGTGTTTTCAGGAAACAAGGAAACATCTGCTTGAATCTTTGGTCTTCCAGATGGTTTGGTTGTTTGATCCAAGGGACAAGGACCAGGGGGTAGTCATCTTGACTTGAAGAAGTAGTTGTATTTTCAAGTGGGTCCAGGCTTGCAGATTTGACAGAGGATCACTGAAAGCCATTATCCTAAAGGGGTATTCACATTGTGCTTTGTATATATATCAATCATTGACGATCCTGCATTCTTTGGCAGGCTGGAAATGGAAGTGCTTTGGCCTACCTTGATAATTGTTTGTGGTGATTTTATTATTAATTTAGTGGGAGGGTCAGTGGAGATAGGTGGTAAACCTTATTCAGGTCGGAAGCCTCAAGTATTCCTATCCTTATGCCATTCGGGGAAGGATCATGGGTTAGTTGATCCCTGGAATAAAATCAACGTCACGAATCCAGGATTTAATTATTTTTCCACTCATGGTCTGCTCCCAGGCTGTAAAACTGAAAAACTTTCTCTGGTTATGTTTAATCATATGCAAAAACAACAGTTGATCGACAGAATGCAGAACAATGTCATACATTCACCCCAGTACAGAGATCTGGGCCTAAATCCGTCGTTTTTTTGCTCACCATGCCGTCCCAGTTTGAACCCAGCCATATGCCAATTAGTCTTGACCCTGTGCCGCATGGGGACAGTCCAGCCCGAACTGCCAAGCCAGGTCCTCCCTGGACTGAAAATAAGCATCATAGGACCGTTTTTGGGGTATCACCCCTCTTCAGGCAGGATAGCTTGATTCCAGTGGCATGGAGAGCACAGGACCCACGTCTGGGCATAACCTTCCCACTTGGGGTGACAAATGCAAAAACAACAGTTGATGGATAGAATGCAGAACAATGTCATACATTCACCCCAGTACAGAGATCTGGGCCTAAATACATAATTTTTTTTGCTCACCATGCCGTTCCAGTTTGAACCCAGCCATATGCAAATCAGCATTGACCCTGTGCCTCATGGGAACAATCCAGCCCGAACTGCCAAGCCAGGTCCTCCCTGGACTGGAAACAAGCATCCTAGGACCTGTTTCGGGGTTTCAACCCTCTTCAGCCAGGATAGCTTGATTCCAGTGGCATGGAGAGCACAGGACCCACGTCTGGGCATACCCTTCCCACTTGGAGTGACAGATGCAAAAACAACAGTTGATGGATAGAATGCAGAACAATGTCATACATTCACCCCAGTACAGAGATCTGGGCCTAAATCCATCATTTTTTTTGCTCACCATGCCGTTCCAGTTTGAACCCAGCCATATGCATATCAGTATTGACCCTGTGCCTCATGGGAACAGTCCAGCCCGAACTGCCAAGCCAGGTCCTCCCTGGACTGGAAATAATCATCCTAGGACCGGTTTCGGGGTTTCACCCCTCTTCAACCAGGATAGCTTGATTCCAGTGGCATGGAGAGCCTGGGACCCACGTCTGGGCATACCCTTCCCACTTGGGGTGACAAATGCAAAAACAACAATTGATGGACAGAATGCAGAACAATATCATACATTCACCCCAGTACGGAGATCTGAGCCTAAATCCACAGTTTTTTGCTTACCATGCCATTCCAGTTTGAACCCAGCCATATGCAAATCAGTCTTTTGCTTTCTTGCCGTAAGTGCGCCAGGTATGCCCAGAAGTGGGTCATGGGCTCACTGTGCCACTGGAATCAAGCTGTCCTTGCTGAAGAGGGGTGAAACTCCGAAACCGGTCCTAGGATGCTTGTTTCCGGTCCAGGAGGACGTGGCTTGGCAGTTCAGGCTGGACTGTTCCCATGAGGCACAGGGTCAAGAATGATTTGCATATGGCCAGGTCTAAACTAGGGTGGCATGGTGAGCAAAAGAATGATGGATTTAACCCAGATCTTTTGACTGGGAGTGAATGTTTTGATTTGTTCTGCATTCTATTCATCAGTTGTGTGTCTTTTGCTTTCTCGCCCTAAGTGAGCCAAGAATGCCCAGATGTGGGTCCTGGGCTCACTGTGCCACTGGAATCAAGCAATCCTTGCTGAAGAGGGGTGAAACCCCAAAACCAGTCCAAGATGCTTGTTTCTGGTCCAAGGAGGACCTGGCTTGGCAGTTCGACTGGACTGTTCCCATGAGGCACAGGGTCAAGACTGATTTTCACATGGCCAGGTCTAAACTGGGGTGGCATGGTGAGCAAAAGAATGATGGATTTAACCCAGATCTCTTGACTGGGAGTGAATGTATTGATTTGTTCTGCATTCCATCCATCAATTGTGTGTATTTTGCTTTCTCGCCCTAAGTGCGCCAGGTATGCCCAGATGTGGGTCTTGGGCTCACTGTGCCACTGGAATCAAGATATCCTTGCTGAAGAAGGGTGAAACCCCGAAACCGGTCCTAGGATGCTTGTTTCCGGTCCAGGGAGGACGTGGCTTGGCAGTTCAGGCTGGACTGTTCCCATAAGGCACAGGGTCAAGAATGATTTGCATATGGCCAGGTCTAAACTAGGGTGGCATGGTGAGCAAAAGAATGATGGATTTAACCCAGATCTTTTGACTGGGAGTGAATGTTTTGATTTGTTCTGCATTCTATCCATCAGTTGTGTGTCTTTTGCTTTCTCGCCCTAAGTGCGCCAGTATGCCCAGATGTGGGTCCTGGGCTCACTGTGCCACTGGAATCAAGCTATCCTTGCTGAAGAGGGGTGAAACCCCGAAACCAGTCCAAGATGATTGTTTCTGGTCCAAGGAGGACCTGGCTTGGCAGTTTGGCTGGACTGTTCCCATGAGGCACAGGGTCAAGACTGATTTTCATATGGCCAGGTCTAAACTGGGGTGGCATGGTGAGCAAAATAATGATGGATCTAACCCAGATCTCTTGACTGGGAGTGAATGTTTTGATTTGTTCTGCATTCCATCAATCAATTGTGTGTATTTTGCTTTCTCGCCCTAAGTGCGCCAGGTATGCCCAGATGTGGGTCTTGGGCTCACTGTGCCACTGGAATCAAGATATCCTTGCTGAAGAGGGGTGAAACCCCGAAACCGGTCCTAGGATGCTTGTTTCCGGTCCAGGGAGGACCTGGCTTGGCAGTTCGTGCTGGACTGTTCCCATGAGGCACTGGGTCAAGCCTGATTTGCATATGGCCAGGTCTTAACTGGGGTGGCATGGTGAGCAAATGAATGATGGATTTAACCCAGATGTCTTGCCTGGGAGTGAATGTTTTGATTTGTTCTGCATTCTATCCATCAGTTGTGTGTCTTTTGCTTTCTCGCCCGAGTGCGCCAGCTATGCCCAGACGTGGGTCCTGGGCTCACTGTGGCACTGGAATCAAGCTATCCTTGCTGAAGAGGGGTGAAACCCCGAAACCGGTCCTAGGATGCTTGTTTCCGGTCCAGGGAGGACCTGGCTTGGCAGTTCAGGCTGGACTGTTCCCATTAGGTACAGGGTCAAGACTGATTTTCATATGGCCAGGTCTAAACGGGGGTGGCATGGTGAGCAAAAGAAGGATTGATTTAACCCAGATTTCTTGACTGGGAGTGAATGTTTTGATTTGTTCTGCTTTCCATCCATCAATTGTGTGTCTTTTGCTTTCTCATCCTAAGTGCGCCAGGTATGCCCAGACGTGGGTCCTGGGCTCACTGTGCCACTGGAATCAAGCTATCTTTGCTGAAGAGGGGTGAAACCCTGAAACCGGTCCTAGGATGCTTGTTTCCGGTTCAGGGAGGACCTGGCTTGGCAGTTCAGGCTGGACTGTTCCCATTAGGTACAGGGTCAAGACTGATTTTCCTATGGCCAGGTCTAAACAGGGGTGGCATGGTGAGCAAAAGAAGGATTGATTTAACCCAGATCTCTTGACTGGGAGTGAATGTTTTGATTTGTTCTGCTTTCCATCCATCAATTGTGTCTTTTGCTTTCTCATCCTAAGTGCGCCAGGTATGCCCAGACGTGGGTCCTGGGCTCACTGTACCACTGGAATCAAGCTATCTTTGCTGAAGAGGGGTGAAACCCTGAAACCGGTCCTAGGATGCTTGTTTCCGGTTCAGGGAGGGCCGGGCTTGGCAGTTCGGGCTGGACTGTTCCCATGAGGCACAGGGTTAATACTGATTTGCATATGGCCAGATCTAACCTGGGGTGGCATGGTGAGCAAATGAATGATGGATTTAACCCAGATCTCTTGACTGGGATTGAATGCTTTGATTTGTTCTGCATTCCATCCATCAATTGTGTGTCTTATGTTTGATCATAATCCGCTGGTCTTGAAGATATCATTAAAGGGAGCGGCTATTAAAATGATGAGTTCAGCTTCAATTGGCATAAAAAAATGGAGGCAGCAGCTCCTGGAACTGTACGGAGTGCTGACTGAAGCTGAATCAAGACTAATACTGGTTGCATGCAAAGGGGTGGATATTGAAAAAGCACAGCATAAAGTAGCACTCATGAAAGCTGCAATTACGGATATATCCACAAAAAAGGCAGGGGAGAAATATCTGGCCTGGAATCAAGATTGCGACGGGTATAGTGAGCTATTGGGCAATTTATTTGAAATCTGGACTAGACAAAAATCGATAATTGAATTGAGGAAACCAAAAGGTGGTACAGTTAATGATTCTGATCATACACAGGCAGTCCTTAAAGGGTACTATTAGCACCTTAAGAGTGATAAAGAGGTGTCAGGAGATGGAGGTCTATCACAATACTTAGAGTCAATCCCACACAGAAGGTTTAATGATGAAGATAGAGAATCACTAGATACACCCCTCTTACATGAAGAAATCCATACTGCTATAGAAAGTCTGCCTCTAGGGAAAGCCATCGGTATGGATAAGATCCCCATCAAATGTTACTGGGTGTTCTCCTCTCAGTTGAGGGTAATCTTGTCAGATTGATTTTTACAGATTAAGAATGGACTGCCTGTCCTGGATTCATGGTCAATCGTGAATATAGTTGTGTTTCCAAAAGAAGACAAACATCCACAAGAGCATGGCTCATACAGGCTGATAGCGTTGATGAATAGTGATAACAAAATATATTCTAAAGTATTGGCCCCTTGTCTGAGCTGCATTTTAGGTAAAGTTGTCTCCCTTGGCAACATGGCTTCCTACCGGCGAGGGGAAGCAGGTACACACCTGTGGGGTTATCAGTCTCTTTGATGCCTCTGCAGTCTTTGGGGACCCTATGGCTTTGAATTTATTAGATGCAGAAAAAGCATTCAATAGGGTCTTTTGCATGTATTTATGGGTAGCCATTGAGCTGGTTCAGAATAGGGTGTGGTTATATCAATGCACTAATATCATTTTACCGTAGGCCGAATGCGGTCAACCTGGATAAATTCACATTCAAAGGGGTACGAGGCAAGAATGCCCCTGCTCCCCTTTGCTGTTGCCCTATATATTAACCCTTTAATCCGGAAGCTTGACAGCAACCATGCAATAATATCTATGTGATATCACGATTGGGACACAAAAACACTTGCATATGCTGACGATGTAGCCATAGTTACTACTAACCAGGGAACAGCATTAAAAGAAATTGAATGGGAGGCTTGCATTTTTGGAAAGTTCTCTGGGTACTCTTTAAACTGGGATATAACCCAAGCGGTTATTAATAGGAATTTACAATTCAATGACAATTGAGTGTTTGAGAAGGCGGTATACTTGGGTGTCAGTATTGTAGCGGAAGAGGACCAAACAGTCGAAAATATTCCAGCCCCAGTTCTTGGAAAGGCAAAAAAGGACTTTGCGAGTATTGACAATTTGCATCTCTATAATAGGCAGGAGTAACGTTATTAAGATTATATTTCTGCCTAAGGTGCTATATTTTTTTCGGGCCATCCCACTAGAGTATGGGATTCGCTGGTTTAAATTAATTTATTATATGGCAAGTAGATTTATTTGGGCTTACACTAAAATTCATGACATCCTCTAGAGAAAGGGGGCTGGGCTGTCCCAAACTTTATTATTGGGTGGCGTTCTTCAATATATGGCTCCTCTAATTGGGGATGAGGATAGAGTTCGCTCAGTAAGTGGAGAAAGTACCCCGGTGTTTGATCTGTTATTGGGAGAGGAAGCTAGGAGGTGTCTTATTCAGCAAATAGAGCACAGTTACTTCATAAAGGTCTGCATTAAGACCCTTAAGGGAGTTTATAAAAATGTGCACAGCACTCTGAAAGTGATTGGGATTAGGGTAATTTAATCTTTATAATCTACTGCAAAAATTCCCGATCTTCCTGAGATTTTTTGGGATTTGCATGTCCTCAGATGGAAGGGCTAGAGTCCTAAGAGATTAGGGTATTTCTACTCTTCTGAGGGAATAATTTCTTTTGAGGAACTGAGGGCAACTTTTAAGATCAGTAGAAGGGATTTTTTTAAATACTTAAACAAATCTGGGATTTTCTTGCTAGGAAGGGCCGAGGTCCAAGAGGTTTCATTAGAACAGAATTGGCGATTTTTTAAAGAAGGGCCACACTGTTCAATAGGTCGAATATATGGTATATTAAACTCCCTCTCGCAAGATGATCTAGGGAGGCAATCTCGCAAATGGCAAGCAAATCTGGACTTCAGAGATGGTGTATTTTTGAAATCTCTCGAGTTAGCCCAATCTCTCTCAGCTAACATACAGGCACAACATTATAAAATGATCTATGATTTATACTACACGCCCGGCAAAATCGTGAAATGGGGGGTGGGGTGGTGGGTGCTAGCTGCCCATGCTGTCAATGCATAAGGCACATTAAATATATGTTAAGCAGCTGTACCACGCTAAAACGGCGATAAGGGGCTTGAAAATATGCTCTGTGGAATTCCAATTGAAACCCATGTTAGATGGGAAGGACATCTAACATGGGCTTCAATTGGAATTCCATAGAGCATATTCTCAAGCCCATTATCGCCTGGCTTGTTAATATGCCCCTAGAATCCCTCAGATCGGAGATTACCAGGGGCCATATTATCAAGGAACGGCGATAAAATTATCGCCGCTTTAGCGGCAGGAACCTGCGCTAAAGCGGCGATAATGGGCTTGATAATATGCCCTTGTGAATTCCCATAGAAGCCCAGGTTCTTGTGTGCCGTTCCTTGATAATATGGCCCTAAATTCCTTGACACAAAACTTAAAATTAACATCTCCTTCACTCTCCAGTTCATACTGTTGGAGTACATAGCGATTCGGTTCCCAGGTCTACTCAACTATTCACGTTCATAGCGATGGACGTAGTTTAGCTATGCATTGCATTGGCTTGGCTTTGTCATACTCCACTTTCTTTTCATTAATGGTTGGTGCGCTTACTAGTGACTTATACTTTGTAGATATCCTTGGACTCACACAAAAGCAAGAAGTCCAGTAAGAAGGGGAAAATGGATCTGGGTGCCTCTCACAAATTGGATAGCTGGCCACATAGGGATGCCTTGTAATTTATTATGATACAACCCGGTAAGCTTTAGGTCTGGTTTATCTCTCCCCCTTGGAACTGCTTGTATCGTATTTTCGCAGGGTGTTTTTACTTTTAGCCGGAATTCATCAAAGTGTGGCTCAATATGAGTTTACAATGAAATCGGCACATAGGCACTTGATTGTGTGTACTGTAAATTGCTCTCTTTTATTCAAAGGGGGAACAACGAATCAAGGGGCATATTATCATGACAGGCGATAAAATTATCGCCGCTTTAGCGGCAGAAAACTGCCGCTTAAACGGCGATAATGGGCTTGATAATATGCCCTTGAGAATTCCAATTGAAAGTCAGGTTAGATGTTCTTCACATTTAAGCTGGGCTTCAATTGGAATTCCATGCTCAAGTGGCCAAACTTTCTTAAGAAGAGCCATGGGTCACCCTACTATATAAGATGCAATTTATTAATTGAGGATATCTTAAATTGAACTGGTGCGTCGATATCTCCCTTTGTTTTTCAAGGAATCCAAAAGTATGCTCATTTATAACAGGAATCATCCAAATTAGAGTGTAACTATGACAGTTAATGAGTACCTCTTCTTACCACTTGATAGTTTGTTCTGTAAATCGTATCTTTGTTTCCATCTGGCTAATAAGGAACTATGGAACTGGAAAAATAACTAGCTGGCATTTGGTATATTAGAGTGTTCTTAATTTTCTGTCTGAATCATGCATAGTTTTTGGATTAAGGGGTGAATTGGTCTGACTTTTTGAAGAACATGAATCAGCTGCTGTACTACAGGCTGCCATCTACTGCTCGAGGCTGTCTCATGTTGCTATCTAATCTGACATGTCTATGTTTTGCTGTATTTATATATTCCTTGGTTTTCTCCTCTTATGTTGTTGGAAATTCAAAAAACGACTGCATTAAAAATATTTTGGGGAAAAAAAGAAAAAGCAAAACTTCCATAACATGCTATCATTGCAGACTATGCTGGCAACCAGTAATTAACAAGGAGCATATTCACAAACGTCTGACTGCCAAGTCATACAAAGGGGAGTAAAGTGGCAAAAAGACTGGGGAGAGGATATGCTTTCCAGCGAAAAAGCAATTGTGCACTGGAAAGTTGCTCTTTCCACCATTTTGCATTAAGGGGCGTGGCATAGGTGGTACTTGGGCATTACAGCGCAAACACCCATAGTTTTTTATGTAAAGTCTGATCTGTAAAGATTGTCAGACTTGGCTTTATGTAAAAAAAATACACCTCCTTGAAGCAACTGCAAAGTTGAAGAAAACTTTTTATTTCATCAACATTTCTGAGATTGCTTGTGTGTTGCATTGTACATCACACATCCAATGTGGGAATGTTATAACATTGTCTATTGAACGGATTTTGCATTATAAAGGGGTACTTCCAGTAAATAAAAAAAATACTAAACGTTGCACACACAATTTGCACCCTAGTGCAAAGTCTGTGGATGGAGCAAAGCAGCATGTTTGTGCAACAGCACTGGGGAAGTGAGAAGAAGAATCATGCCGTTTTTTGTAAATATGGACTTACACTGCTTTCTCCCCTGGCGCAACCCAGGGCAGCGACTTCCGTTGCTACATTGCATTTCGCTAGAATTTAGTAAATCTGCCCCCAGTTCTGAAGCATTGACGCTGCTCTTTGGGAATTAGCCCTAGCTACCTCATGTTCAGAGAAACTGGCAAAACTGTCTGTGCTGAGCAGAACATGACATACTGCGCTGAATGTCTCAAAACACATCTTTAAAATCAGAGCACCAAACTAATTAGAGTGACACAAAAGCCATGCAGATGCTAGTCGCTATAGGGTCGCCAAATCTGCAATTCTAATTTCAATTTCAAATCTAATTTATTTAGTTAAGGAAAATCTTAAAAGTAATCCACAGCACGATTAATTTACAAACATTAAAATGCTCCAAACCCACGAAATAAAGAGACCACATAATACTTTAAATATGCAACTTATTCAATGTAATCAAGAAAATCAAGAAGCAACTAGCAATAATAAGTTGCACATTTCTCTTCTGAATTATGAATTGGTTTCATCAATAAATAGTGAATATTTCCTTTACACATTTTACTGATTCTCGAACTTATATTAAATAACCAAAGAAGCAGATGATCTAATGGTTTCTTAACAAGTCCACACGTTTCTAAAGAAATGCCAAATGAAGCAGCAATCCAGTGCATAAGTGACAGCTATTAAAGATCGACGAACATAAAATTAAGTTTGGAATCAATTTCTAGGGCATGAACGCAAAAAGGTGGACGGGTGCTAAGAAAAACTACTTAGAGGAAGGACTTATAAGATAACGTTCCCTTCGACTATTGCTCTGACAGACAACATTTTTTTGAATATTTTTGTTGGGCTTGGCCCTTTTTGCAGGGTCATCCCTGAAATGTTTGCCTTCCTCCTGTATTTTTTCTGACCTGTTGGCTGTTTTATGACTCTGGGCACTTTACCACTGCTGATCAGTGCTAAAGTGCATATGCTCTCTATTGTAAATTGATGTATGGATTAGTGACTCCATGATTGGATTATTTGATTGACTGGTCAGACCCAAGTACAGTGCACTATGGGTGCCCAGGGCTTGTAAATCAAATGCTGCTAGTTGGCTTGCAGCACTGGTTGTGCCACCCACCAAAGCAGCCTGTAAAGTGTGTCTCAGGCCTGCCATTGCAGAGCCTATGAGCAGTCTGGTACTGCCATGTTGACTGGCCAAGTGCACCCACTTGCCAGTCCCTAAACCTTCCCTGCTCTTCATATCAGACACTCCTAAGGTAGGCCCAAGGGCAGGGTGCATACTAAGTAAAAGGTAAAACATGCCCGGATGTGTGTGGCATGCTCTCCAGAGTCCTGCTATGTCCCTTTTAAATAAGTCACTGTCCCAGGGCTATGTACCAGACACCTTTAAGGAGGCTATTTTCATTCCCCTCCTGAAGAAGCTAGGAGCGGATCCTAAAATTTTAACCAACTACTATTTAACTGCTACCTTACCTGGCAAAACTACTCGAAGCCCATGTGGCCAGAAGTCTATCTGCCTTCCTGGAGCAGTCCAATTATCTGGACTCACATCAAGCACGGTTTCGCCGTGCTCACTCCACAGAGTCAGTTATACTGATAGTACTGAACACCCTTCAGGAGAAGGCTGATAGGGGCTCACCGCAAGCCCTGGTGTTGCTGGACCTGTCTGCAGCATTTGACACGGTCGACCACAACATCCTGGTCGACCGTGTCAAGGAAGCAGGAATTCAAGGCTCAGCCCTTGAATGGATCCATTCCTTTCTAGGAAACCGATCTCAAGCGGTCCGCCTAGGCCAATTCACGACTCCCAAGGTGAGAACCACATGCGGTGTTCCCCAGGGCTCCTCACAATCCCCCCACCTGTTCAACTTATACCTTCTCCCTTTGATTCACTCCCTGAAAGAAAGGAAAGTTCACACCTTTAATTACGCGGACGATTTCCAACTGGTGTTCCCTTTGAGTAACTCTCCTACATCTGTCCACGAATTCGAGACCACGATGCTGTTCATCCGCGATTGGATGAACAGCAATCATCTGAAGGTAAATCCAGATAAGACGGAAGTGATTCTCACAGGAGGACTTTTAAACCCTTGGAGTCCCCAGTTCTGGCCTATAGAGCTGGGACAGCTCCCTACTACTTCCGTATCCGCCAAAACCCTGGGGTTCAAAATTAACAATGATCTCACAATGAAAACTCAAATAGGATCCGTAATCTCAACGTGAAAATTAGTAGGTTCCTTACACAGGAAGCAAAATACAGGCAGTCCTCGCTATGGTAATATCCCATATAGACTACGCCACTTCTCTTTATTTTGGCATTCCTGCTGATCTCACCCACCGCCTTCAACTGGTACAGAATCAGGCAGCCAGACTGATTCTTCAGGAAAATAGGCGTCAACATTTCACACCGCTTCTAAAGAAGCTGCATTGGCTCCCCATAACCCAGAGATGCGCCTTTAAGGTGGGATGCATTATATTCAAGTCCCTGAATGGTAAAAACCCTAAATTCATCAACAGCCTTATCGAAAGATACACCCGACCCGCAACCTGCGATCTGTCCATATGCACTTCCTGTCTATACCTTCCTTCAAACTGAAACATCTTGGTGGAACAAGGTTCGCCATACTAGGCCCCAGATACTGGAAATCCCTGCCTCTAGAAATCAGATCCTGCACATACCTCATGAGTTTCCGCAGACTCTTAAAGACATAGTTATTTAGACAGGCATATGAGTAATAGCCCAGGACCAACACCCTTAGAGTAGCGCCATGAAACCAATTGGTGTATGTGCGCTTTACAAATAAAGTATAACATAACATGTCCTAATAGTGAATTACAGCGATTTTCGTTTTTCACTATTGCAAGGCTAACCAGAATGGGGAGTTTGATTATAACACCTTATAATGCTAACTGACCCAGGGAACATGGTAGAAATCCGAGTTTAGTATGTCTGAACTCAGAATGATAAAATACATCTTTTAGTGAAGTTGGTTTTACCATTCTGTGTTTGAAAATACCACTTTTAGAAAGTAGGTATTTTCTTGCCTATCTGTCCAAGCCTGCCTCTGCTAGGTTGTGTATTCCTTGTCTGGTTTGTGAGTGACAGGGGCTGGGGGATTCCAGGAGACAGGGTGGGTCAGCACAGGGCTGAATAGAGAGATCTGCATGTAGAGTGGTGGGAGGAGTTGCATTTGGGATCTGAATAGGGCTGTGCCTGCCTTCCACAATGCTGGCTCCACCTCCTGTGGTGTGTTTGATGTCTCTGGCCCACACTGTCAAAGGGAAGAAGGAGTCTTGTAAGCAAAGTGCTCCAAGGCTGACCAGAACTGGTTTGGACTAGGCAAAGGCCTCTCTGCCTTCAGAGAACAAAGAGAATATGAGTATAAATCCTAGGGCCCAGACCCCAAAACTTTAGATCACTTCTGAGAAACAAGAAGATCCTTTGCTGAGAAGAAGAACCAGAGAGAGACTGCAGTAGGAGACTATCCCTATACTGTGTGCTGTTTGAGGATTGGCCTGCAGTGGTTACCTGATTGCCAAAGAAAGGAGAAAGGACTTTGTGCTACTTTCATCAACTTGTAAAAAGATCTCCAAGGGCTTGAACTAGAGCATGCCTCCTGCCTGAAGTCTCAGAGAAGAAGACTTCAACAACCAGCTCCCCTGAGTTCCCTTGCTGGGAATCTGAAGTGCCTGCTGTTGAGCTGTGTCTTCTGAGAGACTGCATGCCTCTGGGAGCTGGAAGCGCGACTCAAGACGAAGAAGCGTGTCGCCGCCGCAGCAGTGTTGTTGCATCGCCGAGAAAGCGTGCCGCCGCTGTCGCCATCGCATCACCGAAGCACCGTGCATCACCGGAGAGGATTGTCACAGTCGCAGCAGACACCGTCGCATCACCGGAGATGCATGTCGCTGCCGCAGCAGCTGTCGTCGCATCGCTGAGGAAGCGTGTCGACGCTGCTGCTGTCACCATCGCATCACCGAAGTGCCCCGCATCACTGGAGAAGAGAGTCGCCGTCGCAGCAGACGCCGTCGCATCACCAGAGAAGCGTGTCGCAAGGCCTGGTGCGGCTCAAGAAGATTCACCGAGTCACCGCACGGCTGTTGGGCGTGCACGCATCACTCCTTCGTTGTTGCAATATCAAGAAGATGCAATTTTTGTTCATTGCACCGGGTCGTCATCGCATCGCGGCATAGCTAGTTTAGAAAGAAACCGATGCATCACCTCCCCATGCGGTGAAGAACGGATACATCCCCTCCTCTCCGGTAAGAAACTGACGCATCATCGTCCCCTACGCAGCAGTAGGGAACCGACGCATCACCTCCCCCAAAGCAAGGAACCGACGCATCACCGTTCTTGCATGTAGGGAACCGACGCATCACCTTCCCTGCAACCCTTTTGTTTGTATAGCGTTACACATCCAAAGGTGCATTGAAGTGTCGCATTTACCATCTGAAGAGAACTAAGCTATTTCTACCATTCTAAAGTACAGTGTTGGGGATTTTTGTCATTTGTGGTCTTGTGTTAAGCCTATATAAAGATACTTATTTTTTATAATACTACCTGTGTGGTGTCCATCTGTAGTGTTGTCACTGTATTACTGTATGTGTTCACAAATGCTTTACACACTGCCTCTGAGATAGGCCTGTCTGCTCGTGCCAAGCTATCAAGGGGGTGAACAGGGGTTATTTTAGGAGTGTACCCCCTTACCCTGACTAGACGCAAGGGCCTCTATTTGGTCAAAGGTACCTACCTCTGTCAACTAGAGACCCCCAAATCTAAGAATTTTGATTTAAAGTTTCATTTCTTCGTCTGCATGATGGTGGCAGGTCTGCCCTTATATTGCTAGACCTCACGGCAGCGTTTGACACTGTAAACCATACAGTGCTACTAAATAGGCTGCAGTCCGTGGGAGTCAGCGGCAAGGCCCTGTCCCTTCTCACTTCTTTCCTCGATTCTAGGGAACAAATAATACATTGGGAAGGTTTGATATCAGAACGGTTCTCCCTCCCAAGTGGAGTCCCCCAGGGTTCGGCACTTTCACTCACCCTTTTCAACATCTACGTAACACCTCTGGCCAGACAGATCAAGAGTCATGGCCTAGTGCTTGTATCCTATGCCGATGACACACAACTGATGGTGTCGGTTACTCAAAATGACAGTATGTCAGCCAAGCGGTTCCGTGACTGTCTTTCCTCTGTGATGTTATAGATGAGGGTCAACTTCTTAAAGCTTAACACCGAAAAAACTGAGATCCTAGAGTTTGGCAAGAAACCTTCTATCTGGACCCAATGCTGGTGGCCTCCTGGAGCCGGTACCTGTCCATCGCCGGTGGCCAAGGCCAGAAATCTCGGTTTTCTCAGCGATAAGGATTTCACCTGTGACCCCCAAATTAACCAAGTGGTCTCTGCTTGCTTTTTTACACTTAAGATATTGCGTAAAATTCTCCCATTCATCCCGCTTTCCCTCAGGAAAATCGTGGTTGGCGCCCTTATTCTGTCAAGGATAGACTATTGCAATGCACTCTATTTGGGCGCTGGAGTGAAACAGCTTAACAAGCTCCAGTCACTTCAAAATGCTGCAGCCCGAGTTTTGTATGGCCTACCTAAGCATCACTCCACCTCAGCCAGCATTAAACTACTACACTGGCTTCCGGTGAGATGACGGGTGGAGTTCAAAGCCCTCTGCCTTGTGCACAAAGCCCTCTATGGAGGTGGGGCGGAAGATGTACAATCATTATTCCCCCGCTACATCCCGTTGCGCTGTCTAAGGTCCTTGGACTCTGGGCTGGTCCATCCTCCCAAGACGAAGAAGGTTATTTGGGGAGGCAAATGCTTTTCATTCTTGGCAGCCAAATTATGGAACTCCCTCCCAGTCTCGCTCCGACTTCAGCCATCACGTTCCATCTTCAGAAAAGCTATAAAAACAAGGCTCTTCACACAAGGTTAACCTCGGTGCAACTCCCAGATCACTCTACCTAGCGCCAAGACACCTCGGCATAAGTGCACTCTACAAATACCCTCAGTCAGTCAGTCAGTCAGTCAGTCAGTCATTTAATCTGCACTTTTGATATTGTTGCAGTCTCCAGCTGGAACTTCAGCGCTAGTACATGCATCCTTTGCAAGGCCTTAATAAATAGCTGCACCACAGAGGGATCATTCTCCTATAGGCTGGGTAGTGAGTATCTGAATATTGAAGCTGATATAAGAACCGCATCACATTCTGTGTTACTATGTATTTGATTTGTATGATTTGACCATTTCGAAAGTTCGAGCCTTATTCCCAGGATGGAAATTGGCATTCTCACTGCCAATGTATCCATGCATATTCTACCATACAGCTAGTTCAACGTTTCCATATAAACTTTCTATTTATAGAATACGGTACCTGTAGTTTTGAGATAACTTGTGGCCAGAGGGAACAATTGCTCACATTCTTTGACTAAATCTTACTGATACTCATTCAGATCCACATTGCAAGTGTCCAGGTTGAAAATGTGATACCTGTCACACCATTTAAAAACCAATAACCTGGTAATGGTAATTTAAATGGTGTGATATGTATGATCTATTGCAAGTTCTGTCCTTTAAAACAGAACATAAAAGTGACTTTTGTGCTGTGCTTTGTATACCAAAATCTGCATGTAGTAGCATTGACCAGCCATTTTCCCTAGTAAATTTCGGCAGGTTTGACCTCCCGATATACACCTGGGGAAAACTGTGGACATCACTGAGGACATCTCAAAGTGGCTTATAGCTATATATGTAGTTGAAAAAAATCGAAGTCTCATCAATGAACTATAATAGTGTGAAACACAGTTTTTTGGATTCATTTTGTTATTAGATTATTATTTGATTAAATATTAATTTAAAATTTAAAACTTAATGGACTGCTTTAATTGGCTTTTGCAATCACTTTTCAAACATTGGGGACTTCCCTTCTGATTCACACTTTTGAAGCTTGGTTGTTCAACTTTTTAAAGTCCGCATCCTTTGAGATTTTGCAGTTATGTACGTGTTTGCACCTCTATGTTTCTCCATGAATTGAAGGTTAGAGTGAGCATCAGCAAGGCCACAGTCCACGAGGACATGTGTAGATTTTCTTCTCCCTTTTTAATTTCTCTCATTGATTACCTGTCTAAATAATTACCAATGTAATCATTTGAGGGAGACGGTGAATCACTTCTTTTTCAATTATGTTTTACTTTTTTGGGCCGGTATGATTTTTCCCCACTGAAAAAGGTATGACCTATGGTGTAAAGCAGTTATATATACAAATGCGAATTTACTAGGTATTGCTATTGTACTTTTCAAGCTGTTACCTCACATATGTAGGAAAGGACAACTAACCTGTTGAAATATGCATCTCTTTATGTAACCTGTGGATTTGTCACAATGGTAGCAGTCATCCTGGCATTAAGATCCCCTGTACCAACTACAAAAAAATTTGAATGGCTAGCATTTATCTAACAATTTCATGAAACAATTTCTTGAAGTCACAGTACCGGCATTGCGCTGCAATACCCCACGGGCTGGTAAACTGCATACAGGAGAAAGGTATGTCTTGGGAACATAAAGAGGGCCCCAGAAAGTCTAATCGGAAATCAAGCTCGGGCAATAAACACATATCCTAGAGTAGTGATAGAAGGTATCAAGCTTGTGGAGTGTCTCACCATGACCCCAGACAAAATACCAGATTGCGAACAGGCTGGCTGAGAGCAAATGAAATACATATGGCACTGTTGGACCTGGCATCCTTGGCATGGTTTCCCCCTAATCATTTTCCCTCAGACCTCCTGTTTGTGCTGCCCATAGGACCAGTGCTAATGTGCACGTGCTCTCTGCTCAAAACATGGTCTCATTGGCTTAAACCTAATTAGCATATTTAATTTACTTATAAGCCCCTAGTAAAGTGCACTCCATGGGCCCAGGGCCTGTAAATTAAAAGCTACTAGTGGGCTTGCAGCACTGATTGTGCCAACGACTTGAGTAGCCCTTTAAACATGTCTCAGGCCTGCCATTGCAGAGCCTGTGTGTGCAGTGTAACCTACAACTTCGACCTGGCAAAATAGACTGTAAAGATGGGTCGGACACGGTAATCTTAGATTTGAATTATTTAATACCGAGAACACAGGTACAGCAGAGAAACGCCTCCGCTCTCTTCTCAGCTCTCCGTCCACAACTCCACACTCTAGAAGTCAAGCTGACGTGGAGGAGTGGAGCGAGAACAGAAGGCAGTAGAGCGAGATACAGAATACAGTAACATAACATAATCAAAACATAACACATTTATTTTATTTATTTATTTCGTATTTGTAATGCGCATGGCTGCCTCAGTGACGAGGTGTCCCAGCACAACCAGAGACCGAGGAAAAGAGCCTGGGAGTGCAACAGAATGATTAAACAGCAAAAGTAGGAAAAAGCCATGTCTTTAAGGCCTTTCGAAACGCTAGATGATTCGAAGTAGCTCTAATGTGAGCCGGGAGCGAGTTCCAAAGTTTTGCCGCAATGCAGCGGAACGAGCGCCCCCTGGCCCTCGCTCTCCAGACTCGAGGGGTACAGACCAGCGCAAGGTCAACAGATCTCAACGAACGCCCAGGCGCATAGGGTTCCAGCAAATGAGATAGCCTCAATGGAGCCTGGCGTGTCAAGATCTTATGTGATATGCACAGCGCCTTGAACTGTATGCGCTTTTCAACAGGCAGCCAGTGGAGTTTGGGGAGCACATGCGCCACTGAGCAGGATATAGGCAGTGCAACCAGAATCCGCGCCGCCACGTTCTGGACCCTCTTCAAGCGCTTGATGCTAGCCGTTTTAGCGCCCAAGTAGAGGGAATTACCGTAGTCCAGTCTGGACAGAATGGACGCCTGGACAATGGTCTGGCGCACTTTGTGAGGGAAGAAACCAAGCAAAGGTTTCAGGCCTCGCAGGAGCCCGAAACAGACACCAGCGACGGCTTTTGTTTGTTTATCGAAAGTCAAGCCATTATCAAACCACACACCCAAGTTCTTCACAACCTCCTTAGGAAGTGGGGCGGGTTTGAGGCGCTTCTCAGATCATAACTCCCGGACCTTCCCAAACAGCAGAATCTCTGATTTACTGGCATTTAACTGTAAACAGTTTGCTGCCATCCAATCGGAGACGGCCAGGAGATCCTCCTTGAACTTACCCAAATTGGTATTGCATTTCGAAAAAGCAATCACCAATTGGGTGTCGTCGGCATACGACACCAAGGACAGCCCCCTGCCCTTTGCCACCTTCGCCAGGGGTCTAACATATAGATTGAACAAGAGTGGGCTTAATATTGAGCCCTGTGACACCCCCTGATGCAAAGAAAACTCCTGAGAGTAAAAAGAGGGTACTAAAATCTGGAAGGACCTCTCCTCTAGAAAAGACCGGATCCAGTCCAAGGCCGAATCCCTGATCCCAATTTCCTGAAGGCCTTTGAGAAGTATCTCATGGGAAACCGTATCAAACGCTGCACTTAAGCACTTAAAAGGACCAAGGCCGCGGAGTCCCCTACATCCAGACTGCCCGAATAGCTTCCGACACTACCAATAACACAGACTCGGTACTATGCCGAGGTCGGAAACCATGTTGTGATGGATCAAGAATAGCGTTCTGCTCAATGAATTTAGACAGGATAGAATTCACGTGTGATTCCACCAGCTTGTCCAAAACCGGCAGCTGGGTGATGGGCCGATAGTTGCCAGGTTCGACCGGGTCCAAAGAAGGTTTTTTTAGCAATGGGATGACTTTAGCGTGTTTCCACGCCCGAGGTACGGGAGCTGACATCAAAGACAAGTTGGCCAGATCTAAGCTCACAGGAAAGATCAGTGAGTGAAACTTGCGATAGTGGGCAGGTATCACAGGGTCGGCCGGGGAGCCTGATTTAATTTTTAAGCACAGGGCCACACATTCCGAGGGCGTCAAGGGAGGGAATGATGACAAGCTGTTGCCCCCCAAAGTATCCCCCACTCCTGGCGCCTCCCCTCCATTGAGAAAGCCGCCTTTGGTAGGATCAGATAGATCTGCTCTACTTTGTTAACAAAGTACTGCGCCAGCTCGTCGCACTGATGGTTGGAGGCAATGGGAGAAATCCTAGTAACACCTGCGCTCTTCATGCCTTTAAGCAGGGAGAAGATAGTCTTAGCGGGATTAGTGCTGGGCAAGATTTTATTGGCCACAAACTCCGCTTGTGCTCTCCGAATGCACTTATGGTACTACTTAACAGCCGCCCGGTATTCTAACTTTGCTACCACATCGTACGAGCGTCTCCATGCACGCTCTAGCTGCTTGAAGCCCTTCTTAGCTAGAGTTAGTGAATCATGCCTCTTTCCTCCCCGTTTGGCCGGGATGCAGCTATCCAGGCCGGCCGTCAGCCATTCTTGGAAACACAAATTTGCTGCAGCCTCATCTGCAGCCTCATCTGGTGGTAGCTGAGGCCTATGCCCAGATATGCCCAGATATCCAGGCAGAGAAAATATCCAAGTCTAACTTATGCCCCCCTTATAAAATAAAACAAAAGAAAAACAACGACAAAAAAAACAGTTAATTAAGATACATCATCACAAACATAATCCGTCATCCATTTAGGCTTAGACCGAATACGTTTGTCACAACGTGGTAAGTCTTCATTAGTGTTGCTTTGTTCCCCATCAGATGGTAAATCCACATCACCACCTCCGTCGGAAACAACAACACCATTGTTCGCATTGGAAGAATCAGAATAATTAATAACACAATCAGGAGTGCTGTCACAATTTTCATTAGAGTCATATTGGACATGAATTGGACTCCATTGTCTGAAATAACTCAATGAAGGTCCTGTAAAGAAACTTCAAAATTTCTTCTGAAGTAATTTTGTTGACAACTTTAATGACAGGCCACCTTGAGAAAGTGTCAATGAGTGCTATGATATACTTCTTCCCCAAACCGATTGGGCCCATAATGTCAATGGCAATAGTGCGCCACGGTTTGGTAGGAACAAAAGACTCACCTAACTTAGGTCTCAAAGTAACTAAAGATTTATCTGAAATACAGCAAGGCAAATAATCACGTACAACTCTCTCAATTAGGACATCAATGCCGGGCCACCAGAACCATTGCTTGACTCTTTGCTTGGTTTTAACAATGCTACTGTGTTCCTCATGACAAAGTTTAATAATGTTTTCATTCTCAAGGAAAGAGGAGGAATAACCTTATCACCTCTGAAAATAGATCCATTAGTAACAGAAAGTTCATGTCTGATTTCCCAAAAGGCTTTAAAGGCCTCAGGAAGTTTGCTTTTGCAAGGCCAACCATTATTAATAAAAACAGACTATTGTTGTAAAATAGAATCAAGTCTATAACCATTTGACCATTCTTTCTCATCAAAGTTAGATAAACCTTGATTGTGAACCAAAGCAACTTGTTCAACTTCCAAGTCAGAATGGTCACATTCATACATATCGATGAGTAATCTAGACAATAAGTCGGCAAATAGGTCCTTTTTGCCAGGAACATACACAATCTGGTAAATGTAGTCTTGCAACTGCAAGGATAATCCAGCGATTCTAGCCAAAGCATTCAAGATACCTTCTGTAGTGAGTAATTTGACCAAGGGTTTGTGATCAGTACGTATTACACAGAACTTCCCCCAAACATAAGATCGAAAATGGTCCACAGCCCATGCACATGCCAGAGTCTCTTTTTCAATTACAGAAATCTTTTCCTCAGAAGGAGATAAGGCACAGGAAGCATAACCAACAATATTCTCTTTGCCATCAGCCCTTATTTGGGATAAAACACCAGCCAATCCCTTGTTGCTAGCGTCCACAGTGACAATATTATCTAAGTCAGGATCAAATCCCTTGAGAGCAGGACCTTCCACAATGGCACGCTTGATGTTGTCGAATTCCGACTGACATTCTGCGTCCCACAAGAATTTGACCCTATTCTTGAGAAATTGTCTGATGTGGAACGTTTTTGAGGAAAAAGTTTACACCTATCTAGAGTAGAATTCTGCAAGTCCTAAAAAGGACCGGACTTCCTCCTTGCTCTTGGGGTTGGGCGCATAACGAGTGGCTTCTATCAAAGAGGGTTTTGGAGAAATGCCTTCTCTACTGAGAGTATGACCTAAGTACGTGATGGATTTGACGGCAAATTTACACTTGGAATGCTCAACAGTTAACCCTTTGGACTCCAGGATGGTAAGAACTTCATTCAAAATTTTGTCATGTTCATTCCTATCTGCAACAAAAACGAGAATGTCATCTTGAAAACATCTGACGTTTTTAATTTGGCCAAATAAATGGTACATCAACCTCTGAAAGATAGCAGCCGCAGAGGCTAGACCAAAGGGAAGTCTCTTATATTGGAAACAGCCGAAAGGGGTGATAAAAGCTGTCAACTGTTTACTTTCATCCGCAAGGGAAATCTGATGGTAAGCAGCAGAAAAGTCTGTTGATGAAAACCACTTGGCATTTTTCACCAAAGACAGCATTTCAGAAATCTACGGAAGGGGGAATTTATCTACTACAATATTATTGCTTAAATGCCTAAGATCAATACACAATCTCAATTTGCCGTTACTACGTCTAGCCACTACAACTGGAGAAATCCACTCTGCAGATTCGATGGGTTCTATGATGTCAGCTTTAACCAATTTATCCAGCTCTTTTTCGACATCATCCCTGAGAAGGACAGGAATGTGTCTTACTTTGTGTATTTTCGGGGAAGCAATAGACTTCAATCCAATACAATGTACAAAATCATTAAGGTTCCCTATGCTCCCATTGAAAACTTTTGGGAAATTCTTCAACATTTCCTTGCAGATCATATCGTTCTCATTAAGCACCATGACAGGATCTGGGCTGTTAGGGTTGAGAATTATATCTAATTTACCAAGGTCCTTCCAGCCTAAAACTGCAGGTCCCTTCTTCAGTTTGCTGGTGGTCTGTCTATTTTTAAACTTAAAAACTAAAGATCTGTATCCAACCATATCTATTTTCTCTCCAGAGAATCCTTCTGGGTGAATATCAGATTCCAGGAGTTTATCACCCAAACGTGCAGCAAATAGGGATTTCCACGTTTCCTCGTCAACAATGGTATATGGCGAGCCAGAGTCAGCATACATTTGCACGGAAATGCACCCAATAGACATGGTGCATAACGGCTTCTTCAAAGACCTATTATTACTATCATTTACATTCCAAATGAATAACTCTTTGGGATTCAAGTTTTGAGAACTACCACTAGAATCATTGATGGTGAGTTTCCTAATGCTACTCTCACAATCACTCGAGTCACAGTCAGCTTCATCTAAACACTTGATTTTTCTACTACTCTTCCTCTTACAAGCTTTGGTAAAGTGACCCACAATACCACAATTGGAACGCCGTTGCCTTAAGGCAGGACATGTTTTAATGGATGCTAGAAGTGTAGGACTATAGCAATGGTAACATCTAAAATTGGTATTGCGATTATACTCTTTCTTTTTAATGGTTTCAATGTTATGTTTTACTGGAATATTTGTTTTGGAGGTAGACATTTTTGCTTTAATCTTGCTGACTACCTCTGCGGAGGTTTCTGCGATAGCGGCATCTTGTTTAGGCAACTTGGCGCTGCGACTAGACATTTCAGCTTTTCTAACTATGCTCAAAACATCTTTTAACTCAGCATTCACATTTATCCATAACCTATCTTGTACAGCTGGGTCATTGTTATGCATGACTACTTGGTCTCTGATAACCTGATCAACTAAATGATCGAACTTACAATCAGCAGCAAGTTTTCTTAAGGCTGATACATATTCGTCTACAGTTTCATTATCTTCTTGCTTCCTGTGGAAAAATCGAAACCTCACTATGCCAATACAAACTTTTGGTGCAGAGTAAGTGTCAAAATCATTCATTATAGCATCAAATACATTGACATCACCACCCCCTAAAGCCTTGGTCATTCCTTCATAAGCCTTTAACCCTCCTGGGCCAACGGAATTCAACAGGAGTTTCTTTTTCCTATCAGGTGTCATTTTCTCGTCCTCATCAATAGTGTCTATAAAGTTAAGAAAATAGGCTTTCCATTCTGACCACTTCATGCACGGATCAGATCCAGCAGGCCAGAACGCTTGAGGAGGCTGAATTGAAAAATGTTGACCAGTCATAGTGAAGGTCAGTGAAAGCAAACCAAAAATAATTATCTGCAAATGCCCAATGACGGAATAATAGTAATGGAGGTGTGCGCTTCACCGTGCTGAATTAAGAAGATGCAATTCTCATATGCAACAACACACTGGTAGAAATGGAATTACATTCAAGGTGTGCGCATCACCATTGGATCTGAACGGTAATGATGCGCTAATAACAGTGAATAGAAGAGGCAGGCACCAGGTGTGCGCATCACCGTAGAAAGGGTTGTATAGAAACAGGTTTGAACGAGGTGCGCGCACATCAAGCAGCATTTGAAGAAACAGCTGCAGCGTGATGCGCAATTGATGATTAATTAGGTGTGCGCGATTAAACAATTAATTTGGTGTGCGCATCACCGAGTAGTACAATGAGTGTTGGTGCCTGACAAAATGGCGGCATGTAAAGGTCACGGTGCGTGACCCCTGGCGTAACTATGTAATAGTGTAGACTGACGTCAATGTGTGGAATGGAGATGCAGTAGGGAAGACGAACTCTGCTGTGGATTCTGAGTTCGACGAGGCGTGTAAGGTAAGGGCGCTCGCGAGTAAGCAGTTGAAGATTCAAATGAAAGTAATAGTACAGAAGAGAGTTAACGGTATAAAAATCAATTAACAGGCAAATACGACCTGTAGGACATTGTACAGCACATCACCACAGGCAAGAATATTAGACGCATTCACTGCCGCTTCCCGATGGCTGCCGTATGAAGTCTTCCAAAGTTGAAGTAGTAGAAGACACGGAAATCCGATGTGAACAGCGTAGGTCCTACCAGTTAGAGTGAGATACAGAATACAGTAACATAACATAATCAAAACATAACATAAACCTTTTGCCAGGCCCAAACCTTTCTTTTTAATAACTCATAGCTCACCCCTAGGGTAGGCACTGGACAGCCCAGAGGGCAAGGTGAAATGTATTTGAAAAGCATGCATCTTCTCTGCTGAGTGATGCATCTCCAAGCAGAACTGACACATTTCGTCGGCTGAGCAGAGCATCCTCCAGCTGAACTGATGCATCCCCATGGCTGCGTGGATTGGACCCGTCGCAAAGATCCACATCATAGTCCCGCACGTCCTCGGAACTGACACATTGTCCAGGCAGCGCACCCATCCAAAAACCGGCTCCTCGCAATTCTCATTGATGGCAGCCTTGATGACGATTATGGACTAACTACCTGCGATTCAGGAAACGACTCAAAACACACTTGTTCCCTTAATTTTTTTTAACCACATCTGTTTAAAATTGCTGTCCCCCCCCCTTTTTTTTCTCACCCCCGACCCCACAGGTGTAGGGATCCTTAGCGCTGGGATACCTCAGGGTGACTACGCGCTCTATAAAAAATTCTAATAATAATAATAATAACTTCGCATCACTGTCTTGCAGCTTTATGAACTAATGTATCATTAGCTGTGCACCGCATCCACAATGGCAGAATTTGCATTAAAAGCCCAATTGACAGGACCTCTGACGACGCTGCTACAGGATCTCACAGTGCAGCCTTGCTGCATCTCGAATTTGACGCGCTGCTTTGGCTGCTCAGTGCATCTTCGATGCGGATCTACGCAACACTCCACAAACAGGATTCTGAGGTCAAGGTTTCACATTAACACTTTTCATCTCAGCCTGTCTGCACTTTTGTGGATTTAGCTTTATGTGATGTATTATAGTTGATCAGTATGCTTCTTCAGTGTATGATTTGGATGAGAATTAGATTGTTTGAAATGACTTTTTAAATATTTTTGTCATCTGTCTCCAGAAAGGTATTAGTAATTGTGATAAAAGTGTGTTAGATGAGAAAGATGTGGTGATTCTTTGAGGGACTGTGGTAGAGATCTAAGTAGCAACTCAAGACTTAGAATGTGTACAGCGAGAAGTCAGGAGTATGAAAGGAGGAGTTTGGATTGACAGAAACCTATGAGGAGGATCTTTCTGTGCTTGACAACTATCAAAAGACACCATAGAACACTGCAGGAACAGCTAGCAAACAAATTGTTAGCCTCTAGGCACTCTCTTATATACTTATTGACATATGAAGACTTGGGAATTATAAAAATAAATGTATATGGCTGTAAGGGATATCAATTTTGCTTTAGGTTCAGAGTTATGAACTGTATAGAATAATAGTTAAAGGATAAATGGGGTGCACTAAGATATCATAGACATATTGCTTGTTCTGATGTCCGTACCCAATATGGATGTAAATAGCTGATTTTTTTATGACAAAATGGAGGCAATGATGATGAGCAGTGTCTCTTATCAAACTTCTATCACTCTTGAAAAACACAAAAAGCCTACCATAAGCTAAGAACTCCAGAGACTGGAAAATTGAACAATTCTGTACAAATTTGTAGGATCTTCCAGGTGTAGGAAAGCATGACCACACAACTTAGATTGCAATAAAATGCTTTTGAGCTTGCATTATCCATACCCTTATGAGAATATCAGAGGACTTAACAGCCGGAGATGCAACTGTACAGGGATGTTATAGGTCCTTGAGTAGTTTGCATATTTGCAGTGTTTATAGGGTTCCTTATTGGGCCTCTAAAATAGATCAGCTACTAAACTGCTTACTTCTGGGATCTATGGGGCCTATAAGGATGGCGGGTGGATTACCCCTGCCGGGCTGATGGTAGCCAACGCCGGCCCGGTGGGGGCGATCCACCCGCCATCCTGCCATGAATGACCCCCCGCCACATTAGGATGGCTGGGGGGTCCGCGGCAGACTCGTCGACTGGGCGGAAAATTGCCACAACATGGTAGCGGTGTCTGCAAGACACCGCCATCCATATTGTGATGCCAGCATTGCCCCCATGGAAAGGTATGCGGGTTCTGCTTAAGGGGGCTCATTGCGGGCCCCCGGAGTGTTGGCGGGGTGGGGGGTGAACATGGGGTGCCTGTCACCTTGTGCATGCCAATGCACGACGTGCATCCACAGCACCGCCCGCCACAATGTTGTGGATGGGGGATGCCACGGTGGCGGTGTCATCCTAATGGCCACAGCGGGACCTCTGGCGGATGGTCCCGTTCACCGTTTGGGTGGCGGGCGGACTTTGTCAGCCCGCCATCGTAATAGGTCCCTATGTATCAACCGTGGATCGCAGGATTAAATCCCAACACGTTTACTCCGCCTTTCATAATTTTTTGAGTAATGAAATGAGTGTAATTTTTGATTTGGTGTTATGCTAAGATTTTGTCAATAATTGTGGCATACATACTATTTTTGCTGAGTCAGGGACTAGTATTCAATTATTTGGAAAGGTAAGGCCAGTCAGCACAGTGCCTCAGTGAGATAGTCTGGACTAAGTCATCCAGTCTAGTCCAATTCCAATTTACTGTAATGGAGGGAAGACAGGTCCAGGACAGCAGCCTGACATAAGCCCAAAACTAACATTAGGAGACAAGCCCAAGGGTGGGCAGTGAGAGCAGGTCATTTAGCAGTATTTTTATGACAATTCAGGTAAAAAGAAAATGAAAATCGTCAGAATCCAGTTCTTTTTCCCTTTGAAATATAAACATAAAGCAGCAAATACAGGATAATAACATTCCACACATATTTCAGTTTATATAGACTATACCAAAATATTTTTAATGCAATCAGCAGCATGGGTTCTGTATTAAATAACTCCTTCTCCTGAATAGCCACAGGGCATTAGCTGTGCAAGTTTACCTCTTTACTGGAACCAGAAGGACGGTCACCCAGGCCCTTGTCAGCAGCAGACTGGACTACGGCAATGCCCTCTACGCAGGAACCTCGGCTAAACTCCAGAAACGCATACAGAATGCCTCTGCACACCTCATCCTCGACAGCCCCACCACAGCCACATCACATCCCACCTGAGAGCCCTGCACTAGCTCCCTGTCAACAAGAGGATCACCTTCAAGCTCCTCACCCAGGCTCACAAAGCACTCCACAACACCGGACCAGCATACCTCAACGAACGACTTACCTTCTCCACCCCGAACCGCCAGCTTCGCTCCGCTGACCTCGCCCTCTCCACCGTCCCCGGCACCCGACAAGCGACCGCCGGCAGCAGATCATTCTCCCACCTCTCTGTCAAGACATGGAACACCCTCCCCAACCGCCTGCCACAGACCCAGGACCTGCTGACCTTCAGGAGACTTCTCAAGACCTGGTAGCAGTACCCCCCCAGCACCTTGAGACCCTCACGGGTGAGTAGTGCGCTCTACAAATGGAATAATTGAGTGATTGATTCTGTCACAGAACAGATTAACCATGTGGCAAGTTTACAATCTTCTTAAAAGAACATTAGAGTGTTTCTCATACAACAGGTACAGCTGGGCATCAACAGAGCAGGTTTTAATTCCTCGTGGAATAGGTACAGCATGGGCAGATAAACAAGCTTTCCTCCTTCAAGGAGCAGACACAGCATTGTAACAGAAGTGGAAGCTCCCTTCGCTGACACTACAGCAGCAATAGTAGTCCTGCTGTTATAGGTGTGGTAATGACTAGGAAGTATCGGCATAGCCATCGTTGTTGAAAAACAAGTACAGCACAGTCTGCAGCAGCAGTACAAACACCTTTGCTTATTTGATTCACGTTTCAGGATGGTTGAGTGATTTGGTAAGTGCACGGATAGTTGAGCAAGTAAAATAGGTACCTAAAGAAGGGTGGGTATAAAAATCTATTATTTCAGCACCAAGATTCCCCAGGGGTTGATCATTTGCTTACAAATACATATGTCAGGTCATGTTATGTTACCTGAATGTGTGGGGGGATAGCTGTATTGTTTGTATTGATACATGAATAAATGGATGAAAAGTGAATGGTGGTGCGAATTGGTGGACAAGTGGGTAAATGAAAAGCTCTTGAATTTATGTGTTGATGAATGCTGATGTAAGGACAGATGAATGAGTAGGTAAATGGAGCATCTGGATTGGAAATGTATGTGAAAGGAAAATCTGTGGATTAATGGATATTTGTGCAAGATTGAGTGATGGTAACTTGGGTGTATAGATGGATAGGTCACTTTTGTGTATGTGGTATATGTGTATGCATTAGGCCATGGAGAAATTTAAAGTATGCCAGCATGAGTAGCGTAATTTTTGTAATTCCACTTAATGCTTGTTAAGTGAAATTCCCAAAATTATAACATTTCGCCATGTTACATGGATGTATATGTGTGTGGATATGTGTAAATAAACTTGATGCTACTATATTAGGAGCTGCTACCATTCTGAATACGCTGAAAAAGGGGCGAGTAACTTTGAAGATACCTGGGTGATGCCTAAATATAAGATTTTGCCATAATCGAGACATGATGGAATAAGGGCTTGAATAACTGTCTTCTGGAAAGGAGAAGAAAAATTCTAAAATATTCACCAGTTGAAAAACATATACGTTGAAGAGTTCAGGGCTCAAAGAAGACACTGGAGGCGCTCTATTGGATAACTCATATTTTGTGGAGGAAAACAGAATGGTGGTCACTTGAAAGAAGTGCTCTTTCAGGAACGAGGTAATCCACGTCAAGGCCTTGTCACATTCCTACAATAGCTTAGCCTTTTATGAACACACTATGGAAAACGGTATCAAATGCTGCACTCAAATTTACGGTATGAGTGACTCAGAGCCTCCATTGTATTCTACGCACCTCAACTCTTCCCTCACGCAAAGCAAGGCCAACTCCATGTTGTGTAGAGGCCAGAAACCCAAAGGTGAAAGGTGTAAAAGCTGGCGGACTGCAAATATTAGCTAGCACAAGAAGAAGAGAGATAGGACGATATTGCTCAAGCTTCGTGTGATCGAGCAACAGGTTCTTTAGAAATGAAACTACAACAGCCTGCTTTAAGATGGACAGTACCACAGCTGTCATTATAGCGAGATTGAGGAGATCTATTAAGAAGGGGAAGAGAATTGGCCCAGCAATTGTAAGAATTCTAGGCAAGGCTGGGTTTGTCTGCAAACCATATTTAATTGTGTTGAAAAGGCCTTCAAGAGTCTCCACATTCAAAAGATTACAAACAGGAACCAATGGTATGCCCCTGACTTGTGGAAAGACAGATATCAATCCTATCCTCTTCCTCTGGAAAGATTGAGTAAATATCGGCCATTTTAAAAAAAAAGATAGCCAATGTGTTACACCTATTGTCAGATGAGAAGGAAGTAGGTGTCTAGAGGGAGACATTAGTCAAGGATTTAACAGTGGCTGATTTATTGGTACCCTATATTAAGTCGCTATATAAACAATTCAAGCATTTCTAATGGTTTTATGATAATTTTTAATTGCAGCTTGATCGGTCTTTTTTGCAATAGGACCATAGGATTTGCGCCATGCATGTGCCAAGCTTTACAACCTTTAATTAGCCCTGGAAGATTCCTATCAAACCAGCAGGCTAAGGTTTTAGTCTTAGGTTTAAGAGTAGTGGTCAGAATTTAAATGTCTAATGCCTGCATGATCCAGGCATTCACATTATCCATACACAACTCAATATCTGTACCTAGCATGGGGTTTTACGCATTAAGAAGACCTCAAAATGCTTTCTCATCTAATTTATGCCAGCATCTGGCAACTCCCAGTGTGGTAGAAATTAGCCGAGGTACATGATTAAGTTGTATGGGGATCATATAGTGGTGTGTCTAGATCATAGGAAGGAGGGGGGTATCAGCTTTCATCATGGCCAGATTATAAACCATTAGGTCAAGAATGTGCCCTCCTGAGCGCAAGGGCGTTTAAATCAACTGTGTGAATTGAAGAGCTTCATGGTCTTTTATACAATTTTGTATAGAAATGCAATTTTTGTTTTTTAAGGTAAAGATTAAGATCACAGATTACACTGAAATTAGAAAATCTGAGTACAAAGGGTGCAATTGCCCCAGGGAAGGCTGTTAAAAAATTCTTCTCAGGCCAAAGGGGACAATAAAGTACTCCAGAAAGTTCTAAGTTCTTAGTGAGTCTGATGGAGAAGATGATACTTTCACAGTCAGGAATTTCAAACTCCTCCATTATTCATGTACATTTTTATTTAAAGACTATCACAATACTCCCCGCCTCTACTATTTCACATGATCGCATCTCCTGATGAGGTAGCCACCTGGAAGTGCCAGAGCAATATCAGGACTGGAATTCTCATCAAGCTAGATTTCTGTGAGCAACACAGCACCTGGATTATAATCTGCAATAAACATCAAAAATCTGTGTTGTGCCTATCTGCAGAGTGAGAATTAAGGATAAACAACTGAAATTTGCCTTCCTAACTTTTGCCATCAAAATTTGGTTGTAACACAATGCTACAACTACTACAGGCAGAGGAAAAATTGGTTATATGAATAATATGGAAGCAGAATGTTACCTTTTTTGGGTGCACAGTAGAGGTTGCTACGCCATATATTGGATATTATCCCTTAGAAAAAGGGCAGGGTTTCTGACCTCTTGCCCTAGTGTCGTTCGGGCCAGGTTAGGCTCAGACGGGTTTGGAACGCCAGTGTCACATTCACACATCAGCCCTTATTTTATACCTGGTAGGTCTTGTAAGTGAGATCATGTGACGGACAGCACACTAAGAAAAATGTAATTTTAGCATGTAACAGACAAAATGGTTGAAAAGGTACTCTCTCTGCATAAAAACATAAAAAGTATTGTATGGATAAACAACATTAGGTGCAAGTGGGAGCAGCATCTCTAACAGCTTGGTTCAAAGTAATTACTGCAGCATATGAGACTTGGCAGGATCCAACCCACTTACTGCCCTGCAGGCAGCACAATGATGTGGAGAGAGTGAATAGCAGGGGCCCAATCAGAACCAAGGCATGGGCCATGCCTTCGCATCACACACACATCTTCATGGATCACTCTGGCATTTCAGACCTAGTTTTAGAGAAGGGAGAGTCATTGAAACCTTGAGCCAGATGCCAGGCTCACCTCACCCCAAGGTCTGCTTGGATCCTCGAGCCCAACACATGCCAAGATTAAATGTGGATTTTACCTGCCCCCATATTCTGACTTCATACTGCAATAAAACGTGACATTTGATGTAATATAGATGAGATAGAAAGAGATACCCATCTAGTGGCTGAATTGTACAATGCGAAACCAGAAAATGTTGGATCAATCCTAGATTACTTGCTTGAACAAATTTCAAGGTACCTCCATTTCTTCATTATCACATTTGTGAGTGCCTTTAAATGTCTGAGTTTATGAAAAGCAATGTACAAAAAACTCTTGTGTTTGAATTACCATACCATAATGTTTCTCAGTCTATAAATAGAATCTAGGCCACATATAGGGTACACATGACAACTGAATTGCCTCTGAGTTCAGTAGTGGCATTGTTGTCAGGGTTGTGGAAGGTATGAATATTTCTATACTCATGTTTTAAAACTATTACTTTTAATAAATGTATCTCAATGCAGAAATATTATTATGAAGTGCCAACGTAAAATGCTTCTGCATGTTAAAGAAATACGCTTTTTATGGTCTGGCTGGATAGCGCACCTACTGCCAGACAATTATAGAATCACCAGGGGAGGGGCTCTGGCTCCACCCATATGTTGGGAGCCAGGGGTACATGTTTTGATTAGGTAGAAAAGTGCTTGCCTTCCATGCAGCTGTGATCATTTTGTTAATCTATATAGCTGCCTCAGCATTATCCTTCAGGACACACACATGGCATTGTAATGCTAATAAAGTGCCTTAAATAACTAAGTAATGTATGTTGTTTTTCTGTGGCAGCAGCAGGATTGTGTGGAGGGCAGCAATTCATCTACGTGGATTTTTAGTTCTGGCTTGGCAGTGGAACTGTAACCTGACCTTTTTAAGTACACTGGCATTATTCTACTGTCCATTGCTTCTACAGACAAAGTGTCCAGCCTAATGCTGTTTTACTCCTCGGCGACCGGAGCCTTGAAAAAATTACACTGGCTCCCGGTGGGTAAAAGGATCCAGTTTAAGGCACTGTGTTTAGCCTTTAAAATCCTTAAAACCGCCTCTCCCCCAATGTTGTGCCCCCTCTTGTCGGAGTATACTCCTAGGAGGTCGCTTCGCTCAGAGGGACAACATCTCGCGATCATCCCTCGCACCAGACTGGCCAGAGTAGGCGGCCGATCCTTTAGCTTCTTAGCTGCCAAGTTATGGAATAGTCTTCCGGAATCTATCCGTGGCATGCAGGACCTTTTGGCCTTCAGAAAGGCTATCAAAACTCACCTTTTTCAATAAATGCTTCCATTTCTTTGCACCTCTTTCTCTCTGCAATTGGTCTTTTCACAGCGCCGGGACGCCCCTTGGCTGGGGCAGCCGTGCGCTATATATATTACCATAACATTAACATTAACATTAACTTGTAATGCTTCACATTACCATACAGCATTGCTTTAAAGCCAAACTGATAGGCATTGTGAATGCTTGTTTTAATTTTGAAGTGACTTCATCATGTTTTTAGATTATGTTTGTCTCCTAATTTATTCATCAAATATTTTTATGGTAACTAGTGACAGCTCCTAAAGGTAAATCGGTCCCTTGTGTGGGTTCTGGCTCAACTCTCCCTGTTAATTTGTTGGCTCACCCACCTATACCCTAGCTGCAGTAACAGTGACAATAGAGCTGATTTCATATGTGGTGGACAGATTGTATTCCATCAGGGCGACAGAGTGAATTACTCTATGGCCTTGATAAAGTACCCGCCTGCCAAATTTTGAAATGTCCGTCAGCCCAACGGTCATTTCTACCATTCACAGCAACCACCGTCAAGGAGTACCCACTGTACGAGTACCCAGTACATCTAAAACTCACACATTTGTAGCAAGTTGTGATTTTAAAAGGGACATCAGAAACAATCCATTAACAGTTAGACATACAGCACCTGATTGTAAAAGACAATGACAGCAGGAGAGTCTATTTTTAAATACGGAAAATGGTGTTTAGTGCACTACATAACTACAATCTATTCAAAAGTCATTAAGCCAAACGTAGAAATTTGGCAGGAGTCACAATCTTTAGTAAATGATAGGAGGAGCAGAATAGAACATAGCTGAACTTAAAAAGACATGTTTGGACACTTTTATCCTGTAATTTTATTGTCACGATCATAAAATCATGACTTTTCAGGAACTTGCAAAATAAAAAATACAAAAGGAAGGAGAATACATACACTGCTAGTAGGAGACCTGCATTAATCGGATGATACCGAAATAAGTCAAGCAAGAGCTAGGTAAAAAGAAATACATGTTAAATGGGCAAAACGAATAGCACCAATATAGGTGAAACATAAAAGAAATAACTAACTTAGAAAATAATCTAGAAATTCACAATGGTAGCATTGGACAGAGCGTGGGAAGCAATTAGTGAATGGGAAGGCCACATGTCATATAAAGGGAGTGAGTGGCAGGAATGGGGGCATTAAGGAGAGAGTGAAAAGTAGTAAATAGAAAATAGCCTCTCATGCACTGCTGTGAAAGGCCCTGGCATCAGCAGGGCGGGCTTTAGCACTGGTGGCGCCCAGTGCGACAATGTTTTTTGGCGCCCCCAACGACCACCTCATTCACGGATACCCTCACTACCACCCTTTAACAGTCTCCATAACCTCTCTCTCAGATGCATTTAATTAATTTTATAGCGTCACCCATGAAAGTGAAGGGTGTCAAATCATTTTAGATAACACACACGTTACACAGAGACAATCAATCATAGTGTATAGTAAATGTTGTGAAGAGTACTTGGTCTGGAGAAGCACAAACTCTGAATTTAAAATGTAACACAATGGATTGGGGCTCTCTTTAATAGCAAGAACTGATTTGTACCCAAAAAGAACTCTTTTTGCAACATTACAATAATGAAAGTCTGGGGAAAAAATCCATAGCTTTAATTTATACCTTGAAGTCTGCACGCAGTTCTTTGATGACAGTTAATAGCTCACTGTAAACTGAAACTAACAAAAGGAAGTCTCTGACAAAAGCATTAACCCACTGACCTGTTTACATTATATTCACTTTGTTATCTGCATAGTACATGTTATTTGCAGCAGGCATATTAACCCTCTGCGCTACCTTCAAAACTTCCAGGAGTCAAAACTTTTACTAAGACAAAACTCTGATCTTGCCTGGAAGAATATTAATCACTGGAGTTTTCTTGACATTTTAATTGTCGACTGAAAATTGCTTGAGGCCAGGAATGCAGCAGCAGGTGCTTTTAAGCAAAGAGGCGCCCCCATGGGAAGTCAGCACCCGGTGCGGTGGCACCGGTCACACCGCGCTAAAGCCGGCCCTGGGCATCAGCAGTGGAAGGATACAACAAATTCAATCAGAACATGACGAGCCTGCAGTACTGGTTGGTTCGGACACACACACGAATAGAGAGGAAACCCATCAAATCAGGAGTAGGAAACTGAGATAGACAAGAAACTCAATAAATATTAAGCAAGGGGCTGACCCATAGCACAGTCCAGGCATACATTGGATGCAATAGGTCTATTGCCTACTAATAGCCAAACCGGGCAAGGCAAGACCTTAAACTCACTGAAATTCCTCGTTTATGATCCACAACACATCCCATAACTTTCACACTAATATGAAAACCTTACCTTGAACTTAATATGTGACTGACCCTACTTACCCTCATGCATTTTATGACAGTTGCCACAACAAATGACATTTATAACATTACAGGTGACACTACCGATCACCTTACCATTGACGTTATTCTTGCCATCACTCTGGATGCAGTATGTTTTCTTTCGGTTTTCATGTCAACAGCACTTGTTATGGTGGTAGACCACAACTGGTGCATGGTAGGCATCTTTAGGTTGAGTTGTGGAACCATAAAATGATTGTACCTTTTTCTCAGATTTCTTTCAAATGTGAATCTTACAGTGATTCCAAAATCTGAGCTAAAGCTTTTAAAAAATGATATTCCAGTGAATTTCTGAGGCCTTTTTTAAAATACAATCTTAGTTCAATATTAGTTGTGTACCCAGCCCCTTTCATGCATACCATGCCTAAGCCATGCTCGGCGGAGGTTGGACGCAGGGCATGGCTGGCAGCCGGGCACTGCATTTAACTGCCCAAACATTCATTGCCCTTTAGCTCTGTGCTGCATGATTTTAATGCAGAAAGTGTCCTGGCATGCAGCCATACCATGAGTCGATCCAGCCATGTGCCCAGCCCTCACCACACACCATTCACTCATCTACTACAGTGACCAGGCGTTGCCTCCAAACCCATGTGTTTCAAAACGTGCTATAGCCAACTACAATCCTGATGACTTAAATTCTATATTGTTCTTTTTTTGATATTTGGGAACTTGTAACTCTTAATTTCAAGGTAACTACTGTGTATTTATATGCAGATTTGTGTTGTATAGGACTATTTTTTACCTCAGTGACTGACATATTCATCCACTTTCACGCTTTCTGTCCTTGAATCTTGCGCACAGTGGTGCTTTTTATGTGTATTCTCTTTTTTTTTACTCTTTTTGAAACTTGTAATTTTATTGAAATTCAATCACTTGGGAAAATGGTGGCTGTTTTCGAGTACAAAATTATGACCATGTGCTCTCAAATTCTTTTAAAAATCACAAATGGTTAGACCGCCAACTTACCAAGATGGCGGTCGGAGCTATCCTTCCATCTTTATTCTGAGTTCTCTACAAACGATGGCCCCAGATAGCAGCTACTGGTGTAGTGCCCTCAACATTAATATTCCCCTCAAGGTTTAAAAAACGAAAACATATTTTTAAAAACCACCAATAGATAAAAAAGTTTGATCACCTCAACGGAATGGTCAAAATAGCAACAAAACACATTTGTGCAAACAGAGCAATACACAAATGTTCTAAGCAAGTGCTAAGTGGATTTCTAAATAGATCTAAAGATAGTGTGGATCTCTCAATTATCTAAGTTGCATTGGCAGCCAGTAGCGGCCCGTGGAGGGAGTGCCGCGGGTTGGTGGGGCGGTGAGTCGGGCGGGTAGTGGCTGGGTGGGGGGTAGTAAACTCTGGCTCACGGCCGACCAGAGTAATGTAAGTAAACAAATAAATAAAACGAATTTCATTGCACGTGCTGAAATGCCAAATGCTACCCCCCACCCTGCCCGTCTCCAGCCCCGCCCCACCACCCGTGGCACTTACTCCACGGGCCGCTACTGTTGGCAGCAATACTGTGGAGGCTGTGCAGCGCCCCTGTCTTCATAGACCCTGCGCATAGAATTTTATTTATTTTTTATTTTAGAAAATTTGTTAAGCGCACGAATACCCGAGAGTGTCTTGGCGCTGAGTGTTCACTAAAGATGTCCATGAGTAGTTATTGTTTGAACAGCCAAGTTTTTATCTGTTTGCGGAAAGAGAGAAGGGAGGTAGAAGTTTTGATGCAGCGTGGAAGACTATTCCATAGTTTAGTAGTGGTCACTATAAAGGACCTGTCGCCCCATAAGACCTTCTTAGTCCTAGGGATCTGCATAAGACCAGCAGTAGAAGATCGCAGGGATCTGACTGGGTTGTAAGGGCAAAAAGCATCCTTTAAAAAGGCAGGACCTTGGAGGTGAATTGCCTTATACGCGATGCAAAGAGCTTTAAATTTAGTTCTTTTCTTCACTGGCAACCAGTGAAGCTGTTCAATGGTGCCAGAGATAGAAGTGTACCTAGGGGTGGCCGTAATCAGTCTGGCCGCAGCATTCTGCACCAGCTGCAGCTTTTTTAAAACTCCTTCCTGAGCATTGACAAAAAGCGCATTACAGTAGTCTATGCGAGATATAACTAATGCACTGACCAGGATTCTGGCCATGTTCATGGGAAGATAGGGTAGGAGTTTTTTAATCATTCTCATAGTATAGAATGATGATGACACTACTGCATTAACATGGTGAGTAAAAGTAAGCTTAGTATCCAGTAAAACTCCCAAATTTCTTGCCTTGGTCACTGGAGAAGGGGGAGGTCCCAGGACAACAGGCCACCAAGTGGGTGACCAGGCTGGGGAAAGATTGCCAAACACCATCACCTCTGTTTTGTCAGAGTTAAGCCTCAAGCAATTTGTAGACATCCAGTCACTTATTGCTAGCATTCCCTGATTAAAATTGGAGGCCACTTCGTCTCCATTTTTATTAATGGCCAAGACAATCTGGGTGTCGTCAGCATAGGATGTCACCGCCAGGTGGTAGATTTTTATGACCCTCGCCAAGTCCGACACATAGATGTTAAATAGTGTCGGACTTAGCGAGGATCCCTGGGGGACACCACAAGGGAGAATGAAGGGAGGTGAACTGTAACTGCCAAAGGCAACTGATTGTACTCGAGCAGCAAGAAAAGAGGAAATAAGATCCCTGGCACCATCCGTGATCCCTGCTGCTGTGACACGGTCGATCAAAATAGAATGATCGACCGTGTCAAAAGCCGCCGACAGGTCCAGCAAAATGAGCACTGCAGATCCTCCACCATCAAGAGTCATCCTGATTTCATCCGTAGCCTTAATAAGTGCAGTTTCTGTTCCATGTCCCTTCCGAAAACCAAATTGTGAGTTATCCAGACAGTTGTTCTGTTCTATGAAATCTGAGAAGACTAGACCGCCAACTTCCCAAGAATGTGGTCGGAGCTATCCTTGCATGTTTATACTGAGCTCTCTACAAGGGATGGCCCCAGATAGCAGCTACCAACAAAGTGACCTCAACATTAAAAACTGAGATGTGAAGGCCCGCAGACCAGCCACTCCAATTGCCGGGTCCTCACACAGAGGATAAAGATGGATGTCCTACTGAGCACCATGCCATCACTAGGCAAGGCCAGGCTAGACTGTTATGCAACACGCGCCGGGGAGGCAAAGCCAGACCACAGAGGGGCCCACAGGAAAGACCCTATTGGTGGTGGGAACACTGGAAGCAACACAGGTGAAAGCATGTGAAAAAAGATGCGAGACGACCGCCCAGCAGAGGAAGGAGGGCGTGGAGGCCAAGGAGGTCAAAAAAGGGCATGGGCCCCCTCTTGGCCACAGCTGACCATCACCTCATTGCCTTGGAACCCATCCACCCACACTGAAAGAAAATGGTTGCTGCAGATGAAAGGACAGTGGAGAAGTACAAGGTGGAGGCAGCACAGAGGAAAGAGTAACCTAGGTAGAAGAGCTGCTCAAACAGTGTCCTTGGGATGCCTCATGGCAGGGACATGGAGGAGCATGTGACAGCACACAAGCCAGAATAGATGAGCTGCTCAGACATTGTCCTTGGGTTGGCACATGACAGGGACTTGGGGAGCAGGCGAGTGGTCAGCAAGGGTCCAGGGAAGATGAATGGCACTTGCAGCCTGGGCCGCGTCTGACGGCCACCCACAAGGTTCGTAGCAAGGTAAGCCTAGAACCCGCAAAATCCAGAGACACCTGCAAAACGGGCCATTACGCAAGGTCAGTGCTGTCAGCCAGAAATGGGGATAAAGCCATTGGGACAATGTTTGACGGATAAGTGTGAACTATAACACACAAACATGGGTCTCGAATGACAAACCAGTAAGTTTCAAAATGTATGATCCCTGTTTAGAAATAAGCTGCGGCCTTTATGCACCATAAACTGTTGTCCTCTGAAGGATTGGAAGGGGGGATGGTGCATGGCATGGCCAGGGAGAAATGGGTGAACTTGCATTCCTGGGAGGGGCTACCTCAGGCCCCAAGACCTCTGGGCCAAGCTGCAAGGGCGGAGTTAGAGTCCCAGGAGCACCCAGCCGCTTCTACAGGTTCAGCTCCAGATTTCCTATCGGCCTTCGGCCTTCCTTTCTTATCCTTTGGCAGCAAATACAAACCCCAGAGTCCTGGTGTTCACCAGTCCTCTGCTTCTCCACTCCTGCAATATCAGAGCCCCGCATCAACACTAACAAAGTCAGCTCATCTCCTCACTACGTCACCTTGTCTATACTCAGAAATTACCTTTTGAATGTTAGTGCCATGCACATGCAGCACATATTCATAGCATTATCTGTAAAAGTGTGCTTCATTCTCCACTTCTGCTACCAAATATGTTGCAAAAGAAACTGATGAATGCAACAAAACAATGAAGGATGAATGACAATGGAATGCACGCAAAAGCGTGCAACACGTCAGTTCAACAGAATCAAACAAAAGGCCAAATGTGAGTGGAATTTAAAATCAGGTCACAGCCAGCATTACAGGAAGGGAGGAGGCCTCAGGTCAAACACTTGGAAATTACAGTTCAAAATATATGGCATTTACACGACATTTCAATAACTTCTGAGGTTTTTTACATTTGCTCATAATTGGAGAAATGGAAATAGTGGCAAAGTAATAAATTCTGCATTACTGCTAGAAGAGATATGGCATAATTACAATAAAAACACCAGCATTTGATGTATTTAGGTAGTTTACTGTGCTAAAAAAATATCAATAATGTTGTGACTTTTAGAGTTGTGCAGCAAGGTGTTTTTTGCTTTTCTTTTTTCTTAACCTTTTTACTTCCATGGAAATCCACTCCACACCAATAGAAGTCGGGGACCAGGCCCTAAGCAATTTCTGTGATTTGAACCAATGCACTGTAAGAACTGATTTATTAATTTGGGGTGTATGGGAGTTCACCACAAATAATAAAGCCACAAACCTGTTACATCCTGGGAAAGGTTCCCATAATTTAAACCTTAGCTCAACCCCTCATAGCTTTAGTACAAGTAGTAAGGGAAACTATGTGGAGCATTTAGAAGTACCAAAACAGTTAAAAGTAAAAAAACAATAAAGTAAAAATCCCACTCCAATTTATAAAGATAAAGTATACTTTAATGAATATGACACACAAATAACGGAAATTCAATAAGAGAAATCTGGGACATGATTTTTTTAATGTTTAGGAGAAAAAGACCCATGAGAAAGTAAAGTGCCAACCAATTGTCCATTATCATGGGTTACCGGGGCCTTGATGCAATTTAACGGCAATCTCAATGGATTGTGAGTTGAATACATAAAGCTGCTTCATCCCATTCAAAGAGTTAACCTTGAAACTTCAGTGAGCAAGGTAGGGAGGCTGTTTCTAAGGACATCCTTGCGCAGTTGGCTAGATACTGGACAAAGTACCATTTATACCATCCGTTTTTGTGGGAAAACTTCAGAGCGGGAGAAATCAAATTTCGTATGCAGGGATGTCATCTTGTCAGCTGGATTCTTTTTCCATTTGCACCAGGTTCAAGATTTTTACTTTTGGACTTAGTCTCTGAAATGGAAGTCAGAAGTAGGGCAAGGTAGCAGGCTGTAGCCAGGGAAGTCTCACAGAAGTCGAATACCTTAGCCATGCCTCTGTAGGAATGACTGGTTCGTCCCAGTCTTACAGAGGTCATTGAAATAAAAATAAATTAAATGTCAGGATTTCAGGGACTCTAGAGGAAGTCTTGCTAGACATAGCTATGATTTCAGAAAAAAAAGCATCCTTCTTTTTCATATGTACCTGTAGCGCTGCACTTGCCAAACCCTGGGACTGCTCACCACTGGGGCACTGTGCCTTGACATCCCCATATTGGTAGCACTCATAGCACTTAGGGACAAACCTACCAGTATTTTGTCTACAAAATCTTTGTATTGATGACTAGATTGGGAATGGGACCCTTTTCCCTGTGAACTATTTTGAGGACCTTGTGAGAAATCGCCCCCTCCTTCTTCTGGTGCAAACACTGACTACTCATTTGGAAGTCTGCCCCCACATGCCTTTTAGGGCACTCTGGTACTGACCCAGAAGTTTGCCACCTCAGCAAGATTCCTGTGATCAGTCACCTTGCTATCCACCAGTTGCTGGTGCAGCTCTGTATAATAAATATTGAGTTTGTGCTGCCTCTAAATCAGGTTGTGCAGCCCATCATAATCACTAACTTTGCTGCTCCTCACCCAGCCATGCAGTGCCTTGCTGTAATAGTTCAAGAAATCCACCTGAGACTGGTTTGGAAGTTTTTGGCTATCCCTTAACCTCTGACGGTACTTCTCAAGGGTCAGCCCAGATTTGGCGACCAGTATGGCTTCCATGGGGATGTATCTTGTCGGGTCATCTACTGTTAGTGTAAGAAGTGTGCCCCTCCCCACTGTAGGCATGTGTTTCCAAAATCTACCTGCCCCGCAATACTCTCAAAGTTACTTCATATGTGGCAAGCCATTTGTCAATATCATCTCTCACCACATGGTTGATCACCTGGTCTTATGGGATGCAGACCTTCTTGAGACCATCAGACACAACAAGAATGCTGCCACAATTGCAGCTGGACTCTGAGTCTTGCTTAGCTTTGAGTTTCAGCTCTTTCAGGCTTTGTTCATGCTCCTGCAGCATTTTCTTTTCTGCCAATGCCCTCTCACCCGTGTTTTCTCTGCCTCTAGTCTTACATTGGCCAATTGCAGCTTGAGCTCCCTTACTGACTCCCTGTCCTCCAACTCCTCTGGGATAGGTCCTTTGAAGACACACTATTTCCTGCCCTCACAGGGGATTTTCGCTCACTAAGCAAATGGTCTCTCTCCTCTGGGAGACCTTGCTCAGGGTTCACAGCCAGGATGTCTTCCCATCTCAAATCAATTTCCCTCTCACTTCAGGCTCGATTGCGTACTTGTGACCTCCTCATAGGCAAGGAGGGCTAAAAGAATGTCCAGTTTTGTGGCCTTCTTTCCTGCATGCAGGCCCCTCTCCTTGCAGAGCTTCTGCAGCTCAGTGCTGCTGAGACTGTCCACATTGAGCATCTCCATCTCCATGGCAGAGACTAAGAGGTGGGGAACTTAAATTCAGAGAAAGGAAAAAAATAACCAACAGAAACTAAGGAGAATTTAAAAAGGCTTGAATTGGTCTCAGATTACTTACCTGGGATTTCCAGTGTGACACAAGATCATTGTATGGTACTGCACAAGCACAAGTCCTAATCCTCACTGCTGAACACCAATGTAACAGGTTGAGGGGGGTGAAGCGCTACTCAAGCAGCAACCACAATCCTTGTCAGGGTGAAGTCACATTCAAACCAAAAATTAACCTGTGCTAAACTCTATGATAGCTTGGCACAAAAGCAGTCAGGCTTAACTTAGAGACAATATATAAAGTATATATGCAGCACTTCAAACAGTAAGGAAGTGAAACACAACACAAGGAAAAATCCCCTCTAATTTAGAAAAATAAGGTCAAATGTAAGAAATAATTTAAGACAAAAGTCCAATCCGTAGAACCAGAGATATGTGATTTCAAAGACTTAAATGCAAATAGTCCCAAAAAGCACAAAGTTTCAACTGTGCTTATCTGGTTGGGCTGGATCGGGACAAAATCACAAGTTCAAGCTGACTCCAAAAAAGCACAGGCCAGCTACAGGGACTCAGTTAGGCCTGCTGAACAAAGGTACCCTACGTCCTGGTTGAGGAATGATTTAGAGTCCTACGTTGAGGATGCGTCACACACTGGCTGGTTCTGAAGTAGCTGCGAGACTTGCAATGTGGAGTCCAGCATTGTCATTGAGGATGCATTGACGAGAGGCTTGCAATATGAAGACCTGTGTTGAGGGTGCATTGTGCAGGGCAGTTTCTGGAGGGCTTTGGGTTGCGATGTGAAGTCCTGCGCGGGAACGGGTCACAAAGTTGTCCCAATGCGGAATTGGAAGAGCCGTTGCATCGTGCAGAGTTTCTGATGCAGAATTGTGGTGAGGCGATGCATTGTGCAGCAGCTCTGATGCATCAGTTCTGCAAGAACGACATTTGGGTTGGCAGAGCACCTTTAGGCCCTCTTTCAAGGGTCCCGGCCTAGGGTAGCTACACTTGGGAGAGTAGAACTTAGAGCTGGCAGATTCCAGGTGCTCGGCTGAAGAAGGAGGAAGCCCGTTCTACCCCTGAGACTTCTGACCTGGAGGCCAGCCAACTAGCACTTGCATTCACTCTGGTGGTTCTGGGTTCAAGGTGCAAGTCCAGCCCTTCTCATTCAGAAATGAAGGAAGCAGGGCGTCACAGCAGGGCAGCAGAGAGGCAGTATTTCTTATAGAAGAGCAGCACAACAGTCCTTCATCTGAGTCTTCTACAGGTCCAGATGTGTCTGAGGTCCAATATATATACCTAGTGCCCACTTTTAAGTAGGAGAAGCTTCTAGTGGATTGTGCCCCCCCCCCCCCCCCAGAGGCATTTGAAATTTCCTGACTCTCTGCTCTGCCCTGGCTCCAAATTGTCTGGGGTCACAATAAACTAGTGTCAAACACCTTTGTGAGATGGCTCGGGCAGGGCCTTTGTGGTGTGCAAGTGTGGGAGATGACAGCTCCTCCCTCTCATTAACTCAGAGAGGTCCATCCTGCCAGCACCTAGCTTCTCTTTGTCTTACTGTCTGGGAGAAATACTACACCCACTCATGTGACCCAGGATACAGGCAGAAGACACCAAATGATTGGGGCAAGAAAATGTCACCTTCTAAAAGTGGTATTTTCACAATTGTGACAAAAAATATGACTTTTCCATTAAAGAGGGCTTTTAATTGCAAGTCCTTAGACTTGTCAACCTGCTCCAAGTTGCAAGTTATCACTTAAATCTAATAAGGAAGCCCAGTCTTATACTATAGGAGAGGTAGGCCATGTGAAACTTCAGAGTACATGCCCAACGTTTTAAATACACTGCACCCTGCTCTGTGGGCTGTTCAAGGCCTACTTGAGGGGTGATGTATATGTATTAAAAAGAAAGGTTTGGGCCTGACAAAAGGTTTATTTTGCCAGGACGAAATAGCAGTTTAAAACAGCACACACAGGCTGCAATGACAGGCCTGAGACATGTTTGCAGGGCTACATACTTGAGAGGAACAATAAGTGCTGCAAGCCCACTACTAACTTTGAATTTGTACTGGGTGCATGTAGTACCACTTTACTTGGGACTTACAAGTAAACCAAATATGCCATTGGGTGTTAGCCAATTGTACCATGTTTAAAGGAGAGAGCACAATCACTTAGCACAGGTTACCAGTGCTAAAATGTACAGAGTTCTCAGGCAGCTGAAACGAGATCAACACAAATAGAAGGGCTGAAGGCAAAACGTTTTGGGGAAGACCACCTAAAGGCTGACAGGTCTAACACATTTGTACTCTAATTTTCCTCACAGTACATCTAGAGTTTTCCACAGTGAAAATAGATTTTGTGGCCCTGTCACTGTATGGACTTGCTGAAATCTCTGCATGTCACACTATTAAATACCAGACACAGTACTTAGTGAGTTCCAAGCCCTACTTAGGGGGGACTTAATATTTGAAAGGGCGTTTTCCCCTGTGAAAAGGTTTATTTGACAGGTTGCACTGCAAGCTTAAACTGCAGCAGTCAAGCTGCATTGGAAGGCCTGAAGCTTTCTTTTTCTTGTAATACTAGTGGATGGCACAAAAGGAGCTGCAATCCACACTTGACATGTAACTTTCCATTCCATGATTGTAGTTTCTGCACCATATTCAACGGCCTTTCAGGAGCGTTAAATATGCCAATCAGGGATTAGCCACTTTTTACATATTTTTGGTTTGCAAAGCACATACACCTGCAACTGAATGAGTGTACAGAGTCTAAAGGATCATGTAAAACAGTGCATTTTTTTACACAGCAAACAAATAAACAAAATGTGAAATATTTTATTTATTACACAAACAAAAAATATAAAAAAATCTAATTTTAAAGGGGAGTGTTCAGCTTTTCTAAATTTGGCTTTAGTTCCTAACTTTGGTATACTCTAACATATCACTTTCCCTTTTCTGCTTTTAACGTGATACAGATCAGGGTACCTAAAATATGCCCACTACCATAGATAGAGTAATTTCGCAGTTGCACGCACATACATTCATCATACACTAGGGCCCATTTCACTAACATACGCTCCAATACTCTACCAGCAGCAAACCTGTGGGAAGAAAACTCCTAAAGCACCCTGCATCTATATCTAGGCGATAGGACCAGTTTAGTGGTTGTCTAACATAATATAAACAATCTATAAACAATAATCAAAAAGTATTCAATAAACAACAAGGAAAGAAACAACCAATACCATGTTTAAAAGTTATATTGCTTTATCTAAAATTAGTCAGAATAAAATCAGAATAAATCATTTCTCATAGTTACCTATTCTAACTAGTGTCAGAACGGGTCAGGACCAGTCTCTTAGAAAAGTCTTTTCAGGATAAGGTCCTTAGCATCAGTCCTCAGCAATGCAAGTTCACGCAGCAAGGCGACGAAAGAAAAGTGCGGGGAGAGCCCTCCCTAAGCTAACATTTTATAATGCAAAATACAATGAAAACCCACATGAATTTGACAAGTAAAACTGTATCACTGAGCAGAACGAAAAGGAAGGGATGTAACTTTTGCAACATCTTGAAATCTCCGCTCAGGAAAAGTCATAATACGCAAATCACGGAACAGGAACCAAGAACTAGAAACTATTAAAGTATCCATCTTGCTCATTTCCCTCGGCAAACCGGCTTTAGCACAATGTTCTTTCTGAGGCTCATTGTTCACCAAGGACACATCATTTCTTTTGGAGATCCTCCAAGCTTGCTGATGTCCTCCCGGAAATTTCCATATAAGGACTACCGTCAGTTTTTCTGTTAACTGAACTCCAGCAGGGGTCTCCCTTGTCACATCACAGATTTTGCCTGCACCACAGCTCAGCCAGGCTTCAAATTATTCTCAGTTATTTCATGAAGGCCTCCATAGGCCACAATAGACCATCTTCAATTAAAGAGACAAAATAAAGATTACTACATCATAATGATTAAACAGTGTTAACCCCACTAATACCCTTATGTGTATGCATTTATCTAGCTTTGCGACATATAAAGCATTAATTCAGACAGCGTTTTGTGCTCAAAATAAATAGCACACAGCAACGTTTAAACATGAAAACTTGCACGTTATTGTGAATACAAAAACAGCACACGCATGCTAACCCTCGTGTAACCTTCTCTTGTATTAGGACAAACAGGTTGATTAGTATAACGCACTTGAACAAGACAAATAATTAGTCGTTAATTATTAATTAATTAATAAGACACATAGACATGCCAGAGCTTCAAAAAGCCCCAGAATTTTCTAACAGAAAACTCTGCTCCAGCAATCCCCCCTTTGGTGATTTTATCACCAAATAAACCCAAAAAAAAAATTCGTGAAAATTTAGTCCCATTTTAGAAGAAATCAGAAATGTCTTTTCCCCTTACACAACATTAAACACCAGTCACTCTTTCATCATCTCTCTTAGTCTCTAAATAAACACTCTCCCTCAATTCTTCTAATTCAATCTCTTCTGGTTCTCTTTTCGAATTTTTCGAATTCTTATTTTTTAAAATTTTCTCTTTCCCTCTCCTGTTTTTATAACACACACACACTAATCTCAGTATCAGCAAAGCAACAATTATACAAGACAAGGGAAACAATATTCTACCTACGATAGTACTACCTATTTTTGCAATAAAATCCTTAACAGCTATCATTTTATTAGCTAGTTTAGTCCATAAACTCCCAGTTTCAAGTGGTACTAAATCTTCATGCAAATCAGTAATATTTTTGATATAGACCTTCAGGTCTCTGCTTTCATCAGGAATGTAAGTGCAACAATGTTGAACTTTCAAAATTCCACAAACTCCACCCTCCTTAGCCAAAAGAATATCAAGGGCAAGTCGATTTTGCATAGACATGGCACGTACGGCACTTAACTCCGTATTTACCAAAAGAAATCCTCCTGCGGTATTTGTCGATAAACGATCAACCACGGTGGACAATTTCCGAATTCCATAAGCATTTAAAGAAATTCCCACTGCTGGAATCAAAACCCCAAAAATATCACCCACAATTTCAGACCAAGTTTCTCTCTTAAAACGTTTTAATACGTTAATATCTTCTACATCACTTATTTTATCTGTATGAAAAATTTTAGGGAAAACTAAACCCACATAACATGTGCCATACCAATGGTCAGGCAACTTGTAATAAGCCTTGTTCCCACACACATAGTACACTCCTGGAAAAATAGTATCTTCTCCACCTCTGAAACCCCAACCAGTCGCAACGAAGTATGTATCATGGCACTCACTAGTCCCTACAAAATATGTATCATATTGGGATTTCCTTCTGGTAATGCATAGTTTACCCTTCTGCGGTGCATCTAGAGCCAAAGTTGGACTAGCCCCATTTCTCAACTCTTTTCCCATTTCAATGTCCCAAATTGTCTCACTCACTTCATATTTCCCTGCTTTCTCATGCATGTTCACTCTCCTTTCCTCTACCATATCCAGGAAAGCTTTCTCCTCTTCTTTCAAACTGCAAGTTAAATTATTCTTAAAAATGTAATCTAATGTTAGTCCTTTTTCTTCAATAAAAATCTCACCAAAAGTGTTAGCTTCTTTAGCTGGATTCAGCCCTTTGTTCATTGGCAAATGCCCAAAAATACTATCTCTGTTAGACATCTTATAATCTATTTTTCCTAACAAATAAAAAACACTACTTAAAATACTACAAGAAATACCATATGTAGCTGGTAAATGGTGATAAGTAACACCCTCTGAAACGGATGCAGGTAACTGCATGCAGACATAGCAATCCCTCACTTCCATTGTCTTCACATATTCATATAACAGTTTAGAAAAAACATTACTAGAAAAATTGTTAATTGACCTATCTTTATGTATGTAACTATTTCTAATTGGAATTTCTTTTTGTGAATTCTTCTCTATATTAGTCATATTTTCTTTGTCCATCTCAAATTCAACCTTAAAAGTAACTAATAAAACTAAAACACCCCATAGAAGCATTAATATTCCAGTACAACAGCAGCACATCTTGCACCACCTTCTAAAGAAGGCACATCTATTTGGGTTTTTCTCTATGTTAGCCATTCTGCTTTAACTTCTACTCCACTACAGTAATTAGAACTTCAAATCTCCAACGTTTGTTCCAAACTCTTCAGCTTCTTCAAAGATCCTTCCGTTCACTTAGTCCAAGTGAATCCTTTTTACTCAGTTTGGATACTCATCATTTTTCACTCCAATTTCTTCAACATCAAATTGTATCAAATCTCCAACGTCAGAATCCTCAGTATCTGACTTTTCTCTGATGTCAGTCAAGAGTACTTTCAGAATTTCACCAGTATTTTCCTCAACCACTTCTCTCAAGACCACTTCCGGATTATCTTGAGTCGCTGTTTCTTCTTTTCCTTCTTCAGACAGTGTCACATAAGACCATTCCGGTGATCTGTACTTTTGGTTGGGTCTTTTAACTCTTTTTATTTCTACTGGTTCTTTTGTTCTTCTTGATTCTTCTTCTTCAGCCTTTGAAGTTTGACTGGATACCTCATTCACTTGTTCAGCTCCTGATGTATTTGCTCTTATTATCCTGTATCTCAGTCTTTTCACTCTGTTGTTAGGCCAACGATCTCCTTTCACAACCTTTTTCAGCTTTTCTTTAATACTCCTTTCTCCAATCGAAGTTCTCTTTCTCAGAACTCGACCTTCTGTTTGTTCATTCTCATCATCCGATTCTGTTTCAATTGCCTTTTGCTTTCGTTTCTTAGCAGTTTTCTTTTCTTTCACAGATTCTTTCACCACTATTTGAGACCTCCCTACTTCTGTCCCTCCTCGGGTCTCCGACACGCAATCTTCTTGCTGTCTATTTGTCCCTTTACCTAGCTCCTCATCAATGTTCCCTACACCTCCTCGGGGGTCTTCCGCAATCTGTCCCTCTCTATCTTCTTCTGACCCTGTTTCTTCAAGAATAATCTCAAGTGGCTCTTCAATCTCCTCCTCTTCTGATTCAGGAGTAGTCTCAATGTGTTTCCTTTTTTCTTTTCTTTTTCCTCCACTGCTACTTGAAACTTCAGGCTCCTTCACAGAATCAGAATCTGATCTCCCTTCTGATACTCGCAGTGAATCTCTTGAAGCTCTCTCTGCTTCTTTTCTCACTGATTCTGTATCTTCAGGATCCTCACCATCACTGGAATCTGACTCTTCATAATACTCTTCACCAGTTCCCTCTCTCGGACTTGGAATTCTCAGAGTATGACTTGCATGTACCCAGTGTCTTACTCCAGCACACTTTACTGCAGTCGTTGTAGTCAGAATAACTTGTCTTGGCCTTCCCCACCTTGGAATCAAGCAATTTCTTCTTCTGTGCACCTTAATCCTTACCCAGTCACCTGGACTCAGATCATGGGCTTGCTTCTTCTCAAGTGTGGTAGCTTCTTCTCCAACCTGGTGAAACACAGAATGAACTGCGTCAGCCAGGCCTTTACAGTAATCCAAAATCATGTCATCAGTTATTGTCATCAACTTATTCACAGGCACGAATGCATGGCGCATTGCACGTCCCATAATGATTTCATGCGGACTCAATCCTGTAGTTCTGTCTGGAGTAGATCTCATAGTCATCAAGACTAGAGGCAGAACATCTGGCCATTTCATGCCAGTGGCTAAGCACATCTTTCCAATTCTATTTTTGATTGTGCCATTAATCTGCTCAACCACACCAGAAGCCTCTGGTCGGTATGCACAATGTAGCTTCTGCTGTATTTTTAATGCTTCACAAATCAAACTAATGAGTTCATTTTGAAAGTGTCTACCTCTGTCAGATTCAACTGTAACTGGAAACCCAAACCTAGGAATCAACTCCCTCAACAGTAATTTTGCCACTGTTAATCCATCATTCCTCCTTGTCGGGTAAGCTTCCACCCACCTTGAAAACAAACAGACTACCACTAGGACATACCTCAGTCTGTTCACTTGGGGCATTTCAATGAAATCAATTTGCATCCTTGTGAAAGGACCTCCTTCTCTGCCAATTGTCCCTAAACTCACCACTGTCTTTTTCCCAGTGTTAAATTGCTGACAAATTAAACACCTTTGACAGATGCTTTCCGCAATTGTCCTAAACTTTGCATTATACCAGGTCTGTTTAAAGGACCTAATCATCGCGTCCCTCCCCAGATGTCCCTGGCCATGATACATCCTTGCCATTGACGACAAAATTGAGTTTGGCATCACTGGTCTGCCATCTCTGTAGACCCAAACATGGTCTGTTTCCCTTGGAGCACATCCTGCCTTAACCCAATCTCGTTTCTCTTCTTCTCCTGCCTCATCTTGTAACTGTTTTACTTCATCCCACGTTTCTAGGACATTAGTAAACATCACAGAAGGGAAAGACATTTCTTTCTTTTCTCTCTCCCTGTTAATTGATTGATTCAGTTTTGCACAATACTGTGCCACATCGTTAGCATACCTGTTGCCAACAGTGATAAAATCCTCTCCTGAAACATGTGCTGCACATTTCACAACTGCTAACTCCTTAGGCAGCTGTATCGCTTCAAGCAATTTTCCAATCAGCTCAGCATTCTTTATCGGAGTTCCACCCGATGTCAAGAAACCTCTTTGTAGCCACAGTTGGCCAAAATCATGCACCACTCCAAACCCATACTGACTATCAGTCAACACAGTTGTTCTCAAATCTTTCCCAATCTCACAAGCTCTTGTCAATGCCACTAATTCAGCAACTTGCGCAGATTTTACTCCTTTCAATGGTGATGCTTCCATAACCTCTGAAACTTTGCACACTGCATATGCCGCACAAAGCACACCATTATCATCTCTCAGGCATGATCCATCCACAAACAGCACATGATCATTCTCAGGCAAGGGAACATCCTTGATATCTGGTCTTGGTTTCGTACAGTACTCAAGCACATCCAAACAATCATGATCATCTTCCATCTTTATACTTACATTCTCAATATCCGGCAAAAGTGTCGCTGGATTCACATTCGTACATCTTTCAAGAGTCACATTTGATGCTCCCAAAATCACTTTTTCATACTTAGTCAACCGACTATTTGACATATGCTGAGTTCTGCTTCTTGTCAAAAGAATCGCCACATTGTGAGGTACGAATACCCTTACAGGATACCCCATTATTATTCCCTCACTCTGTTCCAGGCTTTTGCATGTTGCAGCCACAGATTTTAGACAACCTGGTAAACCCACAGCTACAGGATCAAGCGTCGATGAGAAGTACGCAATAGGCCTTCTCAATTGCCCATGTTTCTGGATTAACACTGAAAGTGCACATCCATTTCTCTCACTGCAGTACAGTTCAAATTCTTTTTCATAGTCTGGCATACCCAGAGCTGGAGCTTCACACATTTTTGTTTTGAGCTCTTCAAATGCTGCCAATTGTTCGGCATCTAGATCCAATGGATCTGTCATGTCACTTTTTGTCAATTTAATCAATGGCTTTGCTATCAGGGAAAAATTAATTATCCACTGACGACAATATCCCACCATACCCAGGAACATTCTCACTTCTCTCTGAGTTTTTGGAGCTTTCATTTCTCTGATTATTTTGATCCTGTCAGTAGTCACTTTTCTCAGACCCTTCTCAATATTATGTCCAAGATAATGCACCTCTTTCTTACAAAACTGTAATTTGGCTGGGGATACCTTTAACCCTCCATCTGCCAGATGATTCAGTAAAGCTATGGTATCCACTTCACAAGCTTCACGTGTCTTTGATGCCACAAGCAGATCATCAATGTATTGCACTAGCACTGAGCTTTCAGGCATGATCAGATTTTCCAACGATCTTTTCAATAATTGATTGAATATCGAAGGACTCTCCGTATACCCCTGTGGGATACGACACCATGCTAAAATACGCTGGCCAAACCTAAATGCAAAAATTGGCTGGCTGTCATGATGCAATGGAATTGAAAAGAATGCATGACACAAATCAATCACTGTATACCACTCAGCGTCATGTGGAATTTGATACAGAATCACTGATGGATTTGGCACGATGGGACAACATGCCACCACAATCTGATTAACCTTTCTCAGGTCCTGCACGATCCTGAACTTGCCATTAGGCTTTTTCAGTCCCATTATCGGTGAATTACACGGACTACTCAGTAGTTCTCTTAGGACTCCTTGCTGAATCATTTTCTCAATTATAGGAGTTATCCCTTCAATTATCTCTGGTGTCATTTTGTACTGAGGAATGTTAGGATATGCAATTCCCTCTTTCACTGCAATTTTCACTGGATCTACATTATTCATCAATCCCACATCCTCTCCTGTAAAATCCCAAACTGCTCCTTTCACTGTGTCTCTCAGTACTTGAGGCAGATCCTCCGGATTGAACACTGGAAATGCACCAATTAATTCATTTTCTCTATTTTCTAGAGTCATGCGGTAGAAAACATCATCATCTGGTGTCTCAAAAGCTATTCCATCTGGTGTACAGAAAATCGTGCAGTTCATCTTGCATAATAAATCCCTACCTAACAGGTTCACTGGGCTTGTGTCACAGACAATAAATCTGTGCATGTCTGAAAATTTCCCTATCTGTACTTTCACTGGTTCAGTAAGACGTGTTCTGATTTGTGTATTAGCTACACCAACTACTTGGATTGCTTCATCCGAGAGAGGAAGATTTCTAACATCTGTTGACCTGACAGTTGATCTTGTCGCACCTGTGTCTACTAAAAAAGTAACACTCTCTTCATTTATTTTCCCATCCACAAATGGTCCTGCCTGGTCTATTTCTAGAGTTGCACCAAGTATGCACTCTTCTTCCTCTCCTCGGCACCGTCAATAATCACCTTCAGACTCACTCCCTTCACTCTTTAACAAGTACTGTTGTACCTTGTTAGTACGTCTTGGTTTGTTTACCTGCTCATCATTGAAGAATCCCGAATCCTGACTGTACTTTTGTACCCCTCTATTCTGCGGTAAAGGTGGTTTTGGCTCTTGACTCTGCTGCTGTCTCACAACTTTCTGCTGTTGTTGCTGTTGCTGCTGGTGGTTATTCCCTTCATTCTGCACCTGTTGATTTAAGGATTTACCCTCATTTAATGGTGGATTAGGACATTCCGACCTCCAATGTCCCAGTTGGCCACAGTTGTGACACGGGAACTTTTTCTTTGCTTCCTCAAGACTTCCTCTTCCTTTTCCTGCAAACCTTGATCTATTCCCTGTATTATTTCCTGGATTATTTGCCTGTTCCACCAACTGTGCTTCCTGTCTTTCTGCAACTTTCACCTGTGCCCACATTGCTTTTTCTTTTAGCTTCCTTTGTTTTGCTTCAATTTCATCACTGAAATATTTTGCATGTCTCAGAATCTCATCTACTTTTTTACTCTGCCAATCCACTGTGTGTTCACGAATTCTCTCACTAATTTCAGGTCTAAGACCATATACAAATCTGTATACAAAATGACTCAAATCCTTGTCACCCAGGTGTTCATCTCCACTGAATTGTTTAAAAGCCAGTATCAGCCTTTCGTAAAAAGCATGAACTGATTCTTTTGCTTCCTGTTGTGTTCGATCTATTTTAACCCAGTCTGTCTCTTTTGGAGGAACTTTACTCTTCAGGTATACCATCACCTGATCGTACTTCCTCATCACTTCTGGATCTGGTGCCCCTGTTCTCGGATCTCTTGGATATTCCTCACTAGGCCAACTCACAACTATTTTACACTCAGTCCACAAGTCTGCTGGAACAATTATATCAAACAGACTATTCAGGTCAACCCACAGCACTTTTGACAATTTCACAAACCTGTCTACCTGCCTATACCACTCGACGGGCTTTTCTCTCAATCGAGGGAAATCATTCGTAAATGATAAAATATCCTGTCTGGTCCATGGAACATGTACATATCCTCCTCCAGGTATTTCTCTCATAGGAAACTGCTCCACTGGTTTCTCTTTTTCTCTCACTGGAAATGCTGAGTAAGTTGTTCTATCTTCAGATTCATCCCTTTTCTTATACCACCTATCCTTCCACTTTTCCACATCACCCCATCTACGCAATAATGCCACCATTTCTTTAATCTGTCCTGTTCTACCAGAATTATTCAGATTCTCTATGTCCTTCTCTGTGAAATCCATCCTGTACGTTTTCTGTAAAGCTTTTACTTTATCAATGTCAACTCCTTGCTCATTTGCTATCGCTCTCAGTCTATCATGTGTACTTCTTGCCCTCCATGTTATGCTCTTACACATGAACAATAATTCACCATCATGATGACTTTTCAGGATTTCTGTCGGAACCGTTCCTGTCACAAGCTCCTCTAATTCTATACGTAATTTAACCACATCAACAACTTGTGAATCTTTATCCTTTTTCTGTAGAACTTTCATCCAGTCATTTAGGTCATCAACTGTTATTTCCGCAGTTTTTCTCGCTGAAACTATTTTCCTCTGCGGTTCTAAAATTGGCATCCCTAAACTACTAGAATCACTAACATTCATGAATTCATTACCTGTGTCATGTCTTGTTTGTCTCAGGTCATTTCTCCCTGTTCTTTTACCTGAATCTCCTGAAGGACCAGCTGAATTATTTGCAATATATGGAACTACCAGCCCATTTTCACTTACTCTCTGTCCATCAAACATAGGAATTACCGGACCTATAGTAACAGGCACTGTAACAGCTTCCATATTCATCGTTAACTCTCTAATTTTCTCAGTCAGTTCTGTTGTCGTCTTTGCTAATTGTCTGGCATTCCTGGCATTTTCCTCTCTGAAAGAACTATTATTTCTTGATTCAGATGTCATTTTTTCTTTCTCAACTGTATCTCTTATCGGAGAAACAACTGGTGTACTCTCTTCCGATTCTGATCTATATGGAGGTGGTCTCTTGTACATCATATCATTCAAGACCTCATCTTCAAACTCTCCATATCTTCTCCTATCTGTCTCAGAAACCCCTTCTTCTGAAGGAGCCGAAGCTTCAACTGTTCTCATAGGATATAATCCATCTGACATGGTAGCATCTCGCCATCTTTTCATTCGATCCTGATGTGTCTCACGATCATGTCTCCTCCCAAACATATACCTGTACTGACCTCCAGTTCTCTGTCTTTCTTGATTTAATACTTCTTCTTCCCATTCCACTAAAGCCTCGAACTGTGTAGGTCTCGGCTTCGGGTCCAGATGTGCCATCTTTTCCCGTAAATTTCTCAACACGGCCAGATTAAATGAACCATGTTCTGGGAATGCTAAAACACCATCTTCTTTAGTATAGCCAACCCAATTCTGCAACCATATACAGGTATGTAATCCATATTTCGCAACCATGAAGGATGCAGGTGTTTTCGCTGGAGGTAGCAACTCACCCTCTCTTGTCTTAACCTCTTTATCCTTGCTAAACCACTTCTTAACCTTTCCAAAGAACGTCTTTTTCTTTTTCTCTTCTTGATAATACATCTTAACAAGCACTTATTAAACTCTTTACTTTTCTAGGTTGAAAACTCAATTTCGCTAACGCACCAGTCCTGGAGCGTCTACGTCACTAAGCAGCTCTTCCAATCCCAGTGCGACTCACACTAATGCACCAATCCTAGCGCGAACCCTATTCTGAGTCACTATCCAATCAGTGCGCGAACCTTCTGACGTCAGCAACCGCTGCAGTCTCTGTCTCCTGTCTCTGTCACTCGTCTACCCCTCCTTTACAAAAACTCTTCAGTAGACTTCGTGTGTCACAATTTTTACAAAATCTATTAGTTACAACATGGAAACATCTCCATTGTCTGCTTCGCTAACCACAGAATAGTAAAAAGAGAGTCTATTTCTCAAGAGTCAACAACTTTACATACATCTCATAACTGTTTCCTCTAGGACGTATCCAAAAGAGTCTTACAATCAATAAATGTATATGCATTCACGCACATTCATACGAGAAAAATATAGTACATGCACACAGAATCCTGCTTCTTGAGAACAGCGCACAATCTGCCTCTGTACAGAATTATAACTCACAACAACTAAGCAGCTTACCTCCGCTCAGCTCTGCAAACAAGCTCAGAGAATACCTATTACTCCTCCCGCAATAAGCTTTAACGGCAATCCTTACGGATCCCTGGGACTTAAAACCAGAGTTTCACAGATAACCTTCACTATGATTCACACTCCTTATATACTAGAAATGTCTAATAGTAACATACAACAATGTCACCAATTCCGAACCCAGACAATGTGAACGCGCAACTTCAATTGTCACACGTAATTCCTTACAATCCCGCCTTTCCCGAGAGCAGCATATACACCTTCCTCTGCCCTACTACGGAATTGCTTCCACAGCTTCCAAGTTCCAGAAGCACTACATTTAACTCAACATAACGACTCCAACATTTAGTATTAGTACATATACCAAAAACATCAAAATAGATCAATAATCAATAAGCTAATTTACAAGCAATCTTATCTTATCAGATCAAGACAACCATCTAAACCATCCTCTGCTACCAGAGAAATTGATACAGATCAGGGTACCTAAAATATGCCCACTACCATAGATAGAGTAATTTCGCAGTTGCACGCACATACATTCATCATACACTAGGGCCCATTTCACTAACATACGCTCCAATACTCTACCAGCAGCAAACCTGTGGGAAGAAAACTCCTAAAGCACCCTGCATCTATATCTAGGCGATAGGACCAGTTTAGTGGTTGTCTAACATAATATAAACAATCTATAAACAATAATCAAAAAGTATTCAATAAACAACAAGGAAAGAAACAACCAATACCATGTTTAAAAGTTATATTGCTTTATCTAAAATTAGTCAGAATAAAATCAGAATAAATCATTTCTCATAGTTACCTATTCTAACTAGTGTCAGAACGGGTCAGGACCAGTCTCTTAGAAAAGTCTTTTCAGGATAAGGTCCTTAGCATCAGTCCTCAGCAATGCAAGTTCACGCAGCAAGGCGACGAAAGAAAAGTGCGGGGAGAGCCCTCCCTAAGCTAACATTTTATAATGCAAAATACAATGAAAACCCACATGAATTTGACAAGTAAAACTGTATCACTGAGCAGAACGAAAAGGAAGGGATGTAACTTTTGCAACATCTTGAAATCTCCGCTCAGGAAAAGTCATAATACGCAAATCACGGAACAGGAACCAAGAACTAGAAACTATTAAAGTATCCATCTTGCTCATTTCCCTCGGCAAACCGGCTTTAGCACAATGTTCTTTCTGAGGCTCATTGTTCACCAAGGACACATCATTTCTTTTGGAGATCCTCCAAGCTTGCTGATGTCCTCCCGGAAATTTCCATATAAGGACTACCGTCAGTTTTTCTGTTAACTGAACTCCAGCAGGGGTCTCCCTTGTCACATCACAGATTTTGCCTGCACCACAGCTCAGCCAGGCTTCAAATTATTCTCAGTTATTTCATGAAGGCCTCCATAGGCCACAATAGACCATCTTCAATTAAAGAGACAAAATAAAGATTACTACATCATAATGATTAAACAGTGTTAACCCCACTAATACCCTTATGTGTATGCATTTATCTAGCTTTGCGACATATAAAGCATTAATTCAGACAGCGTTTTGTGCTCAAAATAAATAGCACACAGCAACGTTTAAACATGAAAACTTGCACGTTATTGTGAATACAAAAACAGCACACGCATGCTAACCCTCGTGTAACCTTCTCTTGTATTAGGACAAACAGGTTGATTAGTATAACGCACTTGAACAAGACAAATAATTAGTCGTTAATTATTAATTAATTAATAAGACACATAGACATGCCAGAGCTTCAAAAAGCCCCAGAATTTTCTAACAGAAAACTCTGCTCCAGCAAACGCATGCCCTCTTTTTGTTTGTGCAGTGCAGTAGTTAAATTGGGGCATAACTGGCGTAATCCTCCCTAGTGTAATTACTCGCAATGACTGCAAAATTACTAGTAATTAGGCATAATTGTGTGAGAAGAGTAATCCAGCATTTATTGCTATTTTCTTAGAGCAAAATTCACCCTTGCATCTACCAAGGCCCGAGAATGCATTTTGCACTAAGAAGCTCACTCTACATGCTACAGGACACAAACAGCAGTGCCTACCAGCTGCTCACTCTCGCTTAGTTCATTGATGCTGTGCTCCTGCGGTAGGAATTTTGCCCAAAATGCCTCTTAATTTTTCAAACTGGCATAATTGTATAATTTTGGTAATTTTCCATCACAGGAGTAATGCGTAATTACCGAATTTACTCCCAGTTTCTCCCAGACCTAATTGAGACCACCAATCATTACTAGGTTCTGTTTGCTGTACTTGTGCTATTCCCACAAATGAAGCTAAGGCTACCACCTACATTTTTAACCTCCAATTTCAAATTCCTTCACATTTACAGAGCATTTATTTTAAAATTCATAATCATACGTTTCTTTTATGTATTCAGACATTATTAATCTGCTAATATTTTTTACTTTTCTAAACCACCCAGTACCATCTGAGTGGGTGATGAACAACCTCAAAGTCTTGCGGAACTCAGGTTATGAACCCGTGATTTACAAGTACAGTAGCTGGGATTTGGCAGGGAAAGTGTGCAGAAAGTAGAAGTTTATCACCAAGATGAGAGCTTACTGTGAAGATCAGATCCAGTCATAATGGGAACAGATCGAAAGTGGAGTGGCTGACGATGATGTCACTACTGTTGCATGACTCAGCAAATTCATCATATTCCTCATCAAATATCTACCACTCACTATTGCTTAAAAATGGCTGGAAAGTTCATTCAAAAGCAAAATGATAGTGTCTTTAGAAATCATCTGTGTGCACATTATGTTCATGTGAGACGTCCTTTGTCGGCTGACCGTGAAATGAAAAAGAGTTGTATCTAGCTGAGCATTTACTTTTCTGGGCTATGAATACAATTAGCGCTCCATTGCCCTCAGAAATGTAGGCGAAAGGTGCATGAAGGGTATATTGGGAAGTGCTGCAATGAGTGGAAATTAATTTGTCAGCAATACTACAACAGACAATTGTATGAAGAGGACAGACTGAAAGCCCCTGTATGTAAGTTAGTTAATTCGCATATGCACATTTATGTTAAGGTCATAAGGTCTTGGCAAATGCCAGACCTAAACATGGGAAGACAGCTACATCTATACACTGCTAGGCTCCCTTTGACATATAAAATGTGTTTCTGGTTTAGGGGGGTGAGGATATAACATATTGATGACCAAACCTAGTCTTGGGCATCACAAGATGAGCACTTCAAAACAGTATTCACCTCACAGGTCGTTGAGAATGAATAGGAGAGCAGTCAATTGGGTCTGAAGAAAATATGAGGCTGGGTTCTACCGTCTATGAACAGGTGAGTAAAGCGTGCCCTGTTCCTCTGATGAGATTATAGCTGATCCAGAGGCGGTTGCTACTTAACGGTTGTGGGAGGGGTTGCAGGGGTGTGGGGGAGGGAATGATTTTTTTTTTAACACACTTACCTGCCTTCCGGCTTCCGCCAGTCAGTCCTCTTTTCCTGCTTCCAGGACTCCATGGACAGGAAGCAGGAACAGGAAGCACCCAGTCTTCCAGATTCCCCCAGCCCATCACAATGCTGCTGACAGCAGTGTTGTGACTGGTCTGCGAACCATGGTTTGGCGCTCAGAGAGGGATTTGGAGGCTGGGCATGTTCTCCAACAGGCTGTGTAATACAGCCCGGTGGAGAACATGCAAAGTGCGCATGTCTGTTTGGCCGGCCCAAGATGGCAGGCCAAACTGTCATGTGCACTTACAGAGTGCTCACCACTCCTCCCCCTGATCCTGTAACAGCCTGCCCCGCACCGCCCCTAACCAGCTGAGCAACAAAGGAAAAGTAAAATGATAATAACAATGCTTTATTATCATTTCTTCTTTCATTTTTTACCTGCTCACAGAGCAGTGGGGCAATGCCCCTCCGCCTTAGCAGAGGAGCCGCCCCTGAGCTGATCCCTCTAAGAGTAGTCTTCTGAAGTGTGATTTGTATTCTTCAGCTCGACAGTCTTGAGGGCTCAGAAGTGATCACTTGCTGGACAAGACAACAGTGTGAAGCGCAGCCTTTCAATCACAGGAAAAAGTCCTGTTGGGAAATTATTTTAGGCACTGAGAAAACATGTATACAGACCTGCAGACGTGCTCCTCTTAGCCTGTTCTCAGATTAAAAACTGATGGCTAAAACTTTTCTCGGATGGAGGAAAAAAGTCATGTTCACCTACACTCTTTTTTGCTGCACGTTTTTACAGGTTTGTTGGTCTAGCATTCTGTCGCTCTTCTTTGACCTCACTGTGGTCTCGGTTGAGCCACACCAACGTTCTGCAGAGTTAAAAAAAATACAAAAAAATACTACCATTCCACGGTCTCTCCCAGGACTCGGCACGCGATGTGGCTGTGGGGTCAAGGCTGAATGCTGCTTTATCACACACCATATGTTGAGCTGCTTTAGAGGGCTCTGTCTCCAGAGAGAGTCTCACTCGAGGAAGCCATTTCCACGTAATCCCCGGTGTGAATACACGCCGCTCTCCATCAGGTACCACTGTGACAGGAAATATGCTCTTCTAGAGAGCTTGACAAAGAACCAGTCCTCATGTCTTCGAGACAAAAGTAAAAGTCGTATTTTCAAAATCGGCTAACTTACGAGAAATATTTTCTTTGGCTCAGTACAATACAAGTCTGCATTGCTATTTTTGCAGTCTCTGAAATATTTTAGAGTTTTTGTAAAGCCAATCTTTGGAACGGTGTCTAATATTTTTTGATATTGTGCACTCATAAACTCTTTTGTATTAACTAAATACAAACCTTTGTACAAACCAACATTCAAAAGAATATTAAAACTAAGGGGCAGATTTGCGAACTTCTGGCGCATCTCTGCAAATCAGCAGGGATGCGCCAGAACAGATGTGGCACGCAATCCCTCCTTGCGCCACCACGGATGCGTCGCATTTACAATGCGGCGCACCATGGTGCAACGATAGGCAGATGCGTGACACATCTTGTGGTGTACGGGCGGCGCATTGCTGGAGTCGCTTCGCAAGCGTGACGCAACTCCTGCAATGCACAGGGGCCGCCAATACTTAACGCGGTGCATCAGGATTTGACGCAGCAGCCTCGTAAAACTGACTCAGTGAAATCTTGTAGATTTCACTGCGTCAGTTTTACGGGGCTTTCCTGCGAGGGAGCGCCCACCCTGCGACAGAACGCCCACAAGAAACCTGACGCAAGTTTCATGTGGTCTAGGGCTTTACAACGTGATGCATCTGCCTAGATGCGTCATGTTGTAAATAAGTTGCAACGTGGCGCATGGTTTACGCCGCCACTGCGTCACAAAAGTGACGCAACGGCTGCGTAAAAGTGTCGCAAGGGGCTTGTAAATCTGCCCCTAAGGGTGGGCGGAACTCGCGGAGCAGGCAGAATTCGGAACGTTGACCTGCTCGGGTTGATTTTTAGTGCCGAATGCTTGCTCTGTGCTGTAAAATAAGCACAAATGGCACCTCACTGCACACCAGAGGGTACTGCTTTCTCTGCCGCTTGAGTAGATTTCCTACTCGAGCGGCATCTTTGTCAGTGTGAATGGTCGCGGCTTTCCACACCTGCCCACATTGAGAAATCTCGCCAGGAGGCTTTCTAGAGCATGAAAATTGTGCTAGGAGATGCAAATTCTCGCTCGTGCTTGCTGACTTAACATTGGCGAGCCGCATGCAAGAAAAAACTCAGCTACGTGATGGTTGGTGGAGTTTTGTTGGAACTCCGCGTTCCAAGTGGAATGCTGAGTGGGCCAAACTAAGCAAACTGCAACGACGGAATGGACTTTTCGCCCACCCTGAGTCAAAATACATACCTATCTGATACTGATAATTTGTAGGGCCTTTGAAAACTAACAGGCCAGGAGAAATCCTATGTATGAGTGTTCATCTGGGCTATGCTTGATTGCTCTCATGCTATGCGCCGACATCTGATATACAACATTACTGGTAATGTGAGGTTTATTGTCTAAAGACGCCTCTGATCGATAAAGTACTTTTGTGGAAATCATTAACAGGGCCACAGAAATGATTCGTCTTTCCTACTCAGCGCACGTCTCCTCCCCTGTAAGATTAATTTGGTGTCTTGTACCTCTGACTTCTTCCATTGTATTTTAAACTCTCGAACAAAAAGAACAAATTATGGAGCATTAACAGAGACGGGCTGTACTAGAGAGAATCAGACAATTCACTTTCCTTGTTAAATCAAACTGGAATTATTCCAGCCTTGGATTTCAGTTATGATTATGAAACAGATTGACCGCCTTTTGGGCACAGCTAAGGACATTTCTTTTGTGCTGGTGAAATGTTGCAAGAGGGCTTGTGAAGCGGTCGTGACATCTTTCTCTGTTTAGTTTATTATTGTAAATGCTGAATGAACATTTGAAATTGCCCTAGAATGCAAAATGCAAATTTTAGGCATTAAATTAAGTTACATTTCAAGTGTAATTCAATATTCCAAACACTTACTGAACATTAGGCTCTTCTCCATTGCACAAGCAGCTGTTGAAATAATCATAGACATCTTCTTTATAAAGTATCAGCTATACCGACTGTGCCGATTATGTATTCATTCCCTTGTCTTGCTGAGCCAGATTTTAAACTGCAGAGTTTCTACTGAGGAAAGTGGGTCTGTTTAATTAGTGTTTAAAACTGCAGTGTGCTATTATTCTGCATACCGG